>NC_091017.1:35641713-36891713 GCF_041296385.1 Aphelocoma coerulescens
CACAGCTAACATGGAAGTACTGTAATCTAACTGAAGTCGTTGTACAGGCAACACACCAGTTTCTGCAGCCACTGTTGTTAGTCCCTTGGTTCATATTGACTTAAGCACACTTGACATCAATTGCATCAAGATGTGACATGTTTTATAAGAAAAAAAAAACATATAAAATGAAAAAAATATTTTTAGGTATTTTCACAAACAAAAACTGGCTTTTAAATAAATTTGCTTCCATAATCGTTGGATATGACAAAAGAAAAAAAAATAAGAAAAAAAATAAGAAGAAAAATAAAGAAAAAAATCTAGACTGCGGGGAAGCGGAATATGAAAATAAGGCTTAAGGCATCAGTTCCGTATTTTTCAAAGCCAAATATGTAATGTTGAGAAGAGAAGAAATAATAATTAAAAGGTTCAAATCTTGTAATTTAATATTGTTATTAAAACTTTGCTGTATATCCTATTCTTTAACATTTGGTGTTAATATAAAATTTACTTGGCAATGCTTGACATTTGAAATAAACTTTTTTCTATGGTTTTATTTGCAAGTGTTCCATTAATTTTACTAGCTACAGTTGGGTTATAAAGAGTCTGAAATCTAAAAGGACACTGTCAAGGTTGGGTCAATGTTTCAGTTTTTGGCAGTGTCGCCACTTCCAGCTCACTCGAATCTGTTCAGTAGTTTTTTTCTGCAGATGAGCCCAAGCTGTGATGCTCAGATACGCTTGTTGAACTCTGAAGATCAAGGTTGTTCTGGGTTGGAGCAGTACTTGATACTGGCATATGAGGAGTCAGATGGGTGCTGTTTTAGAGCTCGTCTTAACTCTGACATGCAGAGACTTAATGATCCAAAGATTTGGTTGATACCTATCTCTACTTTTGTACAATTGAGTTCATAAATACATGTACTGAGAGAGAAGAGTATCAGTAAATGATAAATGGCAAGCAGTAAAACAGTGTTAAATATTTTTTTAAAGTATGAAACAAACACAGTTGTCAAATTGTTTCTCTAAGGAAGCAGTTTTCAAATTGTTAAAAGGTAATTCTAAGCAGTAGCTAGTGAAGCTTTTATGAAGAGAAAAACCCAAAACCTTGGCAATGTCTTTTTGAATTAAGATTGATAACATTAGATGCGAGTCTGTACTGATGAAAACTTTCCTGAATCTTAATCATTATGAATATTCTTTGCTAGCTGAAGTTACCATACTTTTTAATTATGTGTATTTAAAAACAATAACTTTTAAAAAGCAAAAAGGAAACCTAGGAGGGGTGCAATAATATTAATTTAAATGCTAATGCAAGTCAAAGTAACATCATGTTTCTCTAGCTTTCCCTGTAGATAAAATTCTGTACATTTGGTTGAAAAGCTTACATTTTTCTGCATTGTGGATACATTGCCTCATGCAGTATCAGTAAATCTCTTTTATTTTGGACTTAAATAAAATTTTAAATATGACTTGCAGTTTTAGTTGGAATCCATTTCTTAGACTGAAGTATAATGTCTGCTGAGCATTGGAGAAGGCAGAGTGTTTATCAGAAACTTGAAATCCCTTCTTGTGGTACAAACTCTGAGCCTGTTTCTGCAAGCATGTGAACACAGTGTATACTCTCAGTGTGGTCAGCAAAAGAGGTGTATACAGTGTTTTCAATGTCTGTCTTAACCAATACTTCCCCCGAATTAAACTGAATCATTTCTTGATGCATCTGTAATTCATAGGTGTTCTGTGCATTGCTCCTCATCAGGAATGTTGGGGAATGCATTCGGATTTTTAATGTTCAATGCTAGAATGACCAAACTAAAATAATATTCATATGGTAATAGAAATTTTTTTAAAAAGTAAAAATGCATTACTGTATACAGTGGAAAGCTATTTATTGTACCTCTGGGCTTATTCCTCTAAAAATCACAGCATAAAAAAAAATCTTTGTCAAGCCTGAACTGATGTATATAACTGAAATAATGTAAAGTTATATTTTCATGTTTTTATACTTAACAACATGACGGGAATACATAATGTATGAGTATTTCAATTCAGATAATATTGATTGGATAATACACATCTCAGTTTAAAAAGCAGTAATAATAGTTTAATATCCATGTTAACAGTACATCAGTATATTGCTATATAAAGTATGTCTGTGTGCATTTAAGTGAAAAGTAGTCAAGAGTGATGAAAGCTGTCCAAGGGTTTTTTATTCATTTTATATGAAAACTGTTATGGAGCAACCAAAATGTTTATGAACTCAAACTTGTGTAAATTTCAAAATGTCCTTTTACTGTAGCTTTTTGTTTACAGTATGGTATCTTATTTTCTGCTTTGTTAAATGAGTAACGGTACAAAGCTGGACATACACTTTCTAAGACATTAACGTTCTCGTTTTTTCATGTATACTTATATGACAGAAAATGCTTCTGATTTTATTTTTCAATCTAACACATGGCTTTTCTGGAGTGTTGTATAAACTTCAATCATACATAAAAAATCTTCTTAAAAAAGGCAAAAGACCTTTAACGTCTGCTTAGTATTATTGAAATGTGGTTTCTTATTTATTATAAATGTATTTTTCTAAGATTTTACATAGAGCAAACCTGTTTGTCCCCACAGACATGAAATTTCCTTGAAGAGTTTATGAAGTTTCTTCTTTTCTTGAATGAAGTTTCAATGAAGAGTATAAATCTTCTCCCAGACCATCTTGTCACTCAAGGATAGCAGTTTTCGTTATGGTTAAATGAAGTAATGTAACTTTTTTTTCCAACAATATAATTGTATCTCTGGACTGTAACCTTCCTGATCACACTTAAAATGGCAGAGTGACAGGTTGATAAAGATAGGAGGTTAAGTATCTATTCAGTAACGCTACCTAAAATTCTTGAGTTTAAACCAGTACTTTTTTTAATTGAACAGATTGTTGATGTGTCCAAAGCAGAGAAAGAACCTGAGAAATGGCAAGTCCTTCAGGTGTCACTAGAAGAAAATTAGTACAGCAGAGAGTTTACTGTAATAGCAAACAGAGTGTGAAGAGGTTCACAGTGTGAAAGGTTCAACATTTTCACGTAAACGTGTATTGCACCCGTTAACACAGTGTGTTTCTGCAGTATCAGCCTCTTCTTTGGCTGATAGATGTAGACAATATCTTTACATGAAACCTTGCACAAATAATTGTATTTTGAAATACAAATAGATCATTTCAGCTACCATTTGGTGCAGTTATAAGAATACAGCCGTCACCAGCAAAATAGAATCAGCAGCAGCTGTTCTGCATGATATTCCTAGACACCACTCAGACCTGTTTTCACAGCATCAAAGGTTATTATTTATTAAATCTTTTCATTTAAGCTGTCAAGGGATCACAAAAATTTGCTGTGAGAGATCCACAGGTCTAAATTATCTTAAGAATTTATATTATATCAAGCACTCTAGAATGAAATTAAGCAAGTGACTTAGTTGTGGACTTAATTTGGAACATTTTCCCTTGCATCAATTTCTGTAGGTAGTAGAGAATACTATACACCTCTGTGAGACATAACAGAGAATTGAATAAAAGAATTTTTTTTTTTTTTGTAAACAAGTGGCAGAAAATGGAACAAAGTAAGGTAAAATTTAAAAATTCTGAGAATTATAGCTCAAACTCCCCTGCAGCTTTACTGTGCTATGAGGCCAGTCCCTAATCTTATTGTTAGGGCATGTTACATGATTGTGTTTTCTTTCTTTCTTTCCCTCTTGCCCCACTACATGCAGTTAGTTCTAATGCATAATTTTTAGCTTGGTACGCTGATAGGAAATGTAATTACTGTATATATAATTGATTTGGCAGTCATTAAAAATGTTTATTGTAGGCCATGTCATAAGTCTCTGTATTACAGCAGCAGCGATGATAAAGATAGGAAAGGTTAACTAAGCTAAACCCTTTATCCAAGTGGCATCCACTGAACTTGTTCTTCTGTCAGTTTCCTTTATACATCTCTTACTGCTAATGAGAATTTAGCTACCTCTGTAAACAGCTCAGTGCTTTACTAACCTCAGTGATGAGAAAATCGTTTATACATAGAAGAAAAGCACTTAGTTTCATGAAGTTGTCCAGTGAATGACTTTGTAGCATTTGCCCAGAGTTCTTCCTCCCTTTACACTTGCAACTCCCACTCAAGAAGAAAGAACCATTACTACGTGCTGGGCACAGAGAAAAAGTTTACATGTAATTTGTCATAATTTTTAACAAATGCTAACTTTTCGAGGCTGACTCATCTGTGTTAAATAAAGCATTTAATCCTACTAGTCTTCCAACTGCAGAATGAGATTTAAAATACATATTTAAATTAAAATGGGTTTTATTTATTTGCTTTAAATATCCCAAACCTGATTTTGAAAATGTATCTTATGAGAAAGTAGGAAAGGGCTGCTAAACGAGTGCCTAGATCAGCCCCTTGAAATTGTGTTCTACTAGTTCCTATCTGGAGGTGGGGGAAAGGCCACAAACAAAGGGGTTCCAGTGCATCCCACGAGCCATGCAGGACCATGCTGCCTCCTTTGCATCTTTCCATGCACAAAAGGCAAGCAGGTGGGAAAAGCTGAAATAGGACGTGGAGAGGTAGTTTTATGCCATTCTTCTGTCCCCCTTCAATCTTATAAGGTGAAGGTCTCTTCAAAAGAGACATCAGAAAGGATTTATACCTGTTTTCTAAGGACAGAATATAAGAAATAGAAATTTTTTTTTCTTCTAAAAACTCGTTGTTTGTGCAGTTTTGAAATGATAATGTCATGTTTCAGTTTATGATAAACAGCTCGTAAACTGGGGAGTAAAATCTCCTTCCAGAGCCTTTACTGTTAGTAATTATAGAATCATAGAAGGCTTTGGGTTGGAAGGACCTTAAAGATCACCTAGTTCTTACCCCCTGCTGTGGGCAGGGACACCTTCCCCTAGGCCAGGTTTCAAGCTTCTTAGAAGGAGACTGTCCAGAGTACTTCTGGCATGTTGATGCTTTACTGAAGCATCAAGAGCATCTTGTTAAAAATGTACTGGAGGCTGTTACATAACAACTTTTAACCCAATTTTCAAGTTATGTTGTTACTCCCTACCCTTCAGCACCATATTCTGTGAGTTTAGAGAAAAATGTAATTAGAGAGGTCAAGCTATAGGTCTTTCAGTTAATAGTATGCACTACAAATAACATAGTATTTTTCAGTAGTTGCTTTCCTTATGAGTTTCACTGTGAAAGTCAAATACATTTTGGGTTACTTCACACTCGTAAACAGCAGAGTATCCACTGAATTTTTTTTTTCTGGTTTTGAGTGAGAAGACTTTTTTATACTGTCACAATGTCTAAAGATACAGTAATACAAACAACATGATTTTTACTTAGGTGTTTTCCTTTGTGGTTGTTACTGTTGTTTTTAATAATTTCACAAGATTGTTCGATGAATATTTTCATAAATTTGGAACTAAGTGGCTTGGCAGCTTATCCAAGTTACCTGTAGGTGGAATTCTTAATTCAGCTTCAGCTACTTCGTGTGAATAAACAAGCAGAGATGCTAACATGTGAAAATGAAGGTTGTGGGTGTTCTAGTGTATATGTATGTATACATATCCCTACACAATGCAGTAGTAAAATTAGTGCTGATAAGGCCATAAGTGATGATAACCACAGCAATAATTCATACTAGGGCCAGTAGCAACAGGAAGGTTCATAAGTGCCTTACCACCTCTTGTTTGAATAAATATGGAATTTTTCATTTCCATAGAGAATATGAGTCCCCATGGGACTCAGTCGTAACTTCAAAATGTGGGGTAACTCCTGTGATCATCTTTGTTCTCACTGGTGGGATCAAGTTCTACGGAACTCCTGTGAGACAAACAGGCTCTTCCACGCTACCTTTGGCCTACACAGAAAGGTCAAACGAAAGCTATTGCATGTGTCATTGCCTCCCTCTTCAGCAGCAAGGATGATGGGTTCCTGTATATGCATGTATATGCTTAGCTTCTCAAATTGCAGTCCTTGCTATTTAAAAATCAAAATGGTTGATCTGAGAGGCTCAGGTTTAGTTAAGTCTAACATTACATGGACAAACAAAGCAGTACTCTTTGCAGTTATTACTTGATTTTCTAAACCAAAACCTCTATAAAACTTAATGCCTCGAAAACAAAATGCTGGGCATTGACAGGGCTGGATACTACACTACCTACTTTGAACATTGTGCAATAAAATATACTGCTATGGTGCTGTGGCAGAATTCTGTCCACATTTTATATTGTTTTGTTGGCTTTTTTTCTTTTTACTTGCATAGACGAATGAATAGTATAAGCTATAGGAAATAACTCTAATGGTGTAGGCTTGACAGACAAATTACAGGCAATTTCTATTGATTGGTTTTATCTGTGGCATTACCACGTTTTTAAAATCTGCGCCTTCTGAATATATTAAAAAATGTGATAAACTGTATTTTTAAAGCCATTATTCTCAGTGAGAGCAGGATTCTGCTTGACATGTTTTCTTTATCCTGATGGGTATACTTGCCTAAGGTACTTGTTTATTCTAGGAGACTTAAAAACATATAATTTTTTTAAAATCATTATAGATCCACAATTATATTGAGGCATGTTCATCAGTTCTGCTTAGTCCACCTTATAAGCTGCTTTCTATAGGAGATCTTTGTCCTTTTATGCTTGTAATTTACTTTTTGATCTTTTGTCATTGGAGAGATTTTAGCACATTGAGGAAAAAAAGTAACATTGCATGCCCTGCTTGCTAATGTAAGATGCTGCCCAAGTCCTTCAGAGTGATTCAGCTGATAAGTATGTCCCGTGACTCACACCTTTGAAAGAATCTTTCTCAAACAGCAGGGACAAAGACTGCTCTGAGGAGACCAAAGTAATTAATACACTTCAGTCAGACCCTGCCTCGCTGGAGTCCAGGGAATCTGGGGTGTCAGGACAAGCCTGACCCTCCCACCTGTCTGTGTGCAGTCACACAGTGATGTCCCCAGGCATACCACACTTGGCACTCATGCTAGCAAACAGGATTGTTAGCATGGTCAAGCTGCAAAAACTATTTCTCTGCTCTCAACATGATGCTGGAGTGGGGAGGAGAGAGCTCTCCCCTCCTTCCCCTATCTGAAAACCTTGTTTCCTTGCCTGAACTACAGCCATCAATATTAAGCAAATTCAGGACATAACTTTAGAAAAATTACTTTAATATAAAATAATCATGTACTTTTTAGCACAGAGGAAACTTGGCATTTACCCTCAAGAGAAATAAGCACAGCCATCTTGGCTGGCTGAAGAATTTAATGGAGATTTTTCTTACAGGGAAAAAAATTTATTGCTCTATGAATTATGACATTATATCTTGTCATAAAACGTGAGCTTCCCAATAGGCAAGATCATGAGACTGTAGATGTTTTTGGTTTTTTTTTTTTTTTTTTGTAAGATGCTAGCTAAGATTATATTATGTGGACAGCCTTTCTTATGCATGATGTAATATACTATGTAAATGTGGGCTTGCCAAGTGGTTTTTCTGTAGTGTCAGACTATATATATGTATATATATAAATATATATACACACACACATACAATTAGTACAATTAAAGGGGTTTTTACTTTTTTAAAGGGTATCCTTTGATCACTTACACAAACCTAAGTTAGGAGCAATACAAATTATTGGAGTGTGGAGCCAAATTTCTCAATGTGACAATATCACCTGATCTATACTACATTCTTTTTTCTCTCTTTTTTAAATAGCTGCATAAAAAAAAAAAAAAAAACAAAACAAAACAGTGTCTTTCTAGAAGGAATAGGCAATAGAGGAGTTGGTAAGAGAATGCAAACCAAGCCTCAATGTGACTATAGGATGGGATTTTGAAGCCATGACTTAAAACTACAGTGTTGAATTAGAGCTTTAGTTCTAAGTTAGAAAGTTCGGAGAGGTTCAGTAGATTTTTGTGGTGTAGTTGCATCAGGAATGTGTCATAATGAGTGTAGACACTGGATATAGCCTTTGGCATTTAAAACTTAGATCGATCCAGCTTCCAGGTATTCTCTATTTTAGGCTACTTTGTGAAATTTTTACAGGCAGACCTACTGCTTAGCTAAATCTAGATCCCATTCTGGCTGCTAGCATCAATTCAGATTTTGGGGTATCAAATCTGAGGGTAAACTACTTTCTGAATGAGGTGTCTGTGTTTATTTTCAATGTTTTAATGTTTTAATGGTGATATTTCAAAGCTGATTATTTTTCTTTACTTTTCTTGCTGACAATAGTATCAGGGTTTGGTGTTTTTTTAAAGCTTTTAACTAAAACTGGTGAAAAAAGTGTTGGAAAGTGTTCTCTTCCCTTACACTGAA
Source organism: Aphelocoma coerulescens (assembly GCF_041296385.1). Taxonomy (NCBI): domain Eukaryota; kingdom Metazoa; phylum Chordata; class Aves; order Passeriformes; family Corvidae; genus Aphelocoma; species Aphelocoma coerulescens. The sequence continues at coordinate 35,650,046 of NC_091017.1, forward strand.
GGGAAATGTGAATTATCAGTCAAGCCAGTATTTTTTTTTAAGACACTGGCTATTTTATACTAAAAATACATACAAGACTTCATGCAATAGCAGAGTAGAAAAATACAAGGAATTGTTGCTAGGGGATTTAGGTGAGATTTTGTCTAGCTTGGTTTTTCTGTAAAAAAAAATCTTTTTGCTTATTTTCTGTTCACTGCAGCTTTTGTAAAAAAAAAAAAAGAAAATTAGTTTTCTCTATAACTTCCCTCTGCTATTACATGCTCTGATGGCATTAGTTGGTAACCTGGATACCTTGGAAAATATTCCCATGTTCCTGTAGATAGATGGTAGAACTGCCCAATGTAGTAATAGATGTCTTCTATCTGACTTCATTTCATTGTGGATGTGATTGTTCACTTGTTTTCTACCGTTTTGGTTTTGGTGCAGCTACAGATACAGAGGTCAGTAGATTAAAAAAATACATTATTTCTTAAAAGTTTAGTGCAGAATGACAGAGCACTACTGAAGACTGCAGAAAGATGTTTGGAAAAAAAAGTTAATTTTAAAAAACTGACTTGCCTCTGAGCATCCCTTAATGAGGGGGTGAACTCAGTGGCTTCTGTGTCCTGCAACTATATTCCCAAAAGTAGAAAATCCTGTTCTAAAGGTCAAGAATGTACAGAGGTATTTTTGCAGAATCAACTCAAAGTGACTGAATTCTATTTAAAGATGTCAGGATTGGTATTGAGAATGCAATGAAATGCACAAAAGATTTTTTTTTTTTAAAGTAACTGTCATGATTTTTTTTTCCTTTCAGCTACACCTCCAAACCTAGCACTGTCAGGGTTTTTTTTGGATCAGTACAAAATGCACATGAGTTAAGGCACCATCTCCTCCTCCTGCAGAATTCCATCACCATTACATACCATTTGAAATTTCTAGTATGAACAGATCATCTAAAGTAGATGTCCTCATGAAAGGCTTCACCTTACAGAGCTTAACTCATGTTTTATGTCAGATTCTGAAAAATTAATCACAGACTTGAGTTCTATCATCGAAGTGCCTAAAAAAAATGATTTTGATAATAGACAATGCGATAGACTATGACACTTCTCATAGCAAAGAAGTGTCACCAAATCATGTGGGGTCCTTTCCCTGCCTGGTCACTGGAAAGAGTATGCTGTTACTGCTTTATTTTAATGTGACTTTTCATCCATTATTGTCTTTCTGTCTGAAACATCTTGCATGCTCTTTTTCTGTCTCTTAGGAACAACATGATGATGAATAGGATACCAGAGATATATTTCTGAAACCTGCAGATACTGTCATTTTTATTTATAGGTGTTTGGCTGTTTCTCATCTTAATTCCTCTGAGATCTTTATGACTGATAAGATTTAAATCTTCCAGATTTTGTATATATGTCTTTTTGTTGGAAACATGTTTTGCAACCTGCTAGCATTCCCTTGGCCATTACCTACTGATTAATGATGCCATTCAGGTACAACGTTTAATTTATAAAAAACCTTGAGGCATATACAGTGTTTTACAAATAATTTAATGTTTATGGTACTCTCAAGTGAAGATTTAAGCATGCAACTTAGGATGCTAAGACATGATAAATAAAGAAATGTATAGGAGAAATAAAGTGTGAGACCTGGCAGGCCGGTTGTGCGGATGTGAACATATACTCTGCTTTGTGTAAGGCTTTAAGACTTGATTCTAAATTGTCTTAATGAAAAATGGAGTAAGATATAGAAAAACATACACATATTGTGACTTCCATCTGGTGATCCTTGTTCCAACTAAATTAATTTGAACTCAAATGGTGATAACTGAGGAAAAGAAAACCTTTTCCACTGAGCATCCTATGCTACTGTTTTTATTTAGCATAGCATTGCTGCTGCTTGGAGTATTTCCTTCATTTGTTTTTGGAAGCTCATCCTTCAGAGACACATGCAGCTGCAAACATAAAATGCTTATTTTGCAAGTGCCTGGAACTTGCTGAATCATTCTGTCTTTGCCAAATAAGTATTTTTTTTATGTTTTCACCCTGAACTTGAGGAGGTAGTACATTCTGATAGCATTTGACTTCTGAAATCAAGCTATGATACCTAGATGCATGAAAATTAACTCTTAAATTAGTTTCTTTCCACAACTTAGCTTAGAAGCTTCTATGTTGTCTGCAATATGGATTGCCCTTTGTGTTGTTTTACATGTTAGTGTAAAATCACATGTTAGTGATTGTTATAAATGGTAGTAGGAACCACAAAATTTAAACTTTCTGTGTTAAAAAAACTTTCCAGTTCCATTTGTCTGTGTGCTCATGTTCAATCAGCCATGTGACGTGTCTTTTTTTCAGATACATTCAATTGTAGTCAGGCCTGTAATTTCCGTGCTTATTTGGAGACTTTATTGAATAAATTATGTAGCATTCACTAAACATGGAGTTAATCTTTCTGTTGTTCCTTCAAGTTGATTCAGACTTGGAACCTGCTTTAATCATGGTATTCTTTAGAGGAGCTGATAGAAATTATGGATAATGTACTGCCATTCCTCTTAGACAGCAGCCATTTAGCTGTCTATCTAACCTAAATGTCACTTTGGGAAAAATAAGCTAAGCTGACATAAGCAAGAAGGTGTTTTACAAACTCAAAACTTGTGTATTCTACTGCTTCATAGTCTGCATCACATTCACCTCAAAACTACTTCTAACCTGATCTCTAATAAAAAAAAAATCATTGTATTAGGAAGAATAATTTCTATCTCTGGGTTACAATATGTAGAGCTGCAGAAAAGGCCTATTGTTCTTTACTTAAAGCGCCTGTATTCACAGTATGGATAAAAAGGTACTTTTGCACAAGTAAGCCATATGTAATAGTGCAGGGCTGGGTGACTGTCACTTTTTATCTAAAGGACCTCAATGAACACAAGCCCTCTTTGAAGCGGAAAATGTTCTGGCACAGAGTTCAAGAGATTTCCTGCTTCCAGACACCAGATTTAAAGGCAGAGTGATCCAAGTATGAAATAATAGATCATAAAAACGGTGCAAGGACTGGTGCTGGGCTACTACTTTTCCCAAAGTGTAAGCACTCATATGTAGGAGCGATGACAGTAAGCCATAGGAATTTGTAGCTTTTCCTGTACCCACCTGTCTATCCATTTCTCCATTTCACTCTTTTCAGGGGGAAAAAAAAATAGAACAGACAATCATCCATTTCCTCATGCTGAAGAAAAAAAATAAATAGAGACCACCAGAAAAAAATAATAAAAAGAGATCACCATCTCACTTCAGACATCGGACACGGCCTATAAAATCAGATCAGGTTGGTGAAAGCATCCTGCATAGTTTTTACTATGAATGGTCTTATTTTTTTTGAATGTTTGATGTGCCTAGTATCTAAATTAAATGGGGAAAATCTCTTACAGGCCATTTATCAGATTTTTACTCCACATGCTGTTGTCATTTAAGATTTCCCTGGTGATTTCCAAGTCTCATCAAAAGATTTTTACAAAGGAAAAAGTTAAACTGACATAAAGATGTTTAAGATATCCTACTTACAGGGCTATCTATGCCACTAATGACTGGCAGCATACCCTGAAGAGCAGTCTTCTGGGACAGCTGCCGAGTTTATTTTTCACAGTCATTGTGAAATGAGGCAGGAGGAGACAGAAGAAAAAGGCTTTAAATGCACAAAGGTTAAAATATGTCTAGGATACAAAAGTGCTATCCAAAAAATTACCAGATTAGCATTAAAACACCTTAAATCCATGGGGCATTTCCAGGATCATTGGCTCACCGTTAGATGATGATTGCCATGCAAAGATTTCTGTAATGAAACCTCTGAGAATACCAGCTTGTAGAAAGTGACCTTGTACAAGATGATGATGAGTTGATTCAGTATAAACATAGTGTAAGAATAAACAACAGTAGCCTTAAAGTTAAGGGTCTCTCTTTCAAACAGTGACACAGCAAGGCTGGCTCTGTACTCATGGATAACCAGCGCTGCCTGGCGTGTTCCCAAGCACCAGACTCATCATCTATCCCATTACGCTGATCCAGCCATCCCTGGTGTGCTGGTTGCCAATCAACTGTGTTCCCAGGCAGTTCCCAGGGACAGTTTAGAGATGTCCCAGCAGTGATTCCCAGCGTTTGGCATTTTTTAAGTTGTCACAACATTTTGGTGTCTAGGAAAGTTCACTGTCATAACCAGGGAATAGTGCATGCTCATTAGCTTGAGTACACAGGAATAGTTTGGGGCATTTTGTTACAGTGTGGATGTCATCTGAGGGAACTAATTAGAGTTGCAGGAGAGTAGTCTTGAATTTGGAGGTGATCACAAGATGTCTTTGGGTAAAGGAGTTATATCTGGCAGAGATTTTTATTAAAATCTTTGCTCCAGTCCCCACTGCTGAATACCCACACTAGGAAAGACATTTGAAATAAGTGAAGAGATTACCAGAAACACACAAAATAATGAGACTGCTTATCTGAAGAAGTTTCAAGAGAGGTCAAAAAGAGTCAGAACATCTGAACAGTTTAAGAAAAATAAACCTGCAGTATATTTTCCAAAAGATGTTAAAGACCAATTTTCTTTTCATGTATAAATATATAAATACCGAACATAAAGTTGTGGGAGTTTTCACTGATGTCAGTTAATTGACTCTTGAAGTCAATGCATATTTTAGTTCTGCTTTGACTAGAAGTGAGATGAATAAATTGCAGAAGGTTTCCTCTCCAAAGCAAAGGAGCTGTTTGGTAAGCAGGAATGTGGATAAAGGAGATGGCACTACCTAAGGAAATTTTACACTGGGAGAGTAAGCCCAAAACTGCATCTTTCAGTGATCAGTATTAGAGTCAGTTCTATTTTTATAGACAAATAGTGACCCTGACACAAGGAGTGGAAAATATCTGGTGAAATAAACTTGATGATTTGAAGTTAAGATAAAAATGAAACAGTGAAAGAGCTGGATGTGCTCGTGGATTGGAAATAAGTCTGAACAGCATAAAAGGAAAGGCACTTAGAAAAAAAATTAGGACAGAAGCAGATCAAAGGGAGACCCATTGTTTTGCTTCCAACACTGTCTAATAATGAAAGCCCTGCAAAGCCTGAAGATTGCCTGTACAGTGGGTTTTGCTGGGTGGTGGTGTGGCCTCCAGCAGTTTGTGGTTCAGGGACTCCCTCAGACACGGACGATATCTTTGCATTTCATATCCTTTCCAGCAATTTATCTAATCACTTTGAACTCATCTCAACTTTGGCAGCCATAATATCCTGTGGCAGGAATTGTCATGGCTGAACTCAACACTGTGTTAAGAATCACCTTTTTTTTTTCTGCCTTAAGCCTGTTATCTGTTAATTTCCTTTGTTCTCTCTTCATTCTTACACTATGAAACGTAGTTAGAAGTGGCTCATTAATTCCTTTTTCTGAACTGAGAGGCTCATAATCTATCATGTGGGAGAAAACTTTAGAAAATCCCAAGTTACTTTCATGCAACAAAATGAAAGTTGATGTGGTGTGTGACTTGTTAACAAATGCAAGTGGGAGAACAGCTTCTTCCCAAGGAGAAAAGCTACTGACTTATAAAAAAAATAAGCTGGCAGCAGAACAAGTTGAGAAAATTGGCAAGGCATAAATTTAGGGTGGATTGTGAACCTTTCTAGCTTCAGGGCAACAGATCCTGTTGGCAGTCAAGGCAAGGCTGCACCTTGCACAGATATTGCCTTGGCCAGTGTGGTCGTGGAACAGCCCTTTTTAGGAAACAATCCCTCAGAGGACCACTAGTTCCTCATTTATAGATGATCACCTGAAGCAAGTGTTCAAGCATTCAGAAACATGCCTTTACACCATTCTATTAGCAAAATGCATTTTTATGTGTGAAAAGTCAATGACTGGGAGTTGGCAATCCAGGAGGTTCCTTTCCACTGAACACTCCTACATGGTCTGGCTGCAGAGACGCACTTCATTCTCATCCAGATTCATAGTCCTGTGTGATCTCCTGGATTTAGTTGTCTATGTCAGCCTTTTTGCAAAAAGACAAAAATGCACATGATTCCCTTTTATCCCCTGGCTCAGTGATTGGAAGTGACTTAATTAAACCAAACCCAAAACAAAACAAAACAAAACAAAACAAAACAAAACAAAAAAAAAAAAAAAAAAAAAAATACAACAGTAACAAACAAAATCTCTTGTCCAAACTAGGTTTTTTTGTGAAAAATCCCTTTTCCATCCTGCAGGTGAAACTTTCATCACTAGTGTTTACTGTGTGGTTTCAGAAATTAAATGTCTCCTGGAAAACCACCTCTATTTTGCATGAAACAGCTAAACAGTCACTGGGTAAGATCAGTGCAGGAGGGTTGGTGACTAACACTGAAACAAAGCTAGACTCACTCCTATTCCAGTGGCTCTAAGGACGGGACAGAACACTCTCATGTAGTCAGCAAAAGAGGAACTGCAATAAAAGTCTGCATCTCTCCTTTTGTCATCTTGTGCAGTCAGGCTTCAGCTCTTCCCACCAGAGAGCTGACTCCTTGGGAACTGGAGAAGCTGCATTAGGGGCACATATCCTGTTGATTTGGATTATTCTCTGTTTAGTGCTGGAGCTCTGATCGTCTCATTGCCCAACCACTACGCACGCTGCTGATTTTTGTCTGCGAGCCAGAGAGCTCCCTCTGAAAGAAAACCTAGGCATTGTTCAAAAGGTATCTTGGACCCACAGTAGAGATGATGCATGACCAGACTTTGCTTGTTGTGTGTATTTAGGCTGCTCTGAAAGGCGATGGCTTTGAAGAGTTTAAATGTGGATCAGGCTTTGACTTCTAACACAAGCTGCCAGGATAGGATAGGTGTGCACCAAAGTGCCATAGTCATGCAGAAGGCATCATCTAATAAAGGGTTCCTCAGGGGAGAGAGGAATGTAATTCAGGTCTCCCACTATCTGCATAAGGGGGAAAACTACGCTGTTGCTGCCCCTGTTTCTTAAGTGGCTGGACTTGGTGATGGTAATCTGAGAAGGGTACTCAGACTCACACTGAGAGGATGTAAATGATTACAGACATATCCAAGATGGCCATTTTGAAGCTCAGGTTAATTCAGATTTACATGCTTTGTGCTGTGTCCCAAGCCAGATGTTGAAGTTCCCAGTGAAAGATGCTTCACAAACCTGGACAGCTCCTAGGAGTGGGTGATAGTGTGTGCTGAGCGCTGAAAAGGGCTGAAGTGTTTAGTCTTAGATGTAGGCAATTTTAACAGATCTAGCTGAGAGATTTTCTTGATAAATTCTATCAAATTACCTTGAGTTGACTGGGTAAGTTACAAATGAGGTGTGAGTAACCTCTGCCTTAGTACTGATGTCCATGAGGATAACCTTGGTAGGGAGTCACAATCTGGTTTTCTTATTCTCTCCAAAGTCAATGCACTTAATGTGGTGAAGTATAAAACCTGCAGAATAGGAAGGTCTAAGGGAAATTATCTTAAACAGAATAGCCTGTGCCAAGACATGTGAGCTGGCATTGCAGAAATTTTTAAGGTCTCTGATCATTAGCTTCTGATTTATTTTTTTAATAGGAAGAGGGGAAATATGTAAAAACCCAAGCTGCTCAACCTTGATTACTGGTATTTTATGCTAAATGTGGTTGTTCCTGCCAAAAATATTAAGCTGGCAAAGAGAAGCTTAGATGTCTCATTATACTATTGCCAAGAAAGTCATGATTTTGAAAGCTCTGCAGGGCGGACCCAGAGGCTCTTGCTGCCAATCTGTTCTGCTATTCACTGCACAATGAGCAGAATCAGTGCTTTTTTGAAGAAATGAAGCTTCAGGCTACTCTGGATGTGCACTGAATAGATTTTAACAATGATATTTTTTACGTAACGACTCTGTGGAGCTTTGTTTTGCTTTATGGCGCAGACTGGACTAGATTTTAAACAAACCAATAGAGTTCAGGATATGGCTTTGTCTTTAAAAGCATGTGTATGAAAAATTATAAAGTAGTGCTTCTAATGCATGAAGTGAGAAATAAAGACCTGAAATCCCACAGTACTCTACATGATGATGCACTAGTTTTTCTAGAGGAATAAGCCAGCTATTTGGGATTTAATAATCATCTTTGTCCTGAGGGCATGTTTAGTGAGAGGCATAAAATTATATCAAATACTCAGGCAAAAATTATACCCAGTGCACGTGTTTCATTTTGTGATTCATAATCAAGTCAGAACAGTATAGAAATAGACCACTGAATGTCATATTACTGACATTTAGCAAATTAATATATATTTTAGGTTTTTTCCATAGTGGACTATGAATCAGTCAGAAGTGAGAGAAAGTAGAAAAAGTTCTTATGTGAGAGCATTTACTAACCTAACCAAACAAGAATGAGCTTACCATTCCTGGAGTCAGAAAGAAAAAAAGGAAAAGAAACAAAAGAAAAACAAAACAACAGCAACAAAAACACCCAACCAGAATCTACCCCCACTAAACCAAAATACAAAGAAAAAAAAGTGCTTGTTGAGATAAACAGTGTTTCATCCACATTTCCTGGTGTACCTCACGGGATATATTTTTAAAGATAAGTTTGATTTGGCACTGATTTTGGAGTCCAAAACCAGAAAGAAACTGTCCTCCATATTTATATTAAAAAGATATATCTCTCAGTCCAGAAGGTTTATAGATCATAGGATCATAGATCTCAAGTGAAAAGAAACTTTTGTTTACTTACTCTTGACCTTCTGTATGCCAGGAAACCTTCTTTGGAGATTTCCATATTGAGCCAACTCAGCAGATTCCTTCATAATCTATTCTGGCAGTTTGTTAACTTCATTTCAAAAATATAATCTTAAAAAATGCAACCTAATCCTTACTCAAGCACTCAAGTGCCTCTTGGAGAGCCCAAGTTGGCTAGATTGAAAGGTCTGCTGAAGTGAAATATATTCTTTTCATACGGAACAAATGGATCATGACTCAATTGCCTCTTAAACCTCTTCACTTGAGGTGCCTTAGTCTTTTATTTAGTCTTTCATTGGACAGAACAAGGTCATTTTCAAGGTCCATCTTGCACTTCTATTGTATATTGTATACAATACACATTAGTTTGTCATCATTGTTTTCAAAACAGTGTCAGAATTGTACACAGAAAATGCCATTTCTCCATTCTTGTTTGATATTACTAAAAACAACCTCATTTCTTAGATCTTCTTCAGGTGATGAACTCCAGTGAACAAATTTAATACACGTGGGGTACCTCATATTTCTCCATATTTTTTACATGGATGCAAAGCAACTTCAGTGTCTTCCATTTCTACATCTCTTTCAACATCATTTCACTAAAAGTCTGCTGAAGACAGTGAGGTTTCATGGATTCACTGGGAGATTTCATGTTCCCATTCCACCATTTGGAGACAGCATTAGTAGACCTTATATATTTGGGTTCTGTGGAAAAGACAAATGAGTGCACAAATTGCAGCTGTAATTACTTTGTATGAATGCTCTTTGCATACCATCAGAGTAAACTCTGGGAAGAATATTTTATAACAGGAGAAGTTCCCTGCAGGAGCTGTGCATACTGAGAAGATTGCTGATAAACAGTGGGAAATAGTGCACAGTGGAATTTCTAGCTATGGTGAAGTCTGATTCCTAGGCCAGAAAATACACATATTTCACTCACTCTTAAGGACTTGGGATAGGAAGATGACACGTCTGCTGTCTGTAGTGTTGGAAGCTGTAAGAGGGAATAATTCGGGTGTGGTTCTTAAGGCAGTACATTTTTCTGTGCAGCACTGAACTTGTAGCCCTTTGATGACAAACTCCTGGGGAGTTAGATGAGCCCTACCTGGCCTTTCCAATTTGCATTTCCCTCTCTGATAGTTCAGATTTGAGATGCCAGAATTGGGACATTACAGTGACCACTGAGAGGAACAAATAACTTAGAATAGGGAGCATGTCAAAGCAAGGAGTCCTTAAAACACCTTGGTTCATTTGTTTGCAGCTGACATCATCTCAGCCCTTAATAAAATGCTGTTCAAAATCCTCCTCTGCAATATTGTGGAGAAAACTGTGCCTTTCAGAAGTGTGAACGTCAACTGAAAAAGAGAGGGATCATGTTTTCCTTCAGAACTTATTTTGGCTTTTCAAGACTGGTAGCTCTTTGTAGACATACTATACATGTGGCAATTATCAAAACCAGCAAAATTTGATTCTAACACTGTGTACTCACAGTGGGGCAGCCAAAGCTGAGGTACTTTGTCAGTTTAAATATCAGCCAGCTAAAGCAGCCAACTACACATCTCTTTAGTAGTATTCTAATTCATGTACTGTAATTAGGCTTGAATACAAAATATTGATTTAGTAGTAATTACATTTGTGCAAGCATTAAGATAATGTTTCGGGAAATCTGCCTAGGTTCAGCATGAGGTTTCAGATAATGAAATATTCAGTCTATTGCTGTGTAAAAGAGCTTTTAAATAAAACTTAGTCTATACTCTAATATAAATTTGTTTGATCCCATCCTCTGACATTTTTGGCTTGAGACACTCCACCAAAACTGAAATATCTTCCAGTGGATTCTAGCTAATTAGAATATATCAGCTTTTTGAATGTGTTCTGAGATGATTCAGGGAAAGGATGGGTGACACCTATAAGAAATAAGGCAGCATTTAGACAGCACTGATTTATAGCCATAAATTTCATTAGTTGTAGTGCTAAATATGCTGCCTAGCTGTAACTAATCTGTCAGCCTTAAATATTGCACAAGCAACACAGTCACTCTGAGAGAGCACGAAATCTTGTGATTCCTGGGTAACAACTTATTTTCCTGTTCACTCTTCTTGCAGTATTTTTAGAATTTTTCATCTCAAGGTGTGCATAAACACATGTTTTATTTACATTTGTATACACTAAGAGGCAGACTTATTTATGGCATCTACAAGTATATACAAGTGTAAATTCTGGGCATACACAAAAATTTAGTCCTAACTTGGCTTTAATCTAAATGGCTGCCCAATAAACTTCACTCCAAAGATCTGTTACTGTAGCAAAGGGGAACCAGTCAGAAAATGGCAGATATCCAGAGCAATGGTTTAGTTAAGGATCATCGTGGCAATGAAATAACTCAGGACTGAAGTAACAACTATATAAACTGGACTTTCAACAGGAATTCTTGCATTACCAGTCCAGGTGCTCTGCATGCAATTTGTACTTTGATATATGTTTCATATCAGGGTAGATATTATATCTCTTCCAGGGGGAAATAAAATCATCTTTTATTTCTAATTTGAAACATGGTATTTGAGCACTCATTTGAGACCAGGAACAGCTATTTAGAAGATCCCCCGCTCTCTGCTTGTTATACTGCAGGGGAAGAGGAATTCAGGAGGAGAATAATGGATGGATCCATAGATAGATAGATAGATAAATAGACAAACACACAAATATAAACATATATATATATATGCATCTATCTATGTAGGTGTAGATAGATATATAGATATAAATATAGATACAAATACATAAAATAAATGGGGTTTATATAAACCCCACTTGCATTCAAGGCAAGAAAGAAGATCTGAAGACTGCACTGTGCTGTGTCTGCTTCTTTGTCAGGCTGGGAATATCCCAAGGATGAGGGAATTTTTTTGACCTGAGCTTTGTAAAATATAAAGACTGTTGATTATCCTACTCCCTGTGGCCCTTCACATAGGAGAACAGCTATAGATAAGCAACTGATAGTGAAAATCCGGGCCTGGCTCTACCCTGCCATAAGTTGGGAAAGCTGGAGAAACGAAGCAAATCTGCAGATGAAGTAAATAACTCAACTCAGCTGGGAAACTTCTCTAGAAAGGCTTATGACAGGTTTCTATTTTAATTATGCTTTCCAAGGCAGGCTCAAACTGAGGAACTATTAACCTCTGGCTAGTGCCACAGCTCTCTTACTCACACAGTAATATAGAATCTGCTGTGTCTAATCATATCTAACATCCACCAATGAGTGTCCCCTGTTGGATGGTGGTCAGGCCTAGAGCTCTCAGAGGAAAAAATTAATTCCTGTAGTTGGCACACTTAAGCTGACCTGCCCAACCCCCATAACAAGTTTCATTTTCATGGCTATCTATTAGCATAATTCTTAATATTTGAAGCATCAGGTGAAATATGTCTTTAAAATAAGAACTACAGCTGCATACAGTTTCTATGAATTGCCTTGAAATGCAGAAGATATTTTTTACTGAGATAAATATCAAATGTGCTAAGCATATTTCCAGAAACAGCATTGAGCTAGGAAACCACATATTCAAATAAATATCTCTTTGGAGATTCATTGTGAGTGAATGTTCAAAACCAGTTATGTTAGTAATACATTGAACTAGATTACTTCATTGCAGTAGGGAATATGTATTTTTAAAATGCTTCTGCATTCAAAAAGGTTCTAATAGTCCTGGTGAGAACCACATTTATTGCTCTACAGTATGTCTCCATGTGAAACTTTGCTTTATCATGAATACCATCTTAGATCCTCCTGAACAGCAATAACAAAGAAGGTAGATTAAGCTTCCTAAAATTCAGTTTGAGAAACCCCAAAGAGCCCACTTCTGTGCATTTCTCTGTGTGCCAGATTCTGCTGTCACTGCCCTCCTTTGCCTTCACAGTCCTGCTGCATGAAGAGTGGCCATTTTGATTTTTTCATGGTGAGACATCATTAATTCTTCTACAGAGAAAGTCTTCGCTAGAACATCTCTTGCAGTATGCCAGATTTGTTTTATAAAGGTTGTTGCGTAGAGGGTTTCTCATTATTATCATTAATCCCAAAAAACTGATAATCCCTCCTTTGGTGAGGTGCATGAGAGCTCTACATGCACTTCCTCTGAACAGGCTATTCGGAAATGAGAGAGGAAGAGGGCAGAATAAATTTTTTTGTAAGAGAAAGATTGTATCATCAATTGAAAGAAGCTAAAGAAAGCACCTCTAAAATACAATTTACCGCTTAACCCACTTTTCAGACACATCTCAAAACATATTGAGGTACAACACCACACTATTACAGCAACAATATTGCAGTATAAGAGAGAAAAGCCAGGTAGGTGCTAAAATCCCTGGCAGGGGATTGTCAGACACCTTTCTAGCCAGGAAGAACAAATGAAGCATCCTTCCCAAAGTGTCAGTGCCACAAACAGACAACAGTTAAAATCAGATTTGGGACCTTGAGCATCCCATGGGTGCAATCTCTGATGTGCTGAACATATCTGGATTCGATCACATCCTCCCACGGCTGCTAGAAAGGAAGGGGGCTCTTCTCGTCCTTGTTTGATATCTGCTGGCCTGTGTGGAGTGCAGCAGTTGTGTGGGAGCTGACCCTGCCAAGATATTGTCCCTTGTGCATCCCTTGAGCTGTCCCAGGCAGCCCAGCCATAGAAACAGGAGTGAATGAAGTTCCCTTGGGGGTCAGCTGGGTCTGTCCCATGTAGCTCCCTGTGCCTGGAGAGATGCAAAACAAGAGGGCTGCCACTTGCTTTTATGTTAACCTGTAGCACAGGAGAGCACCAAAGCTGTCAGTGCACCCCAGCACCCCAAGCAGGTGCTCCGGCCCCCTCCGCATCTGCGCAAGGAAGCACTTGATTTTCCCAAGCACACCTCGATGGCATTAACTCCAGGGAAAATAATCCTTGCAGACATCCTCCGCATGGGGTGGGGTGTTTCCCTGCTGGGCTTTGAGGTGGGCCCAGGTTCAGATACCGCCTGAGTCTGGTTGTGTCCATGCCAGGCAGCTTCTGTCCTGCAGTGAAAGGGGGTGTGTAGGATGAGTGCTCCCCTGGAGGCTCCCACTGAAGGAGCACAGCACTGCTTGGCTGAAGCTAAGCCCTTGCAACACCCCTAACTGCAACCTCCATACAGCAGGACAAAGCACCAAAAGCTTTATCTGCTCCAGTGGATCCCTTAGACTCACTTCAAGATGGGATTGCTAATATCTGTCTCATTGCTCCCTAGCTTATTAGCCCCCCTCCCTAGCACCAGGGAGCAGCAAAGTTCAAAAGTCTTCATGTTTTTCTCTTGGCTTAACCTAGGAATCACCACCCTCAGGTCACCTGGGCATGTATATGCATCCACCAGCACTCTCATGCTTTGTGGGTGATATCTAGGGGAGCCCAATTCCTGCACTGACAGGCTGCAGTTTGCACCAAGCAGAGAGAGCCAGAGGCAGCTGTTTGGGAAGAATGAGCCTGAGGCTTCATTTACAGAAGGATTATGCACCAGCACATTTTGTCAGAGGGTGTGATTTTTTCCCTTCTCTATCTAATGATATAAATGCATTCCCTCAGGTGTACACAACTATATCAGTACGTAGGTGCTTACGTATTTATAGTTTACATCTTGCTGTAATTAAGGTAGCAGAGTTTATGTTCGTTAATTAGGAGGCGAATGTCTCCAACTCTCGAGCCAACTCTAAGAACCCGCATACATTGCTGGCCAAGCTTCTTGTAGCTAACCCACGAGACTTTCAGCATCTTTTCAGTGCTGATTAGGGAACAGAGACAATGAGGAAGGACTGTTTCTCATTATTTTCATGAACAGGCTAGGCCTTCAAAAGCATGCCACAAAAAAATAGCAAATTGCACAGTAAAATATAAATAAGGCCTGGCTGGGAGTACATAGTGCTTGGTAAAACCAGGAGGGAGCTCAGGCTGTGGGAGAGAGGGATAAAGAAGGAGCTGCAGGCAGTGCCCAAGCCTCTAGCTGGGAGGTTGCCAGAGAAAGAGCGAGTCAGACAAAAAGAGCAATGGGGTGAAATGCAGTGGGAAGATGACTTAGTTAAGCTGACCCACATAGACTACTTTTCTTTGATAGCAGCAGTCAGATACCTATGGTGACACTCAAGAATCCATTTTTTTAAAGTTATGACCCAAAATCCACCTCCGAGTCATTATGAGCAGGAGGGAATTGTGCATTTACCCTCTGCTGTGCTGACAGCTCTTCACACCCGGGCAATTCTCAACAGCATCTCTTTTGATGAGCAAGTACCCACTGTTCAGAATCAGCAGAGGTAAGGGTAGGAGCACAGTTAACACAGGATGATTAACATGGCTTTGGTTTCTGAACCAGAAGAACTGACAAAATATGTGATTTCCACCTTTTTAACTTTGACTTTTTTGAGACTCATTTTCCTTCTACACAATTAACTTGTTAGCTTGAAACTTAAGATGTAACTGTGCAGGGAATAGTAATGTTATGCACTTACTGTGATATGAGTACATATCACATAGCTTTCTCTACTATTGAAAAAGCCAGAAGAAAATGTCATTAAGGGGATGGTAGTACAGTTTATATCCCCCATCATGCAGCAAGCTTAATCCTTGCAGCAAGTGTTATGCATGAAGCAAATTAGAAGTGCTGGTCTCTCTGAGTAATGACTGATCAAATAAAGCACAATGACCTGGCAAAGAGCAGTTGCAAACTGAGGCACTTTGTAACCTTACTCAGTGCAAAGGGAGCACAATGCTGCTCCTGAAACTGTGCCCTTGTTGCTGCTGGGATACCCTGGTGTGACCCCCCACTCAGAGCCTCAGTGTGCAAACTCCTCATGAACTTGAACTGGGGCTGGGCTGTCCCTTGGCTTGCAAGGGAAATATTTTAAAAATTTCCAATTGCCTATTTTCTACTGCACACACATTTATAGAGAAAGATTTCTCCCCTTAAAGGGTACGTTATTACAGAAACTTCTGCCAGGTGGAATTCACACAGCATGCTACCAGGACATCTAATCTGTTGTGAAGATAAAATAAAGCCAATAAAAAGGCAACAACATGTATTACTTAGAAAATTGTGTGTGATCTGGTTTTCTAAACTTCCTGTTTGTCAATAGGTCCTTTGAGATCTTTTCCATCCCATTTAGACCCAAAGTCAGGGAATATTGCCTCGTGATTTCCAGGTAGATAAGATGGCATTACCTTCTTTCATCTCATCTAGAAGAGGGAAACATAAACAGATCCAGATTACAGATTTTAACACAATTATCTACATTACCAAGCTATTAATAACAGATTAGTAGTATGATATTTGATGCCAGCACATAAACTAGATTGAGAGTTTTTTTCCTGGAACATGAAAATTTTCTGGGACAGTTTTTTTCAGGAGGTAGGACATTTTGTCTCTCATTTTACAAATGTGGTGTGAAACGAAAAGAGGAAAAACACTCCCTCCTCCCTCCTCCCCCAGCTCTCTGAGGAGGAGACTCATCATGGCACATACAAGAAAAAACAGCCACCCACACACTGGAGCCCTTCAAGCAGAAAGCACCTGACGGGAATTTAAAAGTAGGTTTTCAATGGTGAAGTTGGCAGAAATCTACATAAAAGCAGTTCTTCAAGGGAGGCTATTATGTGATATGAATTAGATGAATGTATTGAGTTCCTCCTTTTATTTTTCTTTTTTGAAGCTGTGAAGTCTAAAATTAAGTTATTGTTATCCTGATCAAATATTTTCTTTGCAAGAGCTCATGCCTGAAGAAAAGGAATAAAAATAAAGAAAATATAAGGGACTATAATACATTTTAATGAAAGAGAGGTTACTTATCACTCAAAATCCTGAATTTCTATTCTTAGAAATCTGAGTGCTAGCTGCTTGAGTCCTCAAAACCCCCACTACACACAGAGTCTAGCATTTAAAAATGAAATACTTGCAAAGAAACAGCAAGAAAATGTGGACATGGTAAGTAATCAATTTGATTTTAAGATCATTTTATAAGACACTGAAGTGTTTGTTTCTTTTAGTAACAAAGCCTAATAACATTTTGATAAGAATTACACATGTTTTTCCAAAAGGTTTTCAGAGTCTTCACATGGGCCTCTTTAGGGAGTTGCATTTCTTATCCTTAGAGAGTTTATGGCTACATTAAATACATTTCACTTCTGAATCAGTTCCTTCTTCTGTAATGAAGGGAGAGGAAAACAGATGATGCTGGTTGAGATCTCACTTAAATTTTCGTTGCCTATGCATCTATTATATAAAATGAATTTAAGTAGCTTTCTCAGTTTAAATTTTTCTCCCTATTTATTTTCAAAATGGAGCCAAACAATTGGAGCTTTTATATCTAGCTTGTTTTCTGTGCCATGCAATGAAATTTTTAAATGGCTTACTGATTTGCAGCTTATTGATAACTCAGTCTGACAGGTAATTTAACACCAGCATCATTGCTGGGCTTGGTCTGGATCTTCCGTACACCAAGGACATAACCATATCTGTCCTTCTTGATGTGAGTTTCCTCTGATTTACACCATTTGAAAGTAAACCATTGTAGGAAAATTATACTTCTACCTTGCCCCACCAGTTGTGAAAGCCTTCATCAACATCACCAGCTCAGCGCATCTTTCCTGTGAAGTATCTAAGGACAACTGAGATTTTTTTGTCTACCACCTCGTGTATTAATTAGCTCATAAATCACAGGCATTAACTCTGAAATTTGAATTGCTATGCTCATGTCCTGGGCCTAGACTTTCTGACATGCTGTACCTGCAACTGGCTGGTGGTAACTGCAGGTGTACTCAGTGTGATGGGACTTCTTAACCATTGAAAAGGGAATCCTAGATTGCTCAATCATATAGATGAACAATGAAAATACAATAGCATCCTCATCCTGGCATTCATGGAAAGCCATTATTTTTGACTACCATATCCCTTTTATCTCTACTATGTGGCTTTCACAGATGAGGAGCGCGGTAAGAAATGCACACATTTCCTGCTAAGGAAAACTGCACATCCAGTCCTCAGCGATGCCTTTTGCTGTTACCGCTGTGCAGAAATGTCTGCCTCTAGCTGCAGCAAGGCCCCTGATGGCTTTGCAGATGAGGAACCCACTCAGAGATGTTAAACAGATTGGGTTGTGTGGTTTGACTGTCTGGAAGTCCTTGCAGTGGTACTGTCACCTGCAGGCAACTGAAAAGAATGTATGTACGAGTCAAAGCCTTATCCTGGGCCACTCTATGCCAAGTAACAACTCCTGCCTTTTCACATGCCACTGTGCTGCTGGAGTGAGTCCAGGGGAAGGCCATGAAGATGATCAGAGGGCTTGAGCACCGCTCCAGTGAAGACAGGATGAGAGAATTGGAGCTGTTCAACATAGAGGAGAAAAGGCTCTGGAGGGCCCTTGTAGTGGCTGGGGGCTTACAAGAGCTGGAGAGGGAGTTTTTATCTGGAGAGGTAGTGATAGGACATGAGGAATAGCTTTAAACTGAAAGAACGTGGGTTTAAGTTAGACATTGGGTAGAAATTCTTTACTGTGAGGGTGGTGAGGCACTGGAACCGGTTGCCCAGAGAAGTTGTGGATGCCCATCCCTAGAAATGTTCAAAGTCAGGCTGCATGGGGCTTTGAGCAATCTGGTCTGATAGAACAAACCTGTCCATGATGAGGTAGTTGGAACTAGATGACCTTTAAGTTCCCTTCCGATCCAAATGTGATTCTGTAATTCTGTGGTTCTATTTCTGTATTCATGGATCTGTAATCCAGCTCAATATGGAAATCTTGGTATTTTCTAGGGTGTTTTTATCTCTGTGATTGGCTGATATTTGTAATCATGTGGGAGCACCCAAGGTACTCTGACTCATCTCTTTAGTCCTGATGGAGGCTGGGATACAGGCTTTTTATTAATAAAATGAAGTCAAGGTGATAGTGGTGGAGGAAGATCATATCAATCATATCATATCATATCATATCATATCATATCCTATGTCTTAACTGCAAACCCAAGTTCCTGCTGTCTCTCAAATAAATCTTAGAAGTTCCCTTCCTGCATCAACTGCAAACATCAATGTGAACTCTGTTTCAAAGGAGAATTCAGTGAAACTGCTGTTACCACAGCACTGTGTAGCATGATACAAACTGATTCAATTAAATTCCTCTTCTTAGCTTTACAGCTGAGAGTGTGCATATTATCTTCTCTTATCTTTCAAATTTTTAGTATGGTTCCCAAGCCGTAATTGGACCTTAGTGTGAAATGGAGCCTGGCTGTGTAACAGACACAGACACACCAGCCAGGTGCTACTGCTCAGTATCTGACCCTCCTCTCATGCTGAACAGAGTTGAAAGGTAATTGGAGACCTCATTTGTGGAATTTGTAATAATGATCTCCCCTGCATTTTGTACATGCAACTGCCACTTTTTGAAGATCCTGAAAATTAATTCATTGTAGCTCTCTCCTTATGGATTTACTGCAAAAGAGTTGGGGTAACTATAAAGGAAATCTATTCCTGCAAGTGGCAGGCCATTTTCTTTGAGAGGTGCCTCTTAAAAGCACAGAAAATCAATTAGCCATCCTTGTATGTCTGACTTATGTCTTTTATGCCACTGAGCACCAGATTAATGCCACCCTTGAAGTCAGTCCCACTCTAACAGAGTGCTGCCCCACTAGCATGCATTTATTTTGACAATAAAATCACAACTCTTGTTTCTTGAAAGTATGGCATTTCTCATTTCCAATAAATACTACTTCTGCCTGGTGGAGAAGATTTTTGGAGGAAAGATTCAAGAATTACATGAAACATAATGAAAAATAAGATAATTACTCTAAATAATTATTTTAAATGATGGCTTGCGGATATTCTAAATATCTGTGATGAATGGCTTGGAAACTTAAATAGCAGTTAGAATATGTACAGTTTAAATTTCTAGTCTCAGCTTAGGAAACTTTCTACTATGCTACAGAGACTTTTTTTGCTTCTCATTCTAAGCCTGTTCCAGAAGTGAATTATGGATCACACTGCAGCACATTAGCTGTCACAGTGAAAGTTGGCAACCCTGCCAGAGTACCCACAGTCTGTTTTATGACTTCATAAAATGCCCTATAAACAAACACTACAAATATATAACTGATATCAGAAGTCTTAGCCCATAAAGGAATTCCAATACACCCACAGAACAAGTCCCAGTGTATTTGATTTCCTGTAGAAGGGCATGAGGCAACTGGTGTTGGTTGGGTACAGGGCAAATTGCCAGAGAAGGGTTTGCCATTTTGATTTTAAATATCTGCCTGCCATTATTCATTGTGCCAGGATGCAAATTTCTAACACATTATAAACTACATGCCTGTGTTTGGGCATTTGGTATTTCCATGTCATGGCAATTTAAGTGATTGATTTTAAGGGTTACTTCACTTTTTCCCTATTTTTAGAATAGCTATAAAGCAGAAGAAGATAGAGCCTTAAATTTTCTTAATCAGTCTGACTGCAGACCTAAGTATGACATGAACACTACAAAGATATCTTTGATGGATGTTAAGCAACATGAGCTTATTAATTTTCTTTTACTTGTACCATGCTCTGATGTAGGTGAGATAAAGTAGCTATGACACCTAGCAGAGGGAATTGGGTACTTCACAGTGGGGTTCAGCTCATTTAAGAAGATTCCACTTATGATGTGTTCACTCTTCTTTTAAATCCATGTAACTCTGTAATGGGAACTAAAAACAGTATTTCAGGTCTTATCAGGAATGAACTGCCAAGTCTGAGTTTACAGGAAATAAGATCTCAGGTGAAACCACCCTTACTTAAAATAAGTTGAAACAAAGTATCTAGTGCCTGAGAAGTGGAGGAAACACACACAAGAGGAAATATGTTTTGTGGGGAGAAGATAAATTCTTAAGTGACATTTGCACCCCTCAATATCAAAGTCCTTGGGAGAAGATGAGATTGAAAAGCAGCTCTAAAACTTCATTAAGCTTTTGTCAATATAAAAAAAAGATAAAATTGTACGTATCTTTTCAAGAGTCTGCTAGCAAATTTTTAAGAGAGAAACAAAACCACAAATATTTATTTAATTCCGCAAGACAAATTCAGCAGAATATTTCCCGGTGTATGTGTACATATGTAGAGATTTAAAATAAATTTATCTCAGGATTTACTAATAAAAAGCGATGATATTAAGCAAAAGCATCCAACTGAAATAAGCATGATAAAGCATGGTGTCTGATAAAGCTAATGTGAAAATAAATTTAAGCAGACCCAAGGCTACCAGAGGTCTGCACAGCTGAGAGAGTCAGCAATGTAAGTATAAGTCTGACTCCCTGAACACAGCAAATCTGAGCACAGGCTGAAGAGGTGATGACTGCTTTTTTTAGCAGCATTTCCCTCCATCATCGCCATTCTCCCTCCAGCAATAACAGTGGGAAGGGAGTTCTATCATGGATGCTTTGAATCCATGGATCCAATGCATCTACGTATCTGTGTCTGAAGGAGCAAACTGTAATAATAGCAGTAAGTTTAGAGAACAACCTGAACAAAAGAAATAAAAGAAAGAAAATTACCTTTGTGCACACAGAGGGGAAAATCATTGAGATACTAAAAATTGCAGCATTTCTATCTAACTGCACTAATTTGCTGCTAAACTCTCTGCCTATAAGAATGATATTGCAGATATTAGGCCATTTGGCTTGTAATTGCTGCTTCTTATTCTAATCTCATTAATTTGAAAACTGGCAAAAAAACAGGCTTGCTTATCCCTATTTAGCCCTATTATTTTCCTTCCTTGTTGCCTTTCTCTGTTTTTTTGTTTGTTTGGGTTTTTGTTGTTGTTTTTGGTTGGTTTTGGGCTTTTTTGTTTTGTTTTGTGTTTTTTTGTTCTTCCACTTGGAAAACTTCATTTAGTATTTTGCACATGCAAGATTAAGATAGGATCCCTGCTGAGGTTGGCATAGTCAGGCTGGGGAAAGGCAGTTGGTACCAATTCAGTCCTCTGCTCCCAGCTGTTGCTTGTTCTGTTTCTGCACCATCTCCAGGGTCCTCCCTGCTCCAGGCACCCATCACCACTACTGATAGCTCCTTGTGAATTTCCTTGGGTTTACTTCTCTTCCTCTTTTTGCTGTTCTTTCCTCGTCCATTGGTAGCTCTTGATTTCTGGGTTTCCTGGCTCAGGGTGCAAAACATCTCTGTTGAACTTCTCATGCTGATTTCTCCTGGTTCACATCTGTTGGTGCAGGCTTCAGGTTCACCACATTCCCAGCTGAACATCTCCATGTTAGCTGTATTCATGTTTATGATACAGCTTACTCTTGGACAGTTCCAAATGCCTGGCACGTCTAAGAATTCTGCATCCTCTTCAGCCTGCAGTGAGTTTATCCTCAGTCCCCTGGCCTTCTCCAGCTTTTCCTCCTGGGTCCATATGCAACCATTCCTTCAGACTGTATGACAGCAGTGGCCCCTCTAGCTGTTTTGTGGGCTCTCACATGGTTCTGTCCTGGATCTTTTTGTATTTGTAAAATTTATTTCTTATTTATTGCCCATCTCAACTATTGCCTCTAGGAGCATGAATCACACATCTGCCACTCCCATCTTGTAACTGCACCATCGACTCAAATTCACCCCAGAGGTCTGAATTTTTTCAACCGAATCTCTCCTTATTACCACCTTCCTCACTCATTATTTGTGAGTCAAGACTACAGACAATTTGGCACTTTCCTATGCAACGTAGGTCCTCACATGTAAATCACATATAAATTCTGTAGTAGTCTCCCTAGAGAAATACCCACATTTCCAGCTAAAACTATCCAGGCCATTTTGATGTTTAGCAACTTCCTTTTCCTTTGTCTTCCGTAAATAAAGTTTTGTGCTGCTCATACTTATTCAGAATTTGTAGAAAAAGGCCTGTTCACTTTGAATGTTAGAAACTTGTATTCTCATTGAAGACCCCTGAATTATCTGTTCTCCTCTAGTTAAGTATCTATCGCCTTTCACTGTAAGAACTAGAACGTTTTAAGTTGTTAGCTTTTAAGTTTCCATGATATTTTCATGCCTCTCCTAGGCTGTACCTTCCATGTGAGGGGGGAAAAGAGCACCTTGTTGCCATTCATCAGATTATTGTGACTCATTGTTCTGTTTCTTGATGTAAAGTGAAAAATAACACATTAGTTATTTAACTGACATGTCGAGTTCACTGCCTCTTGCGATTGCCCCAAGTGCATTCTCCGTATTATATCTCATCTTCTACCTACGTGGCAAGTTGACTAAGAGGAATAACAACATATTTCTTGTTTTGATGAACAGCTGCTCCTGCAGCTGGATCTTGGTCCACACCTAGAGTCTTTGGAGTATACAAATAAAAAAGCTGCCAAATAAAAGTGATCGTTCAGAGATTTTTGTCTGTCGTTCCCAGTGGTCTAGCTCATAGTGAAGGATTAAAATGGGTTTGTCCTTCAAGACAAACTGCAGGAGTGTGCTGTTTTGATCCATGGCATAAGGTATTCCACTGCATTCCTCATCCTCCCAAGGCATCTCAGAGCTTCCAATGCAGAAAATGCATATAACACAGAAATCTCTTACCATAAAATTTTAACTAAATGTTCGTGGTTTGGGTAGTAAATATGGATTCATACCAGGATGAATATATAATTTACTGAATAAATAAATAAATATACAGAATCAATTGGTTATTCCTAGCATACAATAGTTTGATTTCCAACTGACATGGCACTTTCTCTGCATCATTAAGGTTTACATCAATTTTCATTCTCTTATCTATTAAATCTCCCTCACATTCATAATGCAATCAGGTAACCTATTATCAAAAATGATCTCAGATTCTTTCTGGTATTGTTTTATTCATGGGTGACTCTTGAAAATCCTTAAAGATGACTAACAACACACATTTTAGGAAAAAAACATTTCTACAAAGACTGCAAGGACTTTTTTTTCCCATTTGAAAGAGCTACTCAAGGAATAAATTTCTGCCTTTTTTAACTAACATGATCCTTCTGAGCCCACTTACTGATTTGTCTCACTTCAAAAATCTGCACATTAACATCCTCTGTTAAATTTCAATTGGATCACTTAAGAAGTGCTTAAGAATTAAGTTGTTTTACTTAGAAACCTTGGACAGAAGAAAACATAAAAATGCAAAAAAGTTGTTTAAAAACTTAAGGTTCTTTTAAAAATGTCAGTTCATGGAATCCTATCAGTCCACGGAAAGGGAAAGCAGATATTCTAACCAATAGAAAATGTACTAGGGAATAATAATTTTTAAAAAAACTCTTCAGTGAAATTGAGATAATCTGAAAGTAATAGCACTAAATGGAAGACTGTACAAGAAAATGAATAAATTGCTTTGTAAATCAGGCAGGCTTTTCAATGCCATAAAAAAATTAATAGTGTTTTTTCTCATTATCTTATTTTGAAATATAAAATTATACTAAAAGGTGATTGAGATAGAGTTCTCCTTATGGAGAAGATGTGAACCATAGTGATTTTCACTTACAAAGGAAAAAGAATGAGCCAAAAAAACCCCACAAGAATCACTTTTTAAAGTATTGGAAGAAAATTAAAACAATCTCTTCAGGCTAAATTCTTTATTGGTTGAGGAATTTAGTTTGTGTTTGGCTACTCCTAATCTCACTCTTTTAACATCCTGAAGCTTTCTGGGCATTGTGTATTATAACATCTCCAATTCATTCTCTTACAAGCTATTGAAATGCCAACTTTGAATTTTATCCTATTAATTTTCTCGGCACTTACTTGAAATATCAGGTGCAATTTTTTTGTTGTGCTATTTTCAACACAACAAAGTCCTCCCAAGTATTTTGAGTCCCCAAAACCTTAACAGATGAGGAACACACATAGGAACTCATCGAGCGTTTGATTTGTTTTTCTCAAATATTTCTGAAGAAATTCTGAGACATTTTATTCCATGGATTGATATGGATGTGGGTTTATTTTCTTACGAGTTTGTATGAACTCGGAAATGAGTTGTAGCTGGTAAATTCCTTACACATGGACTGAAAATTACTGTGACAAAGATGTTCTGTGTGATGGTTTGTTTCTTTTAACCTCGCTTCTAAAGGAATTCTAATTTAGGAAACTTGATTAGTGCAGGTTAATACTTTGAAATTCTTCCAAAGGATTTAGAGGAATGTCCTAGTACGGGAGGTAGCAATTAGATCAAACTAAATGGGACACTCATTCAGGTAACTTAGGGGACCGTTACATTCCAGAAGTAACTAGCATCTGGTAATATAAATTGACATAATTCTCCATGAACAGTAGGTTTTCTAGATATTTTCATGCTAAATAGTCATGGTGGGGTTTTCTTTCTTTAAATATTTGTACCAACACATTTTTTTCAATGCACTGTTTCCTGTATGTAAAGTAGCCCCCCATTTAAAAATAAAAAATCAACATTTTATCCCTTTCATCTTTTATACTGCATATGCTCTCATGTTTTCTTTTAAAAATACATTCCTCTTCTTATATTAATGTGCAGATAAAGCACTGTAATTCTAGGATTTAAATTTCCAGGAAGGGAAATAAGAAAATGAACGGTGTGACCTCAGGATAAAGAAATGTTTTGCTAGGCCTTTATAGATGAAAGACTATGAAAAAGCAGAAGCTGATATACAAAAGACTTGATATAACTACTCTGAGAAAACTGAAAAGAAAAAATAAAGGAAAAAGAGGGAAGAAGAGTATTGAGGTGTTTTAAAACCTGAAAAAAAAGAGAGGATTTGCTTCATTACATGACATAAAGGACCATCTAGGTAGGTAATGTGTCTTTGACAGTGGCCACTTTTGACAAGCAGCCTGAAGTATATCAGCTGCTTAGGTGTACCTTATCATTTATTAATTGAATTGTTTATTTTTAAACAGAAACTCATTGCATCTGTTAATTTTCCTCTCTAGGATGTAGTAAATCAGATGTCCTTTTTGCTTATGAACAACCGGATCTTAAATGAAAACAAAGATCAGTTACAAGATATTCCAAATCCTGATTTTGAGTAAAATGGGATTACACTAAGAAAGGGAGACTACTAAACTGAGATATTCAGAGTCTGTATAAAATTCAGAAACACAGAATATATTTGACCTTGAAGGAACAACATAATCAACGTTTGAAACTGAGGTCTAAGGGCAGACAGGAAGGAAACACTTGTCAGCAGCAGCATTTCTGGTATGTCAGCTGGGGCTGAAAATTGGCGCTGGGTGCAGATATGTAGGTGCAGTATCTTGCTGTATTAGGAGCAATGCATCTTTGAGCTTTCCTGTGGTGATGCATAGTACCACCACAGACAGTCAGCTGGTGGCCAGAGCCAGGGACCATGAGCATCCCGGGTGCCAGAGACCTTCAGGTCTCAGCTGGTGTTGCCAGCAGCAGCCTGGTGACCGGTAGCTGTGGAGATATAAAACCTACTGACCTTGTCTAAAAGGAAGACAAAATAAATTTTAAAAAGAAGCCCAGGAAGACCTTGCAAATGTACTGATATCAAGCTCATTCATGTAAGTTTACCTTAACAGTACTGTGCCTTAGTTCTGTTGCAGGGAGAACTCAGTATATGAAGTGAGGATCCTGCCTTTTGCATTTTTGTTTCGGTGTTGTGCTTTTCATTTTCTAGCTGGAAATTATAGTTACAGAGTAATGAGTCAGGCACAATGGTGGGCTTAACTGCTTCTCTTCTCTGAAGACACATTAATTACATTCTCCATTCAGTTGTACTTAGACTTGAATGGGGAAAAAATAAATCTTATACACGTCTTAGGAGGCTGGGCACATGTCAGTAGAGGAGAAACTACAGGTTACCCCTCCTGTAGCGCACGCCCCAGAGAAATGAAAATCACAATATTCTGATCATACTGATAATTCTCATTTTGCAGCCTCAGTATCTTAAATATAGTAAACTCTTTGAAATTTTCTGCTCATGACCAGTGGGGACTTACATAGTATATTATTGTATGTGAGTTTAATTATTGGGGTTTTCACTGAGGAATGTAATGAGAAATGGAATTTTACTGAGCAGGTTTTTTGCACATTATTTTTACAGGATTTATTTGTGATGATTGTGGAACTAAGAAACTTTTAATCTTGGGAAAGGACTTTTCCATAGTTTTGGATTTGAAATAATTTTCTGTCCCTTCTATTCTTTGTTGTGATGAAAGGAAGACAATCGTTATTGAACTCCTGGTTTCAGAAGTAAGTGGATATTTTATTTTTGTTGTATACCTACATCTGTGTGTATTGTGTGAGTTTCTACTAGGAGATGGCCAACATCACAGGATTACTTGATGCTTTTTAAACTTCATAAAAAATTTAATGTCCTTAACATAGATTTTTAAAAATACAGTATAAAAGTTTAGAAGAAAGTGTCATTTTAAGAAAAGAACCTAAAACTTTACCTTGACTGACCTAATTTTTATTTAATGTAGTATTAGACAGCAGTTTGAAATGAAAGCATGAGTGATAAAAGTTCTTAATACAATTTCATCTGCTATTCCAAAGCCTATGTTTGGTTTTACACTCTCATCTGTACAAGGATAATTAACACGTGTTTCTAATCACTCATTCCTTCTGTTTCAAAGGAATAAAAGAGGTACCACTTAAATAGGTGCTGAGCTGCATGAAAGAAGTATTTTTGGTGATTAGAAACGGTAGAGAAAAAAAGAATCTAACGACAAAAAATGAACATTAGCAGATTGACATTTTCAAGTGTCTGAATGACACAAAGAACAAGAGCACCATTGTACAAACTTGTTTCCTAGAACAGAAAATGGATTGAAGAAAATTGCTTAGAATGAATTGCTATCAAGTTGAGTTACAGAGGAAAATTAAAAGAGGCTTTATAGAGCAGTCACTGAATGAGGTAGTACATCAAGACTCCTGAGCAACCATTTATCTTAGGGTTAGTGTGTTATAATGAGAGTCAGGTCATTTACTGATGAGTAATATATATATATATTTACCTAAGGGTGGTAAACATAATTAAACAAACTTTTCCTTGAATTAGCACTTGAAGGCAATTTGCTATGTCCTGCAGAAAAACTGTTGGCAGAAAGATCAGCTCTGTACATCAGAAGCAGCTCTGTTCCCTCGGGATTCTTTTCCCAGCTGTAGTGTTAACTCCTCGGACCTGCTCTGTGTCTACATCTTTTGCCAGAGTAGCTACATGACTGGCCAACACGAGAAATTTGGTCAGCTAACAAATGACAAAAGAGAAATGCATCTCCAATAAAGTCTCTGTTGTGGTGTAATTTCCTATACTTGGGGATATGACTAAGATACGCAGACAATTATTCCTTATTTCTAGTAGGAGAATCAGTAACCAGAGTGTGGCTGGAACAAGATCAAGCTGAGGTTGCTGCACTGATGTAATGGTACATCGTGAACATTTGACCTCATTAACAGTGAAATTTAACTATTCCTCTA
Source organism: Aphelocoma coerulescens (assembly GCF_041296385.1). Classification (NCBI taxonomy): domain Eukaryota; kingdom Metazoa; phylum Chordata; class Aves; order Passeriformes; family Corvidae; genus Aphelocoma; species Aphelocoma coerulescens. The sequence goes on from NC_091017.1 coordinate 35,678,174, forward strand.
TGTCTATTTTAAGTGCAGAAAAAAAGATTAAAATTTATTTTTATCCATAGTATTCCAAAAGATTATGTAATTAATATATTCTCAACAGATAGGCAGAACTGCAAGTTTTTTGAAGCAGGTTCCAAACCCAGAGGAAGTTAGAAAAAGAGGGAAAACCAGCAGCTCTTTCAGTCAAATGAAAAACAGACCTGGTTGCTGGCAGATTCTTTTCTATTTAATCAAGTACCTTCATTTCATAATAGGAGATGTCTGGAAGTAGAGTCCCAGTGCTGCAGCAAGGTCCCCCCTGTATCAAAGATTACTAAAATGCAGCAATAAATTAATATATAAATTATAGGATACTGCATGTTACACTAAAGAACATTATGACCCAAAGTCTAGAAGCTGGGATATTCACTAGATGGATGGTTTTGTAGCAGAAAATAAGGAGTTCCTTATTTGAGCATTCAGTGGCACATGAAGAAATAATTACAGAATCTGTCATTTGTTTTACCAGGACAAATGTTTGTTGTTTTAAAATGTGTGTTCTGTAAAAGGCATCCCGCAATTAAATGCTCCCCCACTCATGTTCAGGGATCAAAACCATGAAAAGGCTCTCCCCGTGCAAACAACAACAATAGCTACCACATTGTGCGCATTTATCTTCAGATGAAAAACGCTCTTGTCTCTTTAGTTAATAATCTCTGCCAATTTGGCCTGATGGATTTACTGCACATCATTTACTGCTGCTGTCCAAATAATCTCTATTCATGCCAGTAAAAGAGAGTGTCAACAACTGTAATAATAGCGCACTTGTTTTTTCACCACTCCAAAAAGAAGAGACATCCTAAGTTCAGAGGGATTCTGAAAGAAATAGTGTTAATGAATAGCCTTCCCAGCTGTATGCACTATGGCAAGTGAAAAACCTCCCCAAGTATTGCATAACCGAGCGTCAACATCACTGTCTTCCCAAGCAGGCACCTTGCTTGGTCTTGTTAGTGTCAGTGCAATTGCACAGGATACAGGTTAGCATAGAATTGGCCTCAGTATCTCTAGTGAAGCCAAAATGTTTGGTCCCCACAGACCAACTGATGCTGAAGAAACAAGATAATTATCATCTACTTCAGCTCTAGTTCATCTAGCCCAATGGGAGTAAGTAGTTACACAAACTTTGAGAAACAAGAGCAAGGAGAAAATTAACTGCTGTAACCCTTCACTGATGTTTTTGTGCTCTAGACTAGAATAGTAACTCTCTCCCTGAAAAAATAATAATGTTCTGTGTCCTTCACAAGGGCGCTCCACATTTTCAGAGCAGACCGAATTTTCTTTCATGCTTCCCTCAGCCCTGGACCTCCTGCAACAGAATCTGATTTGGCAACATCCTCCGGTAGGCCACCCACACCATCTGGAGAAGAGACTTTCTGCAGAGTGAATGAAGCAGCTGTAAGAGTGTTTTTAGGGAGGGAAATGAATAATGTGGCAATAGAGGATTTGCAGGCATTAGAGACGTTCTCCAAATATCATGGCGTTGATTTCGCTCCCGATTGAACTGAGGCAACTCTGCTCATTACACAGACTGGTTTTTATAGCATAGGGTGTCAGGATCAGTGGACTTTTCAACTACTGCCAGAGGCTTTATGCAAGGGCCACTATATTTCTAAGGTTTTTTAAGATCTGCAAAGTATTATTTAAAGCCTCCTTCACAATGGAGACCCTAATCAAGATCTGAGCTCTGCTTAGTTGTACCATGGCTGACATCATTGATCTTGAGCAACAAATATTGAAAGAAGCAGAGATGAGTTTTTTCCAAAAGGGTTATAGACACAGTGATATTTTTCAATTAACAGGGGACGTAATTATAAAAAAAATCCTTTTACTGGCTCTTTCTCAGCTTTTATCATGAAGAAGCAAAAAGTGCCATTTTTGTACTCAATAAAACAAATAATGCATTTCAACCTTTTCAAGAAACTCCTAATATTTCACCGAGGTAAAAATCCCTGCTCTAATTGCTCTAGAATTGAAATAAAAACATATAGATTGAGAGAAATCTGGATTTGCAGATCTTATGGCTGCAAATGGGAAATAATTTTCATTTGGTAAATATTAGACCATTCCTGAGTCCTAAAGAGGGATAACTTCTTTTCATTTCTTTATTTGTTACTTTCGTTCAGGAACAGTTTTTCCTTAGGAACGGCCTTTATTTTTCAGTTATTTTCTATTTTACTTTCCAGTATGCATTTTTCTTTTTATTCCTTTCCTTTCTGATAGGAAAAATAAAAAAAAATAACCAACATGGCTACACACCTGCTTTCTATTGCAACCAAATAGTTCTAAAATAAACCCTACATACATATATTTACAAACACTGATAATTCAGTGTCATTTCACTCGAATCCACTCTAATCTCAAGGGATCTATTAACAAGAACCTGGGTTGCCCTCCCTTCAGGGACAGGTCATAACATCTCTTGGTAACCCTGTGTGATGGCTTCTCTACAATAACATAAAAATTGTCATGCTGAAAATAAAACAACATATGTAGAATTAGTACTACCTGTTATTTTTCTCATGTTTTCTGTATAAAGTATATCATTTTCTCAGCTGTCCATTTTAAATGTATGTCTCATCTGCTGCATATTTTTCTATTTACAATGTTCAATTGAGAAAACAAACACCAATCTTTGGAAGAGACATTTATTTTTAGCAATATAGCACCATGAGAGATTTTTTCTTAGTCACAATGAGCAAGGACACATGAATTAACAACAATGCAGAAGAATTATTGATACCAAACATTTTTACTATTCTCCTTGGAATGTGTTTTGTATGAGTGATTCCTTCAGAGATAATTTGCACAAAACAACATCTCAGCATCATAGCCTTTTCAGAAAAGGTCAGCTGAACGTACTCTTGTAATGCACAATTTTTTTTGCCAGAGAAAAGATGGTTTTGTGAATTAATAGTAAAATTTTGTGAGAGTCAGGGGGGAGGTACAAATAAAAACCTAAATGTTTAGTGCAAGTTATTATAGCTAAACTACATGTTCAGATACATAAGTTCGATCTTTTTCAATGCACTAGGAATAATCTGAAATTCTTTTCTGGCAATTCTGACTTGCCTAGCACCAAAAAATAAAATGAAAATCTGATTTTCACACTTACTTTTAAAATCCCCTACTTTAAAAAAAAAAAAAAAAAAAAGGAAAAAGAAAAGAAGAACAAAAAAAGGAAAAAATAAAGGGGCTTATTGTGTCCCCAAAATAGTGAGAAGTTATTTCTATGCCCAGAGTGAAATTCTTGGCTTATATATAAGGTTTGGGGTTTGGTATTTGTTTGGGTTTTTTTAGTTTTTCTGATTAAATATGACCTCTGTTCAATATAACCCCTTTACTATGAAGAGATTGAACAAGAAAAAGTAAAGCCAGAGTATAAAACAATGATATTTTGGGGGGAAAATAAATATTGTTAAATTCCTTTACTTTTCATGATTGAACAGCAAAGACATTAAATCACTTGTAAATTTCGTAGAATCCTCCAGTTTAATTACGTGCTGGCTTTGAATGTAAATCTTTGATGACGTCCACCTTCATCATCATGTGCTTTTTAGCAATTGAACTCTGCCCATATATTAAGAGAAAACTTAAATGCTGCACACTTGCAATAACTCAAGCTGGTTTTTTACTATGCCTTTTTAATGCTTCATTCCACAGGTATCCTTGTAAAGCAACAGAGTTATTCATTCTTCGTGTCCTATAAATCATAGTCCTTCCTCATTACACTGGCCATAACACGCTGGTCCTCTTGAGTTATGTTGTTTACATGATGCTGGCAGCAGGAACTTGCTTGAAATCCAGACACTTGTCTTTAAATAGCAACCAAACTTCAAAGGGAGCTAAGATGGTTACCCTGGGGGCTTGCATTTGAAGCATCAATATTTATGGTTGTTTTTCTCTTGATAAAAAAAATATTTAAGAATTATGGATGAGATTTTAAATAGCCAACATATCTAAAAGTGCCACCCACCTCTGTGAATGGGAATTTTCTAGAAATGAATGAGTGCCAGTGATGACCTCTGAAACGCATAACAGTCAGCAAATTCACCTTGGTGTTACATGTGGGTGAGGGCTCCATATTCCTGTCTAGCAAGATAAATATGTATTTATGCTGTGAAAGGGGACATCTGTCACTGATTAATAACGTGATGTAAGACATGGAAACATATGGGCAGTGTTATTGGGTGACATAGCAGCCATTCAGATGCTGTTAAAGACAACAGATGTGCTGAAGTTTCTGTCTGCAAATCTGTAGTCTGTTCTTGTTTCGAAGGAAAAATCAGAAGTTTTGTGCTACCCTTCACTATCCATGCATTCCAGCTGCACTTCAGCTGCACCAAACCTCACCAGAGTATTTTGCAGATAGTTTTTAAGCACTCTGCTCCCTTCTCCCTCTCTGTGGTTCAATGTCTTGGCCACTTTACTGGCTGAAATGAGCTTCTCATAACAATTTAACTTTCTGATTGGAATAGGAGAAGACTTTGGTTAAAGTGAAGTAGGTGTGAGCTGTCACGGACATCTTCAATGGTGTGAAACCTTCTGAATAAAACTTTTGGATAAACACCTCCAATTTTAGCATTAGACCCTTATACTTTCCTCTCCATACCTTCCTAAATACCTATTTGGTTGTGTTACAACAGACTATTGAATAGGAAATTCATACTGAAAAAGAAACTTTCATGTAATCTATTGTGATAAATAATATGAAATAACAAGTAATCAAAGAATATTTATTCTTTCATTGCTTATCTGATGCATTTATCAGTTTTCAATTTACATTCTATAAGAGCACAGATACTTTTACTTTTTCCAAGTAGAAGAAGACATACGTTTTAATTTGTTGGGTTTTCTTTCTATTAAAAATTGCTCTACTTTAATGGTTGAAGTACAACCACACAATCTGTCCTATCAATTCTCTCAAATTCCCCTTGTTTTTTCTGAACAAAGCTTCTCCTTAGCTCAGCTTCTCCTCTATCACCCTTTTATTTTCTGTCTGAAATGGGCATCTAAGTATCAAGCTACAAACCAGAATCTGTCTAGATACAAGTAGGGAACAGAAGCAGTATCACTCTGGATGGGGCACACATAAAACATGAAACATAAACAGATCTCCAATACCTATGTTTATTTCTAGAAGAAGAGCTGTGGCTGATTGTATTAAGTAACATGGAAAAAATATAAATAAAAATATGATTCCCTTTCCATGCACCATCCAGCTTTGAGTAAATCTCTATAATAATAGTGTACAGTTCACATAAAGCACAAGAGTCAATCTATTCTATATTGATTATCAAATTTCACAAAGACGACTTGCTAACTTGAAATTATATGCATTATTAAATGCTCAAGTCCATGATATCAAAATGCAAAATTCTCCACTATAATGATGAAGTTTGAAATCACCAGTGAACAAGGAATGAACTTTTATTATAAGGCTGTCTTATGGAGTTGAACTGTTTCTTTTGAAAGGAACCCATGGATTTGTTAGAGATATTTCCTTTTAAAGTTTTATTTCTAGAACAAATCTCAAAAATAATAGGGAAAGAGCCTTCTGTTGCTTTACTCTCTGATATTATTAAAAAAAAGATACTCTATATGATAATGCAGTACATCGATCCTTCCTACTACAAATATGCATAAAGTAATACATATATATGGGGTTTTGTCTTTCATATGGCCATAAATACACACTGAACATCTGGCAATCAAGCAACTGTAAAAACTTTGGGGAATTCAACACAAAATCCATTTAGTAATATGCTGGTATCTAACTGGTATCAAGATGGCAGATTTCTGCCTGTGACTATGTCTGCTTCTAGCTACAGCTTTCTGAATATAATTTAAAATGGGATTGTTTTCTCATTTTGTTTTTTTTACCCTAGAGCAATCCTAAATGCATTCAAAGTTTGAACACACAGATTTAATTAATGTTTCCTCTATAGCAGCTCACTTTCCTAATTTAATGTGACATGTGATTCAGTCAGAATAAAGTAGCTTTTTCATTTTCATGCATTCACGCAAGCCAATCAAACACAGTTGACAAACAAGTAAGTACTGGTTGAGAACTAAGAGTATTTTATAAATTTATGTAGAAGGAAAAGATAACTTTTTTATGAAATTGATCACTGCAGTACGCACCCATGCATGTAATCTATCCTGCTTTTTATTCATGTAAGGATACCAATCCATAGGTAAATGCTTGATTTAAAGTGTAAGAAATTCACAAAATCAGATAATATCAAGCAATGATATGCTGATAGGATACCAAATCACTGTTATTATTTCTTCACATCAATAAAAGTGCATATCTAATCCATTAACAGAAAGGGAAGGGAAAGAAGAAAAGTAAAAATATTAGATACTAAGTGAAAACTATTCCTGTCTTTCTGTTTCAGCCAAGGCTATTCAGCCACCTCAGAAGGACTATTTGCAGATCAGTATCTTCATGCCATCGCTTTTCCCTACTGCAAAGTGTTTTGCACACTATCTGGACAAAATACAGGATGATGTCAAAACAGAAGGATGTAGAGAAGAGCAGAAAGTGTTGGTTTTGGTTCTCCAAAGTGAATATCTGAACAGAAAATCTCGGCCTTATTTACCGGGTTTTTGGGAGCAGAGCTCATTGCTGAATAAGAAAATACCCAACACCCCCTCTTCTACATTAAGTAAAGCTAGCATCCTCATCAAGGACCAGGATCATTTTAGTCTTATATTTCCTAATTGGTCATTCCTCAAAATCACAACATATCTTCCCCCAAGGTTTCCATATGTATTTGTTTAAGTAGAAGGCAGACTCACTTCTCAGTGTAAAAGAGGGGTAAGAGTTAAAGTGCTGAAGTACTGGCTTTCCTTTGACATGGAACTGTGGGATGTGAGTACTTCGGAAGGTCTATTATGCATCTCACCCTAGCACAGGTAACAGCAGTTCAAGTTAGAAATGCTCCTGAGTCCATTTTCTCATCCAAATGAAACTTATACAATGGTTGCTCCTATTAATAGTATTGGATTTATATAAGTCTCCAGAAGCCCTGGTGTTCATAATAGTGTGGAGAGACACAGATTATTATCATCTGCTTTTTACCCTCAGTCAGTGTGCAAAGCTGGCCTCATGGTACTGAAGACACATTCAAATGCCTTAAATATAGAAATCTGGAGTGTATGAAAGAGGAAGCTTTTCAAACCATACTGCTTTACTTGCAATAACAGCTTGCCCTGCAAAGACCTGCTTAAAATGTATATGAGCTATCACTTACATTTTGAGACATACATTATGAGACATGATAAGAGAGGATAATTTTAGTTAACTATGATGCTGCTATAAAATTCTTCTCTACATAGATTCCAAACAAACTTTGGGGGTTTTTTTTCTATTTATTCCATAGTAGATTTTCAGCCTTCGGAGCACCACTTTTAGTTTGACACTTTCAGTATTTACTATACCTGATTATGCTTACTCTTATTGCTGTCATGGTGACTATTCTCCATGTCCCCTGATGCGTATTTTTCCTAGGTCAGTTTTTGCCTGGGACAAGATTTTCATAATAATGTAGCCCTAGAGTGCCAGTTAAGATTATATCTCCCTAATAGTTTGTTGTCTCACATGGGAATTAAACAGAAAGTGTGGGAATAGTCTTCTGTGGAACTTGGTGTCCAGTGTAGTATTTCATGTCTTATCTGTAGTTTAAATTGTACATTTACTTGTGGTTCAGACAGTATATCCAAAGCCCTGAATATTTTAATTTTTATCATATAACTACTATATTATAGTAATGCTACTTTATTGATTGCAACATGAAAATCACATCAATAGTTCTTGATTGAACTGGGTAGAATGAATTCCAAAGAGTTATCACATTTTAGAGAAACTTTGAGTAACTTGAGGATCACTATAGAATCAAATATTTATCAGCCCAAATATGCAGATCTTTGTCACAGTGACAAAGGCAGTAAGCTAAAAAGCACAGATCAGAGTTTCCTGCAAAATACATTTTTCTACTCAAAACCCAAACCCATTAATGAGTTTGCTGTCATGGACACATATATGGAGACAGACATAAGGATCCTTATTTATATCAGCATCCACTTTGAACTTGACTGTATGGATCCTTTGAGGTCCAGGGGACTTTTATCAATACAGACAAGGGCAGAGTTAGCTATCTACTGCAGTCAAATACTCTGATTCAAGTAATATTAATCTTTACTTTTCCCTTGCCAACACTAGCGTGTGCAGGAAGCCCCAGTTTGGGCATTCAAAGAGACAACTGATTCCCTCATCATGTATTAATCACATCCTGTGTGCAAGGGCATCCTTGTAAAACATTTTACCCTCTGGTTTTATTGTGTACCTAAAAAATTAATCATGTCTTAGAAAATGTTATATATAGATCATGTAGGCCTGTGTGATGGGTGATTAAAACCTTCTCGTATATTCTCAAAAAAAAAAGTCAGGACCATGGTCTGAATTCTCTCCCACTTTATTGTTTTCACTTAGTATTGGGATTGTCATTATTGTGATGCTTTAGTTTCTGTATGAATATGATGGTGCAGTAAGCAGATGTTCTTTATTACATAATAAATTATATGTTATTATATGTTATTTCACAGAATCACAGAATCAGAATCTGCTGAGTTGGAAGGGACCCACAAGGATCATCAAGTCCACTTCTCTGGCCCTGCACAGGACCATCCACAAGAATCACACCATGGGCCTGAGAGCAGTGTCCAAATGCTTCTTGAACTCTGTCAGGCTGGTGCTGTGACCACTGCCCTGGGGAGCCTGTTCCAGTGCCCGACCACCCTCTGGGGGAAGAACCTTTTCCTAATATCCAACCTAAACCTCTTCTGGCACAACTTCAGGCCATTCCCTCAGTCCTGTCACTGGGCACCACAGACAACAGTCCAGTGTCTGCCCCTCCTTTTCTCCTCATGAGGAAGCTGTAACTGCAATGAGGTCTGTCCTCAGTCTCCTCCAGGCTGAACAGACCAAGTGCCCTCAGTCACTCTTCATGCAGCTTCACCTCCAGACCCTTCACCATCTTTGTTGCTCTCCTCTGGACACTCTCTAAGAGTTTAGTGTTTTTCTTATATCATGGCACCCAGACCTGCCCCCAGCACTCGAGGTGAGGCCGCCCCAGTGCAGAGCAGAGCAGGACAATCCCCTCCCTTTCCCGGCTGGCCATGCTGTGCCTGATGCACCCCAGGGCACGGGTGGCCCTCCTGGCTGCCAGGGCACAATGACTCATATGCAACTTGCCATCGACAAGGGCCCTCAGGTCACTTTCCATGGCACTGCTCTCCATCCCCTTCTTCCCTAGTCTGTCTGTACATCCAGGGATGCCCCATTTCAGGCACAGAACCCAGTACTTTCCCTTGTTGAACTTCTTATGGTTGGTGATTGCCCAGCCCTCTGATTTGTTGAGGTTTCTCTGCAGGGCCTCTCTTCCTTCAAGGGAGTCAACAGTTCCTCCCAGTTTTGTATCAGTGACAAACTTAGTATCCCATCCACTCCTGTGTCCAAGTCATTTTTGAAGACATTGAAGAGCACTGGCACTACAATGGGTCCCTGTGGAATAGTCCCTGACTAATGACAGGTCACCAGCCTGATGTCATGCTGTGGCATTTAAGTAAAACCTTATAAAATGAAGGCCTTGTTGCCTTTGAAAATTATGGCTCAGGCCTTTTACTTCAGCTAGAGAAGGACTGTGAGAAAAAGTCCGTGAGAAGAAAAACAATTAGTTTTTACCCATGAGAATGCAGTATCAACAGAAACAAGAAAGTTAAACAATAGAAAGAGAAAACCAGAAACATACCTGCACCTGTTATTTTCTGAATGCTTGAATGCTTATGCCATAGGTAGCCAATATATTGTAGATAATAATAGCCAATGAGTCTATTGTAGTAGTTTTTTAGCAGCCAATGAATATGTAACACAAATGATAACATACAAGAGGTGTATAAAAGAGGCTGCTTTGTTTAATAAACAGCTTTTTGCCCTTTGTCCGAGACACTGTGTGTGTCATGGCCACCCCAACAGCAACATCTGCCCCAACAATGACATCACCCCATTCCCTATAACCCTTTCTGCCTGGCCCATGAGCCAGTTGGTCACCCATCATGTTACACAGTTATCCAGCTGAGTGCTGGATATTTTGTCCGGAAGGATACTGTGAGAGACAGAATTGAAAGCTTTACTGAAATCCAATATGGAACAAAAATCCAGTACCTGGAAATTGAAGCTAGATCAAGTCAAGCTAGAAATCAAGTGGGAGTTCTGACAATGAAGCTAATTGACTTTGGAACCACTTGTGAAATAGTGCAGCAGGTTCTACAGAATTCTTAATACTCTAAGTCAAGACTAGCTTGTCACTAAGTTTTAATTAAACAGGATTTGATTAAGCAAAGATCTAAGGCCTGTTGTTAGGCACAATTTCTAACAATTCTTTCTGGCTTCAGAACTTATGAAATACATGCTGTAAAACAAGGTTTATTTTCAAATCCATTCACACAGCAGTATTTGTTTGCTCTTTCTTGCTGTTACTCTTCTGTGCTTTCAAAAAATTCGTAGGAGACAGTCTAATACTATTTTAGTCACAAAGCAATTTCCCTCCTGGGAAATTCCCTTTCCTTCCTGGCGGAAGGAAATTTCTTTCTTCTCTGAAACACAATAGAAACATAAAGGAAAGGAAACCATTCTCTCATACTTATATTCATCTTTTTTTTCTTGTATGGTATTGTTAACCTGTCCACAAGGCTTCAGGCTATTCCATACAGCTTTCATGGAGTATTATGGGGATGGAAACCAAAAGAATGAAGATACAGTCATGTGCCTGAAGGCAGAGGACAAAATTCTGCTCTCACTTTACACCTAGACAAACCCAGAGCTACTATTTCAGAATCCATAGATTTTCCATATATTTCCTACCACAATCTGAAGGCAATGTATAGACCATCAAAAACAAACCAAAAAAAAAAAAAAGAGTTATTAAACATAGTCTTCAGGAGTTACTTCATTCCTGTTCTTGTTTCCCAGCATCTTCCCTCTCCTAAACTTCCCAAAGTAAACATCTGTAGTTTTATAGAATCCTGAAATTCTACTGTGCCATACAGAAGACTTTGTCTTCTACTGCAGTGCCAGGTAACCCTAAATGTCAAAAGAAACCAATCTCTTTGCAGTGTCACTTGCAGCTCTCATCATCATTTCTTTTGTTCTGCTGGCATTTATTTCCTCATGAAGAACTGCCAACAGTTCTGGAGGAAATGTTCTGCAGGCTTTGAAAACCTGCTCCAAACAGCAGGTTGCTGTGTTTCATACATTACACACAGCTGAAATGATGGTAGATTTCCAGATGGCCAATTTTTTAATGACTTCTGTGCCCAGATTCATCTATTCTGAAAGTTCAAACCACAAACAACTAAAGCTACAAGGTGCAATAAACATAATGCACTGTAGCTGTGGGTCAATAGCCATCTGCATCACAGGAGCTGTGAAGGTTTCACTGTATTCTCTGATTGATTTATGGAACCTCTTTCCACTCTTTAGTCAAGGACTCTAGTAGAGGAAATATGTATTAGTTGCTGCAAACTGATATCAATTTCTGCAAAATTTTATTTTTCACTCTTCCTTTATTTACCCCTTAGCTGTTGTCTTATTACTGTAGGTAAAATTCAAATTATTGTTATTAGATTATGATATCTATCTCTCAATAACCACATGAAAATCACAGTACACATTCCAGAGTATAGTCTAGCATTTCAAATTCGAACATTTAATTCAATATTTCAAAATTTCAATTTTTCAATATTTCAAGGCAGCTGCTTCTGAACGTTCTGCTTCCTTGTACCTCATGATTGACTGACACAGAGGGGCTGCACAGCAGGCTGCAGCAGTTCCAGTTTGTGATTCTGCACAGCTATTAAGCCAACCTTTTGCTGAACATTATGTACTATATACAACTCCTCACAATTGAGATAGTCAGATAATTGGACTTCTAAGAGCAGTAGGGTTTTTTCTATTGATATGTTCTTTGAAAAATTTAAATATTACCATAAACTTTCCCTTTTTGTATCAGGTTTGACTTTTCTGGGTTTGATTTTAGCATTTTGAAGAGTTTTTTTGGCTTCTTCTTGAATGGTCAATTAATTGTCATCACAGAAAGAAACTGTGGATATTCCATCCTCTGACACCAGACGTCTGTGTGTGACTCTTAGGATTTCTTGTGACATCTGAAGTGGGTTTGGCCATGCAAACTTTCTCAGACACATCTGTTTCATTGTTTATATGTGATGAGAGAGATCCACAATAAAAGCCCTGAAAGAAGACTCAGTTGAACAACACAATATCAATAATCCACCTTTATTAAGGTCTACCAAAATTCTCTTTGAACTTTTATCTGTCAGAAAAATAGCATCACATCAGAAACCTTGGATAGCAGTTGCCTAAAATTAAATTGGGATGGAGGGGAGGGGAGAGGGGATAGCAAAAAAAAAACCCCAACCAACTGAGAACAGATTTTAATAAAAAGCTTGCCATATGATGAAGACGTTACTCTGAGGATTAAAGAAGACGTGAGTGTTGTGTTGGAATAGAAAACTTTTATTTTGCAATTGGCACTGTAGTGAACTATGAAGTCTGGGGCTTTTTTTTTTTGCAGATAAGCTCTTAAATATCACCAGACCTTTAAAATCGTGTCTCATCTGATAAATATGTAGCAATATCTTTTTGTCTTACAAATGCTAAGAGATTGGAAGGCTCTGATGCTCTTATGCTAGCAATATTGTGTGAGCATCACTAAGAATGAACTGCTATTATTTTATTAATTACTGTTGCTTTTTCAAAGAAATCATATGCAAAGTATTAGTTATGTGAAAATCTGTCTGCTCTGCATTGCCTTTGTCAAAATAGCAAATATGTACTTGGAATCAACATTCTGTAGTGAAGCATAAAAACAACAGGATTTATCAAATTGTACTTTTGATTTTTAAAGGCTTTAACAGGATCTTTGGATTGGTTACAAACATTTTGTCATATCACTGCCCAGATGAAGGAAATATAAAACACAACTTACCAATTATTACCTATTACAATATAATTGCTGCTGTTGGCCAGTTCTAAGTTATTCAATAAAACTAGTATTTTATGTGTAAATTGATAAAAGGTTCTTATTGATATTTAACAAAACATAAAACATAAAACAAAATAAAGCTTGAAGCCATATGTGGAGAAAAGTAACAGATACACAGTCCGGGATAGAAAATGCATAGTAAATGTAAAAATTCAGGTTTGGATTTGGATAGTTTTCAATATAGTTTAAGGATAAATTAAATAATTATCTGATCATTGCTAAGCAAAATTTTGTGGACAATATCAGCACTAAATTTTTTAGTAACCTGCCAGTTTTTGGACACTCAAAATATGTGCATGGGAGATCTGTTTTCCTGAAGAGAGGGATTAGAGGGAAAATAGGGTAGGTTACCGTTGAGGATAAGAAAATGGCTGGAATTATAACCCATCACAACTGCAGGGCCATTCAATGATCTGGAGCGTGGTTTGGCTTGTACCACAAGTTAAAGCATGCATGGACCCAAACATAGCCCATTCAGGTAATTTTCTGATTTGACAATTATTTGGCACCTGCAGGCACTGGAAGATGTGGGATGACTGACACAGCACTGTATTTTTACAACTTGGATATTAAGTGGGCAGCACATCCTCTTGTCACTGCTCCCAGCATGGTCACGGCAGATGCATTATATGGTATAAGATACCCATCCACCCAAGTTAAGGGAAGAAAAATATCTGTAAAGGTCACCATAGCTCTATCCTTTTTCTTTTTTCATAACATCAAAAATGGAGAGGCAAAGGACGATGTTGCCTTCTTCTTCCAGCAGAACAAGTGCAAATGTCTTGGTCAATGGCCTCTCCTCAGCAATAAATATTAGATATGAGCCTGAGAACACTGGGTTTGAGAAAGGTGCTTGGCAAGACAAAATATCTCAAAATTCTTACTAACACAGGCCCTATCAGAGTAAGGGTGGCTGCCTGTTCTCATAGTCATACACAGAGTCCTGCTCCCACACAGTAAAATTTTTTTGCCTCTGAATGAGTTATTATATTGTGGATAATACACACACGCCTCTCACTCCAGCTACCACAGTTCTGTGACATTCTTTTACCTGCATGCATAAATCGATTTTCACTGCATGCTTTATACATGGTTTAATCCATGGGTTGCTATAGAGGATATCAGAATAGAAAAAACATTCATGTATTACATAAGATGCTTCCTGCCAATGTTCTGTCTTTCCAGACATTTTTCATTTATCACCAGGTAAAACATAGCAACTGTTGCAGGTGCTTATTAAAAAAAGTGATGGGTAACAAAAATGCTCATGTTGCTTATTCTGCTCTTGAGAGGGCAAGTGAAAATCTTTTTGAAATATTTCCTCAATGACTGAGTCAACATACAACTGAAATTAAAATGTGTACCAAAATCAAACTACAAGGCCTAAGAGGAAAAAGATTTGTGTAAAAGTAACAGAGCGTCATTGGGTTTTGTTGATGTTGGATCATTTTATTTTACAACATACTTTACTGAATATATGCTTCTTGTAAATCTTTGGAGCAATGCTATTTTTTACTTTGTTTATTTCTCTTTCATAAATCTGTGGTGGTTTTGTAACTTGTCTCTGTCACAGCAGAATTTTAATTTCTAAATGCGTTTCCATTGATGCATAAGTAATATCCATATCTTTTATACTTTAGAGACTTCCCTGAATAGAGAGTACATTACAGGATGGATTTATGAAGGTAAATGCAGTATTCGAATGCCATCGGTATCTGATAGTTGACATTCTTGTATCTCCTGCCACAGTTCATTAACCAGAAGTATAGAAGGTGGATTATAAAAGCAAATCCCAATGTCTGCTAAAACTCAGTTGAGACCTGAGAGATCTACACATTCTGAGGGTTTGTCTTCTTTACAATGAGTTGAAGTATTGGTACATTTGCAAATCCTCTTCATTCTCTTCCTGATAAAACACCAGACAGAATGAAAAATAAACTCAGGCTTCACAGCAGCATTTTAAAATGTGTAAATTATGGGTTATTGCCTTCTCTATTAATGAATATCATTAATAAGACTTTTAGCAAACAACATAATAGCACTCTTCTTCCTTTTACTCCCCAACATTTTAACAGTTGGTCCACTTGGTAGGGACCTTAGGTTATCAAGAAGCCTTCACTGCCCTTCAGTAAACAGTTAAATCTCTTCAAGGCATATACAAAATAGTATTTATCAGTCAATTACTTATAACTGTGCTGTTTATGTTATACATATAAACAGGCAAGATTTCTGACTAGGACTGAGTATGCTTCCTTCATAAAACTAACTATGACTATGGTATAATCTAAAGGAAACAGAATGTGGATGTTCTGGCAGGTAAACATCAGCAAATACTGTTGTGTCTTGCTCGTCTTGCTACTTTTGTAGAGGTTGGGCTTCTCATTTACCCATCAGTAGCTTGCCAGTACTCTGGGCAGCAACTTTTCTGTTTGGAAAAAATTCAGACTGCTTTGGAGAGAACATAATTAATACAATTAGCATTGTCTCCTCATTCATTTCAGATGATGTTGCAGAAGTGATTGTTTCCAGAAGAAACAGTTATTAAAGTAATGTTTTAAAAGTCCAATAAAATGCAATGTAATCTAAGCCAATTTAGCAAGTGTTTTCCCTTGCAGTTGAAAAACAGAAAGTAACTGGGTTAATTAAGAGAAAAGATTTTATTCCTTGCATACGGAGGCTATAAAGGGACAACTGTAGTTAGCTTGTTTTAAAAGTGACTGTGTTTGCATCCATATTAATTGCAGAACAAGTTGTGCAATGCCCTAGAAGCTAGTGAGTAACGTTCTCTCAAACAAGAAAATTATCCATTTCAATGCTGCCTGGAGTGATCCTATCTGCTCTCTAGCAGTATTGAGTTGACTAACTCTGACAATTTGAGGATGCTGAAGTCATATGTAGCCTCTTTACCTTGCAGATGGGGGAGCAACCTCATTCTCCATGACTCTGCACCTGGAAATTTCAGTTCTCAAAGAGCCACTTGCAGATTGTATGTCCCAATTAATGGCTTCCAGGTTTTTGTCAATGAGAGACTACTGCATAATCAGTAACTCTGTGGTACACTTTCTTCTGCTGCATTTCCCAGCGTGGCCCTTCCACATCCTACTTCTGCCTGGCTCACCCCTGACTATTCTGACTGAACCTCTTGATGAGGCCTTTCCCCAAGCATTCAGTTTACATCAGAATCTTTGGAATACATCTCTGTGTCTGACAAGGCTTTGCACTCAGTGTTGCTTTTTATTTTGTCCCAGAAGTTCTTCAGAACATTTAATTCCTTCTGTAAATGGTTGGGGTTTTTTTCCAAATTCAATGCCTGTATAAAGCTTCCTCCCATTTCAATTGTTTTGCAAATGTTCATTCTTTGAGCTACAGTCAGTCTCCTATTGCTTGTCGTTATATATTTTTATTGTGGGTTTTTTGGCCCATTTTACTTTCCTCTCTTTTCTGTTTCGAATCCAAACTGCATCATAAAAGAGCTAACAACTTAATTTTTCCGTGTTCAAGCTTGGTAGCATATAAAACTGAAATAACAAACAGACATTGACTTCTGTCAATGTTTATAATACAACATCATCCAGAGAGATTGAATATGGAACAAAACAAAGCTGGCATTCACTGAAACATGAAGCCATTGTTACAGTCACCATTATAGACCTGTATTAAGAAGAATTACTGTAAATTTACATTTTAAAGAGATGGAATTAGAGGCCTAGGAAATGGAGTTTGTGTTTTATCAGGAAGCAAAGCTTTCAATTACTGTATGACTAAGGCACCCTACAAATATTGTGCTTTTTTCCCTCTAGTCAACTGAACCACTTGCAACAAGCTGAGGTTGATGTTGTCTCGACCTATTCCTAGGAAGGTTGCTTGAGGTAAAATCACAGTCATATGTGATTTAAAACATGTTTCTCTCAAATACTGAAGACAAAATTCTGGTACGTGACTATTTGGCCTATTCTTTGGTACCAATCCTGCACTCCATCATCCCTGCTCAAACCATTGCATCCCCATCTTGCATCAGTCTTAACTTTTTGCCTCTTAATTAAGCTTTTTGCCTCTGTTGGACAGATGTTTCCTACCTTAGTGTTTCATTAAAGGTTTACTTTTTAAACAGCCACTTTGCCACTAACAAACTGAATGTTGCTGCATTTTTGTTGTTGGGCCTGAAGAAAAAACAGCTCACATCCGTGATTGTTAATAAGACTGACAGCTCGCAAATCCTAAACAAAAAATCTTCTGCTCTGGAAGGTTGTGTTTGAGCAGTTATATATAATATTGTGATGAAGATGACAGGGGTTTCAAGATCATGTCTGTTTATTTACAACTAAGAAGCTTAAAACCAAACATTGTTTATGGTGATGCACAAGCTTGGTAAACTCATTTTCTCTCTCATCAATTGTGTTTGTTCTGTAGATTGTTTTTGAAGATCCTGTCACAGAATCTGGCCTTTGCAATTGACCATGTAGATGTGTAAGGTATTTCTGTCTTTCCCTAACTTACAGATTTCTTTAGCCCATGGACAAAAAAAAAATTAAAAGGCTGACTTCAAGCATATTTCTTCAGCCACTTCTCATTCAGTTTGTGGTTTCTGCAGCCTTGCCCACCCTCTGAAGACACAAGTGTTGTTACAAAGTAGTCTTTTGGGATTTGAATATGTAAGCACCAATGAAAACTTAATGTATTGTAGTGTACAGCTGGATGAACACACAGCAACTTTTATTTCTAGTAGCTTATGACAGTAATTTATCATTTCTACTAGTCTTGAACTTATTACCAAATACAGGGAAAAAAAGCCCCCACAATCAAAACTGCTGCAGTTTCTTGATAGTATAGGAAAATCATGGCTAAAATGGTGCTTTTCATGACAGCCATATAGCTTCAATTTTAGCTATTTCCTTTTTGCTTTAACATGTTTTCATATGAATTAGCAAACTAAATGCAAAGCTTACTAAAAGCCATAAATTGGGAATTTATTTCAAAATCTGGTCTTAAGAGTCTGATTTTGAACTTTAGGGCATGCCTTGAATCTCTATGCAGTGTATTTTTCTCGAATATGAGAAATTGAAGGGATTGACTTTTACCTTCTTCCTGTAAAATCTTTTCACCCAATTAAATTAATGCTTTGTGAATATTCTTAATTCCTTTTCAAATTTCTGCAGAAATTTCACTAGACATAGGTGTTTATTAATATCAAAGGCTGTTTTGACTAAATGCAGACTTAGCCTTAGTAAGAAGAGAAATTTGAGACTTTATGTCTAAATTATTGGTAGGGGAGCAAAAGCCCCTGATCCCTCATCTCGCAGAATACATGATAATGAACATACAGAATTAATATATTGCAATTTCTCACTCAAGTGAGTGAGTTTTGACAAAGTAAAAGAAAAGGCAGACCTGGATATTTGATGTCTGATTGAATACACAGTGTTAAGAACTCAAGCCAAATTTCCAGAGGACTGGAAAGCAAAGACTTGCAGACCATCTGCATTCAAAGAACTGGGAAGCCAGGCTTCCCACAATACCTACATTTAGCAGAGTTGGGAGTACACTGTGGGGCAACCCAGCTGAAAAAGAGATGGCCATCAAATCTGCATGTTCAGTTGTCCTATACAAAACCTTCAGCTATGCTGGCATGTAATTTGTTATTGTAGTGGCACTTTCCTAACAGAAAAGCTGAGTCCAAGATGAGGAAAATACTATTAATTGTTGTTGCTTTAGGTGGTAAGTGAATGCTAAAAGACAAAAAGGATTTTATGTCCTTATCCTAGGTATCCTAGGTATCCAATTCATGTGTTGAGTGTGAAGTTGATTGTGATCTAAACTAAACTTTTTAAAATAGCTTTATTTATAGTATTATTCACTGGAAGAGAGGTGATGAAAACCATAACTTAAAGCATGTGAGGTGAAAATAGAGCCTTAAAACTACATGACTTTCTAAAAAGCTTTTATTGAAACAGTTACTCAAAACATCTTAAAGGAGATGCACATGAAAGAATAGAGGGGAAAAACACATGTGAAGTGAAAAAGATTAAACTATAAATATGGAAAAGGTTTAAATTAGGGGGAACTATTAAGCTGGCAACTGTTCAAACCTCAAAAATACCAGTAATCTCTCCTCCTTTAGGAAACATAAGCAATCAGCTATTTTACTAAATAACATGTTAATGTGCAAGGAGGAGGCAATACATTTAGAATTTATATAATGAGACAATTAAAGTTTATAAAATGAGACAGAATGTCCACTGAGGTCAAAAAGTGTAAATATTATGTTTGTTCCTTATCACAGATGAATAAATTAGTTGAATATTAAAAACTATTGTGGATTTCCTTCAGAGACAGGTTTGGTTCTACTGATAATGTTCATTTTCATTTTAGTAGAGGCAATATGCTTTTGTTTACTTATTTAAACATTCAGTTATGAATTTACCTGCTTTCTCTAACATAGCAAATTGTAACATACAAATCCCATCCAGATTAAAATTCAATAAACATAGTATTGTTTTTCCTTCTAAGAACAAAATAAAAAATCAAGTTAAGGAAAAAAACAGGGAAGCAAAAAAGCTCCATAAACCAGAGGTTTCTGTAAAGAAGGCTTATAAATAGTACATATGTTTTTATACATGCCTCATCCAATATACAAAGATATATTTTCCATGGAGATAAAAATGATCAAAAGTATCCTCAGAGAAATATCAGCAAAATAAACTGTTCAGGGAGTTTTTCTATCATGCCTATTTATCTCAGGGTTTTTGAAAGCTGCTCTGTTAGATGAAATTCTTTCCACTCAGTTTGCTCTGCCAGGATGCTGCAGTGGAGATGAAGTGGCCCTTGCTGAGGGATAGGCCCTTCAAGGGCCCTTTGGCATCTGCCCTTCAAGCAGCCAGATAATCAAATTCATTATATCCCCATGTTCCTCCTCCCACAGATGGCATCAGCTTGATCCATTTCCCACAGGCCAACAAGGCTATTAGGGATATTTCAGCAGGGTTCTTCCAGTGCTCCCTCCCAGGCACCAGCTGAAGTGTGTGTGTACCACACACAGCCTGTGACTGCACCACATGGCCCAGGTTTTAGGGACCTGCCTGCCTCACACAATTCCTTCTCAGAGCCTTAGAGCCCAAGGATGGGAGGTTGTGTGAAGGGTGAAAATCACTGCTCTTCACATTCTCCAGATTCTTCTTTTGAGGTGTACTGGATCACCCACAAATCACTTGCACAGGGGTGTCTTGCAGGCATTAAAAGTGAGGGCTCTATGTGGGACTGAAGCTGAGCACACCCCCACGATGAGTGTGGGTAGGTAGGCTGAGCCTGAAGGATGTGTGCCTATTGGTAACAAAAGTCCATTCTGTCCAGTTTTTCTTGAGAAATACTCATGTCTGTAAGAAATAGCACTCTGAGCAAGAGCAGCTTCAGGTTATGCCTGAGGTGTCATGGGTACATCTGCTTGTAGTGGCTGCTGAGGAAAAAGTATATGTTCTCCTGGAATCATCTGCTGGTCATCCAAGCACATTACAATTGGATGGTATGACCTCAAGTTTTAATGCTAATCTGCTAAGCAGGTTTTAGTCAAGGGGAAACCCCAGCACAAGTACTTGCCTGGAAATGCTGAGTCAGGTCCCCTCAGTAGAGTGTACTATGGATGATGATAAGCATGCTGAGTTACTCAGGGCAGAAGACCATCATCTGTGGAATGATTTTTCCTGTTGCTGTGTTTACATGTGAAACTTTTTGTGTATGTGTGACCTACTGACACTTCTCTGCTCTAAGAAAGCTCAAACAGGATAGAAAGTCTTACTGCTCTTCTTCCCTGGAGGGCTCCTGAGTGCCCTCCAAGACCAAGGCACTTTGGACGTGCAAGCACTGCAGCGGTGCCTGCGGCAATGTAGTGTAGATGTGTGAACATCTCAGAAAAACAAAAGGGTAGAACGTGGGTTTTTCAGGAAAAAAGATGTCACTAATGAGTTACCACAAGAAGGGGAAGATGTCTTTGCCTTCTAGCACCTATAAAAGATATCAGTAGGTGGGAGCAGGATTCAAAATATACAGAAGTTTGCATGGTGGGGAATGGCTTCTGCCCAGTCTCTTTCGAGACAGTGATGTATGTCACTGCACATGCAATATTATTGTTATTTGCATTTGTATGGTTGTTTTATCTATGTACATCCTTTCCAATACAGATACTAAAGCTAATTCTCCAAAATTGCTGTGCTCCATAACCGAACTCAGGAGTGGTATTTAGGTTGTGTCTATCTCAGGGTTCACTTTCTGTGTTCCAGGCAAAGTACCTCCTGCAGGATGAAATAAGTACCAACTTCGTACATGTAAGACAAACCTCAGGAATTTTACTTCTTCCCAACACCAGTGTTAATTGCACAGGAGACAACCTATCCCAAGAATCTGAGCCACAGTAGAAAATGCACTCCTTTCTGCAGGTACAAGGGTGTACTCCTCTTGCTTTTTGCACCATCAATATGTTGATGTTGTATACATACAAATGATATGTATAGGGATTCTGATGATACATACAAATGATATGTATATGGAATTCTGAAACAGGAATAAAATCCAAGGCCAGCCATGAGAATGCATGTGTTTGAAGGAGCACTGCTCAGGCTTACTGGTCAATGAAATATTTGTGGGGTTTTTAAACCATGCAAACAAACTCTTTCACTAAAGATCAACAGTTATCTCCGCCTGACTCTATATGCAGCTTAGCTATTTCTGTATTTTAACCAATCTCCATATATCACAGGTAGTTTGTTCAAATCATGAAGCCAGTCAGCTTATGAAAAAGGCATTGCCAGTATGGACTGACTGACCTGAATCTGCATAGATTTGAAACATCACTACAAATTTCCAATCTCTTTTTTCCTTATTAATTTTCAAAATGGAGTGACTGGGAAAGAGTAACAAACTCCGTGTTTTATTTGTTAGATTGATTTAACTATCCAATTACTTAACTATTCACTAGAAAAAAAGAAGTCGTTGTTTAGTCCAACTATGCTATTTTCAATTAAACTGTTACTTTTCAGTGTAAACTCTTTCCAGTAATAAATCTTGCACAGTTTCTTGGAAATTCGTTATTTGTATCAAAATATTTTTTTCTTTACTTGTATACCAAACTCCCTCAAAGTTTGTTAACCTATATTGATTGCTCCTATTAAATAATATTGAACAGTTTAGAGATTAAAAAATTTCAACTTCCTTACATTTTATGGTCCCACATGATTTCAGAAAATATGCTACATGAGGGGAAAGTTTTGCCTCAATGGGAATGGTTAGAACATACCCCCTAACTGTTCCTGGGGTTGCCATGATGAAAAAATTCAGAATTCAAAGGACTGCATCTGATGAGCTTACCATTTAAGAACAGGAAGAGGATTCCAGATGCTTTTAATATCAAAGGTCATATCTTGTTAAGATACAAGTTTGCTGCACCTCATACAGGTCAGGCTAGCTAGGCAGTGACAAACAGGTTTACACTAAATCAAAATTGCTGTCTTATTTTCTCTGAAAACCCCCAGAAATGAACTAGTTGTTAAAAGAAATGTAGCTGTTCATGTTCCAGTGCAAGCAGTTATGGTTAGAATGTGTGAGAACTGAGTTTTAACTGCAATTTTACTGCCTGACAAACTACCAGAGTCTTTCTTTCTTGCTCTTCCATCCTGTAAGGTGGAAGTGGTATTCAACCCACATTTACTCTTTATAAGTGTTATGATAGAAACTAAAAATATGTGAGGTGTTTGCAAATTTTATTACAGCTTAAGTACTGTTCTGCATTATTACCATATGATTCATTAATCCTCTAATAGATAACTTGCTTCCCACTTGCACACTCTGTAGCCTACTTCCAGGATATATCATGACCAGATGGAAATTAATTTTTAAAGCTTTATCTTGGGTGTTAAACCAAATTATTTATTGTAGAGGCATCCTGTGAGTCACTAACTCTCCTGGAAACCTTTCTAGTTCAGCTGGAGCTCTGAAGTAAAATTTCATTCACGTCACTGAATCAGCCAAATAAAACCCAACTCAAAACCAAATGAAATTAACTCTAAATTCTCAAAACCCTTCTCATTTCACTTTAAACAACCATATCTTTGCTTTAAAAGCATTTCAACTACCCAGTATATAGCGACAATCACTTATGATTCTAATTTTCAGTTTGCAAAGACACTTATCAAGCTCAAAGACCCATACAAAAATGTGAAAAGAGATAGCTGTAGATACTGTCTCTCAAGGATATAAAGATAAATTTTAAAAACTAAGAACTTAACTTGAGAGTACAAACATTTTACCACATTTCTTATTACAGTTTCTTGATGTACATATTAAGAAGGATGCAATAGTATGAAAGTGTAGATTGAATAGTATAAGTGTGAAAAAGCCACTTGGCTGAGTATCAACTTCATGCATGCATTAAAACCTGTATTGATCATCATCTATTTCAAATTATTTTCCCATTTGATTTTTATACTTCCATCACATTTTTCTGCTGCCTGTCCAGTTTGTGGGTCTGTAAAGTGCTGAAGACACTGAATGGTCAGTGTAGTCAGTAGAAGCAGGGTCTGTGTTTGTCCTGTGGGACTAAGTCTTTCGGTATCAATGCCACAATTATCTGATTATAAAAGGATAAATATTCATACAGATCAACCCTTGAAAAAATTTGCCCTTAGTCTCCGCACACCCTCGGGTCACAGTCCTATATGGCTGCCACATGCCAAAGTTATCATCTTGTTCAGGCAACTCCTCCAAACTTTAACCTGTTGAGCAGAAATCTCATTATGTTTATCCTGACCTCATTAATTAGGACAAATATACATCTGAGCTAAGATGCACCTTACCAAGCATACTCAGTAGATATTTAAACTTTATTCTGTTCTATTCTTTCCTTCTTTCCTGGGTTAAGTTATGCATAAAAGCCAGAAACATATCCTTTGAAAGTTCTGTTGAGAAGTCAACACTTATTTTACTACAGGGAAAGTGAATACACTGATGATTGATTTCATCAGAATGCCCTTAATATTTGACTCCAGATCTAAAATGCATACAGGCTGGGAAGTGTTTTGGTGAAGAAAAATGGTGTGTAAATGTGAAATACAACTGTTCCTTTTACTAGTGAGATGGCCAAGGCTACAGGGTAATGAAACATTAGTGAGAACAAATAATGTAACCCTGTGTCTAACATTTCAGGCCTTCACTGAAAATGTAAAGCTCTAAAAGAGAAGAAACCAAGAGCTTCTTTTTGGTGCAGGCTGGCATGAAATTGTTCCTTTTCACTGCTAAAACCATTTGCATTTCAGTGAACACTAACTATTTTCTTTTCCCTAATTGAAGATTTTATTACTAACTGAATATGTAGGAAATGCTTACCAGGACCCCAGAGCTCTTGAAAAGAATGAAGTTTCTTGCTAGCTTGTTACTTAGTGCAAGCACTTGGGCCTCATTAATAAGCACATGTCCCCCTCAAGTTAGCTGAAATTAATACTGCTTAGATTTAAAGATGACTCAGAAAGAGTGGGTGTAATTCCACACATTCAAATCAAAAACATATTGATGGAGCAAAATTCTGTGCTGTAGATAAAAATCCATAGGAAAGATTTTGCAAAGACATGAAAATAAATATCATCAACACCTAACTTTTTTTGCTGACTTCTTACTCTTATGCTGTCTGGCAACCTAATTTTCTAATCAGCTTACTATGGCTAACTAAAAAAAAAAAAAAATACATCTATTGCAATCACCTATATAAGTGGAGCAACATAGCCCTCACAATAGGAAAAATAAAATAAAGCATCTAACTTATGCAACATTTGTAGATTGGCAGGACAGATTTTACTTCTTTAACAGTTGCTACTCAAACCAATGGCATCTAAAAAACAAATTAATTCATTCTCAGACTTAAAACAACGTGTGTTTCCCTACCAACAAGAATGAACTCATCAAAGCATATATTTTAAAGCCAATAATACAACACAGTTAGGAAACTAGCAAAACATGGAACCAATCTTCTAAGTTAAAAAATAAAATTTCTAATTAAAAATGCCTCTTTGGATTTGCAGTTTCAAAACATTTCTGAAATACAGAGAGTGACTCAAAAGCAGGAAATGCATCTGTGAGGAAAGTTATGCAAAACAAATCTGGGGAAATTTATGAATGGGGGATAAAAGAATCTCTGTTGGGGTGGGGAAAAAATCTGGGTGTCTTATTTCACTAATGCAGGGTTGCACTAAGGCATGGAGAGCTTTTTTCGAAACTGCTGCTGGAAGTTGTGGCAGCGAACTGAAGAATGAAGTGGGATTAGGTAGCACTTTGCATTTTATGTAATACTTCCAAGTTCTCAAACTACATGCAGTTTTTAATGAATAAATCCTCACAACCATGTTCTTGTAAATAGTGTTATCCCCTTTGTATGGGGGAGGGAAGAAAAAAGTGGAAAATGAAAGTATTTGAGTCTATGGCTCAAATTATCACTGAGTCTATGGCTAAGTTGGAAACAGTGTAAGTGTCTTACCGCAGTCATGTGGGAAAAGGACAGATGTGACATGTTTCCAACATGTTAACAGCTAGAAATAGACTTCACTATTTAAATTCATCTCTAAAAGTTGTTTAAAAAGACTGAATAGAAACAGATTTCTATCTAGATTGCTATGGTTTCACTACACTAATGTCTGTGAACTAATGCAAATAACCCTGTCAAACTGGTATTAGTGACTGTTCCCATTCTGTACCTGGGGAAGTAAACCAGGGAGGGTTTTGTTCATTTAATTACCAATGGTTTTCAGAAACTCCCCAGTGAGAGCTGGAGGCTGCCATACTAGGGCTTCTGCTGGCACCACACTGAGCCCCCGGGTGCCCTCACAGTGCTGCTCAAGTTGCAGTAGTGCTTGACTGTTCAGAGTATCTGACTGGGAAAGGTGCTATCACAATTCATCAAGACAGGTGTCCTTTGGAAAGAGCTCAATAAACGGAGTGTTAAATAATTTCATTTTGTCATTCTGTTTGGTATAGGTATGAGTAATGCATATGACAAGTTAAGCCACTTCAATAAGTCTTGACTTCTTACCTTTAATCTTCTTTTCACTAAGCACCAGACTTTGCTGTGTCCAAATTGTGTCGTCATTTTTGCTCAAGAAAATGTATTCTGGTTTCAGAGTTTCATCCCTTATTATCAAAAGCAAAAGACTACAGCAAAAATGGTCTCTGTTTCACTGCTGAAAGTTATATGCATTGGTGGGAAAGTGGACTGACCAATGTCATGACAGAGATTTTAAAAAATCATTTGGAGTGTCTGTGCCCAAGTGTTTAAATAAGCCTTCTGATGCCTGGACCAAATAGACTGTACCCATTTCCTTTGAACTTCTTTCACTCTGTTACTTTTATTTGACTTCAGCCTGCTGTCATGGAACAGTGAATTGATTTTGCTCTTCTAAAGAAATAGTCTTAAATAGTGGCAGTCATCTTATCAAGCTTTTTACATAAAGGCTTTTCAGACTTTATTAATTTAAATTCATATTAGAGTCCTTCAGGGCACGTTCAGTAGTTATTTTTTTCAATTGCTTTTGCATTGTGTTTATTTCCCCTAAAAAATTCCCCCAGGCAGGGCTGTGCTCCTGACACATTTCAGATTTCAACTCTCTGGCTTTGGCCTGTCTTCCTACATATATCCTGTTAGTTTTGCTGTTGTCTGTCACCTTGTGTGCAAGCCAGACTGAACATAGCAAAGACCCAAATAAATCCTTGGCTCTGGGCTTTGAAGGGAGGAGGAGACAGGCTGTGATGTGCAGGAATAAGGAAAGAGGCTGGTTTCATCTGGCCAGATGAAGCCAGCCTTCATCTACTCTTTTGTGAAGTCCAGAGTAGCTTTTGGAAGTGCTTCCCTGTGTGGAATGTCATCTTTTCAGTATAACCTACTATGTATTTGAGCCAAATAGGACCAGATCTCTTGTACACAGAGCTGCAGCTAAATAGGATTGCTGGAGGTGAAAATGAAGAGAGAGGAGATGTCATCTTGTGAAAGATAGTAACCAAGCATACAGTGAGAAAAAGTGTAATTTGTATAGTATGGAAATTTCTTCAAACCTCTGAACAGGAAATGCTCAGAGTTTTTTCCATGTCACTAAAACATCTTTAGGAAAATAATAAGCATGGAAATTCTGGTAGAACAGGTGACTATTAAAAACTGTAATTGAAAATGGAGTCATAATGGAAACATTTCTGTTTGAAGTCCTAAAATGGGTGAAGATAATAGAGCATTCAAGAGATGTTCATCTCCAGACAGCTTGTGAATAGAAGTGATGTACCTGGTCTTTTTGGCACATATCCATTGCATTGATTACTAAAATGTTTTAGCATGGCAGTCTAGTACCTTGACTAAAGAGCACTGATTTCATTATAAAGCCACAATACAGTGGCTTTTAAAAATTTCCTTGCAATTTTTTCCCCATTTGGTATTGATGTTATTGTGAATATCTATTATGTCTTTTTGCTAATGTAGTGCTGAAAAGTGAAGCACAAACTTATTCTCCGTGACTGATATATATTATTTATAAAGTCTAGTTTAGTGTATTCTGAATTTGAGGATCAAGCTATTTCTCTGCCTCTAAATCTGTTGTTCATGGGCTACTGACCTTCAAAATATCATGTCTTAAAAGACAACACAGTGCTTTATGTAAGTTGATAGACAGACAAATAGATGGGTTTCTATTAATAGGCTGATTGCTGTGACTGAAAAATTTAGTTATGCAAATGAACAATCTTTTTCTCTACTGAATTAATTATTAAGGAAGAAGAACAGAGATTGAGATATGAATTTTCAGCAGAAGTATAACTCAATGTTTTCTGAGCCTTGGTGAGACTCTGCCTGTCCTCCTGAAGCCATGTCCATCCCAGCCTGTGGCTGTGAGATGATCTGGATGGCCAGTGCCCAGCTCTGGAAGACAGAGGAATTTCAGTCCTGCTCCTTACTTTCAAAAAGGAGGCTTGGTATAAGGGAAAGTCTTCTGCAGGATTTCTGAAATGAAGCACCACAAATTCTATCCACTCTACATTTTGTTCAACTGAATGGAGGCAAGGACCCACCTGAAAACAGCAGAGAATATTCCAGGCATTTCATCCCTCCAGACTGAGAGAGCACTGGCAGGTGATGATGAAAAATAATCTGTCAGCCCAGGTTAGTTAGGGGTTAAATGAATCAAAATCAAGCCCAGCTTGCTGGGCTGCTGCTAGGCAACAAGTAACTCTGCATTCAGAAATTCCCCACTAATTGATTCTTGACACCATTCCCCCTTGGTTTGTACAAACAGGGAGCTGTTGCTGGGGGATGGACAGGAAAAGCTGGGGTGTGGTGAGCACCTGGCTCTGGCATATCCCGACAGGTGAGTCAGACATGCTGAGTCATTTTCCCTCAAGGAAGGGGTTCAATGGCTGTAAGGGATGTATTTGTATTTGATAAAGTAATACTGGATTCATGGAGCAAAGAAATCTACATGAGCCACACAAAATGTTGCAGTATGTCACCCTTTAACGCGTGTCCACTGAACACACAGCTTTTGCATCCACTTGCTCTTTGCTTTTATGTAAGTGACCAGCAAAGGAAAGGGAACCAGCCTTCCTTACATGGCTAATGTTTGGCAGGCTGGCATACTGGGTATAGTGTCAATAGGATATCCTCCATGTGGAAGATTCAAAGCACACAGAAAAGGGAGCTGGAGCAGGGATTTATGTGGGTTAGAGATACTGGAAGAGTCAGGCTAAGGTAGAAAAGGAGAAGCTTGCCTAAAGGAGAAAAGCAAGCCCAGCAAGTTTCTGAGTCTTAAAATCCTCTTTTATTGATGGCTCACTTCTGGAATCTTTATTATATTGGCTCTATGCCTAACCCTGATAAGGTTTTACCCTCACCACCAATTGCAAGGCTCAGGCATTTTAAAGATTGCTTCATGAATTAAGCTATTGTTCCTTATAAATAAACCCTAATTCCTTTTTTTTTTTTCTTCCTTTCTCATACATTATTTATTTCCTAGCTCTTTCTTTAGCTGCAGAGAAATGAAAGACAGGGAAGGAGGAGCACAGAAAGGAAGAGAATGAAAATGGGATGTTTCAAAGATGATAGAAAGAACATGATTGTTTTTTGACAATGCTAAAAATTCCCTTTCATGATATGGAGGTAATTGGCAGATGTCACATGTCACATGCTAAAATGTGTGATATTCTTACTCTATTTCTCTTCTGACATGACAGAAAAACATGCACTATTATGTTTTTTTCTATAGGTTTCCACATTTTCTTGCAGACTTTGGGGGATATTTCTTTTTCTTTGACATCCTCTGTGAAGTGCTGTGTTTGTGCTGCTCAGGTGATATGTCCCCCCAAGCAGCTGGAGGGTGGGGGTGAAAGAATGCAGTTTTCAGACATATATCAGGTCTGAAGCCTACTGAGTGATAACAGAGATCACTTGGGATTTTTTCATTCATTTCACTTGGCCAGTACCTTTAAACAGGGTTTCATTTTTATGTTCAGGGAGTTGTATTTAATTGCTAATGACCACGTTCATCCCCTTGCTAGATGGAATGTAACTATTGCCAGTGAGCATTACACCATATTTTTGACAGTTTCATTTATAAATCAGCAGCTATTCCACACATACTTACACTGGAAAGAATGCATTAATATATTTTAGCATGCTTTCTAAATATGTTGCTACTGCATTTTTTTTCTATGTCTAATTACCTCTCACTACCTTTATTTTTTTCATTAACAGTGACTAAATCTATTTAAAGAGCAAATAAAAATTTTCTTTTTTATTAGAATTGCAGGTTGTCTGTGTAAGGTATGAGGCAGAAGAAACAAGAGACCTGACCAATATACATTCATTTATAAGTAAGAGTATCCTGGTACACTTACCCTTTTTGAAATAGAAAAGCATTCTGAAAGTATTTAGGCAAATTTGAATCCTGACCTCGGTTGCTTGCTATTCCTCAAGGAACAGCAAAAGTGAAATGCATTACCCAAGAGAACAATATGGACCCAAGAGAAAAATCAAAGTGACATATTTATTCCTTTTTCTTTCTAAATTACATCTAGTTCTCTCTTGATGCAAAATAGTTGTGCTGCCATTTCATACAGGCTTCCAAGAACAGCTGAATAAGCTCTGTCAAGAACACTTCCTCTTTCAGTCTTAAACCTAGTTATATAGCAATATATATTGCATATAATCTAATTTACACCGCCTAGTTACTCAGAAGTCTACCAGTTGCATCAGTGCTCTTAAACTAACCTTTTGCTCATATCAGCACTGCTAGATTGGCCCTGAGCTTCTCATTATTTCTATATAGTTAGGATTCAATGTATAGTACGTGCTTATCTGAATAGCAATGCAAAATGCACTGCAGGCCACATGACAAAAAGCCAGTGGGCTGCTGCCTCCCTCATGGGAAGCCTGAGAAGCCCTTCAGGGAGATCCAGAGGTTCATCTCCAGTGTAATTACAGGGATGCCTTAGAGAGTTCACATGTAAGACCAATTAGTCACAGAGTGTGCATTCCCACTGCAATATTTTTCTGTCTCATCTCTAACTCTTTGCCACTCTTTGCAGTATCTTAGAATCAAATCTACAAACAGCATGGAGATGAATTCAACATTAGGTAAAAGTAGTTAAAGCCTACACAGGAGAAGAACATAAATACCTCCATCACTCTCGGAGAGCCAAAGCGTATCTACACATGCTTTAAAAATGATTTTAATCCTGGACAATCTTTGGAAATACTAACTAAAGAGGACACAGCCACTGTTACCAGTGGTGTCTTGCCTATTTACCTTGCTTTATGAAAGAAAGCACAATTGCTCTATTAATTTTCTCCAATCATTCTGTATTGTTAAATATTATTTCTGTTAAAGGAATAACTATTCATTTTATTGCTATTATTAAAATATTGGTGCACAACAATAAAAATTTCAGTGATGATTTAAATGTACCAGAGAAGTTATTAGTTCTCCTTGTATAACAAAGCTTAAATAGAAATTAATTGCAATGAGGACTTCGAGTAACCTCAGCTTAATAAAGGAATTGTGATTGTCTGCATTTGGAATTCTTAAAAGGCAATCATGTAATCGATAACAATATCTACTGGGTTCTAACATCACTGTATAAGCATTATTTATGACTGCTTGCTGGCAAAGCAGTTACTCTGTTTTCCAAGCCAAGTTTCAGTGAGAAATTCTGCCAGCAATTAAAGAGCTTCCAAAAATATGTATGTGAAATAAATAAGATTTCAGTCTTTTAGACATCATCAACAAGAAAAGATGAATAAAGTCTCATACTGTGACTTCTACTAATGTCTTCTATTAATGCTGTCACTTTCTTTTTTGGATTTTTGCACTAAGGTAAAGAAGGTAAGGTGCTAAGGTATAAACGACCTCTCCCTGTTTAGATTAGGACAGTCTTAGGTAATCACATTTTTCCTTTCTATGACTTCTCATTTCGTTGCTGTTGAAGAGGCTCTATTTAATATGTAAGACTACAATCTATGGACTTGTGATCCCTCACAAATTTGCTGAAGAAGAACAGGGGCTTCACTTTCAAATTCAGCCTTACCCTGGTGCTATCAGTTTCAGAAGTGTTCTCAGGAGCATCCTCAGGCAGCTTCACCTCTTTGTGCTACACATGAAGTAAAGTTTTCCTTCTGACCTGGAACTGCCTACAGAAGTGACCAGGAAACATTCAGAACAGGTCTATCTGGCCCAGCTCTTCCCCAAAAAGCCCCCATGAGGATCTGACAACAAGACAGGGAATATGGACTCCTGGTGAGGGGAGCACCCAAGATGTGATGTCAGACCTGTCTTTGTGCTCCTCTCAGTTTGTGTCCAGAAGGATCAGGGGACATGCACTACACTGGGTGTGTTGATGCCTACAGAATGACTTGTGTCAAATGTGAGCCCTATGGGCAGCCAGGTTTGCCCCCATCTCCTTCCTTCAATTTCCCTTATGCTCTCAAGCACTTTGGATAGCAGCATCTGTTGATGAAACCCCTGCCAAAGAGAATATCATCCTGCCCAGAAGCCTCACAGCTACATAGATGAAACTGAATACAGTAAGGAAGGACTAGATTAATATTTTATGCTTGCTGCAATGTGATTTTTTTAGCAAACACAGTTTCAAAAGCAAGAGAAGGATGAATCAGCATCTGATTGTATAATAAATTTTTTGAGATTTTGCAGAACTATATGTTATTGACATAAGAGTATGATTGTTTCAGTCTCATATCCAGCATGGTAAGGAGATAGTTGAGAGAGAGTCCCTGGTGTTTTAGAAATCTCAGGACAGGCAGAAGGATTCACACAGAACCAGATCACTAAAGATTCCTGGAAATTAAGTGCACATGAAGTAAAGAAGAAAAAAACATATTTCCACACCTGTTACCTGTAACTTGCCAGGCCTCAGCAATGGGAATGACACATTGTGCAAGCCTAACCAAATTCCTCACGAGCAAAAAGCTCAGATCTCTCAATCTGCCCACCATTTTCTCAACTCATAGTTTCTCTACTCTGCTAAATAAGAAAAAACATAAATCCTTAGAAGAGTAGTGTTGGTGGTCACTATAGAAAGCACATCAAGACAAGCAGAATCTTAGAGCAGATGGAGCTGTGCAAGAGCAAATGTGCTCAAGGTAGGATGAACAGGCACAAGTGGAAGTAGAAGAGTAATCAGACGGTGTTTTGCTTCTTGAAAGTTTAAAAATGGAGTTTTGTTGTACACAGGATGTTGATGGGCTAGTTTGGGGTGGGAGAGTTGTTTTCTATAGTGAGAACTCTATTTGCAAAAGAATTTCCAGGCTATTAAGAAATACTTACTGGTTGTGTTTGCTGACTCGATGCAATTCTAAAAAGCTATCGATCAAAATATTAAATAGATTAAATGTCTATGATGACTATATCCCTCACTGAAGAAAAAACTGCCTTTTCCTTGTCCACCAATCATCTGCCAAAAAGTAGTTTGCATTGGAAATTTCCCATTTTTATGCTAATGCTACTTGACAGTAACTGACATTTCAGCACTGGGACCTATATAAGGACCTCAGGAGAAATTTAGAATTGTCTTTCTTAGAGCTGGGAGAATGTACAAAATATTATTTTTAAGAAACAAGGATATGAAATGGCTATTTTTTACATAGAACTAAAACCACCCACACTATATAAAATTATCTAAAGCTACATGTTATGCTGGAGATAAAACCGAACCTTAAGGCCTTAGGCAGCTCATTTATATTATATCTAATGAAGTTTGTAGAACTATATATAAATATAGTTATATATTTATATATATATAGTTCTATATTTTTATATATAAAAATATAGAACTATCTATAAATATATAAAAACATATAAACAGTCTGAAAGAATAATTACTATTGTATTAAGAAGTAATAGTTTAGGAACAAGTAATAGTTTAGGAACAAATAAATTAGTTTAGTGAAAAATAATTTTTTTTCTGCATATTATTAACATGTAGGAAATACAGTTGACAGGCAAAATATGCTGTAAGAATCACAAAAATAGTTCATCTTTTGTACTATTCACATTTTAGAAAGAAAAACAAAAACACGTTGGTAAGGCGGGTCAAAAAGCAATGGAAAAATTCTTTGCATTTCTTCAAAATTTTCTTCTGCTTTTTCACACTTCAGATGTTCAAAGTTAGGAATGTCAAAATGACATAAGGACATACATCAGTAGTGAATCAGAACAAATGCACATCTAATGCAATATCTTGTCTCTAGCACCGGCCATAGTGATGCCTAAGGACAAATACAAAAATGGCAAGATGTACTATGTGATGCTTCACAAGCATGAAAGTGTTTTGCTTTCACTGCTTAGGGGTCAGAATATTCAGAAGCTATATTTTATTCCTCAAGTAAAATTTAAGAAAACAGGTGCCTTTTATAGCTACACATGAAAATATACTGTAACTCACAGATTTTCATTGACATTATCTCTTATTTCCATTGAACTAAAAAATCAAGCACCAGTAAATATCTCTGCAATACTAATGACATCAACATCACAGTTATCTGTTTTCCATACCTCTTGCTCGATTTTAGCATAAACCAAAAGGATAAGTGTTTGTACTGAACAGAAACAAGGGGTACTTTGTGAAATACACGGCTGCTACTAAGATAATTTTTCTCTTATTTTAGCCTGCTCTGCTCAAGGCACATCAGCTCCACTGGACTCTTTATCCAGACAGTATTCCTGCTGTTGGCCTGGCACCCAGAGAGGTTTGTGTGGAGAGCATGCACACAGGGAAAAAGCCTTCAAACTCTTCAGACAGCAATAGATCAAAAAGAACCTCTCTGTATAGACAAGCAGATCCCTATTTCATATGCACATCACATCATATGCTCAGCTAGATCTTTTTTATGATTTGGAGAGATTTTAATAGGTCTCTCACCTCGTTTTCTATGTTGATACTATAGCTCAATTTAATATGTATTCATGAGTCTTGTCTCCCTTTGCTCAGCAAAGCTCCATCAATCTGCTAAGCCTTTTTCTCTCTAATTTCAGTGTTTACCAAGGTTTGAAGCAAATCAATGCCCATCTTGCAGGAGGTTATGCTACCAGGTCCACCTGTACCCTACATGAACAACCACTGAGGAAAGTTTGGAGAGGAGGTGTACAAATGGAAGGGATTATACTGAACAACCAGCAAGCACTTTGTGCACTGTGCTCATATTGAATTAGGAGACCTTGGAGTTAGAAAAAAACAGCTGAATAGTGGTGCTAATTTACTAATAGGTATCCCTTACAGCTAATGGAAGCAGAACAAAGCCTGCATGTTTTGATAGATGTAAGTCTTCTCAGTAAGAAAATAGCACTTTTCTTCATTTCTACAGTTCTTTCTTCCAGACATTTCTTCTAATCTTCTTTTGTGTTAATTCAGGAAAAGAACAGGCAAAATTAATATTTATCCAATAGTGGCAAGTATTTACGCGTATGGAAACAAGCATGAAGAGCAAAACAATTATGCAACAAGTGGGTTATATCTGTCAAATAGATCACCTTGTCATCACAACATGCCATTCACTAATTTCAGGGGTTGTTAAAAAATTATGGCTGCTCAAATTATCAGTAATTAGTGCTATATTGCTATATCGACATATGAGGTTAAATCCTAATGTTAGCATCAGTCCTTCATTTTATGAAAACATATTTCAAATTGTTCTGAAAAGACAATGAATTGCATAGCCAGAGTAGCAAAATTGCTTCTTTGAAAACGACCAACCTTCTTGGAAAAAATTACTTCAAGGAGCATTGGCAATGCTTAAGTAAGCAGTAAGTATAATATGTGGTTTCCAAACCTAGGCTACATTGTAGAGTTAAACAATGATTGTGAAAATATAAAGAGTTCTTTTATATATCCACCACAACAATAATAATTGTAAACCAGGTAAAATATGCAAATATTCCTTTCTTAATTATCTGAAAGCATTTTCTCATTGAAATGCAGACACATCATGACACAAAGTGTGTGCACCTCAACGGTATTTCATATAGTGATAATATTTTGCTTTATATAAGGTGGAAAAAAGAATAATTGTCATATATGAAATGGAGTGTTGGCCTTTGCATATTAAGTGTTTTCAACTTTTAATTGTTAATTGTTTAAATATTGTTTATTCAAATTACCCATCAACCCAGTTGAGAGTTATTAAGTTCCAAAGTTACTCCCCTGATTAGTTGATTAAAGTGTTCTACATAATTCCTCATTAAAAATCCTTTGTTAATATTAAGTTTCACAAGTTTGTTCCCTTCTTTAGTCCCTAAAAAGTGTAAAAACCCACAATGTCTTAATTCCTGTATGTGTCCAAGTTAATTACCCTGTTTTTAAGAGTTCTCTGAAATACTTACAGCCCAGTTTTAAACCTTTTACCAAGTGTTCTTAACCTTTGTAAGTTTTGAGTGAGTTTTAAGCTTTGCCAAAGAGGAGGCCTTCTAACTGACAGGGAGCTACTTTTAGAACCTGGCCGTTGGCCTGCAACTCAGCATCATGGCAACCTGGAATATTAATCAGGACTTTTCCTGCCTTTGGAGCCTATGACATCTTTCCCCTAAATAACAACGAGCCATTGGCAGACTGAGATTACCTCACCTCAAGACACCACCAATCATCCAGGACTATGGAGGCTGGACAGTGGGTGGTCATGGGCGGGACCCAGACCTACAAAACTGCTGGCCACCAGCTCAGAGGTGCCTTTTTCACCTCGGAATAGCTACTGGTGGAGCCTGATGCTGGGAGCACAGGCCTCTACCTCTCTCAAAAGGCAATTTAACCATTCTGACTTTGGGCTAGCTGAAGTCACCCCAGCGTTATAAGGTCTCTGCTTTGGGACTTTTGAGCCGGTTTGGCCAACAAGGTTTCTAGTCACTGCAGACCCGTTTTTTGGGGGGTTTTTTGGCTTTATAGTTCTTCTGTACTTGCAATTTATTTTTTTTTTTTGCTGATTTTTTTTCTAATAAATTGTTCTTAATTATTTTAATTAAGAACCAAGACTTGTCTCATTCCTCACATAATCTCACTATTAGGAATTACTTCCATGACAGATGCTGTTCTTCAGTAATTTTACAAGCATCTGTGCTTTCTCTGTTTATGTAGCTGTAGGATTTCCTCAAGTTTGACGGGTTTAGCAGTATCCTGAATGATTTCTGAGATTTGTGAGCATACTACAATTGACCTGAGTACTAGAACCTGCCAAAGAACTATATACTCTAGGCACAACTAGTATTTGCTGAGGTAGGCTTCGAGCAAAATAGGAAAATTGAGATGTTTTTGTAGTATATCAGTCTGGATTGACAACATGTTTGAGAGACACTTAAATGGTGTAGAGAAGATGGCTGGTAGAAATAATAACTTTGGCAAAGCTGATGCAAAGGAAGTGCCAAATAGCACGGATTAATTCCCATCCCTAAACAAATCTAAAAAACCCTAAATCAGAAATATTTGTTTTTCCATGGTCTTATTTTCAGAATTCATTTATTCTGCAGAAGTCCCTTGCTTGTGTTCATTCTCTACTGTTAAGATGCAGGATAATTGCAAGTGATCTCGAGCTAGAGTGTATCTGTCCATTATAAGAGGGATCTGATGTTGGTTGGAGACTGGAATTAAGGGGTATATTTTCTTGGTAGAAAATTTTTCACTCACTTACCTTTCCAAAATGTAATGATTACTCCATATTAAAAGTGTGTACTCAGTTATTACCACTGAACTGAGCTCTCCTGAAGCAATTACTGATAATGTCATTTATCACCTGAGAAACTGGTAGTTTTCCAAGACACTGTGATGGTTGACTGTTCTCCTGCATAAAAAATTCTACAGGTTCTCTAAATGAACACAACTATAAGCTCATGTTTTAGCTCAGGGTATCCTGACTTTCAGAGAAAATTTTTTCTATTTCTGAGAGGGGAAAATTTGAAATAAGGTTCTTTCGCTTCTCTTTCCTACTTTCTTTCTCTGTCTTGACTAGAGACCTTTTAGTCCCACTCTTTCACCCCTTCCCACCTTTCCATCTCCCTGTTATTCATCCTCCTCTCCTCTCCTCTCCTCTCCTCTCCTCTCCTCTCCTCTCCTCTCCTCTCCTCTCCTCTCCTCTCCTCTCCTCTCCTCTCCTCTCCTCTCCTCTCCTCTCCTCTCCTCTCCTCTCCTCTCCTCTCCTCTCCTCTCCTCTCCTCTCCTCTCCTCTCCTCTCCTCTCCTCTCCTCTCCTCTCCTCTCCTCTCCTCTCCTCTCCTCTCCTCTCCTCTCCTCTCCTCTCCTCTCCTCTCCTCTCCTCTCCTCTCCTCTCCTCTCCTCTCCTCTCCTCTCCTCTCCTCTCCTCTCCTCTCCCCTCCCCTCCCCTCCCCTCCCCTCCCCTCCCCTCCCCTCCCCTCCCCTCCCCTCCCCTCCCCTCCCCTCCCCTCCCCTCCCCTCCCCTCCCCTCCCCTCCCCTCCCCTCCCCTCCCCTCCCCTCCCCTCCCCTCCCCTCCCCTCCCCTCCCCTCCCCTCCCCTCCCCTCCCCTCCCCTCCCCTCCCCTCCCCTCCCCTCCCCTCCCCTCCCCTCCCCTCCCCCCTCCCCTCCCCTCCCCTCCCCCCCTCCCCCCGTCCCCTCCCCCCCTCCCCCCGTCCCCTCCCCTCCCCTCCCCTCCCCTCCCCTCTCCTCTCCTCTCCTCTCCTCTCCTCTCCTCTCCTCTCCTCTCCTCTCCTCTCCTCTCCTCTCCTCTCCTCTCCTCTCCTCTCCTCTCCTCTCCTCTCCTCTCCTCTCCTCTCCTCTCCTCTCCTCTCCTCTCCTCTCCTCTCCTCTCCTCTCCTCTCCTCTCCTCTCCTCTCCTCTCCTCTCCTCTCCTCTCCTCTCCTCTCTCCTCTCCTCTCCTCCCCTCCCCCCCCCTCCCTTCCATCTCACACTTCTTCCTTACCTTTCTACACTTCTGTTTCCATTTATCCTTTAATTTCTCTGTATCTTTCTTCTTTTCTTGCCTCTTTTCTTTCTCTTTGCCGTTATTTTTTTCTCTTCTGTACTCTTTTTTCTGTCTTGCGCTACGTGACTGGGATTTTCTTCACTGTTTTTCATACAGGAAAACAGAACCTATGTCTCAGATAAAGCAGCTGAGTAATTCTCATTAGTCTCTGTACTATTTTCTTGGCAAAAGAAAGACTGCATCATTGTGGTCAGAGATCCTCTGGGTTGTTTTAATACTGATGTAATTAAGAGATCACGTCTGGCATGATACCTTTTCAGATATTTCCTAAGAAAAAAGAATTGAAAAGAAAATTCTCTTCTCCTTCGTGTTTGTACCTAAGGTAAGAGATGGAGGACTAAGGACTGTAGCAGTTCATGCACCTTTTTTAGTGGTTTTGCACCCTGTCCATATTCCAAAGACAGTTTCAGTCATACCACACGAAGGTTCTCCCAATGGCTCATGCCACATCTGTCTTCCCAACCCCACTATCTACCCCTGTGCAAAGGGGTCAAACACCCCCAAAGGTTTAATACAAGTTGACCACTGAGCAGAATGTAACTAGAGTAAAACCATAGCTAACAGACTGTAAACAGTCTCTGGATAGATTTTGTAGGTCAGGTTTTGTGCTACAGTAGGGTAAAGCCAAAGATAAATGTTGTGCCCATACCAAGGATAAATACTGAATTTTATATATATATATATGTATGTATGTATCATGGATACTCCATATAGATAAACCTTGTGCTATGACCGATTATATGGTTTTCCAACTAATTTAAGGATGACCTAAATTCATTGCTTTGATTCTTTTCCAGATCTAATGTAAAAAAAGAGCTCTTTTTTTTCCCAAAACATTGCATTTAGAGAATGAAAAAAAAAAAATCCAGAGAAAAACTTGCATTTATGCAATCAATTTTTGTAAATATTCAGCTTGCTGAAAGGCTAGCTGCAACCATTTCATAGTAGTGCTTGGCTCAATGCATCACTTACAATTCAGGTGTTAATGTAACTATTTCATCCACACATCCAAGACTGTGAAGTAATTCCAAATGAGTCAGAGAACCACTTACATTAACAACCAGGGGAGCAGTGTGCAGGTGAAATACTTACAAAAGCACTTGAACTATCTATCCTTCTTATTACCTTCTGTGAGCATAAAACAAAGTAAATGTCACGTTTTGTCCCCTGTGACTGCAAAATGCTTCTAAAGATAGGAATTCATTTAGTATAGCACACACATTTAACATTATAAAGTTGTGTTTTATTCCTTCAGATGTAGAAAACCTGTATTAAAATCATATTCCTGCAAAAGACATACTGAATTTTATGTGATGGAACCTGATTGTAGATGACAGGGGATATTGTATTTGCTGATTTATTTTGTTTTATAATTTGTAGGTCAGTTACAGTCCAAATTAAAATAACAAATCCAGATTTCACCCAACTTCATTTCAAATACTTTGAAATAGATTTTAAACACATCATGTTTTCTCCCTCTGTTTAGGCATTGCCAAATACTGCATCTTGACTGGACTTCCAGGAAGCCCTCTGGTCCTTCCCCCATGCCCCAAAGCAGGAGCAAGCTATACCCTGTGTCATTCCTGACAGATATTTGTCTCTTATTCTTAAAAACCCCAAGTGACAGCGACTCTACAACATCCCCAGGCACTCTGTTCTCATGTTATTCTACATTTGCCTGTGGAATTTTTCCTAAATGTCTAATCCAAGTGTCCCTTGCCACAGTTTAAAACCATTATTTCTTATCCTACCCTCTATGGAGATAGAGAATAGCTTAATAACTCTCTTTTTCCTTTCAATTGTCCTTTAGATATCTAGTTAGTTATCATACTCCTCTGCTGTCTTCATGGTCTCCTCAGGAAAGGCATTGTTATTTAGCATCATTGCAAAATGAGGAAGCAATATTTTCTGGTAATATTCATGTAATTACTGTCAAGGGAACAGTTTTTCTACTGCATCAGTTGTCTGTGGTATTTGCAATGGGATTATGTTAGAAATGATAAAAATGTTTATTTTTGTAATTCTGTGGGGACAAAATAAAATAAATAAAATGGTCTAATGGGAACAATTTCAAGAGGGGGGACCCTTCAATTAATTTTTTGGGCTGCATCTAGCTGAGAGTTTCTCTTCCAGACAAACTCCTTGTGTTACCCCGACTGCTGTTTGTTTAATGGGATGGGAAGGGGTCAAAAGAAAATGTAAGGGCGGTGTTTTACATGTGAGTGTGGGGGGGCACGAGCATGTGCAGCAGGGGATGT
The DNA here is from genome assembly GCF_041296385.1 of Aphelocoma coerulescens. Classification (NCBI taxonomy): domain Eukaryota; kingdom Metazoa; phylum Chordata; class Aves; order Passeriformes; family Corvidae; genus Aphelocoma; species Aphelocoma coerulescens. The sequence continues at coordinate 35,719,075 of NC_091017.1, forward strand.
TCTGGAAATGCTTCTGAAGATGTTTACAGCCCCATGTGTGTAAGTCCTCTCAAGTCCTTGTATCACTGGGAAAGAACAATACCTACAAGGACAATATCGGTTTCTACTGATTCTTTGGTACCTGAAGCAACTTCTTTTCTTTCTCATAATCAAATTTCCACTCATTTTGGCTTACCTGGGCCACCTTTGTCTTACCTTTGGCTTACCTTTTATCTGTCATTGGGGATCTAAGCCCTTTGCTCTAGCACTGTCAGCAGTCACCTTGGGACCTTGCACATATTTGGCCCCATTCTGTGCTGCCATCAAAGGACTCTTTTTGTCCCACCATGTTACAGCTTTGACTACAATGCAGCACTCCAAGGTGAAGCCAGAAAAAATTTTGCATCACAATTTTCTTGCTTTTCCTCCCACTATATTTTTTAGGAGGAGTCCATTATGGTCATTTCACATGTGCCTCCATGATGTTGGGTGTGGGATGTCAGAAGACCTCTTTCATGGTGAGGAGAGAAACTGTTAAGAAGTATCTGTGAGTTCATGTTGTCTACAAATATCAAATCTTTGCTTAACTTTTATGTTTATATTTCTAATTGCAAGTTCCTCTCAAGATCTCTCTTGATATTTGTTTTTGAGCTCATTCTTCACATTTCTTGAAATTTAGAGCCAGTTAAAGAGCCAACTTCTCTGCAAGTTGAGTCAATGAGTCATAACAGCCTTACCTTATTTAATTTATAATTGTTATTACTTAATGATCTTGAAAGTAGTAAAATTAAAATGGTAATAAAGTAAGCAGCATACAGAGATTAAACTCAAATGCTCAATAAAGGGTTTTGGTAACTCTACATTACAGATTATAATGGTTCATACAATTCTTTCTGATATACAAGCACCATAGCAGCATTTGGCATTCAAAGCAACTTTTAGAAGAAACTTTACATACAGCTAATTTTGCAGAGAGAAGCTCAAACTTAATTTAAAAGTGGGACATGGATTGCTGGGATTTTAGAGAGTTAATATAGAATTACACAATAGAATAGTATTTTAGACACCTGTTTGCCCCTCTGCTTTAAGAGGAATACATAAGCCGCTGTTAAATCTACGTGAGAATTATGTGCCTCGAAGAATGCCAAAAACCTGCAAACAGCAGCTACCTGCAAGAAATGCTGTGAGAGATGCAGGCCTTCACGGCCTCTAACACTTCAGCTGTCAATACCAACAGATATTTTGGCAATAGTTGAACTTCCTCAGAAGAGCACAAGACAAATCATAAGAGATTAAGGAATTTGAAGCCACTCAGAGAGATCTAGACAGGCTTGAGAGGTAGACCTGTGCAAAACCCATAAAGTTCAACAAGGCCAAGTGTAAGGGTTGGGGCAATGCAGAGCACAAGTAGAGGCTGGGAAGAGAATGGACTGAGAGCAACCCTAAGGAGAAAGATTTATGTGTATGGGAGTACAAGCAGCTCAATGTCTTGGCAATGTGTGGTTGCAGCCCAGAAAACCAACCACATCCTGGGCTGCATCCAAAGCAGAGTAGCCAGAAAATCAAGGGAGGTGATTCTGCCCCTCTACTCTGTCTTCATGAGACCCCACCTGGAAGTACTGCTTCCAGCTCTGGGGACCCCAACACAAGAAAGACATGGGCCTCTTGCAGCAAGCCCATAAAGAGCCACAAACATGGTAAGAGGGCTGGAACACTTCTCCTGTGAAGACAGACTGAGAGTTGAGGCTGTTTTGCCTGGAGAAGGGAATGCTCTGGGGAGAAGTTACAGCAGCCTTCTAACACATAAAGGTGGCCTAGAGTAAGGCTAGAGAGAGACTTTTTACAAGGGCAGGCAGTGATAAGACAAGAAGGAATGGCTATAAACTGAAAGAGGGCAGGTTTAGATCAGCTACTACGAAGAAATTCTTTATTGTGAGGGTGGTGAGGCACTGGAACAGGTTGCCCAGAGAAACAGTGGATGCCCCATCCCTGGCAGTGTTCAAGTCCAGGCTGGGCGGGGCTCTGAGAAACCTGGTCTAGTGGAAGATTCCCTGTCCATGGCAGGGGGGGTTGGAACTACTTAAACTCTATGGTCCCTTGCAACATGAACAATTCTATAATTCTCGTGTATTAACTTCTAATCTTAGAAAGCTTTCTGCATTTGCCCATTTTTTCTCATGGAAAGATGTTGTAGCAGCATTGAAGGCATCATTCAGTGGCTACCAGAGTGAAACAAAGCATTAAACTGCATGATGATGTATTTTCTTAATTCTCAGTTTGCTGCATTAGTTAGTTGCCACTTTCCATCGAGAGCTCTGTATCAGTGCCTGTGTCCCAGGGCAATGTGCAACTCAAGAAGCATTGCACTTGCATAACATTGCATGGCTCTTGGAGACCAGCCCATTGTCTTAATGTAAATATCACATGTAAAATTATTTTCACGCACTTTTCACCTATTGCTCAGAATGGTTATGGAAACTAGATTTCTGTAAAGTCCCTGAAAACTGCTTTTGATTGTGTTGGTTTCTGTAAGAGTATAAAATAGTGTCCTAACAGGATTTTATGGCTAATCTTGCATGGTAATTATGAGATTTATTTACCTCACTACAGTATGTTTGAAATTGTATTTAAAGATTCATGTGGTGTTTATTCAGTTCCAGGAACAATTTAGTTTTCCACACAGCAGCAAGCCATACTCATAAAAATAAGACTCATTTTAAAGTATTGCCAGTGCACCAAATAAAATTTACAAACTTAGAAGTGTGTTTATAGTTTGAGTGTTTCTTTTTTCTCTTAACCTAACGAAATGAAAAACACTTTCAGTAATATATATGCAGTGCTCTTTTTAAAAAATATCTCAAAGAAGATAAAAACCTTCCTCAAGCCTCCTCTGTTTTGATAAGGACTAACAGAAATAATAGTTTATCACCAGATTTTTATTTGATTGTCTTTGTATGAGGCAAATATTTGAAATAGGACAGTCAAACTTTTAGTGCTCTTATTTGCCTATTTGGCTGGCACTAGTCTAGACCTAGAGTTTGTGTCCTCATTAGCAGCCAGTGTATTTTTCTGCCATAAGTGCTGTATTTTATGGTAGCAGCCTAAGAAAAGCAAGCAGTTCATTAGTCCATACTAAAATTGAAGGTCATTACTATCAGACTTTGAGATTCATTTGATATCAGTGAAGTTCAAACATATATCTGAAACACAATAGTAAAAACAAACTGTTGCATTGCTCTATAAAGTCCTATGACTCAGAACTTGATCTTTTCTGGTCTGCTACAGTTTTTTGGATGGTGAAGTCAGAAACTAAAGAGCGGGTGTAGCTTACAGAAGACAGATGCTTTCTGCCCCAAGAAATGAAATTAAGAAATAACTGCATATACATAAAAGTTTTATTTTTCTTGAATGTAGAGGTCTAAGAGAAAAATGAAAAGAAAGAAAAAGGAAAGAAGCACATTATATTTATCTATGCTGTTAGCTGACTTAAAGCATCTCAGTTCCAAGTTTCCCTGAAATAAAGCAGTTTATAGAATCTGGGGGTCAAATATGTGAGAGCATATCCAGAACTTTTCTGCATTATACCATGAATATTTGGTACTTACGTATAGTGCCTGTTAGCTAACCAGAAAAATGGTTTGGTTTTTTTTCTGTGATGAGCCTCACCATTGTTGCACAATGAGAATCATATTTGATTAAAATATCTTTTTGAAGCATGCAGCATCTGTTACTTCTGCTCTCTGTCTCAAAATTCCCATGGAGTCTGCTGTAATTGTTCATTAGACCTCCCAAAGCTACATTTAATGTAAAACAGCTCCATTAAATATCACTCATCTATTGAAAATGAATCTAATATACAATCCATGAGCAATGCATGGCTGATTCTAAAGTAATAACTCCTTCCATGCACAACAATAAACCTTACTTCTTACTTCTTTATATATCACTGAATTGAACATCATATTATACTCATGCAAATCATGTTCATGTTAGCAGTAAAAAATAAACAAAAATCCAAACCTGAATTCATGTAAATAACTGCTCACTGTAAAGGGCAGATGCCTGGCAAGAGAAAAGTCAGACTTTATTTCAAGTCAGCCTCTGAATTTTTATGGTCTTAGGCTAGTCATTAATATCTATGCTGTAATTTTACAATATGTAAAAGAGGGATAATGATGTCTGGTGACTCTGTGAAAATGTTTTGTGTTTTTATTTTACTTGAAATATTATTGCTGCTGTTCTTCAAGGAGTCAGCCTATCCCATGGGACTGTGGAGGAGTTTCAAAAAACACAGAACATGAATGAGAAAATTTTAAGAGTCTCAGACAGAAAGTAAGTTAAAACTTCAAAGATTTCAATCCTGCCTGGGACATATCAGGCATGGGAACTGAAAACACAAAATACCCTTCTCTATCCCCACAAAAGGCATAGGTCAATGGGCTAGTAAGGTCTGTAAATGAAGAGGACATTACACCATTTTGAATGCTTGATCATTTCTAAAGAATTTTATGGTTAATTGGCTCCTGAGTTTCATTGATCTCAAATGAGCTACAGTTTACTGTAAATAACAGGTACCATCCCCTGTTCAAGGATCTTACAGAAAAAATACAAATATCCAGATCACTCCTCCCACCCCTCAAAAAAAAAAAAAAAAAAAAAAAGGAAAACAAATTTGCATGAAAATTGCATGAAAAATAAACAGACTATAAAGGCCACCCAGAAGTATTTATTCACCTAAAAAAATTTTTTTTTAAGTTTATATCTGATACTGGATCTGCCAAGGGAATGCTTATTACCTTTAAGAGTTTCCTTTTGTTCCTTCACTTGTAATTTTTAAGATGCTGCCCAACAATATGTTTATCCAGAAGAGAAAATATTTGATGGTTGTATTTAGTAAAGAATATGGGTAGTAAATATTGTGTAAAGTGTACAGATATTTTAGGTAAGCAAAGGAATAGACTTTCCAAGAACCATACAAGACAATAACAACAACAACAACAACAAAAATTACCAGTTCTGTAGATATGAGTATACTTGATTTTTATTTTCTGCTCAGAAATTGTGCATGTACATAGTCTGCCAGCTAGGATCATGGGGCAATTAATTCCAAATATTAGCAATTTAAATAAAGCCCTATTTTTTAAGTTTCCAACTTCCCTGAGAAAATTGCAGAATTTCTATCCTACCAGCTATATATAACAATACTATGGGAAAGCATGAAGTCTTTCAGTCTTTCCACTCTATGTTTAGTTTTTCCCACCATTTTGAGAAACATCTGCATTAGTGGTATTAAAAGCACGCTTTTAAAAAATTGCCTCTTTATTCTGTTTACACATTCTTAATATTATCAAAATCAAGGGGATTGTAGAAAATATCTTCAGCCTTAAGGCCAGAGCACTGATAAAACTGATGTGCATGAAAACCTTTGAGACTGTTGTCACGGATTTCAGCACTCTGTTTAAAGCACTGTATCCAGAAGGATCTGTGTATCTCTGAGTGACAATCCTTGTCACAACAAGGTTAGAGCAGATAACTGACTGCAATTCTCATTTGCAATGAGTAAGAGAGGGAAGATTAGTCATTCTGACTCTTTCCATCCATCTTTACAGAAGGTTTTAATAGCAAGAACAGTTATCATGAACATAAAAAACCCACATACATTATTGCAGCTGTACAAATTAGTATCAGTGTTTAATTCCCTTGCATTTCCACCAGGAGATAATCAGTCTCAATAAAAATAATCTTCATGTAGCTACATGGTAGAAAAGATCATTCAATTCTTAATTGTGATGAGAATATTTTGTAAGAAATTTCATGGAAAACAAGCTGGTTTTGAGTGGGGGAACTAATGGAGCTGCATTTCCAACAGATTTGTGACTTGTCACTTTCCTCTCATTTAAAGGAAATAAATATCTCAGGTCACCTTCTGATGCCTGTTGTCACCTTTTCTCAGCTTTATCCCAGGATCCTCTGCTTCCTCTCCTGTTCCTTATTTATATTTTCCTGAGCTGTGCTGAGATTGGGTTAGAATTATTCACAGTGGGTAGGCATGAAGCTCTTAATCAGCTGGCTGATATCTGAATGAAAAGAACATTATTTTTTTTTTTTATTTTATTTTCTAACTCTCAGGAGATCAGGAACAGAATCCTGATGAGACCTCAGCCCCTTTGTCAGATTTGAATGAAATTAGCTGATATATATAAAAAGATTTTATAGAAGGACAGGCAAACAATCATAGAAAGTGAAATGGAATTCTCACTATCCCTCTTTCCACCCCAAACTCAGAAAATGAACATCAATCACAAAATTCCTCTCTGTGTTGGCTCACAGGGACTTAGATCAGTGGAACAAACACCATGCTAGTCAAACAGGCTGCAAAGCTGTTGCAAAGTTAATGCCCTTCAGCACAGCAATATTTTAGCTGACATGTACCACAGCCGCATGCACACTGCTGTATCTCCAAAGTCAGGCTTGGGAAATTTGATTTGGACTGGAACATGGGGAGTATTTTTTCTTTGAAACTGGACTGTATAAAGGACAATGTAGAGTTATCATGGTGCACAGCACTTTGGCAGGGGGGGTTCTGAGTGCAGGGGAGCTGGCCAGAGTAACGACACGAACACCGATAGGATTTGAGCATCGTTCTCCCTTTATTGTTTACTTACACTCATATCTACTTTGCAAAGCTTCACGCCCTATTCCCATGGGACAGCCTCTAAGCAGCGGGGGAGCCGACCAGTGTGTAACTTTGCCAAGGATTTTCAAGGCTGCCTGCTGCCAGGTGTCTTCCAGGCCTGCCTGCAGCCTGAGGCCAGTTCAGGGGTTGTTCCTCAGCAACCCTGGGTTGGCCAGACTGTCCTGGGGTATCATATGCCCCTGTTCCACAAGGAATCCCTCTACACAGCACCACCAGCATTGCTATAAAATACAAGATTCCACCTACTAACCAAACAACTGAGTTAGGGCTGATCCCCCTCCAGCAGGGTCTTCCTCACAGTTTACTGTATGGGTCCCTTACCAAGAATTTTCTAGTACAAAGTAGATCCTAGAAATTTCCAGTTTCCTCTTATTTTCTTTAATAAAGGAAATATCAAAAAGTATCCGTCTCTTCCTCTTCTGTTCACTGTGCTTTGGTGGTCATGGGAAAGGGACACACGCTACAGGCAAGCTGCATTTTTCTTGCAATGTAGATTAAAAGTTCAGGCAGTGAAATGTTAACCATCATCTCAAAAATGGTTAGAAAGGGATAATTTTAGTTTCTCTTGGTATACTTTCCAATGTTTTGGCACTCCTCCTTCCTTAAAAGCTAACCTTGGAATTTAGGGCAGTAATCAAGATGACCTTTCAGTAAAGGGTATGGAAAGTACTAGCATCCGAACTTCAGCCACATAAATACATTGCTTTGCATTTTTAAAGCTCACCTGTGAATCTCCCAAGGCAGAAATTTAAGAAACCCATCATAAATATCACAGATAATTTTAAGTCAAACATAAAGTGCTGTAGCTTCAATCAAACAGCAAGTGAAGCATAAGGACTCAGACTGGTTTTATCTCACAGCAATAAATAATAAAAAATCCCAGTGTAAAAGGGAAGATGGCTCATTTTTGAGGATCTTAATCTACTGTTTGGGAAGTAATAAGGTCATGTCCCTTCCCTGCCACATTCATGTCCCCTCCCTGTCACAGACATTCTGTAGGACCTTATATTGATAATAAACCAGTCTGAATGTATAATTAGTATTTCTTTGTTTTGAATGAATGCTGCCAGGGTAAGTTCATTAAAAATGACTTGTGTTTCCATAGACCGAGAGCAAGAAGCAGGTGTAGCCATGTGCAGAGATGGAATAATCAAAGAGATATGAACTTTTTACCTCTCTTGAGTCTTACCTGTCAATGGTGACTGTCACTTGGATGCCATCAGTTTTGGTGGAAGGTGACTGACGGATGAAGAAGGTGACATACTCAGGTAGGCAGCTAGAGAAACTAATATACCTGAGAGGTAAGAGTGTCTGGCCTAATGTGTATGACCGCAGATTCCAAAAAATAATTTTGACAATTATTTCCTTTATTTTCTGGAGGTGGGAGGAAAGCTCAGGACAAACATGCAGGGAGAAGGACCAATCTTCCCCCCACTGCTGGCAAGCACCAAGATGCTATAATTGCACTGAGCAGTCTCACCTGGGATCCCTGCCCACTGTCCATAGGCTCTGGGAACCATTTAAGTAAGCTCAGGACTGCTACACTTTCCCTTCCTGAGATATGGTGAAGGTATCCTTGGCTTTAGTTGTATGTCCTTCCTGGATGGACTTTAGGCCTGCCGTATACCTTTGTCCTCTGTGCTGCTCCTGGCCTGAGGTTGTCTAATGGACCTGTCTTTTGGCACCCAACTTGGGATGCTGCATGCCCTGGTGAGGGAAAGCCCAGCCTATGCCAAGGTTGCCCTCAGTGCCCAGCTCTTCTGCTCCAACCCCATGGAGCAGCCCTGGTCCCTGGCACAGAAGCCCTCCTGTGTATGCTAAGCAGGTGTTTTACAGGAGTGTGGTGGTTTAGCAAAACTTGGGGCCTTGGTTTGTAGGGGCAGAGGAAAAAAAAAAAGAGAGAAAGAAAAAACAGCTGCTTGAAACTTCAGTGACCGGCACAGAGCCAATAGCTGAGGGGCAGGTTGCTAGACCAATTGGACAAGCTGGAAATGCCTCTGTGATGACATCTTTTAAGAAAGGAAGAACTGTAAAAAGTTCCTTTTCCTGCTTCCCTGCCGAGGGGTGGCACGGGGGAGGGCCCCCCAGGCCCCTGGGTCCTCCCAGCATGGCGGCCGAGGCTGGGCCGCCGGGACGAGCCACCCCGACACTGCAAGCAGCCATGCAGCCAGGGAACCCCCCCACCGAGGCCAGGACACCGCGGCCAAACATCTTCTGAGGCCGCCGCGGCCCGTGTGGTGCCAGCAGGCCCCTGTGGCCAGTGTGAAACCAAGCAAAAAACACCATACAGCTGGGAGCAAGAGACAGGGCAAGTCTTTCCCCAGTGCAGAGCCCGGACAAGATCAACTCAGCTGCAACTTACAGATACCAACTTTCTTCCAAGTCAGAGAGAAAGGAAAAGTGAGATCACGTGAGGAAAAACCAACATGGTGGCATCATGGTCAGTGGGGAAAGGGAGAGGGTGGAGGCACTCCCAGCACTGGAACTGAAATTCTCCTACAAGCCATGGTGAGGACTATAATACAGCAAATTGTTTTCCCTATATTTCATGAGATGCATGGGGGAGTGCAGAGATCCACGCACAGCCTGTGAAGAGGAGTGCCCACGTTAGAGCGCACAGATGCTGAGAGGCTTTTAAACGTTGAAGAAGAGAACCTTTGCTTCCGGGCTGGCATGGCTCATCCTTAAAAGACTAAACCCCATGAACTATTACGACCCACACTGGCAGTTGTGGGAAGACTGCAAAAGATTCGTGGGAGGGATTTTCACTGCAGCAGATTTGGGCGGGGCTGCTGCTTGTGAAAGTTGAAACCACGGTAGAAAAGTTCGCAGAGAACTCTCCCCCGTGGGAAGGATCACAGCCGAAGAAACTCTTTTCGTTAAACATAAAGAAAGACTCTTAAGAAATGAAACACTGACAGAACCCCGTATTTGTTTCCTTGCACAGTTTGTGGTAAGAGGGAGGACTGGAAGAGAAAGGTGTTCTGAAAGTTTGCTTTAGTTTTTCCTTATTCTTTTTATTTCTAATTCTGTTAGTAATAAATCTTCCTCATACTATTTGTTTGGTCCTGCTTTGCCTGAAAGTTTTCCTTTTTCCTCAGTACTCCTTATTTCCCCTCATGAAAATGAAGTTTTGAGTTCCCCTCCTCTGCTCAGCTATAGCAGAGGCAAGTAAGTGAATAGTCTTTCATGGTGCTTGGCACTTAATTAGCATCAAACTAGGAGGTAACAGAGTATGAGCTTCTTCATGGAAGACTTTACCATCACTGCTTTTGAGCAATCCTAGTAGAAAATCATCTCTCTTTGACTTTTTCTGTAAAAATCAAGTTCTTTAATTTCAAGGCACTAATTTCCAAGTAGATTATTTTGGGGGGTTTTTGTGGGAAGCTTAAACGGTGACTGTATACAATGCTAAAGTAGCAACTATAAAAGTATGTGTGGAATTCTTCACTTCCAAAGACGTTAAAGAACTTTACAAGTTTTAATAATTTTATGCAAATGAGTCTCCTACCCCTTTCAAACTGCCAGGTTAGTTCTCCAACATAATTTCTTAAAATAAGTGTAATGGCAACTTTACCAGCTGCACCTAGGCTTTCTCAACGCCTATTTTGCATGTGTCACTAACTTGTCTCAGTGTTGTTTTCATCAGTAATGTATCAAAGCAAAGTTTTCAGGGAATGGCTTGTAGAGTAAACCAAAGAACACTTATTTTCTTTGTGTCTTTCAGATGTTAAGATACTTCCTCATTATCCTAGAAAGAGTAATTCAATCTAAAAATTGATAAACATTTTCATGCGTCTTTATACTGAGCAGGTACATTGTACTCTCAGCAATCAAGAATTCTGTAGAACTAATTTATTAAACTGTCTACAAATCAACAAGTTTTTCTGTCTCATGGCCTGTAAAAGCGGTAAAGGATCCCATTTCAGAGCAGACAGCCACTTCACAGGTCTCAGTTTGACTCAGTCAAACAGATAGTGTTCCCCAAGGAATGGTATTGGGGCCAGACCTGTTTAATATCTTTATCGATGATTAGGGTGAGGGGATTTAGTGCCCCCTCAGTCAATTTGCAGGTGATGAGTTAAGTAGGACTGTTGATCTGCTGGAGAGTAGGAAGGCTTCACAGAGGAACTTGGACTGGCTGGATTGAGGGGCCCAGGCCAGTTGTGTGACCTTCAATCAGGTGAAGTGCCAGGTCCTGCACTTGGCTCACAACAACAACTACAGGCTGGGGCAGAGTGGCTGGAAAGCTTCCCAGCAGAAAAGAACCTGGGAGTCCTGGTTGGCAGTGACTGGACTTGTGCCCAGGTGGCCAAGAAGGCCAAGGCATCCTGACTTGGATCAGCAATAGTGGGGCCAGCAGGACCAGAGCAGTGATTGTCCCCCTGTACTCAGCACTGATGAGGCCACACCTCAAATCTTGTGTTCAATTTTGGGCCCCCTCACTACAAGAAAGACATTGATGTGCTGGAGCCTGTCAAGAGAAGGGCAACGGAGCTGGGGAAGGGTCTGGAGCACAAGTCCTATAAGAAGCAGCTGATGGAGCTTGGGAGCATCTAGACGTTTGCTGAAGTATGGAACATTAAGAAGCCCAGGAAGACAGAAAGGCAGGTCCCATGCTGGCTCGTGTCACCCCCAGTAGCTAGAAGATCCTTTTGACCATGTCTAAGTTGATGCAAAGATTTACCCACATCCTCATAAATCAGGCCATGAAACTGTTCTCCAGAATTGACTTATTTGTTTTTCCCCTTTGAAGCTTCAAATTACAAAATCTTGAAATTTAATCCTGTTAAAAGATTAATTTGTACAAAACCATAGTGCTTTAGATGGGGACGGATGGATTTTTCTCCACATGCAATTACAGTGCAAAGAAGATGCAGAACTCTTTCAAGTTTCCTGTGAGAAAATCATCTTTGGGCTGAGACCAAGCTGAGAATAACTTTGGAGACAACAAAGGACAAACTGAAACCACAGGCTATACTCAGAAATTATTTTAGTTAGCACGATTTTTTACCTGGTGTGTACTGTTGGAGACACTGATGTGTAAAGTGTCAATTTTGAGACACTTGGGAGGTGCAAATGGAGAGGAACATTTCACAAAGGCCATAAATCATATTTTTCATCATATTTTGCTTATGTGTTTTGTTCTCTAGATATACCCATACATAGCAGGGTAAGGAAAATTTAAAAATTTCAATTTTATGCCAAAATAGCCATCCGTAACTATCCACTGGTGAATCCATATTAGTAATTGTAATAGAATTGGGAGAGTAATTGTGTGCAGAGTTTTTGATATTTAAAAGGATGGATATGCACAATTTAACTACCTACAAGACACAAGACGCATTCTGCTTCAAATAAATCATGAAAACAGTAATACAATTTTTATATTGTGCACTGCTTTGCACTGGAAAATGTTGTAGAAAATTTTCTAAAGAAATGTTGGATATAGTCTTGTGTATGTGTCCAGGGGACAGAGCTCTTCAAATTAATTCATTGGACTCCCATGCAGAATAGTAATTCTTAAAGAATATTAAGAAAGGTACCTAGATCATGACTTCAAATTAGTCTGAGATTCAAGAAAGAATACTGCTGCTTTAGTGGGTAGCACACACCATATGAACCAAAACTAGGCAAATTCACTACTGTGGGTGTAGCAGAAAGTGTAGGAGATAATGCAAATCCTTTTAGAGAACTGGTTAAACCTCCCCAGCTCTCTGACTCAACCAGGCAGCAATTAGGATGTGTAGCAGAGAGGATATGTAAATTGTGCACTCTAGTCTGCTGAAGTGGTAATCATATTCCAGCTGGGTACAGATGAAGTGCAGAGTCATGTTTCAAGTTCCAAGGGGGAAAAAAGTAGTTTAAAACACTTCCTTAGTTTCCTTTTAGCATTTGCTTTTGTCATAGCTTTCTGCTAGTCTTCTATAGCTCATTCTTTGTTGGTCAACATGTTATGTATGAAGCCTGGGTGTTTACCAGGCGGCTTTGGATTCCAGAGGGCAGTGGTGCCTAAATGTGAAGTGAATGCTTTAGGCTACTTTTTCAATGGTGCACTTTCTTGAGGACTCTGTCAAGAGAAAGCTTGAGCATACCTTCCACCTCTACTATGCCATATGAAATTTACTCCAAAGAACATACATTCTCCAAAGAATTCAGCCCAAAAACACAGCAAGAGCTATTTCAATTTTAGCCGTATCTACTAAGAAATGTCTCACTGGCATATATGTGAAAAATTGTCATAGATTTGGGCTTAGGATCAAGTTTGATTTTTAGAATATATTGGCATATTTTTTCCATGTAGTAGTCAACTCCGATACATGCTCTGTTTTGCATTAACTTGGATCAATGAAATACATGTTTTGGGCAACAGCATTCAGGAGGTGGAGTCATTTGCCTGGAAGGTGGCCAATCTTTACAAAAGAAGACCTTTATTTCTACATTTTCACTGGTGGGTGCTGTTGCAACATTTTGTGTGAACAGCCTACATACCACTTTTCCTCTTGGTTCTGGGAAGTGTCTAATAATGAAGCCTACACGAGGTCTGTCTCATAATTATATCTGTCACCACAGTCTTCCCTATTCCCTGGATATTTTAGATCATAATCTCCAAAGCTAAAAGTATTTTAAAGGCTCAAAGCTCCTGAAGCGAAAGCACTTGGAACCTACAAAATATCAAGTTTTTGAAGTAAAAGAAAGCTCTTCTCTGGCTAAAGGCAACAAAATAACTGAATAATAGAAGAACACGACATCATATTTCTGTGGTTGAGCACTAACAAAAGTGTGACAAACAGCTGATACCTCCAGTTAAAAATGATTTTTTAAAAAATCATATATCATAGCAGATGAACTTTTATATAGGAGAAGTCCGGGAAATTTTGACTCAGAAATTTTTGACACACATATTTTATAAATTTTTAGTAGAAACAGAGTTATGTTTCAGATTAAAATACTTTGTCAATCATTACTGTTAGGTATTTTATGTTGGTAGTGAGACAAACATATAGCAAATAAAAATTTAAAATGTCTTCCCCAGAGATTAGTCCTGACTGACAACAGAAACGTGGATAGATACAGATGATTGGGAAGAGTTTTCTACAGTCCAGTTTGGGTTTTTAATAGACATGATACCCTTGTTTATTACATATTTATATAAAATTATAAATAATATTTGTATTTATATCAAGAAAATATCCCTTCTGCAGTGGCTTTTACCTGTGTCTTTACTAACTCAGACCAGTCTGAACATTGCTTCCTGTAAGTTTTAACCTCTGCTCTTGGCTAATATGCTCCAAACAGAATCAGTCAGAGCTGAATAGATGATTTATGTGCACCTTCATATTATTCTAATATGTAGCATATATTTATCAGACCAGCTCTCCTTCTGTAGCCACTGACTTTGGAGCTAAATGCAAGTTAGTGCCTTCCAGACTGGGGAGGTACATATTTGTCAGCATCCTTGAGAGCAGTGAGCTGGCATGATGGGGGATAAAACTGTACCAGATGAATGCACTTGCACTGGGAGCATGGGAAGCAGTGAGCTGGTTGTGGAGAGCTTGGCTGTTGAGACCACTGGTATTTTGGTGGGCTTCAAATAGCTGATGCTCTTCTGTGCTGGATGGGAGCATAAAATGTAAGTGTTCTCTAGGTGCAAATCTTCTCTGCCATATGGGTTTAGACAAGTTTCAGTGAAGCACTGCTAGCCCTACAATTTCCAAATGAATATAGGGCAGAATGTTTAGGTACTGATAGATAAGGAAAGTTACATGCTTAGGATAGACACTGCAATAAATCTGTTAAAACATCCTGTGGCCATTTAATTAGTTATCCAGTATGTAGGAATAGCTTGAGTATCCTATGATTAAAAGGGGAAAGGAAGGTGAGGCTGGTAATAAAATACTATAACATTTAACAGCTTCATCTTGTATTCTCTGAAGCTAATGAAAAAGCTTCTAGCTTGTGTACAGGATTAGTTTTTTTTAAGTCATAGAAAACAACAGAAATGTTCTTCAGATATTTTAGTAATTGTCAGCTCTCTTGTAAGGTAAACATGTAGTAGTCAACAGGCAAAATTTTGTCATTTAAAAGTGATTCAGGATTCCTTTAAAGATTATCATTGTTAGGTTATGTCTTAGTCTTTTTAAGTATTGCTAAAAGTATTTTATAATTGTAGTGTTAACTACTTCAGACCCACCACATCATTTATTATGATGCTCCTTGCTCATTTGATTCATCATTTTTGTGGGTTTTTTTAAGAAACCATGTTGTGATTTGAGCATACAAATCCTTCAATATATGTAAAAATTATAGACAGGGAAGATTTTAATGTTTTAACTCAATACAGTGTTAGCAGTGTTGATTTGAAAAGCAGATTTCAGGGAAAGGAAGCTCCAAAAGCTTTAATGAAACATGATCATATTGGATTAGCATTTTTCTTGGTGCCCATATAAAGATATGAGAAATACTACTATCACTACTGTAAGAAAGATCAATTTATGTGCACACATTTTGTTACTAACAAGAAAAATATTGATGTAGTTATTTATACCTGGGATAATAAAATAGATTTCATGAAGAAACCAAGGCAAGTTGTGACTTGGGATTTGTCTTAGTTATATTTATGCAATTCACTCCCAGAATCTATTTATACAAACAATTACAAAAGGAGGGAAATATGAGCTGAATAAACATACTTTAGAAGATTGTGGAGCAAAAGCACAAATATAGTTGTCACTTCTGTATATGATTCCTTATGAATAAACTATCACTTTTGTTTCTTAGTGTCTCTGGTGTCTCTGTCTCTAGATTGCAAAATACATGCTAATAATTTAGTTAGTGAAGGGAAGAAAAAAACCTCACAGTAATCAAGCAAATCAGAATTCCAATCTTTCACTTTCTTATTATTTACATATTAAAACATAACCATTACACACTAAATCAGTGTTTAGGGAAGCCCAAACACTACAGTTCTGAATTGGCTTTAGCCTGTTTTCATAAGAAATAGTAAAGAGTATTCTTGCAAAAATAAAAAGTTAGATATAGGTCACAAATTTCTGTGATTGACAGCAAATTTCCCTCAAACTTGCACTGACATCGTAAAAGTTTCAGAAAATTTCTTTTGAGCTGTGTAATATCTGATGACATACCTGGCTTTATTGAAGATAACTATTCAGGTTAACTTTAGAACAGTCTAAGATGCATGTGCTAAATTAAATCCTTTTTCAAGTCAAAATTCAGTGTAACGTCTCTTGATTAGCACTGAACACGTTTCAGGAGTGTAGGCAAAGTCAGATTTGAGCAGACAGATTTACTTGCTTGCTTTAGGAAGAAGATCGTGAGTCAAACCTGATCCTAAAACTAGTCAAGAAAAATCTTCACTGAAATAGTTACCATTTTTTATAGGTGCAGGCCTAACTTCTGTGTCCTTAATGTCTCTAGTCCACAGTATTCTTAAACACTTCAATAGAATTACTGTATATTTGTATCTGCTTCAGCTGAAAAATATATGGCTTATAATCCATACATAATGAACACAGCACGTGACCCTGATGCATTTGGGAAAATAAGTAATGCTTACATTGAATTTGTATCATAGCAAATGTAGGGTGGAGTGGACATCCACTGGTTGAAGTGTATTGGATGTGTGTCTCTGAGAACAACACAAAGCCCCAACTGCAGCCACTGATTACATTATTGAAGAAAGTCTCCTTGCATGCACTGATTCATTTAAACAAGATGTTTGCTATGTAGATCAAAGAAATCTTTCCTGGTTAAGTTATTTCTGATAAATATTTTTACTGACATATTTAGTCTGGTTTTTTGTTCTTAGATTAATTTGCAATAATTTATCTTTGGTGCACATTAAATATTTTAAATAATTCAGGCAATGGTTTATGAAAATAAATGTGCTTCATATTCTCTGCCATCCCAGTTTGATTCAATGGTTTCTTATTTGTCACACTAGCTAAACACAATTTAGTTTTAGCTGGTACTTTCATTTCTAAGCCATTCCCAACTTCCCAGCCTTCTAAGAAGTTTTGAGCTGAACAGGCAGGTTTTTCGGTGCAAATTCTATTCCTCAGTTCCTACTACAAAACCAACAAATTTTCATGGAAGCACTTGTTGGAGAAAATATTTGTTTTTCCGCAGTGCCACTGCTGGCTTTCTTTTTGTTTCTCTAAAAGTTTTATCTAATTTTGTACTTCTATTGTTCAGAACGTTTCCCAGACCTGTGTATTTTGTGTTCAGATGATGGTTTGATGAATATCTGAACTCATGATTACCATTCAATTATGAGACAGTCAGTTTTAGGCTTTCTTCAAAAGAAGATGAAGGAGTGAAAAATAACTCAGTGTAACTTTGGAAGAAGGAGAGTTTACTCTGGATGTGTGAGATTTGCTTAATACATTGTTTAGCAGATTTTGCTATCTTTCTTTGTAGGGATTATTTTAAATTAATTTCTGCTAATAGAAAATAAATTCCAGGGCTGGAAAAGATGGCATGCACATATTAATTAAAACATTAGGTATGGCTGAATAACTTAAGAGATTTTGAGGCTGAAGAAACTTAACTGTCTCTCATACATGTAGAAGGAGAGATATGAGAGAGATCCAAGTAACACTTTGCATGAAATCCCAAGTGCCTACTTAAGCTCTGAACAGTAACAAATATGCATATATAACACCTATGCTTTCCAAGTAGTGAGTCCTACTTTTACAGCTTAATCTCTCATTTTTAATCCCCCTTATTTTTTTTTAAGTGCTATAGTTAAATTCCTGACATAATGAACTTTATCTTTGAGAACAGCAAGATGACACTTCATCCATTTTGTCACTGCCCTATGAATTCAATTTTGCATGATAAATACAAGAAAAACAATATTTTCCTGTATAATGTCTTCAGTGTATCTCCCTGCTCTGTGAGAACTAGACATGCTCTGCCTAAATCAAAACACCCAAGTGGTTCCCAGAATATAACCTGGGAGATGAAGGAAGTCAAGACTGTCCTTGCAGAAGATCTGTTCCTCACTTCTGGTGAAATTTTGGGCATTGACCAGTTGTTTGGGGTTTTATTTTGTTGTTTAACGGTAATAAAACTTTTGATGAGGCCTTTCAATGTGTTGGTTTTCAAAGAGTAGGTCTATAGATACTGATGAATTCCAAAATGTGCATGAATGCATATACTGTGGTCCAAGTCAAAGAAGTGCATTTGTTATCCAGCAGCACAGAATTCTTCTCAACAATTTTAGAGTGAAACAGGATCAGACTGTGACTGTACTGGTCCTTTCAATGGAAGATGAGGAGCCCATTAGGCAATACTCATTATATCATACTTAAAAAACGGGATTGTCATAATGAGGGTTCAGGTCAGCCAATGTTACTGCAGACATACTCTGGACAGGAATTTCATTGCCTGCTTTCAAATACAATTAGTAGTCACTTTGATTTTACTGACACTTGACACTGGAAGTGGCAGGACAGGATTCTGAATAAAAGGAATAGAGCTTACTATCTTTTTTTTTTTTTTTTAGTAGAAAGGCAGCTATGAAATATAGAGAAAAAAAAAATTTCATACCGTAATGGACTTGTAGACAAAAACTACTCAGTATACTTGATATAGAGTAGGAACTAGTGCTAGGAATGTAGGCTCCCCATAGGAAAAAAAAACCGTGTGATTTTATCCATAGGAAATGCAGGGTGTGTTGGTACTGAGATGCTGCAGTCAGTATGTTCAGGACTCAAGGCACAGGTGAATTCCTGGGTCCACAGCTGCTCTGATGAGAAGTGTTTATCTTCCATGTTAGAAATGATGGTCCTTACCTCTGTGTTTACATCACAAATCAGAAACAAAAGTGTTTAGACCTGGAATGATAGGTTTTATTTTGTTTTGTGTGTGTCTGTTTTTACCTCTGCTACCTATCCTTTTCTCCAAACTTTACTGGCTTTCTGCCAGCTTCCATTCAGGAGATCAGCCAGTGCTGCTCTCTGCTTGCATTTCATCTGCCTGGTGAAATATACTCATTCTTCCTGTGCAACAGCACACCTGTAATGGGAGTGCAGTAAACATCTCCATGATTCAATCTGCAAGTAGTTCTGGCTCTTGATGTTAGTTGTTGCTGATGCTGATTCTTCTGGTAGCTGCAGCCTAGAGACCAGGATGATCACTTGCATTTGATTTCAGGGATAATTCACTGTACTATTAAATAAACATTTAATTGCATTGACCATGCCTGTAAAATAATCTACTGACACAACTATTTTCTGGAAGTATTTGAATTACTAATTCAAATTATAATTTGAAATATTCAGATTAGAATTTGAAATATGTTTTTCCCACTCAGATGATTGACTTTTCTTAACCTTTCTTCTCACCTTATTCTAAAATAAGCAAGCTGTTGTTCTGTCCAAATTATGAAAAATAGACTTTTGAGCACTACAAACAGATTTAACATATAGATACTCCAAGATAATTTTAACAATGTGATTCTACCTAAATAGCTAATCTTGTCCTTGAAGAATACTAAAGGCAAAAGCATACTGCAAGAATAATCCCAAATTTCTTAGTAGACACTTTTTATTTTTTAAATAACAGGCATTAAAAAATTTAATAATATAGCAGTGCATTTAAAATATTTTTTCTTTTTTTTTTTTTTAATCAAAGTTTTTATCTTGCTTTAGTGATTAGAAAGCTACTATGCCAACAGAAATTACCTTCATTTGTAATATTCGTAGTAAAGTACCTGGATGGTTATGCAGGGCAACATAAGGTGACCTAGTATACAAATCCCAGTAAAAAATGTACAGTAGTATTCATGGTTGTAAGGTCCAGTGATTGGCCTAACAAAAGCTATATGAAAAGACAGCGATGACTCCGGGTCCAACATCCACTGGAATTATGAATTTTATATCAACCTTAACAATAGATGAGCTGTGTTTACCCAGTTTTGGAAACTAACCTCCTTCCTAGGATCACTGAGCTCCATTCCTTGTGTCTGCATCCCACTCTGGAATTGACAAAAGAGGGCACTGAGGTGTAACTCACCTAAAAGGCAGTAAATTATTAACTGCAGTGTTTTCCTACAAAGAAGTTCACAGCTGCCTCAAGGAGATACAAATCCATTGAATTACATAGAATTTGGACCAATTAAGACTCAGCTCTAATTCCACTAAAACAAAATTTTTCCCCTAGCTTAAATGTGAGCTGATCCAGAGCTTAGAAGTATAAACTGTAAATGTTCTCTGCATGTGATTGCTTCCAACTGTTCTTTTAACTCGCTCATGCCACAGACAACAATCACTAGTCAAGTTAGTTTAACAGACTGATTTCTATTTTCCAAATGAGAATTCGTGCATCTTGTTCAGCATTTTGGTTTTATAGCCATTTTTAACATTGTGATCTTACTAGTTTGTTCCATTAATCTGGCTAGGGGCAGGTACAGAAAAAGTAAAGGAGGATCGAGTTGTGTTGTAATTGGAAACCCCAGTTAACAGTTTTGGAGTCAGATGCAAACCATTTTCTCTGTCTCTGGATCGTGGTTAGAAAACTGTTATGACTATTTTCCACAACTGTTTTGTGTTCTATTAACAATTAAGCCCTGAACTGTCCTCAGAAATGACTGTGTAAGTCTTATTCATATAAATGAGAGAATCATTTATGTGAATGAACCATCATTCAAAATGAGGTACATGCTGCCTGGAGATGCTGATATCTATTATTGAGAATTATTAGATGCATATGTAACTTCAAGACATTTCCTAAGTTTAAGTTTGTATTTTTAAACAGACCTGAATGGTCTGTGATTTTTTTGTTCGTTTTAGCAAATAAGCCTTGAGTGTTCTCAAGTGCATTTACATTGTATTTGGCTGATGCAAAAGTGAAATACAGTTCTTCTGGAAGATTCAATGACAAGAAGTAGGACATATGGTTACCAGGGAAATGGAGCATTCACTAGTCAAATGCTTGGTTGACTTGTGTAATAAATAGCTCACTAAGCATATGAATTGTATCTGGAAAAATGATTAATCCTATAGCACTATTAAGAAAAATTCCAAATTTATTCATGTCAATAATAAACCTTACATCACATTTGTTAGTGTCTCCAAAACTAATACAAAATTCAGTAGCATGTAAGTCACTTTGCAGGTTTTGATGCACAATTGGAAATCAGTGACTGCTTCGGTGAAGTTCTGTCTGTGTATATGAGAAAAAATTTCCAAGTATTCAAAGGATTAAAACACAATGAGTTTTAAAATACAGTGATCCACACTTTTTTTTTTTTTTTTTCTAAATTTGGAAGTGCTCAGATATAACATTGACCTAAAAATACTTAGGAGAGTTCAACAATTCCTGTTAGTATTGTCTTACATGAGCTCTTTTTTTTCTCCCCCTTTCAAAAGTCACCCACCAAAAATCTCTGGTTTACAGAAAATTTAATTAGTTTATATATGCATATTTTGCCATTCGAAAAAAAAGTAGACCTTTCCATTTGCTCTAAGGAGTTTCTGATTGTTTTCAAGTTATATACCTGCAAGTTTTTTCACTGTAAAAAATCATCTTGTGCTTACATGTCTAACTCTATGTACTACATAAATAACACATATATATAAAAATAATTTATATTATGCTATAATATAAATAACTTATAACACTATCCCATCACAGGCTGGGGATGAACAGGTCAGGAGCAGCCCGGCTGAGAAAGACTTGGGGGTGCTGCTGGGTTTGAGGCTGGACATGACCCAGCCATGGGCACTCAGAGCCCAGGGAGCCAAAGGGCTGCATCCAAAGCAGCGTGGCCAGCAGGGGAGGGAGGGGATTCTGCCTCTTTGTTCTGCCCTGGTGAGACCCCACCTGCAGTGCTGCAGCCAGGTCTGGGGTCCCCAGCACAGGAAGGACAGGGATCTGTTGGATCCAGTCCAGAGGAGGGACACAGCAATTATTAGAGTAATGGAACACCTCTCCTATGAAGAAAGGCTGTGAGAGTTAAATCTGTTCAGCCTGAAAAAGAGAAGACTTGGGATGACTTAATTATGGGCTTCGAGCACCTGAAAGGAAACTACAAGAAAGACAGAGACTATTTACAAGATCATAAAGTGACAGGACAAGGAAGAATAGCTTCAAAGAGAGTAGGTTTAGATTAGATATTGGGAAAAAGTCCTTTACTGTGAGGGTGATGAGGCACTGGAACAGGTTGCCCAGATAAGCTGTAGATGCCCCATCTCTGGAGGTGTTCAAGGCCAGGTTGGATGCAGCACCTGGTCCAGTGAAAGGTGACCCCACCCACAGCAGATGGATTGGAACCAGATGATCTTCAAGGTCCCTTCCAACCTAGGCCATTCTGCGATTTTATTTTTACACCCATCTCTGAGCTGAGGAAGGAAAGACAGCTTATGCGCAATGTGCTATTCAAAGACCAACCAAAAAGATAGAGAGCAAGTTCTTTTTCTTTTATAGAAAGTGCTCTGGGAGCTTTACTGTCCATACAGGTCACTGGCATGTTAAATCTCCAGAAAGTCATTAGTCTTCATGATCTACTCTGCACCATAATCTATCCTGCTGAGCTACCTTGTTGTTGTAGGACCAGAAAGCAGTGCTTTCAAAAGCGCTGGTAAATACCTTTCTGAAGAGACCTCTAAAATACTGAAGGGAAGTTTTCTATTAATAAAGGAACAAAGGGGCGAAATATTCAAGCATATTGATTAGTAGTAAAGCCAGTATGAAAAAGATGGGGTTTTTAAATGTCTATTTCCTTTTCACAAGTAATCTGTAATTTTACCTCATAAAAAGATAGTCTTTAATGGCTAAAGTAATTGAAACAGGTTATGTGTTAAAAAGAACCTGTTAGGAAATCTAAACTTCTATATAGGCCTTTCAATCAAAGAGTTTGTGAAGCATCCTACAAAGGCATAGCGAAAACTGCTATGATGATTTATGTCAATAACTCATGTAAGATTCCCATTAAAGCTTTCACTTAAACAGAGATTGAACTAAGAACATATTCATTCAGAAAACCCCTGTGTACTGAGCAGTTATGAAAAACAAATGAATATCAATTTCCTCGGCAATGTTTTGTTACCTGTAGGTGTCAAAGAATGCCTGGTGAGCAATAAAGGACATAATATTACATATCTGAATAGCAAGATCAATCTTGAAGAATGATGAACTTTAGTAACCATATCTTTATACAGAGAGTTCAGCTCCAATACATAATAATTCAGTGACTGCAGGTTAGAAGCTGAGATGGAGCAAGTATGCAGCTTAACAGCAAGAAAAGCTTCTAGAGCTTTTTCCACAACAAAATCCTCATGATCAAAATTCAGTGAGACCAACTGTGTTTCCAAATGCATTATACCCTGGAAAAGATTTTTTTAATTCTTTGTTGAGTCTGAGGGGAAGATTGGTTTCACTTGCTGCAGAAATGTCATACTAAGTAGCTGATTTTACAAAAAAAAAAAAAAAAAAAGGAATAAGATCCTTGATATTAGGCCAGGAAGCATTTAACAACTAGTCCCTTACTTCAGAGGCCAGCTGCTGTAACAATTACTGTATACTCTGGAGCCACTGGTAGCCCTGCAGGCGGGGTCAAAGGATGGGTCTGAGTACTTGGCAGCTTGATCCTTAGACCTGATTTTTCTCTTTATAGCTTTCATATGGAAAAAGCTAAATTGTATACCAAAGATTGGTGTTTCCAAGAGAGCAGGGCTTGCTTTCTTCCATTCCTCCAAAACATACCTCCTTTATATGGCTGAATTCAGGTTAGTCAGTCATGTCATCAGGTAGCAGAGACCACCAAAAAGTGGACATATTTTTGACATTAAACAGCCCTGGGTCCTCTGTTGAAGCCAAAAAACCTGTGTTGAGCCCAGAAAGAGAAGTTTAACAAACATAACCTATGAGGCTAAAGAAGAGAGCCAAGCTCATGTCACAGCAATACTCCTTCCCAGGCGTGGCTGGTTAAACTGTCAGGCATACTGATTTTGCTGACATTTTCTCAGCATTTCAGCTGAAATTGCTTTTTCAGTCCATGCCATTTATTACCCTGTTAAAACTTGAATGCTATTATCAAGCAAAAGAAATCTCTCCTTTTCTGTCAGAGGTAAAGATTGTTTCTCCTCATGACATTAATTATCAGCCCAGGTTTCACAGAGCATCTTGCAGGGCCTTAATCATTAATTTCAAAGCCATGCATTAACAAACATCAAGAATTCTAAGTCATATGTGGATGTTCTGAGCACATTTTCTGGACCATACCGAAGTCATCATAAAGGACTGAAAGGATTTTCATAAGCTAAAATAAGTTTTTCTTTTCCTAGTTGTGCCAAATTTATATTCCCAGGGATAAAGAGGTTCTGATGCTGAAGGTAACATGCTAATGGGGTTTTTTTTCTAGTGACCACAGACAAAAGCTGTAGTATAATAATTAGTTTAGAGATGCTATTTGCTAGAAAAGCTTCCAAAAGCTGTTGAAAATACAGGAAGAAAAGGAGTGAGTGATAAATTCTGGTTTTCCAGTAATTCCCTGTCAACAAATACATTGTTCAGAGTATCAGGTAAGTGCTGGCAGCATCTCTTTGTATCTCTTCACTTCCATATCTTTCTAAAGTAAAATGTAGGTGTTAAGCTAAAACCATTAGCGAAGTATCATGGCCATATGTGCCAGGCAGCTCTTATATGTTGGTAATTCCCCTGTCAGTGTTGTTTTTCTTACTTGCCATGATGATTTTTTGCCTTTTCTTTTATACCCCTGTTATACCTTTTTACAACTTCTGTATTCCTAGTGCTTTTTCCCAACATTCTTGGACTTGTTTGTCCAGCTAGGAGACTAAACATTTTAGAAGCTTTATAGGTAGGGGTTAGTGTGCTCCAGACACCAAGGTCCTCTCCAGAACACATTCTGTAAACTAAGATAGAACCATCCAGGGGAAGGTTCCTTGGGGAGGGGGGCTCATTCAAGCCTCTCATTGGGGAATCTTTGATAGGTATGCTAATTAGTAAGACCTACAATGTTATACCAGATCTTTTGGGGGTGTGCATTGAGGTGCATTCGACCTGGACGTAGTGCACCTTATCTTTAAAATAAATACCGAGATAAAATCCCTTTTTTGCTTCTAACCATGTTTGACTCTTGATTTTAAGAGCAGGAAAAAGCATCAGCCAGCCAAAGTGGCTGCTTGACACTGAATTTTATTAAAACACTGTCTAAAAACTTGAAGTATTCCTTCACCTAGTCCACCTGCACCAAACAGCTATTTCATAACTGCATAGTTTTAAAAGAGAAGATTTTCAAGTGCAGTGTGGTCAGCTGTTACAAATAAATTAGAAAAGAAAAATTAAAATTGGGAGCATAGAACACCCCTGTAAAGGTTCTGCCCTGGATCCTCCATTAACAAAAAAAAAAAAAAAAAAGGAAGAAAGTGACTTCATTTTCCATCCAGGACAGAGCAAATTCCATTGGTTTCTCTCTGCATTCACTGGTGTTTTGATTTTTTTATCATTACCATAGTCAAATACCTCTATGCTATCCCATTACCCATCTCTCCTCTCATTAGTCAATGGCATGCTGTGGAGCTTCACCACAAGCAAGGGGAAGATGTTAAGTAAGAATATCTCTCTTTTCCTTCACACATCTGCACACTTTGCTTAATTTTTATTTTTAGATAATCAGATTTTAATCCATTTTCTGGCTGTTGAAAAAGTGTAAGAAAACACTTTTTTCTTTGATCCTGAATCGGCAAACATACCCATGTCTCATGCAGTACAAAACTGCATCAGGAAAAGCTTACATGAAGTATTTCAAACCTAGATACTTATTTTCCAATAGTATTTTTTCCTGTCTGATTGGATCATTTCTCTTTACTCTAGTGACATTATTTCATTACAATTTGGTATGAGAAAAATAAAAGTCATGTAATTTCCATGTGTCTTGTACATTTGTATGTTTCTGGTATTTGTATGCTAGAATACATCAATACACTACAGTCTGTAGTCAAAATTATCAGAAGACTGTCTTGAAACATGAGGTTCTTTCATTAAAATATGGTGTTGTTTTAAAGAAGATGTAATTTATGGTAAGAGTATAGAGATTAGAGGGCTAACCCATTTCATATAAGATTAACAGAGGAAGAAACTGAAAATACATGCAACACTGATATGAAAATGCTAAAAATATAAATATTCAAATTTCTTCTTTTAAATTATAGATCTTCTGATACTTTAACATGCAGAACCTTGTATTGGGTGGCAAGGTTTGGTGGTGGGGGTCTACAGGAGTGGCTTCTGTGCGAAGCTGCCAGAAGCTTGCCCCACATCTGATGGAGCCAATGCCAGCTGGTGCCAAGATGGACCTGCCACTGGCCAAGGCCGAGCTCATCAGCAGTGGTGGTAGCACCTCTGG
This sequence comes from Aphelocoma coerulescens, assembly GCF_041296385.1. Lineage (NCBI taxonomy): Eukaryota > Metazoa > Chordata > Aves > Passeriformes > Corvidae > Aphelocoma > Aphelocoma coerulescens. The sequence continues at coordinate 35,745,144 of NC_091017.1, forward strand.
GATAACAGAGTTAAGAAGGAAAAGAAGAAAAATAAGGTGGCTGTAGCCAAAAAGAGGAGTGAGAATATGCAACAGGAACAGCCCTGCAGGCACCAAGGTCAGTGCAGAAGGAGGGGCAGGACATGGTCCAGGTGCCCCAGCAGAGATTCCCGTGCAGCCCATGGTAGACCATTGTGAGGCAGCTGTGCCCCTGCAGCAGCTCATGAACGTCCACAGGAGTGCAGAGATCCACCTGCAGCCCATGAAGCAGGTGGGGGCCCAAAGGAGGCTGTGATGCAGTGGGAAGCTCATGCTGGAGCAGGCTCCTGGCACTCGTGGACCCATGGAGAGAGGAGGCCATGCTGAAGCATGTTTGCTGGTAGGACTTGTGACCATGTGAAAGGGACTCTTGCTGGAACAGTTCTTGAAGAACTGCAGCCCATGGAAAGGACTCATGTTGGAGATGTTCCTGGAGGGCTGCCTCCTGAGGGAGGGACCTTAGGCAGGAGCAAGGGAAGAGTGTGTGGAGTCCTGATGTTCATAACGTCTCAGAGAGGATGGAGCTCACTGGTTTTTGTGTCAGCTGCCTCTGACTTCGGGGATCTTACCTGCTCATCTCAAAATCAGTACACATAAATCCACACTGAGAATTCCGATACCATCTTTCTCTGGTTTTTTCCTACAATATAAGCACCATTCATGTCAAAGGCTAGCCACACTTCCATGAGGGGATGCATTCCCACTATGAGAATAAAATGGCCATATAATGACAATTGAATATTTACTATCCTGATATTTACCAGCACCAGAACATGTCTGGCCAAGCATTTACAGCAAATGAGTGAAACTATTCTCATCAGTGTTGAAACATATGCTGCCTTTTTTTCCTCCTCATCTTCAGTAGCCATGCAGAAGGAGCTAAAAGGGTTAAAACTAACATTTCATTCCATTTGTGCAACAGAGAAACCATTTAGCTAAAGAAAATTACAACTGATAATGCTCTGAGCTTTCCAAATTACCTGCAAATGCATTTTGCTGCAGATCTTGTCAAAAATCTAAAGAATTTCAATACCCAGAGGCTGGGCAGGCAGGAGGAGGATGGTCTGGGAGGAGAAGGCTTGCCCGGGTAGCCCAGCAGAGCATGATGTATGATACTGCACTCTGCTGATCCTGTTCTGGGAAGAGGGTTGAGTATTACTCACTGTAGGTCTCAGAATAGTGGAAGCTATATTTCTTGAAAGGGCAGATTAACAATCAGAGGACTCTTTGTTTCTGTCAGCTTGATGTGAGGGGTTTTTTGATGTTTATCATGTCTGTTTGAAACTCCTCTGTCAGGCATTTTGGATGCTAAAATAAGCTCTGAGGAGGTGGGCTAGTGGTGAAAGAACAAATAGTAAAAGGAAGTGCATGAGAAAGACAAATGGAGATCTCTGTCACATATCACAAAAAGTGCAATAAAAAAGGTGTAAAAATGGGTTTTTAAAAGTCTGCTAATTTTAAATGTTTTCCTACTTCTGGTGGATTTTTCCAATAGCAAGAATATTTTTTTAAATTAATTCTTACATAACTGTACATATTTTAAGTGGACCCACTATATTTTTTCAAGCTTTCCCCTAAAAATGTTTATTCATATGTAATAAATATAAGAATACTTTAGGAAGTGAATAAAAATGATGAGACATTTTTAACAATATTCTAGTGCTTTCCAGAAATCACAAATAGGGAATTAGAAGTAGAAAACCCTACGGTGTCCATGAGTCCTTGATGTAAAGTGAACATTGGACAGCATTATTTATTGTCTCTACCATAGTTTAGTCCCTCATAATATTAGAAGAAATTTAATTTATTACTGACTCATTCAAGCTTTTAGTCTGTTCTTTTGTGTTCTGTTGAGAAAAGATGTTACTGAATACACTTAAATCAAATTACTGTGTATTTTTTAGAGATCTTTGCTTTTTGTTGAACCCAGCAAATAAATTTATAGAAATGCTCTATGCTATTGCCTACCTACATAATGCAATGGCATCACAGATCTCATCTTTATTATTGGCAAAAGCATTTAGTTCTTCAGCATTCAAACTTCAGTGTTGAAAAAGCTTGCAAAAAATTACATTTCCATAGAAAGGTGAAGGGGCACAAGTGTTTTCTTTTGTCTGTTAGTACTATGATGCATGAGGTGACTGGTTAGATTGCTAAGGTTTATGCCTAACATATATTTAGCCTAATTAGCAAATGAGGTCAGCAATTAGAGAGCAAGGGAATCAGTGCATGAGCCTAGCTATGTTGTAAAGGTTATAAGGAAAAAAAGCACAAACTAAAATCTTTGCATTAGCCTTGAATTGCAGTGATGAATTGCCAGCAAAAAAAAAAAAAAAAAAAAAAAAAAAGACTGCTGCAAAACTTCCTCACAGAGGACAGAAAAGCCATTTGATCAATGGCTTTGATCATTGTAGTGGCTGATCAGCAGGGTAATGACATGGGAAATTACATATTCATTGAACACATCCCACACATCATCTGCTAAACTGGCCTCCATCTGGCAGGTGGGGTGGGCAGGGAAGTGGGGGTGCTCTGCTCTCTCTTGGGGTAGTCACCACAGGCTGCCTCCTTGGTGCCAGCAGAATCTGCACAAGCAAATAGCACAGACTTGATCCCCACCACTGTCTGAGGTTTTAATCCTCATTTTGCATGTAGCATAAAACTTCTCTGGCTCCTCCATCACCTGCAAACTAAACAGGATAGATGGTCTAAAGCCCTTGAGCCACCCATGAGCCTTCATCTTCAGTAATCCTGGAAATACTTCAGAGTATTCTATAATCCAGTTTTTGGACATGAATCACAAAGAGAGGGACATAATATAAAGGCATAAAAGAGAAGCTGTCTTTAACGAGCACATGGCTCTCTGTCATAACAAATTACCCTGTGATGCTCATGATTAATTGTGCTGCCACTTGTTGTATGGCAGCACAGTAATGCAAGCCAAATAGGCACAATGCAAGACTGTCTGCAAAATTAGTAAGCTTTTTAAATGTAATATTTGTCACTGTCTGCCAGATGTGGCAATCCTTCTACATGTATGTGATCTTGCCTGCAGTGTCCTGAATTCAAATGGATCATATAGAGTCCTGGTTCAGTGCAGGGCCAATGACCCTATGCAAGCTGATGAGCCAGAAGGTGCTACAGATTAAAATGAATTTGTGCCAATCTCTCTTGAGCTATTTGTGATATTATTGTGTTCCACTCTGCCTCTTTTTAAGATATTCTTTCACCATGCTTTTCCATGTGCGTCATCTTCTTTTACTCATTGCATACATTTTCTTGCAATTGAGGTATTTTTTTCTTTCTTGCACCCAGTACTTATATTTTCCACCTGTTTCCAGATTACTAATGTGGTGCTATTAAAACTGAGTCCCAGTAGCGCCACAGAAACCCCAGTTCAGAGAGTCCAAATTCTTTGTTGAAATCACGGTATCGGTTATGTGTGAAGATTGCAGATCAGCCCCAGGTATTCTGCTTCTTGGGCTTACAGCATGTTCACTCTGTATCAGGTAATAAGCTATTGAGATATATATTAAGAAAAGCATATAATCTGAACAAAAAAGTTTCTAAACTTCCACATCATGCTGCCTATTAATAGCTCATCACCTACTGTCTTCGATTATGTTGCTTTTCATTATTTTTCAAGGGAAATTTCTCAAATTTTTCAGAGATTTTTTCAGAGGTAAATCTAAAAATTAGGTCCATGATGGCAAGTTATATTTCTGGAATGTTATTAGGTATCCAGATAGCCTTTGAAGATTTGGGCTTTGATATTTACTGAGCTTTGATCTCCCTGGGGTCCTACCACAGGAAGGACAACCCAGACAAACTGTGCTTTTGAGAAATTCTCTTTCTAACATTAAGGGAGGATATAACCTCAGGTTCTGGAGCAGACATAAATATTTTTGCTCTCCAACCCGACTAACTGCGCAACCACTGAACATTTTTTCCACTCCCTGGAAGAACAGGTCAGTAACAGAGTGATGTGGGTTTGTCTGAGTGCTGTAGGCACTGTGCAGCTATGCTGAAAGTCCTGCCATCTGCTTTAACACAACTGTGTCTGCAGACCTAGGAGAGGAAGGTTTTTACTGGTCTATTCCACAGAAGAATATGCTGTTTTCAATGAGTAAACTGCAAAAAATCAGGGCAAACGAGTTTGCAGAGTTGTACAGTACAGCAAACTAGGACTGGCTTACATGGGCCAGAGAGACCATGGTCTGTCTAAAAGTGATTCAACTTGTAATTCTTCTGTCACTAAAATTGATATAAAGGACTATGTTTTTCTGATCAAATCAGTTATTGAAAAAATCTATGTATAGAGAGAGGTTTAGCATAATTTTTGCAGCTCAGAAGTTTATCTGAGATGAAAGAGATGGGTTTTCAGAAGAAACACTGGAGCTCTGCTTCTGGAAGGAAATGCATTATTTAACTTATTAATGGAGGGCATAAAAGCACCAAGTGAAAAGCAGCAAAGAGAAAATTTAGGACAAATAGTTGTAAAAATAGTCACCCAAGTCCTTTCCTAGATCTCTTTTTTTTTTTCAATTAACTAGGGGAACCACTAGTAGTGCAGTAGGAAAATGTTCAGCACTGACAGATGGAGACATGAAAGGATTCATCAGAATTATCTGTGACATCACTTAACTATTTTAATACTTGAAAAAGAAAATTCCTTCCTTCTGGAAGCCTTAATTGGACTCCTTTTTCTGAATTTTTTTCCATAATGAATTCTTGAATTATTTGGTTAGTAGATGTCTAGTTTATATATGGACCATGACATTTATAATATGTGGAAATGCACCAAGGCTCACTCCAGTTCATATTATTTTTTCTGCAGCTCAGAGCTGTGAAATAAAAAATTATTAATTCTGGATACATGATCTATTGTGTAAGTTAGGAAAGAACCCACCCATGCCGGAGTTCCACTGCTAAGGGAAACAATGAAATGTGTGTTTAAGAAATCCAAGCCCATTTTTGAGCTTAAGCATTTGACCCATTCCATATTACTACCAAGGCAAGAAAGTAAAAGCTCAGTGTTATGAATATAGCAGCACACCTTTTATTTAATGAAAATGAAAGAGAAAAAAGTAATTCTGTCTTTCTAATGCACGATGAAGAAGAAAGCAAGCAACATTTTTATAAAAGAATTCATTAGCCAGGCCTCAGCTTTCAACCCAGGACCAGGACATGCAGGTTCACTTGCCTTAAGAGGTTGTAAGTGCATATTTCTCTTCTTGGAAAGTTGTCTTACCCCTTGGCAAAAGGCTGCTCTGAGACTTGAGGGGTACTGCTTTCCTCATCTGCTGAAAATCTAACAGAGCAAAAACTTCAGGTTACTCTGGGCCAAAAAAATGCAACAGACTGTTGACTGGATATTCATTTGAAAGAATAGGAGATTTGGGCTCCAGCCAGGCTTGATCATTCATTTTATGCAACTTACTCTTCATTATTAACTGCTGAAATAGTGTTTCAGAACAAAGTCTGTATGTAGGACCCAGAAAAAACTGCAGGCTGCCATCCTGCTGTGTCTCTTTTTCTCTGTGAATCCTGGCTTCTGTCCTGCACTGTGGGGAGGAAAAGGAAAGATTCACAACCATGTCAAAACTGAAATGCCTTTGGGTGTCCAGGGAAGGAGGCTGAAAAAGCACATCAGGAACAAGAGGTATCTCTGGATCCTGTGCGTTGCAGGGGTAGTTTGTAGCTGACTGAGAAGATTCTGAACGTGTGACCAAATCTTGTAGAGGGTTCATAAGCTTTGTCTTGGATATGTATGAGTTACATTTGACTTAATTCTAATCTGGTCATGATTTTAAAATGCTTCTTAGACAAGGTAAGAGACCTTGCAAATAGATGTGACATAATTCAGAGTGTATTTTTTATATATTTTTTTAAAAACCTTATTAAAGAATATCTTACCTGGAGCTCTCTAGTAAAATATTGAAGTGCTTGCCCAAAACTAATATTCATTTACCCTTAAACATCCTTTTTCCAAGATTAGCTAGATCCCAATATGCAAATGACCACACTTCACTGAAATGTTTTATATTCTCCCACACAACTCCTACACACATTTTCATAAAAATGGTTTGCATCACTCTTGGGCTATCTTCAAGGACCAAATCCTGTCAGTTTTGCTCAGGTTCATGACGCCTCACTATGCAAAAAGTGGCATTAATTTTAAGTGCTTCCTTTTCTCACGCCTCTCCTGAGCTACAAAATCACAGTCTTTCAGCAACATACTTGAGGCTGACAGCAATTAAATCTGAGAAGTTCTGCCAATAATCCTTCATTCCTAAAAGTGTGCTGACTTCACTGTGAGGTGGGATGTACTGTCAGGCTGTGCACAGCCCAGAGCAGGAGACAGCCTGTCTGGCAGTCATCCAGTGCCTTACCACCTCAGGTTGAGTTACTGTTTCCTTATCTTGCATGTAAAAATTAGTTTCTTCATGTGATATACCATGTTCAGACACTGCAGTGATGAACACCAAGGAAATGCATTATGGAAAAAAATGCATATGTGAGTGGAACAGCAGCTGTTGCCAGACCTTCTATCTGTGTCTGGGTTTTGCTGCTACTGGAGGGAAGCAATGGAGAAGGTCCTGTTATGCAATGCAGAGCCATAGGTTATGTAAATCAGATGCAGTAAAACTTGACACCAAGAAAAGCATAACTTTGACCCTGTTCCAAATAGATTATTAAACACCACAGTAATTTTCCCTATAGCACTGAAGTCTGAATCAATCCTAATATGGACATGATTTACCCTAGTGTGACTCTATTGATTTGACACAGTTTTGCATCAATGGGGGCAGAAAAGGGTCATGAAATTAGCTGTAGGTGACTTGGTACTGTATAATCCACTCTTAAATGCTAAGCATAAATGACTAATTTCATGTTGGTTAAGCAACCTTCACTCCTTTTTTAAAATGAAAAGCATTTTATTGGTATTTAATATGCCTCAAAAGAAGGTTATTCTTTACTCAGATGCCCAGCAATGGCTTTAGTTTGCAGTGATTATGGCTAATACATCTAATCCTGTTAGAGAAACAGGGGGCTCATTGGAGTTCATTAGCATGAGAAACTAAATGCTATCTAATGCCACAATATAAATGTACTGCATTTGGAACAGCCCCTAAAATACTGTTTTATTGCGCAGTCATCTGATTCATACCTAATCTGAAGCAAGGAAAATGCAAGGATGAGCCCTGACATTTTCTTCTTATTTATAATTATCCTCTTTCAGATTCCTTGTGATTATATTGATTAAAGTTTTCTTTCAGTTTGTCTGTAGCTGAAACACCTTTCTCAATTATAGAAGTTGACTTTATTCTGCCATTTCCTTCTGTTGTAAGCATATATTTAATGTTTGTTTATAAGGATGAAAGTGAATTTTATTACAATGCAATCACTGACAGAGCTATTAAAAACTGCATTTTCTCTCAGCATTTTCCTGACATTGCTGAATTTGGGTTCTCTGAACCCAAGAGATAGAGCTTTTCTTGTAAATAAATTTTTTCACATTTCTTTTAACAAACAAGAATGTACAGATGCAGATATATACAATTTCTATGATTTTAAAAAGTCATGTCCCAAAATTTAAAATATTTTTTAATAGATAACAGGCAGAAGATCTAGACAGTCATGAGCTATCTTATGATAAGACTTAGGTTAAAAATCAAATCTGAATGTAGTGTGATCTTTAAGTATAGGCAGAGATGACAGAGAAAGAATAGAAAGGTCTTTCCCAGGTGAAAAGCAGCAACATTTTGACAGCTTTTACCATGAAGCACAAAAATATGTTAAGTTCCTGGCTTTCCTACTCCAGAGATCTTGAGACCAGCCATGGCTATAACAATACTAAATCCTCAGTAAGTATGGTCTGAGAGGAGGACAGCCAGCTAAATACAGAAAATGAGGAGAAAACACCACTTTCCCCTCAAAGCCCACCTTCACTCCTTCACTTAACACTCGGGCATGTTCCTTCTGTTTGAGGCTGACAGATTCCTTGACCCAGCCAAACCCAACGTCCAGCTGTGCCTCAGAGATGATGTGTGGAAGTGGTATCGGGGTTTCTAGCGCAGTTTGGCCCTGCATGTGCTGCAGCCCTGTGGCTCCTGTTCTTCCAGCACATGCAGGGCTGGGCTGCCCAAGCGCGGCCCGGTGCCCCGGCAAACGCTCTGCTCCGCCCGTTCGGTCTGAGTCTCTTTGCTTCTCTTTGCCTTTCGTAAATACGGGGTTAACATGCGAAATAACAACCGTACTAAGAAACCCTGGGAAAGAGGCAATTCTGTGAAATCAAAGGTTTGATGCTGCTCCATTTGACTGAGAAATGTGCTGCTGTCTGATCCTTCTGGCTCTGAGCAAGACACCGCGGTTCAGCTCGCAAAACCCAAGATGTAGTGCTGTAGACACTCCCTTCCCCCAGTGAGGGAAACAGAACGGATCCCATAAATTCTGTATGCACACCCTGACTGCCAAACCTCTTTTAAGGTTTCCTTGTTCAGTCTGTGGATCCTTCAACAGGCTATGTCTAAAATACCTCCTACTTTACCAACAGGGTTCTGCTATCCCATATGATCATTAAGAAAGGTAAAAATTTATTATTTTAAACAAGTTCTCCTTTAATTCATGCATATTCTTTAAAATTAAAAGCTAAAAAACATAGAGTATATTAATAAAATCATTGTAAGTGGTGTTGTTCTGTCCTTCAACAACTTTTCTGCAAATAATAAGGACAGGAAATAAATTTGTTTAATTTCATAAACCTGTACTTGCAGGAAGTTACAGTCCCTGTGTTCCTGTGTTGTTTCACCAAATTAAAGTTAATTTCTTGAATTCACTATGCCAGCACATATTCATTTTGCAGCTTCCTAATATTTTAAAATCCAAAATTGCATTGTTAGGTGCCTATTCACATTTTAATTCTGAGACCTACAAAAATAAGTTCTTTTGTTTACAAGTCAACAATTCTGATATTACATTTCCAGCCATCATATTTTCTAATAAAATTATGGAATTACCATCAGTAAGCCAATACACATATATATTTCACATACAGAATATTTCCATCTCTAATGTAATCTATATTTTTCATTACTGAAAAGGATCTGTATTTGTTTCCTAAATATAGGTAAGCCTTTCTGTTTTACCTAATGTTGTCTAATTATACATAATGAAAAACTGCATATAACAAGCATTTTTTAAACTTGTGACTTAATTGAGTTTACTTTTAATAAATAAATCCATTCCCAAGGCTTTTTTAGGTTCACATCAGATTTCTGTTTCTCATGGAAAGAAGGAGGGTAAGCAAGGTGGAAAGTTTTTTCCCTCACTTCCTAAGTTCCATGTATTTTGTCTCTGAAAAAAAACTTGGAGGAAGCAGTTACAAGGAAAGGGAAGCTTTGAAACTCTGAGTCACAGAGCAAAGAGAAGAAAGATCTGGGGTCCTTCTGCAATTGCCTGAGGTCTCCTGAGAAGTCAGGGCTAAAGGGCTTCTGGAAGAATGCCAGTATCTTTCCCCTGCCTCCCCTAGGGATGTTGCTGTTGTCAATAACATGTGAACAGAAAATGATACAAGGACCTTTACTTTCTCATGTCAGTTCCTGTCACAGGAATTTCCTCAAAAAATAGAAAAAACATAATTCCCTGAAAATTTAATTCAGAGCTGAAGTCCTCTATTATTCAGGTTCGTGATTCATTCCTCATTCTCTGAAAGAAAATTAAAGCAAGAAAGGGAATGGGCTGAAATTATTGATTGGAAAGGCCATAAGTGGGTATTGGACTGGAAAAAAATGTTCAAACACTGACAATCCTTAAAAATACATCAAGAAATTTGATCATAAGCTTAGCTGCCAAAATGTCATCACCACTTAATGCCTTTGCTTCTTCATCATACTTTGCCATTTGAATAACTATGCTTGCATTTCTAGTCCTTATCTTGCCTAGACCTTTGATGCATATTGCACTTCCTATTTTAACTTTTCTAATCAAAATAACTTCACAACTCTCCAAACCCTCCTACACTACTGAGCCCATTTCCATCCTCTGATTTTTTTCTGCCTCACTTTCCCAATGCAAGTCATATAAATTCGTTCTTAAACTTTGGAGATACATTTCTGATGGGTGGATTTTTTAAGGTTCTAACGATTCCTTTCATTTTCCAAGACTGCCCCCTCTTTTTTTTTTTTCATGTGGTGCTACTTTGGCTATTGGAATCCTGTATGTAATTATGCTTTTCATGTACTTTTCCACATACATTTAGTGCTTAAAGAATGATTAAAAAAAGTAAAATAATGAACCTGCCAACTTGATAGTCACAAATGCTTGTGCCTTCAGTCAAAGAAAGGAAGGTTATTCACTCAAAGGTAAAATACTGCATTACCAAGCTCAGAGAGAAAAGCATTGTTTTAAATATTGCTTGGTAAGGAAAGAAAGAAGAATGCTCAGGTGCTGATACACTTTGGCTGAACAATGTTAACAAACATGCATATTCCAAAAGTCCTCCATAATACAGTACAGAAACAGTCCTTAAACCTACCATTAATCCAGGAGGAATAAAAAACTGCAACAATCCTTGAAATTTTAACCTCTGCTTTGTCTGGTTAGGGTCTGTCTGGTTTTTGTTTAAGGTTTTCATCTTAGGTTCACAGGTGCTCAGCGTAAAAAGAATTAAGACATGCAATTCAGTTTTATATTAATGTATTATCTTGCTCTTAAGACATTCACTAAGACTTTGTTCCTTAGCTATTATTTTAGATAGATGTTATGCAGGGTTTTTTCCTAAGCTATTAGTGCTCCACAGGGGTTCATGCTGAAAGGGTGTTCTCTGTTGTCATATGGTTAAATCACATTTAGAAGATAACACAAGTATCAATCTTAATAAGAGGGCAACATCCTGCATTGTTCAGGTCAACTGCAACAGTTATTACATTTTTGGCAAGGCTTGGAAATTTTTATGTTTTTTATTGATCTCCCTTCTGGTCTGAGTTGCTGTTCAATAGCTGAATTACTAACCTAGTTATTTCATTATAACAAGAGATAAATGATACTGCTTTTAGACCTACAGTGCCTTATTTCAGATTATGGGTTCCCAACACAGATTTAGTCAATACTGGTTCAAGCTAAAGGCTATTCCTTCTTTGTGAGGGACATATCAGCCCCTTTGAATGTAGAGTCACAGAATGGACATATATGCTGTTTGTGTTTGCCAACAAAGGTCAGAAGGCAAGTATTAGCATTCAAGAACATTCAGTAGTTTGGAAGCTGCCTGGAGGATATGTCTAGCAACTTAAGGCTCAAAATCCTGCCTCCATCTGTCTACTGCCAAAGCGCAGGAAAATATGCCTATGCTCCTTATGCTACCACTCAGAAATGTCAAGATAGTCACCTTTCAGCATGAAACAGAAAGAATCACTTCTGAAAACAAGCAAAGTAATCTTCTGGTTTTCTCCTGTGAGCAGAGGTCTGTACCATAAGAATAACATGCAAATTTCATAAATCTAGGCACCTAACAGAACAGCTAGAAACTGCTTAAATGTCAGGGGGAGGTGTCATATTGACAACATCCTTCTCAGTCATGACCCAGATATACCATTGTTTGAGCACAGACCCTAGTGTCTTAGAGTGAAATCATTATCAATATACCTAATTCTTCTGATGCACTGTTGTTTTCTCAGTCAATATATGCAGGACTTGCTTCTAGTTTTGACTCTGAAAAGGTCCAGATTCCTGTAAGTGTTGCAATAATTTGTGTAATTTTTCTTATCTCTTCCTGGCCATGTGAGATCTAAAGAGGAAAGAAATTAACAGAATGGATGAAGGCACTTCTTAAGCAATAAAAGTGAGTCCAAAGGTAATGAAAGGGCTCTTTGGGCACATTCAATCAGCATTATGGCAATGACACAACATTGACCAGTAACGACCTCTCTGCTGCCACTACTGATGGTCTAACATTATCAGTTTGTAATTATAAGTACTGAAAAGAACATCAGAGGTCTTCTCAAGCCTGTCAGGTAAGTGAGAAAAAACAGTAAAAAACAGCCCTTTATCAGAGTTATATGTAGTCATAAAAGCCTCTATAGCTACAGGACACAAATACTTGCAGACAACTACTCCTATTTTGCTTTCAAATGATGAAGAGCTTAGGAGAACTGAATAGCTCTTCTGTAATTTCTATGCCCAGCAAAATAATTTATTCAGCAGTTAAGTAAAGGTACAGCTGAAAGGTATCCTACTTTCTTGACCACAACAACAACCAGTAACAGAAGTCTACTTTTCATTATTTTCTCCAGGTCTTATCTCTCTGCCACTTCTAGTGCCCTAAACCATGCACTGTTTTACTTATTTTTTAACAGTTACCTGCAGCATACCTATTTTTTAAACAGAGACGGGAACAGAATAATGTTTTCCTGACCTACAAAGATCACAGGAGACAATAAACATTCAGTTCCTGAATGCAATCTTTTCAACAGTACAATTTACCACTTGCATCATTTAAAAATAAATATAGTTGCCACAGACCCACTTATGAAAATCAGAGTGAAATACCCAGATGGAACCACATATGCTGACATTTTCCTGCGTCATCATCAAATCAATCTTGGTTAAGCACGCAAAACGAAGAACCTTGTCTTCAACAAGGATTATGTCGTACTTATTGTCTACAAACATGAAATAAATGATTGATTACCTGTCCAGTGTTCTGAGCTCCTGCAACCTCTTTTTTAAAGTAAAATCAGAGCAAACAAGACTTAACACCTCAGTCAGAATATGTGTCTGTTATTCTGCACTGCTATGATTGGCTGCTGGGCCCTTTGTGAGGCCTTCAGTTAAAGTGCTGTAGGTCCCGTCTTCTCCTTACGTATGCAACAGAATTACTCAACCCTTTTGACACCCTCTGGTCTGTATGTGGTTTTGTGGAACAGAAGTTTTCTCTCCACTGCAGACCATACTCAAAGAATACTTTTTCTTAACCTTCTTTTAGGCTTGTTCTGCAGTATAGTTGCAAACATAGCACTGATTTACTCAAGCAAACTTCCAAGAATGAGAATTTTGAGCCGCATTTTGCTTGCCTATATTTTGCCTGCTGCATGGACCAAAGCTAGCATGAATCTGTCAACACTGCAGTCTGCCATGGAGGACAGAAAGAGCCAATACAATGAGCAAATTGAATTAGTTTAGGATTTGACAAAGCAGTTACACTACAACTATTGTGTATTGGAACAGGAATCTTATAATTGGCCATCCCAGAATCACCCATCCTTTCTGCAGCCACCAGGACCTGTGGCTGACTAAGAATGTCATCACATGTTGGACAGCTGAGCAATGGGAAGGGTCCTGAAGGACTTGAACTGAAAGGACCTGTCCACTTTGGAATCTAGCATTTTTCCCACTGGCCCTGCTGCCTCATCTTGTTCCACAGCTACAGGTCTGTGCAGCCCTTCATGTGTCCGTGGTGTATTACCCAGCACTGTGGCCACACTTGTCAGAACTGGAGCTGTTTCACTGCCATGAAGTTGTTACCTTCTCGTACAGCCATTCTGGCCTCATGTATGTTCTGAGACGATATCACCTGGATTTAAAATCAAAATCACCTCATGTATGTTCTGAGGTGATATCACCTGGATTTAAAATCAAAATCAGTCTACCCCAAAATAATTACAGAGGAAGTACATTATTTCTTTTGGCACAGCTATGCTCAGATTTTCTTCTGCAAGGCCATTTCCCTCTTAGATTGGCATGACAGGGAATAGTGAAAACGTGGAGAGCATCTCATTACACAACTCTGTGGGCCACCTACACACCGAGGAAACTATCATATAATGCTGTACATAACATTCAACATATAAAGTGAAAAAAGTTACACTGAAATACCTTTTTTTTTCCTTTTTCCTCATAAGCAATTTAGCTGGATGGTAGTAGGTAATCACCTGATACAGGTGCAGTGTGATGAATAGCTGGGAATGGAAATGATATTTTTTTCTGAGACCATTCTATCTTTAACATTCCATAGATTGTTTCAAACTCCTAAGGTTTTGATTGAAATAAATCACACATGTATTTAAAGTATGTCCTTTACTGCCACAGCAATCATTGGACTTTCAAGCCTTCAGCATAAGAAATTAGGCATGCAGCAGAGTTAAGAGTTAGCTTAAATTTAAGAAGAAATGCTGTATTTCCATCAGGCAATTTTCCCCTGTGCATTCTCCAAACTGATTTTATCTTTTCAGGAAGGAATAGCTCAATGCTTAATTAACATTTATTACTTAGGATTAGTATTAAGGATTACAACTGACTAGTGTATTTCTGAAGTCTTTGGAAGCCCACCACTTCACTTTTAATAAATAGCAGCAGGAAATATGGCAATATATCGTTGCTTGTATATCAGTATCCCCCGGGATCAGCATTCCCTTGTATGTAAGAGTTACTGATTAGAAAACCTTCCTTGTCATGTGGCTTAGCCAGGTTCTTTATCTGACTGGGTTCAAATCCACATAATCTGTGAATTTTAAAGTCCTAAGCACCCAACTAGCTATAAATGAGGATTATTTATCACTCCTTTGTAGTACTACCAAAGTAAAATAAAATCAGTCCCAAAGAAGGAGGACAGATCATGATTCCATGGTGCAAGAGTAAGAGCACTAACCTGACACTGGGAGATCTAACTTTATTCTCTGCTCTGAGAACTAATTAGACACCATTTATCCAAGTGTTACATAAAGGAAGAAGAATTAAATTCACACATCAGTAGAGCCTTGAAAAGAAAGTTACATATCTGTGAAGGAATGCTGGAATTTCATATTCTTTCTGATAAGAACATTCACCAAATTTATATCTGCATTTTACAGTTATCATTTTCTTCTTCCCTTTTCAGTATGTAATGTCTATTCTTTGTACTGTGAGACTGTTCTCTCTAGCTAGACTAATCCAGAGAAAAGGAGGAAAAAAATCAAGAGAGAGATTCATTCACCAAAAGTTGAATGTGAACATTTTTATGTAGAACAGCTTCTGGCAATATACACCTGTTTGTCAGTTCTCCTACACCTGCCTTTCTCTGAGATGCCTTATCTCTAAACATTAAAGAGGCCTTTGATTGAGAAAACTATTTACAGAAAGCATTCTACCCCATGCCTGCAGATTTTCTTGCCATTTCAACACATCCTCTTCCATCCAGGTTCTACAGAGGTTTTATCATTGTAACAGCAAACTACAAATAGAAATTCCTAGAAGGTAAAAGGTCATTGTATTTTAACATGAAAAGAATTGCATTTTGAAATCTCTGCAGAGACAGAAGAAAATAAAAAATTATTAAAGGAATAATATAACTGGTGACAAAGTTAAAAGTTTGAAAAGCATGACTTGTCTCCACCTCCTTCAAGGAAAATGGGGCTGCCAGATGAATTGATACCAACATTCAGATGAATTAGCTGCTCCAAAATATATCCAAACTAATATAAATCAAATTGTCCTGTGGCCATGATGTTCCTCCTCTAGAAAAACCTATAAAGTGAATCAAAGAGTCAATTATAAGGCTGTAGACACATCATCAGAAAACCTGTCTCACAATCTATTTTCAAAGTCCAGAATCAATTACAGTAACAGAATGCAAAAGCTAAGTGCTAATCATATTAACTTGAATAAACTAAAGGCACACATACCTGAACCTACTACAGAGAATACAAAATAAGGTTATACTTAGAAAAGTACCATCTCAAGATGTATTGTGGGAAAAAAATTGGCACCAGGGAGTTATTTTCTTTATTTTTCTGTGAAAATATTTAGGGGCCATAGCACAATTCTAAAGAAAGAAAATTGTCTTTGCAGAATTTAGAGGCAAAGAAAGGAGTTAGTTATTCATTAAGCTCTAATGCATACAGAACTGAAGATCAACTGAAGGTATTGGTCAACCCCAAATGTCCAGGAAATCCAGTTACTTGGTTCCCCCATATATGTTGGCTATTAACCACATTGAGAAGCAAAACCCATCAATAGAAATCACTGTAGCTTCATAATTTTTTTTCATTTTGGTCATATTTTTTTAGTGGCAAAAGGATGAGGGTAATAGTAAATAGATATATGGTACAGGGGATTGATCTTAGCTTTCTGCCACCAAAGTGGTTCTCCTTACATTCATCCAGCTCTGGTTGATGTTCAGATATCATTGATTAATTTAAGGTAAGAAAGTTCACAAGTTAATAATATCTCTCCATTTTCATTTTGTCTTTCATTGTTACACTAAAAAAAGATATTCCAGTGCTCCAGTGGTTCTCTTTTCTACCATTTAACCGGGACCCAAATGATGGAGTTATGCAATAATCTTGGTTTATTGCTAACACTTGTAGCTATTCATGAGAGAAAAGTATTTAATCTGCTTACCCATCACTAATTATTATTTAATGGTAAATGCATATCAACAGAAACTCTTGTATCTGTGCTCTTTCCAGCTGTATGAATAGCTGCCTAATTTCTGCTTAGCTACGTTTCAGTATTTTATTCCCTGAAAACCTATCTATCCATTTACCTTTAATTTGAAAGTCTTTAAAGAGATCAAGGGGAGAAAAATCACCCTTTGAATTCAAAAAAAAAAAAAAAAAAAAAAAAAAAAAAAAAAAAAAAAAAAAAAAAAATTGCATATGGCTGCTCCAAAAGTACATTGCTTAAAAATAGAACTACTGTAGTTCAACTGAATTAGGGAAGATCTCTACTTGAAAGGGACTTAAATACACCTAAAAGTTTTCTACTTTCTCAGGTTTATACAAGGCTGATGCAGAGACTGTTACTTTTGTTATGTTACTAATGTGCCTAATGGAATGAGAAATTTGAATAATGTTCTAAGATGTGACATTAAAATTTTAGATTTTCATAAATTGCTTATCAATAGAATGTGATGTGATGGTAGGGGTTTTAACAGAATAAATATAGCTCTAAATTCATGGGGGTTTGTTCTCCCCCTATTCTATATGCAGTTTTAGTTATTCATAATAATAGGGTATCTCAAAAAATAATTTACTACATGGAAGTGAAAATGTATTAGAATCACGATCAAACTAATGGTAGAAATGTACTCCTAAAATATATATATATGGCAACATATTAATTTTAATTGCTTGTTAGTTTTATAGCTAGAGAGTTAATAAGAGTTCAGTAGTAGCTACTTTTGTGGTGCTGAATAAAAAATGGTACAGCCTCGATAACTGTTCATATAAATTAACAGGATAAAATGATGAATATTTTAACAGAGCAGTTGAAATTAAAGTTGTTTGAAAAAGACATGACTATGAGACCAGAAACCCCATATTATTGGATGCCTGGCCTCCTGAAGTAATTTTTGCCCAATTCAGTATGTTTCTGCTACTGTTGCTACATGACAGTGTGACTGAAATCCCAGCAAAAATATTCTAATCTCTCAAAAGGCAACAGTATCAAATTCTACAGAGTTTATTAAATTCTACTACTCATTTATACTAATGTGCAAGTGTTATCTTTGTGATCATGCACTAAGTACAGAACAAGCATGACATTGCAATTAAGAACTTAACCTCCTACTTCATCCACAGATGCTGAAAGGCAGGCAATTTATTCTCAAACTGATTTTCACTTGAAAAGGAGGAGTAGAAGAATATCCAAGCCTGGTGAATAATGAAAGTTGCACTCTTTGGGAGTAGGAGATTCTTAGGGGAAATGAGCTAAAAGGAAGGAAAGGCAGAAAGTGGAGTAGAGGCACAGAACAGGAGCAAAGATTAGAAGGACCAGAGTAAAAGAAAGTTGAAGTTGGCAGAAACCACAGTGAAGAATTATGCTGTTACAAAAAGCACATCACCACAGGCAAAAGCAATACATTCAAGGGTAAATTTCCCAAAATCTAGGTAAACAATTTATGTGTTTCTCTCTGACTGGCTCCACAGTCCTGCAGTCTTCTAGAGAGACTACAGAAAAGATGGATGGATATACCAAATGGATTCCATTCTGTCTCAATCTGATTTTTAAATTTCACAAGAAATTATCAATCTATGAGGAAATGAAAATGTCTGCTCTCAGCTGTTTGTTCATTCACACTCAGTTGCATGGCACAAATATCTGATTGATGTGCACCATTATTCCTACACTTTGCAGGACTCTATACGTGACTGTTTTGACTTCACTTGAAAAGTAAAGTACTGTATCAAATGGAAGCAATGACTTCCTCACCATATAGAATGTGAGTTAAAACATAGATTGAATTAAAATATATGATAACACAACATAAACTAAACTAAGGAACCATTTGAAAATGGAAAAAGATAGACTGAAAGCTCCATTCTCAGGTCAGCATTCTTTATAACGCAAACATTATCAGAGGCCCTCCTGGACATATTGCCACAAAGCGGCTACCAAGACATAGCAAGACCAAAGCTGCACAACAAATAAGTGCCAGTGAGAAGACCAAAATCCACTTGCCTAAAAATGTGAATGCCTGGGACATCCCTCAGACTGCACAGTCCCCCAGAATGAGTTACACTGCACTCGTTCTTTCCTCAAAGACAGTTACTTAAAAATTTGACAGACAATTCTTATAAGGGGAAACACATTAAGAGAAAGTAGCCCTGGATTTGGAGGTTTTGCTGGAGATGTACTTTTGGCTACAAATTTCCAGTATAAATCACATCACTTCTCTATGAATCTGATGCCTTAATTGTTAAGACCACTCATTTTATTTCCCTGACAGCATCTGAAGCATTGTAAGTGATCTGGTACTGCTTTAGTCACATCAAGTAAGTAATAAATTACCCATGACAGTCAGGGGAGATCTCAGGATCTCCTATTCCTCAACCTCCAGCACATTCCTGGGCCAAAAAAAGCATGTTGGTAGACTCCCGGAAGGGCAGGATGATCTTTTTGTTGCTCTCTTCTAATGGTGCCCTTTTAAACAAGGTCACATTCCTAAATCAAGCATAAAGCCTGACTGGGAGACAATCTGAGTGCCTGACAGTTCTACATGACATACAGTACATAGCCAACACATGCAGCCCGTGCACAGATCATAGGCAAAGCAGCAAACTCAGGAGAAATTTGCTGAGTGTGCGGGTACTCCACAGCCCACTGGCGGCAGGAGGAATTCAAGCTCTTAATCAAATTTTAACTTATTTGTAGGAGAACACTCTTTGCATTGTGCCTCACCAAAGATTTTACTGATGAAAAAAATAGGCATTTCTAAATGATAGTTACATTTATGCTTTAAGAGGAATCATCTTTAAATGCACACTTTGTGTCTTTGCAAAGTAATAGAACACTGCAAATGTTACAAAACAGGTATAAGCAGCCACATAAAAGGACAAATTTCAGAGTATACTAAAAATTACTACATACAACAAAATTGTTTAGCATTGTTCTCCAGAGTTCCAAATTCCAAACAGGGACTGTAAACACCTCTGTTGCTGCCTCTTTGAAAATATGCTGATGTACATCAGTCTTGTTATTAACCTTCATGAGCTGCCTTGGGACTTAATCCAAAATTTCGTCTTGAAGAATCCCATACAAAGTTACAAGTAAAATAAGCACGTATGATGGAAGTTCTTTTACAGTCTCACAGAATTTCCCACTAGAGTCTTACTATTCCAAACATATGGAAATTAAGAGTGAACACAACCAGCAACATAGACTATGACAAACACAATATGGCATACAGCATTCTTTCATTCTTAAAGGTAGTACTGATATCAGAGTAACATACATCCACAAAGTAAACCTAACACTCTTCATTTTTCTCAGCTTTTCAATCTGTAAAAAAATCTCTTTCAGTATTCAACTGAATAGAAAAAGAAAAAAGAATTAATGACCCTGTCCTGTTCAGCACATTACATTCTTGATAGTTACCAACTATAGAGGATGCACTTCTGTGCTTACTAGGAGTTAATCATGCTCACTGCTAAAAGCAGCTTGTAAACAACCTCAAAATGCATTGGTTATATATTCCTAATTTCAAGTTTGAAGGCACCATTTAACAATTTACATCAGCCTCTTTCCTTGATCTGTCAGAAAGCTCTGATTACTGAATATCTTGCTGTCCTTCTTCAGAAGACACGCTAGGGTGGATACACTGCAGCTTCAAGAATAACAACAAATTCAGGTACCAGTAATGAAATACCTTTAATCTCTAATTTATTTTGTCTCTTTAATTTCCCAGAGTAATATTGATGATTCAGAGCAGATCCACTGCAACATGGATTGAAAAAAGCGATCTGCCTGTCTAGTCGGAAAAAATATTTTACTTTCAGAAGTTGTTGCCATAGGACAGAGAAAATAGCTAGCCAGCAATTATGCATCAAAAGTGCCTGTCATATGTCCTTAGTATTGCTGTCTCCCACCCACTTCTTACTTCTTCTTTTATTCAATTCACGGATGGATGAGAGTCCTGTAAAGCATATTTTGTGTCTAGACCACTGTTGAAAAATTTCTCTGTGCCACCTTTGCAAAGAAGAATCTGTATCACTGTGACAGCTGAACATGTATCAATTTTTTGAAAAAAACCCAACAACTTTAGTGCTGTCAAAATGTTAGTTTATCAAATTAGAGCTTTCAATATCAATTTTGCACTTTTAAGACTCATTCACATAATTCTTTTTTCAGTTTTTACATGTGACAAGAGCAAAGTTTCTAATCACAAAAAAACTTTGAACAGCTTTTGCTTGAGCTTTTAACATAAGAAGCATACCAATTCTGACCCTTTGAATGTAGGAACAGCTAAGTAAGAACACTGCAGAGACTGCAGAAAATGCTAAAGGGCTGATTGCATGCTACCGATAGTGCTCTTACACCCAGTGCCTCCACTCCTCGTTGTGGTGTAGCACATGAGCATCTCACTCTTCTCCCTTTCAGGTAGAGTTGTGGTGTGGCAGAGGTTTACCCTCACCAAATGCATTAAAAAACCAGATGTCTTCAGAATATGGGTGAAACATCTTAACAGGAATATTCCGTGCTATCACAGCTACTTGGCTGCATATTAATTCCTGATGAAAGGATCATAGACGTTTACTGAAAAAATCTGAAAAAATTTGCAAAAGTAAAGAGCAAAAGAAACTAGAGAAATGTTCAAGTGTACCTATAGGTCCAAAAATAAAAGTGGCCTGAAATTCAGAAATTAGAAAGCTAAAGACTTACAAGTCCAATAAACATAATTTCTGATAATTTCTGCCATTTTATTTCCTTTAAAACAAAAAATCTACATGGCTCCATGATGAATTTAAAGTGTCTACCAAAACCTGACCTCTGTCTGCTGCGACTAAAAATGGACAGAACACACAGAGACAAAACACTGTGTGATTTCATCTCCATTAAATTGCATTCATACACATTTAGGTGTATGGATGTGAACAGTACTTCAGGAGTATATAGGAACACAAAAGCAAACACATTAAGGAGACTTGCAGAATAAGGATATTTTGTTACATGAAAAGAGTTTAACTTAATGCAAGATTTTGCACCTCAGGTGTTCATTTTATAGCTGGCTGCTTTTTTTAAATGTCCTGTTACCTTGTTCTTGGTTGCTTTCCCTATGAATCCAGTAAAATCATTCCATTAACTAAACACATAAAAGTGTTATTATTAGTAGTATTGAGTTCTAAGTACTTAACAGATATGATCTAAAAGAAATGGGTTTGTTTTTGTGTATCATGTGACTGCATTGACATTTTAGGTGGCTGAAGCACATAGGAAGGCAGAAAAGTAAACACATAGATCAATAAAGATTTTTAGCTAGTATTCAAAGAAACTTCTCACAGGTACAGTAAACAAAAACTATATTGCATTTACTAACATCTTCTCTCAGGAATCGTTTCAGTGGCATAAGTTATACCTAATTATACATGCCCAGTCTACTTAATACATTAGCTCCACTGATACCATAGAATGAGAGTCTGCAGCTCTGACAGCTGGTATCCTAGCTTGATCTTATCCCTGTGAACCCCTCTGTTGATCAGCAGGTTCCATCTGACCCTGGGTTTCCTCACTGGGTCTGATCCTGACCAGTGGATTGACTTCCCAGGTTGACCAGGGACCTGTCTCTTCACTGGAGACTTGCCTGATGCCCTGGGCTGGGGAGGGGTGCCCCCTGTGCTGCTGCCCTTCACAGAGAGCCCCCACTGCACCTTGCTACATCAGGACACTTCCATGGCCTTCAGATACTTCCTCCTCCCCAGATGAAGGGGCTGAGGCTGCCCAGCTTGATTGACACCCGTGACAATTGTGCATTGGCCCGGTAGCCGCTGTAATGCGCATCTTCCCGGTCTCCATCCCGGTAGGGTTGCTTTCTTGCCAGCCTGATTGACAGTCAGGGAGATCGGATGGGCCATGTAGCCAAAGATAGAGTCTAGGGCTGACAGCTCTGAAATGGTTCCATTTGACGATGCAGCAACTTGGACATGTTTGTCAGTAACTCTGAATGCAAGCAGAAAGGGCAAAAATTCCTCAAAGCAATATTTGAAGAAATTTTAAAGAAATGTCCTGTTCTCCAAGATGCTTTGGTAAAAATTGGATCTCCTTTAAAAAAAAAACCAAAAACCTGTCTCTATGCATATTCTGAATATGCTGAGTCTGGAAATAAAAATAGCTGTTTGATGTTTTGTGATCTCATTTGCCCTGCAACAGCATCACAGCTAGAAGACTGAACTAAACTTTTGTGCATCTTCCTGAGGATTTTTTTCCTACACCTAATCACTTACATCTGCTGTCAGAGAATGGATGAATAATAGAGAGTTTGTTGCACAGCTGTCACTGATGCTCTAATTTGGCTTCTAGTAACGGTGAGGATGAACAAGATGGAAAGGAGTCAGCTTGACTCTGAGAGCTCACACTGGGTCACTAAGAAAGAATTGCAGGAAGAAAATTATGTATAGTATCTTTGATCCAATTAAGAGCTTAGCCTCGTGGTCAACATTAAACATATGTGGAACTTCTCTGCCTTGTAACTTTGCATGTTTTATATATAAACTTGAGAAGGAAGAAAAACATACAGAGGTTATCCATTTTCTGTATTATAGCATTTTAAAAATTAATGTACTCTTAGGAAACACAAAGAAATTAAACTGCACAAGAATGCAGTTGTCTGTTTGGAATGATCTTATTGACTACACATCAGCTTTGAAAAATTTCCATTTTTTCCTATATAGAAGGGACATCAAAAGAATTCAACTCTCCACATAGGTCTACTGTGGGTTGAATGTTTTGAATTCAGCTCAGAAACCAGTACATAGTTCCTCAAAGATTACCTCAAACACTAGATTTTATTTTTGGTTTTCAAACCCCCAATCTTATTTTGAGAGTCTAAAAATTATAAGATCAGGTAAAGCAGCATCTTCTCAATTACAATATAAACTTTTCCCTGCCAGTGATGCTAATTTGCCATCAACCGAATACTGGTTTGAATTTAAAACACCTTTTCCTTCCATAGCTGGAATTTTTTCAAAGCCATTACATAAGCAATCCAGATATTCCTCAGGACCAACCTGGAGGGAAAAGTGAGCACTGCCAAGATGCTGACTATGGTTATAGCACCTTGCTGCCAACTATCTCCTATATGCATTTACCAGGATATACCAAAAAGCCTGGTGACACTAGCAATAATATTTTCGATTGAATGAAATAATCAAGACATATCCCAGGCTTTAAGAGATAATGTGGATACTCTTAAATGTAGTAGAAATAAATCACTGCTTGCAGCTGCAAAAGACACTCATTTCTATAGGTAATTTTTCATTTCTTCTATAATTAGCTAAGATCACAGACTAAGCATCTAGTTGATTATTTTCCTTCTCAAAATGCTTGGGATGGGATGGGAGAATTGAGTGAGATGGAAACATGGAACTGAGGGAGATGGTCCAGCATCACATTATCAGAAGTTTAATTAGTTAATAGCCTATGTCCTAGTTCTGTGCAGTAGTTGCTTGTTAATCACAGAAATCTATTTCCTGTGCTATGTATAGTGATCCCCCTGCCTGGATCAGGAGCTCCACAGTATTGCAGAAGTGCTGAGAGCTTTATGTTGGATGTGTAGGGTGATAAAATCTCTCTTAAATTTGTCTGCCCTGGTTTCAAAGCACCCCTGCAGTAGCTGGGAGAAATCTGCAGTAATTTAAGGACATTCTCTTGAGCATTCTCTTCAACAGTCTGAAATCTAGGATGTCACATTTTACACCCTCTAGACAATCCTTCTGTTTCGTAGCATGATCCAGCCGCTCTTGGTACAACTTTATTTCAATGCAAGAATAATATTTTAAAGATGCTGTTTATATAAGTATTTTTTTAGAAAAATAAAAATATTTAGGTAGTGAAAAAAAAAATCTGCAAAATTCACACTGTAACTAGAAAGTACCTAAGAAGCCACTGTAAGAAAATCTAAGTGATTCAACAAATGTTTTAAGTGGAAAAATTAACATTAGAGTAAAAATTCCTATTGGGAGGCATTCTTAAAGTCTTGCTCTATGAATTATAGTGGGATACTCTCTGTAATTGTAAGGAACATTAACCATAAGGAACCTAATCATTAGCAGAAGAACACGAGTGTTGGGTTTTTCAGTTATTCAAATCAGAAACTGATTACTCCCAAAGTTTCTGAGCAATTTACTCTAATACTAAGGACATTTGCATAATAGTCAAATTAAAAAAAATTCAGTGTCTTTCAAGATGTAATCTCCCCTTTTACAAATGCCAGCTCTGTTCCTAATGTGCGCACATTGTTTCATCTCAGCAGAAATGCCATGATAAATGTACTGAAATACAACTTTTCTGATAGAGAGAAGAGCAAAAAGAAATTGTTCGGACATACTTATATTTTTGTCAAGTAAAAGTGTCACAGAGAAACTGTATGAGAAATGCTGACTAATTCTTTTAAACTACAGCTGAAATGACAGTTCAAATCATTATACTTGTCAAGCTATACTAACAAAAAGACATTAATACTACTTCTTAATTTGTTCTACAGGTGAAGATAAAGTGAAGCTGAAGAAGTTGATTTTACTAGAGCATTATATTTGGAAGCAATCATATAGTTATAAATCATAATTTTCCAAACAACAGAGGTCAAAAAGCAATTCTCTTACAACAAGGAACATCAGTTCATTTAAGGAAAATTGCTTCTATCTTATTGCAAGGTTTCTTTCATGTCCAGGTGACATACACAGTCTTTAGAAATGCATTTCCAGCAGACAGAAGAAAAAACTTAAAATGCATATGTTAAAAGAATCATTATTATTGGTAGGAATAAAAACCTATGTAAAAACAGCCTAATGATTTTGAACACTTCCACTCACTCTCCTGCCTTCAGTTCAGTCTTCTGCCTACATCCAGGTCCAGGATTGGTAGGAGCTGGTCAGAAGGCATGTACATTTATTAGGGCAGATGAGGAAAACTGCATTAAAACACTTAAAATTTTTTCTTATGCTTCTACTTGAAGCAAATTCAATAATATATTTCTACTTGAAATATATTCAATAATATATTTCTACTTGAGTCCCAACTCCTCTTGCAAACAATGTAGAACCAAGGCTATTACTTGAATCAATGGATTATTACCAATACAAGAATTTTACAAGATATTGCTTAACTTTTAGCTAACCCCTAAGTGCCTTATTGTTTTCAATCAGGAGGATTTAGGAGTACACATTCAGAATCAGTTTCTTTGCTTCTTTGAGGTTTCCCCCATCTTCTACTTTAAGTTCCATATGTGGTTCTAGAAGAGAATATTTCATAAAGAGTCAGCTTTAAATGGATTCCCTGGCTTTAGCAGGAATTTTTGCTTGAGTTCACTTAATGGTTCTACCTGCTTAATGTTTTGCTAGGAACACTTAACAAAATTCCTTAAGCATAAATGACATCATATGTAAATGAGTATACTTTAATGCAAATTTAGTTTGTATATGTGAGAAGATGAACATCTATAGCCATAGTTTGTTATAACATAATGTTTCTCTGATTTCTGCTTATTTTTACTATAGTAACCCTTAAAAGTATAGGCAAATCTATATATTTTTACAGCTTAATTAAATGCAGGGTATGCTCATCATAACAAAATCTGAAGTTCCCCTCTAAGCTTTGATTTGAACTTTATGATAATTTTGGACCAAAAAAAGTGCAAGTTTCCTTCCCATAGAAGGAAAAACTGACAGTGTGTGAGAAGACCCTTCCACTGGACTAACTACATGAATCAGCTGTTAGGGTAAGAAATCCCTGGTAGGAACATTTTTATAGAGCCATTTGGAGTACCCTCACTGGAAGGAGAGGTGCATTTTTGACAGGCGTGAATAAAATTTCGAATTGAATGAAAAGTGAAATATAAATCTGTATCAATGTGCTGGGATGCAATGGGACACACAGGCTAATATCTTTTGCAGCACCAAACAAATCAGTACATCCACCTTTCTTATGAGCTTTGGCTTTCATGTTTGTCCTCGTCTTTCTCTGGTTACTGTATAATAGCAATGAGAGACTGCTGCATATATCAGAATAAGTGGCCTCAGTATGATGATTTAAATGCCCTGTTTCTCAAGTTACATAAAGCCATTTCCCCCCCTTTTCTGAAGATCAAAAGGAAATTCATGTTTTATCACATCAAAAGACACTGATGAAGGAATGAAGTGAACTTGGAGTTTTCCTCTAATTACAAAGTATACAAGCTGTAATCTTATTAAATAATTAATGTCTGAGTGATAATCACAATGTGAGGTGACCTAATATCTATTATTCACAAGCCTGACTTATCTTAGTAAGCATTGTTTGCTCACTGAAAACTTGCTTATTTATTTATTGAAGAAAATCTTAAATGTAATCTGTGTGTGGTTTTTTTTCTGTATTTTTCCTATCTATTTCAGCTCTCAGAGGCTTTCTAGACCTTAGTCCGTGTACTTTTGAATCATATGCACATTCATTACTCCCATTAGGGAAACAGTATTGGAAGTGCCCCAGACCATTCTGGAGAATTTCAATGTTGGAGCAGCAAGTCAAGTCTAATTTTAGCCAAAAAAAAAAAACCCTTAACAACAGAAATTAAAGTAAAAACTGCATTTCTGAGAAAGACAGACAGGGCTGGATGGCTTCTGTCCTTCCATTTGTATGCCTTCATTGCAGTGCTCGGACAGACGAGTTGTAGGCCAGGCCTAGTCAGTGTGTTCTTGAAGACAAGACAGCTGCTACCCTTAACAAGGATATGAAAATCCATGAACCTCTCTTCTTGAAGGAATTAGCTGATGAAAATTATGCTTCTTCAAATGCAGGAATTTTCTCATTCATTCAAAAGTTTTGTTGAATGGGGGGAAAAAAATGATGCATGTGGGAGCTTTCATTAGAAAGCTGCCCATGTGATGCATTTGTGCTGGCACTAAGATGCAGCTGCCAGAGACTGGTTTTGCTACTGAAAGAAGTTTTTGGAAATTATACATATTAATACAGCTTTTAAATATACACAACATTTCCTTAGGACTGTGAAACATCCCCCAAACTCCTACAGTAAGTCATAGGTTGCAAAGCATTATTCCAAAGGCATAAAAGAACAGAAATAGGTAAAGGTAAATTTAATTAAAATAAGCTCACCTATTCTTAAATTTATGGGGGTATAGGGAGATGGTGGTTTTTGTATTGCAGTTTAAAATTAAAGAGACAACTTTCATGGATACATTCAGCTAGCAATACAATATGGAGGCAAATCTTCCACAGTGTACTTGTCGGCACATTAATTAAATATATAGCAAATTCCAGAAACAATAATCACCCATGGTCTCTTCACTGTGCAAAACTTTACCATTCCTTTTGTGAGCACACTTTTAAACAGACTGCAGTGACAGGAGGTGCTCAGCATCCTTCTCCTTTCTCTGAATTCATGCTAGGCGCCCACCAACATCCTTTGCATTTAAATAACACAACTGCAGGTCTCACTCACTCCTGACTGAACACTCAACATAATTTCCTTTGCCTTTTCAGCAGTCACTGCACTGGCAGCATAAAAGAAAATCAGAAATTTGAAAGACCATTTTGCTTCTTCATCCAGATCATTGCTGTTTACCCAGCATAGTCAATGTTCTGTGGTTCATGTGGATGGATAAGCAGGAGTGGCCCACGGCAACATATGAGAGCTACAAATAGGATCAAGACATATTTTTATGATTGCTGGGCTCATATCATTTTCACGGTACAGATTTGGGAGGCTGTTTTATCTGCTTAGTACTGTGTGCTCTGGACATTGATTTTTACATTGAAGCATTCGGAAATGCAGTTTAACCAGCCTTTGGGCATTTATCATTGACAACAGTTTGTGTGACAGGCAACTTATTGATCTGTTAATTGAACAATTATTGCCCCATCTTTATCACATGTCCTGATAGAACCATTTTTACTCTGTGACCCAAAATCCTGTTTTGAAGATCTCAGAATCTGCAAAGAAAACAAGAATCCCACAAAAAAAAAAAAAAAACCAAAAAAGACAAACCAGCAGGAAAAAAGCTGCAGAAATGCATGTATACTCTTCAACAGAAGCTTTGTATATTACATAAACTGACCTAGAAACACAGCAAAAGCCATTGCTTGAAGTATGAAATCCCTGCCGTACAAAGAATCATCAGAATCATCAAAAATGATGATGAGACTTCCTTCCTGACCTTTTCTATAGAGGTGAGTTTCATTTCAGGGCCAGTGCAGTGACGTTCTATACACCTGTGGAAGAGCACTTTGACAACAAGACTTAAAAATTATAACCAGATCTGGCTTTATGCTGATATTGCTAATCTATATGTTTTGTTATTTCTCTCAAAGTTCTGAAAGGTTTTTATATCTGAATTGTTTGTTTGGATTGTGGAAGAATAGCTGACCTTTTCATTTTGCCATTTTGCTCCTTTTCTCTTGCTCTACCTGCCTCTCCAGTGAACTATTTCATATACTTCCTCCTTAAAAAATGAGGGCAAGATTGTGTCTGCTTGTGATCTCTTACTAGCAAACTGGGAGGATCACTACCAATCTCTGACACCTCACTTCATCCGTACCTGAGGAAGGAGCAACTGGTTTTGACTGTTACCTGAAGCTGATGGAAAACTTTATAATTCCTTAATCACTCTCAAAATCTTCTGAACTGAAAATGCCAATGTAATGCATAATTCATGCCAGTGAACTTCCATATTCTCTGATTTCTAAACTGTAATTCACTTCTGGCAGAACTAGAGGTTTTAAATACTTTCTTATTCTACTTCCCTCCTCCCACTATTTTCTTCTGCTTTAAATATTAAAATGTGAAGAGAGAGATGATACTAAAAGGAAGAGTCATATTGGATTCAAGGTAGACAAATCAAAAAGAAATGTCTGCATTTATGCACATTTGAGACAGGTTCTCAGTTAGGATGAAAATCAGCTTAGTTCCATAAATTTATACCAGGACATACAGGTAGGTTATACAAGGCAACAGACCTCTCTCCCTGTCTATACTCTCTGTCATTAAAGTTACATTAAAGATTTGCATTGAATGAAGAATTTTAGAATTTTTAATCAGCATTTAAAGTCATCAGATGGTACCAGAAGGTATAATCCTACTGACTGTATGGACAGATGTAGTCAGTCAGTTTTGGAGAAGGGAGTATTACTAAAGAAGTTAGGCAGTATGAAAAGGACTTTATCTCTGTACTCCACTTCCATTTGGAGCTAATTCAATAAAAGAGGCAGATCTGTGTCAATTGATCATTGTTGTCCAGCTGAAAGCCTAGAAGGACAAAATTTCTGTGTGCCATTCTGAGTACATGCAGTCTAGGACAGGGAGACATAAGGGTGCTACTCAGTGAACGAAACTTCCCAGATGCACCAGTTAGTATGAAACATGTTTCTCTTCAGTTTTCCAGTTTATGGTGTTGTAACCAGGAAGCTGTCCCTAGTCACCAGTGACAACAGGGGAATATATCCCTCTCTGAGTGTCGTTGGAGAGGCATCTCTTTTTCATTAGTGTGACACCTGAAGGCCGGGGTCCTTGGTCTGTTCCTCACTGAAGGACTTCAGGTTAAGCAAGGTAAATATACATTCCTCTACATGCATAAGCAAAAATAAGTCATGATTTTAAATGAACTATTCATTAGACTATCTAGCAGTTACATGGGTTTCAGTGAGATAGGATTAGGCTCTAGGTAGGTATGATTTGGGGAAATAAATTCTACGGAAGCAAGCATGGTTATGTTTCTGCTACAAAACAGTAAGAGAAAAACTATCAAATTCAGAAAATTTGCTTATTAAAATTGGGTAGACAGAATCCAGTAAAAGAGAAATGGATTAATTTATCAAACATACTAACAAAAGACAACAGTGATACGAGTCTTATAGAGTATCAGTATATACAACTTTTTTCCAAAAATTCAAATGAAGACATTTTATATTCAGTACTAAACTCTTAGACAACCCTATTTATCTTCTAAAATACAACTAGGATGAATATATGAACTGTGAGATGAGATTATTTACATTGTAAGTGTTCAAATGCTCCCATGTCAATACAGAGAGAATTAAATCTACAGACTTCCACTAGCACTGAAATGCTTTTCATTATGAAATTGGAAAAGAAAACCATAAGTTGTTGTTCAGGAAACTCAGCTTACAGTCTATGAAAAAATGTTACAAACTACTCAGATAACTGGGATCTAACTGAAAATGAAGTCACTAAAAGAGTTCCAGTTCTTTTTATTGTAGGGGGAAGTGGGAAATTCAAGCTCCACAGAAGACTGCAAAAATGAGTCACTCCAGATGGAGTATATTGCATTCCTAATTAAAGAGCACACACAGTACTTCACGATTTTAGTGCTCTTAAACAATCTCACTGGCCATAAACATTATGCTAATGTCTGTTGTGGGGAAAACCACTTCTGACAGTGACAGTATGTGTTTGGGTGGATAGCAACAGCACCACTTCATGAAATAGTTTTCTTTTCAAATAGGAGATAGTTCTCCTATTTCTTTGGTTTCCAGAGAAATCCAAAGCATCTGCTGAGATGCTGCTAGATATGAATTAAGATGTGAAACAATATCATGCACATCAAAGTAACTCACCTATTTTAAGGTGAACTTGAAAGCAAAAAAGACTGTAATTACACACTTTGATTTTATTGCTTAAAAGCAGAACCAGGTGATGCTTAGAGAACCCAAAGAGGAATAGCAAAGAACATATTCAAGTCTCTCTTTAAAATGCATTTCCACGGTGATATATACTACTTTGAATTTTATCTTCTTAGTAGAGACAATATCTCAGCAAAAATCTGCCATTCACCCAATTTCTTCTAAATGTACAATGATATGAATCAGCAATAACAATAAAATTGATTGGCTTCTTCAACCCAATTCAGGATCCGGAGAGTGATGAATGTTCTTTCTTACCTGGTTTCAGTTCTGGTTTACACCTTTTGTCAAATGGTAAAATGTATCAGATTTCAAGACAAATTTTGTGAGTAAAATGAATATAGACTTACCTGTCATGCTATCACTTCTCCAGTAAAAAAACTCTTGCATATCCTGTCATGCAGGCGAATTGGCTCTATAAAGTGTTCTGCTGTACACAAGGACTTAAAGCCACCATTTAATACCAAGAATTTCAATCAACTGAAACACAATCTATGTAATTCAAAATGTAAGAGTACTAACAAATATGATGATGTTCAATTATGGTTAACAAATATGATGCTATTTTAATTATGGTTAAATAGACTTTTAAAATCAAATACATTAACTCATTTTCTTAAAAGGCAAACTGCAGGAAGTACAATGCACTACTGTTGGAAACATTTTGGCATTACCAAGTGCTAAGAAGTCAGACAACCACCCAAAGGAGCAGGCTGAAACACCATTTGCATCCATTAATATTTCATTTGTTTCATTTAAGAAAATTGTTTCATTTAAGAAAATTTCTCACTGACCTGAGTGTAAGAAGCTAATTTTGCCTTGAGAGCAACTAGACTAGACTGCTAAAGAATGGAAGTGCATGTGTAGTGTAGTATGTGGGGGAAAATCATAAGAAGACTAGACCAAAGAGATGTTAAGCATCAGAGAACAGCCTAAACCAGATCTGCAAAGAATAGAGGTTGCAAATGTTTAGAGTTAGGAGGTTGGCCATGATACTGGGCCAGCAGAAAAGGTCTTTGATGGAATCGTGGGCTGATACAAGAGTCTGAGCCAAGACACCAGCTTAGAAGGAGAAGTGGCAGAAGAGTTGGCAGCTGTTACTCTCCATTTTTGCCTCCAGAATTTAAAATTAAATCCAAGACTCCTCTGACTTACCATTCTTTTGGCATTGCTAAACACTTGTCAAATCCATGGGCAAAACATTTGTTCACCAACAATGATCTGTCAGTTCAAGCACAGAATTCACCACTGTGCCTCTTGCCTCCTCTTCATGGATCAAGTATCAGCAGGGACATTCAGGATGGCAGACAAGCAAGGTTGGGAAGGACACCCAGCCCCAGCTCCAGTTCCTAGAAAATAACGCATGCTGTCCTAGAAGATTATTCTTAAGCTTGAAAAGTCAAGGTCTCAGAAGTAGGGTGGTTCATGCAAGCCTAATTTAGCCATTTAAGCAATGCAAAAGTCATTAACTGCAAGATCACAGACTATATTTATCCATAAGGCATCTTAATCAGGGCAGAAGGTAGACCTGCTCTAAGGATGAATCAAAGATGTGTGCTGAAGGAGCCTGCTTGCAAGACTTGTTGCAGAGTTTGGAAAGAAAGAAGTAATTAAACAGGAATACAAAAGATGGTCTCATACTTTAGACAGCAAATTTATTCTGGGGAACTGGATCCTACCTTTGTTTTCTCTGAGTATTCACAGTCACCCATACAAGTCAGTCCCCAGAAGTTTCCAGCAGATTGGAAGTTAGCAGATTTGTCTTCAAGACAATCTTCAGGCAGCTTTTGAACTACACATGTAGATAGATCCAGTCTGTATGCCTTAGGACCTGCATCTATATCACGGAATTAATATAATCCTTGTCTCCATACACAAAGTTACACAGTGAATTAGCTGCACCACTATGGTAATACAGGAGAACATCTGAATAAATTTTCAATTCTCCCTTCAGAAAGTCTTTGAACAATGTGTAGTCAACAAGGAATAGCACCACACACTGTACAACATTCACAAAATACTGAATTAAGGTCGTAAGGGCAACATTTATTCTGACATTTCCTACATTATGAGTTCTGGTCTCTGCATTCTTAATGTTCTTTTAATATTGTTTCTCAGGATAATGCTTTTATAAAAATGAAACCTAAGTACCCATCCATATAATAACATTTTATTACTTTGTCAACGTCAAAGTCAAAAGAAGTACTGGGATTTCTGAAGCAGCTAGCTACTAGTTTCTAAAGTGAAATATACATAGCTCTCTTGAGTATCTTAAACTAAGGAAGAAACTCCATACTCATCTAAAATTTCATTAAGTCTTCATGGAACCATCTATGAATACAGACTGGAATTAAAAGAGAAGACTATCACTTACATTGCCCTCAGATTTTAGAAATATGATTATGTCTTCTATTGTACACAGGTGGTATAACCTATTCATTCATCCTATGATGTTCTCTTTATCTGCATTAGGCTCAAATATGAATACATACATTTTCTATTACTCTCATCATGCTCAATCATTGATTTCAATGAGAACAAAGTTTAAAATATTTACATACAGCTCTGGTAGAAAATTTTACTTGTAGTCCTGTCTCAATA
Source organism: Aphelocoma coerulescens (assembly GCF_041296385.1). Classification (NCBI taxonomy): domain Eukaryota; kingdom Metazoa; phylum Chordata; class Aves; order Passeriformes; family Corvidae; genus Aphelocoma; species Aphelocoma coerulescens. The sequence goes on from NC_091017.1 coordinate 35,778,861, forward strand.
CAGCTATGCTGGTGATGACTGTATAAAAATGAAGGGATGAAACAGCTTTTGCATTTTTTGCAGTACCATTAACATTACCGGAAAAGTAATAACTTTCAAGGATTCTGGCTGTTTCATCATCAGCTGCACTTAATTTGCCCTTCTGCTAATTTGCAGTGCTTAAAAACCTATCAAATGACACTTCTAATCGACAGCGTACTCTGTGATTATAAACTGATTAAACTCTATGATCTCTCACTGCCTTGTAAATACTTCTGCCACCTTTTCCAACAGAAATTATTCAGAATTATTTCCTATGCATGTATACTGTGTTGTTTTATTGAGCTAAGTTTCAACTCCTAAAGTCAGCTGCAATTGTCAGTTTATTGTCATTATCTAGGCAGTAGAGGAGTTATTTTTGTTAAGGTTTCTGTATTTACTAAAGCAGATAGTATGAATGAGGCTGGCCTAAAAAGAGCAAATAGAGATGCCTGGTTTTTTAACAAATGCTTTTTGAAGCTCTGTACCAGTGTAATAGTACTCCTAGGCTTCCAATTGCCTGTTCACTGAACCTGGGGCAAGCTATCAGAAGTGAAAGCATCTGCAGACATCTCTCTTAAAACCAGCTGGGACAGAGTCTTTTCAGACAATTATTTGAATGACAGACTCATTTGGATAGCTTTTACCTTATTCAGAGGTGATTAAGTCTGGCCCTTTGGTGACCTTTGCCAACAAGTATCATGGAACAGTTGAGTTTGAGAGGGACCTCTGGAGACCATCTAGTTCAACCTCTGCTCAGATTTGGGTTGGCTGAAGTCCACTCAGACTTTTAATGCCTCCAAGGATGGAGATTCCTTGTGCCAGTGTTCACAGTAAAAAGGCCTTACTTACATTTAAGTGGAATTTCAAATGGATCTCAGTGGAGTATTATGGGTCTCAATACTTTTGAGAACAAAAAATGTCTCAGGCTACTTGTCTGTTGCTCAAACTCAGGAAAGCATTTAGCTATGTCCTTTGCTTTAAACTTATTGGGTTTTTTAATTAATGGAAGTTCAACAGAAGGTGGGCTTTTCAAAAATCTCAGTAGATGTCTATCCCATTTTTAGGTACATAGCATATTCAAAGAAACCCAGCCTCTACCAACTTTTAAAACAGAAGCATCTGCCTCTACGTGGTGCAGTGTAACTTTCACATTCATGTTCATTTGTTGCAGGCTGATTTAGTATATAGCCAGATGATAAAAAGTACGCATCTCCTTAATTAATGGATTCAAGCATTTAAGTCAAGAAGACGTTCAGGAAGAAATGCTCATTTCTGAACAAAATTTTTGGAATATCACTTTTGTAATGCAAATCTGAGAATAAGCAGATTGAAGGTCAAGTTCTGAATGTAATTATGGTCACTATAAATAATCCATGAAGAATATTAATTTGAAGCAAAGGATGTTAATTTCTGATTTAATTTTAAAATTCCCTATTTGGCCATATTCTATAAAATTTTTCTTTTGTTTCAAAGAAAATGGATCAAAAAATCCCTTTGTAAAAATTATTTTGAAAATGGATGTTTTAGGCTTTTTTTCTTGCTCCTGTGCCTCTATTTCTGCAATTATTTTTCCTTACACGTGTGTGCTTTCCCATGATACAAAAGGTATTCCAGTTTAGGAAACATAATCCAAGAAGGAAACATAAACAATTTACTCAAAACCAATGTCAGCTTGTAAAACATTTCAAATCACTAATGTTGTAGTGAACTTTCAGGCAGTACATGGGTTATATTCTTTAAAGATACTGTAAAATGCTAAGAAATTGTAATCTATACTGCCAAAACTAGTGCAGAAGGAAAGATAGAATACACAGATGATTCACAATATCTCTTACTGAATTTTAGATTTGTGTGTACCCTATCTGCCTTCCTTTCTACACAACTGCTATCAAAATAGAGGTCACAAATATTTGCATTGTAAAGGAGTGCTTGAAACATTTGGAGAGTGGCAAAATACAGAATAACTGGAACAAGACTTCCTCTGTCCCAGCCCTTCCACCTCTGCCTTCCCTTTTCATTCCCTCAGGGGTCCATCTGGACTGAGATGACTGATTACTGTATGCTATTTATTTGATTATTCACTGGGCACACAAACATTCATTCCCTCTGCCCTCCACTGTAAATCTGTTCTGCAATTATAAAATGAAATATTTCACTTTCTGAGTTAATACTTGTGGGTTTGGGGTTTTCTCCCCTAGTTAGAACTGTCTTTTTAGGGTTGTTTTTGCAATAACCCAGCCCAAAATCTCACAATAATACTGTACAAGATATTAAAATTATTGTGGAAATATTGCTTCACTTACTTTAAAGTCATCAGCAGAAATGTTTCATCAGTTTAGCAAATCTGTACTCTTACAGTATCTCTCATAAAACCTCAATTTTACAGGATTCTCTAGAATTTGATGCTAGAAAAACATCCAGAATATCTGTTCTCATGTTTTAATTCTTTTGGATATCCCAGAATGGATCCCAGGGGACATCTTATGCCAGCTTTCTGACAGTCACTTGGCTCAGCAGTAAACTCTCATTGGTTTCTGAATAAAACATGTGCCTATCCTGTAGTTCTCAAGCACTCCACATTATGTCAAGTACTTCACATTTAATGGAGAATGTTAACTACACTCTGCCTGTTTGCCAGGGCTTCAGCTAGTTAAGATTTTAATTAAATTTTGAGGATCTATTTATTTATTTATTTATATTCCAGTGGAAGTCACCCTTTAGAAATCCCCTTTTCTGAAAACAGCACTGTTTACAGTCTGTATGGGGCTGAGGAAAACAGGGTGACTGCCTTCTAATAACACAACACAGGAAAAACCAGCACCCAATGCTGAATGGAAAGAAGAAGCAGATGGATGGGAAAGAGAAATGGGGACAGGAACAAATAAAATCTTGATTTTCTTTTTCAGACTGTGCCCATAGATACCAGCTCTGTAGCCAAATATTCAAGACTTACAATTACCAGCCTAACTATAAAAAAAGATTTTTTGAACTGCAATTCACAATAATTTTATTGTAACTGCAGAGCAGAATGTCCCTCAAGGTCTCTTGACCTTTGGCAACACCTCAGAAATTCAGTTCTTCACAACAAGAGTTACTGGACATTACTAATGGAACTATGAAAGCACATGGAGTGATCTGACATGAATGCAAATGACTGAGTCAAAACATAGGAGAGACAGGATTTAGGATGTTTAATTCATTCTTACAGACTCCTTAGGGTTTTTAAGCCTTTGCACAGTAAACTCCTCACAAAGGTATACAAAACTGGATGTGGTTTGTGTTAGTGTGTTGGACTTCTTTGAAGGAGGAAATGCAGGTGGAGAGGGACAGAGTGAATGGCCCTTGCTAGGACAAAGAGAACTTGAGAGACTTGACTGATGCTGGCAGCCGTAGAATACAGAGGACAGACGTTGTGAAGGTTGCTTGGAGTAAAGACAGTGAAAGTGGGGGGTCATATAAGTTGACATCTTTCTTCATACCAGCAAGTAGGTATCTCAGGTAAAGGAAATACCTGAACCCTTAGACCCTCAGTGGCTCGCAGCAATGCAATACAACTTCATTAAATAATCAGATGGTAGCAAAAAGATTAAGTGCTAACTAAGGGCATGACATTCAAAAGCTGGTTTTGAACTAAGTTTTGTTTGTTGTCTTCTTAAAAAATTGGACACACATATATAACCATGTAAACAAAGTGTAAGAGTTAGGGAGTTGTCTTTAGAGATGAGCGAATTTCTGTTGCGGTGGCAATATCCACTTTACACCCCCATGTTGCTTTGAAAGTGGTCTCTCCATAAACATCTGTGCTAGAAAGTTCTCCCTTTACCAAAATTCCACTGGGTACTGACTCTCTCCCCCCTCCCATCCCTTCTCCCATTGGCCCCTGTTATGTCACTCAACCTTGCCTCTGCCCCCTAGCCCTCAGACTATTGGTTTTGGATGCTCTGCCCGCCTTTGGGAGCTCTCGGGATAAAACTGGCGTGGGCTTTCAGTTCTTGGTTCTTCATGCCTCTGTTCCCTTTGGGTATGTTGCCATTAAACACCTTGGAATTGCATGCAGAAAGCCCCTCTCACCTCTTTGTCTCCAGTTCATGCACAGACTGTGTGGGTGTGAGCGGCTGTTCACGACCACTTGTGAAGGTGAGATCGTGTGCACGCGTAGGTGCTGGCAGAGTGCTGTCTAAGCATCTCCATGAGGGACCCTGTGGAATATATGTGGCATCGATTCACCAAAGCTCTCTTCCATAAATTTCTCCATTCTGCAAGCTGGAAGGTTATTGCCTAGATTGCTCTCATTCCCCAAAGTTTCTTTTGTCCTTAGACCTGCACAGTCATGCTCAGACCTTTTCAGACTGTACTCAAATCCTCTTTTATAGGAATCTGTTTGGTAGGACTCTGAAGGAATCAGTTTCTTCTCCAGTTCTGTGTTCACATTGTGCAACATTACTATGATCTGAGAGTATCAGACAACTTGGACAAGGCCCCTTATTCCCCACATTACTTACTCTACATCTAGGCTCAAAAGACCCTCTCAGACATGCAGAAGACTTAGCCAAAGATAATGGAAAAGAGTAAATACAAGGAAACAAATGCTCCAGTATTCAGTAAATCATTAAATTAGTCACTTACATTGTACAGGGTGAATTAGATTACTTACAGTGCTATGTATTAAGAGTAACCTCAATAAGAATTAAGCCTATTTTAATACTGATCTTAAATAAAGTATAAAAACACATTTCCTCTGCTCATGTATCACTGCTAGTACTGGACAGAACAAAAGATTTTCTTGTTATGGATTATTTCAAGGTTGAATATTTTCTCTCTGTTTCAACAAGAGGGGTTTTACTTGCATATGACTTTAATTCTCATCTGTCATTTCCTACAAATGAAAACACAAAAAACAGAAAGCAAAACACCCACATAGACAAAAGTAATGAAGTTATCCAGAGTAGGACACGTCCTGGAGTTTGAAGCACTAGTCTGAAAGGAAAAAGAGTGTGTTTCAGTCTGTTGCTCTGAATGAAGCAAGGCCCCAGACCTCAGCCTCAGGCCTCAGTATGATAAAAACCCTTTAGACCTATTTACTTCTCTGTCAAATCTCCTCTCCAGTCCATTCTTACCTTATTTTGCAGAAGTGCCATCCTTTGTCTGGGACACGGTCCTAAGGGGAAGATTCTCAGTTAACATTTTTATCAGTGGTTTAGGTTAAACTGAAGCAGAATCAAACCCAAGCAAAAGCCTCATTTTGTTCCTGGTCCTTTTTCATTACTACTAACTACTAACAAACAAGCCTGCACATTCTAGTCCCCATAGAGATAAAGATACTCTTCTACAGATAGAGATCAAAACAGATTGCTCCCAGGAACCAGGCAGAGTTGTAACTCAGTCATGATTCCCTTCCTGACCTAGTCCCTGGGTATTAGAGCAGTGCATAACCCACTTTCAGGCCATATAAATTCAGCATATCATTGTTAATAATTGCTATGGGCCTTTGTGATTTCTTCTGTCATTTTATAAATACGAGCAAACCTACAGCTCTGATAACTGAATCAGCATTTATGACTTTGATGCTATTTCTAGTATAATATGTACCATGGCCTCTTGGTACTGCTTCGATCCTACAAAATGCAGCAGTATTTCTTTTTCCTTGTTGTGCATGTATAAAATACTGGAGAGCTGGCTTTCAGCAAGCATAAAGGTTATTCAGACACTGAAAGGCACTTTCTGAAAGAAGATTGTTTGAAACATTCTTTAATGTGAAGAGTGATAACAATAAGATGAGGTTTTTTTGTAAATTTCAAGGGAGGTAAACCTAAAGTTAAGTCCTTGAATATGTTTCACAAAACGTTCACCTCCAGAAATTACTAGAAAGTAACAATAGTCTAAATTTTGCAGTTTTCTTCAATAAGTATATGGATTTCAAACGGCTGCAAAATAAATGTTTTCTAATAGAAAGGTGCCAGTAAATTACTAGAGGACTACTACCATTGGCTACTACTTCTTTTGTCAGTGCTATTTTTTTACAGTGATGAAAAAATTATATTAATAAGTTTCTATTTAACTTTGTAGATGACTCTGGAAAATAAGAAAGGAAAGAGAAAGGACTGGTGCTGCTTGAACGCCATGATCCAAACAGATACATCCCATTACAATTAAATATGTGATAATATATGTGAAAAATGAACAATTCAACTATTTTTATAGAATGAATGTCTCAAAAAACAGTCCCTCACAAATGACTTGTGGGTCATTGTAAAGTGAGCTGCCTCAGTGTAAACTGTTCCTACACTGTCTTTTCTAGATAAGCAAGTAAATTGTTTGCAGTGTTATGAAGAGGAGAGGTGTCAAATAGAAGTAGGAAAGCATTTGTGTCTCTGTACATGGCACTAGCAAATATCAGTGCTAGAATGCATGTTTGAATGGCCCCGGGAAAACAAGTAAACATTCAGAAAGAGCAGAATAGAAGCCTGTAATTATTAAGAGATTATAAAACAAACCTGTGATGTCAGGCTGATCAGGCTTAACTATTCTGTTTATTAAAGAGGCCAAAACATGACTCAAACACAGTACATAGTTATTTGCACAGGAAAAGCCATTACAGGAAAGACTTAACAAGACTCAGTGGCTGCAGAAAAAATCAGAGAAATCCAGCCTGGAAATAATGCTGAGGTATATATAAGCAAGTTTTAAAACAGTCTATTGCAGGTGGTCCTAAACCCAGTGGTATGGCTCCTCTCAGACAAGACTGTGCATCTTACTAAAAGATGTGCTCAGCAAGCTTTCACAGTGCTCTCCAAATCTGAAATAGGTTACTAAATGAGTATTTGTAACCTTAGCATTTAAGGAATATTTATGTTTCACAGACTGTTTCAATTTGCCAATTCCTTTGAGCAATAAGGATGTATAAAAGCATAAGTATCAGTCGGCTAACAGGAGAGCATTGATTTTTCCCCATTTTGAGATTTCTTGTTAAAATTTCTGACAAATAAGAACCCTAAGCAGTAAAGTATACTTTCACTACTTAGACAGACAGAACACATAAACGATATGAAAAACTATTAATTATACATTAATTATATATTTATTAATTAATTATATAAGTAGAAAAAGAATATTTTTTTTAAGTGCCTAAAGTGTTGGCCATGTTATTATTGTTCATCTGCTCTTCAGTGTACAATCTGCTCTAACTCCCAGCAGCAACATCTCTGAAAGAAAGTTGCTCCTCAGGTAGTGATCTGAACTTCCTGACAACAATGATTACTATTTCATCTCCAGCCACATATTATTTCATATCCCTCACATTTTTCTTTAAAGGAAAATTCTAAAGCGCATTATCAGTCAAAAAATTCATTATTCCTTCCCCAATACTGGATTCTTTTCCCAGCACTGAGGTTTCCCCAGCTGCAGGACTTCAGGTTTTCCTCCATCCTGGATCTGGCAACTCCCCTCACTTGTTATACTTAAGTCCTTTTGCAGTCAATAAACAAGACTTCTTTTTCTTTCCCTCAATTTTTTGAAGGCATTTCTCAGAGTATATCTAACAAAGAAACAATCTGAATGGAGGTGGACAGAGTTCAGTGAGGAGATGTGGGCTTACGCTTTGCCTCCAGACAGAAGGACCTGGTGTCTGGGAGCAGGTTGGGTAAGAGGAACATCTTCTATCATTGAAGCTGCTTCAGTACTGAGGTGAGTGTTTTAGCAACAGAGTTATTTTAGTTTGGGCAGGGAATCAGGGAATACCTATTTTGACTACAGAGTTTTTGGCAGACTGGCTCATTACTTGCAGTCTGACACCAGAATTTGATTTTTTTTTTTTTTACAAGAACCAATTGAAAGTGCTAGAGAGAGGTGTCAAATGAACAACTGTTTTAAAACTGTCAGAGACTCATAAATTATGGAGCAAGGTATCACTGAGGACCTGAATAGTAACATCTCAAGTTGTATTATTGATTCTGCACTTCCCCAGATTGGAAAAAAACCCCTAAAACAAGTAGCAGCTGCCATGGCTAGGTTTGTCTGCACACACAGTTTCCCTAGCTAAGTTCCCAATGGCACGTTAAAATGAATACAGGTTATCTCTATTGATATTCAAGCATTTTTGCCTGCAAGAATATATAACGGTTTTGAAGTCAGATTTGACAATAGTTAGGACATGCTATGCAAATAATGTCGAGCCTACTTCCACTGACTGTAGTGGAAAAGGCTTAATTTGAAATTGTTTATACTAAGCCTCCCTACTGAACAAAAGCTAAACATGCAATAAATAAATGTTCCTGTGAAAGCTGAACGACTGACAGAAAAGAAGTTTTAAGTTACATCTATCAATAACAAAAGGACACAAAAAGAAACAAATAAAGCTCTAGATATTAACAGGATTAAAAAAATTCCATAAGGCAACAAAAGAGACCTGTGCTGATGAAATGAGTAATTACTGCCAATGACTCAGATGCTAATGATAGAGACTGCCTCTAAGGCATAGGAACACATCTAGGCCAAAATAACTTTCTGCTTCCTCTTATCACACCGAACTAGCAGTAAGAGATGTTCCTTAGTGATCCTTCAGCAGAAAGTAGAAAATAAGAATCTGAGGGAGAAGAGCAATTTTGGATTGAAATAAAACCTTTGACAAGGACTACAGTTGTTCTGAAGAATATGTGGATTGGATCAGACTGTAAAATTTTCTTTTGTTGCTTTAAATCAATGTCTTAAAGAACATTCTGAATATTGCACAAGTTCATATTATTTGGTCTGGATAATTTTATGTTTTATATATGGGTAGGAAAGAAATCCTACAACCTGAGATCGTGTTGTATAGGCCAACATCTCAAAGCCTAAATGAGTACTAAACAAGAATTAAAGAGGAACTGAAGAAACAATACAAGTGGACAGATACTTGTGATTATATACAGAACTAGTTTTCTTTTCTCTTGTTTATACAATGACCAAGACTGTCAGACTATCAAAAATAACTTTAATGTTCTGTGTGACAGAAGCTTAAAAGCATCCCTGCTCATGAGGCATGGCAAAAGTATTCAAGCACATATGATTGGGTTTGTGAACAGTGTCTAGTGAGAAACCTTGCAAGTATTTTCAAATAGTCCGTAATAAACACTTGATTCACTGTTGAGTATAAAGATCATTTGAGCTAAACATTTTATTTGGTTTGTTTTCAAGTACTGTCCCTTTTTCTTCATTTTTGCTTGCCATCAGGAAAGAATAGAAACTTGGTTATACTTGGGTTTTCATTGTGATTTTAAAGACTGCTGTTCCCTGAAGCAGTGAGCCACAATAGTTATTATGTCAAAGCACAAGATATTACTTTTTCATGCAACCTGTCATAGCATTGTGATACTCTTCACCCCTTAGAAAAAGAAGGAGCAACTCTCTTACAGATAATCCATTATCAAAATCAATGTTCCCAAGACCTGCAGAACACACATAACTGGCACCGTCTGTGTCAATAAGTTGCCATTCATTACCTTTCTCCAGTCATTAAGATGAGCACCAAACATGCCCAGTCAGTGCAATCAGTCAACCACCTTTCCCAAGTAAGTAATTACCTCACTGCAAATTTTTTAAGAATGGAAGAGCCGCTGCAAAATGGAAGAGCCCTGTGAGTTATTCCAGTGTTGCCCATCCTTTTCTGTCATAACTGCTGACATAGAAAAGTATTCAAATGACAAATTCTGAAACTGGGAAAATACAAACTAGAACTTCAGCAGAGTATTTTACATAGATCTTGTCATTTACTTGGCCAACTGACTGTAAAATGGTAGCACAGTTTTAAAGCTAGAAGGCTTGACTGCTTTTCCTAGATTGCAGCCGCCCAAGATTTGCTTTTGGTATGTCTGTGTGCAAGGAATTTGGGTTTCAGGGTCTTACAAACTCTTCAGAAGTCCCAGCACAGCACAGCTTGGTGCTGAGATGAAGTGCTGTCTTAGCCCTAAAATGAAAGCCTCGCTACAGCAGTGCAGTGCACAAGCTGTGCTCTCCACAGGCATCACTAAGCTGTCTTTGGTCCCAGAGTGACACTGCTTGTCACCTGTGCAACTGTGGTGGCCCTGTGGTGCTTTGTCTACCCTGGGTAAGGATGTAAAAAATGTTTGATTTTATAGTAGCAGTCCACTGTAAGGAAGAAATCGATAACCACTGAAATGCTAGTTTATCTGCCTCCTGTAAATTTAGTAGATAGCATCACTGTAACATTCCTCATTTTCTATGGCATCCTAAATATGGTTGTATTACTTTCTAGATAGTACAGATGGAGATAAAACACTCACAGAGAACACACTCAGGATAACCAATACAAAAATGGGTAGAAAATTGCTGATCCAAAGCCCTTATGAAATATAACAACTTTGAATGTCTGTTCAGGTAGCACATACACAGTAAGGGAAAATCATGAGCTTCAGGTTTAGATTTTAATGAGATCTACTCCAATATTTTATTACAATTACTGTTGCAAGGACTCCTTTATGGCACAACATTCTTCCAGGAGAATTAGAGCTTAATCAGCCATATTGCAGAAGATAGGCATTTTTTATGGAGTATCTTCTTTAACACATTTTAAAAATAATTGTAATTGATGCTAATAACAGCAAGACATGATTTTTTTTTTCCTTTAGAGTGATAGACTCTTCCTATAATGTTAATATTTAAATGTACTATGTAAAACCAAAATGAAGATCATCAAAATATAGAGCAACGAACCTAAATGGAATAAGACTAATTTTGACTTAATTAAATTGGGGCTGAGGGGAGAAAATCACATCTTCATGAGATTTTTTGTGAAAACAGATCTGCATGAAAGAACTATAATAATTAAGGTCTAAGTATAGGACACTCTTTAGCTTTATACTGCCTCTCTAGGCCATATTGACGCAAATAATAAATATTTAGAAGGACAAAACATTTTTTTCCTGTCTGACTGAAGACACAAGGTTTGGTAGTGGCTTTAATAGAATCAGTAGTTTGAGGTCAAAAGCTTCTATTTGAAGTTCTCAAACAACCAAATGACACTCGTCAAAATGCATGGATTAAAGCACTACACCAGGAAAATCCTCAATCCATTTTTTAGAACTTGTCATTAATCTATTTTCTACACAGATTTTGAATTGTGCCAGCTACAGTTCATGTCAAACTAAATTTGGATTTTACTATCTAAATGCCAGCAGAATTTTAAGAGCTATTCATTTTTCTTATATTAAGTGGTGTTTTGTGAGATATCCCCTGCCAAATAGTATGCTGTGAGTTGTTACAGGTGGGGGCTATTTTCATTCCTTTTGTGAGTGAGCCTGTCCTGTGATCAAGAATGCAGGCTACATTTCTAGGAAGATGTTTTCAGCCAAGTATCTCAAAATACAGAGACAGAGGTTCTACTCTGGTTGTATGCTTTGGTGCAGTTGAGAAATCCAGAAAAAGATATTCCATCTAAAAACAGCAGGAGCAAGAACATGAAAGGCATCTGAACTAACACATTTGTATGGTTGTGTTGCCTCAGCCCAGTCCATGTCTCAGTCTCCCCATGCTGGTGGCCATGAATGTCTTTAATTGCTCCCTTAATATACTATCAAAATTGCCATCAAATTACTTTCTTGTTATCAGCCTTAAAGCAGACGTAAGTTTACACAGGACCCAAACAATTCCCTTACAGAATCAGAATCTGTAAGTTGAGATGAGGCAAAACAAAGAAAACCTGTAACATGTCTTTGTGTCACTGAAGGCTTTTACCATAGCTTGGTTCCTACAGCAGTAAACTTAGCCTTTTCACAAGCACTCAATCCACTCTTGAAATGATTGAGAGAGTTATTTTCTTCTTTTTTTTTTTCAGTTTGAAAAGGAAGTTGCTCCTGGCCTGAAACCTTACAAGCCAAGGTTCAGCTCAAAACATATTTTATGGCTGAGTTATTGCAAGCCATTTAAATTAAGGATTTATAATGGAAATGCTGACACAACCTAAACGCTAGCTGTTTGAATGGCACCACTGTAATTATATGAGAATTTAATGATTTCAGCTGCAGCTGAACTGACAAACAGCATAACCAAATAAACACCAGCATTTATACAGGCCTTGAGTGAGAAAAAACATAGTACCAGACCTAGGTAAACACGCTCATAGGAACCTGATGGAAATTTTCATAGGGAAAAAAATCGGGAATATTCCAGGCTATAAATAAATACCACCTTAATTTCCTTTAGAGTGAAAAAGAATAGAGTCACAATGCAATTACAGAGTCCTCCTCTCCCTTTATATAAAAAGCATGTGAGACCATCCGGAGAAACACAGGATGTGTTAAACTACAGACTGACGAGTGACTCATCAATAAGATAAAAATAGATTTAAACTGAGAAACGAGCTGAGAGAAATGGGCTTAGCAGTGAGTAGCAGGCAGGGAAAAAGGGAAAGATTAAGAAAGCTAAAGAAGGAATTGGGAAGTACTGTTCCAGAACATGCATTTCATTTCTAGTATCAGCATCCTTTTCTATATCATATCTTAACTCAAGTTAAAAAATTTTGCTTAGTGAATATTGTGCACTCTTCTTGCAAAAGCAAAGTTCATACACAGACTTGTGTCCAAAAAAACCCCACCTTTTACATAATGACCAAATTATTGATATCAGTATTTTTCTACTCTCAGATAAAGCTTTTTCTAATAAAAACCAGGTTTCTGATGTTGGATATTTACATTTCAGTTATGTAGTTTTTAATTTGCCAGGCACCGCTTTTGTAATATATATTCCTCTGCGAATTTGCAATCACACCTTCAGGGTAGCATTGAGCATGTGTAAGTTTCTACAGCAGACTTTCCAGGAGTCTGCTCATATAACAATACCTTCTTGAACAATGCAGTATATCTATTCATATTTCATTAAGCAATGATATTTTCTCCCTTTCATCTCTTTGAAATTTTAATTCTCTCCAAAGGGCTTCATCTGACCCTGACAAGAACTTGTGTGCTATCATACCAGGTTTTCATCAGATATCCTGGTCCTCGTAGATCAATGAGAAATTATACATTTATTAATGATATCCCAGACACTTACAGGATTTTGTTGAACCCTTCAGATCAGAGAGGTGTACCACTGCTATCAGTGATTGTAGCATTAAACCCATATGGTTTTTATTTACATTATATTGAATGTGGAGAAAAAAAGGCATGAAGAATTAACAGACAAAAAAACTAAGAGGAAACCCTACTCTTATTTGACCCTCAATAAAAAAAATCATATTCTTCTCCCAGATTTAAAAAGAAACTATAATTTTAATGGTCATATCCAGAATAGTTTAAGATTCTAAAGCTGAAATGTAAGCAAAACCTAGGTATAAGTGCAGAAATGTCTGCATGCAAGCTGTCGCTTAACTCTGGAAATCTCTAAATTCTATATTTCTATATAATTAAAGCCCATCAAATCTACTTCTTTTTAGGTTTTGCTCTTCAGTATATAGTATAGGATCTTTTTATTGACCATGTTGACTAGGTTGACATCTGCCTGATGTCTAAATTTAATCAGAGTCCTGAAATTAGGTTTCTCTGCTGTCTTCATTGGTTCTAGCCTTTATTAGGAGGGCATTCATTATATTTTGCTATGTGAAATACAGAATAATACGTAGAAAAAAATCCCACAACAGGTCTGGAAAGTAGGATTTCATTACCAATCCAACAGATTTAAACTTCCAGGCCATAGAGGCTCCTCTTGCTTCAGCTCACTGGTGCAGTATGCCTTGAATTCTACCCTACGCAGTGGCTTTGGGCTCAACAAATGTGACTGACACGAGAGTAGAAATTTCTGATCATTTATCTCCTGCTTTCTTGGACTAATCTAAATCTGAATATCTGAGTGAAAACTAGATCTGATACAGTGAAATTACAGTGGTTTTTAACAGCGAAGACTGTTCAATACTAAATTCCTGGCAGTACATACTTCACTCAGAAATTGTACTGGGGATAAATGATTTAAAAGGATAACGAGTTAACTGTTGTCATTTGGTTAAACATGCAGATAGTTAATGGATTAATATCACTTCAAAATTAAAATATAATGGCATTTTCATCAGGACTTCACTGCCAGGGATCCAACAGTGGGATAAATAGCATATAACAGGAGAAAATTAATTACTGATTATGATGAAAAAGCGCAATACTCCTTCTTTTGTTTCATTTTTATTTCAATCTTAAGCAGAAAGGAGGCTCCCCAAAAATAGGAAGATAAACATTGATTCATATATGCTCTTTTGAGCATGCTGGTTAATTTCTCATCCCTGTTTTTTGAACACTTCTGACATAATGGTAAGCTTGTTTAACAAACAAAAAAAAAGAAATCCACAAAACTATTTTAGTGAGTCAAATGGCAACTGACGTTAGTATCTGATTTTAGTCAGAGTGTTCTTGCTATTGTTGTGCATTTAGACTTCATAGCTATCCTACGGTGAGTTTTAACCTCAGTAGCACTGCAGGGGAGTCAACATGAAAATCAGATGGGTAATTATCGGTCAAAATTTGCCTTGAACACTAATCCTAATACAGTTTCCTAAGAAAATTTAATTTCCTAATTGTCTTTATCAATTTTTCAAGATATAAAAATTGATATACAAACAGATCAGGGAAGAAAAATAGAAGAGACATAACTACTTCAAATTCTGCCTTTGTTTAAATTTAATATAAATAGGGAAGCAAAACACTTTTGAGTGCACTTACATTTATTTCCAAATATAGGATTATGTAGCCTTACTTACTAAGCATTTTCTGTCTCCACTTCCACAATAATTGTGAGAAATGAATCTACAAGTACCAGTACTAATTGATACATATTTATGGAGTTGGACTTGATGATCCTGATGAATCTCTTCAATTTCAGCATATTCTATGATTGTTTTATTACAAGGAAAATGAACAAAAGCTCATCTCATTTGATAAACAGTAGATGAGATATAACGTGTTGCCATAATTTGATAGCATAGAGTGGATTTGCTTTCCTTGGTATCCATCTAAATTATCCTTCCTTTACACAAAAGAAGATAAATTTTCCTGAATTTAGCCTATTTTAATAAAACTATGGATTCTTTCTTATCACAAGATTGCTATGTATTATATCTAATATTTTAGATATTATATATTATAGATTTATCTAAAATACTGTCCTAATGTATTGTAGGAAAAAGTAATAGCAGCAGGCCTTAAAATTGCTCAGAACCATTTTCATTAAAAGAAAATTTTTAAAAATTGCTTCCCAAATCATAGAATATATTTCAGAGGAATTTTTACATTAAAATAGTAATATTTACAATACTCTATGCTAAATATTTCATCTAATAAATATTTATAAATATTTAATGCTTAATATTTACCCAGTATTTAATATTTAATTAGATTATTTTTGGTTCAAGTCTGCTGACTATGCAGAAATTTCTGTAATTTTTTTTTACTGGAGTAAATATTTAATTTGGTTTCTTTTTTTACTTTCTTGGATTCTAAGGCTTATAATGGAAAATAGGCATCTCTATGGAAATCATAAACCCAAAAATTTACTCATCTCTTTTTTTCATTTAGTTTAATTTTAGGACTGTAAGCAGAAAGTGCCAGCTATCTATATTTTCACCAGAAATTTTATAGCTAGAATTCTGCTACAAAGAATGTCTAACTTTGCTCAAGATTAAACAGTTAGGCTCTTCAGCTCCCTTGAGCTGGATTCAGTAACTCAGTTCTTTATTGGTTTTTGGCCTGTAGGACCTGATACACTGAGTGTGTCCTCAGCACGCCTATTCGATCCGGTGTGCTCTAGCACAATGTGAAGAGGAGTCTCCTGTTACTTTATGATTAGCACAGCCATTTGGGATGCTTGCCAGAAGTGTCCAGGCTCTGGCTGACACCAGCCCACAAGATGGATTCACATGGTCTCATGGCAAGAGTGCTCGTGCTGGGGTGTAGATCCCCCCCCAGTCCCTGGCACAAGGAGTAAGTAATATAAATTATTTCAGTATTGGCTGAAGTGACTACTGGAAATGAAGTCTGATCTCAGATGAGTGCCCGAAACACTTCACTATGGATTCTCTCTGGCCCAGGGAATTTAATTATTCTGCTCAAAGCTGAGCATGATGTACAAAGGGAGCCCTGTGCCAAATGTGGCTGGAATTTGCTGTTTGCTACACCCTGCAATCTGAGTGCTCACGTGCCTTCAAGTAAATACATGATTGTATCACTGTTCTTCTCCAATCTCTAAGTTTCTCCTTATGTGGAAATCTTGGGTAGGTCTGTTCTTCAGATGCTGAAACCAATGTTCTTGCTGTGTTTTGAAGCCACCGACTTTTTACTTAGATTTATCTCCAGTGTTTTAAACCACCTTTGCTCTTTATGCACTTGAGGTTACTTTATTTCCCATGGCCTGCAGGGAGCGGTAGTTTAATAAACCAATTCCATATCAAATGTGATTTTAAAGAGAAGAGGAAAAAGACGAGAGAAGATGAAAGTAATAGTAATAAGATCAAAAAGCTGCATAAACTAGCTATATGTGCTGCTAATGTGTTCTGTTATATTATTTCTGTCACTTCAGATTCCCAGGATGCCCATCTGCTTTTGTTGACTAGTTTCTGTTGCATTTCCTGGAAACTGTTTGTTCTGAGAAGCCTGAGTGTGAATGACAGTCTTATATATTAATTCAAGGAAATTAGGATAAGTGAGTACAATATAGGGTCTCAAGTGTGTTGGTTAAGCAATGCCAAAGAGCAGATTTAAAATGTAGGGCAGTTTACATTTCTCATGATGCACAGCAGCAAAGCACTCATTAGAATTCTAGCAATGTTTCTGCTTATTTGCAAGAGGTATGTAAGCTGTAAAATGAATGACAGATAAGCTTTGCATCTTGGGAAATGTGTGATTAAATTACAGCAATTTAAGATAAAACACATGAAGAGTTATCATTTTGACATGGTATTTGCTAAAAACATCCTCTCCTATTTACTCTACAATGCTTTAGATGTTTAGTCTGAAATATATGCCTGTGTCCCTTATCCAAAAACATGTGATTCCCATTGGAGAACATGGTACCATTATCCCCTACTTCACTTGTTTTTCAACATCTCCTCTGCAAAACTGCATCAATTGCCTTTTATAGTGCCATAAGAATTAATCAGAGGGTTTCTTGTTCAGAAGGGTATAGCTTCTGAATGCATGAACATAATGCCAAAAGCATAATGCAAACATTTTAGAGGTGGCTGCAAGAACAGTGAGCCTTTCCGGTGAGGATTTTCTACTGTCCGAAACCGCCCCTGAGCTCACGCTGCTGCCTCCCATTACTATGGCACAGAATTCTCAGCTTTGCTGTCCCCTTTCTCAAAACTCGTAGGAATTACAAAAGCCTTTTACTGTACCTGTCTACTTTGAAGGTGAAAAAGTGGGAAAAAATTTGCTAATGGGAGGATACCAAAACAATTGCTGAAGCCTTGCTTCCTTAGGCAACCAGCTTTAAAAAAAAAAAAGGAAAAAAAAATAACAGTGCTGTGGAATCAAAGCTTACTTACAAAGAACATAATCAATGTGAGAACTTTGTGGATCTGTTATTTCAGAAAGAATTTCAGAGAATATGTGCCTTTGTACAAACCCCATGCAAATAAAATGATAGCCATTCTGGTTAACATCAATTTTACAGATGAAAGCTTGTTGAGTTGCTCTACAGCATTCATTAGTAGACAGTTGACTCAGTTTTCTTTCCACATTCTTGTGTGTGTCCTTTCATCCCTCCCTCTTAATTTTTTTTTTCCCAATTCTTCTCTAAATATAAAATCCAGAGACTAGTCCTGCATTTATTTCTGATCTGACTTTCAGCTGCTGGCTCTTTTACTCCTCCTGCCTCCTTTCTGTCTGCACATAAGAGCATGAAAAAGTGATGGACAGAGAAGACATTTATTGCTTATGCTGCAAATAAACCCTTAGTGATCAAGAGGATAACTATTTTTTAATACTTTAAGACCTATGAGAATGACAGGATCACCTTGTTCAGAAACTACCCAAATCCAAATGCCAGGCTAGCAGATGAGTAAAACACATAAAGCATGATGAGTGCTCATCTTCTGGTTTTAGACAAAACACAAACTTCCACTATGGCAGAGGATTTTGTATAGCTCTCTGATGTAATCAGATTTAACTTTTGTGAACTTCTGTAAGTTGTTCCATTTAGTCATTTCTTGGAATGTCTGTTATTTAGTCTGTCTCTACTGCTGGAACCCTTTTACCCACTGCTGAAATAGTGAACCCTTTCTAAGTAACTTTTGGTATCATGATTGCTTTGTAACAGACCCATGCTAAGTCTAGAATTTCTACAAGAAAAAATAATATATTGTTTCAATAAAATAAGATCTCATCCCTACTTAAATGTTTCCATGTATTGGAGAAACAGAAAAACCTCCTACCAGCTCTGCAGCTGGTATCTTGACCCTTGCATAAAGCCTAAGACATCAGCAGAAGTGAAGAATTTTCTTCTCAAAATTAGTTCAGAGATGAGAGAAGAAAAGTAGACAATATATTTCAAGAAGTTGGTCAATGTTTTAATTGACCAGAATCAGGCTTAAGTGCTTTAAGAAAAGATCAAAACAGAGTCCTTGAACAGTATGGGCATTTCTGTTATTGTGGTGAGGAATCCTTTATTCCATATCCCAGAATGACACAACTTGTGCCCTCAGGCCTTATTTCAGCTTCCTCTCAGGGACAACTACACAGTGTTAGAATGTGAATATGACATACCTTTGCTTTTTTTGTTTGTTCGTTTTGAGAAAATTTAGAAAGCCCAATTTACTTTATCTTCACCAGCTGTATCAGAAACCAAACCATGGTGTGCCACCATCCAGGACAGGTGGTCTGTCTTAATACATAGGACATTACAGACCAGGCTGTGGCTTACAGGAATGTCTTTTCAAGGGAGACATCACAGTTCAAACCTCTATTCCTGAAGGAGATTATCCTGAAGTAAAGGTGGCATAGGTGAAAATGTAAAATGTGTCTCTTTGCTCACCTACATCCACCCCTCCCCAGTTTTTCCCTGAAAATAGGTTTGCATATTCCACTACAGAAACAGGGAAACAAGAAGAGAAAACTACTGGACCTTTAACTCTCATGTTGTAACATCTGTTCAGTTAGAGTTATTTTTTATACTTTTTTTGCACGAAATAACCAGTTAAGTAATGTGTTGTTTCCGTATCCAAAACTAAATTGAGGAGTACTTTATAATAGATTATCCTTCCAGTGTGTCTAAAATCTGTTCGTGACATAAAGGTAGACTGTTTTAATTACGAGATTACCTTAACAGAGCAATTAACAAATGCCTCATAAAACATTTATGGAAACCCACTTTTGAGCTTCTGCACTATCATAATTACAAATTTTCACAAGTCCCTAAATGCTTATTTACATAATAGAACATAATGGCTCTCAAGTGGTCATTTAAATCTCCCTCATAAATACCATCCATGTTTAGAAGCTCTTTATAACATGCTTTTGTCTAGATGTCCCAATATCCATGTGAAATGCTTTTATGATGTCATTTATGATATCATCAGTTAATCTGGTTGTTTATTTTGGTGTTTTCTTAATTTTCTCATTTCTGAACAGAAACACAGCAGGTATTTTACTTTCCAGGTTTACCTTTTGCACAGGTACTCCAGTCATTTCTTAGGACCTGTAAAACTTAGAAAGAGGCATCGATTATATGGGAATAAAGTACTGATAACTGCAGTTTCAGAATTTACACCTGACCTGGTGTGGTATGTCAGAAGTAGTTTCAGCTTTTTATGAGTGAGATAGTTATACACAATATAAAATAAAAATTGCTGTAGCTGTAGTGAGTTGATTAAAAGATGCAAAACAAAATTAGGAGGAAGTGCTTTTTAGACAAGTCCTACTTAGTAAAATATAATTTCAGACAGATCAAGATAGTGCTGAGCATTTTTGTGCAGAATTTCTTCTGAAATAAGATGGCAAGGACACATTTGTTTAGGAGCCTCACAAGGGGATGAAGTAGACTGGAATTTTGACCTATTGGAAGATGGCGGTCTAATTCAGTCTGTACTTGAGTAAGAACATAGAGGAAAAGGTAGTACCTAAGATACTTAGCCTGCACACATAAAACTTATGCTAAATATTTAATCTTACATATAAAAAAAAGATCCAGCTTCCTCTCAAAAAAAAAACCCTGGAAGCAGTGAAGACCACAATATTATTAGTTGCCAGTCAGGACAGTTTTGCATATTGGATTGTATTAGATTTTCATAAAAGGTTAATATTTTATGTGATTATAAATAACTGTGTCATCATAATGTATCTCCAATTGGGATTTTCTTTGTCATCTTCTTCAGCTTCCCTATATTGATTATAAGATTGTTTAGTGATCTAATCACCCAGAGCTATGATAGTTTACTAAAATGTAGCTAAAGAATGTAATTACAAGGGGAAAGTGACTACCGAAGTTTTAAATTGCTGGTGCCATCTTGAAAAGAGTGTCAGCACTTGCTCAGAACCATGCTTCAAGTAAGAAGCTCCATTCAACAACAGATGATCTGTATTTCTTTGACTAGTAGTTGGTCAAATAGCTGGCATTAGTATACAGGAACCTCACAGACCACAACTGGACTGAGCATTTGTAAAACATAGCAGTGCACTGAAAAGCTTTTTAATCTTGCCAGGATATGAGTGACATTCTAAGAAACATCAGAGAGGTAGATAAAAGCTAGAAGCAGAACACCTAACTGCTGTGCATGGAAATCATGGCCATGATGTCAGATGAACACTTAAAACACTGATATCTATTTAACAAAATAGAAATGTGAGGTAATTTTCCATTACAGTCATGTTCTATGACAAATAGAAGGAGCCTCATTAGAATGATTTGTTATCAGCTTCTGACTTCAGAACTCAATTCATTCAATCACAGTTTAAAGTGTCATCTACAGGAGTCTACACTGGACAAATTGGTAGGAATAACACAGTAATTACTTTGAAAGACTGAACAGCAATACCAGGACTTATGACATTGTCAAGAAGACTAGTCATTAGTAAGCTCGTGAGTTGCTATTTAAAACAATTGCAATAAGCTTTTTTTTGGTCCTGAATCTATCACTGATTACACCTTCTAAAGCTGTGCTGCAGGGACCTCTGTATGCAGAGGTTCTGTGTATGAAAGTGAGGGAGACCTAGCTGCACATGGAATAATATTTTTTTCTGAGCATCAAAGGGGAAAAGATCTTACCAAGCCTGACGGAACCAGAAAGATTACCAAGTGCTATTTACCATACCCTGACTCAGAGCATTAACAGGTTAAGCCATGGATATGAATTCTTCTGTACTTTGGCTCAATTGACTTCACAAAAATCACATCAGGAAATGTAGTTTTCTATTAGGTTTTGTTTGTCTGGGTCAGTAAAATATTGTTAGCCCATTGGGCTAAGATTTAAAGTATTGGAAAAATGGAAAATACTTCAAGAAAACATACTTCAAAATACTATATAACATCAACAACACAATAAAGAAGATTAGACACAGATTAATAGGGAATAGTGAAAGGTAAACAGTGCTGGCAAAAACAGAGATCTGAAATAAGCAGAAAATTCTAGTGATCTTACTCAAGAACTCACTTGTTTTAATACATATTCTTTTAAAAGAAAACACTAAGGAGACCTGTAGCCAAATACATGTTTAACTACTGCAGAAGTGCTTATATATTTAAATTTTATCAGTTTGTGAGAAAGTTCATATACATGAAAAAAATATCCTCCCATCCCTTTGCACATATAATAATTTTGTCAAAACGAAGTTATCCTGTGTTAGAAATATAATGCATGTGAAAATAATTAAATTATCGTTGAAAAATTCAAAGTATTAACAATCAAAAATTTCAAGCTGCTATAATATTTATCTGTGTGTTTTCACATCAAATTACTTTTCTTTAAATTCTGTTCCTAACCACTACACCAGGAATATCAGTACATCTATAGTTCCAGAAAAATGATGCAATTCCTATCATAGATTGCTTTTTCTGGTTGTAGAAATGGGTTTCAAAACGCTGTAAACTAAATCCTGTCAACAAATTACCAGATAAAATAAAATAGCTGATAGGCCTATCAATAAATGGTTACGATTTTGAAGATTTAAAAATTAACTACAGTTCATAGAGATCATTTAGTGTAAGCTTTTAATTGCCATATGTTCCCACCAGCAGATTTCACTTTGAAAACAGATTTCTTCATCATGTTGTTTTCACAGTGACAATCAATAGTGTTGAACATTTTAATATATTCAACCACTCATATTGAAAATATCTACAGTCATTAAAAATAAGTTCCATGTTTGTGAGCAATAAAAGTCATATTCAATCTCTTTTTACAGTTCAGGAACTGATTCTGATTTCAGAGATCATATTCTGCATTTCCTTAGTAGTTATAAATGCAATTTGATCCCAAATATGATAATCCCTTTAAATTCCCTGACAGCAATCTGTTCCCCTTACTCTCCACAGAGATGAACAAGCCAGCTATTTAAAGTACGCTTAACACTAAAGCTCTGTGGAAGATAAATATTCAATTTTGTGGCAAGTTTTGAGGTTTTCCCTTTGCTTTTGATCCACATTAGTGCAAAGGAATAATTTTTAATACAGTATCAAAGGTGTGATAAAATATCTAAAAAGAACTGAGCTATCAAATTTGCCTTTTTTTCCCCCCTTTTTTCTTTGCTCTCCACTCTTTTTCCATTTTTTCAAACATGTAAAGCTACCAGAAAGTTCAGGATTTTAAAAAAAAATCCTTCATGTAAATTTTACTGGAGTCATTGTATTTCTGTGAAATATCACATTCAATAAACCCACGTTTCAAAACAATTTCACTTAAACAGAAGGATGCCAGTTATCTCTTGTCATTACTATGCATTTCATCTCACAGAAGGGCATTATGGCTTATTGCAGAGAGCATTATGGCAAAGATGTGGGGTTACAAGAATTCCAGAGTAAAGAGTTCTCCATTGGTACGTGTTTGCTCTAATGCCTTTCACAATGCTGTACACAGGACCACGTGCAGCTCTGCAGTGACAAAAAATGTCTCACTCATCATTCAGCTGCTATGTGGAAACTTTTGCAAAATAGCATCTGTGTTTACACAGGCAGACATTCCCAATACATCTGTAGATCCTGCACGTGGCAGTGATCTCTCTCTGCAGATCCTCTGTGCGAGCACTGCATCTGCTAGACCAAGTGCAAATAAAAATAAAAATAAAAAATAAAAAGTCATATTTGGCTGCAGGTACTTTCTGAACTTTCAAAACACTACTAACTCTCTAACATGATCTTGAGATGGCAAATGCTAACAAAATTATTCTCTCGGTTATGAACTTCCAAGCTCCAAACCAAGGATATTCATAGTTTTTCCCTGAGCCAACACAGCTTCCTAAGTCTTATGAACAAAATCAAATCCATTTATTCAAAATTCTAGATTATCTAAAAGCATAATACTGTGTAGGTCTTCCTCTTTAACCACACAACACAAATACATACATGGTTTATGCTGTCACTTGCTCTGTTAAACATGATGTTGAAGAAAGAATAAACATCTCTGGACTAGAAGAATTAATTCAGCTCCTGTTAACTTCTCAACATTTTGAGAACCAGACTTAATCTTTTCTGAATCCATACCTTGTCTTCTGCCATTTTAATTTTAAAAGTGACTCTTGATTTGCAGACCTGAGTTTGTTCCATGTTCCAGATGCTCTTTTCTTCAGTCATCTTTCTTTCTTTGGCCTAAAATCTTACCTCTAGGCATGGTAGGTACAGATACACTAAACTACTACCACTTGCTCTAATTTTTGGCTGCTATCTGGTCTTCCTTTTGACTGTCATGTTTACTAGTCTCCATTGTTTTTGATGTTTCCTCATTTATACTGCAAGAACTGCTTCTGTCCTGACATGGAAGCTCATGCACACCTAGTTTCTGAGCCTGATCATGCACCTCTCTCACTCCTAATTTGGTCATAACACCAGTAAAAGAACAGAAATTATTACCTTGCACTAGAATATTATTCTAAGTAATCATTCTCCCTAATTACTGAGACTGTATGGTGGTAAACAATGCTTCTATTTTCCTCTTTTCTTTAAACAGTATCCTATATTCTTTGAAGATGTCAAAAAGAGCTAGGACTACAAATTAGCTCAGAGATTTTGGTGCTAGCTATCGGATTTTTCTTAATACTCAGTCTGCATTTTGTTACTTCAATGCTTACAACAGGGGATTTCTATTAAATTCAGCTCTCTCCTTCTGCACGAAAAATCATGCTCTGTCTCACCACTACCAGTTTAAAAGTTAGATTGCAAATTCCTTTTTATTTTCCAGCTAAACATATATTTAAATATTGCATGAACCTGGCCCCTTTCCAGCACCCATTTTATTAAAGCCAGCTGGGAAGTAATTATTGCACATGCTAAAAATGGCATTTGAGAGTAGAACAATGTGAGTTTTGTCCAATTTTGATTCACACACTGAGCTTTGACTAAATATTACATTCCAAGAACTCAGTCTCTTATGAAATGGAGTGTGAACAACTTCAGAAACATAATTTCTGAGAAATGTGGGAATCTAGGTCAAGGACTGATTGTAGCAGAATTTGCTAACATAAAGGGGTATGTTTTTCCTAAATAAAGAATGTGTTTTCAAGCACCAATGAAGACAAAATAATGAAGAAAGCACAAGCAAAACAAGTCATTTTGAGAATAAAAACATTAGATGTAAAATTCAGACTATATTGCATATATAATTTCTTTCTACAGAAGTAAAAGGCTTTGTTTCTTTGGGATTTGTAATCTAGTGACATTCTGACAGAGATGTTGCATATTTCTGATGAATTTCCAAACATTTATATTTTTTGGCTCATTTGGATGTATATTTTTATACCATATGAAGTTCTCACATGCATTTGTATAAACATGAGGCACTTTTTTTAAGCATAAATGCTAAATAATTCTCTTCAGGAGTAGCATAGCCTAATTTTGGGTTCTTTATGATTACTCATATATTTTCTAAAAAATAAAATTCATACCTCCAGCAATAAGATTCTAATTGGTTCTGCATTTGCATGCCAATGGATAAAAGTATTTAAAATCCTACAGATATCTACTGCTGGCTACATAGAACCCAGACACTGCCTGTTAAAAAGTGATTAGAAATTAATATAACTATCCCATGTATTCACAGCTTGACATCTGTAATATGTAAAGAATGATCATTCTTAAAGGGTCCATGCTTGTGAATGCTGTGTTTAATTAATGCCCAAGGGAGAGAGAAAAAAAGGAGGAGGAAAAGCACTGCAGCTGAATTTATTCTGAATTTGTAGTGATGTTAAACATTGCATGCCAGTTTTAATGGCATGTATTCATCTAGCTAACACTGTGTCTTACTGAGAACAAATGGTGTTGTCTGCCTTCTGAAGACAGGATTTTGAAGTGAATTTGGGAGTGCAGAGTAGATTTCTATTTTATTTTCTCTACTGATTTATGCTGGGTCTGCCACCACAAGCACCCAAGCTGCTCCTTGTATGCAGGTCACCTTTGCGCACAGGATACACCGAATTCCTGTTTATCTGCAGTGATGTTTTTAGGTGGGTGAGGAGAAGGATGCTGTGCTGCAGCAATCTGTACAAGTCATACCTATCATTTATATTGAGACTGACACTTCCCTTTTTATTCCTAACTGCTACTGGTATGTGTGAAAAGATGACATTTTGTTTGGTATGAAGACATTACATGCAACAGATACATTTAGAAAGAGCAAATACCTGCGCAAGTTAAAGTCAGAGACTGAAATATCCCAAGCAAACAATTTTGTAGCATAGGAGGAGATTTGAACCTCACTACAGAGGTTAAAAATTAAAAAAAAAAAAAACAAAAAACAACACCCAACAAAAATGCTACTATACCATGAAATAGTGCACTGGTACAGCAGAAAATGCCTTCTTACACATGCCACAAGAATATTACCCACTGCAGCAGTCCCTGGTCAGGCTCTGGACTGAAGGTTGTAGCTGAAGGAACACAAGATTAGGACAAGGACAGGGTTAGATCCTACCTACCCAGCTGTGGCTGCTGTTTGGTAAACCAACAGAGAAGAAGCCCCAGCTCAAACTGACAGGCCGGGCTTAGTTGTAAGCCAGTCCTCAAGCAGTAGGCACTTTAGGAGAAACAGTCTAGACACATGTCAATTAAATAAACCCAAGAGATCGGGAAACACAGTGTCCCTTACAGCTGCTTCTGTCCTTAACACAAAGGAAATGGCTACGAAGGCTGGACTTCTTTGCTTGTTATTTTTTCAAAGCTCAACTGCTAATTAAGACTTGGAGAGAACATGAATAACAAAGGCCTTTTTGTCTGAGTGAGAGCTTATTTCATCCAAATAGAAGTCTGGGAAAACACAAAGTACATATTTCTGTTTGCATCAGTGAAAATTTCCATGCTATCAGTACAGTGATATTATCTCAATCTGCACATTAAAAAAAAGTAGCATACACTAAATGTCAGACTGAAGTGTTACATTATTTAATCTTTATCATTTAACTGTGAACAACATAAACAAATACCTGCAGATGGGAAAGCAGCGGGGAGAAAACAATGCAAGAGGATGAGCACAACCCACCTGACTTGGATCAGGGCATGAAGGTGCTGAGGCTTGTCCAGCTCTGCCCAGCACCTCAGCCATGACACTGGCCACAGGGCAGGGCTCTGCCCTTCCCACGAAAATTTTTACTCCAGTTTTCCCGGCTACAAAGCCAGACAGCAGGAAGTCCCTGGCCCCACACATCCCCAGGCTGGGCCCTGTGCTGCCAGCTCTGGTTCTGGGGGAGCCTGCACTCACTGTCCCTGCAGCCACCCAGGAGAGGGTCCTGTCCTTCCCAGCAGGGCAGCTCGGAGTGGACACAGCTCCAGGGGAGCATCCAGGGCCCATGGATGGCAAGGCATTTGGGCAGGGATAGCCCAAGGCCAAAGGCAAGGTGGCAGGACCCCTTGCAGCCTTGGGGACCAGCCCTGTGCCTCACCCCGTGGCCATCAGCAGGACAGTGCTGCCCACACAGGTTCCACACCCAGAGAGGAGGGACACATGATGTGATACAAATGACAGTGCAGTGGACAACGAAACATGAGGTGGGAAGCCCTTCAAGACTGAGATATCCTTCCTCAGCTGACACTCCCTTCATGGATGTCTGTGCCAAAATACCCACTTAGGCACTCAGCAGAGCAGTGGGCACGTCTGGAGGACACACTTCCTGCTGACAGATAGATCTTCCTGTCAGCCTGTGGGCAGCTCTAGGCAGCTCAGCATGGAACAAGCCTCAGTGGCTTGGATGAGCTGTGTGACTTTTCACCAGCTGCAGTGGCTGGTCTTATTTTCAGTTTGCCTTCCACATCCATGTTTGTAGGCAGCATGCCAAGGAGATTTGTCTTTTACTTGTAGTTTTAAAATGGTTGCATCTGAGCACCATTTAGTCTTAAGAAATGCTGCAGTGTTGGTCTTGGTCCTTCTCTCTGTTTGGGTACATTACAACAATTGCAGGTAAGTTTGTTTTCCATCTTGAGATTGTATTTACACAACAACTAAAGGAAGTTCACTCATTTAGATTCTTCTAAACTAGTTTCAGGTTTCTGCTCCAGGAGTAACACAAGGATAGCATGTGGTAACGCTCAGCTTCAGGCAAATTATCTGAGTCAGAGCATCAGATAAAATACCTGCGTGCGTCTTCACCAAAGCTCCCTCCCACAGACTGCAGCCTGCACTGAGCTCCCTGGTACTGACAATTCGCTCGTTGTCTTCATAAGCTGCACTTGTATCTCGGCTGCAGTATAAAAATATCCTCCAAGTCAGCTTTCAGAAACCATCTGCTTCCTGCAGAGGAGAAGTAGTACTTGGGACCAGGATTCTTGAGAGCAGCTATTTTCACTCTGTGAGGACTACTTCAGTTAGCAGGCTGCTGCAGCCATCTTGACCTTATCAAAAAAGGTAGACTTTTGGTCCAATTTCTCATTCACCAAGAAGGCCAACTCGTAGACCCTGACATCTGTGGTGTGGCAGAGAGTCATGTGATACATGACTCTAAAGCTGATGGTCACTCGGAAGAATTGAAGAATGCTGTTTGTGGCAGGAGGAAAAGGATTCCAGACCATGTCACTTCAACACATTTGGAGCCTGAATCATCTTAGGGCTGATGATTAACTGACAATTAACTGTGATATCATGAATTTATACTGGCCACCTAGATCTAGCAGTTTCCCTCACATATCAATAACAAAACAATGTCTCTGTAGCACCTGAAGAAAGGGAGACTTACCACTGTAAGCAGGAAAAAATGTTTTGACAGCCTCTTAGAAAATAGAGCTGATATCTACATTTAATTTCTGAAAGTCTCAGCAGTGATGTCACCCTCAAACTATTTTAGCATAGTAGCAATAATTTATGCAAGCATAAAGTACAATTGAACCTTTTCTGTAATCGTATTAAATATTTTCTGAATTAAATATTGATCTGTGTTAGAAATTAATAACTTTTCAGCATTTTTTGGAGGAAGATTTCCTCCTTTATTCGCCAGGATAAGCCTGGTGAATATTTACCTTGCATAGAGGTACTACATCAGGAAATGGCAAAGCCTCACGAAGTCCTGGGTTGGTTTTTTTCAGTAAGGCTTAATAGAATGGGCAGAAAAAAAAAACATGATAGAAAAGTATATATTTTCCCTGTGGGACCTGAAAAAATAACCTAATGCTTGAAATTTCATAGATTTTTTAAAACTCTTCATGAAAAAGCAACACGACATCTGTGATATTCTACTTAGTCTAAGAAAACTATGAATATTTTTCTTAAAAGAGGCTATTTTATTTCTCTTTTATGAGAGTCTTGCTACAATTCCTAATGCAGCACTGACTGACCGTTCACAAGAAGAAGGAAACCATTCCAAATCTGCAGAATCTGTCTTTTTCCCTATGCAACCACTCTGTTCTCTAGGCTAAAAAAGAAATAGGACAAGCAACTATACCACTGAGACTCAGAGTCAGGCTCTCTGACTCAAAATCCTTAATAGGAAGCATAGGCTAATAGCACTTCCTAGAGACCTTGGGAGATGAGCTAGGATTTGTACAATAGCTGTGTACAGGTAAGGGACCCTATTCACCCTCTGTCATACCAACCAGTATCTCAAAAGAACAATATAGTGATTGTGGGTTATATGTGTAGCCTTTTAAATCTACTTTTTTTTTTGCGTATTTGCACTCTTCTGAGGCATAAATGTCACTTTCTTTGTGGTTCATTGATTTTCAGGGCCAAAAATACAGCAATCTGAGATGGCATAACACAACTAAGTATGGTACAACAGACATCTATACTGCAAAACTATTTTTTGAGATCAAAACAGTTTAATAATTGAGTGTTTTTCTTCAAAGTTCCAAAGGAAAACAATCTCATTTTTAGTGCATGAAATTTTTCTTTACATTAAAAAAAAAAAAATCAGAAAAATAAAAGTAATTTTTAAAGGATGAAGTAGCATTTGGCTTTGACCATCTAATAATAAAGTTCATTAAAAGGGCAGATAATGATTTAATGGATTGGTTTAAGGACAACTGCCATTTTTTAAGTCTTCCCAAAGAGATAGGTTACAAATATGTATTATTGTCACTAGGAGGTTTTATGAACGTGCAACTACATTCTTACATGCTAATATCTACTAATCTATTTAGGGGAAGCATATCTTGAACAGATGACAGGAATTTCTGAGAATTCGAGGATAAAAGGATCCAGTATTTGCCCTCTTGTTAGAAAGAAATAGTTTAAGTGACTGTTCTCAAACAAAATCTCTCAGAAAGGGAACATACAGGGCAGAAATTAATTTTTATTAACTTCTATGTTTTCTCTTTTCACTGTTTCTGCTGTAAGAATGTCAATGCAGTTGATTTCTGGAAAAGGGGCAATTTGACTGATTAAACCAGGATGCTGCACTTTAAATATTCAACTGGTTACCATGGCAACAGTTTTACTTTGACACACAGCTTATCTTGTTTTAAGGAGTGCAGCCTGTTGTTATGGCAATTTGGAACACCACTATTTTTTCCCACACACAGAAAATAAAACAGTAGTTAAAATGGGTTCAATAATTAAAAAACTAAGCCTGATTTAGTATCTTGTAGAATGCTGTAGTTTATCAAATTTAACAAATGAAATTGACCAAACAGAGAAAGAAAGAAGCAAAGTTCATGAAGATATAAGGATAAAGGATTACAATTTTTACCCCTTAAAAGAAAAGTACATTGTAGAGGCATTTTTAATGATGAAAATTCACTGTTTTCTGCTCCCATGAAGAAACACATTATTTTGTCTTGCTGATTTCTTCAGAAGCAAAAATCTAAATAAATGGATACAGAAGAACCAGTGCAAATTACCCCCTGAAGCTCTTAGCATTGCAAGCAGAATGAATATTCTAACTGAAATTTCATAAACATGAATGATCAGAGTTCTGACTTAAAATAAACGTTTCAAAAAAGAATAATTTTTAAGAAGATAAATGTACACACTACTCCCTACTGATACACGCACTTTGCATGACATGCTAAGTAATCATGCACAAGCCTGTGCATTTTAAATAAGAATGAAATCTAAATGCCTTTTCCTAAAGGCATATTGGATGAATCCCTACACTTTAATCTTCAGAAAAACTCAGTTCATGTTTAAGCAAGAGTTAGGATTGTCCTATGAGTAGAGGATAGAGCTGGGGGACATCCAGCCACCTGGAACCTTTAAAAAAAAAAGAAAATCAGGAAGAAACTTTGATCCAGTCATCCAGTCTCTAAAGAAGCAGTAGAAAAGGTCTTTGCACTAAGCAAGTTTAGTTAGGATCTTCCTGGTGCACTTAAAGAGTGCAGTGGGGGATTTTTTAGTCTTTTTTGAGTTGTAATACATATGGATATTTCAATATCTACAAGATTTGTACTGGGGTAGTTGGTGGAGGTTCTCAACATCCCTATTACCATTTCCTTTTTTACTATGACAAAGTAATTACTTAGTATATAAGACCTATCAACTTAATTTTGAATTTCCTCTTTTATTTTGTCTATAAATAAGCAAACAAACTTTCATAGGTGTGGTGTCTCTAAAGATTTTTACAAACAATATTCTACACAAAAAATGTAAGTAGAAATTATGTACATGATGCACTCACTTCCTGAATATCCATTTTGGGAAAAAAGCATGAAAATAAGGATTTTAGATCAAATATGAATGTTGTGCCTCAGGTCTCTCTCTTTGTCTGTACAATGGCATCAAAGTTGCTTTGAGTTTTCAATTAGTTTCTTTAAAACACTTATTGTCTTGCTGTAATGTCTTCTCTCCTTTCTTCTATGCCTTTTTTTCCTGCCTCTGATAACTACAAGTTTAACAACTATTAGTCCCAGTCTTGTCCCCATTCCAGTGGTGTCTATGAATTTAATTTCCTCCTGAGCTTGTATCTTTGAGAGCTTCATTCCCTCCAGCATTTTGCCTCCTTATTCCTTTTTCTCAGTTTTTAAATCTTACTCATGATACATGAAGACAGATGTGATTTCAGACACTCCTTTCTCTTTTTCCTTTAAGAAAATCCTACTGCTGCTTTTGTTATGGAGAACATGAATTTGAAAAGTCTTTTCCTGTACTTCATATATCCACGGAAAGGATGGGGGAAAAAACAATCTGAAGCAGTACAACATTAAGCTGCATGCAGCTTACAATATAAAATACATTTGGCTGGCAATGAGAAAGGTAGCAGAGGCAGCTAAATGTCTTTTGACTCTTATTTTATGGGTGACTGCAGACGTATGAGGGGCAGATGTTTTCCATTTTGCCTAAGGCAACACAAATCTGTGAGCGGGCAGTGAACTCGTACACAAGAGAATTATACAGTGATCAGCTCATACAAGACATCAACTCTAAGTATTTGGTATTTTTTAGCCATCTACAGGCCTGTGAAGGAGAGGGTTGCCATTTACTACTCTGTTCAGGTAGAGAGCAGAAACCCAGACTCGGTGGTGAGGCCCCTCCAGAGATACCTCTGAGCAGCTGGTTTGTGACTTGCCCAGGGCCTTGCAGAGGAGCAAAGGGTGGGACTGTTAGCCAGGAGCTGCCTGGGATCTACCCACCAGCAGGCCCCTGGCTGACAAGCTCTTCAAGAGATGGTTTTCCTGGCCTTCCCATCAGTGGAAGTTCAACGTTAAAAAACTGGTTTGAATTATAGACATGCAGCACCTTCCAATAGTTATGAGAGCATATGGGAATGCAGTTTGTATTGAACATCTGAGAATTTCATCTTATTGTTAAATGTATTAAACAGCAGCTTCTCAGTTTCAGATTATTTCTTTAAGCTACTTGGATGTCAGCCTCATGCATTCCTAACTGGAAGATTTCAGCAATATGACTATTCTCTCTGAATTTAGATTTGATTATTACTTATGTTTCTTGATTGTTATCACTGCCTTTCCACTTTTGTTTCCTGGGGTTTTTTAGTCCTGTTCTTTTCTCTTTTCATGCCCTGTCTTTTCTGTATTTCTTTGTTTTTCATTTCTTTAGAAAAAAAATTGGGAATTTAACACTCCACAGACAAGATTATTAAAATGCCATTTAGTAAGATAGTAATAGGAGATTAACAGGTGATAACAGTGAAGAAACTAATCTTACTTGTTGGTTCAATAAACAGTCAATTTCTGCTAAATTTGAGAATAATCTCCACCCAGCCTACATATGATTTCTCAGTACATCCATTAGTTGTATGATGAAATCAGTAGATATAATTTGTATCTTAAAATTTTTTCTCATTTAGCTTTTACAAGGACATACGGTCAAACAATATCTGCGCTATTTGCTCAAGCTAAAGAAAAAGAAAAAAAAGGCAGAAGTTTTCCAGTAGAAAAACCAATACTTTAGCTCTGAATTTTTCTTATGCCCACATCTTTAGATCACTACAACTGACTACAACTTTCCATTTATAGATTATTGTTACCATTATCACATTCTCTAACACTGTCACAAATGCTTAACGTACTATTACGTCTGAATGCCCCCAGCAATTTCACTGAATAAAATCCAATTGCAGAAGGAATGATGGTGAACATGATAGAGAGATACAGCAAATTGAAATGGCATTTCAAAATTTTGCTAGATCCTTTCTACTCAGGCCTGTCTAATTACTCAGCTTGTTCTCATTACCTCCTTTGATATAAGTATTTGACGGTTTGCTGCTGTGCACATTATCACATATGGAGCTGGCAGCACTTTGCAGTTGCTTTATAAAGAATCATTTCCAGAAGGAGGGAAAAAAGCAACACTGTGTGGACTGAAGTTGGACACCATAGGAGTTTGGTCCTATGTCTCACTTTTGTAGTTTACTATGTGGGCATGGAAAAGTAAACTTGACAAAATCATCAAACTGTTGAGTTTCTTTTTCAAGGACAGGAGGCCATCATTGCTGTAACTCACTCTGAGTCAGCAATAATACCAGTGAGACTTGGGATCAGTCTAGAAAAGTATTTCCAATAATAGTTTCACTTGTTTATTGAGCAGACTATTTTTTTTAATAGCAGGACATTAGAGATGGTTCAGCTTGCAAACAGTATGTGGGCCAGAACTAGCGAAGTAAGCGGGAACAGCTTTTAACTACACTAGAAACCTGCACCGTCAGCTGAACACGATGCAGAAATCTTTGGAACAACAGTGCAATGTGCCTGCAGCTTCATCTGTACCTATACAGTAGAACAGAGTGACTCTCCAGGGCCGCTTGACTTCTGTGTCTCTGGTGCTAACATAATGTTTCTTGTTATTGATTTCAACTTCCCTCTTTCCCAGCATCCCTTAGCACAGCTTCCTAATATCCTCCAGAGGATGCTAAAATCTTTACTCAGTCATCCTCAGTTTCCTTCATGCTTCATAATCATCCACAGGATGTGGTAGGAAAGGTTGCAGAGCTGCTAGCCTATAGGATTCTGTGTGCATGTAGAATCAAAGGGATGCCAAAGCACCAAAAAAAGCAAGAAAATAAGAGTCTCCCTTCCTCTGAAGAAATCGATGCTTGGAAATTTTGCAGCCTGGAAGGAGTTACACAAAATTAGTTTGGTAAAGTTTATAGATGTGTTTCAGAAAGGAGAAAAGAAAAGATGAAAAGAATTTTGAAATTACTGTTTCCTTTTATTGAATTTGATATATTAGCATTCAGAGTTTTATCAAAAAATAAATACTTGCCCAAATCCATTGTTAGAGGAACTGACTTCACAAGAAAGCCCTCCTTGAAAAAACTAGTCAGTTGCCAGTGGGAAACTTGACAGCATTGATAGTGATGAACTATCATGGAAAGACCAAAAGAGGACAAACCCAAGAATAGAAGAGATATTCTATTCTGTTACTGTCTGACAGTAACTGTGCATGTCCTCCCTTCTCCCTCTGTTTATCTGAACATGTACACCAGTTTTGGATTTGGGGATTGCCTGTGTTTGGACACTTTTTTTTCTCCCCATCAGAGCCAAAATGGAAGAGACCTGATGAAAGCAGCTAGCCTTCTGCAAAGTTAGATGCAATTTATATATTTAAAGGTTTACCAGAGTTAGGAAATGAGAATGCATAACCATCAGATACTTTGCTTACATAACCTCATATTTACTTTTTTCTTTGTCAGCAAAGTTTGAGTTAGGAAAGAGACTGAGAAAATTCAACTCAATCCTATGAGCAAGTGGAGAGAATTTACTCTGTTCAAGGGCAAGAAAGTTTGTGAAGCCACAGTGACATGACACCAGTGCCTGGCATGCTAAACTAACATTGTAGGTTTTGGCCTTAAAGTTTGTCTGGCTCTAGCCATGTGCATGTGTTTAAATGCATGAAACTGCAGTCCATTTAAACTTAATCTTGTCCACCCCTGAAAATAATACCCCTACTGGGTTTGCATGGCCTGGTTTTTGGTAACGGGGGGCCTACAGAGGTGGCTTCAGTCAGAAGCTGCCAGAAGCTTCCTCCCATGTCTGGCAAAGCCAATCCCTGGTAGCTCCAGGACAGACTTGCCACTGGCCAAGGCTGGGCCAGTTAGAAATGGTAGTTACATGTCTGTGATAACATATTTAAGAAGGCAAAAACCAGATGTAACTGCAGCCAGAGAAGAGTGAGACTATGAGAGAGGAACAACTCTGAAGACACCAAGGTCAGTGAAGAAAGATGGGGAGGGAGTGCTCCATCTGGAGCTGAGAAGGAGGGAGAGGTGGGGAGAAGGTGTTGTTAAGGTCTTATTTTACTTCTCACTATCATTCTCTGATTTTGTTAGTAATAAATTCAATTAATATCTCCAACTTGAGGTTTGCCCATGACAGTATTTGGTGAGTAATCTCTCCCCTGTCCAGCTGAGGAGGGGAATGATAGAGCGGCTTTGGTGGGTGTCTGGCATCCGGCCTGGGTCAACCCACTACAATACCATTGTCCAAGGAGTTTAATATATGTGAGTAATAGTTATGAGAATACAGAATTTAAAGCATTAAATACAAAGCAAAGCTTGAAAAAGAGAGCTTGAAGCATTATGCTGAAATTCTTTCCAGTTTGCAGAGGAAACATCAGAGAGGAACATGGGCCCACAAAAAAACAAAACAAAACAAAACAAACAAAAAAAACCAACTAAACAAAACCGACTGTTTCTCTTTCCATATATAAATTATTTGTCAAGCTTCAAAGTTTATCAGCACACAAAATAGAAATAATCTTTATGATAAAATCAGATGGGGAAAGGAAGAAAGAGAAATTCTCTTCATGTATTAATGTCTGAAGTGCAAGGTCCAGATTAAACATTTACAGTCACTGACATTTATTCCCTTAGTGTCTTCAGTCTTTTAAAGATGTTACTATCTTCCTTTCCCATCCTTCTTCTCCCCTTGTCTCTGCCAGAGCTTACCTCCACAGGAGTGATGCACAATACTTTTTATCTCCTCACCAACATCTCTCAAATTCGATTGCTTAGCTTTACATTGCAGAAAGGGCAAACTCCAAGAGAGCTGCAAGATGGCATACTTCAGCAGCCAAGAAATGTCTGGGTGCCTAATTTTGCAAACTCTTCTGGGGAGAGAAAAACATTAAATAAAAAGTAAAAATGGGGTTGGGTGTGTTTGAGAACTTACACTGTTGTAGGAAGATTCATTGGAATATGTCTTCCAGTGCCTTAATTTCTCATTTTCCAGTTACACATGATTAATAACAGGCCTTGTTCTATCCACAGTCAAGTCACTAGCAAAATTTTCACAAAATCTCGTAGAAGCAAAATTATGCCATTGCTTCATTTAAGGAAAATTTTGTATAAAATTACTACTTCCTTTCATATTTGATCTACTCTTGACCACCTACATCTTTTAGTGAATTTATCCTTCAAAAAATGCAGTGCAGTTTGGTGGTATGTTGTAAGATAATTCCTTTGAAGGGTTATTGACATTAGGTTTTGTGCACAACCACAAAGGAAACACTAAATGACATTACTCTCCTGCTGCTCCATCTCTGCCACTCTTATTATGGGAAATTGCATGGCAGCCTGAGCTCTGAAGGCTTTGGTTACCTCTATTTCCATGTTGGTATTGCCAGATTGGGGTTTGTCACCTCAATTAATATTTGCAGAAGTAATTATATATTTTCAGGGTTGACTTTTTTCTTATATATTGCAGGCTGAATTTGCTCATGGCACCATTTTGAGAAAGTACATTCAAATAGGAGATTCACAGATGTTATTTTTATTTCATGTTTTCTTTCTTCAGCATTATAAAGTGTCTGAACCTATTTTGTCTTAAATATGAACAAAAGAGCCTTTCTATACCAGAAATTATACTGTGCTAAAGCTTTCTTCCATGCTCACTTTTGATAATTCAACATGGAATTTTAGGTAGGTCTCTCTCCTTCGCAGCTGTGCTTTACACAGTGTGGTGCTGCCTCAAGGCACATAAATTAATGCAGAATGAGTTAGCACAGACATGAGAACTAATATATGATAAATTACACTGGGTTTTACTTCGAGGTAACATAGCAATAATGCTTCAGATAGTCAAGCCACCAGGGATGCTACTCATGACACAGCATTCTGATATAGGGATATATGTTTTGTTTCCTCAGATTAGATTCCCAACCTTGGGGAAATAAATGAATGTTGTTAAAAGGATTAAAAAATATCGCAAATAGCTTTTGTTTTCCTAATGCTGTCTCAATCACTTTTGAAACAAATTAAAGAAATTTAATAGAGTAAGCTTGATACAAGTTTAAGTAGGACATACCTGGGAGTTCTTAAATGGTTATTGGTTTCAAGCAATGGAGGCATCTCTTTTAACAAACGTAAAACTGAACATAATGTTAGTCAAAAGCTGGGCTAAGAACACACAATGGGGATATCTCTAGGTTTTGTCAGATTTGTGTTCTCTTGCAATATTTATAATTGTTCCAGTGGAAGTAGATCAAGGCAAATGCTCTCCTCCTGAGAGTTTCACTTGGACATACTCTTAGAATGGACAGTGGACACCTCATTGTCTTCCACATTCCAGCATTAGGATGTACAAATACAAATGAACTGAAATTTATTTGTATTGCTTTCAGAAAGAATGGAAGAAAAGCTACAACATATATAGACTTCTGTCTGTCTATTAACTAACTCAGAGAGGTAATTAAAGTATATCAGCTCTCTAAAATTGTCCTGACTGGATTAGTTCTTTTGGAAGAAAAAAAATCACAGTTAGAATGAAAAATACAGTCCTCCCACAACTAGAACATTAGCGTTAAAAATCAGAAATTCTGGTTGCTGAATGAAATATGTAATTCACCCTAGCCAGAATATAAAAGAAACACGTTAGAACAAATATTGCAACTTAAATTGCTTTGCTATGTTTATTCCACACACCCTTGTGCCTATAACTTTGGACTAGTAAAAGGTTTCTGAAAGAATAAAGTGATAGTGATAATAATAATAAAAAAAATGGTTTTCAATTCAAGATAAGATATTCATTAATTTCTATTAGTTTAAAAAAGCAAGAGACTTTTTTCTTGTGTGTTTTTCAAATATATTTCAGAATTTTTCTCAAAGGATTTTTATGGCATTTTTTCACCAAATTTCAAATACACGTGTACACTAATGACATCTCTTTACCATGATAATAGATTTATTAATTTTCATATGTCAAAAATAACTGGAATGAGTAAATATCCTACTCTAATGTGTTCATGTCTTTTATTGAAACTAGATTTCTTGAAAATTTTCTTCAGGAAATCAGCTAACACTGAGGTTTTTCTTCTAAATAACTAGCAAAGCATTCCAGCAAAGGAGAATTCAGATGGCCAAATAAAGGCAAGTAAGAAAGAGACATGGCTGTCAAAGTCCTCGGGGACAGTCTCAAATGGCAGCCCACTTACTGCCCTTTTGGTTAGACTTCTTCCAGCCATAGGAAATAGTATTTATTTAAAGTAAATTTTTTTCGTTTAAAACCCACTTCTAATGAACTGCATTTCATCTTTTCATTAGTCTCTATGAATGAAATGTATTAGTCATGTATTTTTATGTTTTGTTTTTAAAGCTAGGTTTAATTCATTCTCATCTCCTTGGTTTCTACTTTAAATATCCTGGAGGGTACAAGCATGCCCTTTTTCTCAGAGTGCCTGTATAGTGTTAATCATAGTTAATTCACTTAACAGGAACATGAATAGCCAAGAGTATTTTCTTCTTCAAAAATTCGACCATAGTCCCATTATTAATTAATGCAGTATTATCTGGTAATAGCTGTCACTTCCTTGGCTGGACATCACATCACCTACCCTGGATTAGAATAATACAGCAATCTGTAAAAGAGTCATATCTGACAGAAAGAAGATGTGCTTGGCTTTTTTTTTTCATATTCAGACTATTTTGAAGGATCCTTTGCCAAAATGTGATCTTCAAAAGAATTCAAAGAGTTTTTTGTTCAGAGCCAGAGAGTCTTTCATTCCACAACAAAATTCATCCGCTAGTTTTAATTCCTGTGTATTTTTTGTGATTTCAGCCTCTCTTCCTGTTTGAACCTCAGGCAAGTAACATCACTTGCAGTAGTCTTCAGCTGCATCCCCTTCAGTCATGGGCACTTGTCACTAGCTGCTCTGTCAGAAGTTTAATAACCAAGCTAGAGAAAGTCCTACAACAAAGAGCTTCTAGGTAACTCAGCAGAGAACAACCACAGCTGTAATTACAGCTAGAGAGATCACAAAAGGCTAAGGTGGCCTCCTGCAGCATTTGACACAAGTTAAATTACAAACAGATGCTATGCTGTTCCTTTGAATATTTGTAATGGTCAAACTAATATTCCATCCATCTTGCAAGAAATATTTTTTCCCCCAATGGAGAGGGTAGTCTCCTAAAAATTCAGGTTCTTCCAAAAGGAAAGCCCCGTTCCACTCAAATTCAGACTGGACAGAGCAGTCAAAAATATACAGAGGCAGAACAATTGCTGGCAGTATTTTAAAGGTAGTGTTGAGTAAACTTAAGATACAAGTTAAAACCCAAACATCCACACACAATCCAAGTCTGACTGTGTTTGACCTCTATTTCCCCATCCTAAGCCAACCAGCATCTCTTTTGAGATAAAGGGAACATTGGGAATGGGATAACAGGAACATTGGCAGATCACATGCTAGAAGCCTGGTGTTGATCTGCAGACAGTAAATGGAGGAGGGAACCTGTCTGACACTTTTTCTCCTTCTCTGGATCCCCAGATAAACCTTCTGGGAGCCAGACTGTGGCCTGGGGCTGTGAGGAGCAGGAACAAGCTGTCCTCTTCCTGAGAGTGGAAAAGGTGAACTGCTCAGCTGGTTGTAGGGGAAATAGCAAAATCTTGCTCTTTCCATTCATTTTGATGCTGTTTTGTATACCAACATTTGAGTTTTAAAATGAAGTTTTCTAATTTGTACCTAAGCTCTGCACTGTGAATTACATGCAATGCTTGTAAGAGTGTGATGGGATTCTTGACACTTTATGCAACTGAGAAATCCTGCAGACCCTTTGAAGGAAGCTACATGAACCAACAGATTTGGCAAGGATAAAGGGCGAAGAGGCTCAGCAGATGTCATAAGGACAGAGATGTATATGCTTTCAAAATTCATTTCCACATAAATATGATCTAACAGATGCAAGAGCAGACTCTAATATACAGCTCTGCTCTCCAAGTAACCATCTCTGCCAGTGCACTAAAACTAGTCCTGCTGTGCATTGAGAATTATGTCAGTTCATGTTGGTGAAAAGTTTTATACTCTACAGCCTTGGCAAAACCAACACAATATAAGCCTGAATGAGCTGCTGTACCATTCTCTATCCTATATCAAGAGAGGTGTTTAGTCTACTTAAGCACGTCAGTGCCAAATACACAAAGGTAATTGCATTGTGGACCTAACAAAAGGGCATCATTTCACTTGCAGCATTTTTGTGACAAGTGATAATGTGCAACATGGAAAGAAGCCAAGAGTTTCTAATAGCCAGGATTGAGTTTGCTGAGCTGCATTTAGGGGGGAGGAAGGAAATCTGTAGTTGTAAACATTATTATTTTCTATGACAAAAGAAATGCATAATCTTAAATGTAGTTGGCCTTACTGAGGCTTTCATTGTGTTGACTACATGAGTAGGAAGTAAAGCTAGCAGAGGCAACAAGGGTCTCCTAATGAGTAGAAATTAAAAGTCAAATAGGATCTTCAGTTTTCTCAAACAGGTTTGAACTAAGTCCCTCAGAGGGCCTGAAGACAAGCCACCACACTGGTCCCCAGGATTCACTGGTGACAGAGGAGAGCTCTACCCTGCTACATTATACAAGGCATTGTCTCCTCTGTTCCTGACTGAAGGTAACATGCTAAGGAGTGGGATGGGGCGCACCCCAGAGACCCCATTAACCACTCACTAGACCCCAGAAATCTGCTGCATTGGCACACTGCTGACTCCCTCAGTAGAGCAGGCAATGTGCCAATCTGAAATTGTGCTGTCTCTGCACCAAGTTCTGCTTCTGCATAAGTACTAGCAACAGTTGCATCCATGAAACTGGAGAATAAATATAGAACTGGCTTTTAAAACTGAAATTCAACAGCCAAGCAGCTGATATCATTATTTATTGGGATCAGAACCCCCAAGACTGATCTTAAGTTTCTGCCAGGGAATTTAAATGCCACATGTAAAAATAAGTAATGTTTTAGCTTTGCTGATTCTGGCCAGAACTGGTTGCCACTACAGTGAAATAGATCATTCTATCAGTTGTGTGAAACCTGTCAAAGCTCACAGTGAGGTGCAGAATTAATGATCTGACCACTTAAGGTCCAGCAGAGGCATTTCTGTGTTCCAGAAAGCCTTTTAAATCGTCAGATTCAACACAAGGAAAGTGAAATTCATGAAGAGCTGGTTGCTCTCTCCAATTTATCCCAAGTCCTTCACTGCCATTGAGGTAATACGAATCAGTGTTTCATATTTGTAACATATCAGGGAGGTTTGATTTGACAGGATGCAAGATAAACATCTGCTACAATTATGTGCTCCATTCAGCAGTAGTCAAATGGTTAATTAGAATACACAACTACTAAACTGTTTCTTTGCTGTTCAAATGTGTTGTATTGAATTTGCTATTAAGAACTTTTCCAAGGGGCCATTGACAATGAGAGTCTCTGTTAGCTCCCAGAAAATGAACAATTTTCTAATATCTGGTAATAAAAACTATTTTTTAAACCTTTGTTGCAACTTCCCTTTTCCATCTCTGGTGGAAATAAAGGATCAGCTACTTCTCAGAGTACCTACCATGTCTATCTCAGGCAGCTCTGGAGTTCATATCCCTGAAGGGAAATGTTTTAGCTGAGCTAAATATCTAGGGATGACCACCTCTTGTACACAAACCACTAGCAGACTTTTTTTTCCATACTGCACATCTACTCCTTCACTTATTATACTTAATTACTGACTATGACTATTACATTTTTATTGTATGCCCTTGCTGCTATGGTAATGGTATTCGGTGGATGCCAGAATCCCATTATGATTACTTCCATTTTATTTTTCGAGAGCATCTGATGCTTTGGGAGGGTATTTTTTATGAAGGTATGATCACTTTATGTAAATGTATACCGAGTTACACAATACATGATGTCAGGTAAAGAATAGCACAGAGAGGAAGAAACAAGAATAGTTACTATTATACAATACCTGTCTGCTCCAGCTGACATCTGGACAATCAAGAAGGAATGATTTTCCCCATAGGCAATAGCAATTTTGCCCTTGATAATGTAATCTCCAGAGGATAGGGATAAGGTTAACCCAACTCTACATCTAACATCCAGGAGAACAGAAGTAACTTTGAAGAAGGCCCTAAGCTTAAATTTTAATTTTTTTTTGTTTAACTTGACTGAAAATGAGGTTGTACCCCAAAGGACACAAAATATGCTACCGCACACAATTAAAGAGGAAACGTGCGGAGAGTCACACACACGGATTTCTAATGTCAAATTGTTGAACACAAAACTCAACCTCCTGGAAAGAGGAGAACTAAATTTATGACTTCATACAAGAAATTTTTGTTAAGTTCTTTTCTGAAGATCCTTTAACTAGCTAGCCTGTTTATTATGCTTTTGGACTTGTAGTACCTTGGCTAATGGAGCTTTAAGCTCACTTTTCTTCTGATCATTTAGCTTTTACTAAATTGTTTGAGCTTTTATATGCTGATTGGGGAAGGAGAACAGGATAAATGAAAACAAAAGTACAAATGTAAAGACAGAAAACTGCAAGAAGAAGCTTGCATGATGGAGCACTGCCACGACTTTCTGCATCTGTATTACAGAGATAATTGTGTGGATCAGAAATCCTTTGAACACCTGTATACCCATCAGGTTTTGAAAGCTGATAATGGTTATATTGTGTGATCTTTAGAAACAATAAAAAGCTTTGTAGAACTCACAGAAAACTTTTTGTTATTTTGTTGCGTTGTATCAACTAAAAGAAAACCTACGAATAAAAGGCACACAACCACGTACAAAATTGTGATTCCAGGATTGCCATCGAGATTAAATTCCATGAGGCAATAGCTGTCTACTCAGAACACAGCTTCTAGTCCTGCAAAATCTTCAAGATGAAAGCATTTCAAATGAAGTCAATTTACCTGTCTAGCATTTTATGCACAAGGCTCAAGTAAGCAACAGAATTCTTGTGCTCATTATGTGTTTCAAAAAAATTACTGTAGATAAATAAAATCAAATATTTTTAAATATGGTGAAAGCTCATCTAAGCTTTATTTTATTAAAATATGGTTGGTTTTGACTCCTTCTCTTTGATTATAAAACCAAACCATCAAAATATATATGGAAATGAAAGTTCTATCAGAAAAGAGTTTTAGGATTGATGACTAGGATTGGCTAGTTAGCAGCTTAAATACATCTAAAGGGAGATGGACTTAAGATCCATGAAAGCCCATCTACTACCGCAGAAAAGCATTTGTACAATCAGCCAAAACATGTAAACAAAAAACTGATCTGGCAAACCCAGTTACCTGTTTCTAACAGTGTGTTGGAAACACCAAGTTGTTGTTTTCTGTCATTCTGCGTAAATTTTATGCAAATATCATAGAATGTTTAAATAAAAAAATTCAAAAGGACCCTACAGTAGAAACATTCCTCTGAAAACTTATTCCACCATCCACTGTACAGGGGCAGTAAGAAGGAAAGAAAGCTGAAACTGGAAAACTATCCAGTAA
Source organism: Aphelocoma coerulescens (assembly GCF_041296385.1). Taxonomy (NCBI): domain Eukaryota; kingdom Metazoa; phylum Chordata; class Aves; order Passeriformes; family Corvidae; genus Aphelocoma; species Aphelocoma coerulescens. The sequence goes on from NC_091017.1 coordinate 35,822,622, forward strand.
TGGAGGTAAGGGGATGAAACAACACAGAGGAGAAAAAAATTACAGTTCCCTGTTCCTACCCTGATATCGCAGAACTCTGGTCAGGAGCAATATTTGGAATAAAGTCACAGAAGCCATTAGGCAGCCTCACAAATCCTAGCTGGGATGCTAGGGCAGCTGAAAGAAATCTTCTCTGGTAAGTATGATGTTGACTTTGTTTTTAACTTTCTGCAGTATTTTTTTTTACTATGAAAGCCTATGTTGTAAATACCATTTTAATTTAAATCTGGCTTAGACTTGAAGTTGCTGATCTAATTCAACAAAGCCATTTATCTTAGAAGCAGACTGAAAAAAGATATTGGAACAGGATTCTAAAGAGTTACAGAGTAAGTCTCTGCTGAAACTGTACAAGATGACATGAGAGCAGATAGTCAGAAGTTCAGGAAAATGTGGGCTCTCAATAGTCAGGAAAACTCTCTGGCATCATGACAAGACAGAAGGTCCTTACAGATTTCATAGCAAAGGTGCTTGGACAAGCCTACAGCTGTTGCAAATATTGCTTTAATAAAATGAGCCAAGACACTCCATCACTGAAGACTCTGTGCCAACTTCTTCAAAATCTTAAATTCAAAATACAAATTTTCTTGGCATAAGCACAAAAACTGGCAGAACAAGAAGAAAAATTGCGAAATAGTTTTAAAAAAATCTACTAGTACCCCTCAAATTAAATATCATAATTCATCTGGGAAAATTATGTGTAACTCCAGACATCCCCAAAGGACTGTTAATTTCTGAGAGGTTCAAGATGAGACCCTGGCTCAAAACTATACACCAGATGCAAAATTATTTTTGAATGTTCATGCTCCCTTATGCAGAGTTTTCTTTCTAATAAATACTTTTAAAAATACTGTAAATAAATAAATTAGTTATTTACAATAAATAAATAATGACATCCAGAGCCACTTACACCTAGTTAGGGATATGCACTCACCATTATTACAGGAGATATATGTAACTGGTTTCATTCCCCTTGTCCATTTAAAGACCACGTACTTGAACAAACAGATATAAATATTCATTAATTGTTTATAGGTCTCATTTTCTGAGATGGGCCTTTAGTTGCCAACAAGGTCACTCGGCTTTCTTATTAGTTAGTTTTTTATCTTCAATATGGTCTCCCTTATTAACCAATCTATTAATCTAACTGTCCTTTTCAGATAATGTAATACCTCCATACCCATTTCCCTTACCAGCAAAATTAATTTTGCTCCATTGAAGCAACCACATAAATCTTACACTGTAATGTGAGATAAGATATAAAAATGCAGCCATGAAAATTTATGTATGGACTCATTTCTGATAATGTGACACATGATTTGGAGGAAATTTGGAAGCCATGACTGCATCTGTGCAGTAGGTCTGCAGCTCAAAGTTGCTGGTGCTGGCAATCTGACATCAACGCTGTAACAATAACCCTGATTTTAATCCATGTTAGTGGTCAGAGTGCATCCTTTCAGTTTCTACTCAGCAGGAGGTAATCTATCTCATATTCTCCAAAATCATTCCACAGTGTGAACCAAAGATGAATAAATAGGGGTGATCAGGAGATTCCCTTCTCTCTCCCTTCTGGTGTAGATGCATCCTTACTTGCAGGAACTTGGCAGAGTTCTCTCAATTCTATACTTAAAATTACAAAATAGCCATTTCAGTGTTACCAAAAGAACAACAGTTCTGTTCAGCCTCATAGGTGGGAAGGAAATTGCCACTGGTGTTTTGGAGCAATGGAATAATGGGGTGATTATACTGATAGTGGAAGCAGAGATTTTGCAGAGGGTGCAAAGACAAGACCAGATGAGTTCAGTAGATCTCTGCATACTTGCAAGTTAGCTGTCAAGAGAGAAGTTTATATTTGAAAAACAAGGTATTCAGAAAGTGACATTGACATTTGTTGGCTGCAATGCTAACAGAGGAGCTACCTGCAAGCTAATCACCACATGGGATAATAGATCACTGTGAAGCTGAGCTGTGATACTTTTAAATGACCTCACAAAGCTGAGATTCACTTACTTGTTGTTACAACACACAGCACAAAGACTATTAGAATAAAGCAGTTATTCTGTTTCCTTGTGGAATCATGATTATTTGATAGACTGGTTTATTTGACATGAGTGGTTTTCAATTAAAAGAAACAATCACGTTGACTGACATTAATTGCTCTTATGTTCTTCAGCTAATAATCTTCACATCCCACAGCAGCCTTTCTGATTATTTTGCTTGACCTTGATATCAAACTAAGCATCCTACAGCTCCTCAGGTCATCCTTTTGCATTCCTAGCCACCATTGCAGCTTTTCCAACTTCTACTTAACAGCAATTTTGTCATATTACAAATTACATTAAATGCTGGCTTCAGCAGTTCAAAGGGCCCACCATCAAGCTGTAGTAATATTTTTCACTAGTGACTTTCCCATAGGCAAGCAATGCTGAATATTCAGGATAAACTGCATATATGAAGTCTGGAACATGAAGTGGAAAAGGACAAAGTGACCAGGTTAGTCCCCAAAAATTTAGGTAGAGACAGACAAGAGAATAATATCTGCTTTTGCAAAACTTCACTTCTTTTTCTAAGCACACTGGAAAATTGAAGTCAATAAAGCTTTAAAAAATTTTGACAAATACTTTGGCAAATCTGTTTGTGAAAGATGGAATATTTGTCTGCACGTTATATAAATATATAAATATCCATTGTGGTCTACTATTAGTATATGAATTAAAACAAGAAGGAAAAATCCTAAATATTCTTCATCTGTCTAAGTGGAAAGATTTTCTAATGGACTATGCACAATACAAATTTCACTTCTGAAACTTTTAACATAAACTCTTTTAAACTCTTTTTAAAGATATCTACTTTATAGACATCTTTATAGAGACAAAGATTTTAAAGAGTTTAAAAAAATTGCCTTCTAGCAAAAATAAGAAAAATGTCAGTACATGTGGCTTTATTTAAGAGAAAACAAGGGTTTCTAAATGTTTTCTGGAGGCATTTCAAAGTTATTTTCCAAATATGCAAAGGAGATACTCATGTGTAAATTGTTAGCAGTGTAAGACACATTGCTACAACAGCAGGGATACTTGATACTGTGGAATTCACACATCAGTGAATTATATTACAAGTGTAGGAAGAAAGTGGAGCTTTGAAATCCTGAGGGCAAAGGCCCTTTATATTGACTTGTGATTTTAAACAGCTTTGTTTTCAAAAGAGGAACATTCCATAAATGCTAATAAAGAGTGAGAAGGCTTCTATAACTGGACAGTATGCACAGTAAAGATATATCTCAACCATTCTTTTAAAATGCATGTACCTTTTTGTCATGTTTTTTTTTCTCTTACATTGACAGCCGTCCACAGTGACTCAAGGTTGTTTTACCTCAAAGTACAGATTCTGAAAATTTGTGAGGAAAACTCAACAAGAAGCCCCCATCACTGTTTCTTATAATCCATCCACTGGATACTTTCAGATGTTTTTTCTTTTGCAGAAGAATGAGCACCCTGAAGTTCCTTTTCCAAGCAGCTGATTAGAGCCAAGCACTCAGCCTGGACCAGCAGATGAACAGAGGATGAAGGATGCTAAACACATAGCTAGTTTGCCTGTCCTTTTGCTACTGCTCTGGGATCTAAAGAGCCATTGCTGTCACAGAAGCATCTGCACGGGACCCTTACGCAAGGATGAATTTTATTTGATCCTAAATAGACTTTAAAGGCAGTGAAATGCATGTCACTGATCTGCACCCCGGGAATGTGTCCAGTAAAGACAGGCTGCCTATTTATTAGGCGCTGATTATGTGTGACACCCACAGTCACCCAACCTTCAATTATATTAAATAACCTAAAAACAGAGTCTAGTATGGTTCATCTGACTTAGCCTAGGAAGAAAAGGATACAAAAGCTTGAATCAGATATAGCCACTCCTTTTAAGGGAATGGAGCACATGCTGTACGAGTATTTTAAGTATCATGCTCAAGGAGCTACTTGTCTGGCAAATACAACTTTTCAAAGAGAAGAATTATTTTTCCCTATATTCTGGTCAGTTTAATGATTTTATATTATGCCTTTTATTAATACAGATTTTCGCACATTTTTCAATTAGTTTTTAAAGGCTCCAATTGAAACCAAGGTGACAATAATTCCTCCCTCTTTAAAGAGTCAAAGAGCATGTTCTCCCCTCGTCCTGTCCTCACCCTCCTAAGGCGGGCAGGTGTTCAGTGTCACAGGGCAGAGTTACCAAATTCACTTTCATTTGAAAATTTTTCCCCCAAAATATTATGTTTCCAGCCCTCACCTAAAGATGGTGTTGATTCAGTGTAGTGTCCTGCAATTGTCACTTCATCCAGCTACTTCCAGCACTCCAAAAACCAAATCTGCTTCCAGAGCAGTTTGTGAAAATTCCTACTTGGGGCATGGCAATCACACTTTTCAGAAAGGATTAGACATCTTTACAGATTGTTATTGTGTTTCCAATTAAATCACAGGGGTTTTTATCTCTTACACTGGAATGTCCTTGTGCTATGCTAACTGCCATTAACAGCTGAACTGTGTCCACTTGTCCATATAAAAAGAAATAAAGTCTGAGCACTTGGCTGTTCTGTATCATTTGAACAGCACTTTGCTGCCTTGTCATTACAGACAAAACCATTATAATGACTCTTTTAATGTAACAATAAAATTGTTTCCACTAACAGAATGAGTCAGAAGTCCCTGTTTGATAATGTACCAGCAGATACCAGTTCTTAGTGGCAGCATGGAGTGACAGGATAAGGTCCATGATAGGCATGCATGCACACATCTTCTTTCAATATTAATGGATGTCATGGGGCAAAGTGCCTGAAGAGCATAATTAAATTTTTCCCTTGAGAACAGTTCAAATAATGCTTAAGAAGTCTTGATATGGCAGCCACCTGAAACCACTTTAGCTTCAGAAGCTTTTCTTTCAGGGTTGTTTTGGGGTGCTCAGCACATATCAGAGATACTTCATGCCATTCCAGCTTGCACTCTTAATAGGCCATTTCTTTTTCCTTTGATAATTTTGCTTACACATGTAAGAAAACAGTAGGAACTGTGTCAGAACATTACTCCTACAAAGTGCCTGGCAGAGAAAGGATAATTATGAACAGATCAGTATTCAGGTCTAGTAAATTTTTCTTTAATTTAGTAGTACTTTAAACAACTGCAAACACCTTCTAGTGAGGAACTCTCGTAAGGCGCTGCCCCAATATGTGATTGAAATGCAAAGTTCCACTGAGCAGTCTCTTGATTTTGGATCTACCTTAGACTCCCTGGCAGTAACTATGCACTGCTGTAAAGCCATTTTTTTAAATTCACTGCTGTTTCTTCAGTAATTTTGCAATCTTGGACTATCATTATTTTATCTTAGGTGTGGATTATGTTTGAACAATTGCCAGATGCTCTTCAACATCTGACCTATTGTAGCTGATACAGGGGTTTCTACTGTTCATGCAGGGGACAGAAATCCTCCTCAGTGGCATCTAAGACTTCACCTTTGTGATTCTTGCTATGTTATTTATTCATGCCTCACTATACCCATGTGAAAATCATTGTCAGGTTAATCCTGACCCTAAAAGTATGGCAAAGTGAAACAGCAGTACAGAGTTTAAGGAAGGGGTAATATAGCTACAGGATTTTTCACAGAAAACAGCAATAGAATAGTTTGTCTACCTTGGAGTTTTCACCAAACTTCCCATGATTTTTATCAGCTATGCTGTTTTCACAAATGAAACCACAGGCTAGGGCTGTATTGCTAAAAAGCATTATTGGACATTCATATTTTAACTGTTGTTTTCCCACTTCCCATTCATGAAAATTGGTTAAGACACTGCAGGCATCTAATGGCAAGAACGGAAAATCTGGAGGTTTGATATACAGTATTTATCCAGACACGTTAGTTTCTTACTTAGACTGTGTTAATTATTTTTTTCTGGAAACATCTCATGGTTTTGTGAAACAAGCTGAAGAGAATTGGAAATCCATGGAAACGTTTTAATTCACAGTCACGCTGCCCTTAGGAGGCCTCATACAGATGCATCAGGTACTGTTCCTGATACAGACTGACTTTGTTCAAATTGAAGTACAACATTTCCAAGATTGGCTTATAAAATAAGTGTTACACTAGAATTAAAAACAGATAGATTTGTTAATTTAATATTTTCCATAGCTTCCTCTGTCACCTGATCTTTGACCTGAGTAAATGTGTGTCCAACCAAATGTTACAAAAGTAACATTTTTCAATAGGATTAGCTAAGCCTGGAATGTGTGAGCAGATACATTAATGATCTTTAGGAAAACAAACCCATTTAATTCAGAATACTCACTTACCACATTTTACATGATTTTCAGCCGAGATGTCACTGGGACTGTCTTTAAATCAAACCAAGCTAACAAGAGGAAAGGAAGTAAGTAATAGAAGACATTCAGCAATTATCACCCTTTTAACAGTCCTGGGGACTTAAGACCATAAGTTCTGCACACTGCAAAAATATCACACTGATATATGTTGTGCAGTTCCTTATTAAATAATTCCCAAGTTATATCAGACCTTATTTCTTAAAAGGATAATTATATTTCTTGGAAACATAGCAATACACTTCTGCCATTAGCATCACAGATGGCCAGTGCTTCCCTTGTTCAGCAGCTTCAGTGGAAGCTGTGCTGAGGAGGGGTGGGCTCCATGTCAGGAATATTTATGTAGAGTGTTTAAGCGTTGCACAGCCCTTCTACTGCAAGCTTCTCTGGCAGTGTTTCAGCATTAATCAACAGTACTTATACCAGAATGGAAAATTCAAAAGTAAAATGCCTTGTTAATACAAATCATCAAACGGAAAAGAAAAAACAACCCCTACAAAGAAATCAAGATCTTCAGAAAGAAAAATGAGAGTGAAGGTTGTCATTTTCTTTCCCTTGAAATGATACTATAAATGATGGCTAAATTAGATTAGATGGATCTCAGTCCATCATTATAAGAAAAATAATATTCCACTTAAAATATAACATATTTTGACTGTTCAGCACAGTAGTTTTTAAAAAGAACAACAAATACACAGCTTATTGATGCTATTACACATAGATATGCAAAATTGTCTTCATATTATAAAAGCAACATCTACCCTAAAGAGATTTTCTTTCTTGTTCACTTACAGAAGACCAGAACTGCACTCAAAATTATTTGTCTACAGAGTCCAAAACAATATAGCATATTTGACTGCTGAGATGAGCATAATTTTTTCATATTTTTCTGTTCTTTTTGTCATTTCAAGAGGTATATATGCATCCAGTATGGATGAGCAGTTCACAAATGAAGAATCTCAAAAAACTTCTCATTCAAACATACTCACAAGATGATAAGGGGAAACAGAAGAGTAATTTGGTGGGAAAAAAATATAAGTGTAATAGCTTTTTACAGTAGTAGAGGAAAGATGTGCTAATCATTCTTCAGACTACTCAAGGGAGAATGCTTTCTGACAGTCCCAGGCTATGCTGCTTCACCAGACTCCTGTTTGTGCCAGAATGAGAGATAAAACCTAGCATTTTCCATTTATAACTTTCCTACAACAGTTCTGATTTCCCATTAGATCATTATAGTGAATAATATTTTTGATCCAGATATACTTTCTTAGAAATTAAAATCACTTATTTCCCCTACAGAATTGCTTGTTCTTAACCTGCCCAAGTGCGAAGCTTACTTAGATGTCATCTTCAGTTCAGTACATGATCCTGCAGAGTTTATGGCATTTGTGCTTTTAAATAAAACATCCTTAGTTTAGGGGGTTTGTCTGGAAAACTGAATGAATTGTGATCTGAATATAACTTTGATTTAAAATTTTGATGTCTAAAACCTGTTTACATCCACAGTTTTCTTCCTGATTCAACTCAGTTCAGCACTAAATAAGGCAAGTTCAGGACAGGGACAGATTCCATACTTATTTTTTACATTAAACAAGGAATGTTGTAGGGTAGTTTTCTTTAGTAAACAAACATAGGGAAAGAGCAGCCATTTGGCTTAGAAGCTGATATTATTAATTAATTCTGAAGAAATCAAAAGGATAGAAGTGCTCTGAGCAGAACAGGGATGATTTTATGACACATTATCTGTAACTCCTTGCCCACCTTCCTCCTCTGGAATTTGATCTGGTGCATAAAGAGGATGCAAAACTTCTCTGCATTCCAAGGAAAGCACTTCAGTTGAGAAATGCTGCTCCCATCATAGTAGACACTATGGGACCAAATGATTTCAGCTACAGTTTGGGGGCACAGATCTCAACTGGACAGAGATACCTCCTTTGCTGTCTGGTTTCTGACACCCAAGCTACAGAAAGTGCACGTGATTGTCCTGTTTCTATCCATTTCCTTGTGGTTAGCTCTCACTTCAGACACCAGGCCTGTGGTGCTGACTATGTGCATTGCAAGCTGGTGCTTGTTTAAAGGCATGCCTAACTTAGGTTAAACATGTGGCTTGAATTAAGGCGTGATTTATGCACTTCTGCCTGCTGTACAGATAATACAAAAAGAAGGATTGCATCGATCTGCTTGAAATGCAGCTGCTACATGGTGTCATGGAAATACGTGTTAAAAGCTTTTGATTCACTTTCTTTTAAACAGTCTCAGTTTCAAGACCTATAACTAATAGGAGCACCACGAGACAAGCTTCTCAAACACAATACTGTTCTGGAAACTATGGTTGCAACTGCTCACAAGTAAAAGCTTGCAGAAGTTCCCAATTGCTAAAAGCTTTAAATAGATTGGGACTATCAACTGGTTCCATGTGTTCCTCCCAGACACATCAGCTTTTATGAAGACTTTTTCCCAACTAGAAGAAATTTGCTTTTGGAAGGACCTGATAGGTTACTAGATTTTTCAATAACTAGCTGAATTTATGTTCCAGATTGGCTGAAATCATAAACTATTTAGATTATTTCATTACTAACTATTCTGTCCCAGCTGTAGTTGGCTTCAGCTGAATACACTGAGGTTGGAAGATTGATCTAACCATTCAAAGCTGTTCACACTTTGATATAGCACATATAAGGCTGGTGGGGCTTCCAAGCAGTTTAGTGATTAACAAAAGATAATAATGTGAATTGTTAAAAAATTAGAAAGGCAATGATGATGTGCTGGTTTGAAAGTTATGGGAAATTGCCTCCAGGGATATGTTCACATTATATTTTCTCTATTCTCTTTCAAACACTGACCTAGAAAACTAAGGTTCTTGTGCAATTACAGTTTCAGGAGGTGAGGCTTTTGAGAAAACTCTAAATTTTGCAACACTAGTCATGCTGAGGTAAAGACCTACTTGACTCCGGTTAAGTATCATTGTTCCTGAGTACAAAGTAGAACATGAAACAGCAAATTTTTGATTTTACCCAAACCCTTAGCTTCCATTATTTAAAATGTTGCCTGCAAAACCATCCAGCAGAGTTTGCAGGAGGATTGAATGCATTTTTAAAGTGTGACTTGTCACTTGCATTTCTGATACGGAAATGGTAGTAGTATATGGCATCCTGAAAGGAAGAGAGGACTTCACTTGTACAATTTTCTACTTTTATGAGAATGCTCAGCTTGCAGTAGTCCTCCAGAATCTCACATTAAAATTTCCTTTTTAGCCACAATAAATGATATGCTTTTACACAGCCTGGAAATATTCTTTAGTTTGAAAGCTGATGTGGAAATTTGCCCCATTCAGGGGTCAAAGAGAATGAAAAAATCCATTTGAGGTTCGCAGCCTCTGGTTGCTGGCTCAAGTGGATGCAGAGGCTGCTACATGATTGACCAGACTGTGCACTGTCACTCAAGTGTTGCCAGCTTAGCCTTTAATAAGGTAGCTTTTAAACAGTTGTCTAAAGCTTAGATACCATGTTGATCTTTTGGCATAGGATGAGTATCAAATAATTTTAAATAGAAAAATCATTTTAAAGCTCTTCTCACTAAGCATCAGACTTGAAAATCTGTACAGTGCATTTTTAATAGAGGCTAGATTTGGGTTAACTGGTTTTAGTTACTAAAGTATGAAGGCTGCCACATGGGGAAACATCTCCAACAATTATCATGACGCACACAGAAATGTCAGACTACTTATGCTATTTGCCTCATAGTTTCACAACATTTAAGGCCGGGAAAAAAATTAACTCATCTTATTCAGCATGTACTTCATAGGTCACTGTATTTCACTGAGACCAATTTTGCTTATTTTCTTTAAACTACCACTTTTCAATCCTCCAAAGATTTTAAATGGCAGTTGAAATGTTAAAAAACACAGTGTTTCATGAACATAGCTTGACTCAGAAGAACACCAGGCCAGCTCAAAGCACAGCTTATCGACCACTGACAACCCACTTTTACTTTTGATTAAGCCCTACTTCTTGAGAGAAAGGTAAAGAACATTTAGGCAATTGCACAACATCCTGCATGACCCAGGCAGGCAACCCACTGCAGCACAAGTCTTCCATGCTGTCACAGGAACCAGCAATTTGTACAAGTGTCTTTTGATAGAGTTTCTAAAGCTTTAGTGAGGTAATGACCATTAAAATACAGAAAAGCAAGTTGGGGACACAATCCTAGAAGCCGTGCAAATTCCTGATCAAAAAAATGTTACATTAAAGGATACAAAATAAAATAATAATGTATCTCTGGACATACCCTGATGTCAAGCCTATTTTTGCACACTTTGGTCAATTGGGAAAGAAATAAACCCCATTTTTTTTCATATTGGTCAAATTTCACAGCTGCAACCAGGTCATGCTGCAGAGAAACAAAACCTGATCTTTTTCTGGCAGCTAGTGACAATTTCCTTCTGTGCTGTGGACAGGAGAAGTTTGAGTGTTGCTGAGCATCAGAGGGTAGCTGCATTCCTTCAGGGCTGTATCTAAGCTAAGAGGACAGCTCTCCCTTGCTTACCATTATGCCACAGTTAATGTGGGAGAAGGTTTCTGGTTTTCAGAATCCAAAGTGAAAGGATAGGGGAAGAGAGAGAAGCAAAGATCAGGATCAGCAAGAAGGGCTTCTTGTAGCTGTCACTGTGCTCTGCAAAAAGAAACCACATTGTCATTTTTCTGCTGGTTTTTTGCACATTCTAATTTTATTCTTTACTGTTTTCATTGTGATACAAAGAATTTTGCTGTTTTCAGTGTGTTTTTCTCTATATTTCTCTGCATATGTATAATATGGCTGAAAATATAGCAACAGTTTTCTTTTTGTCAGAAAAAACTTACTTATTAACAACTTTTACTTCCTTATAATGTCATTTTCTAAAAAATACAAAAAAGACCTGATATCATAGAGGACCACCCCATTAATACTAATTGGTTTTAAATGACTAGTCTGTTTTAAAGGTTATGCAATTATTAGAGTGCTACTTCATTCTCTTGAACTAGAGATGGAAGACATTTTAACCATAGATAAAATTCAAAACTGGCAAATTCAGCCCAGTAAGTTACTGCTGTATGATTCAATAATTTATGAAACATAAGGAGCACAAAGAAGTGTTGCCAGGCTGCCCAAATTTTTCAGTCTGCATTTTGTGTTATGCTATAGAAATTACAGTCTATCCAATTTCTGATTAGGATAACTTGCTATCGTTCCCTATGCCCATGTATAGAGCTTTTTTAGAATTAATAATTAGTAGTTCACTTACATATATTACTTTCTGTATCAGAGTGAGCTTAATGAGTTTAAGGACTTTTTATTTTTTCCTGGAATAGGCTGAGGCAAGAATTCATTGCCTCAAATAAGCAATTTCCTTGTTCACAGTTACACAGCATAGCCACGCCATTGCGACGACTTTAATGTGGCCATTACAGGGCATTTCAGTAGCAGGGCACAAAAACATATTTTTGCACAAGTGTCAACAGTGCTGAAAAATTTATCAGTCTCTCCTTGTTAGTAAGCATGAGATGGCACAAACCTTTGCAAGATCTTGCCTGAATCATAGATTTTCATAAGTCATTCTATCATCAGAGGAATGATTAAGCAGCCCTTGCAACACAATACTTGTTTACTTGCATAAGAAAACAGCTAAACAAAATCTGAATAAAATGTGATCTCTTCCAAACATGCAGTTTAGCTGCCTTAATGGCTGTCAAAAATTCTACCTGAAAAACATGAGCCATTTGAATAGCCTTCTGGAGCCTATTCTGCCTGCAGCTCTACTATTGGTGGTGCATGCACAAGATGCATTGTGTGCCACATTAGAAGCAACTTTACATCTCAGATTGAGACACCAATCTTGCCAAATCAGCTTCAGCTTCCTCTTCCTAAGAATGAACAGTGTATGTTATATCTGAAGCAATTCTTAGTAGTGTTCTCATGGCTGAGCAAATATCAAACAATATGTGTCTTGAAAAATTAAACAAATAAAGCTATGTTTAGATATCTTCTGAAACAATGATATTTTTCTCTCCTAATCTTTAGTATATTTTGCCATACATTAAGTACTGTGTCCAGTCCTGGGCCCCCCACTTCAAGGATGCTGAGGTGCTGGAGCATGTCCAGAGAAGGGCAGTGGAGTTGGTGAAGTGCCTAGAGAGTAAATCTTTTGAGAAGCAGCTGAAGGATCTGGAGTTGTTTAGCCTGGAGTAAAGGAGACTTAGGGAGGACCTTATCACTCTCTACAACTGCCTGAAATTAGGTTGTAGCCTGGTGGGGCTCAGCCTCTTCTCTCAGGATGAGAGGACACAGCCTCAAGCTGCACGAGGGGAAGATTAGGTTGGACAGCAGGAAGAAATTTTTCACTGAAGAGATGGTTAGGCATTGGAATGGGCCTAATGGAGGTGGTGGAGTCATGACCCTTGGAAGTGTTCAGGAAACAACTGGACATGGCACTTAGTGCTCTGATTTAGTTGACATGATGGTGTTGAGTCAAAACTTGGACTTGATGGCCTGAGGTCTTTTCCAACCTTAATGATTCTGTGTTTCCGTGAAATATTTCAATTCATCATTGTACCTCAAAAGAAAGAATGTGTCATATTCCAGTGACCCCCACATGTTTTGGCAGTCCTCACGTAAAGCTCTTGTAGAAGCATGGCTACATAAGACTTTGCAGCTCCCTTCACGGTTCAGAGTCTGTTTTATGCCTAGCACAAGAGAGAGTTCATTAGCTCTGCTGACAGTACACTGGAAATACACAAGCTTGCACTACCTAAACCACTTACCATACCAAAGCCAGTTTTGGTTGGCCAGAGAAATGTTTAACTTGTTTTTAAAAACACTTCCTACAAGGCAATTTCCATTTACTGCATTCCCACAGAAAACAGTTCTGTTTCATGCCCACCAGAGAAAGTTTACAATGACCTAACATCCAACGGAACAAAATTTCTCCTTGTCCTTTGGGCTAGGCAGGAATGTGCAGCAGTTCCCAAATTCCGGAAACACATCCCAGGGCCCAGAAATATCCAAACAGAACACTGTTGCTTGACTTTGAAGCCCTGAGGTAGTACATACCTCCAGCAGATCCATTTTCATTTGGCTGCATCTGAAACCTGACAGGCTTAAATGCTCCTTCCTTTGGCAAAGTATAGGGTTCCTGAGGACAAGATTGCAAAACAGAAAAATAAGACAATCAAATGAAATTCTAGATAATACTTACAAGAATTAATTAACCTATTTGATTTTCTGTGTTTCCCACTCATCTGAAACTTCAATGGTTGACAAATCTGCCACATCCTTTTTTTCCTTTAAGGTTCTCTCCATGTCCCTTCAGTACTTTCTCCCCATAATTTACATAGAACTTCTCTTTGTCATGTTGTGGCATTTTAAAGGCTGCTACAATATTTTGCAAGTCATACATCAAAAGAAGCCTTTGCTGTTTATACACTTTAGAAATGTTGCAGCCTATTAGCACACTTTTAGTTCCCATTCAGGACGCCACACGTGACAGCTGAACTGCACAGATGGAGATATGTCATAGTCCTTTGTTTAAATCACCTCTCCTCCTTTCGACCCGGTTGTGTCTCCTGCTTTCCCACTAAAAGCTGTGGCTTTTTGACAGCAAAGATGTTGTGAATCACTAGCACAAGGTAGTGGAAAAAAATGGGACAAGCTAGAGCCCAGAGGTCTACTCTGTTGTAGCCTAGAGCAACAACAGAAGCATACCAAAAATAAGAGGGTTTCTCTCTTACAGAACGGGTTGATATCTCTAGTGAGACATCAGACTGAGCAGGAGAACTGTCTAGGGAGGACAGGCAAGGTACCTAACCTGATGAGGTTGACTGCATCCAGAAACTACAGCCCAAACATCCTCTGAAATAAAAAATTCAATTAACTGCTTGCTGTCCTCACCCTTGTGTACCTATTCAGCTGTGCATCTGCTCTGTGCACTTGCTCTTTCTGAACACAGGCAGAGTGGATTGACACCATAAGACAGTCTGCTTTTAATAAGATATTTCTGTTGTTGTAATGCAAAAGTCCATTCCAATATTTGCAAGTGCATTGCAAAGCTGAGGGGTTCAGAAAAATATCTGGGGAAAAAAAAAAGCAAAACAAAACAGAAAAGAAAAGAAAGAATTGAGCCTCACAATTGTTTATTTTAAAATCAGGTGAGGTATAAAAGAATTAATGCTACCTTTTTCATTTGAAGTGTGTTTAAATTTAGCCATGTATTGTGTTGTTACATAATACAAACAGCTGTAAAACTTTGTAAAAAAAAAAGAAATTAGGATCTTTACTTTTGTCCAAGTTTGTGCTAAGAGATTCAGACTTTGTCCTACTTATAAAGCCACTTCAGATAAGGATAGCCTACTTGCATCTTATTACTTTTCCAGAATAGAACAAAGCAAAAAAAAAAAATCTTAAAAGAAAATGGACTGAGTGGGAAAAGGGAATCTCTTTCCTAGAAAATTATTCCAGATGCAGCCAGCACAAAAACCCACACAAACAAGAAATACAAGCTTTCACTAAAATAACTATGGAATGTTGTCTGGATTCTAGGATCTCTGCAGGTCCTCTGTTTCTTCTCTCACTCCAACAGTTTATCTGTGCTAGGCCTAGGGAAACAAACAAACAAAAAAAATCTGATAAAACATTAAAAATAGAAACTTCAGAAACTGTAAATTCACATGGGAAATACCTGAAAGCTGACAGTCTGGAATTATTTCAAACTGCGTTGAGCAACTGCTACAAATATGATTTGTTTTCTCGTGCTTCAAGAAGGCCATAAAATTAGCCAAAGTTGTCTTCTTCCACTTCTTCAACACTGGGTCCTAATTACTGAAAGGACACCTAGGAAATACTCACATGTTGGCTTTAGTGCAGTAAATGTCATTATCTTTTCACAGTGATCTGTTGGTATTTTCAGTCCAAAGATAGGGTGTGTGTTGCAGGAATCAGATGACCAGTGGATGCCCACAAGATTGTGGATTGCAGAGAACAAAGGGCCTGAGACTATAAGGGAAATAAATGAGTACCTCACCTAAGTGTTTCAGGGTATCAAAAAGTTCCCAGCTCACATTCGCTCACAACTGAAGGCATTTTTCTTCTTTATCCAGGCTAAATATTTCCCTCCATGTGTATTAAGGCCTATTAATTGTTTTGTGTTTGATCAAAACCTGATTAAATGTATTAATTTACTCTTCTTCATCAAGAAAACAGCCCCTCTCTTAAAAGTTTGACTACATACAAAAAAACTTAACTTTCAGTAACATGAGAGGGGGTTTCTGGGTTTTTTTCTATTTTGTAACTTAAGAAAATGAGATTTTTCTTTAAGAAAGTGAGAAGTTACTTTTTAAAAGAAATTATAAACTAAGGTTAAATAAAAGAATTTATGATGAAAAATTTCTATATTTTCTGTAATAAGTGGCCTAGGAAGTAATAAATTTCCAATCATGCAATCACGCTGAGATAACAGATAATTTCAATTCTTCTAAATAAACTTTAAAATCCTCCTCTTTGGTAATGTTCCTATGACAGCTAAAACATGCAGTTATATGTTAGAGTACAAAAAAAGTTTTAAAAATCCTCAAGGACTCACTTGTCATGGAAGCTGAGATTCTTTGGGGACATTCAACCTTACATGGAGAAAACAGCTGATACCTTAATTTCCTTCCCAAATATTTCATCACAGACTGTACTTTAATGCCATAATAAATGCAATACAGCAGAGATTCCATGTAGTTCCCAAAGATTCCATGTAGGTTTCCCCCAGGCAACTTCCCCCCAGCATCAAGCACTAGACCTGCATAAGGGGGAATGCGTGAGGAGAATGTGTATCTATGGAAACATCCACGTTCATTGCCAGGAGGTGCTGTTAGTCACAACAGTAAAAGTCACAACAGTCACAACCAGAGAAATTAAGGTCTGTATTAAGACAGATAAGATGTAAATAATCTCCAAAAATCACTAATCCAAACTCTTCAAACACTAAAGGTGCCTAAAGGGATCAGCAGCACCTTTAAACAAAAGAGTCTTTAATCTGGGTGAGTCTGGAAGGTCCCAGTACTTTCCAGTGCTCCTCAGCATGCGTTTGCAGCCTCCCACAACACCTGTGGCACAGAGCAGGCACCTGCTTTCCACCGCTGTGCACAGAAGGGAGGAGGCCCCACAGAATAACTCATGGTGTAGAGCAAACTGACCTTGCTGGAGCCACCTAAGCTGCACTGACAGGGGCCACGGTTTAAGCAGTGCAAGGTGAGGACCCCATGGTGGAGGAGCAGCCCTTCACTCCAGCCCCAGCTGGCTCAGGTGCCAGTGTCTGTGCATCTGCTTGCAGAAGGGGACCTGAGACAACAACTGTGCCCATTGTAGCTGGAGGGCAGCATGGGGAGATACAGCAGCAGATGCACTGCTGGACCCCTCCCCTGGCAGAGAAGGTGGATGCCAGCAATTACCTGGGCACCAAGGGCTGAGAGAAGCTCCATATCTCCAGAGCCAGAACCCAAGAAGGGTCAGGCTGCTGGGCTCAGAACTGGGTAATGGGCAATGACCAGCCACAGTTCAGAGGCTGCTGGGTGTTTGTGGGAGCCTCTCAAGGATGCACAGCCTCACTGCTCCTTCCTTGTGAGCTGGAAAGCACTTACAGGGTCCCTGCATTTGATATTACCTACATATTTTGCCTCTTTTCCTCTCACCCACTGTGTCTGACTTAGATGAGTAAAGCTCTATCCTCTGTTACAGCAGTATAAAATAAAGGAACTCCGGAGAAGATGAGAAGTTACTCCAGGTGGTATTTGAGGGTTAATGGAGTAAAATTTGCTTCTGTGCCTGCAGCTACTGCCATTCCTCTGCTTGAGTAATAGAGCCTTAAACATTTAAGTGATGGATGTTAGTGCATGCCAGCTGCAAACCAACAGAGCAGGCTGTAAACACATTTTACCCGTTTCTCTCTTTGTTTTTTAATGCGCTCTTTTTCTCAGCCGAGATGCTCTCGCCTCTCCAGCATTGATTCACACTGAAATGAGTGGGCCCAGCCAGCCAGGGCAGGGGAGGTACAGCCTCATATGACTCACGGTGTTCAGCAAGTTTTAGTCATTGGGCTTACAGGAGCACTGTGGTTAGCACCCCAACTGCAGTATTTCACCATTGCAAATTTTCTCCCCTCTTCCCTCAGCTGGAAGAAGCCATTCTTGTGTATCTACAGGATTTTTTTGTTGAGGTGGCTGATGTGCAAGCATATGTACCTTTACATAACCCCCAGCAGCAATTTCAAGAGAATCATGTTTCAATCCATTAGATTGGAGGCAGAAGCTGTCACATTTGTGCAAGTGATTTCTTGTGGGGACGCAGATACTTGTTTTTCACAGGACAGGACTTGAGCTATTTTGTGAAAAATCTGCTTTCTTTCCTATATTAGATGGGGCTGTATTCCATAAATGAGACTGTTTTCTGTGTAGGTAAATAGTTTCATTAGTAAAAAATGCATTGGGTATGCTTAAACTGGGAGCACAGGGAATCTGCGCACTGAAGTGACAGCCCCAACATGCAGTAACTCAGAGTGCACTAGTCCTCCCCTGAATATCTTTCTTTTATTTGTTGGGAAACCCATGAAATGGGTAAAAAATGTCCAGGCACAGATGGTACTGAGAAGCCCTCACAGGGAACTCAGCTGGGTCACTGTCCCTAAGAAGGCAGAGGCAAAGCTGGTGAAGGACCCCAGGGACAAGTGATAAGGCACTGTAAGGTGCTGATAAGGTAGGTTTGCTTCGTAGCTGTAGCACTGCCATTGCTTGTCAAGCCTTCAAAATGAGCTGAGTGAGGCTTGTTGGAGGCAA
Organism: Aphelocoma coerulescens; assembly: GCF_041296385.1. Classification (NCBI taxonomy): domain Eukaryota; kingdom Metazoa; phylum Chordata; class Aves; order Passeriformes; family Corvidae; genus Aphelocoma; species Aphelocoma coerulescens. The sequence goes on from NC_091017.1 coordinate 35,840,863, forward strand.
GGCTTCTCTTTTTGGGTAGCCACATTGCTAAACAAGGGGTGCCCCAGGACAGGTCTGTGTCTAACTGAAGCAGTGACAACAAAATGCAAAGACCCAATTTCATTAGGCTAGGTGAACTAAGCATTTATTACCAGTGAATTTTTAGACTACACTCCAAGTGCACTTTCCTGTTCTTATATACATTCTTGGTGGCTTTTCAACTGCTGACTTCCGAAATCAAAAACCTACCTTAAATCTGACAACTGATTTAACTACTGTGCAGTGCCAGTGGTTTCTTTCCCTCTTGCTCTCCCTTCCTGCAGTGTGCTGGGTTAGTTAAGTGCAGAGGTGTTTGCTCCTTGCATGTTCCCTCACTGGGCCCCCACAGTAAAACACACATTAAAATGAATTCTAATGCATCATCGGTGCCATTTATTATTTCCCCTTCTTACATCTGCTCTTGAAGCTTTTCAGCTCTCTCTGCCCTGGAAGGTTCTGACTATCTGTAAATAAGGCTGGTAGCCTAGCAACATTGAGTGAATGCACTTCCCTTGCTGAATAACACTGGGCATAATCAAATCAGCTTCCTATGCTATCTGCAGCATTAACACTATGAGTTGAAAACAATTACAAATATTTCATGTACATTTGCATTACTTTGAATTGGAAACATTTTTCAGATCCTTCAAAAGAAGTCTGTATCCACGAAGTGAGAAAGAAACGTTCTGCTTAATAGCAAATAAACCATCTCCAGAATTGGGTACAATATTCAGACTGAAAGGATTGATTAACATGACCCCTCAAGGAGACTAAAGAGATGACAAACACCCTACCTGAGCATTTGTATTCACCAGCACAGACAACCAGACAATTTGGAGCTACCTTACATACGTGACAGAGGGACAACTGCCTTGTGGTACGGACATGACATTCTCCCAGGCAGGAAATGAGCCCATGTCATAAAAATTGAGCAGCTACCTACAAAAAAACAGTCCATAGCACCATCTATAATCCTTAGATCTGTCTTGCTCTAAAGGGGAAACTTGCACTGTCAAATTGCATTTACCACAACATATTTCAGGGGTGGAAGCAAGGCACAGCCTTCTCCCTCTCCTGTCATGCTTACATGCATGTGAGGAGCAGCACCATCCTGAAGGACAGATCTCCTGCTCCTTCCATCCCTTGCAGCAGTAGGTTATTCATCCTAGTATGAAGAAGGGTGGCATGGGTATTTTTTAAGAGAACAGTTAAACAAGTTAGAGCACAAAAAGCTGCTTAATTTTATATCAAAGTTATGTCAGAATAAATTCTTCAGTTTGTAGTGCAAGGTACAGACTTGCCATCTTCTTGAAAGCTGTGTTTTGTGTGAGCAGAACTTTATATTTTCCAGCTGCTACATCTCTTCACTTTAGAACAAGGAAATCTTTATTCTGCACTTTTAATTGACCTTTTTAATCTAAACAAGTTTGACTGGGCAATGAGTGAATGAATGGTTCCAGCATAATGTTATCACAAGGCAGAATTGGTGGTGCCAAGCACAAAAATAGCTCTGGCTTTTTCTCCTGTTTCTCTCCTCTCACCACTGATTAGCACAGACATTAGTAGACAGACAGCAAGAAATCCATTTTTACTTCAATTTATAAGCTTGGGTACTTTTTTTTTTAATTAATTATTGGCTGTAAAGATACCTAATTCTATAATAAAAGTAACCAACTGGAAGAAACAGAGATGCTAAACCCTGTTAGGATGAGGTTCAAATAGAGAATTCCTGCTGATATTTTTGAAAGCTTTATTTATACTGATAAAAAACTCTATGCAGCTTAAAATACAAATTTTTAATTCACATTGATATAAATACAACTGAATCAAAATAGACATTTCACTTTCTTTTCACGTTCAGTTCTGTCTAACCAGCTTATATTGCTGAAACCTGGCACAGAATGGGATTTATAGCCAGAGAAAGACCTTGGTTTGGTCTTTGTTACCAGCTTAAAACACACCTAAGTCTACTTTCTTAACTTAGTACCTAGCCCAGCATGGATGGGAGTGAAGATCACAGGCTTATAAGACAAATGCATTTCTTTCCTGATACCTCATTCCAGGCTCTGGAATCTAACACTGCCTGCTCTAAATAATTGTATTTGCCATCCTTTTATCTTCACAAGGTGGCAAAGCATTCTGCTCAGTAAAATCATTGCTTGCCACGCTGAGACAGAGACCTAGGAATCAGTGATGTGCTTGCCCTGAGGTTGTTGCAACCTGGGAGGTAAAAACTGGTCTTGCTACTTTGGGTGAAATTGGAGTGTGGGAGCAACTTCTCAGAAACCCTGGGAGATCTATCTGCCTGTTTCTCACCACAGTCTAACTCCTCTCACGCTGATTACTTCTCTTGCTGTCAACCTTCCCTTCCTTATTAACAGATGAGAGACCTCAGCAGAGTTATAAAGGAAGGGACTGCAGCCAGGCATCTCCTAAACTAACAGGAAGAAGGTTCTGACCGTGGGGAAACCTATAGCAAAGAGTGTGTCTGAAAGAGACGAGGTAATCAAAGATTAAAGCAAACAAAGAGGCTTGAGATGTGCCAGAGGGATCAGAAATGGAAGGTGAGACATGGAGTGGGAGACTGGCAAGCACAAGGATCAGGAGGTCTTCCAACAAAATGGAGGATGAAAGGACAGAACCATAATGTGAGAGAATTAAGATGCTACCAAGACTTACAGACCAAGTTACAGAATGTCAATGTATCAAAATAATGGAGTGGAAGATAATTGTCAACTGGAGTTGAAAAGGAGTGTAAATGCTGAGAGTGGGAGGAAAAGCAAAACAGTAAGGAACTACATTTTTGATACATGCTCTGACTGTTTACATTCATCACACCTATGCACTGTGTGTCTGATTTGCTTTTGAGATTAAGGGGAAGAATTTATCTTAAAAAAATCTTAAATATGCCCTTAATCAACCCTTTTCCTACTAGAAAGAATATTTTTTTGTTTTCTGTATCTTTGTTGGCTTTTCTAAATAGGACAGAACCATCACTTCCTAATGAGATTCTCTCCTTCCCCTAAATGCAGACAGATGGAGCTGCTCATAAAGAGCTGAAAGACTTGTCTGGAAAAGTAATAAAAATGTAGCATGACACCTGATCCTGGAGCTTAGGAAAACATTTTTGAGCTAATCAAAGAATGACCTAATTGAGGTTTATATTGTGGACAGATTGATTAACACACTGAAAGTGCAAAACTGAGAACCCTGTTCTTGTCTACCTGGCTGGGTATTTTGGGTGGGCAGAGTTAACTGTATATTTCGTTCACTAACATCTCAGACATTCTGTAACACATTTTAAAAATCAATTCAAGTACTGAAGGAAAATGGGCATACTTTAAAAGGGAACGTTAGGCACATATCTGAGTCCACGGAGCCTGCCTATGTAGAGGTTTGCCCAGCCCTTTGCAGGGCTATATAAAGTTGTAACACTTCCAGCTGAAAGGAAGCGGAGCGTGCCAGATCGGTAATGAATGATTGGTGCTCGGCTACCTTCAGATCCCCCCAGCCCCTCCTCATTTCTGCAAACAGTCATTATTTTCTGGAATGTCCTTTTGAAGCACATTTTTTCCTCAGTGCTGCAGTGCCCTCCAGTGCTCAGAGAAAACGTTTTTGCTTCCATTATCAGGAATCCAAAATACAGACACCATTTTATATCTAATTGTAAGACTGAACACTTCATGGTATTTCAGACGACTCTTTTGTTTGGTTTCCAACGTGTAAAGGCAGTAGCTATACCTAGCTGCCTCTTCCCAATGCCCTCTGTCACCCTGATCCAGCCAGAGGAGCTACTGTCAGAAAGCTGCCTCTTCCTTAGAAACCTGCACCAGAAGATGGGTCTGTGAATCCACCTGCACCACAGCCTCAAAAGCAGGCTGTGACTGTCTCTGTACCTGGGCATATGGCTGCTGCAGGGCTGTGACCCCCAGCTTGCAATGGATTTTCTTCTCCAGGGTATCTCTTTTGCTGTTTGAAACACTTTCCACAATAATCAAGATGCTTGAGGTGAATGATTATCACCTCAGTGAGTCCTATTCTGAAATGGGTTAGAATGCTCCTCTCCACGAAAGTGCTAGCAGGTGCTTTCTGGAAGTAAGCACCTGCTTACTGTTTTTCAAGAGTGATTTTTGAAGCAGTAAGTTTTCCCAAACACTTAATGATGCCAGCTATTTTAATGAAATAGCCTTGTTTAAGGCACAGAGTGAGTCTAAGTCGTTTTTTTATGTGTGAGTTACATTTTTGCCATTGTGTATCTCTAGTGCAGAGGTCTAAGAAATTACACCAAGTGCTTTCCTAAACACAAATGAGGGAATCAGCGCATCCAGAACAGCTCAAAACAACTGGTTAGATTCAAAAAAGTTTAGGGTGGTGTTTTCAACAGACTAAAGTAATTTGGTTTCAGGCTTCCAACAAATTACCATGAGAGCTGATCTGATAACAAACAACAACAATACAACAATAACAAAGAAAAAATATATATATACTCTGATAAATTGTGTTTAATGGAGGGAATCATCCCAGCACTCTCTTATCTATGCATTTTTCAGTGAAGAAGGCATTTTTTAGAGAAGTTGCCAGGTGAACTAAGGGTTGTATAAATAGTACAGAGAGAGCAATATCCCTCCCACATTTTCTCACTCTCTTCCAGATGTGAAGTACCTGACTGACCACTGCAAAGCTGACAAACCTCGATCAATTCAAACACTTGCAGATCAAATATGCAGCAATCTGGTAAATGAGATCAGTCAAATAAGGAAAAAGGGTTGGGGGTGGGTTGTGTGCAGAGAAAGAAGTATACACAAAGACAGAAGAAAGAAGGAGGTCAGAGATGAAAATAAGTACTTGTTCTCATGGGAAAGAGAGAAAGGATAAAGGAGCCCCTCAAATGCCTTGAACTTTCAACTTATGATCTTCAATCTCCCTCTACCTTTTAGATTGGCAATTTTGTAGTATTATGACCAGCTAGTGTAATAGCATAGCCTTTCAGGGAAAGATTTAAAATTACTTCTCTCTCTGCAAATGATCTACCACAGAAATTGAAAGCAAAAATGTGAAGTTGGGTATTGATAACAAATTGTGGTAGGTTTTGGAATTGAGAGACCCTTCTTCCCAGCATTTAAGTATGAATCTCATCCTAGGAAGAAGTACTTGTACTGTCAAAGATCTTTTTTCAGAAGACTTTCTAAACACACTAGCAGAGATCCTAACAAAAAGGGGAATGTTGGTGTTCATATCTGATTAGAAGCAGATGCTTGAGAATCAGAACAGACAGTATTTAGCTCGTAGTTACACTAGAAAGGCTCTCGAAACTTGTGCTTCATCTTTTTCTTGTTTATAAATCAAGAAAAGCTGTAGAACCTGACCTTTAATGGGAACATCTGGATCTGCTTACTTTCCCCAAAATATTGCCCTCTCCCATGGGTGTGTCCTCACCACGATGATTCCGTGTACAGCGATGCCTAATCTTGACAGACTTGACACAAGTTTACAGAATCTGCTCTGGCTATGGTTTTGAAGTACTGTTATCATCCACACGACTTTATCTGCACACACTCTGTGAAGCAGCAAAGTTCCTGACCAACTCCTGCAAAGCCTGCTCTAACCCAAATCTGCAAGGGTAGGTTTAGATATATATAGCATATACCTAGCACTCCAGGTCCTCGTTCAAAACTCTAGGTGAGGCACAAATAGAAGCTCTACAGATCTCAGCAGGAAAGACTGACCCAAAAAAGCAATATTGTTCCAAATTTTTCAAATGAGCTTGAATAGGAGTACTAATAGAGGGTATTCTCATTCTCTTAGTAGCATACTGTGTAAGATAAAATCCATGGGCTACCAGGGCTGGCCCAGTGCAAGGGTATTCTCTCAAAATTTTGAGGTTAAATTGACAAGCTAAAACATTTCCCAAAGCCACGGGTAACAAAGCTTCAGAAGCATACATCAAGTATGTGCAAGCCTTAGAAGTGCTTCTTAAAGGGAAATTAGGCTACAACTACATTTTTGAATATTACTCTCAATAGTTAATGACCTTAACCAAACCATAAAATTTGTGCATAAATTGTTATCTGATCAGTTAGCTGATCAGTTAAGTACATGGAAAAGGACTACCATTTTAAAAACCCTTATCATTGGCAAATGAATGCCAATTAATGTGATTTGTATTTCTGCATGTGTCATTGCTCTAGAACAGATTTGACTTGCAAAAATAGAAATCCATAATATGAACAATTAATCTCTAATTGTAAATCCACATTAACATGAACTAAGTAAGAACAGACACTAATTGCATTAATAATGCAATGTAACAGCGATCATTTGATTTAGGACAAATTACTCCTATTCAGCAAGATTGCTTTTATTGCTCAGTTTGCCCTAGCTATGTGAGTCTAATATGGTCAATAGAATTGTTTGCATGGCTCTTCTGTATAAAGTAATGTGACTGCACACCTTATTACATTTGTTGACTGTCTCAGTTGAAGAGCAATGCTGAAGTAGTAGCACCCATTAACCACAGCACTCCAGGGTCCATGGACACCATCCTGTGTCACAAACAGACACCTGGGGACACTTATTTTCCTCTTGCAAACATTCTTTTTGAATACCATCCTTTTCAAGCAGTTTATGTCCCAGACTGATCCTTGAAGGCTCAATTCTGATTTCTTATGTTTATTATAATTACATACATACTTGGGCACCATAGTAGAGAGAGACTCTTGTGCTCACTTCATAAACACCCAATATAAGCAGAGATTATTTCAGTTATTCTTCAGAAAACCTTCCTGTCTTGTATTATCAATCATTTTATTAGATACTAAAAATACTTACAGAAAGGTTCTTAGCCCAAGTATTTTACACCTTTGCACTCTTGATAGTGATAACATGTATTGCCAAATTTACAAATGTCTGATGTGTTTTCAGATTAGATTTAAGAGCTGCCATAGTAAGACTTTTAAATAAAAATCCTCAAGACTTTGAAAGATTTAGGAATTCTAAGTCACTTCTTTAAAAAAGTTGAATTATAAATTACGGCCATAGATTCTGATCTTACAGTGTAACAGGAAAGCTGTTACTGAATTTTTACTGTTGCAGTAACTGTAAAATTATATTCATAGGACTCATATGTGCAAAGAGAGTCTCATGCTCCTAAAAATGAGGTCAGATATATTTCTTTCACCTAACAAAACCAGTGGTTTTGTATCATTTCACTAAATGTGTCAACTGCATCCTCTGAAGTAGGGACCCAAGACAAATATATGTCCAGAGTTTGCAACTGTTCTCTTCCACACATTTGACTTTTTTCACTCTCCAGAAATAGCTGTTGATACATGTTCAGAAAAGACTTGGTAGCTGCCAAATACTGAACCAGGGGAGCACAGAGAAAACTGTCAGGGGGTCTTCCATCCCCCCAAAGCTCCATGGTGGGACTGGGTAGCTTGTGCTCACTCAGCAGTCAGAGACAGCACACTGGAGTCTGGAATGGCAAGGATGGGGCCAAATTTTCCCCACCTTACTGTACTTAGTTTTTTTCTCAAGTCCACCATGAGCAGCAAGTTTGGAAGAGAAAAGAAAGCTCTGGACTGCCTCACACTGCAGTGTAGGGAAAATCCTTGCTTTGCTGCACAGTGATGAATGAGATGAGGCTGAAAAATGGGAAAAATTAACAGCAAGGGATAGAAGCACAAGATTCAGGAGTGTGTGAGGGTAAATGGAAGCCCTTGACAGAGGGAAATCAGGAGAAGTGGCCAGGAAGAGGAGAAGGTTCGACAACATGCCCACCTTTTTGTCCTGGATGCTGAACTTACAGAGCCCTTATGTTGGATGTTGTGAGTTATGTTGGCTTTGCAAAACTGGCCCCCAGTGGCAAAAGTGATGTGCACAAACAAACCATTTGAGTTTAGAGTCACTATTTGCCTTATTTGACTTGAGTGCTAAAAAAGCTACATGCTTACATACAGATCTAATTTCCCTCTGCTCACAAACTCCTGGTCATTGATTTCTAAGCTAATAAATACCTTGAGAGTAGTCTATCAGCTCTTACTAAAATGTTTGCATTTCCCCAGAGTCAGTACAAATGAAAATATTTCTGGAAAATATAAACTGTTTTAAAGGATGTGTTCTTAAGTGGTGCAAACATAGGACTAAGTCATGAATACATGTGGCATTTGTGGCAAGGAACCTACCTGACGATGCTTTTACAAAATATTTTATTGCATAACTGGAAAATTATTATTGCTCTTTGGGTGAAATATTACCTGTACCCTAAATTTCAGCTGTATGGCAAGTTTATGACTAAAATAACAATGATAGGGGGTGGCATTGAAACAATATTTTGTGGCAAGACACCCTCATTTCAATTCAGCTGATAGGCATTGGTTTTAGGTGTTTGTTTATAGGAGGTTTTTTTCCCATAGCCATATTAAAAATTGAAAACGAACCGTAAGTTCTAATACTCCTTTCCAAGGTACATGAAATTATATTTCTGTGCTGAAATAAACCACGACTCATTAGCAGGGCCTTACTGTTACCACTTAAAACGACCTTCCATCCTGATTCTACACCAAGCAAACCCTGAATTATGGAAAGCATAATTTATTTTGTGTTTCTGTGCAGTGGTAGCTGAAGAATAGTGTACTGATACACACTTTATCCTCTGAAGTTATTTGTGAATGATGACGGCCATTTTTCCAAGGGTTGAAGAGAGAAATAAAGGCACTAGATGGCAGCAAACGTCTTAAAACTGGATTCTTCCTGAAGTCTGGCTGGAATCGAACAGATGTAGGTAGACTTACAGCTATGAAATGTCTTTTGGAACTTCTTCCATGGTTCAGCTGTTAAAAAAGGCCGCCTTGCCAAAAAGTCGGCGTTCTCTCAAGCTTCTGAAATGCAATTTAAAGTCAGAGCTTTTCTGGTGTCACTTTCTGGATCAAAATGAGAAAATGCCCTTTTTGAGCATCCCACCCCTTCTTCCCCCCCCAACCTGTACTTAATTTTGTATTAATTATGTGTAATTGCGTAGGGCTAGTTCAGATGTTGTCTTTGCAAAGGCTTAGCTGTAAACAGAGGAGGCAACTTGGGCTGTTTGTTATGTTGGGGTTCAGCTGTACTGTACTCAGTATCAGCTCACACTGCTCAGTGTCATCACACTTATTTAACACCCTATTTTCCCATCTGCAGCAGCTTTAGGCACACTGAATAAACATGTCCGTTTTTCATGAGTGTCTTATCTGCCAGTGCAATTTCCCTGAGCAAGATGATGTCGACTGCTTTGTTAACATACTGCTATTCAATCTAACAAATACCTCTTATGCTGCTGTAGTGGGAGTTCACCATAGACTTCCTACAGATTCTGGGAAGCCAGATGTTTCCTAAAGATTTGTTTTTCCTTTATTAGGAAAAAATGGATAATAAAGGTTTTGTATGCCCCTTTGTAAAGTGCTTGTTCACTGAACCAATTCATTAGGCAAACTTTTCAAGGGCTATTTTTATATCATGCAGCTGTAAACTAAGGACATGTAAGGTATAGGACTGAGCATTTGTAGACCTTGAGATGTTTGAGAACTTTCTATTTGCCTGCTTCATGAGGATGGATTCTGTGTGGTAGTGTACAGGCAGATATCGAAGCAGCTCTGAAACATTGTGCACACTCCTAATTTCTGCAGAAAGCTTCCTACTCTGTACAGATTAACTTCAGATGTACAGCACACACCCTCTGCAGCAACCTCACTGCCCAAGGTGTGCCCAGGAGAGGACTCAGGCCAGCTTTTCACAATAATGACAGGTAAATCTAAGGAAGTACCAGCTTTTTACAGGCTTCTGTGTCTGGCTGATTCTTATTTCAGCTCAGCCATATGTTGAATGTCTTCTCTTCATGCAAAAATGGATACCATTTAGCTGACTTACAAAGTCTGAAGATATTGCATGCCTACACAGGAGGAAAGAATGTACAGCAAGAATAAAACTTGGGGCAGGAGGTGAGGTGTGAGCCCAGTGGCTTATTTTCTTGCTTCACCAAAATATCATAATGCACATCTCTGACAGCTCAGACCTTACCTTTTAATTAATGGTCAGAACCCTTTCTCCTAAATTTATTTTCCAGCCTTCCAATCACAGATTTTTTTTTTTATTGGTTTTCAGTTCTGGTTCAAAGAACTGCTCCCTTGGGTTTATCTCCCCCTGCTTCTGGTTTGTTGTTTTTTTTTTGGACCTGCTGTTGCTCTTAAAACATGAACCATTTTCAGCACTTTTCTTTCCTCTTCACTGGAATCTTATCCATCTCTAAAATCTTCCCTTTGCCATAAAAAGAGGAGTTATGGAAAGGGGGAGGCTGTTTTAAAAGAAGTCTAGCTAAATTATTTTTTGCTGAAGTAACATTACTGAAAATCCTGACCTACAAACAAACTAGATGATGTTTCATGTTATGTTCTGGCTTTATCCTAGGCCTTAGGAATAGCTCCTGCAAGAAGCATAATGTCAAGCATTTAACAAATGCTTGAAGAGTTACTTTGGATCTAAATTCAGAGGCAGTATCAATCAATGTAGTATAAAATTTTTCAGCTCTTTCCTACAAGGCCATTTCTGGAATTGCTGGAAGCAATACTAGTCAGCTGCAGTGAATTTAATAAATATTTTGTCAGACCATGCAATTAAGTCTGGTGTTTATTATCCTGTAAACATTTATAGAGCAGCATCCAGCAGTAGTCTGTATGCTTTCTCTTATCATTGAAGCTCTGTGTTACACTGTACTAATGCAGCTTCAGGAAGCATTTTATTAGGAGGCCTTGAAGTAATTGTTAGGTTTAAATAAATTTTATATGAATCTTTATATAAATTAAGAAATAACTCTTGACATGGCTTGTTTATTAACCGTTAGGAATGAACTTCTTCAGATTCATGAAAGGAAGAATCTCCCTTGTGTTCAGTATTATCAGACACAGAAAGACGTTTACTTCTCCTTCCCTAATCCTCTGACACAAAAAAAAAAAAAAAGGAATTAAAAAAAATTTTAAGAGACAACCTTGATTTTATCTGAAAATGAAGTGAAAGGTTGGAAACTGGTTGCCAAGTTGGAGTTTTTTCCCTTACAAGGAAATGCAGTTTTGGGAACAAATAGCATTCCAGTCTTTTCCCCAGTGGGCATTATGCCATTGTACTTGCAGACATTGTGTCATGGAAATGTGCAAGAAGGCCTCAAACAGCTAAGAAATGCATTGCCTAGTTATATATTTAGTTTCTACTGTTTTAAAGCTACTGTCCACTCTTATTCAATAACAAAAATGACACAAGCTGAGACTTATTGACTACAAATTTTTCTGCTCTACAGACTTAATGAAAAGCCAAACTTTACATGAATTTAAAGTAGTTAATAAAATTTATTCTTACTGAAATATTTTAATGTTGGTAACAGCATTTTTAAGCAGGCATGTCTGTAGGTGATTCCCATGCTGGCCAAACTTTTCAGTGTGAGCAAGGAACACATTCAAAATTCAAAACAAAGCCTTTTTCCTTTTTATTTAAATGAAAATATTATTCTTTAACAAGAATTTTAAAGATATTTCTCCTTTAGCACTCCCTGCTTTCACAAGAGCTTTTAAAATACACATGAGAAAATTTATATCAGATACCCATCTTTCTTTTCTGATTTTCAAGGTAACTGTTTTATTAGTGGGATACTTTTGTAATTAAAGGGGTTTTCATTTATTAATATTCTTAAATTAATCTTTCTTGGGAATTTACATTTATTATGAAAAGTGTGATTTCTGCTTGGAGACCTTTTTATTCCTTGATACTATCCAGTAAAAACATGGTTTAAATCCACATGAGCATTTTGACAATCTATTGTTTTCTTGGGCAACACACTTTTTAGTAAAACACAAGTTCCTTTATAGTTCTCCAACTTTCATCATGCATAATAAAACATCAGTTCAACTTTAGATGTTAGAAATTCCTTTTTGTGACCTAATTCAGATTAGTTCTCAGCACTAATGCACTTGTGCTTTCTCCAGCCTGTTGCTGTTTGCTTGGTGGGGGGACCACACACAACAAATTTCCATCTAAGTGGGATATTCCTAACCTTAGTATCCTTCTGCTGTCTTGCAGGCAACAAAGTATATTTGAGATAAGGCTGAAGGACAAATGAAAACCTGTACTGGCTCATAGACTACTTCCATAACACTCAGTTGCTTGTGACTCTTCAGTATCATCCCTGTTTTCCAAGACCTGAGAGCCTACATCGGAAAGAAAATACACTTTAAAGTGCCCTTGAAATTTCAGTTTCATTCATTGGTACCACTGGGGTACCAATAATTCTTAGCATAGTAATATTTGGAGAATAAAGAGAATGGTTTGGTGGATTGTAGGCTACAGTTTGCTCTCAGGGCAGCTGTAAGAACACATCCAGGGAAGGAGCTTCCAACAATACATTCGAGAACTCTTGGGGACTGTTTATAGTTTTGCTGTCCCAAGAAAGGATGATCTGAGAAGTGCTTTTGACCATTAAATTCCTGTGGATCACATCACATTTTCCTTTAAAGCTGAACTTTCTTATCCATGGGTTCTGTACAGTGAATAGATACTGCAGTGCATGATGATAGAAATGTGCATATACAACGCTTTAGCAGGTGTTTAGCCCTTTTCAAACAGGACTTCATACTGGCTATTGGAAAAGATTAAAGCACCAGCAGGAAGTCCTGTACCTTTGCCACTCCAAAATAAGCAAAAACAAGGGCATTTTACTGATAAGATGCGCTTTATTTCAAATTATGCTATCAACATCACTGCACATTTTTCCTATTTACCCACACATAAGTGCAGATATAAGTTAACCTTTCTTTAAAGCTTTGCCAAGAGCAGAACAAGAATAGATGAAAGCTCGCAAAATCCCATGGTTATAGTTTACATTTTCAGTGCCCTGCTTTATGTGGCATTCAGATCCTTTGTATGCTCAAGGGAAAAAGTGACACTGGTGTCCACTTCCATTGTTGGTACTATTTTGGGCTCAACTTCAGTGTGAACTGCAATTACAGCAGAGCTTCCTTAGGAGGGATGTGAATGATGAACATGGTTTCCTTGGCCTTAAGATGAATGTTCTCTTCAATGTCATGGTATTTTTGTATATGTTAAGGACGTGATATTTTTAGCTATTAGAGAAGTTGTGCATTTTTCCTCTTTAGCCCACTTACTTAATTCCATGAAAAATATGTGTCACCACAGGTGACAGGAGTCAGCTCTTTGCTTTCTTAATAATTACTATTTGTTTAGTAAGTGGATTTGCCCACAATTTCTGTCTATATGACAAGCTGATTTCCATTCCTGCTTACTACGTTGGCAAGTAAAAATTAAAATTCAATTCATGCTGCTCTAATTCCATATAACAGTTTCAAGATTAAGTCCTCAGTGATAATAAGTAAAGCATTTATGACTAAGCACAAGTTATCCAACAACTGCTAAACACACATAAGAAAAAATATCCCTTTCAGCAACTTCCGTGTCTGTCCTGAAGCCTGGCTTCTAATAGCTAAATTAACCTGATAAATATGGATAACCAAATGATCAATATCTTAATCCATTTTTCAGAAAAAAATATATTTTATAATTTCTTAGCCTTGGCCTCTGTTCCCAGTAAAAAATCCTAGGTAATAAAGCTCATGGAACAGTCCTCCTTTACTCTTATTCTGGTAATTTACACTCACGAGAAACCACAAATTTCTACGTGCAAAATTTTTATCTAAAATGGCTTGTGTTTAGTTTAAAAAACAAAAACAAACAAGCAAACAAACACCCCTGAAGTTCTTTTCTGTGCTAGCAATCAGAAAATAAAAAAAAAAAAAAAAAAGAAACTGATTGATAATTCCCTTGTACTCAGAGGAAATGAATGCGAATTGATGGATTGCCACCAGAAATACAAATTAAACTATTTTGGATAGAATAACAACCCTATTACAAATCCAGAACATCTCTTCAGATGGTTGTTGAGTGACTATTAACAATTTCTGTACATACACACACACAGAGGAACAGTAAAGGCCAGAAGCATTTATCGAGCCGCTACACCAACAGAAGAATTACCACAGTTAGTTTGTAAATTGCCTTCCATATGTGACAGTGTGTGACTTGTTGTTCTGGCCACCACTGAGTACAATGAAAGCTTAAATTGCCATCACTACCCCAGAATACCTTCTTTAGAAGCTGATTCTGTGTTTCCACATGTAAGTCATCGCTCACAGTCAATGATTAAGTTGGGTGACAACAACCATGACTCGGCGACTAAAGATAGATGGTCTTGGGATCTTGCAAAACTAAATCTTCTCTCCCTTATGCATGCCTAAAGGGGCTACATCAGCCCACAGAGCTGAGATCCAAATCTGTGCCCTGTATTAAGGTTGTGTCCCACCCTGGGAACTGGCTGACAGAAAAACAGCAAACTGTTGGTGGCTGTATAAATTTATGCGTCTCTGGGAGGCAGGGTCATGGATTCAGCTCAACAGGGCACATATGCTGAATAGACAGCAACAAAAAAAGCTTTCTTGATCCATTAATTTTTAGCATTTCATTCTTAGTATAGTTTTTCCCAGAGCAGGACTCTATCAAAATAGTTTTTCCCTTTTTGCAAAGTCATAGCTTTTGTGAATGCCTTGGACGAGAAGGTTATCCATCACAGTGCAAACACCCCAAAATCCATGATCCTCCAGCCTCATGATTTCCCATAGTTTCAAGAAGGCAGAGCAGTCAGGAGGACTACAGCAGCTAATTTCTCTGGGCAAATGCTCAGTTTGCCCCTGCAAATACCTGGAATTGATCCAAAGCAGTGATCACACAGCATTGGAGTTTCCCCATTCCTCTCCTTGACGGTCCCTTACCAGGGTTTGAGGAGGCCTCTAAAAGTATTTGTAATATAATTAGTAAATATCAGTAATATTCTACATTTACTAACAACTTGTATGCAAGTTCAACATCTGTAAATGCCTACATGATTTACCCCATTATGGTTTGTTTGTCAGGCAGTGCTCTGACTTGACAAGGCAGAAAAGCCTGCTTATGAAAGCTTCACAAGCACACTGACAGAACAACACACTGTTTTCAAAGGCAGGTAAGATTTAAGATAAATTCATGAGGAGGAGTTATTTTTGCTCATGAATTTTCTTTACTTATATGTCAAAACTGGTTAATATTATAGATGCTCAAGTCAGTATCCAGTAATTTCTGCTCTTTTGCTTTTTCTTCTCTGGTCAATCCATCAGTAGTGCTTTCTATTAGTTAAAAGATAAATTACATCAAATAAGAAAAATGGTTGCTCAGCAACTCAGACTCCCACTGAGCCTGACAATGGTAACTGGAGGAAATTTCTTGAAGCTCTTATGTGCTAGCTGAAGGGAAAAGAACATTTATATTATTTTAAATACTCCGGTCATGAGTGGCTATAAATAACAATGAGACTTCTAAACAAAACACACCTTATTTTTTCAATTCTTCTTCCCAAAACAGGTAAAAGCTTAAGCAGTTCTGATCTGGGGATGGCAGTGAAGGGGGCAGAGGAGTGAATGAAACTAGCTCAATTTCATATTAAATTTCTATATTGTCTTTCACAGGTGTCTATTTCTATAGTCTGAAGGGCTTTCAGAGTGTTTTCTCAATGTCTATTAAATGACCAGTGATCATGGAACAGTAGTAATGAAATAGAAAAGCCAGAGTGTGTGTGCATGTGTGGCTCTGATTTTTGTATGGATGTTAGTACTGGATCATGCCTCCTTCCTCTTCCTGATCTCACTAGCCACACACAGCTAGGAAATGCTACAATGGGTGCTTATAATTAGGGCGGTAGTTAGTAACCATCAGTGGTCCCAATTAATTTACCAACTGATTGGATATGCCTCAAAAAAATCCTTGCAAGTTGTAGTTAATTATTGGCTTTATAACATTACCTTCCTGCTCCCTTTCCAAGCAGCTCTACTGGTCTAGAACTGACAGAGTTCTGTTCTGCAGTAACAGCACTTTGATCAAAGTCCTGGTTAACACAGGCCTGACATTGACCACATGCCTGATTTCTGCCAGTTCCCAGACACTGCTGAGGAATCTAACCTCACCAAATTCCTATGAAGAGATATGATAAAGCTGCCTTCTTTTCTATTTTGTAAACACTGCAGAACGTAAATGTAAGATTAATGGCTCTTTCACTCTAATAATGGGAACCATGTGACTTTTATTAAAGTTAATAGTTATCTCTATTCTTACATTCAAGGTCTAGAAACTCTTTTTTCTATCATCAAAATGTTAAAAAACAGTTGGCTCTTCCTAAGTACAGTTTTCACAGGACTGATTCTCAGTGTAAAAAACTGTAATGGGAAGAAGTATACAAATGCTAAGTATCTGAGTTAAAATTTAGTATAATTATAGTGCCAGCATTCTGCATCTCTTTGAGGTGGAAAAATTTATTTCACAGTCTATAATATCTTATTTTTGTATTATTCAATATGGGCAATTCAAAATGCAGTACATAATTAGTAGGGACAGGTAGTCATCTTAATTTTCTATTCATTAGTAAATTAATTGGTGCCCAAGAGCTGACATGTGAGAATTCAAACAATGCGGCGTAGCTCTCTTCCTAAATTTGTCAAATGTTTCTACTGTACCTTCACTGCTGTCTTCAGAATAATAGATGTTTCCATTCTCTGTTGTGCACTCAGGAAGCTGAGAAACATTTTGATACATCTTTGATTAAAGGCGCCTGTGGTTACAGAGCAAAACACCTTTAGCTGCCAATTTTGGTTTCTTCAGCTGAGAAATAAACTAGCACATTATGGGCATTACACAAATCCCAGTCTCAAACAAGATGTATTAAGTCATTTAAGGAACTTTGGGAAATAAAAACATGTACTTTAAAATTACCTTTAAATTACCTGTAGATAACACTGGTATGCTTTGATTGCTTCTTTAGAGGCCACCTTGTAATTTTCTGTATTTTCACATTTCTCTTAAAAGAGTGCATTTTAAAAGTTTTATTTTGAAGCAGTAATAAAATATTTTCAAATACTTACAACTTTTGAATGGTGTTCAGTGTTGAATGCAGTTTACTGCATTCACCCTTTTTCTGGAACCCATCTCTGTCCTCCAGCCAAAGGCTACATGTGGACTGGTTGATGACATGGTCAAAGTCCAGGTGGAGCTTATTCTGAGACAATGTGTCTTTTGGAAATATTTAGTTCAGGATCAGTATACATTTTTTTAAATCTTTTCTAGCTACTAGAGGATATGAAAATACTGAATGTGAAGTTCACTGCACACTTCGTAGGCAGCCTGAAGATACTCAGGAATTAAGCATTTCAATGATGACTGCTGATCCTTTGGAATCATGACTGACAGAGAATAGTATTGCTTGCCTTCAACATCCAAGTGAACAAGTAAATTCCTCCTAATTTCTTCTCCACCATTTTTATAACAGCTTTGCCCTAAGCACCTGGTTTTGTCACCAAGCTCTGAGACTTTCTTTTTAAAAATCTCTTGACAGTACTGACTGCACCAAGTGTATGTTATTTTTAGGTCTTATGGGACTGGAGTCCTGCACAGCATGTGACCTGTTGAGCCTGGATAAATGCATCCAGGTAATACCTCTACAGTGATGTTTCAATGCCTGAAAAAAATGTGATTGCTAGCGACTTTTGAAGCCTACTCTGTGGGCTGTATGCACAGAATTGTTACAATAAAACACATCAATATATGTATTATGCCAATATTTGGTATAATGAACTTTTCCAAATGTTTTCTTCTTTGTCCATTGTTTCTTTAACAGAGCTACATTTAAAAAAATAAAGATCAGTTCACTTTTAGAAGTGAGTTTCAAGCAAGGAATTCCACCCAGGATTTTTATTTTAGTATTATCTTAGTAAGTCAGTAATATCTCAGGATAAACAGACTGTTATGAGGTAGGATAATTGTTTGTGAATTCTACAGCACATCATAATTTAACCAAATATGTTAGGGCTTTATTCTTCTCCTCAGTTATGGGAGGAGTCAATGAAATGATGTTCTTTTAGAAAGAGATGGATGATTTCTCTAACACTTGTTGAATGAACTAGTGAATAAGCAGGAAGAAGAAATTCTCATTTTTAGATAGGCTTGTTTTCACCAAACGGACTGAGAACATCAGCAATGCTGTTTATGGACACCACTTGTGAAGCCCCTGCAGTGCTGTCAGCAGCCTGAATGGATATACTGCCTGATGCCCTGCAGAAAGGCCAGACCTTTTTCACAGGCCAGGTCACATTCTGCAGAATTGCTCAAAGCAGAAGCAAGAAGAGGAGATTTTGTGTACCCTCTGTGGCCCTCATCAGAACTTGTTGAATGCCCAGCTCTTTCTGTTGACAGGCTTTTTGTTGGCAAATTTGTTTTCCACTTCTTAAAAATAAAAGGTACAAGAAAATGACACTGAAGTAGAAATGAAAGCCAGAAACACTCCTCTGTGTCAATTCTGTAGTGTTTTGTCTCATTCTTATCCCTCCCTCTTGTTCAATTTTTTCTTTTAAATAGAAATGCCAGGACTTAAACAGAGATTTGAGACAAACACAAGGCACCACTGTAGATTTTTGTATGTATCAATGCAGCAATAAAGACACAGAATTTTGAAAATTTACATCATTCACTGAATGCAAAGAGACTAAATGCATTTTCTGAGAGAACTGAGAATGCTCTCTTTTTTTCCCTATCTTCAATGATTTATGAAACTTTTTATTCATAACAGATGTGTCCAGCCACACAGAGAAGTTTGACTTGTGAAACATATTTGTATTTTGAACTTTACTTAATGTTTCATATTTTTACATACAGAGTATGACCTGTGTATGAAGAATTGTTCATATTTTTCTTTTAAATGCAGTTTTGACTGGAGTTGTCAACACCACAAGCCATTATACATTTTGGTAGAACACAAAACACCAAAGGAATTCCTGGATTTGATGCAGACATTTCAAAGGGAAAAATGTCTATCTGGAGAGGGTACTCAGGGGTTACAAGTTACAAGTTTTACATTGTTTTCTGTTCTGCCCTGCTGGCTCTCTGCCCTGCTGACCGGGTTGCTGCCTTCGCCCTTTGACATTTACCAAATGGTTGCTAAAGTAGCTAAATATCTAAAAGGCTTCCAATTGGGCATCTTTAGAAGATCTTCACTCATATAAATGACAGAGATACACTTGGGGAACATCACTCAAAGTTGAACTTGTTCACCAACTGGAACTTAAATGTGTCAGATCAGGAAACTAATAAAACACTTCTGTGTTATGTTTGCTCTGATGAAGAGCCTTGCATTTTTATGCTTAATTCAACCTTGAAATGAAGGAATTAGGTTTGTAACTGTAGGTTTGTACCTGCAGAAGTCTTACAAGTAATCCATGACAGTGTAGAAAATAGAAAGTTCTGTTAACACACACATCAGAAACAATCAAGATGGAACAGGCCTAAGGCAGCCCTCTAGCAAGATTATTCAGCATGACTGTAATGACTTTTTAGTCCCAAAACTTTACCTGCAATAATGGTAGCAGGGTCAGAGAAGTGCAGATATTTTACATGATGTCACCTTTTCAGAATGTCTCAGTACACTGAGTACTTACCCCAACCTGACCTCAGCACAATTAGCAGCACACATAGCAGTTCTTTTCCCAAGCTATAAATTTCTCTTCTGTTTTTCTTTAAACTGGCTATTTGAAGGTAGAAATAGAGGGCAAAAAATGGATACCAGGTTTTAGCAAACATTGAATAATAAGTAAAGTGCAAAGGTGAAGTCACAAAAGCCTTAATCTTGTGGTGGGGATGGCAACACACAGCAGTGACTAGACCAGAGTCCTACACTGCATGAGACCTGAAGCCCAGGGCATTTAATGCAGGAAGAAATCCTTCCAGCTGTCATAGGCTCCCTGCAAGGATCTGGAGACCCTTAGAGAAGAATCTCCCATGCTCAGCAGCTGTCCTGGGTGAGAAGAACAGGAGCATTATGGAGCAGGAACAAGTCTCCGATGTGGAAGGTGAATACCTAAGAAATGACAGAAGCAACAAGGAAGATGGTACAAGTGCAAAAGGGATTCTGCTCAAAAATTCTCAATGGCTGTGACTGAACCAAACAGCTTTAATAGCAAGGTGCACTGTGAACCATAATGGTACAGTTAAAGTAGTAGATAAGGCATTTTTCTTCAGCATACAATGAAATAATTTCATACTTCTAAGAGTGAATATGAATACTGGCCACCATTTTTCATTTTACATGGTGTCATGCTACCCTATACCATTTATTCTTTAGACACAAGGTCCCAGATAATCAAATGGGGGGAACAAAAAGTAAAGCAGAAACACATGTTTCTGTCTCTCCAATGTTTTCATCTTCTTGTGACAGGAGTTCTGAAGCTTTCTTCTGAGATCAGAGAATTTAGCACCTATTCAGACAAAATCAAAACCAAGGAGACAATCTGATAGGCTCATTCACAGGAAAAATAGCAATGAAATGAGAACAGAGTTGACTAATAATACTTGTCTCTGATCTGTATTTTCAAGGTGAACCTTTGATAGATGTTTGAAAAATTTCATTTTCATGCAACACAGGTCTGAAAATGACATTCATATTAAATTTCACAGCTTCTTTCAGGTGTTTATTTATTTTTTTTCTACGTTGGAAATGTCTGTTCTATCCTTCTATTTTGGCACATTCTTACATGACTTTCAGGGGAAAGGACCCACTCCTTAAATTTACCCTTGTCAAAGGGAGTTTTAAACCTTTATGAGGGGCCATAGATATATAAATCATATTCCAAATGGTCCACTCCTACAGAATCTGAGACATGATGAAAATGACATAACTACCACTAATTCAACAAAATTATTTCTAATTGATGTGTCAGAGATAATAATTCAATGCCTGGAATTTTCTGGTTTTTTCCTGACTTGGTCTATCTTTAATTATGGAAATTTAAGCAAAAATGGAAGTAATCCTACCTTATTATGTGTCCTGACTCTCAGGGAAGTCTAAGTACTCCTTGTTTAGGTGGAAGTGATCTTCAAAATCATTATGGTAAATTAAGGAACATAGCACATGTAGCAAATGAAATGCACAAACAAGGACATAAAAACAAAAAAAAGTGCTTTATTTAGCCAGTCATCTGCAGCTGGGTACTGTACTTTGCAAGACAGAGAGAGAGAAGGATGAGAAATGGTCAGTTCATTCATTTCCAGGCTCACTTGAACAGATGCAACTCTAAAACTGCCTTACTGAATTCAGTACGGATTTAAGTTACTAGGTAAATTCCTAGGCCTCCCTCTGACTTCATTTTCTCATAGATATAAATGATACTCTAAAGTGTGCTTTGTGCACAGATCATTCATTTCACATGCTGCAACCAGTGCGATGCTAAAATAGCCTGGAAAAAGCCAATGAAGAGTGACATCCAGTTGCCCTCTGAAAGCATTACACATTTTTATCTCATACACTGAATTCTTTGTTATGGTCAAAACCTAGAAAACAAAAGATTTTTTTCAACTTGAAATTGGTACTCTTTAGTCATTCCTCAAAAATTTGCTGCTCCTCCTGCAGATTACCTGGCGGTTACATCAGGATGACAACAGAATGTCTAAGTGGGTTTTAGAAAGCAAGTAAGAAAAATAGGATGCATAATGGAAGAGTGGATCTAGATAAGAAACCACTAATAAATGTTTATAAAGTCACTGGATCCTCACTTGACCTGCTCTAAAAATATTTACTAACATTACAAGCTATTTCCACTTTTGTAAAGGAACAGCTCAGGCTAACAAAAATAACTTGCTATTCATAGGAGCAGAGCAGGGGAAGTAGCTACTTTGTTCAGTTATGTGAAGAACTGAATGGGGGAGAAATGTCTTCTCATATAAAAGCCAAGGGGTACTAAATACCCTAATGTTTTGGAAAACCTTGTTAGCTCTGTTTTCCCCCATCTCGTCAGTCTTTCTCCACAGGTGGTTATAGATTTCGAGGTAACAGGTGGTTCTTCTCACTTTGTCCTAGAACTTCTCTGCCTAGGGCTGTTCCCACTGTAGCCAGAGCTGTCTGGCAGACAGAGCCCCAAATCCAGCATCTACCATCCAGTCTGGCAGCAGATCCTTCAATCCATCTCACTTTATAACTTTTCTTAATCAAATGAATGGTTTCGTCGTTTAATACAGTTAAATTTGAAAATGTCTTTGCTAGAACATGATAACACTTGGTTCACTTGAAAAGACTACCTTTGTCCAATGTTTGCAGCAGTAAATTTAAACGTAAGTATTTAGAAAATGGAATTCTTATTTGCGGTTAGCTGAGGAATTCAGCAAGCACTAGCATTTTCCATGAAAGGATCTAGAATTGAAATGGAAGTTGACATACTGACATAATAGTCTCATTTCTGTCTATGCCAGAAGACTGCAGCAAGCTTTTAGTTAACAGCTTTGAAAAACATTGCTAAACACAAATGCTTCTATTGTAATACTCCAGCTATTTTAATTACAGCAACTAACAAAGGTTTTGTGTTTTCTATGCAGCCACCCAGTTCATAGTTTGAACAGGAGACATTTCATTTCTGGAAAAGTTCACTTGATACCATGACTTTTGAAACAGTTCTGAAGTTATGAAGATTCCTTATGATTTCTGCACATTTCCAACATTTATTAATAAATCCTGTGTCTTCATAGTTGTAAAGCATTAAGAGTATTTGAACACTTGCTATCAAAAAATTATAAATCCCTCTCAATATAGTTTCAAATGCTCCTCTGTAATAATTAGTATATAATGATTACTTCTGGGTGTGGATATGAAGTTGAGCCAGCTTTCTGCTTTTGTTAGTATTTAATGTCCAGTTATGACTGAAATCATAACTCTATATTTAGTATTCTAATTTAAGAAGTCATATTTTTGAAACGTTGAAAGATAAAGAAACTTTTACATTCCGGGGAACAAATAAAAGAGTGTCAGTGGGAGCTGTAGAGTGCTTTGATAAAACGAGACAAAAGCCATGGAGCTAGGTGTCTGACAATCATTTAGGAAGTTAATTTAGACCCCTCTATTTTTTGAAGTTTATTTTAGGCTCCTTCTTTTTTAAAAAAAAATTTGTATCTAGAACTAT
The DNA here is from genome assembly GCF_041296385.1 of Aphelocoma coerulescens. NCBI lineage: Eukaryota > Metazoa > Chordata > Aves > Passeriformes > Corvidae > Aphelocoma > Aphelocoma coerulescens. The sequence goes on from NC_091017.1 coordinate 35,863,986, forward strand.
GATAAAAAGCAATAATGCAAAATATTTCCCAAACATCCAGTCTTACACCAAGAACATAATTCATTAAGTAATTTCTATTCTGAAATTATCTTTTTAATCCCCATTCAATGTTGATGAGTTACAATTATTGCTTTTTTGAGCTTATCATTGTTGTTTTAAGTGACTTTTTATAATACATTCCCATCAGTCATTTCAATTCTAAGACAATGGACTTTAAACTATGTAAACAACCATTGCAGGAGGTTATGAAAACCTACCTAGTAAGAAAACTGAACTGGACTGAGGTCTTGTGCATGTAGTAGAATAAATCATGAGCAAATTGATTCCAGCTCTTTTTTACATGACAATTTTTCTCTTAATGATTGGGAGTTATTTTAGGTATGTGGTATTCAGAACTTAGGGACTTATAAATCCAAGTATCTTAAAAACTGCAGTGACAGAAAAAACATTGAGAGATCTTTTCTCTACAGAGAGTAAACAAACCCCACATTTCTAACTCTGCAGCTTCCTATTATCCCAAGAGACTTTTTCTTCATTAGCACTGACATTAATTTTCCAGCAGCTGTGGAAGGATGGGTTGAACATACATTCATCTTCAAAATGTCATTGCTGCTGTTCTCGTGAAGCATTCTCTGACAGCCACTTGTTTGAACATCTAGCAAATGATTGGTCATGACAAATAGGTCTTTAATCAGAAGCAAATGATAACAGTGACAACACTTGTGTGTCACTTCTGCCTCTTTCACCTCTTCCTGCAGCTACTAGTATTCCTGTAGTTTTCTTTGGCATGCACAACAGACACTTCATTATTTTCTGTTCTTTAGCACCCAGCAGACTCTGGGAAAAGCTGTCATTTGTATTGCATGGCTACAAAACACATGATGAGCAGACAGGCAGGTATCAGCAACCACCTACACCTACAGGTTGAAATTTATATTTCTATATGAATTGTACAATTGTCCTTACTGCCAAGAAAAGTAGTTTTATTCCAACTTCCCAGAGCACTTTACAATGAATCACAAAAAATTTCTTTCATTAGATAAATGTGAAGTGGCTACAATACTACATAGCACATTTACTACAAAGCCCATTTATTCAATATAAGGGAGATAATTCATTATCAGAGAAAGTGAAAAAACATCCATCAGCCATAAACAACACATGCAAAATATGAAACAGATTTCTGAGCTGAGATTATGTAGAGATATAGCGTATGTTTGCCAAACTCAGTCCTATAGTGATAATCCCTTACAAACTTCTTTAGAAGATAATTACATTTCTCAACCAAGTATTCTAAGAAATTATAGGGAGTTGCTACCATTTCAGAAGTTCTTTAAAATTTATTCCCCTTAAAAACTGCCTTAAAATATATCCACTTAATGCAATTCCAAAAGTTCACTTGCCTGCACTTGATCCTTAGGGTAAAAGATAGAAACCAGTTGTATCTAAAACAATCTTGTATACCCTTCTGTTTTCCAAACACCAGTGATTTACCAGCTTCTTGAATGAGAAGCCACATCCACACCACAGTTCCCCGAAGAGCCCACCCTGTGTAAGCGCACCAAACCCTTCAGCCACTTGTCTCGCCCAGCTGGGCACAGAAAAGGAGGCAGAGGACACTGGAAGGGAAGGTGAGTACAGTGAAAGACTGCTTCACAGCGAGACACAGCTGAACCTGGCAGGAGCTGCTGGAGCACTTCACCGATGGGAGAATTGGGAGCTACACAAAGTCTCATTAGCCTTTAGTCCCTGCCAGCTTGACTTCACAGCTGGTGTGTATCTCCTGCACATGTGTGGTGTGTGGCAGCCAGAGGGGAGCTATCAAAGGCTCTGAATCAAGGGTTATGCTGCTATAAACACAAAACCAGCAGGATTTAGGGCTCCCTGATGAGCTGCATTCAGGCCAGATGGAAGTACGCAGGAAGCAAAACTAAAGGAATAGGATGCGGGTGCTAGTTGATCATCAAATCCTCACATTACATTTTATCACCAGATTCTGACCCATTACTTGTAATTTTCAGGGCTGTGGCATCTTCTGAGACAGTCTCTTTTTCAGCCCCATAAACCTATAAAAATTCAGACCTTTCCAGTGTCACAAGTAAGCCCAGTCAGTGAATAATAGCACTGTTGTATCTGAGTCAACTGATCGAATTATTTCTCATGGCTTAGAAGGGATTTCAGACATTAACAGCTGCTTACACAAAGCATCACTTTTTTAGTATGAGAAAACACGGTACTAAAATTTCACATGATTATTTCAGCTCAGGCTGAAATGTTGCTGGTTTAAGACTGGTCACATATTTGCAATTCACTTAACTCGTGTGTTCCTCTCCTCCTCATCCTAACCACTGCTTTTATAATTTATGTTGGTGTTCTCCCTAAGGCTCAAAACACATCCAACTCCATGCTCAGTGCATCTCTTGGATGTCTCTGATTACAATCAGCTTTTCTTTTACTACCAAATGTGACGTAATCCCAAAACATGAAATAATAGCAAATATTGATGTGTAAAATCCTGAGTGTTCATATTATAGAGTTATAGCAGTTAGAGATTAAATATATACATAGTTCATCTATTGTCTCTGTAACAGATTTAGATCTGTTTTATTAAAATTTAGGGTTTACCTTCTGCTCACATGATCTACAGTTGTTGCCAGAAATGTTGTTCACAGCTGCAGGAGCATCTAAGCCCCTTCTGACTCTGTGCCTAACCATGCCCTTGTGCAGGAAGGAAAATGGTGTCTATTTTCCCCTCCTCTTCTTTACAATCTAGAGATAGGACCCAATACTGAAATATGCAATAACCACTCACTGATTAGAGTTGCAGCTCCACGTCCTCCTCTACTGAAATTCTTGCTCTAAGCACGTTTCCTGCCTGAGGACTCTGTGCTGGAAGAAGGCAGGAGGCTGCCATTGGGCATGTGTGCCACAGGGCTGCCTGCCTCCACCTGGATATGCACTCATGGGATGCAAAAGTCAGGTCTGATGGAGCTTAGAAATATTGTGAATTAGCTGCCAGCCATAGTTTTGGTACTTGGAAGAGGCCAGCGCTGGCTCCTGCCTCAGCTTGGGTTAAGTGGTGGCAGAAACTGGGACCAGTAACTAGTTTTCGTCACATACCAAGCTAATGTGGTAGGTGTGCCATGACTCGAGAAGTTCTGACTTTCACTGTCAGGTGTTTTTTTTATTACTTGCTCCACGACCATCATTGGTGCCATCCTGCTCTTCCCAGTTACATTCTTAGTAGCATAGAGGTTCACTGTCTCCCAGACATCACAGGCTGAGACCACTTACTTTGTTCTCATTATGCCCAACAAAGGAATGCTGCTCTGGGTTTGTTTCATTTATTTTTTCTTTCTCTTACTTCACACCCTAGCTCTCCACTCAGTTGCGGTGCTTTTTTTCTGAAGCCTTTCCAGCTTATCAATGCCTTCCATATAACGTAGTGCACTGAACTCAGTGTGGTTCTTTAAGTGGAGTGAAATCAACATGAAGAAACACAGGCCCCATCTTGTTTTATCAGCTGGAATTCTGATGCAGCACCTCAGAAAAGATTTGCAGCTATATTTTGTAGCAGCCATAGTGTTCTTCAAACTCAGTTCAGTTTTGGTGTTCTCCCTCAGATTTAGGTTCTTTCATTCACTTGTCACTGACATAATTATTTTCCTCCTATTTATACAGACAAAATGCTTACAAAACTCCCCTTTTCTCCAGAGATGTGATTTTAAAAATTCATAACTTTTAGAAATATATCAGCCTAATTCTTTGCCACATAGTATCATTGTTTTCTGTTGATGCTTTTTAGTCTTAGATTCTCTGCGCATCTTCATTGCTGTTTTCATTGCTTCAATACTCATTTACATTTTAATTAATTAGTTTTATTTTATATCTTAATTTAGATCACTCATTAAAAATCCATTACTTTTGAGAATTAGCATTAAATTAATAGAATGGAATAGAAACATCTGGGAAGAATATAAAGCACATATAAATTATCTCCTAATTTGCCTGACTGCTTTCCAAAGGGAAAAGCTGAGGGAGAAATTCTCAAAACACGGACTTTGAAGAACAGGATTAAACTTCACTCTAAATGCATTATCTCTGAATTTGCTCTTGAGATATTTAGGATCTGTGAAAAAAAATTCCTGAAGTTTAAACAACAGAATTGTCACTCTTTTCCTATGCCCTTAGTAGCACCTAATGAGCTGCTTTTCAGGATAGTGACAACACTTACTCTAAACCTGTTGCAGAAAAGGGAAGTGAATGTTCCAGATGAACAGCTAGAAGGAGAATGAGATTCAGAAAAAGACACTGTTTTTATCTTGGGAGAAGCACTGCTCCATATAAGCACTGCTCCATAGAAATAAGGAGTTGACTAGAATAAAAATGGTGGAGATTCACATACACATATTGTTTCCCTAACTCAAAAGGGCATTCAGAGATTGGGAACTGATTCTGGGATATCAGCACCCCACCATTTACACTACAAAAATTAATCTCTGCCGAAGTGAACATATTGTGAAAAACTGTAGGTCACTGAAGGGATTTATAAATGCTAACACATTTATTTTATTCAGAAAACAACCAATAGTTTGCTTATTCGAGCAGGATCTGTAGAGGTGGAAAAGTTTCGATAAAAGATTTAGTCTTGACTGTGTGGGAAAGTTTTTTCGGTACATGACATTATGTCAAAAAATTGAGGCAAGAAAACCACGTGGCTTGTGGCTTTAACTGCTGTATTTTGCTTTGGCTTACCCTATGTCACTCCAAGAGGAGTTTTTGTATGCACAGCTGTGCACCTTGGCTCCAGGGGTAATTATGCTGGTATAACTGACAGAGTCTCTCTTGCAGGCAAACCCCTGGTTCTCCGAGGTCTGATGGATGGGGAATAGCTATGGCTTCAGGAACATCCTGAAACATTCACCCCAACAGATCTTGCCTAAACAGCAGTTTAAAATATCTGCTGGGACATACTGAACTACCATTTGAATGACGCACTGTGATCTTCTCAATCAAACCCAACTAAAGCAATTAACTGAATGGCATTGGTCTGACGGCCTTCCAATTTTGCATTTGTACCCTTCTTGCAGGCACCAAAAGGATTATGCCTGCTTGGATGAGCAGTGACAGAGAAAATGCTTCTTTCCATTTTCTCTGGCAGAAAAATGCCTCTCTGTAGTCTTCTTTTCCACGTGATATACATCCTTCAGCTTATCCAGGATTTCCAAAGTATCACACATATTTCACTATAACAGCCTCTGCTCTACTGCTTTTAAAATTTCAGCATAAAGAAAACATTAATCATCAGTCTTAACTTTCCTGTATTTTTTGTCTTCCCTGTGAGCAAGTCATTACAGTATGTCTGATTATTAGGAACAAGGAATAAACATTTCCCCTCTGTGAAGAACAGGAAACAATGTTTGGAGAACAATCAAGTCTATTCTCCATGGAAAAAGATGTAGCAATGGGAGAGAGGCCTGATCTTTTTCCAAATTTAAAAAAAAAAAAAAGAAATCTACTTTCATCTGAAGAAAAAGAAATTAGCTTATGTATTCACCCAGTCTGACCTCTTTTTTAAACATGTATTTCATTGTAAAGTACACTTAAATATCAAGTATGACTATGAAAAGAAACCAAAACACTAGGGGTTTTGGACTAGGTATTATGCTTTCATCTTGTGAAATTCTTGTTTATATCTGTCTGCCATGGTAAATTATGTTTTCAGCTGAGCATGAAAAAAAAATGCACAAGATACAAAGAGGGGCCGTTCCCCTACACGAAGAACACATGAACATGCACTGCCACCTGCACACAGCTGTGCTTTACATGGGAAAGTCATTCTGGGAAATAATACCAGCAAAACCAAGTGCTCTGACCACAGTCCAGCTGAGGTCTTGTAAACATTGACAGATCTCTGTGGTTTTCATTTTGTTCTGTATTTTTCCTAATATTTATTAAATATCAGGGAAAAGAAAAAAAATTAAAAGCCACCAATGTGTTTGGCAGCGCGTTGGTTACTTAATCAGACCCAGTCCAAAGCCATACATCTGTGTGTGTCTCCTGTCACCTGTCCCATCCCATTGCAGTTTGTATTACAGATCTCTGTTGCATCACATAGTTCTTCCCTTTGTACTAATAACTAATTCTTCAGTGTAGGGCAATATGTAATTTTGTTGCCAGAGCACCCAAGGGGCCACAATATGGTTCCCAGTTTGGCCCAAAGGGAGGAAGTAATAGATGCCAATTTTTAACTGATGAACAATGCTTCCCTGTGTGTCAGCTCAGACATGTGGTTTGTGCATCTGGGAGCTAAACACGAGGTTTAAACGTTCCCACTCGCACCCCACACAGCAGAAATTTGATGGAAATTTTTCTCCTCACTGTGCAGTCCAACAGCTGCACTGGCTGTCGCAATATTGCCATTAAAAGCCCTGGGCTGGCGCTCCCTCCCTGGCCCCACAACAAGTGCCATGAGAACGCTGCCATCTCAGTACACCACATTTCAGAAGAAAAAGCAAATTTACCAGTCACATGCAGCAATGATGTTGCCAAAGCTGATGGTTTTAGTTTTGCCTTTTTGGGGGGTATTTCCCAACTTACAACAACAGAATCTCAGGGAATGGAGACTCCTTTTTTAACTCATTTTAAAGCATATTTCCAGATCTTTCCGTTAGGGGGTAAGAAAAGTCTTGGAAAAAAGTGAAATATACACATTTGTTGGGCACAGTAGACAGGGGGCCACAGCAAAGAAGCTAATACTTAATTGTCATATTTTTTAAATCAGTCTTTTACCTCTGAACTCATTTTCACAGACAAAATCTTGGAGTTCAGACACCTGAGTTATTAAAACTGTAAAGGCTCCTTGCAGACCCTCTGCATGCTTAGAGCTGTCACATTTCCATCTTTGAGATCCCAGCCTTCATGGCTGCTTGACAGGAACAGTGTAGCTGCTCTGATCTTACCATGACCAAAAACGAGATAACAAGAAAGGGCAGCAAGAAGATCTGAACTGCAAAGGAAAATACACTGAATGGTGCCTGTCAGGTACAAATTCCTACTTGGAGCTCACAGAACACTGAGGAAACATTGTTCTTTAAAAGGCTTCACACTTAAAAATTGCCATGAACTGAAACTCATTCCATTATGCTACAGAGCTTAAAACACATCAAGAAGATGATTAATGCATATGGGAAAATTCAAACACTGACATGCACAAGGACATGAAGATGCTACAGAGAATTTGACCTAGTAAGCAGGAAATGTATGAAGCAGTACCTGCAGTATGTAAAGATTATGGGGGTTTTATCCCAGAAAATAATACTCCATTGGTGCTTGCCAAAGCACTCAGCCTCCATCTGACATCAGCATCCATCTGAGACCTTGTTGATTCATATGTGTAGGATAACCTTTCTGGCACATTCCTTTAAAATTACTGGTTGCGCTGTAGCTGCGTTTCAGATTTTACCCCCTCTAGAACCAGACAGTCTGTTAAATGCACTCAGCAAATAATATGTTTATTGACTTTCATGTTGTATTAAAAAGCTATTATTCAAAGGAATGTTCTCAATGGTTCATTCAGCTCTGGGCAAGGCTCTGCCATATGCGCTGTTGTTGACTGAATTTGCAAATCCTCCTACACATGCAGCAAAATACCAAGGCATCACAAGAACAAATTAACTTTATAAATCTCAGTCACCTTTTCCCTTTCCTTGAAACAATGCTGCTATTTGGTTATTTGCAAAATTCCACTTGGGATATAATGATCTTTAGTCCCAACATATCACTGCACTGCCACAGAGATACTAACTTTCACTTAAGCAATTAATCTTGAAAACTCAAAACATTTTTTTCTTTTTGTCTAAGAAATCTCATATCTGGGGGCTACTTTAAAAATATAAGGAGCAAATCTGTAAGTAGTTGTCTCAAAAGTGAGTACAGAGCAAAAGACGGACAACCATATCTTAGTGATTTAGCTGAACATTTATCATAAACTGTGGGAATATTCTAGCAAGTTATAATTAGCATTCATTAATCACAAAAATTGATTTATATTTTCACTTTCCATGCAGGTTTTAATGCAGATTATGGACAGGATTCTACCCACCTTGTGGTTCTTTCCTATTTTAACTCAGTTTTCAAACTGGCTTTTTTTGTTTTGACTAGCCTCTGCTTGATACTATCTCATTTGTAGAGTTAGAGTTAAAAAAACAAACAAACCAGAAGTTGGCAGTTGTACACTCCTTTGTATCTTTTTAATCATACTAAAGAAATTACATATTACTCAAAAAGTTAACTTCCATTTCCACTGGTAATGGAAAAACATTTCTGAATTAGCCTTATAGCAAAAAATTAGTCGTTCTGTTACATCCTGCAAAGAATTGGGTGTGCAACCCCTTCTGACCAGTAGGAACCCTGAATCCACTTACCCACCTTCATTTTTTGCAACACTGGGCCTTGTTCTTTCTGTACCTCCTGCTAAGTGTCAAATATATTTTCCTTTTTGAACAATACAAAATTAGGGCTATCTATGGACCTGTAAAAGAAGCAATCCTCTGGGAAAACAATAGCACAGTGGTAGTGACACCATTTCTAACCTGGCACTGCACAGCTCAAGGCCTGTTGGTTTTGGCACCAACATGGGAAGGATCTGCCATAGAGACATGCCATAAAGTTCTTGAAAGGAAAGACAATGTTTGCATTTGGTGTGTTCAGGAGTTGAAAGCTACCAGAAAGAGAGCTGCTGTGGCCATAACCTTTGCTAATTTCATAGAGTCATAGAATATCCTGAGTTAGAAGGGATCATCGAGTCCAACCCCTGCCCCTGCACAGGACGGCCCCAAGAATCACACTGGGATGCGATGCCTGAGAGCATTGTCCAAATGCTTCTCAAACTCTGTCAGGCTGGTGCTGTGACCACTTCCCTGGGGAGCTGTTCCAGTGCCCGACCACCCTCTGGGGGAAGAACCTTGTTGTAAAATCTAACCTAAATCCCTCCTGACACAGCTTTATGCCATTCCCTCAGGTCCCACAGTTGGTAACCACAGAGAAGAGATCAGTGCCTGTGCCTTCTCTTCCCCTCATGAGGAAGCTGCAGGCTGCAGTGAGGTCTCCCCGCAGTCTCTCGCAGGCTTAACTGACCAAGTGACTTCAGCAGCTCCTCACAAGGCTTCCCCTCTTCCCCCATGTTCACACCTCCCTTTTGGACACTTTCTAGCAGCTTTATATCTTTTTTTTATCGTGGCACCCAGACCTGCCCCCAGCACTCGAGGTGAGGCCGCCCCAGTGCAGAGCAGAGCAGGACAATCCCCTCCCTTGCCCTGCTGCTGATGCTGTGCCTGATGCACCCCAGGGCACGGGTGGCCCTTCTGGCTGCCAGGGCCACAATGACTCACATTCAACTTGCCATCGACCAGGACCCCCAGCTCCCTTTCTGCAGCGCTGGCCTCCAGCGTCTCATTCCCCAGTCTGTCTGTACATCCAGGGTTGCCCTATCCCCACACTGATATTATGAATGGTTGCATGTATGGAAATATTGCAATCAGCAAGCACAGCCCAGATACAAGACATGACTCCAGGCATGACATGAGAGCTTGTAGGAAACTCTCAGCTGTGAATGGAAGAGAGAAGACTGTGTCCTGTAGAAACTGCTCAGAACTTCAAAGCTGAATCTGACAGCAAACTTGCAAGTCTGAGTGACAAGCTGGCTGTTGATGTTGCCCACAGTGACAGGGGACATGTCTAAGAGGATTTGAGGAAAAACATTAATATCTTCATTCGACTTTAGCAGCTGGCAAGAATCCCATAAGATGATATCAGGCAGAGGCCAGTCAAAACAAACTGGAGGTTTGATATTTCAAGCCAGTTTAAAAAATAGAGACAATGAGGAACTGTTTGAAACAATGGTGAACTTTCAAATTACTTTTATAGTTGGTCTTGAATTTTTCCCAAAAGAACACTATCTTGGTGTGGAAAATAGCATGCAAAAGGGAAAAAATTCCTCCATTTCTGCATTTTCAAAGAATGGAAAAGGATATAGGATTAATATATATATTTGGTGCAAACTCATCTCCACTCCTCCTAAGTGATCCTTAGCAGCTGTCCATTTCACTGTCATCTCCCAACAGAAACTTTCAAATGTTCATGTTCTACCTTCCACTGGAGAAAATATGACCTTATCTGAGCTATACTGTATATTACATTTGCCACACTGCATGCATGCTGTGCCTGGCCTCACACCTGCTGGTGACTGCATGGATTTGCCTGGTGGTCACCATGCTGCTGGCTTGGTTTCACTGGACCTACTCTGTCCCTCTGGCTGGGGAAGGGGGACAGCACTTGTCCCTGCCAGCCTCAGCTGCCAGTCTGCCTCCGCTCCTGTAGGTCCCTGAGATAAATGCATGGGGACAAGCTCATCTGCCAGTGTTCTCCTCCTTGCTCTCCCCACTCCCAGAAGTGCAATTCTTTCTCTGTGGCTAGTGCTGGGAACCTGCCTTTCAATGCAAGGCTTTCAGCTGAATTGTGCTGAGATACACTTACTCTTGCTCTTGTCTTCTCTTGGTTCCATTTTCCAGCTAACTATGACAAGCAGCCCAGCCTAGATAAACAATCCCATACCTCAACCTAAAAAAGACAATTGTTTCCCAGTTCCTGTGTGGCTGGAAGGTGTCAACATCCTTCTGCATGATTTTGGCTCTGGCATTGTCTGTCTCACAACAGAAGGCTCCCTTGCCTCACAATGTGTCCTTGATTAGTTGTTCAGAGGATTACAAAGTCTTGCATTCACTTCCCAGAAGAGCAAGAGGCTCGGGAGAAACTTTACTGATCACTTCTACCAAAGTGAGCAAAAGTTTTCAAGGAGATGCTTTATGGTACTCATTTTCCAGCGGCTGACTCGACTTGCCATGCTCCATTAAGACAGCCTTGTGTACTAAGCATGCCTCAGAAATGGAAAATTGTGTCTTACGGTAAATTAGACGCCATCCCCCCAAAAAACCAAGATTAATTCCTACAGGATATGTGCTGGCACAGTTCCAAGCAGCTGGATTTGCACAAAGCAGCCTTTTTTTCTTTAATAGATTCTGGTGAAGTTTTGTCCCTGTCTGTAAAAATTGCCTGTATTATCATGAAAATAGAAGCAATTGAGCTTTCCCTGACCTGATCTGGAGGAAACATAAAAAAGTTGATTTAGTTATGAAACCTATTTAATTTATGCTCTCAAAGTTCTTCACAAAAGCTTTGTTGAAAACTATTTGGGAAAGCAAAGAGTGCCTCAAACATGCTGTTAATTACCATCTGCTTTGTGGCTGTCACCCATTCTGATTCCTGGGGAGTGCTCTAGAAGTTTTCTGTGTGCAACAATTGCGCAATAGTATCCAAACCAGACACAGAATTTCCTAATATACTCCAGTTTCATGCTGGAGAACTATTAAGAACAACTATTTGTATGGCTTTCTGGGATGCAAGGTTAGGTTTCCAACATCATCATATTGCTTTTGCAAATGCTAGAACACAAGCAAGGCTGTGCCCTAAACAGAGATCCTCATCTTGCATGAATGTTTTATTCTTCAACAAGGAATATCTTTCAAATAATTATCCTATGTTGAGCAGTCAAAAGACATTTAAGGATTTATTCAATTTTTAATTAATGCTTTCATCCTGTTTTTTGTTTTCAGTCAGGTCAGCTTTAAAATGTTTATAAAGCAAGATTGAAAAGCTCAAATAGTGAGTTCTGCATGACTGAATTAAAATACAAAAATAAACAAAACCATAATTCTAATACCATAATTATCTAGATGTCCCTTTGGATTTTTAATTTTCCATGGGGTTTTGTTTTCTGGGATTCTTTTTTCCTTTTTTGAAGCCTGTCTTCAAAGTATTGCTCTATTTTGCATCTTACCTCTTGTTTTTAAACAACTTAATTTCAAATATGTCTATAAAACCTGATTTTTAAGGGCATCACTAATTTCATTCTCAACATTACATGTATTTCAACCCCTCACCAGATCTCTCCTTATTTGTTGAAAGTCTGATCAAGCCTGGATTAAGGGACTGAGGCTAAGGAAACATTCAACTAGAATGTAGGAAGAAGTCTATGTGTCTGATGTATGCCTCCCTTTATTGCACTAGGCATCTTCATTTTGAGCAAAGCAATTTGAAGAAATGGGTGATAGTTCTTGAGACATTATTTGATACACTTGGAAAAAATATTCAAATTTTCAGGGGCAGAACCCTAATCAATTGTAATAACATGGTACCTCTGTTTCCATTTCTAATGTAGTTATTATCACAGGTCAGTACACCAGGGAAGAGTCACCATTCTCCCAGGCGAATCAAAGTGCTATCCAAATTATATTCAATTAGACACTTAACTACACTTACAAATCTGTGCTCTAGCTGTTCGCAGAGAGACATGCAGGGCACCCTGAAGTGCAAGAGACCTGACAACTTGTACCTGAACTGCACACCCATTCCCACACAATATAATTTTTTCTTTCTGCCAATGCTTTGTATATGCACATAGTTTTTTAACTACTTGCATCCTACCTTCAGGCAGAAAGAAAATGACACAGAACAGTATCTGTGTAAAACCTGAAGCTAGACCTCAGACAAACTCTGCATGCAAACTAAATCTGAATTTGAATCCTTCTAAGTTAACAAGTGCTTCCAAGACTCGAATAAAAACCATCTGAATACATGTAATTTTTAGAGTGCCCTGCTTTTTCAGTCCATAATATTTCCTAAATGCTTTTTTATATGTAACTGTCGTGGATGTGTGAAAAGTTTCATACATTTGAAGTTCTGAACTATATCCAAGCTCCATGAAACAGGCCCATTTAACAGGAGGTAGATCTATGTAGGTGTAGATAAACTACCTGACAGAAAAAATGCCTTCAGCTCTGATGCTAGGCTCTAACACTGAAATTGCTAACTACTGAAACACTTTCGTCTGCTCTCAGAGCTACAAGAAAAAACTATCACTACAGGAAAGCAGCTGCCTGTAGAGATACAGAAGAAACCCACAGAAATGTAGGAGATAAAAGGGAAATATGTGTTAACAAGAGCCAGTGGAAGCACACAGGGCTTCATTACAAGCCTTCTGGTCTCTCAGGGACTCTGCTTGACAACCCAACATGCCCTGTCTGAGCCAACCAGCTGGCAAGTGTCACCCCTTCCAGGACTTGGCTCTGAATCAGAATGGCCTAATTAAAGATTAATGCTCTCTGACAAAAATTAGTAACTGCTTCTCATGCTTCAGAGAATTCATAAAAATATTTCCACACTTTTATAAGAAAATTAAAACCATCTAATTGGATTGCAGTTTCAGGAACTGCAGGTATTCACCAGGACATCTTCTTATGATAGTTTCAAAGCTGATTTGAAGCTGTGTTTTCAAGCATTGTCAATCATTCAATTGACTGTCTTCCAAAGCTGTTATCAGATCCTAAGTCAGCTGTAACTCACAGCATTTTAGGAAATATTTTTCAATAGTAACATCAGCTTCATGTGAAATTTTCTATCTAGAGTTTAAAAACAAGCATCACATCATCAAAGTGAGAACTGAAAGGGAAGGCAACTGTTTCAGTGTGCCATACTTTTACTAGAGTATATCTAAAGTGGTAACTAATGAATGGCCATTTTAAGAACTGTTTGATTGCATAATTTTGTAACTAATTAATTAGTCTCATGTGGCATCTAAGACTATGTCTTTGATGAATTAGAAATCAAACATTATATGAATGAGCCCAGAAAAAGGTATTATGAGCAGGCAGCATCAGAATCAATGCACAGTTCTATCCTTTGATAGTTTTTCCTCTGTGATGCCAGGCAGAAATGACTCCCATTTTGTGATTAAAAGAAGTTTTTGTCTCAGAATTCATTGTAATGCTCGCACACACTTGTCAGCAGACATTTTGTAACAAGCAGAAAAATAGTTTTTCAGATGGCTATGCTGAAAAATGCTAAATTTTCAAAGTTTTCCAGCATCTGCATATTGTAAGAAAACTCACCCACACAAAACTGAGCTTTCTCCAAGAAAACTTTCTAGTATCTAAGCCTGTTTCATTTATTCATCTTTTCCATTCTATTTAGGCTTAGTTTGCTGCTTTATTTTACTTCTTCAGGTTTTGATTTTGATTGTCTCCTTGGAGCAAACTGCTTGATGACCTTCTATTTTGGAAATCACAGTTCTAACCCACCATGCCGGGAAGAACAGATTAGCCTGACTCTCAACTGAGTGTGTACCATCATTATCAGAAGCCTGAGCCAAAGGTTACCATATTCCCTGGGACTCCTGCCATTAGGTCCCCAGGCAATGTTCTACTGGATTTTAAATGAGGAATGACCTCTAGATAAAATGGCTGCATCTAAACAGTTTAGACATCCTGTTTTAGCTGGAAATGTATGTTGAGCTGAAATTAAAGATTTTTTTTTCTGATGTAAATATTCTGCTACACTTGATCCATATTACTTTGCAATGGGAAAGTGCAGCATTATGTAAAATGTAGCACACAGGTTAGCAGCTTTTGAACGGATTACAAAACCTGAACAAGCAGAGAGCTTTAAACTGACAAAAATACATGACACTACATATTTAATTGAAAGCTGAAAGATGTGCCAGACAGCACTAATGTCCTTCCTCATGAACCACATTTGCAAATTCTAATCTATCATATCCTTCTACATAGGAGGCTGTTAAATTGGTTTAAATGAAAAACCACTCTGAACTGTATTTGCAAAATATGTAGAATACTTGGATTCACAGAATCGTACCTCCTTGAGTTGGAAAGGACCTTAAATGTCATCCAGTTCCAGCCCTCCTGCCACAGGCAGGGACACTTTCTTCTAGACCAAGTTGATTAAAGCCCCATCCAACCTGGCCTTGAATGCTTCCAGGGCTGGGGCACAATTCCTCTGGGAAACCTGTTCCAGTGTCTCGCCACATTGACAGTGAAGAATTTCTTCCTAGTACCTAATCTACTCTTTTTCAGTTTAAAGCCATTTTCCATTGTTTTATCACTACATATTTTTTGTAAGAAATCCTTCACAGGTGAAAACTTCATGTGTGGATAGGAATATATTCATTTTTCATGTGTTCTTGTAAGACCCTTGGAGAGCATTCACAGGATATCTCTGTGACACATCTTTCCATTAACTCCAGATACAAAATCTTGTATCTGGAGTTAATGGAAAGATGTGTCACACCATGCCTAATCTAGAAATTCAGTGTTACCTACTGTGCTTCTGAGATTATAGTACTTATTTTAGAAAGTATAGAATGTATCTTGGGATCATTTAACATCCTGAAGCACCTTACACTAAAGTTACTGTAAAGAATTCTCTTTTAAATAACCACCAGCACAAATGAGAATCAGAACCCCATTAGGAACACATAAAGAACTAATGTGGATAACTTCGTTTCCATTTTTGGGAAATCATACCCAGGAGTGTATTTAAACATTGCTAATGTTTAGGGAGGAGCTGGGTAAACTGAGACAGAACCTAGATACAACCTACCATTACCTAATCTTCCATTAGCTATCTTCTTTCCAAATTATCTTGCTAGCCCCTTTATTGCCTGTGACTCATGATGTGAGAGACATATCACAAAACACAGCACTCTGACTGGGCAATCTCCTAATCTAGCCAGAATATGGTAAAAGCTGGATGTCTAGATGTAGGCTGGAGGAGATCACCTATTTTCATTGGGAATTAACAGCTGCAAACTTGGGCCAAAAGGGTCCTTTTCTGGAGGATCCTGGTGGTTTTTCTCCATTGAAAAATACAAAAATTGCATAATCCATATTCATTTCACTCCAGAATGCTTCAATGGATCTTGGTGACATCTGTTTGCCAAATGAGAAATGGGAAACAATTGCAGAAGTTTCCCTGGAACTGAAGGTTCAGAGTTGACACTTAAAGAATGCAGCCTTTGCTTTCACTAATGCAAGTAAGGACTTAATTAAGGACTTGAAACATATGCATGAGAAGGAAGGAATCTAGCAAAGCTGACCATACACTGGGTTGCAACACAAGCCTACTGTGGCTCCAAGAGGTTGTAAGAGTGGCCCCCAGGGATGGGGGCTGGAGGAAAGCAGATTACAGACAGCTACGTGAGAAACTATGGCCTCCCTTTATCTGGATCCCACAGTGAAAGTCATCCAAAGTGCAGGACTTTTCCAGGCTTTAGTCAACATATAGTTACAGGGAGGGTGGCAGTTTATAAAGAAATTTGGTCAAGGAAGTTCTCTTAATTTTCTTAAACTTTCATCCAGTCCTTAAAAAGTAGAATAGTCACAATATTGAGCTCCACAAGCTGTTTTTAAAAACTGAATGAGTATCAGACTACATTTTCAGATCTACACTTCTGAAGTACGCTTTTCTCTGATGATCTGCAGCCCCTTCTTACAAGGCATATTTACACAGTTTTTGGTAGGACTTATCCCCAAACCAAGAGAAAAAATTACTTATTTTTCTTTGCTAATTATACTATTACCTATGCTTAAAATCAGGGAAAGCAAATCGGTTGAAAATTTGACCATAAACTATATGTGGGAGGCAGGCTGCCAAGAAGTACTGAAACACATGTAAGTTTTGTTTTCTTAGCAGGAAAGAGAGCAATTGTGAAAGCCTGGGGATATCTACACTGGGTGGTAAAGCTAACAGCAGAAAATCAAAGAAATCTTAGCACTAAGCCAACAGTGTAACAAAAAATAGGAGTCAGCTCTTCATGTCCATGCAGATTATCACTCTGATAAGACTGTGATAGAGGGTAAGAATTCTTTCCCAGTATGGTGTTGACACTGCATAAGCTTTAATCTGTTGTTCTTTGGCTTTTGGATCTCTTGCTTCGCAACACAAACACTAACAAATTGACAAAAGCTGTGTTTGCACATTAGAGCTACTTGCAAACTAGCATTTCAAGTTCAAGTTTGGACATACGAGCACGCAAAGCAAAATGAAGTGGAAAGCTGTGATTTTAATGGGGATTTAATCTCTTTTGTTCTTTGACCTTTTGCGGCTCTCAGAATACATCAACGCTTCTGTCGCATGAGTTGCCTTATTGGCTTAGTTCATGCTGATACAGCCAAGCAAGCATTCAAGTGCAAGTGCAAGTGTAGGGTTTGATGGTACATGGCACTGTTTCCAACAGCAAGTACAAGGGTGCTAGCAGCATTACCTGATGGGGTACGAATCCTCTGAATCGGCCCAGCTGCGAGCCCAAGCGCAGTGACTCCTGCAGCTGGACAGAAAGAGCCTCAGAGCTCAGTCAGAAAGTAACTTTAGAAGAGTGGCTCAGGCAGCTGGCAGTGCACTGAGTCTGGGGGAAGCGCCAAGCCAGCTGAGTATCTTTCCTGCAGAAAAAGGCAGAACAGCACTGAAACAGGACTATAACACAATTTTCTCTGACTATAACACAAAAGTCTGATTATTGAGAAAACAGCATACTGCATTTTAATGTATATAATAGGGCCGTTTATTTCCCCTTCCCTTTTAAGCCACAAAGCAACTAGCAACCCTGTAATGGAAGTCTCTAGTCAGAAGTGCAGCAGGAACTGAACTACAAGGGGAACCCACAGGAGAAGAAGAACCCACAGCAGGAGAAATGAGGGTTACAACAGTGTTCAGTCAAGATGAAGCCAACAGTACTTTGTGGATTACCTGTGTGATAACAGGTCTAACATTCTTTCACTGAAGCATTAGAGAAAAGAAAAAAAACCCAGCAACTAGGCCTCTCAGATTTCTCATAACAATCTATCTCTCACATGAGCCCTCTGCAAAAATTCAGCTGGGTACACTCTAATAATATACAAAAGAAATAATTTGGGAGATTCTTTCCAAGCATTTTTCCATCCAGGCTGCAATTGAAATTCTGAATAGTAGCAGTGGTATCTGCTATAACAGGAATATTATATGGAAGAAAAACATCTGAGTAAGGGAAAAAGATGTCATGTTTGTTGTTGAAATCTGAGAAATGACTGGTATCACAATGACACTTCACATCTTTAGAGATCACCAAGAGAAAAATTCCTGGTTATTGATCAGCTGCAGAAGAGATTCACATTTTGTAGGGATCAGATGCAACATAAAAACTGCAGGTGTAGTGTTCAGACTTTTCAATGTAAGTCATTCAGTCCCAGAGGAGAAAAAGAGGGAGAAAAAGTTAAACCTATTACATTGAAAGAGTCAGCAAAATTTAGGAGTATACTGGGTATTCAAACATACAGAGCTGTCTGAGTTCAAAAACCTTCATTTTATAGGCTAGTGAGCTGTGATGGAAAAATTGTCCATGTGATCATGAAAAGTAGTAGAGTGAGTGAATGGGAGTTTGGGGAGAGAGCTGTTACAGTCATGTGGGCCTGATCATATCTCACATAAAATCCTCAGATATTTTCCTCACATAATGAGGGTTTTTAAAGTCAGATCTTGTCATATACAACAGGATGAATCCTTTCATCTTCCTTCAGGATGATGTTTCTATAAGGCAGGTATAGCTTTTGTTTGGGTATCACCTGTTTACTGCAACTATGCCACAGCTGTATTCAGAGCATGCTTCAGCCAGTTCTCACTTTTATTTTTGACTGCATATTTCTATTTCAGGAGACCTGCACAGGAAAAAAAAACCCAGGTGACCAGAAAGACCCTGTCTTAAGTATGGGATACATTCACCTATATCTGAAAATTAAGATGTGTGACCTGGAGTTGTTTCCGATTTCCCAGAGCACAGGAGCACGTTGGACTGCCAGCTTGCACCATCTGTCAGACATTAATTCTCACACTTCAGAAGGCTGGCTTTCACACAGTTAATAAATTCCATCCAAATCTCAAAGTTTTTCACACAGCCAGCTGAAGAATACCTCTGATAAGGCATGCTTGTACAGCTTAGCAGACCTCCATGGAATGCCATGCCAGCTTTTCCATTGAAGGAAATAGAGATAATGCTCCTGTGAATGCCGAAACCAAATGATTAAATAACAAGTAAATGTACTGCAGAAGACTAAAAAGGAAATAACTACTGAAACTGAACTAATTTTTAGAGAAAGACACTTATTTCAGTCAAATAATGGCACTGGTATACCCAGTGCCAAATACAGATAGGACAAGGCATCACAGCAGGAAAAAATGTTTCTGCATTTTTGTTCATTTAGTCTTTTCCAAAAGAACAAAATCCATGGAACTGCTTTTGGAAAACTATCCTTAGGCATTAGAAGGTTGCCATCTGCTTACTTTCTCTTCTTTCATCAAAGACTGAGCAGACTCACAACAAACCAAGCATCCCCATACTTGCAGATAAAGAGAATTCTCTATGTATATTCTTATAAATCAGGGGAAGCCTGAAGAGCTTACAACATTGCATGTGGCTGAATAGCCTTCAAATACAAAAATACGTGGAATTCCCTGCT
This sequence comes from Aphelocoma coerulescens, assembly GCF_041296385.1. Classification (NCBI taxonomy): domain Eukaryota; kingdom Metazoa; phylum Chordata; class Aves; order Passeriformes; family Corvidae; genus Aphelocoma; species Aphelocoma coerulescens. The sequence continues at coordinate 35,883,386 of NC_091017.1, forward strand.
GGGTCCCACCCAGCCCAGCAGTACATCTCGGACTGTGACACTGTGAGGTGAGCACATGAGCTTGGGGCATTATCTGTGACCCCTTTCCCCTATATTCACCAGCATCCAGAATTGTTGTATTAGGAATGTTAGAGGATAAAAGCTTGCCTAATTCTTACAAAGTCCATATATAAACTTGCTATGCTTGAATTTGTGTAATCCTCTTTGAATGTCCTGACACAGAGAAATATAGGTGAAATGGGCTGAAAGTCTTCAAAGAACACTTGTAGATCCTGCTGAAAAACACTTGTAGATCCTTCTTGGATCCCACATATATTGTTTAGAGAACTTACATTCTAAGTTCTATATTCACACTACATTTCAGGAAACTCTCATTAATATGTCAGTCTCCTAAGGTCTCCCTTTGACCTGAGGATTCAGTTCTCCAACCTCTGAGAATACAGATTAACCTAACTGACTTAAATTGTTTTATCCTGGAAATGGGATAATTCAGTGAAATTGCAATTAATTCCCACAAATGTGTCTGATAGAATTTAGCCTGAAGCATGCAGTAATGTGAAAAAATATGTAATATTTTTATTAAAACAGAGCAAACTACTTTGTGTGGGAAAGAGAATGTTTAAAAATGTTTCCACATCTTTGTGTTTCCCATTAGTCTCTCCTGGATCATAGCAAAAACTGTAAACTTCAGAGGCCAAAAGTTTTTAGGCTAATTTAACTCTGTGTGAGTCTCTATTCCACGTGGAGTTCAATGTCTCTCTGCTATTCCTGTATTTGCTCATGGCATGCTACAAAGTTTGCAAGTCATTGACCAATATTTCTGTTCTGGCATTATAAATGGGCATGGCCTTTTCTGCTCGATGTTTGTGTAAGTAGCATTGCCAGAATGGCTAAAGAAGGTAGTAAATACCAGTGCTGCAGTAACCAGAAGATTCACAGCTACACTGAATCAGCTCAGTGAGAAAGAGTTGCAAGTCTCATAAGTAAATAGCTAGAAAACATTTCTACAGAAAGATCCCTATGATCTGTTTTAGATTGTTTCTATGAAGAAGCAGTTTCAAGGCCATAGTTCTTTCTAAACAGTAACTAATGATCCACATATGACAACAATATGCATTATGGTTTTGTTATTACAACTTAGAGATCTGAACTGAAAATCTGATAAAGATATTTCTTTATTTTGTATATTCCTACATATTACATGACAATAGCAGCAGAGATTCAAATGAGTCATTACTTGTGAAAACATTGTTACTGTTCCTAATTAACGGACAAATAGACTTTTAAAATTCACAAATTCCAAAATAAAATGGAAATTCAATATCTATTATAAAACTTAAAAAAAAATCTGAGTTGATATCACTCTGGAAGTTTAGCACAGATACAAACATGTTGTTTTTCTCTACAAAAGATTATATAAATGTGCTAGCAAAAGAAGAATCAATCCTCTGAGAACAAAAGATTCATCTATTATAATGTTTTGTTTAAACTCCACTTGTGTATAAAAGTCCACTTTTATAAAGTCCACTTTTTTGTTTAAACTCCACTTGTGTATACCCAAAGTTGGACTTATGCTCACAGATACAATTCTACATGTAAACAGTAAATTGTATAAACAGTTCACTCTTTATTAGCCAAATTGACCATTTTCTAGAAACAAGCCAAAGTATAAATACATATACATGTATTTTTCTGTCTGCATACACACACACATGCATGAGAGCGTTCCCAGAACTGCTCTGGAAACCTTGTCCTTTAATGTACCCTAAATCTGTATTTGTAAGTTTGAAACCATTGAATTAATCTTTTTTTTTAAATTTATTTAATATAGTGTATTATAGAATACCCGCACAAGAAAAGAAGGAAACTGCTCTCACAGTGCTCCACAGTTTTCATATCCTCAGCTTCTGAAACATTTAAGACTATTAACTTGCTGGCAGGCTCCCAAGGAATTTTAAGGCATCTGTGCCTGTGCTACTTATTTTAAGCTCTGTCTTCCAATGCTATGAAATCAGCAAACTCTTTTGACTTTCTCAGTAATTCCATTTCATGTGGTTCTGGCTTTCAGGCAGATTCAAGAATGACATAATTGCCTTTTCCCACCCACAGGTTTTGCACTGTTGCTGTTGGTTACACCCTTCCACGTAATATGCAACATGAATCTTTGTCTGATCCCACATGCCCAGAAATGGAAGACAGCCCAGCAAAGAGGACTAAAAGCACAGTTTCTTGGCTTTCTATCAATCTCAATAGGTTGAGTAAGGCTTCTTTGGGATTTTTCCCCTCAGTTAATATTACTTTAGCTATAGTGCAGTTCCTGTCAGTCCAAAGTCATGCTACTTCCAAAGGATGTGAACCAATTTCCCAATACACTTTACCCCTGCTACTGAAGCAGGTTCTCTTAAATGTAGTAGCAGAGAATAAACAAACTCAAAGTGTTCCTTCTGAATTTTTTACTATAGCATTTATGCAAATTTATGCACTCAAAAAATACAGAATTCTTCATTTTCATTTTAAAAAATGCTAGAACTTGGCTAGTATGCATTCATAAGAGCTATTGCAAGCATATTTTGCATTATTAACAATATTGGATTAAGTACGAAGCTCCTCAGCAGCAGGATAAATATTACACAGAAGCCCATTCTGGAGTTTGTTATCAACATTAGAGAATTAGAAGCAATTTGCAATACTGTCTCACTGTCCAATATCACAAAGACTCTCCTGATTTACCTGAAGAGTATGAGAGTGTTCATACACAAAAGAAATATGGCATGCTAACACAGCATAGGGAGTATTCCTTTGCCCTTCGAAAGTATCCAGAAATTTTGCTTTTTACAGTTATGCTTTTGATGCTTGGTCAAATTTTTAAGTACTGCACAGCATTATGGCTACTCTTAAATCCAGGACTACTGAGAGGCACTGGTTCAGGTCAGCTTCAGGGCAATTTCATACTCGTAGGCAATGACATTGCTGCCTTAAGAGCTGGCACTGAACTGCCAGGCAAATAAAAAGCATGTATCATACTCAAGGAAACTAGTCCATGTCCAGAAGAAATGGAGAAGAATGCATCAAGTTATCACCATAAAAATAAATGACCCGGCCTGAAAAGATAATGGATTTTCTTGTCTTCTTTGGCACTGAGCCAATTCTGGAAAAAAATTACAACTGGGCAAAGTGAGGCAGTGACTCGGCATCAGGATGTGCAGTCTAAAGATAGAAGAGTTCTCATGGGACCTTGTCATAATCAGCTACATTCATAACTCTGCTGGGCCCTCTGCTAAGTTCAGTGCAGCTGAGAGTTGTGCCTTTCTCTCACTCCCAGCAGTGAGGGATAATGCATTTGAACAGGTATCTAGCAGGAAGAAACCTGTGAGATAGGCTAGAAAATGATGGCCATCATACAGTGAAATCCACTGCAACAGGAATTGCACGTGAAATGGATACTGGGGATTATTTCTTTCTCTAGACTCTGTTCACAGTGCAAGCCAAAGTAATACTTTTGTTTCCATGATGAAAATTATCTGGCTAATAAACTGCAGTATTTTTAAGAAAGGGCTAAAATGAAAATCCTATAAAATTCTACCTTGGAGCTGTTAAAAAGTCCAAGGCACTCTAAACCACTAAAATCCTCTCGAGGCAATAGTTAAGTTCTAAGAAATTTTAACAAATTGATCTTTCCTTTGCTGACAAAATAAAATAAAAGATTATTTAGCTGACTAAGGTCTTAAAATTTTAGTAAGTGTTTTTATCTCTGCCTATAATGAGATCTATTTCTTCCAGTAATGTAATTATTGTTAATGGTTTTTTGATACTAAGAAAGGAAACTGATTTTAGCTGCAGTGGAATTGTAGTTATTTAAAACATTAAATTCACCCATTCACAGCAACAGTGACATGAGACATTTTAGTTTGTCATTAATAACATTACGCAAGCACTTTCAAAAATCTTCCACACCCTATATATTTTTAGGACACATAAAGACAAGAGTAGCTATGAAAGTATCCAGCTTCTACCATTACCTCATGGCAAAAAGATGGTATTTCTCTAGAAAAATGGTAAGAGTCTTTCTAAACAGACAGGTAGAAGGTATATGTCATGATAGGCTATATCAATTGATATTTTATTTCTGGAGCATTTCAAGGGTAAAAATCTGAAGTGCTTATCCAACCTTCCCTAACAACCTTACCTGTGGGAACACTTGGGGCAAGTCATCAGCTAGAATCATCACCCCACAGTGGTCAGCCTTAATGGGAACCCAAGCCTGAACTGCTGGCTAGAGCTGAGCATACAAAATAAACATTTCCTCTGCTGAGTTTAACACTCATGTCATTAGGAGGTCTGCTTTTCTATAACATTCTCAAAAAATATTGTCAAGAATTTTGCAAAAGCAAAACATGTACACTTACTTAGCAGCATATTCACACAAAGCTAAAGCCATGTTTTTTTAAAAATACCCAGTTAATCAAGAAAATCTCAGATCATCCACCCACATATCAGAACAACTTACACTGAAAATAGTACATTGTAATGAGTGACTCAGGACTGACTGTACTCCATATTGGACACATAAAAACTGTATTTGTCAAAATAATTATTATTGTTAAAGCCATGTTCTCCTTGCTCTGTTTTTAAAATTCCCTCATGTGCAGCGCAAACACTCCTGCATTTAAAAGAGCTGAATTTAGTTCTCAGTTTTCAAAAGATCAAAATAAAATAAAGTAAAACAAGCCTTTGGAAATGTTGGCATTTTAGCATATCTAATAAAAAGACAAATTCCTGTACTATACATGTTTCAGCAAGTGTCATCAGTGTATCAAGTGCTTACAAATCTCTTTTCCCATTTAAATTTTCAATAAAAACTTCTACTGACTTCAATTAGGAAAGTAAGAGGAATCCAGCCTAATGTACTGAAAATCCTGTTGCTAATTTCCAAACAGTTTAACTGAAAGAGTGTTCATGGTACCTACATATTACAGGATATTATTTATTGTATCATTTGGTTATTTTTCATTTCACTGGTGACATAGAAGAGACTACACTGTGTTGAGTTGCAGCTGACATTTAAATGTTGATTTTAAACCATGTAAGATTTCTTATTTAAAAGAAAACTTGAAAGTTTGAGGAAAAAATAATGATATGAATTAAATCAATTTTACTGTCAGTTTTTGCCCCATAAAACATTTTTTAAAGACTTTCTTTCAGATGGAAACAAGACTGTTTCATTCATTCATGGGCAATACTTTGGCTCCATGTGCATTTATATAAGTAAGAAGAATTTTGGACCTCCTTTCTATTACATCAATAAGCTTTTCAATTCCTTTTCTGCCTCCTTGGCTCTCCCAGTATATTTTGTCAAGGAACAAAGACTGGAGCAACTTCTCACGTAAACGCTGGCTCTTCAGCACTGAAACTGCAGATGCAGGGAATCTGGAAAAGCATGAAGAAATTCATCAGTTTTTGCCATTACTCTGAATTGCAGTATTTATGTTGTGGTTTAGCAATCAATTGTACAAATATAGGCTGCAAGTCAGCAAAGGAAGTCTATGTATGCCTAATCATATGTATGTTAATTGTATCTTTTACAGCTGTGGGATTACTCATACATTTTTAGATACATCCTGTCAATGTCGTGGGCCAATGATATTTATTGCAGTAGCTTAGTGTCTCATACTCAAACCAGGAAGAAATTACCAATCTTTTTACAAAATTAATAATTTAAAACTTACTCATCGATTCCTTGTAGGATTTTGAAGTCAAGATTATCCTCATTTCTGTCAAAGAAACCCTTATTGTCTATAAAGGCCAAGTGCCTTTGGTCATTCCTTCTCTGAACGATGTGTGTCAGGTCAACAGCATCCTGATCATCACATTTCAGCTTCAGTCCTTGCTGCATGCAGGAATCCTCCTTGAGAGGCTTGAATCCACAACAGTTTCTGTCTAGACGATTATAGATCTGAAACAAAGTACAGCAGAGTGCCAAGTGGAAACAATACTGAAGTACTTGGGGCAAAGTGTCGGTGTAAAACCGCTTTCTAACACAGCTGACAGGAAAGCAAGCTCAGGGCAAGTATAATTAAAGACAGCAGTGAAACGGTATTGAAGACCTGGTCCCCTTACCTCAGGTACTGCTAGAAGCAATTTCTTAGACTGTGTATTTTATCTGCTTTATAGCCATGATTTGTTATGTCAGTAGAATTTTTTTAAAAACAGTGGAACAATACCACTGTGTAACTGGAATAACGGGATGGTGAATACAATTCTATTTTCTTTCTCAGAAATTTCTCTTTTTACATTCTCTATGCTGGAGAACAATAGAAATAGCACAGTCTGACACACACAGACAGTCTTCATTTTGTGGGATCTATTAGACTAACAGTATCCAAAATAACTGGAAAGACCAATAAAGTCTAAGATGGTCTCAGACCATCAAAAGCTAAAAAATGTAAGAACAGTGTATTTCTAATCGTGGAGCAGCCTCCCTGTGGCATATATTTTTATGACATGATGGTCTAGACTATTTTTTCCCATGCAAAACCTCAGTTATTCATCACACAGCACTTAGCTGGAAGGAATACATACATCTGGCCTAACTTCAGTGGAGTAGAAGTTACGCAAATCTTTCGACTTGGTCATTTCTATTCCCTTTCATAAACAATGACAAGAACAAGGCACATCCAGAGCAACTGATGCCATTTTAGGATAACCATCTAATACAGGAAGCATAAATCACTCCTTGTAAGTGTTTCTACTCCTGTTGACTAGATGAGAGTAAATATTCAACCTTGCTACAGCCTTGAGCACACAAATAGGCCCGGATTGCCCTTAGAAGTATCACCTGGGACTTCCACATGCCACACCTTTGCCCCTGGGCACAGGAGCCCCCTTTAAGGTCAGGCAGTTCAGCCCTCCTCTGAGCCCCCTTCAGAGGAGGGAGTGTGTGGAGCTGGTTTTCTGCTTCTTGTTCTGCTACATGGATGTTTCTGGGTTGTTGCTTGAGGTTCCTGCCTGGCGGCCTTGGAGCTGCTTTGTCTATGCCTCATGTTCACTGGGATACAAATGGGACTTGTGGCTTTCACCGTCCTTCCTGCTGGGCTGCCTTTCCTGCTGCTGGTTCTGCCTGTCCTAGAGCGGCCTTTGGCTCCAGCTCATCTTCTCAGAGAGCAGACCTGCTCCTGCCAACAGATGTTTAGAGAGTGGAAGTCTGGTCTGGTGCATATAAGACTTAGTGAGTAGCTGATCAAAGGTCAATAATTTTTTCTGTCCTTTGTTGTTTACTGATAACTCTTCAAACTGCTCTAAGCACAAAACCATTACTGTTCACATCAGCCTTCTAAAATTACAATTTTATTTTTGTAACATCCAAGCAAAATTAACTGTTAGGACTCCACCTGATGTAGAACTTTTTTGCATGTTGAAATTATAAGGCCACCTCTTTCATCAAATGAAAGTCTGAGAATTGGGTTTGTTTTGATTTTGTTTGGGGTTTTTTTATATGTAGTTCTATTACTAGTAGTATTGCTGACAGTGTTCATTTCCAAATATCAAAATCCTGAGGAAAGGAACAGATTTCTCTTTCTCTTTCTCCTTTCATGAGCAGCATTCATTATCTGAAGGCTATAGAGCCCCTCTTGCTTCCAGCATTCTAGCTCCTGGTTCTTTTATTCAACCCATCCAAAGGTAAAAAAGTAAAGTAGTAAAGCAGAGTCCTTCTAGAAAGACTCCTTTAGTGTATAGACCCAATTCCTTTGCACCACACTTACTACAAGCATTAAATAGACAATGATCATGTTCTTACAGCCTCTTCATAACATCCTGCAACATTTCAGTGCTAAGACATAATGATAGACCACTCTGGAATTGATGCATATAGTTTAGCATAATTTTTTGTCATACACTTATGTCCATAAGAGGTCCAAACCCCCAAAATTAAAGAATCTGTTTTGCTTGAGTATTTGCAGAAGGCAAGTAAAGGTCAACTATAAGCATTTTATATCCTGCTCCTATGGTTTTGCAGCATCTGCAACCAGGGATTAGGAAGACCTATCAGAGGTACCAAACCTGTTCTTCTGAGGGAATTATGTTTAATAGAGAATACTTTTCACCATTATTCTTTATTTCTGAATGACTCATGAAAAACAGATTTTATTTTTCTTAATAAAGAACCCCTTCTTGGCATTTTTATTGGTTTTAAGTTTTTATATTTTGCTGCTGATAAACTTTGAGAGCACCCAGATAAAATTGTAGTCTTTAAGAACTATGAGACTCACTTTCACACACTTTCTGGTATGCATGTTCTTGTCTGGTAGGCAACTGGAGATATAAATCACTCTGATACCAGCTACTAGTACAAGAGTAATTTGCTTCTTGTCATGCAAAGTTCAATCCTGTTGTATCTTATCTTAACCAATCACTCCTTCTGGATAATAGTTCTATTATGAGTATTAAAAACTTGCTTTAGAAGACCTTGGAATTAGATATCAACATAGAACTCACAAGAATTTTTTAACTGTTAAATGAGAAGACAACGATGGCATAAAAACATTAACTCTGACATAATCTGTAATGTTCCTATAGGGGTGCTACTATGTTTAGCAATAGATTAATCCATGCATGACTTTATACCCATTTCTAAGCATTACTTGGTCATAATGAGACTAAAGATGGAGTCATTAGACAAGTGGCAATCTATTTTTAGAAAAGAATTGAATATTCTGTTCAACATAAAAAATGTGCAAATATCTAAGTAAAAGCAAAATTTAGGACATTCATTCACTCTAGAACAGGACTGAGAAGAGCAGGGATAGGCTAAGCATAAGCCAAGACATGATTTTGACAAGAAATGTGACTCTATTAAAAACTGAATTACGTGAACCAAACATGATGCATAAAATTAATGCTTGCTGCAGTTTCAAATAAACCTGTAATTGCTGCAGGAAGTTCAGTCATCTGGACCTGTCCAGCAGGTCTAAAGTACTGCCATAAAGTACTGCCATGTCTCAGGAAACCATAAAATTATCTTCCAGATGGGTGGCTCAGTTCAGGCCTTGCTAATGGAGGGAATGTATTAATACTCTACTACAGAACTGCTGTAACTGTGGCCACACACAATAGCACTGGGCAGCACCCCAGGTTGGTGTTATTTGGAGAGCTAATGATGATGCACAGTACTTGCTCAAAGAACAGCAGATTATCATTCATCAGTTGCTGCTCTACTCTTTCTTTACTAAGTCATTGGCTAGGTTTTGGGGTTTTTTTTTAAAAAAAAGGAGAATTAGCCACTACAACTGTTACCTTGCTCCAGATTGCAGCTCACCAAAACCACTTCAGTCACCTCTTGGGGCTGGGGAGGTGCAGGAAGGACCATACAGTAAATAGAGATTTACAGCTCTGAACACAGGCAAGATCTCTGTTTGGAGAAACAAGGAGTGAAGGAGAAACAGTATGCCTGCCTCAAGGTGAAATAAATCAAGGCAAAAGCCTTTGCTTCCTCTTTAAAAAGAAATGAGTCAGTTAGGTTCCTGCCTGATTACAAACTGTATTTTAGATATTTTAATCATAAGAAATAACCAGAAATAATTTCAAACTATGCAAATGCCTCTCTTCCCCATTAAAAAAAAAATGAAATACACTAAAATTACTTTTTCTAAAAATCCTATATTTGCTCACATGACTTTTGAGGCAAATAGTTGAGTTCAGTAAACATTTTACCTGCAATAGAAAATCAAAGAGTGCCATCTTGGACCACTCATGATGATGGATTTCAGTACAGCCCCACTCAGCTTTGGGAACTTTACCATTCTGCCAGCATTTCTTCTTCAATAGCTGCTGATATTGTCCCCATGTTAACCTCACTGAAGAATGGGTACTATTATCTGTTGGACTCAGTGAGGAATCCCAGAGAATAACAGGACAGGCTTGACCGCCTGAAGAAAAAGGAAAAAATATCATTAGTATAGTGCAATACTGCCAGTTTTATTTGATTGTTCTTTAGACATTGCCTAAGCATTAGTAATTATACCATTTTACAGATCTGGTAGGACTACCAGCCAGGGACTAGTATCTTGACAACCTTTGGTTAATGTGGTCTTATCCTACATCCATAACCAGCCACCACAGGAATGGAAGCATAGGCATAAATGCCTTTGATGTATGAAAGACTGTCTTTGTTTGAAGCAAGAGATTAATGTACAAAATCATACACTAAACCAAACCATTAAAAAGTTTCTAGGTAGGTTAAAAGTCTACAATGCCTCTGTGAATCAACGATGTATTTTCCCTCTGATTCTAGTGAACTGCTGATTTTCAAGAGCTGGAAACTTATGTCAAAGGGGTTTTCTTTGCATAATGGATATAGAGACACCACAAATTATATACTCAAAGTGGATTTATTTTATTATTTTTTTAAACCTATAATGTATGACTCCACAGCTCTGAAAGGATATATGAGAATACTAGGGAGTGTGAGCTTAGCATGAATAAACAACTAGACAAGTTTGGGGGTTTTTACCTAGATATGAGATCTGTTTTGTATAGCAGATATTTTAGCCAAATGCTTTAGTTCTTCTGTGTAAAATATATTCTCCTCTTCCCTGAAACTAAGACAGAAGACTTCTCTTTGGTGAATTCTAGTGCTCAGCTTCACTGTGAGAATAAACATCATCAAAGAATTTAAAATGAGCTTTTCCAGTATAAGAACTGATAAATATATTTCACACGACATCAAGTAACAGACATATCTATCTTATTAGGAAACTGTCCTTTTATTCCTGATGCAATGCTACTGCTGCTTAAACTGCCAAGGACCCATGACTGACCATGGTTTGTACACATTAAAACAAAGAAATACTTTATATTTTAGGGTGTGTAGACAGAAGATCAAAATATGTCTTGGTACAGAGAGGAAGAACCATTTAACTGCAACGTTTAACTGCTGTTTACTAAAAAGTGCTGGAACACATATAAAGCTTTAAAAAATTATTCATATTCATCTTGAAGTTCAAAGAACTGAGTCTACATTATTGCACAATTTATTGCATAGTTAAGTGCAGCCTAAATTGTCCCTTTGTCTTCCACATGCCCATGGAGACAGAGAGATCTGAAAAAAAGCTTTTAAAAACAGATGAAGACAAGAGGTCCAGGTCACCTTCTTCAGAAGCAAACCAGACAGAAAATAGCACATGGAAAACAGGTATCAGTGCCAACAGCGAGGTGAAAGCTGCCAATGTCAATGCTCCATTTGTAAGCAGCCAGGACTGTGAAAAACAATCTCCATACAGCTGAATCAAAAAGCAACTTGTTCAAAGGATGCTGACTGTTGTAAAACAACAGGTAAGAAATTATCTTTGCCTATTCCTAGCACTGAAACATCCAAAGTTCCATCTCCCACTCGCCAAACACGCATGACAGGCCCTGCATGCAATCCAGCCCAAGAGAAAAGCCAACTCCTTTCCAAACCAGAATGTACCTGATCTTCTCTCTGCCATGGCTTGAACATACAAGGTAGTCCTTCCAAAGCCAAGCCAACCCAACAACCCACCACCTCTTTAACTTCCTTCCCAGTTGCCCAATGTTTCCTAGAAAGAATGTCCTTCCATTAGGAGCATCAATCTCTCTTTCTTTATGGTCAGTATTACCTTTATCAGCACCATGCTCCACACTCGCCTCCACTGAAAAAATGTGCTGAGAACTCCTGAAAATCAGGCTTCTCCTCTGCTGAGGTGCCTGAGTAAGTATTTAGGTAATTCATTTGGGAAATCCTACCCATTTCTCCAGCTCTCTCACTCTGGCTTTATCATCTACATTGTAGATGACTTCAGCCAAGTTAGGTCAGCTATGGGCTAGGCTCCTTTTTCAAGACAGTTGGAGAAAGTCTATAAAAGCATCACCAAAAAAAAAAGGACAGCTTTCTTCAGGACCAAATCTGGTCTATTATTTTTGTATCTCCAGTAACAACTTACATAACTATTCATGAATTCTGCCACAAATTAAATATATAAACAGTTTGCTAAGAAAACAAACATCTCCTGTCTACCCAAAAAGGACATGATAAACAATAGTAATATAAATACTTGAAAACTAAGAATAATATCATGCCAGTTTCCATTAAGATACAAAACCATTTTTAAAGACTAGTCAAATACCGGAAATGTTTGCATTCAGAGGAAATGGGAGCAGAAAAGATGAGCCAAAAAAAAATCTTTCAACTCTGTAATATAAATTGGATTACAGGAATATGAGACAGCAGCTTCAGTAAAGAGCTGTGACTCAAATTTTTGACACTTGCACAAAAAACATGAAGATGCTGAATTAAAGCAGATAAGGGGTCTGATTCATAGCTGCATGACCCCAATGAAATCAGAGGAGCTTTTCTGATTCAAACCTCATGACGATGGGGCTGAAGGTACCTCAACAGTGAAGAGACCTACAGCCACAACTGGGAAGGTTGAGTACATTTCAGAAAAAGACCAATGTATTCTGTGTTTCTTTCCTAGTCAGCTTTATATATTAACACAGAGGGCTACTGCTTTTGTCTGGCTGCAGCTGCACTGCACTGAATCTCACCCAGAGCTGATTGGCTTAATTTTATTTTTATACACCATTTTAGATCTATATATCTACTTAACTATCCAAAGGCAATCTTCAAAATTGTATGGTAAGGATTTTTCAAAACTCATATTGAAACTGTCTTCCTAGTAATTCACACACATTTTTGAATATCAAAGTATTTCTAAAAATGTCTTAGCTAAGTTGAATAAGCTAACACAGATGAAACCTGAGGCTGCTGAGACTAGACCACCTCAAGGTACTCAAACTGCTTCATGTGCTGCTATGTGATGTATCACTGCACGGCTTCTTCAACACAGGCATCATCTTAGATTTCCACACCCCACACCACTTTGAAAATAAACTGCATGCTTCTAAGCTACATGTGGTTAAGAACCACATATTGCTCTTGAAAACATTACTCTCTCATCTTGTGCTCTGACTTATAGCTACAGCATTTTTTCTAACTTCCTCGAAAGAAAATATTTTCAAACTGGCCCAGAAGATCAACATGAAAACCAGAAAACTTTCATGAGGTAGTTAAACCCTTTCTCCATTGTCCACTGTAAGGCAGTACATCTCACCACTGCCACATTTGCAAGAGGCAGTTTAGTTGTCCATGTATTAGCAGGAAAGGATAATTCAGTATGGAAAATGGCATACAGAGCATGATTTTTAGAGCTTAAGTTTTTAGGGAAAATATATGGAACAGAAGCAGAAAGCAGAGAGAAGTTAGGCCATTTGTTTTTCTTTCTTCCCTATGCACCTCATGGCAATATTCTGTCCTGTGCTCATATGGATGTCAGTATTAAGGAATGCATGAAATGTGCATCAGTTGCTCTCTAGACTGCGGACTGTATTATTGCTTATACGTGAACTTCTCTACCCAAAAGAATATTGGAAATATGTCTGTCATACCCCTTTGAGAGGTACAACACTATATGGAAGCATTTTAGAGCACTCTGAATGCATAAAGGAGGGATAGATTTTTATTCTTTGCCCTGACATTAGTGATTCATATTGCATAACTTTTGACGGGATGGCAAGAGCAGGCTGATAGCACAGAAAAAACTAGGACACCATTTATGATCATGCAGAGGCCAGTAAACCAAAACAACAAGTGCAACCAGTGGAGATATCATGTCATTCATCTATTTGCACTAAACCAACCACGAAAGGTGTTACTCAAAGGAAAAGCTTCTTGCATGTTTGGGGGAAAAAGGAGGTTCTGGACAAATAGTGGGCTCAATCTTGAGCTAAAACAAAAATAAAAAAGGTGAATGGAGTACACCAGTGCTTATTATTCTCAATTCTCAGCACAGGATGAAACATATTTAGTCAGACTCAGGATATCAGAAAACCAGAGGGGAAGAGAGGTAGCAGTAAGTTCAGTCCCTCAGCAAGTGGTGCAACAAAACTGCATAGCAACAGCTATTGTACCAAAAGCTGAATAAAGAGCCCAGTCCTGCTGCTACTATCCAAGAAGCCAGGGTGCTATTCTTACAGCTGCCAGCTGAGACAGAGAAGCTAGCCTGCCCCAGCCCACAGAACTCCAGCTGCAGCTCAAGCCTAACAAACACTGCCATCGTCCCACCCAGCAAATGCAGTTGCTGAGCTGGAGGCCATGCATGCAGTCATTTGACTTAACTTCTGTGCAAAGGTCATTAAGGAAGGGCTGTGACACCAAGCAAGGTCACTTATGTCTCTTCTATTCCTCAGGTTAGGGTTATGAAATAATGAAGTTTCTTAGTGCTGTGGTGACATCATTTGACCATCCCAAAACTCAGACACATAAGGGTCACGCTCCATTTATTCCACAAAAGACAATATTTTATGATTATTTCTTGGTGTTTTACAAGTTTGTCCTTCTTTTTTTATAGGTGTTTGGAGACATTTTTCACACCTTGTAGGTAGCAATGGAAGTAACAAATAACTGCTTGTGTATGCACAAAATCATGCTCTTTTAGACTGCTATGCTCAGCTCAAAAGGGCTTTTCCTACCTATACTACCCAGGTTTTTTACATTCAGTCAATTCATTGTAAAAGTATGAGAGAAAGAGTTACCATACCTAATTTTTCCATCCATAATGGATGATGGAAAAATTAGACAAACCACAAAGAAATTCAGTTAACACTTAAAGGGGTTTACAATTAACTAGGGAAGGTGAGGGCACCAGACAGGGAACTTGAATACAGTATTTTGCTAGACTTTAAAAAAGTCAGTGTCAGATCTGTGGGAATAAGGGAAATAGAACCTGTACAGGGATTTACTAAGCAGTTCTTTGAAACTGCTTTTGACAAAATGAATGACAGTTTTGAAAAGCCCATTTTTTAAGATTTTAATGCTACATCAAACATGTCTTGTTGGATCACATCACAACTGAGGCAAGCTAAAGGGATGTGTCGGGGAGAGAGATATGTCAGCCCAGAAATAGTGAACATTCATACACACATACACAGTCTCTAATCCTGCATTGCTTGCTTTCCCATGTGAATAACTGATTCACACAAGCCACTCTGTAAAAACCTTTACAGTGCCCACCTACCTTAACTTAAACACATACAGGTCATTGAAATGAGCTAATTGCTCATTTTATTTTTAAGAATATATTTTTGTTCATTTTCTAAACACAGATATTTTCACATTATGCCAAACACATGCATGTAAATGGTAAAGAGTTCAAGTAGTTATTAGGCATCTGAATTCCAGCATATTTCCAGGCTAAAGAAATCATGAGGGGCAAGGTACAGTCACTGTTCCAAATGCTCTGTTCAGCGTTTAGCTGGAAAAAATGAAGTGAGACCAAAATAGTGTTATTTCTCTTCTCATCACCTAGCAACACTCCTCTTGCAATAGGAACTTAGCCAGTTATGAGGAAAAGAAAATTAGAGGGCAGAATGACACACTCTGTCCCAGACAGTCCAAAGCATACTGTAAGGTGACAGACACTGAGCAACACAATGCACAATTAGCCTAATAGCAGTTTTCCGAGGTTTGCAGTCTGTCATCTCTGCAGCCACACTGTGCAGAGTTCCCCCAACCGAACTGCCTTAATGCCTCATGACAGCTCTATAGCAATAGATCTTGCTCCTAAAAATAAAATAGGCATAATGTATCTTCCATGCTCTGCAAGTATGAATAATATTCAGAAGCCTCCAAACTGTTGTTCCTAGAGATTCATTCCCATTGTTGTACAGGCTGCCAAAGGGAAGGTTTACAAACAGGAAGACACTGGAGATCACGAGGTTGTCTTCCTGCTGTCAAACTTTACAAAATCATTCTAGCATTACTTTTCTTTTTAAGAAACACAGACTGATATTAAAGTATTTGGTATAAGCTGATTTCAAAGCAAGAAATGAACAGCAAAAACACAGCTAGCTACTTTTGCAATGATTCATTAAAATGCCACATAGTCCTGTTGGATTGTGATTTGTGGCTGTACAAAAATAGGAGTTAAGCTGGAGACATATTTAAGAAGGTAGCAATGTTTAAAGTAAACTTCTAATTCAAATCACGTCTGAATTCTACCTTTAATTTCACTAAAGGTTAAAAATCAAATTTTGAATTGGAAACTCTATAGTAATCATGTAACAGGCATATTGAGATATTTACTCTGTGTGTTTCTTTGGATAATATATAGATGTGTGTAGTGAACCTCATAATGTACAGCAGGATTCACTGAAATGTAGTTTGTTTGGGTTTTAACTACCAGAGGAAAGGGAAACACTTTTTAAAAAATTTTCAGTTCCCAAGGCGATTAGTACCACAAAAGAAGATTCAAGCTTCTGCAGGAAGGTTCCCTACCCCTCCAAGTAGATTATTCGACCCCTTTCCTACCACCTGAGAGATGAATTTTTGTGCCAAGTTTCAATAGTATTTTATTAAAGTCAATTCTAGAAGATGAGAACTTTATTTAAAAAAATCAGAAATGCTCATTGAATCACAGAGATTCTGGAATCTCTTTCACCAGTTTCACTTCAGGCAGTCCGCACAATGTCATGCAATCTACAGATTGCTCTTTCTCTTTTTCCTTGTTCCACACTAGTGTGAGGAAACTGTTACTGCCCTCAGCAACTCTATGATATTTGATGCAAACTTTGGGGTATTCATCCTTTGGACAGGATAACGCCACTGTACACACAGACACTGGCTTTATTTCCCTGTAACAATGGGGTTAGTTCTCAGGCTCGCAGGAGTTAAAGGGGGTGGCTGCTGCTGCCCCACAGCTAACACAGAGTGGGAAGGAAACCTCTGCACCCCACCTGCAAGCTGAAAACCATAGGAACATGTTACCTTGGAAGAACTCTGATCTCCTGCTTACAGAAGGTAAGCTCCTGTTTAGCCCCAAGATCCGGTCCAAATGAAAGGCAAACACCTCGCTCATGTCGAGAGGTCTTTTGACAATTCCACAGTGTCCTTGATTACAAGCAGTTCCCATAGCGCTGGGACCTCTTGCAAATACTACCAGGACTGCTTTGTGTGAAGGTACTTCTTGAATGCTCTCAATGGGAGAATCTGCCAGCATGCGCATGCTTAGGATGTCATCTTTGCTCATCCAGGAGGGAGAGCTCTCACTGTAAATCCTGATATTGCTTTCCTCAGGCTGGAGCTGTGCCTTTACAGCTCCAGAAATCCTCCCAGGTCTCTGGTGACCTCTCTCCTTGATAGCCATTCCATTATGTCTGTGTCCATCCAGTTGGTGCTTTCTTGCCTCCAGAGCGATTGCTGCTCCCATTGTGCCTGCAGCATGTGTGGCCCTCCCTGGCTGTTGGGCAAAGGCCTCTTCCCAGCCCATAAAAGTGGCTTTTGAAAAGTGTTGCCCATAGAACAAAGGGGTTGCATTTTTCTTCCTGCGCTTTGGCTTCACTGTGCCTCTGATGTTGGCAGGCTTGCTGCGCTTGGACCGCAGGGTGATATAAACTACATTGGGTGGCAGCAAGGTCCCATTGCTACCAAGCTGGGGTTCCTGGAAATTGGGTGGTGACAGGGTGCCATCCAGTGGGATGCCCAGAAAAGGAGTTTGAGCTGCATCTTGGAGACTCCTGGAACTGATCTTTTGATGTCCTCCTTTGTGCTGTGGTAAAACATGACCCACTTGGCTGACAAGGAATCCCAGGTAGATCACACAGGCAGCGCCCACTAGCAGATTCCTCCTTGTCCTTGGGCGTCTGCAAGTCCAGAGCCTCAGCACCCGTGAGGGCCACAGGCAGCAAATAAACAAGTTTTTGACTTTACCTGGCTGATCAAAAGGGGTCATTTCTCTAGTGAATCCACATGATGAAAACAGCATAAAGTCTTCTGTACATTCCAGCCAGGATGATGATGCATGATTTCCCTTCCCCAATTTCTGTTTCTCCTTTTCCAAGAAGCTTCCAGCATGCGTGATGGACAGAGGCTACTGATATGCCTGGGAAAGTGGTCAGCACTAAGGATGCTGACACTCCACCTTCTCAAACTGTTGAATTCTTATCAGCCATCACAGGGGAAGTGATTGGCTTCAGAGAATGAATGGAGCCAGCTGCGTAAGCAAAGTTTACTGACTTGTAGCCTAAAAGATCTATGTATCTTCTTTGAAAACTGCAAAAAGAAAATAGTAGCATTTCCTTTCATTACTCACAAATAGCATCTGTGCCTCTGTATTTTTCAGAGAAAAGAGGTTCTAGATGAGACAGTATGCATGTAGAAATTTTTCAGGATACATCTTTTACTTTCTCAGTACAGTATAAATCAAACACCAAAACAATTAAATACAGGCTCAATTTGCAATCTCAGCTGGATATATTCCAGCATTAGAAAAAAAAGACGGTCAAACCCAGATCATTATCTTTTTCTTACGAGACAAAGTCTTAACTAAACCTCATGTTATGGAAATGCTGTAAATGATCCAAATACGAACCAGTGACTGTAGTAGTTAAATATGCACATATTCACTAATTTAAAAATATATTAGAGTGCCAATTTCCCTGGTTGACTATGAATATAGTTCCCATAATTCACAGACACACACTAAAGTTAAAAGATGGTTAATTCTCTTCACTCTTGTGAAGCCATAAAAAGAATCTAGCTATAGTTTTTAAAATAAAATGACAGTGGCTTATATATCCTTTCCAAGAAGCAAAGAATAAGTGCATATTGTATATATAATGCTATAAAAATAAAATTTCTTACCTATTCAGCTTGACACATCCTTTGTTCTGGTAAACTCCTTAGGTTAATAAAAGTAACTGAGTAAAAGCTGGCATCTAGAACATATTTCACTTTTGAGTATTGTTCACATTTAGGTATTTCATTGCAAGCTAAGAACTGTTGGGAAGCTAACTTTACTGAGAGGTTGTTGCATATGAACTGCTATAAACTTACATGAACCTCACGTTATAAAAAATACCCCAAACCAAACAACCCCACACACAAAACCACAGCAACTTCTATTTTAAATTCTGTAATGAAAAGTCCTGTGAAGTATGTGCCTTTCAAAAGTGCATTCCATCTATTTCTAACTCCTGAGAGCCCCCTAGTGCACTGCATGCAAATGTACTGAGGAAATTCCCTTTTCTGCATTTAGTTTTTTGGGGCTTTTTTATTTTAAAATACCGCCCACCCCCTGGATTTAAGAACTTTTGGGAATCATATATTGTTGTGATGAGAAATGAAAAAACAGATAGCGAATTTTAAAATGCTATTAATCTGCTACTAAACAGCTCAGGAGCTCATGAGTGTCTCCTATTTGTGCCTTCTGAAGTGAGGCATAGTATAGTCCCTGTACAGCTGGAAAAGTTGAGGGTGACAGAAGTTAAGGGGAAAGCTCTGACATCTGACTCCTTTCCTAGTCTAAGTATAAAATAATAAAATGGATATGTTCACTGTAATTCAAAGTAATGGAAATAGTCTCCTCTTCATAGGTAACACTAAAGGAGAATAGACAGTTAAGAAGTTAGTTTATGTTTCATATTGGTCCAATCTGAATTTATAAAACTTTTTAAGTGGATTTTTTTAAACAAGCCATCACTTACCTTTACTTTTTGTCTAAATATATACTGTCAAGTTAAAATTTCAATATCTGTGCCCATTACCAGTAAAAGAGCCTTCCTATCATCTGTTTTTCCCAAATCTGAGTTTTTTAGAGGAATTGTGATTGTATGAAATATCTCCATCCATTTCAGTTCTTCTCTCTTTTTTTTTTAATTCAAATCTAACTGATGGGACATATCCCAAACAAAGAGAATTTATTCAAAAAGCTCCAGACAAGCTGCTTGAGTTGGAAATGTATCACACTGTTTTCAAATACCCAGTTCCTGCATGTACACAGCACCTCTCTATTACAACCAAGCAGCACCAAAGCACAGTACATTCCAGTTACTAACAGCTCTCCCCTGCTATAACAGTTCTCTGAAATTCTCTGTAATCTATGCAGTCTTTCTACTGTTACTCTTTAAAGATTATCTGGAAGAAATTATAAAAGGATATGGAGAATTGTTCTTCACTCCTCATTTCATTTGTAGCCTTGAAATCGTAAGGTGGTGTACACACTGATGTACAGTGTTGACTGCTGGGGTTTTTTGAGGCTTTCTATAGCAATAATATTTCCTTTATTTCTCATGTTCAGAAGAGAGAACTCATGTTCTTTGGAATGGATGGTGGTAGAAAATCAACTAAATAGAATACAGTATCTTATTAGTTTAACAGATGTTTGCCTCTAATTTTGGAATTTTAAAAGGCAGAATATCAAGTGACTTTTTTTTATTTCAGCCTTTGTGGTGTACAGCTCCAGCGCCCCAGCAGATACTACAAAATAATGAAGGCTGAAATGACTATGGAGTTGTCTGGAAAAAACACCATTTCATCCTGTTTCACAAGAAACAAAGAAAATGCATTTTGTTCAGGTGGGTACTATTCTTCTTTCTGGAATCATTCTAACCCAAAGCTACTGCAAAGCACTAAAGGGCACTACTGAGCTGAAACAGTACTTCTTCCGTCGTCATAAAATACTTAAGACAAACTTTCAGAACAAACAGACTGAACAGCGGTTGTTGTCTGACCAAATTCAGGCCTATATTACTTCACTCTGCTACCTACAGCTAGCCTGTAATGTCTATCAGATTTTGTATTTGTTCCTTGCTCTAAACTGTACCAGTGATATTGCCATCTGCATCCATTAAACTCAGCTTTTCATGTAATTTCTTCATATACCCATATTTCATGGTCAGTGTTGTTCCTTCCTAAGGTTAGGAATACAGGAATATAAAAACTAATATAGGTAAATAGCAATGAATGGAAGAGGGGAATTTAAGAAGTATTTTCTAGTCCTTCACAGTTGTAGGTATAATGTATAAATGAGAATGAATAGCTGGACTAACTATTTACAATTTTTTCGCTTGTTTTTTGTGGTTTTTTTTTTCATTTAGCGTTGAAGATCACCTCCACCTATACCTGCATTTGTAAAGGTTTTCTGCTGGTGCCGGACAAGGGGCAGACTCTGAAGCAGCTGGTGGCCTGCACTGCTGCCAGTCTTCCCATCAGGCAGTCTCTGGCCAGTTTGCAGAGACAGGTGGAATGTGCCAATGCCCAGCAATCACAAGGTCCCATGTGTTGACTTGTGTCAAGATAAAGATCCCTGGACACCTGAAAGGATGTGGTTACAGGCTAGGCTCCTTAATGCATGTGCTCTTGCTTTCTATGTGCAGGCAGTTCAGTGTAAAAGGTTAACATTTTTCCTAACACTTTTTTTTTTTTAATAAAATAACACAACACATATACTTGCACATTAGAATTCTTTTTTTTTGCAGGCTACATTTGTGATTATCATACAGAACATTATTCCTCTTGGCTGCATTATAGCTGTACTGTTTCCATAGAGACATTCTGCTGTTCATCTCAATGACATATGAACAGACATTTATGTTAAAATGATTGCTAAATGGTGCATTCCCAGCTTTACCAAATCCATACTACTGACATCTTATTCTTCAGAGAAACAAAGTAAGCCCTTATTACAGATGATGCAAATTTGATTTGCAAAATATGAAGCATTACTTTAGAAGGCTCATGCTGTGTTTGTAAGGAGATCAATTTGGGCTGCCATCTGGAAACTGTACTTCAAGAGTACAGAGAGAAATGTTTGCATCGTGACTAAACATGCTGACTAATAGTCTGTGCTTTAACTGGTCTGGATCAAATCCTTACAGGGAAATCTGCAAAGATCTCTTCTTGACATCATGTGAAAGATTTTTTTCCTACTTTATTTTGGTTGCCAAACAACACAGGGGTTTCGAGACCAACAGGTGGTATTTTTTGTGCTTAAGAAAAGAACCTGGATGCCCTGATGGGGCTCAGGGGTTTTTCTTGCCTTGCTGCGCACCACAGGGCCAGCAGCTGTTGCATGGCCTCAAAATGTCCCTGCCTTTCCCGAGATGCCCACCCCCCCTGCAGGTGCCTTCAGCCCCCAGCCCTGTGACAGCCTCCAGCAGCCAGCGAGACCTCAGGAGCGAGAGGAGCTGCAAGGAGGCCATGCTATCCCCTCTGAGAGCAGCCCCATCTTTGAACTACGTGTTCCTGCGCAAGTGTTGCCAAAACTTGGGTGCCTTTTCTGGAACACAAGTCCTATGAGGAGCAGCTGAGGGAGCTAGGGGTATTTAGCCTGGAGGAAGCTCAGGAGAAACCTTATCACTCTCTACAACTGCCTGAAAGGAGGGTGTAGCCAGGTGGGGATTGGCCTCTTCTCCCAGGCAACGAGGGTCAGGATGAGAGGACATAACCTCAAGCTGGGGAGGTTTAGGTCGGACATTAAGAAGAATTTCTTCACAGAAAATATTGCAATATAGTACCCAGGGGGATGGTGGAGTCACCGTCCCTGGAGGTGTTTAAGACTGGATGTAGCACACAGCAGGTGATGGACTGTCTGGCAGGTGGTGGAGTCACTGTTCCTGGGGGTGCTTAAGACGGGAATGTGGCACTTAGTGCCCTCCATGGTTTAGTTGACATGGTGGTGTTGGGTCACAGGCTGGACTCGAAGATCTCAAAGGTCTTTTCCAACCATTCTGTGATTCTTCAGTTACGGTCACAGCACCGGCCTGTTGAGGCCACAGCCGCAATTCCACTAGGGAGGGAACTGTCTCATCCGCGTGCTTACGGCCGAGAGAGGAAAAGATGCTTTTATCACGACATGAGTGCATTAATTTAAGGATTCCTCCCCGCCAGACGGGAAGCCAGCGCCTCGGGACATCCGCTCTGCCACGGCGGCGAGAGAAAGGCAGGCGAAAACAGCCCCGCAGTCGCCTCCGCCCCGCTCCCGGACAGGGCGGAGGAGGCCAGTGGGCAGAGGCGGACGGGAGCAGGCAGCTGGAGGCGGGCCGCGGCGCGGGGCGGCGCAGGCGCGGGCGGGAGGCCGCAGTGAGCGGCGGCGGGGCCTGTGCGCGGGCTCGGCAGGAGCGCGGCGGGAGCGGGCGCGGAGGGGCGCGGGCGGCGGGGCCGCGGCCGCACGGAGGGACGGGATCGGGGATCTGTCGGTACGGGCCTGTCCCGGCCGCCTTCCGCCCCGAAGCGGAGCGGGGCGCCCTAAAACTGGCCGCGGCGGTGAGCCGGGCACAGGGCACTGAGGGAAGGAAGGCGTTCGGCTGGACCGGGGTCTCGCGTATCCCCGCGGGGTGCTGTCCCGAGCAGCCGGGCTGCCCTGCCGCGGCCCCGGGGCCGAGGGCCGGGCTGTGTCCCGCGCGTAGCCCGGGCCTGCCCCGGCGCGGTAGCGCCAGTGAAGCCACAGCGGCTCTTGTGGAGCTCTCAGCTGAGCATTTTCCTTGTTGCGTGATAGCACTTAGTGAAAACAGTGCCCGAAGAATGTCTTTTCAAAGACTTCACCTTAGGGAAGCAAAGATACATTTCTTGAGCAAGGGCCCCGTCAAGGGTTATGGTGTCACTTTGGGGGCGTCTCTCTGAGGCACCTCGGGACTGATAGGAGTGTCCTAAATTAAAAGTGAAAGTATCCACCCTTAATGGTAAATGGATGATAGGAGAAACGTGCAAATAGACAGTCAGTGTGACATGCAACATTTGAAAACACACACTCAATTAGCAAAGAGGTTCTTTGGAATCTTGGCAGCAATTTGGATCACCATTGAGGTGAAAGCTCTCAAAGACAGGCCTCTTGATTTCATCCCTGTCTGCAGAGACCGCAGCAATGTGTTGCTGTTGCAATAAGTGAGCATCATGATTTGTTGTGGGTAGAAAATGGTGTCATATTTCTGAGGGAAGCGTGAAAATGCAGCCCACAACACTCAGTGGGGTGAACTTAGTAGGCTAAGAGCTGTGTGTGCCAACAAAATTTCAACATCCAACAACAAAATTGTATTTCTTCTGCTGCGTGGGAACCCTGAAGTGCCGTTCCCGGTAACGGCAACTTAGCGGAAAAAAGCCTTCAATAACAATATCAATTCCAATTGCCTCTGCTTGAGTTTCCGATACAACCACTATGCTTTAAGATCATAGCAGCTTCAGCAAATGTTCTGGTTTGGCATTTGTTACCTCTAAGTCTTTGGAGGCACATATGGAAATACATCTGGCAATAACATAGGATTGAAGAGAAGAGGCTCTTAGTGAACTTTCAGGAGCTCTCTGATGTAAAATGTATGTAGAAAAAGTATAGTCAACTTAAAGCTGTGTGCCAGTTTTTTATTTTTTCTTGACATTTGATCATACAATAGCAAAATTATTTAGCTTGGAAGGGACCTCTGGAGGTCATTGGCTCAACTCCCTGCTTAAAGCAGTGCTGTCATCAAAGTTAGAGCAGGTTGCTTCAGACCTTGTCTGATTAAGCTTTCTCTTGAAGGATTTGAAATGGAGTTGAAAGCTGGGTCTGAAATTTAGCCAAATTTGGAAGAAAGTGTCACAAGCTTTGGAAAGTTACAGAGTTCTAACCAGTGTGAATGAAGCATACTCTTGCTTAGTTAAGTGGAAGCTGTGTTTCCTCTCCATTTTTGGGGTGAGGATTCTGGTTCTCCGATTGTGCGAAAGTCTTCACTGTGCACAATGCAGAGATTCTTGGAAGATGTATTGCCCTGCAGCACTATTCTCTTAGTAGATACAAAACTGAAATATTTTTAAAGTAACATTTCTCTATGCAAAACTAAAATGACTGGCAAACCACTTTAAATAAATAAGTCATTATGCAGGTAAGATACTAACAACCTTTTAAATTTGAAGGCAGAAGTGGTGATTCCAGCATTCGCAGAGCTGCAGGGTAATCAGCTTTATTTCTACACCTTTAACAGCAGGAAGGTCTTCTGGGCAAAACCCAACTCTTGTGCCCTAGTTGCGTTAAATGTTTTCACTCAGAGATTCAGGTTTGATGGAATGAAGAAAGCTGATGTCAGCTTTTATGTCTCTTAATCTGTTCACAGCATGTCTTAGTGTATCCTGTGAAGTCAAGTCTCTGAAGAAATCGAAGCATTATTGCTTGCACTGCTCAGTGTCTACAGGTCCTGGGTAAAACACACTTTGTAGAAGAGTGTTAAATACAGTTCTTGGAGAAGCTTATCCTCTAAGTAGGAAAGACGGATGAAGAGTGAGGGAGAAAAAGATAATATAAATGGAAGCAGCTGTGCCATTGTAATGGCGTGTCTTTTAAATGTCATCACTATTTCTCTTAAATGCTCAAGATAGAAAGACATTGACATCTCTCAAGGGGAAAATTATAGAAATTAAATTGTTATATTAGTTGTGGAATCAAACTTTTCATCTGCTAATGCAAATAATTTCAGCAATCACTGGTGGCCCTGCTGAAGCTGTGGATGAAAGCAGATCAGCAGATACAGTTTTCAGTATCCTAAGGACTGTGGAGAAGGTAAGACTAGGTAAAATAAGATGAAAGAATGTTCACCAGCTCAGTTCTTGTGCAGAGAGTGTGGTCACAACACCTTTTACAAGACGTGGCAAAATTTCCACCATCCTATTTCAGCTTTTTTTCTCCGGGCAGTACCTAGTCCACCTACAATGGGAAAGGGCAAACGGCACTGGGATGCTTTTGGATTCAGTGTAAATAGCATTACTTTGACAAGAAGATTGCATGTGTATTACTATAACTATATTAAGTATCCTGTTGCCATTTGAAGTTAAGTTTCCAAATGCTTTTCTTATATGTAGTCTTTCAAGTGTGGTATGAAGATTATGTACACAAAGTTCATGTTATGGTGCTTGTCCTCAGAGACACCTTTTCTGTCAAAGTTCTAACTCGTATCAAAAGTATGTGTGCCACATCTGTTGAGTGTAACCTCAAGATGACTCTCCCACTTTCAGAACAGTCAGAGGTATTCTGGGATTAAAACTATCTTTGCCTTTATTATTATACTTACGTGGATTGAACAAAGAAATCTTAGAGGCTCCCTTTGCTCCCCACAGAAAAATGAACCTTCCTTCATATTTTATATTAGCTAGAGCAATCCCTGTGGTTACCTTATGATTCCATATTGATCCCAGTGTGACACCTACAGAATCTCTGCACCTGTTCCTGACTACTCGACTCTGCTGTACCTGCTTCTGCCAATTAAGATTTTGTCTAACCCCGGGTTTTTTTGCACACCCCATTGTCCCCCCCCCCCACCTTGGGTACAGGAATAAGGAATATTCTGATAGAGCATCTCACTAAAGATCAGTTCTCCCCATAGCCCTTGCCATGTTCAAGTCCTCATAACCTTTGAGTGCACCTCTACATTCACTTTCTGTGTCTTCCGACAAAACATACAATATTGATTGGGGATTGTTATGCATCTGTTCTGAAGTCACTTTATTCATGTTTTATGGCAGGTTTTCATGCAGTTCTACAGTACACTTTGCAGTTTATTTCAGTTTTTAAGAGATTGATAAGTAGGGTCCTTTAAGTTCCAGATTTCTAAACTAGGTTGGTATTATTTAATAGTCCCCATACTTAATTCCGCTCTTTGATTTCAGATTCTGTAAGGACCTGCAGCAAAACAACTCCACAAAAAGAAGCACCTTCAGAACAAAGATGAATATTGGGAAAGCTTACAGTGCTGTTAACATCAGCAATGGAACAGATCTAGCTATTGGCTTTACCTCTTCCACAGTAGCTGTTCTTCTATTTGGGACAAATTTTGTGCCTGTCAAGAAATTTGATACTGGTGATGGTAAACTTAATTATATTCCTTTCTTTGGTTTGCTATTTTTGCTAATAGGAATAATATTTTACCAGCAAATTACTAGAGTTTCAAGGCTGTCATCACAGCCTTAATCCAGAGTGTGTTTAGTTTTGTCTGCTGTTGTTAGGGTATAAAGCAATAATAGAGCTTCAGGATGTGGCATACCTTTGAAGAGCCTTTTTATATGTTGTGCACGTCGACAGTGATGATGTACACTTCACGAGAATTTCACAATGGAAAGTGAAATGTCCTTTGTTCTACGCTTGTGGGGATTCTCAGATACATATGGTGTTTTTATAAATAAGGTGGAAGTTGTTGGACTTTGCAGCATTGCCTTTCAATTGCAACCCTAACATAAAAACAAAAACTGAAAGTCTAATAATTTTATATGGTGACTTGGTAAGAGGAAACAATTATTCCTATTTCCTACTTGGAATATTATCACTTTACTAGGTTTGTGTTCGATTTCCATGTTTACGTGAAGCACGACCCAGTTACCAGATCCCTAGATCCCTAGATGAATAAATCTGCCATTATTGCAATATAGTACCTGCATTGCAGTCTGGATATAACCTCTGCTCTTTGTGCCAAATATGACCCTAACAAGACAATCTTAGGCTTTCAAGGGAAAGTCTAGCACAGCTGGCATAGAGTTAACAAGTCTGCCTGACCCTTCAGGAATCTGCAGAGGTAGAAGAGATCTGTCACTGACCATCCTTAGTGTCCAGGATTAGTGGAAAAGCTTCAGCTTTGAAGAAGTTTCATCCCATGCATGCATCTGTGTTAGCAGCTACTGGGGTGGTGGGAGAAGTTTGCAGCAACTGAATGTCATATTTGTCAGAAGTCCATCAAAATTTTCATGTGTTTAAGAATCAGAGCTTGTTGAAACTTTGTCTAGCAAAGTGTCTTTTGCAGCTCTGTAGGAAGAATGACCGAATTATAACCCACCCTACAAACACATCCTTTGAATAAATTGTAATGTGGTTCCCTGAAATTCACAAAGGAGGTGGCCACCTTTTTGATGTTTTTCTGTACTGCTGTATCTAAGGTAAACATATTCTGGTAAGAGATTCACACATGCGGTATTCTACAAATTCTCTGTTGTGTGCCTTTGATTTTTCCACAGGCATGTTCTTCCAGTGGATTCTCTGTGCCTCTATATGGATTGTTTCTTTAGTGGTCAATTTGATCCAGAATTGCCCCCGGTTTTGGCCTCTAGCTATGGTTGGAGGTTTTGTGTGGGCTACAGGTAAGGAATAAGAGATTCCAATTCTTGAAACTTTTCCATATATAAGATAGTACTTATTTAGTAGTGTCTTGGGGTGACTTTATGATGTGTACCCCATATCGCTGCCCTATGCCCAGGAATTAATTTTTATGCCTTTTTGTGCCTTTAAACTGAGCCTGAGAGGGGGATGGAAAAACTGAGCAAAACTTTCTCAAAGCAGTTTGTAGCTTGTTCAAGGTCACACAGAGACAGGGACTTTTCTTTCCAGCTGTGGCAGGGGAGGGAGGAGGCACCCGGCTCGCGGCTGCCCAGTCAGCTTTTGGCCAGTTGTTCAGTTTCTTTTTCTCCAGAGAGAGACTGAGAGTTGAACTTTTTTCCTTCCCTGGAATTTCGGATTTTCTCCCTTTTCCACTGGACTGCTTCAATATCAGAACACATCAGGAGGACTTTCCACTGAGCACAGAGGGCCTGGCCCTGGGCCAAGCCCCAGCTCCGAGGAGACCAAAGGGAGGACTCGAACGCTTTCCCAGGTTTTTTCTCCACAGGGAAAGATTCTACTATTTAGCATTACTTTCCTTTTCCAGTGTGTTTGTTAAATAAATAGTTTTTATCTCTTTCACTTTCCTTTGAGGAAAATTTATTTTTTCCTGAACCTGGTGGGGGAGAGGTGGTGACCTGCCTTCTCTCAGAGGATGTATTTCTAAATTTGGCCAAACTGGTGCAAGTAGTTATGCAGTTCTTTAATGTCTCACTGTTAATGGAACTTTACCCTTATAGTAAATACTGGTTTATTATGCTTATTTTGTAAGAGGCGAATTCACACAAAAAATAATGTTTAAAATTATATGGAGGAAAAGTCTATGTTCAGTGTATTTATTTTTTTAAAACCCTGTTTCTTATGACCTTGTAGCTTCCTAAATTTCTTTGCCTTCTGACCAGGCACAGAATCTAAATCAAATATATACAAGTTCACATTCTATTTTTTAACTGATTTCAGTTTTGGTTTTGTATTTCAGGCAATGTTACAGTTGTCACTATTATTAAAACTATTGGCTTAGCTCTTGGTCTTTTGATATGGGCTTCTTTTAATTTGCTGACAGGTTGGGCAAGTTCAAGGTAAGTAGGTTTTAAATCTTAAGTCATTACATAATTAATGTTACCAATTCTTCATTAATAACTGCAGTGAAAACTCACCTGTAGAATCATAGAGTCATTCAGTTTGGAAAAGACCTTTAAGATCATCAACTCCAGCCATTAACTTAACACTGCCAAGTCTACCATTAAAGAAGATTTATCCTATGTATTAAAACTTTCTCCTTCTCAGTGGAGAGTATGCAAGTTAACTATTTTAGCTTTTTGTATTTCCTCTGTTTTAATAGAAAGAAGAATGCCCAGTGATGTTATTGAGTCGATAAATAATGTATTTCTTTATGTAAAACTAGTACATATTTGTATTTTTTCTTCTGCAATGTGATCTGATAAAATAATTTAATTTCAGTTTTTAAATATATATATTTAAAAACAACACACGTTAAATTAAAGGTTGTTTTTGTAAAGTAGACATAGCTTTTTGCAAGGCAACTGAAGCGCTGATCTAATACTGAAAATATATACTTAAGCAGAATTATTTACATGAGTCAA
Organism: Aphelocoma coerulescens; assembly: GCF_041296385.1. Lineage (NCBI taxonomy): Eukaryota > Metazoa > Chordata > Aves > Passeriformes > Corvidae > Aphelocoma > Aphelocoma coerulescens. The sequence continues at coordinate 35,912,940 of NC_091017.1, forward strand.
GACTTCAAAGGCTAGGTTATAATTTAACTATTTGTATAAAATCAGTGCAACTAAGTGCAACTGGTTAAATGTTCCAGGTTTGGTTGGTTTGGAATTGACCCGGAAGAGGTATCAAGACCAATCTTAAATTATATTGGAGCTGGACTTTCACTTATAAGGTAGAAATTGATCCTTACAATGCATTTCTGTTATGTAAAATATATATTTAATAACCAACCACCAGGATGATTTAACAAGAGAATTAATATATTGGAGAATTTTTGGCAATTTACTACGAAATTCATGAGCTATCCACAGCTAGCTGGTCAGTGTTCATGTAGAAGCAGACCTGTTATCCAGTACAGGGATGAAATGGTTATCCATAAACACGGAAATATATTTTTATGCTGGTAGGCATGTTCAAGGCAAAGCAGAGATGCACAGATTACCTCCCTAGCTAGGTTATTCAAATGGTTCACTTCCCCAAATGCCATGGGAGGACAGACTGACTAGAAGAATTTCATTGAGAAAACCTCAGATTTCTGATGTTGCTTCCCTCAGTCAGAGGTACAAATCTTAATCTCATAACTATAGAAGATGCCACAGAACCCCTTCCCTGATACTTTGGGGTCCATGAGAGGACAGAGGCTTTGCATATTTTCCTGTCTGTAGTAGCTCCATGCCTTGTAAGTCTTAGGTCACACTTCAAATTCCCACACAGTGTCTTCCTTCACAATCTTTGGAAGGACTTTATTCTTTCTTTTTGCTTGGTTTTTATTTGTACGAGTGCAAACATTTTGGTCCTAACACAGAGGAAAGAGGATCTTTGGTTATGTAGCAGTGTTCTTGCTTTCCAACTGGGTGGCTGGGAAGATGGCCCTAAATCCTAGGGGCTTTACTGTAAGTGTGCTGGCAGAAGATGCACGAAATGCCTTTCAGAAAAAGAGGTTATTAAGAACATGGAGATAATGACGCTGTTTCTGATTGGTAGGAGAGAGCTGCTGCCTTAGAGTCAGGATTTTTGGTTCTGCTTTTCTTCTTTCCTAAGAGTCTGCAGCTTTGTACCCATTCCCGTTATATGTGGCACGTTAGTTTGGGAGGTACTGAGAAAATAGAAGCAGTACTGCTATTCCTACCTGATAAATTCATGCAGCTCACCACCTGCTTCCTGTTTCTGAGATATCATGGAGGAGTGACCAACAGGGAAAAAGATTGTGACCAAACATGTGTTCCTGGCAAACTGCATAAAGGCTGTGCATGTTGCTCTGTGAAGCTCAGAAGCAGGCTTTTCATTTTCGCCTCCTGTGTGGAATCTGTATGTTTCCTCTGGAGGAAACTGACATCCTTTTATACCTATGCTTACTCTGTCATTAAGAGATGAATCCTTCTTCAAATAGAAACAGTTACAGTTAGAGGAAGAAATTCCTAGATCATTAAAATGTTTTTCATAAAAGTAAAAAACAGATCCTTCCAGTTCTGATTGCAGGTATTTACCTGATCTCCTGTAGGCAGGATTAAGAGTAGTAATATTACCCTTTCTTCTCCATTTTATTCACTTAATGCATTGAGCAGCACTGAGCAATATCCCTTCTCCTTCCGCATGCTCACAAGGCCCTGTAGCAGCAGTATTCCATCCCTCACGTATGATAGAACGGTAAAAATTAACATTTTTCTGTCAGCATAGAGGCAATTCTGTGCAGGTTTAAGCTGTTCCATATAGAATTTTCAAGCATGTGTTCCATTTATGTGTGATTTAATACAAAATGGCATTGTTAGCTACAGCATCTATTGTTAATGTGGTTGTAACTACACACTGTTAAAAGGTGTTTCAATCACATTACATGAGAAGAGAGATCTATAAAGTGATACAAAAACTGATTTATTTCCTTATTTTCACTTGGGTTGTCTGTTAGCTAAGTTAAATTAATAACTTAAAATTATTATATTTGTATATTTCATAACTTATTACGATTACATATATATATAACTTTAAAGCAATTGCATTTTTTAAATATACTGAAATGACTCTAGGGTTATAATGAAAACAAAGGAATATGCCTCCAGATAAAACTTTTGTCTCTGGACACTAAATGTTATGTCCTTATGAACTGACGTGGTATTTATTTGGTGTATTTTTCTCTTCTGAGTGCTGTCATATTTCTTTTTATAAAAACTGAAGTCCAGAGTTCTTCAGCTTCATTAGAAAGCACACCTTTACTGAGAGAAAGTGTAAGTACTCTGCAGTTGTTACTTTACAGCAGTGAAAGTACATATCCATTTTAAAACAAAAAATGTGTTAGGTTTGCTAGATTTATGGCAGACTACATAAAACAACATAAGTATGTACTGATTATATCTTAATCTGTGGATCTTTGATATCATTTTGAATATTAGCAACAGAAGAGGTATTCCCAAGTGTTCTTTCTTATTTGTCAGCTTTAGATGTCTTAGAAAGTCCATTTTCATTATGATGGAGATTACATAAAAGACAAAGAGTATTACTTTCAGACAGTATGTGAGAAGAGGAAGCAATTTCAATTAAACGTTAGCTATAAAGCTGTGAGGGTGCTTAGGTGAAAGGCTGGATTTTTGCCAGGTTGCTGAGCCAGGAGATTGTCAAGGGTTGCTGACTGTCTTCATCAGCTGTGGCCAGTGGTTGGAGGCCAGTGAGGGGTACCAGATTGGCTGTCGCTCCTTTGGGAGGCAATAGCAGAATATGCAGACAGCTGGAGAGCCACAGGCTCCTCCTACCATTGTACCTGACTGTTAGAGGTCAGTCTCAGTGGCTCCCTGAACAGAGGGCCCTGAGAGTTTTCTAGCTGTGCTCAATACTCACTAGAGGAGCCAGTCTACCAGACTAAAGCACAGAAGACAATTTGATTGCACATTTTAAGAAATCAAACTAAACTAAACTTGCATGAAAACTCTTGGTTTTTTGCAGTCTATTAATGATTCTGAAGATACCACAGAGGACTCATGGGTGAACAAACTTTCTCCAGCAAAAAAGAGACTCATGTAAGTTGCTAACAGTTCTTTTACTGGTACAGAGCAAGTAGCCAGAGAAAGTAGTTAAACAGTGTTAGAGCAGAATTTGTCCTGTGGTTTCCTAGCGAAGTCACACACTAATGAATAACAGCTTTTTACATAGTAGTGTAGCGTGCATATCTATATATGAATAGTTGCACAGTTATTTAGATTATTTCATTGGCACTGTTGAGTGTGTCTAACCTTACCAATTAGGTATCAGGTACTCCTGTGAAAAAATATCATTTGGCAAAGTAAATAACAGTATCAGCTCAGTAATTACAGAGCTGGGTTTTATCAGCTGGTTGATTAGCACTCCAGCATAGAAGAAGCCTGTGCTAATGACATGCTTCCAGGTGTGGTTTCCAAGCGAACACATCTGGGGAAGGCCTGGCAGTATGGTAAGGAGACAGTAGAAGTGCTCCAAAGCTGAAGCAAGGAGATGGTGTGGGGAGTGGAGCCTACCAGGAGGACAGCAATTTGGAGATGGAGAAGGGGACTGAAGAGGCAATGAACCTGGGACGTTATAAAGATTATATAGATTGCAACAGCAAAGGTGAGGGTGGAAGCATTTTAAATTGAATTTTTGTTTGTTGTTCCCTAGCTCTGCTTTTAGGAAATCCTAGTTAATTTCCCATGTCATTAATCTAGATTGCTGGCTTTTGGGGCAGGAATTGTCTGTGTTGCTTGACCACAAAGTATAGTGAAATTAAGTGAACCATTTCTCTACTAGAAAATTTAAATGTGCTAAAATGTATTATTTTTATAGCTAGCAATTTTTTTATGATGTACAGTTTTTACCTGCAGTACTGGGCTCACGTGTTGTCTATTTCCTTAATTCATGCTAGGCTGTTTTCTCCAATTTTTGTTCTTTTATAGAGGCTGTAGCCTGGCTGTAGTAGCTGGAATACTCTACGGTTCCAGTTTTATACCAGTACTTTACATCAAGGATCATGGAAGAAGAAATGAAACTGTATACGCAGGAGCAAGTCAGTTTGGTAAGGGCTAATAGACTGCTTCTACTTTATTTCATCGTTGTGTTCTCCTGCTTTTTTAAAGGCATAGGGTGAAAACCTTGATATGCCTGAAAATATACCATGACAATTTATCAGTTCTGTACTACTTTAGATGTTGTCATAATCATAGCCCTAGCACTCCTTTTTTCTTAGAGGTGAATTACACCATTAAAAAGACTTGAGAAACATCCCAAAGACTACCATACGTAACTCACAGGTATGCTTCTGAAGGCATTAAATATTAGCACTCCCAAAATACAGAGTTTGTATGAGTGGAGAAGGAGTTAAACAAGGGCACGAGCTTGCCAATTGCCAACAGCAATAAAGGAAGAGAATATTGGTCATAACTGATGAGGAGAACAGCTATATGACAATATAAGTAATTAAAACCATGTCGTTTTTTAAATTGAAACTGTTTAACATAAGCCTAATTACCAATTTCAAACTACATTCCCCCAGAAATGTTTTCCTTAAGGTTTAGGTTATACTTTGTCAGGTAATGCCTGCAGCTGCTTAAGAGCAAAGTACTGCTGAGAACACATAATGTTGCCATTGTCATATACAATTTCTCTTGAATACTGCAATGTATATATTCCCCAGCCAGGCAAAACAGATGTTGTCATTACCATAGCTGCCTTTCCTGTTGAGAATTTACAGCTCCAAGGAGACAAGGATCACTTTGCTGCATGCTTCTGCTTTACCATGTTGGAAATACTCTCTTCAGCACATACAAAGTCCATAAAGGATTTGTTATTATTCATAATTACAGTGATCAAAATTACAATACATCCTTCAAGATTAAAAAAGGACAAAACTGAGCCGTGTTTTGCTTACATAGTCTGTGCAGTTGTCTTGCCTGTAAATGTAAAGAACAAAACAAGGATACAGGAATACAGGAACATAATTGTAGATGGTCAAGAGAGGTTGTAGTTGTGTAAAATCCCCACCCCAGTTTTGTAGCCTCAGCTGAGGATTTTCTCAAGTTTTTATTAAATTAATTGAGTAATGTAATAGAGTTCTAAAAATAACAACTCATAGAAATGCTCAGAAGCCTGTACTAAATGATGGAGTCAACGCAGCATTTAATTCATGTTTAATAGGTGTTACTGATTGTATCCATCCACAGTTAAACTGGCAACTGAGTTAGTCACAATGAGATTTGAATTTGAATTCTTAGGAGTAGCACCTTTATGCGTTTTTGTCCATATGAATGCTATCAGTGAAAATAATTTTGTTAAGATTAATAACTGGTATTTTTGCTAACATCATTCTGTAATTTCTCTTACAGATTTAGATTATGTTTTTGCACACTTCAGTGGAATATTTCTTACAAGTACCATCTACTTTTTGATCTACTGTGCAGTCAGAAAAAATAAACCATATGTTTATCCCCAAGCCATATTGCCAGGTATGTTTTTAAATTAGTAGTTCATTTCAGTTACTTCTTCAGACCATTTTGCAGTGATTAGTTTGAGTTGTGTGTTGGAATTGTAGTTCACCTTTCAAGTATCTTCATTTGACTTTTTGTCTATTTTGAAGGGGCACTTCTATTAGGTTAATTAATTAAGGTTGGGAGACAGTGATAATTTTTGTTCTATTCTGAAACTAGAACAAAATGACATTGCAGATTTTCAAAAGCTAACTGCCAGAGTGCCATTGCCCAGAAAATTGTGAACTTTAATTAATTTGCTACTTCAATTGGAGTACCTGATTTTCATCCATTGAGCATTGATTTAGATTGCCAGAGCCAGCTTAAAGTAGTTAACATACTAAAATACATAGATACAATTTCTGTATTATGCTATAAGTGTAAAACTTCCACAAATTGCTGCCTGGACCTTGCTGTGCATGTTTTTGATTGGGATTTATTTTTCTAGGGTTTGTTTCTGGTGTGCTTTGGGCAATAGCCAATTGCTGCTGGTTCCTGGCCAATCACTATCTTAGTGCTGTTGTCAGCTTTCCAATAATTACTGCAGTAAGTATATAAAGTAAAATTTCTAACTTTAAGAATTAAAATTGAATGGGTTTTTACCCTTCTGTTTTTTGGAATTGAGTTGAAATTATGATGGGTCTAGGGCATTTTTAGGCAAGAGTACAGTGCCTCCTCTGCTTGTCTGTGATAGTCTTTGGATTTTTAGGAACATGAGTGACTTTGACAAGCATCATCTTGGTCAATGTCAAGCATAAGAAAAACCAGAAGAATTGAAAGTGTGAGTCTTTAGGTTATGTAAAAGCCAAAGCTTTGTAGATGGAATTATATCAATATTAACTATTAAATTGAAGTGATTAAAAGAAGAATTATTTTATGCTTTCATCCCAGGCAGTATATTTTGGTCTGGATGTTTTTGAATTTGTGAATTTTATCCCCTAGTAGTCGTTTTGCTTAATTAAGTCAGGCTTTTTTTCTTTTTACATTTCTTGAACAAACAGAACAGATTATGTACTATTGAAAATAATGTTCTTATGCAAATGTGTGGAGAATAGGTTGGCCTGTTCTGTCTCTGTGTTACTGCTGTTCATGATGTACCTTTAAAGCATAAATTCCAATCACTAGGTAAAAGTAAACTTTGCATTTACTCTCTTGACACTGTACTAATTGGTGACGCAAAGGTGGCAAATGAGAGTCAATAAATATTAAAACCAAAGTTTTGCTTAACAGCTGTATTTTGGAAGCAAACTAATGAAACAACTTTAATAGGGATTAAGCTTTGCCTCAAGATGCAGTAAGTCAAAATAAACTCTGCAGTATGCCACCAAAAAAAAAAAACCAACAAAACTTGGGATCATTCTAATTAGAAATGGAAGGATTAATGGAAAGCTGCTTTAGTAACGTAGTTATTGGTATGCCTAAAGGGCAAGGATATAAAATAACAAAATGAAAAATGTAAGGACAGCAGTGATGAGAAACTGACTGTCTGGACTGCAGGTTCAGAACTGCTGCTTTATTTCACCGTGGAGAAAATTTTCAGAGAGGTATTCATCACATCCCTTTAAGACTTTGTTTCCCTTTTAAAGGTGCATTCCTCTCTCAGCACACATTATCTAGAAAGTGAAATAACCCCTCAAATAATAGTTGGTAATGTTACTAGGAAACAGCACCCACACATATATTCAGCATGAGACACTTTTTCCTGTCTATATCTGTGTCCCATCAGCTGCATTGAGGATGAAGAAAGGAAGGTCACTGGCCAAACATCTGTCAAGTGTTTCTCAGAACAGCTCTAATGGGAAGTATTAACAGAGCCAGTTTTTGTTTCATATTCAGATATTTTCTCATCAGAGATGAAAATTCAGATCATTGCTCCCTCAGGGGAAAAACTGTATTATCAAGACTGCCTGGAAGTTGCTGTTGTGTATCACTGTTTGCTGTTAGCCAGGAAACCTGTACAACAACATCACAGATAATCAGGAGTTTCCCTGACCTGTCTCCCTGGCTGGCTCTGTGCTTTGTCCAGATGCCAGCTATACAGGAAATACATCTATGTTCCAGTCTCTTGATATCATACTGAGCAATAAAATCAAACTTTGTCCAACTAGTTAGTCATGCTAATAAAGGAAATGTTAGGAAACATTGTGCACTCTAATTTGGACTAAAGTAAGGCATGTTATTTGGAGTCTACTGAAAGAACATGTAACAGCTGGAGCAGACTCTGCAGTGTAATTTAGAAAGAAGTTGTGCCTACTGCAAAAAAAAAAAAAAACAGTTTCTTGACTCTTTAGCCCTTCCTGAAGATTTTATTTTATCTTACTTAGTAAATATTTCACTGATGCTTATGCTTTTGTCATGAGTGCTTTACTTATACTGAATAGAAAGACCTAAATGTGTTATCCAGACAAAATTCAACCACCCTGAGAGCAGTAATGAGAAGGAGTGAATTTTAATGAAGTTGTGTAATGTACAAATTAATGTTATTCTTTAGGGTCCTGGCCTTGTTGCTGCAATGTGGGGAGTCCTTGTATTTAAGGAAATCAAGGTAATGTTATTAGGTCTCTTACCTAATACCTCTTGCTTGTCTCTAGCCCTAGAAACAGCATGACTTGGTATACAGCTGTATCTCAGATTTCTCCTCCTTACAAGTATTGTGTTATGAAACTGAAAGTGATATCATGCAATTTAAATTTTTCCAAGAAACATGAAGAACTGTGAACAATTTTTAGAGGAATGAAGATTTTAGTTCCATAGCTGTATGAGGAGCAGTGGATGTAGATGAAGACTGTAGCACAGCCAGGAGGCAGGATGCCAGGCACAGCCTGAAGACAGTTTTCATTTGAGCCAGTTCTTTCAGTGGGGGCAGGGTAATGAGCAGTTGTCCCAGTAATCACATCAACAAGTAGATTACATTTTTAGGGTCAGGTTCAACAAAGGATGCAAAAATCCCACAGAGGTTGATTTGCCTTTGTAATTACAGTGTAATGTAAAGATCCTAAACTGATACAGCAGTGATTGTCTACAACAAGCTAATTTACTGGATTTTAACATATAGGGCAGAAGTTAGTTGTTTAGTGGAATATGAAGGACTGAATGCTTAGCAGTGTAATACCAGGTTCTCTTTGCCAATCTGTCCAGGATCCAGAGGTACTTAACTTGCTATTAGAGATGATCTTTCCCACTATTTTTGGTGACTGTGTGTCAGGCATCCTTGGATCTAGAACTAGAAGTTCTGTGTCTCCTACTACAGATTAGTGTTGCATCACAGTAGAAGATCACCATGTTCGTTATCCAAATCTTCCTAACTCTCTAAGCCTTTCATTCTTTTAATACATTTTAGAATAATTTCTGCCTAAATGAAACCTAGTACTTTGTTTTACTCTTTTTTAAAGTGGTATCAATAATGACAGTATGATATTTTCATTTTTCTCTTCTTTTGCCTATACAGGGACTGAAAAACTACGTGTTACTGTCAGTATCATTTTGCGTCATTTTGGCTGGTTCACTTTCCACAGCTTTTTCTAAAGTTTGAAAGGACCTTCTGGACCAGTAGATGGTGCTAATGTTTAACACAAATAGACTGTTGGTAGGTCACAATACATAATATTTTTCAAAATGTATGTCCAACATTTACCGTAACTTGCTATAGCCAAGTGGAAAATGAAAACATTTGGCGTGAAAGAAAATATGGAAATGTTTGTTTCTGCGTTTCGTGGAATAGTAAGAAAATCAGAGGACTTTATTAATCAAAGCTAAATGATTTTATTGTTACTAATTATTAGCTTTTTTCATTCAGGTGCTAAACTTCATGTCATCATAAATTGCAGTTTACTGTTGTGATGGTGGATAGTGATTTTCGTTCTTAGTCTGGAATACTGTATGTGTTTGCAAGCTGATTTGTTTTATTAAAACATTTTGTCTTACTGGCAAATGTAAGATACGTCTTGAAATATTGCTTATGAAACTGATACACATGAAGGTAACAAAGCTTTTCTTTTATTTAGAAGCATTATTCTTTAAAATCATTAGTTTACATAGAAATGTTATCTTCCAGTCACTTCAGACTTGTGAAGGAAATAGAGTTAAAAGGGTGCTGGAAAATAAATTACTTTTGTTTCACAATATTTTCCATAACCACCACCAACACTGTGGTTTTCCTACTTGTGGCAGCTAACCTTTATATATGCAGACCATGTTGTCTGAATCTCCCCTTAGCCTTTTCTTCAGTACATTAGACAACTCCAGCTCCTGCAGTCTTCCCTTGCTTGTAACTTGCTTGTAATTTCTCTTTATCTTTCCTGATAATAGAAAGGTTTGGCTGCAAGGGACCTTAAAGATCATCTAGGTCCAACCCCTCTGCCAAGGACAGGGACGCAATTCATTAGACCAGGTTGCTCAGGACCCCATCCAACCTGACCCTGAACACTTCCAGAGATGAGGCATTGGTAGCTTCTCTGGACAGGCTATTCCGATCTCACCATCATCTGAGTAAAGAATTTCATTCCAAAATCTAGTCTAAACCCAAGCTCTTTCAGTGTGAAACCATTGCCCCTTGCCTTGTCACTGTCTGCCTGTATAAAAAGTCCTTCTCCCTCCTTTTTATGTACCACTTTAAGCTTCTGGAAGGCTGCAGTGAGGTTTCCCTGAAGTATTCTCCATGTTGGTCTCTCACTAAGTGGACTACATCTGTGTAGAACACCAAGACATGGCAGTCAGGCTTTCAAAAACCAAGAAGTGCAGCAGTAAGATTATTGGAAGGGTTCCCTTCCAGTTTGAAAGCTCTTCTCACAGTTACACATCACAGCTTTTTGCCGTCATGGCTTGATATCGTTAACACGTTCAAATTGCAACCATAATTTCTCCTTTCTCCCTTCCACCTTTCTTTGTCTGCTCTTCACCAGATTTGATCTTAGAACTGTTACTCAACCTGCTTTTTCCCATCTTGTGTTGTTTATTCCTACCTGGGTGTCAGAACTTGGTGTCGGAGAGGTTTTTCCCCTCTAAGGCATTTCTCTGATTTTGGTCTCTGTGTTAACCCTGTCCTCCAACAAGGTGGCAGCATTTTTCAGCCAGATGTTATCTGCAAATTTAATAAATGTACTCTCTAATTGCTGTAAATAATTAATGAAAATGCTGCGTGATACTAGCCTTTACTTGCATTTTGGTATCTAATACTGCTTACTTTTCAGGGAACGGTTGATTAACCTTTGAATACAATTTTCCTGTGTCCTACAGTGCTTTTACTTAGACTGTGTTCTTGGAGCTTTTACATAGCATGTGATGGAACTGTTCAAATCAAGGTATACCATGTGCTCCACCCTAATACCTGATACTGGAGAGAAAACTGGGAATTTTTTCTGTCCAGTACCCAGGTCAGGCACAATTTCTCCTTGACAGAAACTTGACTGTTACTTACCTAGCCACTGTTCTATCGACTCAGGCAAGGAAAAGTAATCTATTCACTGTGTTTTCGAAGTAACTTGAATTAATTTGGACATTTATTAATTTCCTTGTTTCTGTTTAATTTCTTAAAGATCAGTCTTAAGGGTTCCCATCTTAAATATTCCAGGAATATAGTCTGTGCCAGAAAGTTACTGATAGACAAGGAATTGGCAAAACCAAAATGCAATATCCTCAGGTTCCTCGATTTACAGATATGCTTTAATATGGCAGTTCTTCCCCGTCATTTTTTTTTCCAATGTCCCTGTTCACAGTTGTGTTGACAGTGGCCATGATCTGTTTATGACTGAAAGAGCAAGGGTGCTGTTCATTTCTGTTTACAGTGTCATTGCTGAATAGGGGCGAATTATCTCTTATTTCCACACAGGTACTGACAAAAATACTAAACCTTTAACTCACTATTGTGCTAAAATATTAAAAATGCAGTATGATATTTCTAAAGATGGTGTGGTTGCAGCACTAGTGCACTTTGATGCACCAATGCAGCTGCTCAGGCAGGATCATCTGTTTAGTTTACCACCACCTGTTAGATCACCTGTCACGTTTGGCTAAAGTCTGCAAGTACACTCTGGTCAGTGAGGAGCGTACTCCTCACTAGTCTGTGTGTTGGAGTGAAAGCTTCTCTGGACTCAGGCCCAGAGGGAAGCCAAAGCACAGGGGTTGAATTAAAACTTTTGGACAAGCTGAGATACATGAAGTCACACTAAAGTGATATAGAAATATAGATTTTTAACTTTTAGTAGAAATATATGCTACATGCCTTAAACATTAAAATGCTGCAGCAGAGACCTTAAACACAGTTCTTACTGCAGCAGTGTTACCTTTTCACAGAATTCTTTACTTTAGACAAAACATAGATGGAACTATACTGTTCACATTTTTTAGATAGAGTGTTCACATAAACAATAAGAGCTGATAGAAACTGTACACACAAATCTGTGTAGTACCTATGTAACACTTGTGTAAGGCTTACGACTGTTAGCATTAGACCAGGATAAGTTAAGAAAAACTAGAATCATGTGTTAATCTTATTGGTCAATTAACAAATATAATTTACACTTCTATGAGAAAAAATATAGAGCATATATAAGAAGCTGTTTTCTGCCTGCTGTTTGCTGTTGCTGCTTAGCTTTATCATGTACCCTTCAAACTCTGCCTTCAAGAAAGCTATGAGACTATGAAATAAAGAACTTAGCAGAACAGCAGTCTGCTCTGCTCTCTTACCCTAGTCCGAGAAAGAAGGGTAATCCATCCAAGCTCAACTTTTATGTATAGTAATTCATTAATGTCTCAGTCCTGCTCTCTAGGAGGTGCAAAGGCAGCAGCAGGACAACCAGCCTTGGGCAAGCAGGTGACAGCAGCAGGGGCAGAGAGGCAGGTCCCTGCCCTGCACAGCCCCTCTCCTGGCCAGCAGGAAGCTGTGCTCTCAGTGAGCAGTCAACTCTGCAAGAAACATCCCTCCTGCTTCAGAGGGCCCTCCGGGCCCAGCGCAGGCTGTTCCCGTGCCCCTGCATGCAGGATGGCCAGAGGATGCTGATATTCCAGCCACGCCTACCTGTGCCTGGTCCATCTTGGGAGCAGCATGGATGCAGGCACACTACCAGAGTTTTGAAACTCAAGGGCTTCATGGTGTCTAGAATTGTGATCACTTTAGGTAAAGAAATGTCACTTGAAGATAAAGAAACTCGGATGCAATATTCCATGCTGAACTGGCCTATGGGAGATGTCATAAACCTTACATTCTGTTTATCATCTTTATAACAGCCATGATTTTAAAGGCTAGGGATATTAGATTTACTACGGGAAAAAATCCCAACCAAACAAGTAACCAGAGGGGTTTTCTTCTTCACAACTAGACATGGATCCAGCTCAGCTATGTAGAAGGTACAGGGTCCTGTGGCTGCCGTTATTTCCCTGGTCATGAGAGGCAGTACTACAGAAGAACTTCCTTCCTTTCTGCTTTCCCTTCCTGCCCACCTCCACCCATTCCCTGGGATAGATGATCTTAGAGGCTCTACTGTCTTTCTTGAGGGATGCTCTTAAGTTAATTTCTAATATGGGCACAGCATCCATCTACTGGATATGATTACAGGAACAGTTAAATCATCCAGGGCAGAAGCACCTTTGCATTTCCTAGTTTTTGTACAAGATAGCTGGCTTTCTGAAAAAAAAAGACAAAAACCTGAGCTCCTGTCCGTAGCAATTGCCATGTAAATAAATGTTTGTAGTTTGATGCAGTTCTCCAGTCTATGTTTAAAGCTATCAGATGTGCAGACTTAATTGCTGACTGCTAGGGTGTTAATTAAAATTATTGCTTGTGACAGCTCAAGTGTGACCTTTATTAAAATGTTTTTTAGCAGCTATCCTATTGGATTTGACTTGTTGACTGCAAGAAAAAAATCCCACCTCTTCCAGCACTTTCTGTAAAAAATCCCATGTGGTTTTCCAAAATAGTTTTTGTGATGTTCACTTGGAATATGTTGTATAAATATTCCACTCATTTCTGAGATTTTCTTGGTCTTGACGTTTCTAGTTAGAAATAACACTGTTACTTCTTTCATGCAAGGGTAGTGGATTAACAGCATGTTTATAGAGCTATTTGTACAAAACAGTCTGGCAGTGACCGAGTTTAGTAAGAGAAAATTCTACAGCTAATATAAATTATCATGGTTCTGTTTATATCAACATATTTTTGTATAAATGGAAGAATCACATTTCTTGGAGAAAATTAAACTTTCAAATGTTTGCTTAAACAGATTTTAAGAATATGTTTGAGCTTTAAGTATTTTTCTCTGGTAATACTTAGAGGTAAAGAAGCCTGTAAAATATAGGTAAACAGAGTTTTGCAAGATTTTTGTGCAGTCTTGTGAACCAGGGGAATCAGTGTCATCTGTTTTTAGAGTTGCCTTACCTGCTTATTCCTTCCTCTGTGTTTATTATCAATGGGTATTTTGAGGCTCACTGCCCTTTCACAGTTTTATTTCTTCATATTCTTAGTAAAAATGATTTTACCTGGAAAAATAATTTAAATACAGTTGTTCCTGTCTTCAAATGTAAACAGTGAAAACTGGCGCTTTTTTATTCCTATATAAATTTTATATTTATTTATATCATAATTTTCTTTTTCAAGGTAAGTTAAATACTATTTCAACTGTCTGACCTGATCGATGAGCTTTCTTGCATCTGGCCTGAAAATAAAATGTAAATTAAGGTGCTGTATGCTAGCAATTAGTGTCTGTTTGCTTTTCATTTTGACCTTGTTTTCAAATAGAAAACTGATGTTTAATGCCCTATTCCATAATTACTAAATGACTAATGAATTCCACTTTCCTTTAGCTATATGTAATGCTGATAAATAGTGACTATGGAGCATCTTATTTTAATTGCTACTGCTGAAGTGGTGATTTCTTACATTCTTCATGCTTATCATAGAATATTTTTAAAAATCTAAAATATATTTCATTTTTAGCGTACATACCAAATAGTTCTTGGGTCTCTTACTGCACTGAAGGGCCTGTTTGAGAGTCTAACCTGAGAGAGGAAATAAAGGAAGCAGGACCTGCGTTAGTCCTGCTGCTGTCAGTGATTCAGGCAGTCATTGTGCAAGTAAGTTGGAATGATCTCAGGTTTTGGTATTCACATAGAAACAAATTCACTGGTACTGACTTAAATCACACCTAGAGGTACATTAGTTATTTCCTACGTCCTTGCATTTTTCATGCTGCAGATCTTCTAAAAACATTTCCCACAGAACTGGGAAACAAACCACACATCTCCCAGGCCAAAGCAGGGAAGAGGTGGGGAGGGAGAAGTTTTTCACATCACTGCTTAATAAAATGAGAGAACCAGAGGCAGCAATTTTTCTGTGCCCCTGGGTTTGCTGCAGTGAGGGAAACTGTCACAGCACTCTGAGCTAGTCTCCCTGAGCCTGTAGGCAAACCTCCAAAGACATGGTTTATTGTTATCATTCAGGGACCAGAATAAAAATGTTATTTGTGGCTAGAGGCTGGGGAGAGCAGCACTTGTTCAGGAGTTGCAGAAGGGTAACTGCTCCCCACCTGTATTTGTACATCTGAGCTCTGATCCCAGCTACGGAAGAGCCCAGGGAATACAAAGGCTACAGGCTCTTCGCAGATCCATCTTAGGAGAAGGGCTGATCTAGTCCATAGATAGCAATATTTCACATCAGGTGATGCCCTAACTCTGCAGTTCATTTCCAGTTGACTTTGTGCGCAATTGGAAGGTCGGAACTTGTATAAAAGTGTATCATGGCTTGTGCTCCTTGAAGCAGACTGCGCTCATCATGGTCAGAGGAAATGGTTCAACTGTTGGCTTGTCTTGCTTCCAGATGTACTTGCAGTGAGCATACATGACCTCATCATCAATTTCTGCTTCACATGTTTGTGTCTAGCATTTTTGAGTGAAGTAGTTGAAATTTAGTCCATAAATCCAAAAGCTAGCATTTCTAGCTAACTAAAGTTTTATGTGATTAAAAAATGGCCTTGTTTGGATGTTTCCAGAAGTTGGCAGAATATCACATTACGTGATGTCGGTAATGTGATCAACGAGATATTTGTTACAAATAAATTAAGCACTTGCAACTTGTGACTTGCAACACACGTGTTTTCTTGACTTTCGAGAGGCTAGTCACCACAAAGTTTCTGCCTGTACTCTTCTAACTTCGCAGACATGGAAGTAAAATGCTTGTCTTTTTCTCTTCTTCATTGATTACACTGATTATAGTTTAGAGCCAGATAGATTCCTTTTCTTAACTTAGTAGGCAACAGTTCATTCAACGAAGCAATGGAGAACTTTGCAAGAAAGGAAGATAAGCTGAACTTTGTAGATGTATTCCTATATGGGTTTGGTGATATCAAGCCATGCTATTCTTTAGAAAATCACCTTTTCTTACTTTTATTTGGCGTCCCTAATGTTTCTTTTTTTTATAGTGGTAATCCAGTTAGACTGATCCAATTAATAAACTTCTGCTACTTAATCAGGATTTCACTCATGGTTCTCATTATGTGGGTCAAGTTGATTAAAGATTATGCCACTACCCAACTGTTTGCTGACAGACACCTTGCAGCAACACCAATGGATAGGATTGTGAGGGCAGTTGTGGACTTACAGGCAAAAAATCAGCTACATTAACTTTCTTCACTGTGAAGAGGTTACCTAAGGAAATTGTGGGGATTGGGAATAGCACTTTAACCTAGCACATTAAGAGCATGTCCCTGCTACTATTAATCTGATTGTTGGGACACAACTGCTCCTTCCTAAAACCTTTTCTTTCCTCTTTGTTTTACTTTGGTGAGAAGATTTAGCTTAATTTTTTATTTTTTTTTTTACCTGAAGCTAAGCACTTTGCAAACATCTGTAAATTTACTATGCCCTGCTAGGCCTGCAAATTTATTTGTGGCTTATCCTATATAGTATAATTTCCATGCCTTTACAGATAGAATCTTGAGTTTAGTAGAAATTCAGTCGTGGCTGCTCTAAACACAGTTTTGCATATGATTTGTTCTTTATCAGCTATGCCTTACACATTGCATATTAAATATTGTCTGCTGTTCATGGCTGGGGCTGTTTAAGGATGAGATGTGTAAAGTTTTGTAGTCTCTTTCAGTTTTAAGTCTTCACAAAGTGTCACTGTGATAACTGCAACTTAAAACACAAGTATCTTGTTTACTGGGCTACCATGAAATATGCCCTGATAGGGATTTGGAGACCTCTTGCATTTCTTTCATGAGGAAGATCCAAAATGGCATGGTTAGACTCCAGCAAATGGATTTCTGAATGGCTAGAAGGCACAAAGAGCTGCGATGCCATGAAATTGCTTCTGAAAATTTAAAAGAATATAGCACTTCAGCAAAACTGTTCCCTTCTGTCTTACATTAGTTTGTTATATCTGTGTATCTCTTGCTAAAAACGTTCGCTTTGAGATTGATGGCAAGTTGCTGATGGAAAATTAGTCAGAATATCAAATTTTAAGGCTACCATTAAAACATTGCAAGGAATATCAGATTCAACTGACCAAGTTATGTGTATCTGCAAATACCTAAAGGTGTAAATATCTATATATGTGTGTAGACATGTAGAGATATACTCTAAATTAGGTCCTTTTAGTTAAAAAAAAAGGTCTGGAAGTTTTTGCAAGTAGCTACCTGAAAATGTCAATTCAGTGATTAACAACAGTTGAAAAATGCTAGCATGTTTAAAATTATTAAACAGTAGCTGGGCAAATATCACTATGCTAGTGTATAATTTCAATTCACTGATCCCTGAAATACATGTATAATGGATTTTTTAAAGTCAAAGAGAAACAATATAATCTTCCTTTTTACAGAATATTTCCTAATTTAAGTAACACAGGACCCAGCGTGAATTATAGAACCAAAATGTGCTAATAACATGTCCATACATTAATAATAAGAATCATGTTAATAAGGATTGATTAGTCACTATGGGTTATGCAAGAAAAACTGAACTCACAACAAAATGATTAGAAATGAGGTTTGAAAGACAAAAGAGAGTGACTTTTTCAAAGAAAGCATAATCAGTGTTTTGGAACTTATTCTCAGAAAAATAATACCCATTAGTATTATAAATGGGTTCTGAGGCAATTAGTGAAAGATAAGGCCATTTCTATCAGTCACTACAGCTGATCTAAACAGAACCTCTGGCTCAAGCCCTTAAGTCACCTGACTTCCAGAAAGAACTATTTCATAATAGAAACTTTTTAGTTCCAGACACAATCAGTCAAAGACCAATATTTGCAGACTTCAGTTATTCTATTATATATAGAGAGCCTATGATACTCATTTCATTTAGATGGTCATATAAATTCCATGGCCAGGTTAAGCACATAAGCACCTTTTCAGAGTAATTTTTCAACAACTCTCATTATTGAGATGTTCCCAAGCAGTGCAAGTGTTGTGGGTGGTACTGACACCCCATGCTTAAGCTAGAACCTAAACTTTATCATTTAAAATCTGTTTACACTGACCAAGAGCATTAAACTAAAAGTCAAAACTTTAGTAAAAACTCTGAAATATTCCTTCTAACACAGAACTTTGCACTGAAATTTCTCCATGTAATCAACATGTGATCTCATAGTACACGTGGGGACCACTTTTGATTAGGGGTGATTGTATTTTTTCTTCAACTTCTGTCCAAATTTTTCACCATGGTTTGTGTTGTCATGACAAGCACAAGGAAGTCAAAAGGCAAAACTCCAGAAAATAATAAACCAGAAAATGTTGAAGAGAGATGACTGAGAAAAGCAAAAGGAACAAGCTAGTAGAAATTAATGTGATGAGAAATATAAGCAGAACATTTATGTAGGACTTTCACTAGAAGGACAATGAGCTTTTAATTAAGATGTGGCAGACAGGCAGAAATTCAAGAAATACAGATGACAGATCAAACCAAGAGGAAGATGATTGTCTTTCCCTTGCAGTAATAAAATGAAGAAGCAATGAAGTTAGAATAACAGTTTCTGATTATCTGACTTAAGGGGACTTTCAGCCACGCACTTTGGCATATTGAACTGATTATGCTTCTAATTTAGGGTCTGTGGCATGTTTTAGCATAACTTTTCTCAGATAACAGCTTGAAATCTCTGTCTTCCAGCCTTACACAGTGAAGTAAAGGAGGCTGAAAAGAGCAGTCTTTGTAAAATTTTATCTGAGAATTCTTTCCATATTTCTCCCCAACCACAGCAATGTGTGTGCAGCATAACTTATTTTCCTGGTTACTCAAGTAGTAATTCCATTATTTCTCTGTGTGTTTGTTCCCAAAATAAACATGACTTGGCAAAAGTTTCCATTGTATCTTCATTTTGAAACCTGTAGACACAAAAGCTGGCTAATAATGTTTGAGCCTATTAGAGAAATGACATAGTAGAAAGGAAAAATAGGGGTTTAGTCCTCTTATGACTACTTGAATGTCTATTAGATGCAAATTCATTTCGAAAAAGTGTCCTTGTATGCAACTAAAAATAGGAGTCCGTAGTTAGGTCATTTTTCTGTCAGTTTCATAAGGGACATAAATGCTGTACTACTTTACCAGGAAAATAATCTTCCAGTTTAAAGTACAGTTCTTAAAAAATAGTATTGAACTGAGCCTCATGCTATCATTTTATTGATAAGGCAGTGTCTCATTTAGTTCTCCTAATATTATCATTTTTTTAAAAAAAGATAGCTTCAGGGAAGAAAATACTGCTGCTGGTGTTGTGATGTAAACTCTGCTGTTTTTCATATTTTTAAATATTTAAGCCTAGGCCCAGAGCCAGTACATGGAAACAGGAAGTATGCATCTATTGATGCCAGTTGGAAGGGATTATCTTGTTTTCCAGAATCTTGTCTTCCACTTTAAAAGGAGATTTGAGAGCACGTCCTTCAGCTGGAGAAGTTTCACAAGAGGATCTGAATGAGCTGTGTGAGAAGCTCAGCAGTGGGTGGAGTTGCAGTTATCCAATGGTGTGCCCACAGACCCATTAATAAGGGGGGCTATGATGTGCCAGTCTTGACAGGAGAGTGAGTCAGGTGGACAAAATGTGTGTGCCCAACTGTTCCTGCATTGTGAATTGGAGTGTGAGAGAAAGAAAAGTAATTTCCTAAGAAAAGATGTTCTCAAAAGCAACTTCACTGACAAGAACCAAGGGCAAGGTAATGTTAAGGAGTAACAATGTGCTTTGGTCAGGAAATGATAAAAATTGTCTCTCAATAGCCAGGATGCTTTGAACTATTCAGTAAAATATTCTTATTTTGGCCATACTGTGTCTGTAAGCATGGGCAGCTGCAGAACAGAAGGGGTGGGAGATCTGTCTCTCCCTGTAACCCCACCCTTATGCAACAGTGACTTATACAGAAGAAAGAAAATCTTACTCCTAGAATCAAGGCCTGTTTCTGAGATAAATATTAAAGAGATTTTTTTTTTTATCATATTGCAGCAGGTATCAGAAGAGACCAGGTTTTCCTTTTAAACATGGATAGGAATACAACCCACTGATTACATAGCAGTATCATCAGCATTGCTTTTTTATACCTCCCCCCTTTATTTCTTCTATACTTCTACATTGTGCAAGAGCAAGTCAATGTGGTTATCTGCTGCAACATTTATTCTGTATTTTTAATACACACATTTTCCAATCAGTTGCAAATACTGAAGATTCAAAGAAATTGTCATCAGCTGCACTGAGTTGTCAAATGGTTTAATATGAATGATTCAAAACACTAGCATGTTTTTTGGGTTTTGGGGGGGGTTTTTTGCATTTTTTTACATTTCCCATTTTTATTTAGCTTCCTATGGAGTAAGATCTGAGAAAAAATATAGATGTGTATGTAGATTTGTACAGAAGCATAAATATACATATATATATAAGATTAACTTATTTTGCTACAGTAAAATTCACAGCAGTGAAAATCTGCATAGCAGCATTACAAATTCAAGACTGTCAGTTGTCATGAGCAGAGATTTCTAATGCAATTTTCTCACTAAAAGTAAAATCAAAGTTGTCTTATGCCAAATAACCATTGCAGATGTACATCCTGGGTTGCCTTATCACTCTGAGGAGGGAAAATTATTCTGGCTTTCCTAGTAAGATAGAAAACCAACCTAAAGAAGTTATGCTTGGACTGTTCAGTGCTAGGGAGAGGAAAACTTTGGGCACTGTCCAAAGCAAAGTATGCAGGAATGCATTTTTAAAATGCTTCTGGGGAAGAGTTTTATATACTGCACCAGAAGACATATTTAATCTGAGGTACTTTCTCCTCTTTAGCAGTGTGATCAATAAGCAAGTCAAACAAATGGAGAAAGCAGTGTTGTTCATGGATAGTTTTGCTTTTCAGTCAGAGTGAATCGAGGTGTCACTGCCTTGTAATGGGTTTGTGACATCTGCAAAATATTGGGAAAGAAAAACATGCTAGGAAACTTCATTTTAAACACAGTTATAAGGGTTTGGGTTGGGAATTCTTTTCATTTGGTATCGTTGGGAGGTGTGTATATATGAATAAAACCTCTTCTAGCCCGTAAAGAAATCCCCAATTTAAATTACTTATGTATCGGTTTGGTTTTTTTTTTTTTTTCATAACAGAATACCTCCTTACAGCAAAGAATCAAAATAAAGGAAGAAGTTGGGAGAAAACTCATGTGCTACAAAGATTTGCTAAAACTACTAAAATGCCTGAACTTCAGTGCAGATATAGAGAGTTGTTTTCATTATATGTCAAATAAAACCCCAGTTTATTGAGATACAAAAATTTTTGTGCTAACTTATTCCAAAATACTGCTGCAACTTGGAAAGTGCCATGGTGATAGGGGAAAAAATGTTACTGTAGCACAAAAGATTCAAATATTTTTCTTACATCAAAGCATAACAGAGGCTGTAGATGAGTACGACATTTCCATATTATTATAGGTTTATAAATAATATGTATTTATGATTTTAGGGATGTAGGACTCCCACCACTGACTGGTAATCCTGATTCTTGGATGTTTTTCCTGGAGGAAAACTGGTTTACCATCAGTTAACTGCACTCTTGTCTGTAACAGAGAAAATCCTGCAGATGCCAATGCTGATTCAGGCTTGATAAGATAATCACAATGCCTATAGACAAAAAGCAGAATAAAATCTTTATCCAGAGAGAGTAGGCACTGTGGAATCTCTGCCTATGATACGAACAAGCTATGCTCATGCAGGACAGGAATAGTTCTTTAGTTTCCTTAAATTCCCACAAAAATAGAGTTAGAGTTTTCTCAGCAGTGCAAAAGGATCAAGTATCAGAACACACAGAAATAGGTCTGGCAGTAAGAAAGCTGAGCAATCTACCATGATGTACTTTAGGGAAATCTTGACAAGCCTTAGTGGGGAAAAAAGTCTGTTGCTCTGAAGAACTGTTCATTGCCATGGGCCTTGGAGTCTAGGAGAGTTCAGTCCACACTGATGGCTTGGTAAGATGTTTATCCATACTGTCTGGACAGAACTGAGAGTGTATCTGAAGATTTTGACCTCTTTTTCTTCTAGAAAACACGGGGGAAAAAAAAGGAAAACCCCACCTTCCTAATTTTTTTAGACAGGACATATTGAAAACCAATAGAAAAATTATTGCTGCTATTGGCTGTCTGAGAAACTGACACAAATGAAAGGTAACACGTGAAAGAGAACACTGTTCACATATTTTCTTTAGAACAGAAGTGCACCTGCAAAAGAAAAGGCATTCCCTGGTAAAATCTGAACTAAAACTCAAAATTCCATCAAAAGAAAGGTGTCTATTAAACTTTAACGTGCCCTTTCTCACTCGAAAAACGTCTCAAGAAATGTATATGTTAAGCTGCTGGCTCTTGCTTCTAAACCTTTTCAAGTCATAGATTCCCAGATGTATTCCTCTGCATGATTTTCCAGTTCAATAGCTTTCAAATTGTTTAGTTCCATATAAAACATGAATTTTAAATATGTGTAAATTAAAAGTGCTCTTACAGTGAAAAACATTTACTTTAGCAGATTCTCATGAATAGAACATGAGCCATTATCAGGACAACAGTGTTCTTTCTGAGAGTCTGCTTTAAACAGCTGTATTTCTCATTTTCACCTCCATTCATCTTCACCCAAAATTCAGTTATATCATGAGCTAATCTTTTTCTTTGCTTCTAGGCATAGAGTTCAGATTAAGATCTTTTAAGAAAGTGTAGGAGTTTAGGAGGATGTAATAATGCCTAGGTGGAAATAGGACTTTTGAAGCACAGTGTTGTTTGTTGAGCTTCTAACTAATTATTTGGTTGGAAAGTATGGCAAAATCATCTGTTGAGGAAACAGTGTTTTAAAGATGAAAGCTCATATGCAAGTCTTAACTAAGTGTGAACTAGGCCTTCTTATATGATTCAGGAGAAAGAAGACATTTCCTGGGGAAATTTAAAGGCTCAGAGGCCAAGGCAATTTGGGATGTGATCTTTGAGAAGAGGTGGCTTTCCTCCCCTCTCATGGTTTAAATCAATTAGTTGAAGGGATATAAAATGAATGGGCATAAGGCTATGTTTCAGAAACTTCATTTCCTTAGTCTCTTTCAAAGTCTTCAAATAAATCTCCCCTCTTCAGTGACATTCCCTTCAGTTTTTGTTTTACTTCAGGCAATACCTCACATTCTCATTTACACAGTACACGTCCCATTTTTAGAGTATCATAGAAGACATCCTTATATACACATTCAAAATTCAAAAGTTGCTTATTTTTCTCTAGTTTTCAGATGGTTCTTACATGAGAAGTTCCTTTATAGCAAAATATGCAATTACTTGTGCCTTTATGGTAAGAGAATAAAGATCACTATCCCTAATATTATTTGCATAGAATAATTTATCTAATGATTATTACAAAGAGAACTACAAATATGTGTCTCACTCATTTCTTTTTAAAGGAATGTTTGAATTTTTGGCTGTGGTATAGAACAACTATGCTATAAGGCTTGAAAAAAAGGTCTAAAATTGCATATATAGATTCAAATTTCTAAATTTTTGCAAATCAGGGACAAGTCTGTCTAAAAATCAAACTTCTTATCTAATCCCTCTTCTTCTTTGAGTTTAATTAATAAAATCAAAACAGTAAATCTGAACAACTACCTCAATATTCAGCTCTCTCTAGGTGTATAACACCTTGATCTATGTATTAGCAAATAATGGTAAAAGTGGTAACATTTCAAGTAAAAGAAATGGGAAAACAACTTGGTGATGTTAAACACACTTTTCAGAGTCCTCTTTCTGTTGATGGCTGAGCATCATGTTCTTAAACATGAAAATAAGGGCACACTGAGGAATATTTGGTGATTTTGTTGTCACTAAAACTACCAATAAGCAGTAAATAAGACATCATCTGCAATATAAAACAACAACAAAATAATAAAGGTATGCTCTTTGTGCACATTTTAGTCTTATTCAAGATCTAATGTAATCTTTTTAATTTTACTACCCACGACCCCTCTGAAGTAAATGGTTACAGATCCTCTGAGGTAAATAGAACTTACAATATAACTCTAATATTTTATATTAATGCAAATCTACCTTACCTGTGGGCTAGGAAGATAGAAGTGACACAGAAAGCTACGTAGCCAAGTGTTTTATTGATTTTATGCAGTTTTGTACTTTAGAAGTGTTTATTTTGAAGGGATTAATAATTCCAAAATATTTTGTACAGATTATTCATTAACACAGAATTTTGGGGGGAGGATTACTTTAAACCCAGCACAAAAAAGAAATTCCTGGCACATCACATTCTTTTCTAATGTGCCATTCAACAATGTTTGATTGCTGTGCTTAAATTGCCAAAGTTATTTATATAGCTAGATATTTTTATTGCCTTTGGCTTCAAATCTAAAAATGAATTCACAGACATCATTACTGCATAGTCCTTTGAAGAGACTCTAAGGTCTCCCAGCTGCACAAGCTTTAGCATTCTACCCTAGCACCTTTCACAATGCATCAGTCTCTGAGCTGCACTTTATTTAGACATTTATTTCAGAAATGGATGCCATGAATTTTTGTTTGTGGCTGTTTGAATTCAGCTCACTCACTGGGATTCTGTTACACCTTGTGCTCAGGCAAATTAACATCTGAACAATGTTTGTTTGTTGATCTACAGAGTGATTCATTACAAGCTGCAAATCACAGTTACTTCTGGGAAAGCTGCATATTGTTAAAGTGTGCCTTGCAGTAAGTAGAACAGCTGAGATAATTGTAATTTGAAGCTCGAAACTTTTAAGGTTACTGCAGTACAAACACAGGGAGATGAGGTTTTAGGCATTTATTTGAATCCATGTATAATTAGAAATGTTCATATGCTTATGCAATTGAATTTATTAAAGAAACTGTTAATATCATCAGGAAGTTAACGGGAAAATAATTATGTCTCCGTTATGCTAGGTAAGTAATGAGCTAATAATGTTTTTCTCTTAGCCCATTATGTGTGTCTGTCTCACAACATGTTTGCACCTGTTGTACAAATAGTGTTCAAAATGTACCTTGGATCATCAGGAAATTGAAAAAAAAATAAAAAAAAGAAGAGAGTTCCTAAGATGGGAGATGGTATAACAATTATTAGACTAGATTTTTAATTTCAGTTTAAAAAAATTCTTTTTCCTGCTTTTAATATGTTTGTATCATAAATACAGTAGAATTCTCTTAATTGGTTTTGAGAGTTTTGGAAAACTCCCTGATAGATGGAATTTCTTAGATTTTAGTCTTCTATTAGAAGGTATTCTGATAAAACTGTCAGATGCTAAGTTGAAGTTTTATTAAAAAGTTCATAAACTGGAGTTACAGAAATGTCTTTCTATTTTTTTTTCCACAGGTCTCTAAAATAATTTCTAATGAAAAAAATAGGGCAGCTTCCCCTCATATTGAAGGAAAACAAATTCCTCTCAAAACTAATGTGGAAAATAATTCAAGCCTAGACTTTTAATTGTAAATCTACAGTCTGATTCCTATCTCTTTAAATTCCATATTGTGTCACACAAAATATTTTGCAGACAAGGTTGTTTATGGTGCTGCATTAGAATTTACAAAGAACAGCAAGATGGGCTCTAAACTGTTCCCTCTCTGGAGCAGGGCTTGTAAGGGGGCCCTGTAGTTCATCAGTCAGGAGCCAGCCATGGAGAAAACTTTCTCAGCAGGTTATTTGACCCTTTCTGGAGAACTTTCTTTCTTCAGCATGTTACTGATTTGTTTATTTCTACTGGCAAAACCTATGCCTGTAAGTGTTATTTCACTGGGTGAATATTCGAGGTACGAAAAGTTGTTCTCTCTAAATAGCTACAAATTTTATGTTCAGGGAGCGACAGTGAATCCTCTCAAAATAATTCTTGTTTTACTCTCTTTGCTGTATCATACTGAAATGATGTGGAATTGAGCCCAAATTGGCATAGTAGGTAATTCCTAAATTGCTACATTTCGGGATCCAAATTTGGGGATCTCTTCTTTCACTATGTAGACACATGGCACATTTTCAGGAGACTGAATAGACCCATCCTACCCTTTCAAACACGAAAAAAAGAGAGATTTTCCACTATTGTTGTAAATATGTTGTAGTTAGGAAGCATGTATGATTTAGCTTCAAATGCTGCTGGTAGAATTGACAGTTTAATGAAATGTCTGTGCAACTTACTAGACTAAAGAATTTAGTTTTATCTAATTTCACTCTGTGAGATGGAAAAATGCTTTATTTAATCATTGCCCCAGAAAGTGTAGCCTGCTGGGAAGGTAAGCTTGTAAGAGCTATTAGAGACTTCACTGCAGTTCTGTGAAAATATAATGCTTGAGTCTATAAATACAAATTGTAGGTTTTTCAGAGAAAACTTTGTATTAATTCTGTATGTCAACTATGAGTCTATTCACTGACAGATTACTAATTTATTTCTGTAAGTTAATGCTGTGAATAAGCAGAATAGGACCAGAAGCTATGCTTCTATCTAGCAGGCATGATGGAACCATACAGGAGAAGAGGAACAACACTAGGGAAGAGATAGTGAACAGAGACCTTTAATATGGACATAAAGTGCTAAGCAAGCTGAATAAATCTGAATATAAGAGAGGACTGACAAGAAAACCCTAAACAAACGGTAATTAAACTTGAATCTATACTCCAACCTTCTTCAAATATCCCTTTATTGATCTTGAAAACTAAGGCCTTCTCAGAGAGAAAAGGAAGTGTGACCAAATATCTTTGTAACAGCAGATTATTTTATTTGTGATAATCTCTTCAGTTGTTAATAATGGAAATTAACAAAAACATATGTTATCATTAAATTTGGAAATAGTTAATAACATTAGCAGACTACTGCTGCATTTTGCCAGGTGTAGGAAAATCTGCATGTTTATGGATATTCTTTTTCTTCTCAAACTAAAATGTCTTGGCAACTTGACCAACCTTGTTTCTAGATCCTTTCTTGTCAGAAACCCTACATTCTTCTCAAAACATTCTCCTGACTATCCTCTTGTAAACTAAACTCCTTATGCAATTTTCCTATGTTACCATGTCTTTTTAACCCTCTAGATCCAACCGAGATTACCCTAAATCCTCCTCAGTGAGCTTTCTGCTCCAGACACCAGGAAATTGAGAGTATGAAGCTGTCATGAATGCAGAATGGATGAGCTCAGTTTGGGCAAAATGCAATAGAACAGTGCACACATGCAGGGGTGTTTGACAACAAGGATAAAATGAAGTAATTAACACACTTTACTTGTAAGGTTGGTCCGCTTAGATATTTTAGAGGTTGTCAAATTGAGAGAAATAAGTTAGAGTACATGAGAAATCATATGCAGAGCTCTGGATGCAAGTGTTATCTCTGGCCAGCCCTTGTACCACGCAGTGCTACTAGACATTCCCAGTGTGTGAGGTCTGGGGCCTCCAAAACCTTTTATGTTCACTCTGTGCAGCAGTCTATGAAAGGGAATAAAAAAAGTAGAAAAATGCCAAAGGAACATATCAGAAGCCTGTCTTCACAGGTCTCACATTATTTAATTAGGACAAGATTATTTCTGTGGATGGGGACAGAAAGAGACACTGGCCTGGAATGGGCAGCTGTGAACACAGAGCATCCACTGAGAAAAGCTCAAGCCTCAGTGGGCCCTGTGTTTCCTGGTGGTCGGTTTCAGTGTTTCTCCGTGGTTACCACAGTGACATCATTGTTTTGTTGTGGTTTACTAGGGAAAGAAGTGACTTGTTCTTGATCCCAATTATTCACCTTGTGTTAGTTTCTGTGTTGTCATCTCTTTCCTTTGTTTAAAATCAAATTGAGGAAATAAATATTTCATGAACATTTTAACTTAATTGTGCTAAGGAATACAGAAAGCAAGAACCCCAAAAAATGTGTATCAAACAACAACTTTGGATTACTTTTCCAGAATATGAGGGAAATTCAAAACTCAGAATTATAATGGGTTCATTTTCAGATTTTTATAATGCAAAATTGAGGCTTGTTCTCTTTCTGTTAGTAATATGTCTTGCAGATGAAATTTCATTCTACCACTGCACCTTTCCCATCTCTCCTTTTTAATAATCTTTTGAGTCCTTTGTTTTCTCTTATATCAGCTCTTAATTCTTAGCCTTGCAAGTTCAGAACTGTCATAAAGCTCTAAATACCTCCACCCTTTCTTACCTGGAAGGGCGAGGCAGTGTGCCAACAGCATGTTGGTTGTCCACTCAGGCAAGAGGAGCTCAAATAATATTTTAAGACATATTATAAGTCTCATTGATTGGATTTACATTTGGCATTATATAGTTATATATTTATAACCAAAAAAACAATCTAATTTTAAATTGCAGTCATGGGGAAACAAAGGAGTGGTCACATCTTTTACCAGTATATGATGTCTCTTCTGCTTTTTGCAGTTAATGTTGCTTACTGTACAATAGTTAGGTAAAAAAAATTCTGGTATGAAAAGTAATAAGAATGGGGGGAAAAGACTTCTGAATGATATCTTCATATTTTTTTAGCAAAAAACTCTGAAACTAGTGATTTCCGTAGCATACTGAGTCTTTGGGATTGTTTCATGTCCTTTTTCATTCTTTCTTCTTGTATTTTTACAAGGAAAAAGCAAGTGTTGGCAGAGGTACTTGTCCAAGTCACTGCAACCTGCATTAGTTTAATATTCTCCTTTATTGACAGCTAAGTTAATACAGCAGCATTAGACTATTGTGGGGTTCAAAATGTTGTGGTGCTTGTTCAATTGAAATACACCAGCCGAGGTGCTTAAAGTTGAGAGGCTGTACCAGCAAAACTGCGTTTTTCTCAGCAGAGCTCACGTAACTCATTTACCACATTGGTACAGTGTGATCTCTTTAATACACCCTCATTTATACCAAGAGTGTTTTGCTTCTTCCATACCTGACTATGCTGGCATGGTAAAGCACAACTAAATTGAAAATATTTATGAATACAAATGCATGCTCTTTCTCAACCTTAAAAACCCCTGTGCAGGCAGAACAATACATTCCATCATGAGCAAGTTAAGCAAGAGGCATGTTTCCCCATATAATTTTTCTATTTCTATTTGCTATCCTCAGCTTAGCTTACAATTTTCCTTATTTGTGATAGTTCCCTTCCAACTTTATTATTATTGGGCTTGTTGATATTTATATTTTTTAAGACAAATTTGTTCCTCTAAAGGAGATGTCTGTGAAAGAGATTTTATCAACAGAAGGATTAGCTTCTTTTTCTTCATCCTTTGAAAGAAAGTTGGCTTTGAAGGTCTTATCACTGCGCTAAAGATAACATTGCAGACTGTTAAATCACAATTTGATTCCTCAAAGAAAATTAATTAACCTTCAAATGTGTATTTAATCACACATCCTATGCATTTCAGCACAGCTCAAGCATTAAGTACATGAGACATTACTTTTCAGTAAAAAGTAAAATGAACAACATACAACATTTGAGAACTAGGAATTTTAATCAAAAATACGTTAAAAGAATATAATTTGGGATCCACAAGGCTGGGTTTGTTTCAGATCAGTGTTGCTGAACATTATTACTTGACAGCTGCTCTGCATCAGCTGTAATGAGGTACTGGTTACAGTTCACAGCCAGCTGACAAGGCCCTGCGTAGTCATTGCCCCCCAGTGCCACAAATCCCCAGTTTACCTGGGCAGTGGGGCTACAGGACAAGGATCAAACTAATAGCAGAGAGGCAAGACTCATCGGCAGGATAATCTCTGCTGCCTTTCCCTGGGATACATTTTCTCTTTCACAGGTAATTACTTGGAAATTTTTTGAAAATTTTCACCAAAATCTTTTCAAGGAACTTTGAAAACTCTCAAGTTAGGTATCTCTCTTCAAATCCCTTTAACAAAGTGCATTCAATCTGATGTCCTTTACCAAAAGATCCATTAACTAAATTAATTTGCTCTAAACAGGGACATTTCTACTAATGCTGGGTTTTTTGTTACTTCTTATGATCTTTCAACTATTTCAAAGAGATGCTGTCAGTATATTATTTTTAAAAGAAGCAATTTCTGAGCTCTGGATTTAGCTAGAACTACTGCTAAGACCATGTCTCTGTTTTAAAATGTCTCTTACAAAGTACTTTCTTTCCCTTTGCCATCTTTTTTTCCAGTGTAACAATTTTCTCTGACACTTTCAACTCAATAACAGGAATTTTCGACTTTGAGGTTGGTGACCTCCTCCTTTATAAAAAGTCAGCTTTCAGCTACTCTGCATTTTAGTGAAATAACCTCATAACATTTTCCATAGCAAGATGCTATGATGTAATTGCTGCTGAATTATGATCACTGCAAGATACTATGAACAAGAAAAGACTAACAAGCAAAGTGAAGTAATAGCTAAGTGTATTTTCTTTATATAAATAGTCTCTTGCAAAATTTTTCTGCGTGCAAGTTTTCCTTTAATAGGCATTGTACTACAAATGTATGATGTTGGTGGAAGATACGCTCATTCTGACATGGAATTATTTAAATTGATTATTTCTCAAGACAGCTGTTCCTTTAACATATGGATGAAATTATTTCTTTCTATTGTCAGCTGGAAAAGAGTTAATTAGATTCTCATCCAGGTGTAGAGACAATTAGGCTATTAGCTATTAATAAGGCACCTGACAGACATGAGGCTTCTTCTCCTCACCTGTGCCTTGCCAAGATATTACTTGTATTAATTGTATTTGGTTAATGCTGTACTTAGGAAGATTGTTTTTTCACAAATACCCCTTCAAAGAGGTTTCTTAGTTTTAGCTCTTGGAGGTTTCACAAGCCATCTGATGATCGGTAGGTATTATTTAGAGTATCATATTGATGATTTGGGTTATACTGTACTGTTACTTTTGCTTAGTTGGAAGGCTGAGGTATTTCAGTTGTAATACCATGCCTAAAATTCAGCTAGGAACCTTCTACATTTTACACACATAGTACAAAGAGTTTGAAAACTGTTTGATGTGCACCTACAATAAACAAAAAATGTATTGAATGGCATTATTAGCTTTCTACTGTTCCTTCAAGAAGAAATCAGATATTTCAGGGTACAAGCTGAGAATGCTTTTAGTATGAAAGCTGCTTAAGTTGGGAAACAAACTGCCATTGGATAGGTGTGCTGTTTCCTTAAAAACAGAAACAAAACAAACAAAAAAATCCCCTTATATTTTAGTAAAAGAGAATTTAGTTAATAATAATTAATTATAAAGCCACTCTAAATCTTGAATCTTATGATTCTGCTGAATTTAAATCCTGAGAAAGATATATTGGAAAAAAACTTGTCTCAAAGAGGACTGTCTGTGAGAAGAACGAATTAAAGGGACGTTATCAAGGGCCCTTTCCATTTGTGCTCCTTGTCATGCAACATCTTTTTTTGCAGATTTCTCTTTCATAATTTTAAAGAAGTGGGGAATACTGATTCTGTATGACTGCTAACAGGGGTTGCATCAAGCTAGTGAGTGATCACCAGTGAGGTTCCTCAGGGCTCCATGGTGAGGGGCCTTGAGGGGAAGCCATATGAGGAGCAGCTGAGGTCACTTGGTCTGTTCAGCCTGGAGGAGACTGAGGGGAGACCTCATTGGAGTTACAACTTCATCGTGAGCAGAAGAGGCGGGGCAGACACTGGTTTCTTCTCTATGGTGACCAGTGACAGAACCTGAAAGACCTGAAGCTGTGTCAGGGGAGGTTTAGGTTGGGTATTAGGAAAAGGTTCTTCCCCCAGAGGGTGGTTGGGCACTGAACAGGCTCCACAGGGAAATGGTCACAGCACCAGCCTGACAGAGTTCCAGAAGTGTTTGGACAATACTCTCAGGCACGTGGTCTGGTTTTTGGGGCTGTCCTGTTCAGGACCAAGATTTGGACTCAGTGATCCTTGTGTGAGTCCCTCACAACTCAGGATATTCAATGATTCTGTGATATCTTCATTATTTGCAACAGTGCTGGACCAGTCCAGCTCACCCCATAGTATGAAATCTAAAATGTGGCTTTGGCTCCTGTTTGGTCAGAGTTTTCCAGAATGTGCTTTCTAAGACTACTTTCAACAGCTTTTGATATGTACCATTTAATGGAAGGAAAACACAGTGATTGTCTTACACTGAGATTCCAAGGACATGTTATGCCTTAATAAGTAGAGGAGGAGAAAGCATCAAAATTACAGGAAATCCTTCTGCAAGGGTTTTTTATTGCTTTTTAATCTGATGAGAAATGTAAAATAAACTGTGCTAGGCTTGATTCCCAAATTCTGTGGCCATCAACAAAAAATTATGTGGCATTATTGATTTCAAGGCCTTGGCTGCAGAGGACAAATTATTTTTTGCAAACACAACAGTAAAATGTATATCTCCTGAAGGGAGCCTTGCAGTACCTAGAAAACAGCATGATGTTGGGGTCTTTATGTGACTATATAATTTTACTCTTTGCAAGTGAATTTTCATTTTTGGTAGATAAATAGCCACCGGTCAGATTCACACAGGAGAGAAATTACCAATTTTATTTTCATTTATTTGATATGAGGACTGGCTCAAGGCTGCTCTGGTCCCATTCAATGGCAAGCTTCAGAAAGGCTGCTCTA
This sequence comes from Aphelocoma coerulescens, assembly GCF_041296385.1. Taxonomy (NCBI): domain Eukaryota; kingdom Metazoa; phylum Chordata; class Aves; order Passeriformes; family Corvidae; genus Aphelocoma; species Aphelocoma coerulescens. The sequence goes on from NC_091017.1 coordinate 35,945,384, forward strand.
AAACTGAGGGGAGCTACAGTTCAGTGATACAGCCACATCAGAGGGTCTCCACAAGCCAGAACTGAAAGACCAAGGCATAGCACTGAGTGTGCTGATTGCCAGCTTCCTTAGTAGTCATCTGAATTGTGGAAAAACTCAGGAAACAGAATAAACAATCTTCTGTTTTCCACCTGTCAGTGTAAAAATAATTAATTTGGGGATTTAAAAAAAAAGAAGTGGTTTGTGATCTGAAATACATGATGTGAAGAAATGCTTTCAGTCTACAGACCTCTTTAAAGACAAATGTGAAAGGTTACTGCTTGACTGTAGGCTTAAATTTGCTGTGAATTACTTACAAGTTCATTAGTTAGCATTCCACAAATCAAAATCTGTTGAATGCTTCCATGGAAAGATTTTGTGATGCAGGGAAGGGGCAATCTATAGAAAATGTTTCTGTCCTCAATTTAAACAGACATTGCTTTGCAGCATGTGACTTGTGCATAGATATGCAAACAAATACACTATTTTGAACAACTATGGCAGAGCAGTTTGTAAAAAAAAGTAGTCTAAAAGTTTGAAAATATTGCAGATATTCACCTCTTGAGAAATAAGGCAAGAAAAAAGGAATAAAGCAATGAGCAGTAGGTTTCTCTTTAGGTTATTTTTTATTTATTCCCTTCCTTCTAAGCAGAAGCAAACAATTTATTCTCTAGAGCTCCGAAAGGTTAATCACTTGCAGGAAAATAAGAATGTGAAGAATATCTAAGTAATAAGAGCTAAAAATGTCAGACGCCTGGGGATAAAGCAAATATTTCTGTGTTTTTCAAATCACTGGCTATTGTGATTTTTTGAACACAAGGAAGGATATTATTTTAAATAAAACACTACCTGTTGCATAAGGGGAATTGTCAATGGTTGCAAAGTAAAAAAAAGATCAGTTTGGAGGGGGTGAATGACTGGGTAGTATTCCCTTTTGAGTGCACCAGTAAAGTACAGGAGGCAGGGAGCTGCTCTGCTGTTGGAAAGCACACTCCCCTGCATGCCCACCAACAGGCAAGCACCAGCTGAATTCTTTTCAGACCTGCCAAGCCATGAGACTGGGTTCTGTAGGAGAAGACACTCAAAGTTAATGGTAGAGTGTATTCAAAGGGTATTATACCACCCCTTTCCTAATCATCTCACCGAGCAAGGAAAAGTAATTGGATCATTGCACATAGAAATCTGTTTTCAAAAAATTTTGTTTTTCTTTACAGAAGTTTTTTCTGGGTCTTTCTCAAGATATTAAAAGGAGTGGTTTTCTAAACATGCTCAGAAATCCCTATTTCTGAGGTGGGTTTGCATCTGAACACTGCAAGTGTATCAGCTAGAGACATTCAAGATGTAATATTTCACCTGTAACTTAGGCGCAAGGGGCAAATGAAGAATTTTTCAAGGTTTATAAAATTCCTGGGATATGGTCTCTCATTACCCTTTTCAGTAGATTACTGTAGTTCCTTAATCTTGTCCTACTGCTGCAGAGAGAGAATCAGTATGTATTTTACTGATTTTACATTTTGGATTTAGGGTCTAAGAATGGAACCATATTTTAAAGCTGAATGGTTATTTCAGAAAGTTGATTCTCTAGTTGCTGTAGCCAAAAAAAAAAAAAAAAAAAAAAAAAAGCACTTATTTGCAACATGTACATGCTTTTGGTTTTGAAAAATCTGGAGATTATTATTAAAAAAGAAAATCTTGCTTCTTAACTATTTTCTATCTGCTAATTTGTTTTGTGTTGCTCTCAGTCTTCATGACTGCCATGCCCAAAAATTCATGCAGATTTGTAGAAGCTGGTTTGCAGAAGTGTAAATTTGACCTCTGCATTCTCCTAACTTTTATCACTTTATAATCTGCAATTAAGTGATTGGAAGAGATTGCCCTAGTGGTAAATACCATTTGAATGAAAGACCTTCTAAATCATGTTCTGATTGTACACTCCAATCTGTTTTGTAAGGCGTGCTCCTGCTACAGGTTGTAGCCTGCTTTCATTCACTTGCTTCCTACAGACAGGTTAATGATGTTCCTGCAATCCAAGGCAGTCCCAAAGCAGGCAGAAAGAGAATGGGGCTTTGGCTGCTGGCTTTTCTGTGGCTGACAATGAAGGCATTTAAACAGAAGGTTTTTTCACATAGTACACTTTGTGATTGAAACAGATTTACTGCTTAAATGACCCGACCTTTTTCACAGTTGGGCACAATTTGGTTAATTTTGTGAAGGATTTTATCTCCCAGGGCAGCATGTTCTGTGGATACACTAAATGATCTGTCCTACATTTTAGATGTATCAGAGCCAGAGTTAATTAAAAGACATACATTCTGTATAATGTAACGACAGCACTGAGGCAAATCCTGGCTCCCAAGGAAATTATCTACGCTAACCAAAAGTTATTTTCTCTTTACACTGTGTAGCTGTTTCTTTTATTAAACTTATTGAAACCATTTTAAGCTTTGATGTTCTGCAGTTTTGGGATGGTGTTTTTCATCAGATGTTATTCATCCTCCTAAGGCATATGTTCTGCTTTCAGAGCAGATATGGGTACGCCACAGTAATTTATTCCTGTTTAAAATTAAAATGCATTTAAATTGTACAATATTGGCAGACCTGGACATGATAGTCTTCTTTACTTACCCACATGGCAGAAAATGCATAAACTATAATAGTGTCAGTTTTTCTTTATTAACCTGATCTACCACCTGTAAGTGAGATAATGGTTTGTTCATTGTATCCTTAAAAATATATGTATGTCCTTCTTGTATCTTTCTCATCTAGAAAAATGTCCTCTCCTCGTCCCATCAGTTTTGATGGCATCTTGCTATGGATATCCTTCTCCCTATTCTGGCTATGAAAGTCTATCAGACAAGTTAGTTTTTGTACAGTTAAGAAACTAGTCATGGAGATGATTCCTTTCATTCTTCTATGGGCAAGTGCAATGGGCTCAAGGGAGCTGACTTCAAACAAGTTGGTGAAGAAATTACAGGCAAGGGCTCTATAATGAGGACCAAGATATTTTTGAAGCAGTCCAAATACAGTCTCTAGGATTACTTCAGTGAAAAGTGCCCATTTAGATCTCACTGAAAGAGCCATGTCCTTGAATTTTAAGACCATCTTATGAAGAATATCCAAATAGCTTTCATTTCAAACTAGCAAATGCTACTTCTTGCTTTCGAGAGATGCATGACATTTCTAGATTTTATTGTGAGGATAATGTTACAAATATCCACTTAAACATACAAATAAATTATTCATTTCTTCAGACCAAAGGACGTGACCTTTTTGGTGCAAGAATTCAAATGTGCTGCAGAGGTTTATGATGGATAAAGTTAAATTGATTCAGTTTGTCAACGATGCATAGGGTATCCACATTTTTAGAGCACTGAATACTTTTTGGATCTGTTGTATGGGATGCACTTCACAACAGACTTCATTTCTCTTTCAAGCACTGTTAGTAATAAAGCAGCTTTGTAGGTTTGGGCAGGCATTTTCTGCTGCTCTCTTGCCACACAAAATAATGTAATATTAGCACATCCAAAGAAGTACCGAGTATATCTTGTCCATAATTAGTTTTCTCACCTCTGCCATTTCTAACAAGTAAAGGGTTCAACTCCTTTTACCCATCATGGTTAGAAAATTTCTCCTTATACCTGTCCTGGTTTTGCACGTGACCACCATATGCTCATTTATTCTGAAGGCAATACAGTTTTATAGCCCGTTTCCTTCATTAGTGTTTAATCCAGCAGATATACCTAGAGGGATTAAGTTTATTCCCCTTGGCCTTAATTTTTTCTATGCTAAATTATGCCACTTTCTTTTCTGTCCTTTCACAAGAAAAAACCGTGGATCCCTTCTGACAGGTGCCCTAGTAGCCCTTCCCACTTTGCACTGACCTTGCTTTAAAAGCTATTGCACAGAAAGATTCTGGTTAATATTTTAGTTCTGTGTTCATAATGTAAGTGAATTTTTGGTGGGGTGTGTGAACTGAGAAGTGGACTACAAAGGAGGAGCAATCCTAAACCAGACTCATTACTCTGAACAAGGTGTCAGACCTGAGAGAGGTTGAGGAGTGGACAGAGCAGCTCTCTAGAAGCTGAGTAAGAAAGAAACAGATACTGTTTCAAGGCACTTTGCTTCTGTAAGGCTGTAACTCAGCAAAGGCAATAGAGCTTTCTCCTAAACTGTGATCCTGGAAAGAACCTGCCCTGAAGGGAAAAGAATGGGGACATCAGTCTGAGAGAGAAGGCAGCTGAGTGACCTGAAGCAGAGCCAGAAAACTGAAACAAGGTCACTTTCTGGTTTGAGTTTTTTTCAGAGCTGAGCTATGATCCCAGAAAAGATGACCCTCTAATAGCATCTGAAGTGAAGAAATGAGTCTGTAAAGGTTGTTGAGGCACAGAACACATGATCAAAATAGCCAGGCAAAGCAGCTTTTTTTATGTTTAACATATTTTTTAAAATTTAAGTTCATTCAAAATGACATATGTTGGAGGATGCTTGGTGGGGAAGAGAACTTAAACTGATTGTAAATATTTATTTGGTCATCTCTTTTAAGAGGCCAAAATATGTTCCAAATACTTTCCTTAAGAATAGCTCTGAAAAGAATGCTACATAGCATTTGTAGCAGAAGCAGCTAGTTGTCTTAATTGTCAGAGCTGCTGCTTGTGTCATACATAAAATCCCTATTAGTGCTTGGTCTTTGCATATTAAGTGCTTTAATTAATTTTGAGTTAAATATTTTTAAATTGAATGTTAAAATTAACCCATCAGCCCAGGTACACAAATCAAGTTTTATTATTTTGGTTTTCACTCGTTCCAAGCTGTTCATTTGTGCCCTTCCCAGTAAAAATCCCCAGTTAAAAGTTCCCCAGTTAAAATCCCTTTTCAAACATTTATCACTTGTACACCATAAGAGCTATCTTTCCTATGTTTACTGTATACTTTTACAAGTGTTTTAAGATGTGTTGGATGTATTTTTTTTATGTTTTACTTGTACCTTGGTTTCAAGGCAGATTTTAAAAACCCCAGTGTCAACAAACAGCCCAGCCCCCATAGCCATACCCCCGTAAGCTCCATGACCCTTATCTCAACTAATACCACCCCTCTGACAAGGAGGAGCCATTGGTGGACAGAGATAATCTGTCAAAGGGAAAACACCAATCACCTTAAACCAAAGGGGTGGGCTGTGGGCGAGCAAAAGCTATAAAGGTGCAAGAGAAAGACACCCCCACTCTCATTTCCCCTTCCCCTCCAGCTTGCTAAGTTCAATGCTGGAGAAACCTACTCCTTTTCAGGGGCCTTTAGAAATATATATTTCTTTTTGACCAGCCTAGCACTGCAAGTTTCTTTTTCTCTACCTGAGGTCCAGTGCTGTCTAAGCCTGAAGATCTCAAATCCCTGCGCTCCTGGGGCATACCTCCTGAGCCACTAGGATCCCAAAATTTTTATATTTTGCTAATTTTTGCAATTTTTCAATTTTTCTGTTTTAATAAATTGTTTTAATTTCTACTAAGAGTTGTCTCATTCCTCACAGCTTGTAAACTGAATCTTTTGACTGCTTCAAATGGGCTCTGGAGTTCCAACAGACACAAAATCCAGCTCTGTGCACTTGTGTTTTTATTCAGGATAGCCTAATAAGAGACAGCATTCTTGCCACTCTTGTAATAAAAAGAAGCAAAAACTGGGTGTACTGACCTGAATTCATAATTAACAACTCCCCATTCATGTAAATTATACTGAACTTTCTTGGCCTTTTATAAGGCAAACTGACATAGCTGGGCCTTCATCTTAACTTAGCTCTCCTAAGTTAACTTATGGGAGTTTTGTTAGCTGGAGCAAAAAATAATTCTAACTGAAAAGAAATTCATGGAGGCAAATTTTTAGTCCTCACAAGAGAAAAAATTGATAGAAACTGGGTGGAGTATCAGGAAATCTTATCAGTGGCTAATTCTGTGCCTCTTTCTCTCATCCAATCACTTCCCCCCTCCCCTGACAGGAGATCTTCAGATTTAGAATTTCCTGGCACCTCAGTTGAAGGTGCAGCTTTGGAGTTCTGCAAAGGCATTCTAGATAGATATGGCATGAAATTAGTTACGTGCAGTCTGAGAGTTTAAGAGCAAATTACAGCAGGGTAATGTCTGTGTAAGCCAGGAAGGAAACAGAATGAAAGTGTAGCTCAGATGTTGTGTTGGCTGAATTCTGGCAGCTGCTGGACCTGCCCATGAGCCATGCAGGCATCTGTGGAATGCCAGGTCCTCCTCTCTGACAGCATTGGACATAGTGTGTGCCTGACAGTCTCAGCTCCAGGAGCTATAAAAGTAGAAAAAAAGAAAAAAGCAAATCATCAACCAAAAATCTGCTACAGCCTGTTCATACTGAGTGTCACTGCGGAGTAGGCATCAGGCATTATTTTCTGATGCTTACCTTTGGGATACTGTTGGCTCATGATTCTTCTCTACCCACACTGCTGTTTGGGATCTGAGAACACTAACATTAGTATTTTGACCTTTTCTCCTTTTCATTTCTGAAGAGCTAACAAATGCTTCTTCTCTCATCTAAATACTTCTTTTCCAAGAATCTGTCTTCTTTTTTTCCAAAGAAAATAAGCTGTCTTCTTACTTTATAAACCTCTCATCATTCTCATTCTTTTTCTTCTCTATTAGCCATTTTCTTTGAGAACATGTTTCAAGCACACCCAGTCTTGGCCCAGTGAGACCCCACCGGTATCAACTGAAATAAAATAAAATAATAACCCTTTCCTCATATGCTTATTAATGTGCATTGGTGTCACATTGAGATTTGGGGGGTTTTTGCAACAATCTATATGCTTTGAAGTTTTTGGTTCACTGTAACACCAGAATTTGTCCTAGATGTCAACACCATGTTGAAAATCTTTAAAGCTACTGCACAAACCTTTGCTCTCTAAATGTGCATCTCTTTCATTATTTAAAATATTAAATAATAGTACACATGTGAACCTGTCTTGCTCCCATGGAATATCTAAGGGATGTTTGTTTGTTTTCCTTTAGGACGAGACACATACAGTGACTTTGTGCAAATCTTTGTATTTGCTTATACAATTCTCCACAGCATTGTTACCAAGCCTGTCTACACACAGAGTGTAGCAGAAGTTGCTCTGATCATTCTGAGTTTGAGATAGATCCTTTTAAGGAGGAAGGTATAAGTCTTTGTTAAGACATAAAAATTACAGAAATAGAAATAAACTCTGGTATCAGTTAACCAAAGGCAGAGTGTGGGGGTATCAATAGTCAATCAAACTTTGTCTTTACAGCTGCTTTTTTTTGTTGTGTTTTTTTGTTGGTTGGTTTCTTTAAGAGTTAAGATATGTGATGCCTCAAGTAATGAAGAAATCATGAAAGAAAATCAGATTATTGTGGATAACTTTCTTTTTATAACTCTCTATGCAAACCTGTTAGTAGTTCAGTATTAAATATGTCCTGTTTTTCTAGATTTGCCAGTAAAGTCTGTGAATAATGGTAGTACATAAAGACATGTTTGCAGCACAGAGGTTTAAACAAGCAATGCTTCTTGTTGTCTCTATAGGAATCACTTTTCAAGGAATTTCTCCTGGACACTACACTTATTTTGTGGTTAGAGATATAAAAAGGAATTCTACAGTGCTTTACTGCGACTTCTTATCTGAACAGGTTCCTACTACTCTGGGGAGGGGACCTTACTGAGTTTGTAATGGAGTCCATCAGCTGGGCACCAAAGGCTGTTTTGTTCTGGTCCCTCAATAGCTGGCATTAACAATATTCACTGCCATTGTGAATGGGGTTAAGGTGACCTTCTGTAAGTCTCCTATTCATGTAATTTTTTTATTATTTTTCTATAGGAGTTCATAGAAGATCTGCTACAATTTTCGGGATTCTAGTTAAGGAAAAAATGTAGTTTTGATTTTATCTCTTCGGAGTGATTGTGACTGAAATCAAAAGCTAAAACTTACATTTCACCAAAGTGTGAAGGATCATGTTGAATTTTATTGGGATAAAAAAACTACAATTACTCAAGTAATTTCAAATACTCATTCTCAACTGCTCGAAGTCCTTCAAACAAAAGCTGATGTAATTTTTTACCTTATCCAGTTTTTATTTTAAACCAGCTCACATACTTTAAACTTCTCCTCCATTTCTACTTTAAGGTTAACAATATTTCCATCTTTCTGGAAATTGTAGTCCTCCCTCAGTTGAACTAATAAGCAAGAGTTCTTAGTTCAACTTGTTTCCTAATCATCAGTCATGTAGGAGTAATTTTTTCTCAAGATCCTTAATTTTAAGCTTCATGCTCAATATGCTGAATCTGATAATGAATTATATCCAGGCAATTTAATGTTCTTTATCAATTTTTTGTTGTTGGGGATTCAAAAACTAAAATAACCCCATCAGAATTCTTGCACTTAATGTCCCAGCTTGAAAACTTTCCATTTTTTATGGACTAATAGGGCTGTGTATTTTCTTGTACTTTGTCAAACATGTCAGAGCAACACCACTACAACTTCAAGAATCTTAAACCATGACAGTGCTGTCATCTGCTTTGTATCAACATCATTTTATGGGGTTTTAGCACAGAGGACAGTTTCCTGGGAAAATGAATATGCAGTTTTAGGCTTGTTTGCCCTGTGAATGTCAAAGTCTAGTTTGAACTACATTATGGTTAATGGTGATGGTTTTCTATTACCTCTGACAGAAATTTGATCCCACTTCTGTGAATGATGTTCAGAATTTTACTGCACTCTGACATATTGCATATCTCACTTGTTTAAGACTGAGAATGTAGTTCTTGAATCCCTTGCCTATCCTGTTTCATTAAATAAAACAAGGAATTTCATTCCACTGGGATTAATTGGTAGCAACAGAGTTTCTACAGAACATTATGCACTTTTAAACAATGCAGTACTCGCTTTAGCACAGCTTCTGCCAAACTAACATGCTGCGTAATTCCATTTGTATACCTCTGTCTTATGCTTGAAATGGAGGAAATATTATGCTATTTTTGCTTATTTCAGTAATTATTCAGGGATCTGAAAGAGTTCCCTGGAAAAAGACCTTCTGAAGGATTTGCTCTTCCTAGCAAATCACACTCTGCCCAGCTTGTTTTGTCATGACTTTGGGTAAACAACCGAATGAGGATGTTGTATGAAGATGAAATTCTTCTCAAGCAATTCCTCACCAAATGGTATGACTCAAGGAGACAGCTTGATCCCAAGCTGTACAGGAGGGCAGTGTTTTTACAGTAAAACTAATAAAAATTGTTAATAGCTAAAGACTATAGGGATGGTTCTGTTACAAAATCAGCCAGGCAAGCATGAATCAGTGTTAAAAGTGATATTTCTACAGCAACAAGGATGGTCAGCACCTCCAACAGAGTAAAGCCATCCTGCTCACCAGGCACAGTGCCAAATGGCTCCCTGCTCAGTTGTGGACTTGCTATCTGGTGTTAACCTCTTCATATGCAAAGATTAATCCATGTGGTTTAGCCATTTGCCTCAAGTGTCTTTTCTGTTTTAAACGTGACGTCCCCAAACCAATACCCAAAGAGTAATACCAGTCCTAAGTAAAGGCAGATTTACTGGGGATCTCTCTTAAGTTTCTGTCAGACCATCATAATCTTTTAATTTGTTGCTGCAGACCATCTAGTTACTTCCATATTAAAAGTACTGGAAGAGATACTGTAGAACAACAAGTCTTGGGGAGGTTTTTGTTCAAATTTGTCTCTTCAACTTCTTCCAATAATCTACACAACACTCTTTGATTTAATGTGTGTCTTTTCTTTTCCTTTCCCTTCTAATTTTTTTGGGTTTTGGCCAATGCTTATCCCATTTTCTTTCCTCTCAGTAAGTATAATCTAAATTGCTTCCTCCAGACTTGGGGTTCCACTTCCACTCAACTGGAAATCATACAAAGCAGTTCTTTATCTTATGAGAAATGAGAATGCATTTCACATGCCATGTACTCTCACTAAGAAAACATTGTGCTGCTGCACAATGGGAATGCCCACTACACTCTTGTCAGTCTCTCATTTCTCTTGCCATACAATTAAGTATTAAAGGAATTCTTTTGCATAGATCTCAGATTAATTTGAAGATCACAGCTCTGAATATAATTTTGCTGATTTTTTTTTTTTTAACCTGCTAGCCAATTTTTTCTGTGTTGTGAGGGAAGAGTTCCCAAGCAATTTTTCTTTTTTTTTTTTTTTTTTTTTGGGGGGGGGGGGTGGAAATCTGCATCTAAAATATCATGTGTTGTGCAGAGAGTTATCTCAAGAAAAATGCACTCAAACTTCCTTGTAATTATGAGGTTCCACAAGTTTCTCTGTTCTTTGGAAGACACCAGCCTACTTCTCTGAGTGCTGTTGGCTTTCTCTGTAGGTTGGCATGAGGAAAGTACAGCCATCATCCTGCTTCATTCTTATTTTCTTTGTGACTGAAACTCATTTTTCTTTTACATGTATATTATCACAAGAATATGCTTTTGTCCTTCTTTCCAGTTCCAATCTGTCATGAGACAAACACTACTGAAGCTCAAATCTTTTATGGTACATAAAAGGTTTTCTGTCTCAGCCATTCTGTCACTGCAATTTTTTTCAACTAAGGGACATCGACTCTTTTGTTGATAACTTTTGTTGACTGTCTTGCCTTTTACCATGAGTCTTGTAAGCACTGAGTGAAAGGTGTGAAATATAAAGTGAGGATGATTTTAGATGACACAAACTGGAAATTAAACAAAAAACTAGTCAGGCTACACTTAATCTCAGTTTGCCACTGGCTTTAAAAGAAAGTGATAACACTGTTACAAATCCAAGTTGAGCTCCCTCACCATGACTTTTTTTTATTTAGATGTATAGTCTCAGCATAAATTTCCTTCTATTTCTGGACATTACTGCTTCCCAAGACTGCTCCTGTACATCCTAAGGTTCACTGCTGACAGGATTAAAAGTGCAGCATTTTTCACTTCTACCACCCTATGGTCACTTGGGGTTCATGAATCAGTTCTACAAGACAAGTCAAATAATTCATGGCTTTGAGGATAATTTTTTTTTCTGAAATTTATATTATTAACTCTTGAGATAATAGTTCCTTACTTACAAGGGAAAGACCCGAAAGAAATGCAAAATATCTCTATATAGTCCCCATGTCATTTCCCTTATCAGGTCTGACCGTTTCAGACAGATCAGTCATCAGGAGGTTCCTCTTCCCTCTGTGAGCCCACAGAAAATCCTGTCTCTTTCTGCAGTTGTGTCTCAGTCCCTTGCCTGGTTTTACAGCCTTCTGTTATGAAACATTCCTCACTCTTTCATTCCCTCCTTGGGTGCTGGACACAAACATCTTCCCAACTATCTCAAAACTTAAGAGCCTTGAAATAAGAAGTCCTGAAGTCCTGATTTGGCAGGTGTCCCCTTTGTTCTGCTTCCAAGGAAATACCACCATTTTCTAAAGTTGAAGTAGGCTGTGTAGTTTTCCCTAATCCCTACCATTCCATTGTTCATATATATCCTTCTGACAAGTCCCAAAATTTTGGTGACCTTTCTCTTTGCCTGGTTTCCAATGCTGAAAGACAGGTGACACCCAAGGGTTTGCCTGATTGCATTAATAAATAATGTATTCAGTAATCTAACAATTTAATATCCTCAACCGTAACTAATAAGGTACACACAGGTGATTCTTTTTAGCTGACCCCTGTATGCTAACTTTTCAGTCATTTTTTAAAATAGTATTTTGTTATCATGAGGAAAAGAAAAAACATGTAATTTGATTTTATTGCATGTTTAACCTGATTTTACAGTGAGTTATCTTAGAAGAGACAATCAGCAGTTCTAAGTCCCTGCAGAAGTAAATGAGAAAAGATATTAAAATCATGTCTACAGTCTTTAATGGGTAGATATAAATGTGCTAATCAGTCTAGCTCCAAATCCATCAAAGCAAAGGCACATCAAGTAGCAGAGGTTCACAAGGTCTAGATAAAAAACCCTTTCAAATATTCTGTTAGTCTATGTGTATGAATTTACATTCTTAAATAGGCTTAAATATGCACAAGGAAAATGGATTCAGCTCTGGGCTATTATCATGAAATATTGTGCCACATCTATTAATAGAAAGTAATTTCAGTATCTCACTATCTAAAGTCAGTGCCTGAATAACTCAACTTTAGCACAACACTTTAAACAGTGTTAGCAGCATGATTTAGTGGGTGTGGAGGGACATTTTTGTGCTTTTGCAACATGTAGGTGAATATTGGACTTCAAAAAGAGAAGACAAAGCATACTTTATTTCTGTGTGCTCATCCAGGAAAGCGTGTTTGGAAAATCTTTGTTAGAACTTCATGCAGTAGCTTATGTATGATCTTGATTATATCTGAATATTCAGGTTACACTTTAAAAATATATAAAAGAGATCCCTCTGCCATACTCACCTTAACTTTTCAAATTCACTTTATTCTGGGATGTCACAAAGATGCTAGCTGACCTGATTCAGTCAGAACTCCTTCTAAGACTAGACCTGCAGTATCCTGGCAATCCTACAAATGCATCTGCATTGCAGTAATGTGAAGAAACATTCTTTGCACCTAAGTGCTACTTTTTAAAAATGAGGTCATATATACCTGAGATATATGTTCTAGAAAACCTGAGAATGAAAAATCATCCATTTATCAAAAGTACCTTTAAAGAACTTTGATGTAGTAAGGGACTATTAGCTTATTTTTGCTGTCACCAAGACACTGCCTTCTGTTTTGTCCTATTCAATGCCTTTTCATTTTGTAGTCAGATGCCAAATGGTATGTCTTCTCTGACAGTCAGAATAGCATTCTCCTACTCTGAATAGAACAGCTCCCAAAGAGTTCACATCTACAGAATTATTAGCACATGCCTATTTCAACAGCGTCTGTAACAGTACTGCTACTTTGGGTACTGAGCCATGAAGGCAGCTTCCCTTCACTTTCAGGTTTTGGTGAAATTTCATGAGAGGATTCTTGGGCAAATATTTTCATTCATAGATAGGGAATGCCAAAAGCAAATTAAAGTCAGTCAGCCTCTGTTCATTATCTCAAAATCTCATGAAAGTCAGAAGGAGTATCAAAAAGTTATAGTGTGGTTTGACTTGGAAAGGACATTAAGGATCAACCCCTTCCACTAAGACACTGAAGGAAAGAAAAAATCATGTTCTGTGGTTAAAGACCAACTTTAGAAAAGTCACTTCTGGTTTTTTATACCATTTTAAAATATTTTGCTATTGTATTTCTTCTGACAATACTAAGAAGCAGTCTGAAGAGCTTAATGTTTGAATGTGGCTATTGCCAACTGGCTACTGCTCCTGCATTCCTTTTTATAATGTTATTTGCATATGCATACCATTTATCTCTGTTAACTATTCCATTATATATTGTTATCCTGTATAAGCAATCCAAAGAGGGCACTGTTAAGTGGTAACAACCAAAAAAAATCAACTGCACAAAACTCCATGTCCCCTCCAGCCTTACGTCTTGTATAAGGTAGTGGTTTTTCACTAATTTCCCTTTGAAATACTGCTATAATACTACAGATCAAAAGAAAACCTAGAAGGAAAGACTTGAAGGAAAAAAAAAAGACAGCAGAGATCTGAAGCTGATGGGAGCTGCTCTCTGCTGTGACTTTTTTTTTGCACAAAGCCTTGGTACAAAATAAGTTATCAGTGCTATTAAAAAAAAAAAAAATCTAGTGATGGTATGTAATGTTGTTTTCTGACAGAAAAGCCTTTCATAAAATCAACATAAAACCTGGGAGTTTCATACTGGAAATGGCAACTACTAGTTTGTTCAGTACTAAATATGTGTTTGATTTTCTTTTAAAACTCTAGGCTAAAGTTGCTTTTAGGAACTTCCAGATATTTTATTTGCTTCTTTACTTTTTTTACTCTCATCTTCATCTTAAAATCCCATTATAATTTAACATGCAGCTTATATCCACTTATAAATTGACTATTCATCTCGTATAACTCTAGGGATATGTCCCAGAGGAGGGGAGAACACAGGCTGTGAAGCTTTTCTGAGACAGTTCAGAGCCCAAGATCTTGCAGACTTTGGGATGGCTCTGGCAGCTTTGTTTTCTGTGTGATAATACAAGCTCCTCCACAGGGTAAAGGGAAACAAGGGGAAGAAAAATATAAGAAAGGCAGGCACATAAAAGCAAGACAACATGGGAAAAGGGGAAACAGAGGAGAATATGTAGGCACTGGTAAAAATCTGGGGGAGGGCTACAGGAAGAAGAAAAAGGGATTAAAATCTAAGGGAGTGGAATCAGGAAAAGAGGAGATGGGAAGGAAAAACAGGTTTCAAGTTTCAATGGTAAAGTGTACCACTGCTATAAATACTCTGAGAACTATAAGAGAGGTAAGAAGAACAGTCTGTGATGTGGTGTTTGGGAGTCAGAGCGGAATAAAGGGAAAATTAATCACTCATGAGAAACGAATACTTTATTCAAAGCATAGAATTATAATAAATAGCCACATTGCTCACTAGATACCTTGTGCATGCAAGGCAGGCACAAGTCTTTATCTAGAAACCATTTTGTTAACCTATTATTAACTTCTGGCTGTTGGGCTCTGAGAGGTAATATTAAGAAGGGAATAGGAGACAAGTCTTATGTACCGTGTCAGTGCCAATGGTGTGTTCAAAGCTTAGCTGCTGACATTATAAATTGCAAGCTGGCCAAATGGCAGCCATGCCTGCTCTTTTTGCTCACTCCCTCCCTTCTCCTCGTGCTTTTTAAGGTTTGCAATTGCACAGCAAACAGACACAGCAGAAGGATTTATTTACGGAGACCACAATTTCATACCTCCTCATTAGTTTCCATTCCTTCTGAGAATATAAAGTAGGTGTTACAGAAGGTCAATATCTTCTGAGAATAGTTCAATAATATTCTGGCCCCTCTGCTAAGTGTCCTGTACCCCTAGACACCCAAAAAACAGCAAGACAATTTGTTAGAGAGTGATTTTATATTTCACCTTGAGAACTAGGATGAATTTTGGAGTGAGTATTTGTTTTTGCATGCATAAGTCCCACATTTAACATTCCATATTTGGGGGGCAGGAGTGTCAAAAAGTATAGATTCTAAATACATTTATTCTTACTGTACTGGTGTGATACCATATTTCAAAACATTGTGTTAACATGCAGCTGCTGAGCTACACAGTTTTTAAGGCTAAGCTTTCCCATATTTCAATGGGGTCAAGAGAAAAGGAAGAGAAAATTAAATAGTTATCTTCAAAGCCCACCTTGCATAGAGCCACTATGTGACCTGAAGCCTGCTTTGGGGGAGTTGATGAATAAAAAGGATGAGAGTTGCTTATATTATTTCTTATAGTAAAGTTTAATGAATTATATAATTAAATATATGCTAACAAAGAATATTATATTAGCATTGGGTATGCAGACAGATGGTGCAATAAGTGCATTTTCATGACATTGTTTTATGACCTCAAACTATACTATTATGCACAGCCCTTCATATTGGAGTATCTGTCTGGCTTGAAACATGTGAACAGTTCTATATTATTTGAAGAACTCAGGACATAAGGAACCAAGTAAACATTAGAATATGCATTATGTAAAAATATTTTCAGATAAATGTTTGTTGCAACTCTTCATCTTTGTTAGCAGAGACATGCTGTTAAGTGCAGTCAGTCAGGCTAGATTCAGAGTCTGAAAGAAATTGAGTACTGGGAGAGAAAAATGTTATAACTTTTATGTCCTAACCGTAATGTAGCAATCTGTGAGGTTATAATTTAATTCTACAAAATATGATTATACATTTTCCCCAGAGTCAGATGAGTTCATTCAGATGAATCTTTCATTCCAAGAATGCCTTGAATGTGCTTGAATATTTCTAGCTGAGGTTCTGGCTATTCTGTTCCCTGTAGCACCAAAATAAAGCATAAAGCACAACTATCTGCATATACCAGAAGTCTTCATCGCCTACAACCACTATCTGTATTTTATTAAAAAAATGAAAGAGTTGTAATTGCTAAATGACATTCAAATTATTATCAGCACACCTTGCAGAGACCATTAGGATGAATATCCCACTAAGATTTCTTTGTTCACAGACTCATACAGACACCTGACCATCATTATAATAAATTACCACAACTGAGAGTCTCTGGTCATTTTAATGCACAAGCCTTTTTTTAATGGATTTTTTGCCTTTTTCAGTTGCTGAACTATGAACTGCATCATCCCAGCTTTAGAGCACTTTCTGTCTTTTTTCTCTGGCTCTATGAACAAAGGAGAAGGGGAAGATAGCAGGTTTGAAAATTTTAAGCTTTGCAAGGCTTATTGTAGATGGAGAAGCATCCTTGCCTGAAAGATACTTTCTACATGGCTGGTGGGGTAGACAGAGACATCACTGAAATCAAAGATGAGTCCTGTTCAGCTAAGGACTCACAAGATGTCACTCCACTTGTGCAGGTGACAAGGAAACAGAAAACAAATCTGTTATCACAGGAAATACTATGGAAAGAGAAAGATGGAGCAAGCTGCAAAAAAATAGGAAAAGGTGTCTGTGTAAGCTAATCTTATTAGCTATGCTTATAGTAATTGAGAATGGGATTTCATTGTCTAAGGGGAAGTTTGAGGTAATTAAGAGGTGTTAATATGCTCTGAAAATGATGGTGTGTCCCAGAAGGAAAAAAGAGAAGACTTATGAGCAACATCAAATGATGTTCCTGAGTGCAAGAACCTTTTGGCAGGTAGCTAGAAATTCAGAGGAGAATGGAAAGGACAAGGTTTCTATCTTCTCTGATTTCAGTCCCTTGATTGAGTTGGAAAAATTTCAGAGATTTTAAATGGAATTTCTTGGATGAGCAAGAGAAAGGAGCATTATTGCTCCTGGCAAAACTTCATGTTAATTATAAGATAAACTTCGGGGACTGAAAAATCAATGAATGGTTTAGTGGAAAAGTTATAAGGGGAAGGATAAAAAATACCCATTCAAGAAGAGCTTTGCATGTCTGACTTGCCAAATTGTTGGACTGTATTTTTGTTCTCTTTGCTTTTAATGACATATTAACACATTCCATAGCACTGGGGATCAGTATATTTTTTATACACTACTTCCATGAAATGATTTAAGGGAGTATCTGAAACTTAAATTCCTGTGTAAATCAGAGACTTTCACCTCCTTTGCCTTTATGTATGTGAAATTGTAAGTGAAATCTGGCAAGCCAAGGACATGGCTAACATAGAGATGGGTAGTTCACATATTCAAACCAGAATTCTTTCTGTGCATCAGTTATCATAACAAGCTTTGATCATATACTTTCTGTATGCATACTGGCCCATGCCTGAGTCAGAATATAGGGAATCAATCTTTTCTTCTTTCCCTCTAAAGACATATTTAGGTACTGAGTTATGAGCCCTTTCTAACTGCCAATGTTTCATACACTACTAAGCTAAGTTGATTGCAAACAAAATTAGTCAGTCTACATGCATAGAACAGACATATTCTTGCCTTAAAAAATTACTAATTTGGGATAATTCTGACCATTCTTTTAATAGGCCAAAATGCTGTCTTCTGGAAGGGATAGTCAGCACTGCTATTCACCAGTAAACTGAAGGAAACAGCAACACCTCAACTAAATAAATAATAAATGTGGATTTGATAGCTGCCTCTGGGGCTATCACAAACATCTGTTTGTGCTACTGTGTAAGTGTGCGTGAAAAATTATCCCTCTGGAAAATGTATGCTTTTATTCTAAATACTTACACATAAACTGTATTACGTTATTAGGTGCCTCATATAGCCAGAAGGATTTAAGTTCTACACTCAGTAAATTTGGGTAGCAAAACATAAATTTGAGTAACTTTGAACAGGATTCTCACACAGAGCTTGAATTTTCTATTTCCCTAAGCAGATGGTAGGAAAACAGTTGATGTGGCTATCAGCCATAAGCACAAGGCTTTGAGGCTGGTATTTTTATTCACTGATCCCAGTGGCTGTCCTGCAAAATGCATGTTAGCTCCTGTTCTCCTGTGCAGATCATGAAAGGTTTTAGGGAGGAGAGTGGGAGATTGGTCTTCTTAACTTCATCAGAAATAACTGCTACTTTCCACCGTGAGAGCAACAAGCACAGTTTTACTAAGGACCCATGTGAGTACTCCCCATTTTCAGCCTATTGTGGCTGAGTAATGTTACAGGAACAGACTGCTTGAGGAAGTACTTGCATTACTCCCTAAAACGTTAGGTGATAACAGAAGCTGCCTACTAGAGGTGAAATAAAACACTTTTCAAAGCAATGGGCCTTATTTGCATATCAGTCAAAGGAAAGTTAATCAAAATTAACATAACTACTTTGTCTGAATAATGTTAGATCTAAAGTGTGCAATTATCAGATGTTCAATATTCCTGGTTCATGATCTTTCATTTTAATTACCTCTATTACTGGAAGTTATTCTGTTTAAAGTACATTCTGATGTCAGACACTGTACATTAAACAGTTATTAAAGATCTAAAACTGCAAGATAGCCACTAAGTGATATGAACTGTCAGGGCTTTGAAGCAGTATTTGTCCAGAAAGGACAAGGGAAATCTTATTGCAAGGAACGCCAGGGCCACACTGAAGGAAATACTGATCAGAAAATGGTTTCCTTCAGACGTTTTCCTGTAAGAGTTGCAAATAGAATTATTCTTTTCCAATGGCTTTACATGTTCATGTACAAAAAATTTGTGCAGGAAGTGGTTTTAAAAGGCTTTGCATTTTAATGGCCCTTTAAATTTGAATTGAAGACTGCATGGATCTGGGATTTTTACCCTTGGTTTCATGTTTCCTCCATGGTCTGAGATAATTTCATCACTTGCATGTCAAGTTGGTGCTATTTAACTTTCACTTTTAACTAAGCACAAGAAAACTGTCTTTATTTTAAATCTTGGTAATCGTAAAAATATGTAAACAACACTTAATGGAGGTGGGGTTTTTTTCTAGGTGTTAACCTCACTGCCCAGACTAAAGAAATGCTAAGTTTGGCTAATGACGTGCACCACTACTCAAACTTATAATACAAATAAGAGATAGAGTTTTTAATACCCATTCCACCCTATCACAAGTATTGAAAATTTTAAGAATGAAAAAGGAATAGGATTATTAGTGAATTTCAAGTAAAGCCAAAGAAAAATATTTTTTGTATTCATTTGGATGATCAATTGCAGTAAATTACATTTTCCTCAGATTATTTGTCAATTGGTGTAAGAGAGATATTTATATCAGCTATCTTGTGAAAATTAAATTGCTTGCATTTTAAAAGTGATTAGTATTCAGCATGGATGCTGAATCTTTTTGTTGCTAGCAATTCAGTGAAGTTTTTCATAAACCATATTGTCAGCAGTTTTGTTGCAGTAACAGGCTGAGACACATGGTATTCTGCATTTATGAAACAGCTAAATATTTTGTCATTCCCTATTAAAAACAGCGCGAGTACAGGAAGATTTTCAGCAGACAAATGCTCAAATCCTGAAACAATCTTAAAATGCTTTCTTTTTTACCCCCTCACTTTCATTAGGGTAAACAGAGTAGTCATGGGGTGCAATTGAAGCTACTACCACTAAACCCAGCAGCTGGATCACAGTAAAGGACTTGAATCAAAGACATCAAGATTGAGTCATGGTGAGTTGATTTTGATCACTAAGAAAATCTATAGAATTTGCAAAGGTAAGAAAAGAAGATTCTGTGGGAAAGCCAGATATAAGTAAAAATAAAAGGAAAAAGAAGAAGAAGAGCACCATCTCTTTCTTGAGATGGTAATAAAATTAGAGTGGTGTGGGCACTATTTTCAATTAGTCTTGTACATCATGACAACACACTTGCTATCTTACTGTTGAAATAATGCAATAAAAATCAATGTTCCCTGAGTTCACAAAACTGATCTCTGAAATTCCTATACCAAGGAGTCTTTTTTTGCTTCCTTAGGATAATTTACATTATGTCACATTTAAAAAGAATATTAAACAAAAGGAAATTTCATTAACTGCTCTTAATATTGGAATTGGTATATTCTAGAAAGGAAGCAAAACAAAATCAAAGTATCTCACACCTCTGCCAGAACTAAAATATATTTAACTATTTAAATCTTGGTCTATTACATCTGGAAGAATGATCAATAAACACTGATGGTCCATCTCCACCAATGCTGACTGTCCAGCATACTGAAAGACAGATGACAGAGTGACTTTTCTTGATGGTTTTTCTTCAGTCTTAGAATGAATTGGCTGATGAAAATGTCCATGCAGGAGAGTGCTGTGCTGTTTAAAGAAGAGTCCAAAACAAATCTATTTTCCAGTTCTACGGTTTTTTATTGTTGCCTGTCTGTGTGCTAGCTAGAATTTCATGCTGCCAAATCTGATTGTAGGATCAAAGTCGTAATTATATAACTTTCCCCCTCAGGAAAAGTATTGCACAAGATGTGATCTTCATTCATTGATCGCTTGTACTGAAACTGCGTTCTACAAAAGGAAGAAAAATTTTTAAAATAAATCAGATCTCTGGGGAACTCACTGAAACTGTTTAACTCAAAAATTTCTTCAGCTAAGTCAGAGCAGCTCATGATATTTTTCACCTGCAGACCCCAAAATAATTTCAAGAAAGCTATAATAATTTCTGTGGTGGGTCCTTAGGGAAGCAATTGCCACCAGTGAGAGTTACTCCTTTTTTTCCCTATTTCCTACTCTTAATTTCTATAGAGGGAGCCAACAAGAAACTGAACAACAAACTAGCCTAAAACACCTGCACCTGCCTTGAATGGGTCTTGGCAGAGACTGTGCAGTCACTGTGTGAAAAGTACAGTGTGGTGACATGTGTCACAACTGCAGAGGCCACCCCATGGGGACATTGCCAGGGAGGCTCTGCTGCTTCTCTCCCCAGATAGCCACTGGGCAGCTTTCCCTTCCTCTTTTCGTTTTCCCTTGTGGGTTTCCTGTGCACCCCTCGTCCCCCCAGCAAAAAGAAAGGAAGTTTTCACCATTAGTCTGTGTGTGTAATCAGCCATGAACATTCCAATAAGTCTGTGTACATAAACCTGTGCAAGAAATAAATAAGAACACAATGTGATCACTCTTTAAAAATTTATCTTGACATTCCCTAGGACTAGTGTAACTACAACAGCTTAATGAATGCACTGGCAAGTGGTATTTTGATGTTGAACAAACTTCAGATAAACTCTGAGGATAGCATTTTTCCTCCATGAGTTATATTGCATATCTGCTATTTTATCCAACATTTTTTATTTGTAATGTAGCTACCATGGCTAACAGCTAGGAATGCAATGGGAAAAGTGGGAAAATGGAAAAAGTATAATTGCATACAATGCCATATATCATGTATAGCTGCAGATAGCAGAGTAAACAAGCATGTGCTTCTCTCACTCTTAACTGCTACTGAGTCTAAAGAAGAATCAGATATTTCAAATACAAACAATTCTGGGGAACAGTATTAAATAAAAATTCCATGCTGCTTTTATCAAAGTGTAGTACTTAAGTGAACTGTATAAACTTGAATATTCTTTATCATGCTTTTTTTAAAAATGTACTTACTGCAGACTTCTCACTGTGGAGATGAAAACACACAGGTGCAATTAGAAAATGATTCAGTTGGAAGCAGGTGAAGTTATATGTCCCCAGAAACCAATCAGTGTTTAAAAGAATATATAAACTAATGCATTGTTACTCTTATCTTGTTTTATTACTTGCTGTTAAAGTAATCACGTGCACCCAAATATTTTAAAACCTAAATGTTAATAAGTTATACTACTCAACATATACTTAGAAAATAACTTCAATGTTAACTCAGTTGATCTTTTTTTAAGCAATATACTTGATTTAAAGGTAGCTCTGGGCTACCTGTGTATAATTTCCAACACAAGGAGACTGAAATACTTTCTAAACTGCAATTCTTTCTTCAGGAGAATACATGTGGCATGTAATAAAGGAGGCCATAAGTGGAGAGACACAAAAAAGAAGAAACATCACAGGAATGCTGAAATGGTTGTTTTCATCAAACAGATTAACTCGAGCCAAACTGAAAGCAGTCTGGCAGACTTAAAATATGGTCTTATCAAGAATATTTGGTGACTGTGAGTAAAAATGTAAACATCAGTCTTCAGCAGTCTCCAGCATTTTATAATGGCAGTTCAGAACTTCTGGGAGTGCATATATAGAAGCTAACTGCAAGTATCCTATCACAGCTCCCTATTAGTCAGTACTGCTTTCCAATAGAATGAAGAAATTTAGAATAATCCTCGTAAATTTCACTGGAAACACAGGAACATTAAGTTCTTATTACAGACATCTGGATTAGGTGCCTAAAGCTGGAATGTATGAATTAGCTTTTTCTATTTCATTAATTTGCTTTGTTTGGCTTTTTTTGTTCGGTTGATTTTTTGGAGGGGAGGTTGGTTTTTGGGGGATTTTTTGGGGTTTTTTGTGGGGTTTGTTGGGTTTTTTTTTTTTTTGGTTGGTTGGGTTGGGGTTTTTTGAGGGAGAAGGAGCTGGTGATACAAGGCAGTACAAAGAAATAGTCTTTTCATAGTTTCTATACATGAGTAATCAGGGACACTAGGAAGCCTGCTACCCACATTTTTTAGCTCAGCTATATTTGTTGTCTAATCAAATTGCCTGGATGAAACATCTAAATTGATCCAACCTCTTAACTCTCAGGAAAAAAAAATTGATTTAGAGGCCAGTAAGGATTATGTGACTTGGTTTCACCTGTTGTCTCTGCCCTAGTGAAAGGAGCCCCTCTAGGTATTGCTCTCTGAATCATTACAGAGCAATTGAGCATCCCTTGTGGCCTTAGTCAAGAAGCTATGGGAGGCTCACATATGAGCTTCATAGGCATTGCTGTTCAGCAGAGTTTTTGTGACAAAGCCTGACATCTCTTTAGAAGTGTCATGTGAGAGCAGCCCAGGTTTTTATGACTGTTGTTTGGGGAATTTACCAACTGAATAGAGAGCAAAGATGCTGACATTAAGTATATGAAGCAATGCTGAAAGTAGGGATTTCTACTTCAACTCCATGTATAAACTGGCATTTCTTTATCAGGGCAAGCCTAATGGCTGCCCCATCATCTCACAAATTAGGAATAGTTGCTCACCATCTGTGGCCCACAACACAAACCCCATTAGGAAACCACATGAGGCTTAGCAGTCTCAGAATCATGCCCAGGTCTGCTGCACTGCTGCACTTGTATTTACACCCCTGCTGTGAGGGGAAGGCCTGGGTCTGTTTAAGGTGGCACACATCAGCTTACTCCACACCCCTTCTAACAGGACCAACAAATGCATTTGGGAGCAGCTTTGTGCAGATGCCATGGGAAGTCCATGTGCTCTTGTGAAAACCACTGGACAGCACACAGCAGCAGGAGCCTGAGGAAACAGCACGCAAAGGTTTTCCCTGTACCTGTGGCATGCTGCAGCTTCCTCAGCGTCCTCGTTCTAATCATAAGTGAGTCTCAGGGTGGCAGAGGAAATGGGAGATGCAGCACATAATCACTGGCCACACCACATGGGGAGATTTTGAATGATCAGCTCCTATGTCATGTGCAGTTTTGCCGATCTTGAAATATGGCAAAGTACATTGTACTGACACACTTTGGAGCTTTCAAAGTACCTGCTGATTGTATTTTTTTGTGCTCCTACAGAGAGGGAACTGCCAATCTGCATGGGGCATATTGTACCCAGTTAATTTTATAGGCCACGTGGAAGAGGGGCTTGTGTCCTTGCTGAATAAAATTTCAATTTAAATGTAACTCTCTGCTTGTTGTCTAGAAATGTAGAGTCACATTTAATTGGCTTGCATTGATCATTTGAAACTGCTTATTAGAGTAAAGCAGTGTTTTGACAAAACTGTAGCCTTCAAATAAATGGAAAGAGAGGTTGCAACTAGCAATTATATTCAAATTTTCCATTTACCAATATATGGATTTATGAAAAGCACATCTAAAACGCCAAGATTTCCTGGGATTTTTTAACTATACACAAAAGTGGAATCTCAACACAATTAAAATGTGGAGGTTAACAGAAAAGCATTAATGTTTCTTCTATATGTAGTTCTTGATCTGTGTTCCAAGGAAATACTAATGGTTTTAAACAGGGATAAGAGTAGTGCACCACAACTAGAATGGAAGTCTGCAATATCCCTTGTAGGTAGTTAAGCATTTATAAAGGTATTTGTACAGCACCAAATACAAGTAAATTAGTTCTTCTATTTGCATAAAGGTTTTTCAAACCTGCTGACAATTGTTAGTGCAGCATTCAAGTAAAAATTGCCTTGCCAACTTACAAAGGAATTAAATATTTTGCAAAGAGCACCTGTCAAAGTGGGGAGAAAAAAAACCCAAACATAAAACCAGTGAAATAAGTACTGCTTGACTTGGACTTCCTTTGGTTTCATTCTCAAAACTTTGAATTAAGAGGAAAAACAAAACCTGACTGATCTGACCATTGCCCCTGGTTCATCTTAAGAACAGCTGCAATACACCTCAGCTTTGCTGAAACAAACAGGGTTTGTTGACTGTTTCCAAGGGAAGGAACCACTCCCACGAAGTCACAAGCTTTGCCTCTGCTAGTGCTCAGTAATCCCTTCATCATGTTGTCAGAGCACAACCTTTATATTTAAGTCCTTGAGGTATATGCAAGGGAAAAAAGACTTCTTGCTGCCTCAGTGGTCTGGTTAATAGGCATTATCAGAGCTCTTATTGTGGCAAATTCTGCTTCTAAGCAAACTTTCAATAGCTCTATTGTGACTTGATTAAACTTGTTTGTTCTATTTTTACACCAGCCTTGCCTGCTGGTTCTAAATATATTACACATTCACAGCTGAAGATGCCCCTATCTTTTCTTCATCTCTTGTTCACACTTTTTATTGACAACTTTTGAACTATTGAGTAGCAATACCCACTAAGTTGCTATGTGGGCTGTGCTAAACTTTAGCTTGCAGTTTCATGTACTGAGTGGGACTTTTGATGAAAAGGACTTTAAAATTTCACACTGAAAAAATATGATGATTTTGGGGGAGTATTATGATGTTTTCAATCTTTAAAATAAAGGAGCAGAGTTTTCCCGAACTCTCAGTGTCATCTACACAGAATCTGTGGATGAACATGATTCTGCATTACAGTGTTTGTCATGCCACAAACTGTATATGTTTACATGACAAATGACATTTCTGGCTTTTATAAACTCATTATAATCCAAATAAAGTATGCATGTCTTAGCTGTAAGGTACTCAAATTCTGATCAGGCAATAAGTAATAAATACATATTCTCTGTTCTGAAATGTAACCTAGGGCTTCTGTGTGCTGTCATGGTTCCAAATGGAAAGTGTACTTATGTCATCTTTGGCCATGTGGATAAATGAGAAGCATTTTACAAGTTTTAAGTCTGAAAGCAATAGCTGTATGGAAGAGGGAATATGGCACACATATTTCTGCAGAAATTTTCCCCAAATGAGCCCAAACTATATATGTGTAAAGCATAGTTTATATAGTGTTTCCTGTGGTCATTTATTCTACTGACTAACTACCCCCACTATTAGGAAGTCATGCATTATTTCTTATTTGTGCTTATCTGGCTTTCAGCTCTTCACTGCTGTTTCATATTACATCTTTCTCTGCTATATTAAATATCCCATTAGAACTCAGCAGAAGTAACTGCAGGAAAGTGCTTATGAACTATAATCAAGTTACATTTTGAACTCTATTTTGAGAAAGTAGAGCGAGTAACTCACTAAAGATTTTATATTATATTTTAGCATGTTCTCAGCATTTTTTCCTGGTTTTTAACTTCCCTTTTCACTAATTTAAATTTATAGAAACTGTTAGGAAAGTAGGTCAAGTGTTCATGAACCTGACTGTGTGCAAAGACAATCATTAAACTCTGTAATTGACTTAGCCAGATATCTGTTCAAGGCACCCTGGGGCCAGAGACGTAGAAAGATGTTAGACTTGTTTACATGTACCCCAAAATGTTCTTTACCTACTTGCCTCTATTTGTTGCTCTTATGTTGGCCAGATGATCAGCTTGAACTTTGGAGTGAAAACATCCAGATAAAGAGTATTAAAAACTCTTAAATGCAATTCCAGGAAAGAGCCTTCACAAGACATGTAAAGGTAGGCACAGCCCCAACTGTATCCTTTCTTTTAAGTTATGTGTCCAACAATTTATTGTTCCTCTTGATGTCCCTCTCTAGCTGCATCTTGGTTTTGTCCTTTGGTTATTTGATTTTGGCCAGCATGCCTGATCTATACCTTTATAGGTATAGATCATCTTCAATGATCTGGTTTAATTCGAATTTGCAGTATGGTTCTTTCCTGCACTAGGAATTAAAAACTACTGGTTAAACCTATCTGTTTTCTTCATTACTCTGCCTTTCTTCCCCCCAGAATAGTTCTGTTTACACTTTTATTCTAAATACTGCACTGCTAAGGAGCTGCCAGATTTCCTCAGGGTTATTTTAGATCAGTATCCCAGAAGACTTCACCTATGAAACCTCTGATTTATGAAGTCTGCTTTTTGAAGCCTGCTATTTTTGCTTTTTTTATACTGCAGCAGCTTTTCGAGCCAAAGCTTTTCCGCAGCTGTATTTTGTCCAAACATGTCAAAAGTTTCAGACCGTTTTGGGGTTTGTTAAACCACATGCTATAAAGAAGAAATAAAAATCGTGTACATGCAATAAGCATGCAGGGAATAATGACTGCCTCGAGGTGGCAGCTTTTCAAAGGACTTTGTGATATTTTTTATTTCATCTCATGAGGAAATAAACAGGAGAGGAGAATTCGCCCCAAAGGAAAAATTTGTGCACCATTGCAGCCAAAATGCAACATTTTTAAAGTGTGTGTGGTAATACACACAGCTAAAACCACATGACCAAAATGGGAATCTTATGCCAAAAGAAACATCAAATTAATTTAAAGCAAAACAAAAAAAAAAATCAGAAATTTTTGGAGAATTGCCTGCCTCACCTTGGTTTTCCATGACTTTCCATGATCGGGCCACGAAGAAAACCTCTGAGAAAAATCTTGTGACTTGCTTATTTTCAGTAAAAATTACTCAGACATATCTTGCTTGATGATGAGATGTCCTAAGAAGGATTTGATCTGCAACACTTGTCAAAGGGACTCTACAGAAAGAGAATGAGCAGATAGCTCAAAGTGTAACTGTTGTTGGTTGCAGCAGTATTAAAATCTGGCTGTCTGATTTCAAAACCAGGTGATGATGTTTGCATGGATCCCACCATGGGTTTAGATTGCAGGTTACAAATACTTCTTTAAAAAGGTACAAATTTCCCAGCTTGTTCTGGAAGGACACCAGAGTACCTCTAGCGGATGGTCTGCATGTAGAATGCCTTCTGCCTTGGGGTTTTGGATTATACTCTGTATTATTGGAATGCAACTATTTAAGCTAAAGCTACTTCAGCACAAGTTATTAATTCATCTTTTATAACAGAAAATTCAAAGGCTTTATCTATTTATAGAGAAATAGAGACCAAGAGGAAGACAATACTACTAGACATCTAAATGATGCCTGGATAAAGCATGAGAAATACAATGATTGTTTCTTCTTAGAATTCTACCCATCAGTTCCTATTTATTTGTTTTAATATTTTGGGCAATTACAAAATCAGAAAAGGAATAATAACTAATAATCTGTTTTTCCTCAGAGACCTGATGATTGAAGCTGATGTCTAGGAATGTAGATAATCAAAACACAAGCATTAAATTGTGTGAGATCAAAACCTTTATACGTGCACCACATCTTTTAAGCAAGCAATAAAGGCTGAAGCTAAAAACTGCACCAGCTTTTTGAAATCCCAGAGCATCTATAGGAGTAAAATTCATTGCTAAATTGCTGCTTTCGGGCCACTGGAGACATAGTTCATTATCTGCAACTTTTATTTCACTTTACTTCAGCAGAATGTAGAAACTAGGTATTCATCTGCCTGGGCCCTCTGAAGACTTAATTTCAGAGCACACCTGTAGGACAAAATGGAGTCAGACTCCATACAGAACATAATGATGGCCCCTGCTGTTTCCTTTAATGTGAGCATATGTCAGCACCAAGCAGCACTGATTGTGTTGCCTCCTTTCATGTCAGAGCCCAACGTTTAAGGCTTTTGAGCCAGGTGAGAAAAATTTCATTCAATGCTTTCATGTTTGTGAAGAGTACACAAGGGATCGAGGGTAACAGAGCTGTTTCTTTTAATGAAGCTGCATTCCTGAACAAAAAATAGTCCCAGACTCAGCCAGAAAGAGAGCACAAAACACTGTATGCCACTACAATTCTAGCTGCTCACGCACTTGTCTAGAATTTTTGTTGTATTATCCCTATCACAGAAATATTTCCTAAAATTAACATAGAAATCATCCTGGAATAAAATACAAAACCAGGCCAAATCCATTCTTTGATGTTTTCTTACTCTTCATTAAGATTATACTTTATATTCTCAATTATATGAGAAAATTCAAGATAATTGGAAATAAATACCATCAAGGGGAAAAAAGACTTTTATAGTATTAGTCAGCCAGACACTTGGGGAAAACACCAAATATTGTTAGTTGAAATGTAAAACTGTTGTTTAGTCTTACAAACCTGTAAATTTCAGCTGTGTTTCAAAACAAAATCAGAAAACAGAGTAAGAAAAAAATCCCTGGAGGTCATAGCTTCCTATGGTTTAACCATACATTCTGCGTGGTTACTTTGGAAAGGTTTTCTCCACTTGTATTACTCCCAGGGCTTTAGAACTGCATGCTTAGTATTGAAATCAATTTCTCATTTTGGTTCAAGCTGCTCATAGAAATATGGATTTTTTTTTTTCATGCCCAGTTTAGTTGAAGGAAAGGAAGAAAAGCTCACCTAAATAAAAAGAACTCTGCTAATATAAGCTCCTTCACAACAGGCTATCAGCTGTCCCCAAACCTAACATCTTTGCTAGTTTTGTCAAGCAATTTTCATTTTACACTTCTCAAAAGCTGCAGTATTAGATACAGATAAATGTTATACTTAGTAACTGTTTGCATCCAATGTGTATCTGTGTAAAAGAACAATCTAAATAGTACCCCAAGCAGAACTTAATGCCCCAGTGAATTTAGCTCCTGAATATTTACCAGCATTAGGAGAATGTTATAACACTGATCACTTGTAATTATATAGCAGTGACCTTGGGATTTCTGAATTTCACAGTTCTCTTCTGCTCTCTCTGTTCTGTTTTTTGTAGGCTGTTTCAGAAATACAAAATTAGATTTCTAAATTAAGGCACTACATAAAGGCACTGGATTGGAAACCATACCTACTTCATAAATTCTGGGTTCATTCTAGAGAATTTACTTTCTTCACAACAGTGCAGTGGCAAACTGTGGGTTTGGATAGTCCTACACATAATGTCTCAAATGCATTCTTCAGTGGTTCCCACTTTTGATAGTGTCTTCTTATATATTTACCCTTTAATAAGCCCTGCTTCCTTATACTGTAACTCTCATCCTCTTCCCCCTCACTTCTTAGGAGTTTTGGGCGATTTATTGCTTTGGGGGGGATTTTTTTTGTTCACTTTAACATATGTTTATTCTACATGTCTAATTAGCTGTTCTTTTCTTGATTTTAGGTTAAATTTTTCCTCAGTTCAGCTTTTCCCTTGAAGGGAGCATTGTGGGTTCACATGTAAAGGCATTGATGAGTAAGCAAACTGTAAACAGTTCAGAAGGCTCTTGGTGTCCACTGAGGGTAATTTCTTAATCCAGGTGGTAGACAGCCCAGATGTATTGCCATTCTGCTACCACACATGAATTTCTCTCTGACTTTAAAGTTGACTTTGATAATTGTCTAACACAAAGGTTTCATAGGTGAGTTACTTAGACACCTTGCATTCTCAAAGCTGTATAAACTATATCTTTTTAGAGTACATTCTATCAAAGTATGATTTAATTGTCAATGTTTATATGTTTGGTACCGTCTCATGTTCAAATATGTAAATAAATTCCTCGTGAACATTTTATGAACTTTGCACTTTTGATATGCAGCTATTCATACTAGGGTCTGCGTTTTCTTCTAGAATCTTGGGTGCTGTAAAACAAAAATTGCACTGCCTCAAATAGGAAAGACAGAGGTACCTAGGAAAGAGTCATATTGAAAAAGCAGGATGTCATGTGCAGTTCCTATAACTGCATAGTTATAGGAATTGCATATAGTTCTATATTTCTGCATATAGAACTATAATTCCCAAATGGTATAACCTAACAAAGCCATTAACATCATACCTGTAATAGTACCCAGTCATAAAAATGCTGTTAATGTTTTTAATCAGTCAAAAGACTGGAAATGGCTGGTTAGGAAGAGATACCATTAGCAAGGCTTATATGTTTGGTTGTTTTTTAAAAAAATGTCCTTTCTGCATTCTAGCGGCAGCTTTGAGTCAGGCACACCAGTGGGATTTTATTTGATTTAGTCAAAACACCCAGCTGGAACAAACAGCTGTAGAAAACTGGGAAAAATGAGGGAAGCAATGAGCAAATTTGCTCTGACTGTGGCCTTCCTTCACACCAGCTGTAGCAGGACAGCTGGACAGAGTCACCAAAGCACCCAGTGGCAGAGGGTACTTTTGCAGAAGAGAGGAAAGCGTTTCAGTGAGCTCAGAGCTAAATTACTGCTGCTTATACACCATTGTCATCAGCTAATCTACTGTCCCATCTACAAAGAAAAGACATGTAAGGGAAAAATAGTCATCCACTAATCCCTCCTCTTCTGTCTGCTCTTTTCTTGTGGAAAAGTGAAATTCTTTGTCCTTGCTCCCCTCCGTAAGATGCAGCCTGAGACCTAGCAGGGGAGTTATGATAACTCTGCAGCTGGGAGCTGTCACTAGAGCCAAATTTTGTAAAATATCTTTAGCTTAAAATAACTTAGCGGAACTGATTTCTGTCTTGAGACTCTTGGTGGATACACATTTGCAGTAAAACAAAAAGTTTTTGCTGTGTTTCTGTAGTAAAACCCTCCAGGTGAGAACATCTAGCTCAGGTAGTTTTTCCAACAGAGGAATGGCTCTCCCCTTTCTCCAAATGCAAGTGCCAGTAATCCCAGCTCAGTTGTAGCTGTGCTGATGAAAAGGGACTGGAGAAGGAAGTGAGAAGTCAGGAGGTCCTACAGCACAGGTGCCTCCTCAGTTAGCCTGGCCCATTAGGTCAGGTGTCCCAGGCTCTTCAGGTTTTGGGTGGTAGATCCTATTAAATCTCTGTAATTGTGAAATGGGAAAAGTAATCTTTATCAAAAAATAGTCCAATTTTACAGTACTACTTGAGGCACAAGTATATGAGATAGAGAGATAGATAAAGGTACTGTAGTACAGTTTAACATTTGGAAAGAGCTCCTGTAAATGAGGTCTTTTCTATCTTTCTGTACTTTAGACATTCCTGTGCTTCTCTTAAGAGCTCCTTTAGTTTGCTCTCCTCTGAACTCAGGAAACCTGGATGTAGGTGTTAAATGAGGAATATATCCTCTAAAGGTAAGAGTTATCCTGTAAAATACGAGTGTCTTATTCTCAGTTGTACTGTCTGCAAAGTACACTGACTGAGCTTTGAAAGCAGTGTAAATTAAATATAATTAAGCCAGTTATGCTCGTTTGCACAGCTAAATCTTTTGGACTGTAGGATTGATGTACATAATGAAGAATTTAGATTTTAAATGGTGTGTTCTGAAGCCTTATTAGCTATTCACATTGCTGTAATACAAAACCTAGAGTTTGGTCATCAAATGGCTGAGAAAACAAGAGGGTCACCTTGGGCTGTCACTTCTAAATATGAACTACATAATCTTTCATGACTGCAGATGGCAACATGGGCCCAGTTTTATTTCCAGTGCTTCATCCTGCACTTTTTGTGTTTCACTAGAACAGCAAAACAGCTGACAATCTAGTCAGCATTTTCAGCTGAAAATTTGCTTTGAGCAATTCTTAGTAATAAAACCATCATTGGCATAGCAATAGTCTTATGGGTCTTCAATTTGATGCATGACATAAAGCATCCTTGAAAGCATTCCTAACTAGACCAAGGAAAATTCCAGCTTTAGGAAAGAGCAGGAGTATATCTGAGATCCATATTACTCAGTACTTGGAGAAGCATGGCAACAGGTAGACTCTGACTGAATGTGTCAGTCTCATGTAGGCTAAAACTTAGAGATACAACTTTTGTCCCACCTATACAGCGTTTGCTTGGAGCTTATCAGTTGTAGCATTGAGCCACGGTTTGGTGTACAGTATTTGTTAACTTTTGAAAGAATAGCTGCAGCCTGTGGATAAGTAAACCTTTTTCTTCCAGCTAAAAAGGAATTCTAACTTATTTCCATAGTAGCAGATCTATAGCTTAGTGTATCTTTATTTTTAATAATGAAAGTTACAATGGTGGTGCATGCTATGGTTTGCTTATTTCTATGAAGTTCCTTCTACCTAGCACCTAATGTGAACAATAGAAAAAAGAATACAAGGTGATGGAACTTCACTAACAACTTATTTTAAAGTGTCTAATAATTGCAGTTATTTAATTCTAAGTTCAAAATTTGATTTGAGCACTTTGTGATAGAATCATGAGGTGACTCTTCTTGATAGCAAACAGAAATTATTTGGATTTAATGAAGCATTAATGTATTCTTTTAGTTTGTGGTTTGGTGGCACAATGTTTGTTGAATGTTTGGAGGGGGTTGTCCCCCACAGATCTGACAATTAAGTTCCTTCAGTTTAGATACTCTTTAGACTGAATTTCAATTGTAGAATTGCTGTAAGTAGAGCTAAAAGCAAATACTGATCCCAATGAAATCCAATGTCTTCTCAAAGCTGTTTGAAAAAAAATGCAATTCTGATGAGTTATTTCTTTGCTGTGTAAGGAATCAACATATAAAGCCTATGGTTTTCTTGAAAAGAGTTCTTAAACACCAACACACCATAACTTTTTACATTTTAGTCAAGAGGGAAACACTTACTGCCTTTCTAATAGACAGACATGTTTCTTCTAGTAAGAAGTAAAAATGCATTAGAGTAAGGTAAGCCAAAGCTATTTTTCAAAAGCTGGTCTCTCCTCCTTTTTCTGCTCTGCATTCCACAGTTCAGCAATGTGTGTGTTTGTAACTCTAGCTGCTTGATTTCAATATAATTATACGGAAAGAATGGGCTGGAAACTGCTGCTGCTTCTTTATGTGTTATTATGAATGTGTAAGAAGTTTAGAAGAGGGAAGATCTCAGTGGATTTTCCATAGTGCAAATGTTTATTTGCAGCAAAATTAACTTTAATGAGTATCCTTGCTAAAGGTCCTTGAAAAAGAGGAAGGCTGAAAAGTGACAACTCCCACTGGGGCTGAGCTTCAGAAAATATGTGTGAGTGGTATGTACCACATTTGGGGGTTTTCCCTGTTTACTCTGAGGTAGAATATCTTGAACTTTTGTAGTGGGTCAGACTGCTTTTTGAAGAAGCAGCTTGCTTGATTTATTACATTATCAGGTGAAAGGATCTACTCCAAACACATGTATGGTTCCTACAAATCTCAAGTAGTTATGACTAGATCAGAAGCAGAAAGCCACAGAGGAGACTATACAAGAAGGAAAATCATTTATTTAGAGTGTAAGTTCTGTCTCGCCCTGCACTGAAGAGGTAAAGCTTTTATTTTACTTTTCCTTGAAAGAATATTTCACTTATTTTTCCCTTTCTTGGTTCAGTTTCTTCTTCTATTTTCTCACCTTGGTAGAGGTTTTCAGCTCAGGCATTAGCCCTAGAGTATGTAAGAGTTAGATTAACTCTTAAACAGTTGTTTGAAGCAAGTGTGATCTTACTTGATATGCTCAAAAGCTAGTCCTTACCTTATAAAAGAAATATTTTATGGGTGTCTAATCCATTTGATCCATTTTTGCCTGTACATTGCCTGTTACTGGTGCTGTTGTAGTAGATGTCAAAGTACTTCTTGGGGTTTCCATAGACAACAACCTTTTTGTAAACCC
The DNA here is from genome assembly GCF_041296385.1 of Aphelocoma coerulescens. Classification (NCBI taxonomy): domain Eukaryota; kingdom Metazoa; phylum Chordata; class Aves; order Passeriformes; family Corvidae; genus Aphelocoma; species Aphelocoma coerulescens. Next base: position 35,979,389 of record NC_091017.1, read on the forward strand.
CTCTCTGTTTTGTATTCTTTTCTATTGGAAATCGAGAGACTGGCGGTTCATAATGTCTATTTTGTAGACAACTTTGCCATAGCAACAATGTGGACTTAGCTTTTGACTGTGACAGAGATTTTTCTCGTTTTCTAAATTCACCATTTTGTGGATGTTCACATGTGCACATATTTCCTTAGTCTGGGAAGCTCTTTTCCTTCAGTACCTGATGTAGGTGCTCACAGGTTACCAGTGCTTTCTGACCATTGGCATCCTGACAAGCTGTTGACTCCAACAAGTTTTTTTTTTAATTAAAAAAAAAAAAAATTGAAAGTCTGAAAATCTTTGAGTCCACATAAAATTTAACTCCTCTCGAGTTCACCTCAACTGACCAACTTGCTTTGAAACATATCTTGCTGTGCTGCTAAATGTTAGCCTTCACATCATAAAACAGATTTTACCCGTATGACTGTTTATGTGATGTGGAATGCCATGGTCTACTGGTGACAGTAAAATCAAGGGGCAGATAGGAATGTCTCAAAGCATTCAAGTAAGCCAAAAATCTGTGAAAAAACTTTTCCACATAAAGATTATATTTTCAAACATCCCTTTTTGTTCTTTCAGATTGTTTTCCTTGGCACTAATCATGAAGAGTGGTTAGTGTGTAAAAGAAGTGACATGCTGATATTGGAAATAAATTACATTGTGCATTTTTCTGTATTTCAATGATTCACTAGATTGCTACAAAGGGACTGTATTTATAAATTTCACTTCCCCTTAGTTGAAAAATCTCCAGTTTTTGTCTAAACTTGAGAAAACATTTGGTTTCAAACAGATTTGACTAAATAAAACTGTGTTTTTCAGACCTCTTGCAGCATTGCAATGTTAGGAAGAAAAATAATGAGAAGGAAGAAAGATTGGACTATTGATGACAGTTCTTGGGACCTGTCTGTGTTTTGTGCAGCAGCAGCTTTCCCTGGGGCAGAGCTGTGTCCATGCACACAGCCCAGCCTTTGCCTGCCACAGAGCAATCCCATTCTGTAAGGCAGAGCCTGAGGAGACAGTGTGATCCTGGAAACTTTCATGTGCCTCTGTGCCAGAGAGGGGGGAGAGAGGGAGACCTAGAGCAAAGGCGAGTAGGGAGGAAGGCAGGGAGAGAAGGGAGCTTGCTTCACACACTGCTGAAGGCTCTCAGAGGCAGACTGTACGAGCAGCACTCAGGCTGGTGTGCAATTCAAAGGACAACATTCACTGACTTTATTCACTGAATCGCTGAAGGACAGATATGACACCCAACTGCTGCTTCTATATGTTCTTGCTTATTGGTACCAAGGGTAAGTGTCCCTGGCTTGCTTTCTTGTTTTCAACATTGTAGATAGCTGATAAACTTCAAGAGCAGATTTCTTTTAAAAACTATGATACCTCAGTGTTATTTTACATTTCTTCATGTTAATTATTTTTCAATAGAATCGGAGTGTAATGCAGTCTCTCAAGGTTACTAGCTACATGTCAGGATCAGATGTTTTTGCACTTAATGCCTTGAGAGTTACTATTAATAGTTATGAGCTGAAATTTAAATATGAGAAACAGTTCAAACATTGCATAAATACTTGCTGTAAATATTTATTGAAGATACCTACAGAACTGACTCATCTCAGGTGCCATGAAATCCGCATTTTAGACTCAGTTCAGTAGTTTGAAGTGATACTGTGCAAGTGCTACTAGAATTGGTAGCTCTCGAAGGGCAGATTGTGTTCAGGTAATAGGAATTTTCAGCATGATAGGAAGTATAGCATGCAAGAGGGAGACTGAGTTAAATTTCAGTTTTCCTTCAGATGAAAATCACTTCAGTGTGGTGGGAGTTACACTGGACATTCTGCTTACTTTAGTAGCGTTTTCTTCATTTCATTTGAGTACCGTCTTTGTAAGGGCTTCTTATGACTTGGTAAATCTTGTCTCTGTGAAGCTGCTGATGCTGATCTATATATCTGATGCTGATGTTGAACGTTCCTCATGATTATCATTTTCTTTAGCTGTAATTATTATAAATTGCTTTCTGTTCTGTCAATACTAAAATAGTGTTTCATTAATTGTATAGATGAAAATAGATACTCTTATAATACGAACAGTTTTGTTAAACTTATAGCAGCAAAAGGCTGGATTCTGTCACCTTCTTCTGTATTTTGCAACAGCTTGTTCTCTCTCCTGCTTTTAAATGAAACCTTTCTGGGTTCATGTGTTCATACAATGCTTCTTAAGATAAAATTTGTAAGGGGTATTGCCCCCACTAGGAGTTTGGGAAATAGAGCTCCATACACAGTTATTTTTCTAGTTGCAAAACTCAGTTAAATCAGTGAAAAAACTCAAAGCAGTTCTTTTATGTTTTAGAGGAATACATAATTGTGAGCTGCATGCATGAAAAAAACAGTGATATTAATGTATTTGGAATTCAGAAAGCACCAATAATGACATCATATCAAACCTGTGAGCAAGGTCTGGTTTCATATGCACCTGCATTTTCCGTGAGCTATAATTCAATATTTAAAGGTAGTACTTCCAGTTATGCAGAATAAAATTGTTTTCAACAAATCCAGCCTTTTTACACTACTGCTTTCTATGACAAAACATTAAAACATAGAAACATTCATAAAAGATATGCAAATTGTTGTTATAATTTCTGCTGTTAAATCTCTGCTATGGTGTTTATAAAACCTATTGAAATATACTAAAGCATACTGCAAAACAGGATAGCAGATGAGCACTGTGAACGAAAACAGGCCTACTAGTTATGATGGCCATTACCTTTCTAGATGTTCATTGGCTCATCACATATAGCGATGGCTCGTCTAGATTTGTTAAAGTGAGAAGCAGTGAGTTCATAGATTAAGCACAGTCATGCCTGGAGTCTCTGCCACCTGTTAGAGCTCTGTTTTACAGCAAAATTAGTTCCTCTTTAGTGTCACATCTCACCTTGCTCAGTGCACAGTTCACAGCCTCACTGCCTTTTGGAGTTTTAGCCAGCAAGCTGAATTGTAACCACATCTACAAGCTGGCTGATTTCATCTGCTCAATAGACTTAAGCTCTGCTCAAGCCTTTAGGCTAGCTGATATTAAACATTCCTGGAGTAAGTATAGCTGTCCTTAGAAATTGGATGTTTGGTTTGGGGTTTTTTGGTGGACTGCTACAAGTTCAGCTGCATTTTGTTGTGGAGGTTTTTATGTTTGGTTTTTTTTGTGTGTTGGTTGGGTTTTTTTAATTTCTACAATGGCACAGATCCTCCTAATTCTTTAAAAAGTAGAACAAGGAATATATATCATACAAACACTACTCTTGTCTGATTTACCCGTGTCCATCCAAGCTGTGTTTATTTCGTTCTCTATTCAACAGCTAAAGCAGTACAAAAATACCTTCAATCACTTTTTTATTTTACTCTCTTCCTTGAGATTCTTCATTAAATCTTTTTTTAATATATGAAAACCTTTCCCTCCAAAATCTAAATAATCAAACTAATTCAAGCAATCAAGCTTTTTACGCACTGACAACTGCCTGACCACCTTCCCATGTGGAATACCAAGTGTTTCTTTGAAAACAAAGCAGTATCTATATCATATTTTTTGTCAGCACAACAGCAGTGATTGTAACATGGAGGAAAGTAAATTCAGACTCCAGCTGTGGAACTGGCAGCGCTGGATGTGTAGCTAGGATGAACTTCTGCCTGGGTGGGTCCCCCCCCTTGCAAAGCTAGCAGGTCCCTTCATGTGTATGGGTGGCATTGCACTGGCTGCTGCTGCATCTTTTCTCTTAGCAAAACAAACAGCTGGAATTGCTGCAACCACTGTAGTGCATGGCTGTGCCTTTAGCGTCCCTTTGATTGCCTTTCTGAGGCAAAAGCTATTTTATCCTCCTGGACTTTGGCTAAGTGACAGAATCTCAAACAATTCATTTATCAATTATTAAGCAAAACAGGAGAACATTAGTATTGAAAAGTATTCAAAGGGAGTTCCAAAAGGGATTTGGCAGGCTCCTTGTGAAAAACAATTACAACTCTCACTGTTTTAACCCTTTATGCTCTGTGCCTCTACCTGATGTTTCCAATCCTATTTCTGCTTGTACCTGCAGTTCCCTTTGCCTTCTCTTTCTGTTCTCTCCTCTTTTTTTTTTTTTCCTTCCTTTACCCTCGCTTTAAAATGCCAAGGAAAAATTTCTTTAAGCCATCCGAATCTCATTACTTGTTCTGGAACTTCATGCAGGTGACAGCTGTTTTCAAGGCCAAGATCTTTTATATCAAATGCTTTCTGTCAAATGTGGGAAAGAGACAATCCTGAATCCTTTGGAAAACTGCGAGTTTATGATTGTGCTCCTGTTTACATAGTTTGTACATATTTTAAGATTCCTTCCAAATTTGTAAATAGGAAAGTGAAATTACTTCAGCCTTTGCACAAGCTCAAATAATCATTGTGTAATAATAATATTTGGTTATTTCTTTCATTTAACTTGGGCATTAATCTGACTGGTTTTCCTGTAGTTAGAAGAACAATGTGCATCTTGTGTGAATATATATGTACATAACATGAAAATCAGTATATTTACAGAAAATCAGGAATGCAGACTAGATTTCCTGAGGAAAATTTACTCTAATATCAGTTAGAGGGAAGTGAAAAATCTACACAATGTTAAACTGAAGCTTTGAAAGTCAGATCCTGCAACTGCTGTTTGGGCAAAAATGTTTTCACCTCTTTGTTATCAGCACCAGGAGCTACCCTGGTGAGGAGATGAAAACCTGTATTGACTCTTTAGAGCAGCTCCAGCAGACTCTAAACAATTTACTCTAAAATTTTGTGTGCAGTCTGTGGACCTCGAGCAAGAGGACAAGCAAAACTTTACCAAAATTTTTTCTGAATGTGAGGAATTGATATTTTGCCCACATTGATGAATTTGGATAATATCATATTAAGCAAAGCCTTTTCTTAAACAAGTAAGTACTTTTGAAGTATTCCTCTACAATATCACTGTGCCTGAGAGACAATCCTCTGACAGGCCATCCCACTAGAGGCTTTTCAAGCCTGGTTGCAACAAAGTAAAAATTACCTTTTCTAATAGATGTTACTTGTTGCTAGAGATCAGTATGACACTCAGAGGAACTGTCACCAGTCATCTCAGCATGGGTTCTCTGTTGGGTGCCATGATTTTGAAGCCATCAAATCAGACTTTGATATGGCTGGTGCAAGGCTAGGAGGCACAGGAAGCTGAGAAAATCAGGAAGTCATAATTAATGTGTCTGAAACACAGAGGAGGTGAAAATGTATTGGGAAGGACTGAAAAAAGGAGAATGAAAGCAGAGACTAAAGGGACAGGTAGATGGGACAATGGAACAGAGAGGTGAGGGAAAAGACTAATGCTACTTAGAAAGGGAAAATGAAAATCAGGAGGACTATTAGTCTGGGAGAGTAGAGACTGACGAAAGGGATGTGAGAGAGGGAGCCAGCAGGGCACAGTAAATTAATTAAAGGAGAATGACAGGGAGTTCTCAGAGAGGGGAATGAGCATCTGAAGAATGAAGTCAGAGGATGGTGAGATGAGAACTAGGATTCTGCAAGAGGATGAGATGATGGGAAGCAGGTGGTGATCAGGCAAGAAAGGATGCAAGTGAAGCAGCCGGGGTGAGGCAAAAATGAGACTGGGCAGAAAAAGGAGCTGTGCTTGGTAGGGTGAACACTGTGTTACAAAGCCAGAACAAAGCCCAAGATTGTCCTGTGACTTACTGTCTCCTTTCAAAACATCTCCTCCTGAGTAACACCTCTGCTCAGAGGCTGGTAATTAGCACTGTCAGATCACTCTACCCTCTCAAAAAAAAAAGGTCTGGAGCGCTAAAGGATCTGAACTAGTGATGCAACATGGTATCCTGCTATAAAATTCTGGTGGGAAACTGATTTCCTCTTCTAAGAGTTAATGTTATCTATGTCAGAGAAAGTTATTAATTTTGTAAACTCAGTGCTTAGGAATTTAGGCAAAGGACACAATCTTAATTTGTCCTATGTGGCCCTACTGAATTTTCTTCATGTTGTAACTCCACAAAAATGCATGCTTTGTGTCCTGCATTATGAGATTGAATCAAAAGTCGTGGTGAATTATGCTGCCTGTGTGACCGCTTCTTCATTTGCTGTAGAAGGTTAGGATAAAATGTGGATGAGGCTGGGGATTACAAAATGAAGGCCATTTCATGAAGGCAACTGAACTTTGATGTGGAAAATATTTCTCTTCCTGTTTCTTGCTGTAAATGCCTTACAAATGGATAATAATTATATAGCAGATTTTCTGGCATTTTTGGCTTGATCATCCTGATATGTTCATTGCATGGCTGCCACTGACATCTGTAAAAGCTGTGCCTTAAGTAGTCTGTGAAACTGATTCTGAAAGCAAAAACCTAAAATTAGCAGAAACCCTTGCCATACATACGTTGATGTCTCAGCTCCCATTCTGGGCAATAATATCATAATCTAAACTGTATTCAAAGCAATCTCTGAAAACTTAAAAGTGGAAAGTCTAATTATTGTAGCTGTATAAGGAACTAATTAGGACTCTAATATCATAGCTTCTAAGTGGTTAAACTGTAGACTAAGCATCAAGATGCCAGTAATACACCAGAAGACTAATCAAAGCATAGGAAAAAATGCCTTTAGTATCATACAGAGGTGTGTTATCAGAAATGTATGAAATTTAAAGATCTTGAGCTTGCATTCAGGTTTAGATTATATGTTGCTGATAACATAGAGTGGCTGTGTATAAGCAAAAAAGTAATGCTCAGTATTGTGCTCACCCCCTGCTCTGTCTCCCCCAATGCTCATGGGGGATCCAGCATGTGACTAACTGGTGTGACAGGGCAAGACAAATATATCAGGAAGAAATGAGAAAACCGGGGTTTGAACAAGTCTAAGGAGCCACCAGCCATGGCCTGATGGGGAGATCCAGCCCTGGGAGGACAGGCTGACCTCATGTCAGGGGAAGAGGGTGAGCAGGCAGTGGGAGGAAGAGCCCAGCAGCAGTTACACGGATCCTGAGGGATCTGTGCACATGAGGTCACTTAGCAGAGTTTATCCAGAGAGAATGTTAAATCACCCAGTCCTCTATAGCACAGGTTGTTGTGTTCCACCCGTCTGCTCTGTATCAATCTTGAGGCTTTATTTGGTTAAAATGCTTTTTCTCAGTCCACTACTTGTTTCTACCAGAGAAGAGCAAGTGTCAATATGGCACTAGGAGTGGGAGAGACTGTACAGTCACTGAGGTTCAAAGATATGCACAGGTCTGTCAAAGGAGGTGTACATCACCTCTTTCTCCTCTGTTCTGCAGAAGAAATAACTGGCTTGACCTGGGAGAAGAGACTTTTCCCATCATAGACCTGTCTGTCAAGATTTTGCTCAACACAGGGAAAAAGGCATAGTGCTTGTAAGGGTGGAAGTGGTATTTCTTTAACTTAGAAATATATTTTTGCCCTGTTTTGTTTTGGTTTTCAGTTACAATTCAAAAAAAAACACCTAGGAATAGATCAGCTCTTCTTTGGAATAAGCTAAGAACAGCAGCCCTTAATGAAACTTAAGTTTTGCACACATCATAGTTAAAGCCAAAATTTGGGAGGGGGTGCGGGGGGGAGAAAAGGACTACATTAATGAATTTAAAAGCCACATGGTTGAATTTATTGATAGTCGTGATTAGTATTTAGTAGCAATACAGTTGACAAAGATGATCTACATTTTTAGAGGTTTGATTCAAGAAGGCCCAACTATCATAAAAATACTCTCCTTGACCTCATTTTCTGGACTTCAATTGCATGTTAAAACATGTGAATCAACTCTTATGTAGTCTTACCTGGAAATTATAGACACTGGTTTTCAGACACGGATTCTTTCTAGTAATCAAATAATACTGCAAACATTAATTTATAAATCCTGCTTTATCTTCAGTATGGGTTCTCAGCACCATGCAGAAAGAGTATAGCCACTTTCTACTTTTCCAAAAACATATCAGAAACAGGTATTGAACAGCTGGCTTTTCTACACCCCTAAGACTTATATCTTACACTCATGTCTTTCTTTTTCTTAGTATCTTTTAGCAAAAATAAAACACCTTGTACATCTTTCTGTTCTTTTTTTTTTTAATCTTTCATTTACATATTCACTGCTTTCACATCATCATTTGCCTAGATTTGTTTCTTGCCCAGATAAATATTTTTTGTATTTACGGATGTGCAGCTTTGAAGACTCTTACAGATAGTTTGCAGTGTTTTAAGTACTGGGATATGATCTCATAAGTAATAATTATTTTATTGTGATATAATTCTCTTATTCAAGCTCTTAAAAGAAAATGTGCCTAGATTGTGACATCAGATAACACATAAAAATGTATTGAAATCAGGTATCATAACAAAATATATGGATCTGTCTAGCAACATCCTGTACATTTTATGTAGGGAAGCATTAAGAGCTAAGAATATTTAATAGACATTCACCGAATAAATTTAGGTAACTGTATAGGTCAAATAAAGTAAGGACCTTACAGGTTTGGTTTTTCTTTTTTTTTTTTTTTTTAAAAAGAGGTACACTCTTTAATATGATAGACATTAAAAATTCACCAGCACCTTGACTTTAGATCGTAAATGTCTTCCTGCATCCCACTGTGTGTGATTTGAGCTGTCAAAGCATTTAGCTGTGATGCTTTCAAAGCCTTGGGATAAGCTGTGTTCTGACCGTTCCTCTGCTCAATCCCCTTCCCACTGTCAGGATGCAGCTGTCACAGCAGCCCCTCACCAGTCCTGAGGAGACCAGGCCTGCCTTTTCCTAGGCACTCTCCTGCCTTGCCCCGGAAAACCCTCTGTCTGAGTCAGCACATCAAGGGTGGGGTGAGCAGGGACCCCACAGAAAGGTGTCACAGGACCAAGGGGATGCAGCAGGTCACCCTTGGGGCAAAGCTCCCCTCGTGCCAGCCCAGCGCCCTGCCTCGTGTGCCGCACCACGGACGGGTCCGGAGAGCGCTGCTCTGAGTGGAGCCATGTCCACAGAGCAGGCTCTTGGTGCTGGCAGTGAGAACGCAGTGTCAGGAACAGACAACATCTCCTTTAGCTTAGATGAAGTGGCAGGAAAGGAAGAGAAGGAGGATCTATAGACTATGTGGAGGTTAAATGCACAGCAATCCGTGCAAAAGTATTGCTTTGCCAAACTGCATCTAAAATGGAGGCACACTTCTGAATGCTGTTTCTTGTTATATTTTCTATTTGGGCTATCCAAACAACTTACAAATACATGCTGCTAATGTGACATTTCTTTATGTACATTAATAAATGTATAAAATCTGCGAGTTATAATTTAAAACTCTATTGCTCTTAATCTGCATGGACATTTTGATACAACCTGCAAAAGAGGAAATAAGTCAGATGTCTGTGGTCATGGGGTCCAAACAGCTGGAGTACATGATGTGAGAAGTTTTTCCAACCTAAATGATTCCTCGCTTCTGTGGTTTGACCAGCTAACATTATTCACTTTCCTAAAGTCAGAAATCCTATTAATTTGAGATAATTTCTGTTTTATGCATTTTAACTGGAGTGTCACAACTTTTAGTGGTGAGTTATGTGTACTCATACTAGAATACAGCAGAGATTGGAAAACTTGTGATATTTGAATCAAACCAAAGATTAATGAGTCAGAATCCAATAATGATGCATTTATTTAAGCACAGTCTGCAAATTGATTTTTCACAAAATAGTTCTGTGAGCACTTAGAAAACATATTCTCTAAAATACTTTCAAATTATTTTACTTCAAAACAGAGCAACAAGGGGCTCCATATTTTATAATACTTCGGGAGGGTAGAATCTCATAGATTTATAGGGCACAGCCACCTCCCAAACGTGAACTTGTAGTTCTGTATTAAATTTAAATTCTTAATAGTTATAAATTGTTCTTAGTAAAAAAAGTATGTGAATAAATAAAATGTATCAGATAATCCTGTCTCCAACTCACCAAGAAATAATATATTTTCATTGTTACAAAATTAATCTTGAGTGTGCTCCAGAGCTTCACTTCAAATTATGCTGGCTTAGTTCCATTGTAAGAACTATCATTGCAATCCTTTTAGTCGTTACTAAAACCACAATAAAGGGAGAAAAAAGAAAAATAAACAAAAAACCCAGATTCGGTTTCATATTTCAAATACTTCGTTAGGGCTCCCAAGACACTTTTTTCTCTGTCTGGAGTCTTAGAAAAAGCATAACTGAGATTATTTTTAAAAGACTTACTTAAGATTTTGCTACTTGGGAGGAGAGGAAAACTAGTGGAATCTGAAATTGTGGCTGATGTGCAGCTTGCTTAGTTCTAGTGACTCTGTAGCAAAGTAAGAGACTAGAGAGCAAAAGAAGATGGAGAAAGAGATAATAGAATTTCCCACTGCCACCCCTCAGACTTTTCCTCAGACTGTTTGGGCTGGCTGTCCTCAAACCTATTTTTCTACCATCAGCACTGCAATGTGTTTATTCTAACAGGTTGTTGCGGTTTTGTGGGGTTTTTTTCTCCATCACAAGAGCATACCAGAGTTGGAATAAATTGCATAACTTAGCTGTAACTTCTGTTTGGTGTGGATGTGAGAGTGTAGATACTCAACAGGAAAAAAATGGAAGACAGGCTTGCCCTTTTCAACAGAAGAAAAGTTAGACAGTGGGTTACGATCTTTTAGGTTGTTTCTGCCTTGAGGGGTTAATTATACCCAGTTAGTTCTTTGCTGTTCTGCTCCTTTGCAAATAATGTATTCTCAGAATATTCTACAATCCGAATATCAGCAAGTAATTTCCATGTTCATTGCCCTTCTAATTTCATCCCTTTTTCATTGCAGCTTTCTGTTAAGGCTTTGCTACAAGTACTCTCTGTCTCATCTGCTGGATTTCTTTTTACTTCCATGCATGAATGCACATGTACACAAACTTCCTCCTGTATATGATACTGTGTCATGAAGTCACTTAAATCTGCCTTTTGTTTATGGAAACTTAAGAGAAATATTACAAATGTCTGTTGTTTGTTAATTTAAATAATTTAGTTTTCACTAGTCAGTGTTTCACTTTTGCTTACTTTATGCATGGCTGACTGGACTAACTTGCTGAAAGCAGCAAGTCTGAGATGAACTTCTTTACAGTAATCTCTAACTACTGCCCTTATATATTTAAATTCAGAATGCTGGTTATCTAGATGAGATGAAAGATTGATGCTTGAGGGACACTAATTTATTGATAAACATCTGTCCTTAATCCTTTTGGCTAAAGTAAATTTTCCATTATTGGATTGCTCAGATTTTTTTTTAAAAAGGAACTTTCATTAGCTTACTACTGAGTATGTTATGAGACATAAAAATAAATGTAAGATACATGGCAAATACTGCAATAGAAGCCTTTTTCCCTAGGATTCCAAAACTTCAAAAATGCCATTCCAGGTATGAAGCTTCAGAGATCTTTTTAATTTTTTTTTAAATTTTATGTTCTTAAATCATTAACTCATAACTGGTATGTTTCAGATGAGGGGGGAAAAACATTACTTGCAACAAAATTCTTTTCTCTTTGGGGCTTATAGAACCAGGCTAAATACACTCAGTAGTAGTTGTGAGAAAGAATCAACTCCTGGGAGAGGAGTTTCCTTTATTTTGATGGCTAACCATTCCCTTTCCCGGCCTTCCAGGTGGGATGATACCGACTAGCACAGTGTATTTAACACCTATAGATTGATGCCTTCATTTCTATTCAATATCTAACATCAGCATTGAACAAAACCCTAGTGTTTCATATGTCCAGCTTTCAACTTGAGATTGCTCTGCTGTGAAAAATAAATTAGTGAAATTGAGGAGTTACACTGGTGCAAAAAAACACAGGGGCAAAGGAAAGCTTACCTTGATGTATTTTCTGTTGGAAATCTTGTCAGGATATGGAGATAGAACTTGTTTCTAAACAGAAATAATAGTCAGATATCATTCAAATTCTGTTTATTTTGGGAGAGGAAGAAAAGGAGAAGTGGAGCAACAGAAGAGTTTGGCTCTGTTCATTAATTTATGTCTTAGTTAGACACTGTGCTGAACTCTCATCCTCTGGGAATGTACTACAGAATTTGAGGGTTTGGATGCAACTTGTTTTACTTCATATTGGGGTTTTTAGAAGTATTATCTCTTTCAGCTCTTTATGTGCATCAGAATCTTTTTATTCTAAATTCTGTGCAAGCAGAACAAAACAACAAATTAATAAAAGGTATAAAAGCCAAATCCTCTGGCTAGGTGCCATATCACCCGTCTGAGTTGCTCTACTGGCAGTTTCTGGCCCTGGGGTGGATTTATCTGGCAGATAGACAACAAGGATCTTCCAACCCTTTAACTAGATTGATTAGACTGAATTATCTGTGGCATAACTGATAAATAGAGATGTTGGTATGAAATTGGAGGTGATATTTTCAAAAAGATAGTATAAATTTTCTGCTTTGGAAAATGCTTCTGAAATGAAAGCATTGTGTAACCCACAGCAAGATATAAAGGTACGTTATGAAATTAAAATCCAAGATAATTACCAGATTAGCATGCAACAGTGATAATATATGAGCCATGTTTGCTAAAATCTATTGCACTATATTGTGTTTAATGGAAACAAAGATAACCTCAGGTGTGTAGTTCAAGTGCTACATATTCCTAGAGTGACATCTAAGATAGTTTGCTAAAGATAAATGTAATGCAATAAAACTGGAAATGTATTTCTGGTTGCAAAAGTAACAGCTAAATATAAAAAAATTGCTATTGCTTTGGAAATGAATCTGTCATTCTGAATAAACGATATTGTGTCACTTGCACCCAATCATATCTAAAATTACAAGCACAATGCATATGCAATATATACATTTATAAAATGTTACAGACAACAGGGCTGGACAATTACCAAAGCAGAGGAGCAAATTAGGGAAAAGGCAGCGTGGTGATAACAGTTTAATTATGCTTCTGTGAGTACCCTGTACAGATGTTTAGATACTTTAAGCCACAGACACTTTGCCTCAAGGATTAATGCTAAAGAATCTATTGCCACTAGACCAAGGTCTATTTTAGTCTGCAAGTTTTGCCCAAGGTATTGCTCCAAATGTGTGTACATTAACAGCACTAAAGTACAGGTTTATAAACTCTGTTTTGTTCTTGTACAAGCTGGAATCTATTTTTAATATTCTATTTATGGACAGTTTAAAATTTGGTTTTATTGATGTTTAAATAATATGGGATTCCTGTTACATATTCCGAGATATCACTAGAAAGAAAATTTTAGGAGAGTCTTTATAAAATTACATGGTGAAAAAAACCCCACATTCTCACTGATAAAGTTATAATAAGTTAAATTAAATTATGCAGAAGTTAACTTTTTATTTCTGTCCTGAAATACAATGGACTAACTTCATCCTTGTCTCAGTCATATATTATTCCAAAATCCCTTGTTTAGTGGGAAGAAGCTGAAAATTCTGAACAAAACGAGGAAAATTAATCTAAGAATGATCTTCATCTCTTCATTCACTTCTTCATATTGTTGTAATGGTCAAATTCAGACAACAAATTAGTTTTTAAAAAGATCTTTTTAAGATGTCCTATCTTCTTTTTTTCTGTTATTTGGTGATTCAAATGCATCTGATCAAAGTTGGTCAGTCACTTGTAACTACTATTCTTTGTTAATAATTAATTAAACATCTTGTAAGTTGAAGTAATTCATAGTTATAAACTTTTATAACCTTGTTCTGATGATTCATCATTGAAGGTAATAGGCTTATAAGGTCTGTTCTATATTATGTTAAAGGTTTGTCAAAGCCATTTCACATGCTCTTAATATACCTTTCAGCAGAAGGGGATATTTTTTAATCAACTGTCAGCTTGAAGTACCCAAGATAGCACAAAAATTATGGGTGAAATTGATTCTAACTTCAGTACTTTCTGTGTTGACTCTGTTTTATTTGAACAAAACATTTTGTATCAAAGGAAGAGTATTTTCAGTCTTCTGTTTCTCCAGCCCATCTCCCACTGTGTCTAGAAGTACAGCAACTAAAACAGGTTATGTGAGATGGGAAAAGTACCACCAGTTTTGCATGAGCCTCTTTGAAGAACTTGGGCTTTTGTAGGCAAAATAACTTTCCATCAGAAAAATGAAGGGTGGATTCTTCAGTACCATAATCATTCCTTGGTCCTTGGCATCTAAGGAGCCTTTTTTAGAAGCAATTGGATTTCCCCAACCACTTCCAAGTGCTAACTCACTCAACGTGAGGACAGACATGTTAGCTTATTTGGCTGATGGAATTAATGAGTCATTTTGGACTGATAACACTGGATTTCATGTTAGTCAAATCCTTGAAAACAAAAAAATGTTTTCCTGCTATTACAATATGCCTTTATTTGAACGTATATGCGCCACAGTTGAGACTGGTGTGACTAGTAGGTATCAAGAAATGAGTAATGCTTTTGATTATTTTAAGTGCTTATGACTCAGTCCCATCAGCCCAGAACCGGTGCCATTACAGAGTCATACTCGCTTGGTTTACGAAACCTACAAGTAACTGCGTTAAGTCTACGTTCTTATAGTGCACATGTCCCTTATTTTGTTTCTCAAACAGCACTTGTGACCCAATCTCTGTATTTCAAAGAATGCACAAAACCAGCAAACCTAATGAATCAATTTAGTTGGAAGCCAAGCCATGTTGTCCTGGGAACATCTTGTTCTTGGCTTTCCCAAATGCGTTCCTTCTTTCGATTTCATTTTATGAGAGCTAGAAGAGGGGCTGTCATGTTCTTTCCCCGGTGATTCTGCATTCATGTACCAGAGGAAAAAGCCTTCCCATCTATACTAGATGACAACCCAACTCCTGTTTATTCCTTTAGCAAAGGAAAGCAGAGTTAACTTAGTCTTATATTTAAAGACAAGCAGGAAAAGTTATCCCCTTTCTTCTTCACCGCAGGCATCTGTTACAGCAATAAGCGTCTCGAAGCAGCCGGCCTGGAAAAGCTTAAAAGGTGCACGACAGGAATTCTTGTTTTCTTTTTGAAAATTTGAGATGAATTTGGGGGATTGCAGGGGGAACCCTAAGCACATGACAGTCAGAAATATTCAATTTGCAGTATCATAAACACGCCCTGCTAAGTAGAACATTTTTCTGTATTGAGACAACAAGCGTCTTGTCACAAAGAGGTTTTTTTGTGGTTTTGCTGTTTGTACTGATACCAACTCACCTATATATTTTCTATTTGTTCTTGAAGTATTGCAAACATTTGAATCTTTATGCTGAACATTATGTGAAAGAGAAATTTTCAGGTACAGAATAGCTGAAATGTGTGCAATTATCTCTATTGTCACAGGACACAAGAGACAATTTTCTGTATGAGGTATACAAAGAGGCTTTTTTACTTGGTGTCTGTAAAAGCAAACCTTCTGAAATAAGCAAGTCTGTCACAAGTTTATCGCTTTTGTCCTCTTTCAGCTGCTAAAAAAAAAAAAAAGGACAAACAAGATACAAGAAGAGTGGTTCAATTTCATATAGTGGAAAATCAATCAGATGCAGAAAAGCCAACACCTTTAATACGACATCACAAAGATGGAGTGATAGATCCTTATCTTGACATGGTAAATTTCACTGTCAGTAAAGTCTGTATTTGCAAAACAATAACAGTAATTTTTAATTGCTGTTGTCGCAGTGCTATCTTTGCCCATTTTCCTCACATAGAAGACTGAATTTTAATTTCCTCAATCCAAAATTGTTTGAATATTATCTTATCTTCTGTCTACCTTTGTCAGCTCTGCCAAATATTTCCTCAGAGAGTTGGGGGCTTTTCCATACATAAATCTCATGCAACATGCAGGGTCCAAGCTTCTGTCTTTTTTGCATAAACAAAGTGATGTTAACAAGTCAGTGGACAAAGACCAGTGCTTTCACTGATTTTATAGCTAGGGTGAAGTTGTTGAGTTTTGAAGCCTTATTATCTCCTTTCCCAGGCAGATATTTACATGCCTGGGTAATCCAACATAACACAAAATGAGTAATGCAGAGATTCAGAATAGATATCATCAAGGCTATAAATGTACAGAGAATTCAAAACATTAAACATCATGAGGGATTTATTCTTTGCGGCAGAGTACAGATTTCTAAAATGCAGCAGCAAATTCATTAATTAGTTCAGGGATTAATACTATTTGAATAATTTATAAAAAATTTTGGAACATGCTATGAAATTCCATTGAATGGTACTGTGAGAAGATAAATGCTTTCATTTGAAATTTTAAGTGCATGGAGATCAGCCCCTTTAAGCACAAGGTTCAGATCAGTCTAAATACGTCTATAGTTTGTAGGATAAAAAGCTTGACAAAATGTAAGAGGTTTTTTGATGTTTTGTTTTGGATGTTTTCTTTTATGGTGGTTTTTTCCATACTGGTGTCTCTTACCAGATGGTTTGGTAGTTCCTCAGATTGTAACAGGTAACTGCACCAAAGGGAGCCTCAGCTGCCTGCTCAGCTCTTTTGCTAAGAAAGAGACTTAAGACACTGAGTACTACACATATTCTGTTTGCTTAACACTATGCCTGCATAAACTTTTTTTTGCTACTTCTTTTTGGGTGGAACAAGTTAATCATAATGCTCTGAATACAAGGACAGAACAGCAGAGAAATTTACGAACAATATGCAAGTGTGAATTCACCCTGGGATTTGGACGTAGCTGTATTTTTGGTACCTACACGTAAAAGGCTTGAGGGACTAAAGCTCTTTTAGCAGTTGCATAGGTTATACAGTTGTGGATAAAAGGAAATCAACTTTTCCAAAATCATTCACTGGTTGTTAACTGGAATGTATGTGTTTCTGACAGCAAGGATAATTCTGCACATATACAGGATACAGGATATTTATCTCAGTTTTCTGCAGCTACAGCTCTTACATTTCAATTTTTCAGAGTTGTAAACATTGTCAAGGGCTTAACTGGAAGAAAATTCTTCCGGAAGAGATTTCTTATGAATCTGAATTACTTGATTGAATTTCAGGTGATTTCTCTTAGTCCAAGAGGACAAAGAGTGAAAAAAATCAGATGTTGTCCAAGAACATATTCCTTGTTAATCTGGGAAAGTTGTGTGAAAGATTTATACTTTGTCTTTGAAAATAGCCTGAAAAAATAGTTGCGTGTTTCAGAATTAGCAGTTTACTACCTGAACAAGCATCACATTATAGTTAATAAAGTTTGTAGTGATTATTTGAACTGTTCTAGGACACCAGTAAAATTTAAAATAGAATTTTTATTTGATTTTTTGTTTTTTTTGGTAACAGTATCCATTAAGTCAAATGGTAGCTCCAATAAGAAAGTGATACTCCTTTTTGAAAGAGCTTCAAAAATTAAATTAGCAGACTCTTGCAGAATGGTAGTAGGTAGCCTTACTGAAGATTTGGAAGTGCAGAACGCTGGGTAGTGTTCTGTCCTGATGATGATGTCCTCCATTTTCAACATATTGTGGATTGAACAAATTTAATTCTAGAGTAATTTTAAACCCTCTCCATAGTATGCTCTTGGGAAGAAGATAAGACAGTAAATCTGCCTTGGCACCCTGCAATCCACTACAGAAGAAGTAGATCTGTCATGCTTTTTGGAAAAAATAGTGATGGCAGAATTTGTCCCTCGGGTGCACTGGTGGGACTGGTAAGGCATCGTGCATCTGCAGATGTGGGTAATTGCAGGTGCTGCAGCACAGAGAACTGAAGAACAGAGGACAGGCTGAGTCCTCCAGCGGGCCTGGCTGTCCCTCATCAGCATCCCTCTACCTTTCCCCTCAGCACTGCTTGAATGAAGTCCTGTGTTCTCTGAAATTACTTCCTATAAAGCATGGGCTCAGTAGAACATCTGTATATCTAAACTTCACACTGATATATTCTCACCAATATCTCCACAGTTTTTGGATCAGACTGACCACTCTTCTGAAGGATTCATTATTGGCCCCTTCATGTTGTCCTACTCAATTTTCAGCAAAACTCTGTTCTTTGATCCTTGATACATTTACACCAAGAAATTTCTTTAAAATTAGAATATAATCAAACATAAATATATTTTACTTTTTATAAAAGGACTCATCTATCTAGGTCTAAAATTTCAGCACAAATTAATGTCATAGAATGGTTTGGTTTGGAAGGGACATTAAAGATCATCTAGTTCCAACCACCCTCCCAGGGGCAGGAATACCTATAGCTTCTCTGGTATATTGTTATCATAAATTAATTTCTAGTGCAAAGGGAAACAATCCTTTAAAATAGTGGCCTTCAGTCATTTGTCTTGTATAACTAACATTTTGATCTTATTATGAAGATGAATAGGGAGGAATTACCTGTTTGCTTTATATCAAAGGAAATTTTAATTAGCTAACAATAGAAAAGATTTTTGCCAATTTTAACAAGTACTTCATATACTATTTGTCATTTCATGTCCAATGAATTAATACATTTTTTTTGCTTGATATTCACACTCAAATGTAAATGGATACTTACAAAGGCATAATATCAAATACCTTTAAACACATCATAAAGTGAACATATTTTTTCTGTTCTATTTAGTCATCTGTGACTCTTTGGAAGATCGTGTTTCTGGAGCTGGCACCAGGTGCCCCCTGGGCTACTTTCCTTGTGGCAATATCACGAAGTGTTTGCCCCAACAGCTGCACTGTAATGGCGAGGACGACTGTGGGAATCGGGCTGACGAAGACAACTGTGGTACGTGGCTGAGACTTCTCTTTGTGTCTAGCACCTGTAGCCACTGAAACCCAGGCAGTGCTCACACCAAACACTGGGCTGTGGAGAGTCAGGAATAAGAAAGCTACATGTTTTGCAGAGGATGCAGCAGGTCTGCTTTAGCTAACAGAGCCACCCAACAAACTATTTGCTAGAGAAAGAATAATGAGCCTCATTTTTCTTTGGATATGGTATCAGTTTATCCAATTTTTTCCCTGCTTTGAACTTCTTTGTACATGTCATTTTGATGTGTACAAATGGATGTATGTGATCAATCAAAGATTGTTGTTGAGGAGAGATACACGTGTGCTCCAACAGAGTTTATGAAAAGCTTAATGGGACCTAAAGCAGGAAACATAATTTAGAAGAATTTTCAAGGTTTTTCAGAAATCAATTATGCCCTAATTTGGGACAAACATGTGCCTCTGTGAGTGTACTGTGCAAGCTGCACTACCAGCAGACTTTGGGGGTGGAAAATGTAAAAATCTCAGGGCGTACACATAGTCAGGTCACTTCTGCATGTGGCTTTGTCCTTGTCACTCCTAGCCCCTCTGGATGGTAGCTGTGACCTTGACTTGGCTTGTAGGCTTTACCTCTACTGCAAACTGGGTAGGGCCAGGGTTTGCTGGGGCACTCACCTGTTCATGCAGCTTACTTATGAGCATGGCTCTGACATCTCTCACTCAGAGTTTGGACACAGCTCGGAGGTGGCACAGGCCTGGGATAGTCTGGCAAGGGGCCCCTATATTCTGTGAGGAGAGAGCTTAGCCATTTGGTTGTGAGCTAAGACCACAGGGAGAGAAAATCAACTCTAGCACGTTTTATTTACTGTTATTGTCACCTTACATGCAGCCTGGATATTTTCAGAGGTGCTCTCCAGAGCTGCTGATCCCTGGCAGATAGGGGAAGTAAGCTTCCTATTCCTTAGTAGTTTTCCTGTAGCCACAGAGGAGAGCCACATGCACGGTGCCCTGCCTCACACTCTGCCTCCAGCTCCCCAGAGCCAAGCAGCTGAACTGTTTGCCTGTCCCAGACAGGCACATTGCCATCACATCTGGGTGGGAGGAGTGGGAAGAATTAAAATATTAAGTAAAACTTCCAAGCTATGTATACTGAAAGAAATTTTCTGAAAGAAATTTCAAACAACATATGGTAAAAGTATTTTTCACCAGCACTCTCAGAAAAGTCAACAAGGTCTTGAAAGTAATTCTTCTCACTGCATGTGAAGCTGATTTGTGCACCTATGTGAAGTATCTTATGATTATACCGATGAAATTTCAGTGTCTTATTCCATATGAAAGTGATTTTAAATTCTAATCCCATCTAATGGACCTGCACAATTTTGTAGTTTTGTATCATTCACTGATGTTGTAAACATACTTTGTGTTGTAAATAACCAAAATCCTTTACAAAAATGGCTTACTCTATTCTTTTTCTGTAGTCATCTTGACCTACAGTAGCAGAAATTGCTGGTGATGATGCCCTCTTATGTTTAAGAAGTCCAAGGACCATAAACAGTTGCTTTATCCATATTTCTTTTCTGTATAATACCACAAAATCCATCTTACAAGGACTTGATGAAAGATACAGCTTAATATAATGTTAATTAGGTTATACACAGTTTTGTAATGGGAGGTACAAGACAGTATAGAATCACAGAATTGTTTAGATAGGAAAAGAAATTTAAGGTCATTGAGACCATTAATCACAGAGCTATTCACATCTCATCTTATTACTGATACAGAACTGAGGTATTCTTGGATTATGATTAACCAATTTCAAAAATTCAATTAGGACTAACACGGGTTATCAGTGAGCAGGGAGAGTGCTGCAAGAAGTGATTTATTATTGAGCCCTGAAGCAACAAATTGTAAACTTTAAGTCCTTTGTAATGCCTTGGTGTTCTTCTATAGAAATGAACATACAAAACAATTCAGCTGTGCTATTGAATCCTCTTCCGTGTATAGTAATTCAAGAATGAGTTAGCCTTGATTTTTGAAAACCTAAATTACAAAAGATGAAGAGTGTTTGCATTGACTCACTGGGAAAACTATACTGCTGGTGTTTTTCTCATATCTTGACTCCCTCTTCTCTTTTAGAAATCCATTATTAATGTAATATTCAGCAGTGATGTTTTCTCAAAAATTAGTATTGCAGTCAAACTTTGTTGTACAGTTAAAGAAAGAGTCACTTCCTTGTCTGAGGATATGGAATATCCTGCTGAGATTTTCTGCAATGACTCCACATGTAGTAAGTGGGGAGATCTTTGTGGGATAATTCTGTTTTGTGACTATTCATCTTGCTTAAAATACAAGAAAAGAGGCTTCAGTGATTGATTCCTGAGACAGAGAAACCATCTGTCTTCTTTTATCCCTGCAGTTCCTAGGACCACTTCAGTATGCCTGCCTCAGCCAGCAGTTATACCTGGCTCCTTCTTCCCATCTTTTTAAAATTTACAACTAGTTTCCAGTTGAAGTCATTGTCCCTGGTTACACAAAATAAATTAAAAATTAAATTTTTCCACTATAGTAATTGTTTCATGCAGTGCCGTTGGAAATTTTCATTTTATCCACGGGTTATTCTAATTAAATAGCTCAACTTTTCAATTCCTGAACACTTTTGCATCAATTTGAGGAACTTTGAGGTGACCAGTCTACAGGATTCAACCCAACAAGTGAGGGAGGGAAAAAATCCATGTAGAGCCTCAAAGGAGTTCAGACATACCCATTTTTTTCTTTTTTTTTTTAATGCATATATCTCAAACAAACCTAGGTAAACCAACTGTCTCACTACTAGTTTTGTCAGTAATGATAAAGCACTGTCTTAAGCCTACAGTAAAACCAGCTGTATAGCATGGAAACACAAAGCAAAATATCTCATTAGATGTGTCATTCCAACTATCTTGTAGTGATTCCTTCCTTTTTCAAAGAACAAATTTGTCTCATTCCCCACTTCATTTCTATAAAGAAATTATATCTGTAATCTTTGTAAGATTATATTTGTAAGAAATTATTGTTGTAAGAAATTGTTGTTGTAGTCTCTGAGATTATTTGCAGTATTAATCCTGTTTCAGGCACTGTGGGCCTGGTAACAGCAAAACATGATTATGAATATTTCAAGCTAAACCAAATCCTCACTGAGAGATGTGTTTTCAAATGTGCTGTAATCACTGCTCATATCCAGCCCAGGCACATAAAGATTGGCTTTATGGTGCCCTCTTCAATTCTGCTTCCTCTTTTACTTCCACCCTCCTCTCCATGTCCAAATAATAAACTTAAAACTAAGGTCCAGAATAGTGAAGATCTCAAATTAGGATCACAGGTAGAGTTGGGAACAGACTCAGGCTGCTGTGTCAGTGCTTAACCTCAGGGTGTGGATATCCTGCTTGCCAGCTCAGCTTCAGCATTTCTTCCACTTCGGGAAAGGAGTGAGTTATAGCTGATATTTCACAGTAGAGTGAAGCCACTCATCTTTGAAAACTCATGCCTTTGCCACCTAGTTTGTTTCCCAAAATCAATAAAATACTGTGTGTGATACCCTAATGGGGAAGAGCTTGAGGCTATATAATAAACTGCAATAAGAAGAGGCAGCTGGCAATTTATTATGCCTGCACTGATGGGAGGCTCTGCTTGAACTATGGCTAGATAACCTTAAATGTGCATAGAAAATGCAATCTTACCTTTTGAAAATATAGTCCATCAAGTAGAAGCGTGTCTCTCTACAAATCTGGCATGAAAATAATATTTTTAAATAAAAATAATTTAAAGTTTTGTCATTTTTCATAAAGATTATGGTTTTGAGGAATTTCCTTTTTTAGACTTGAGAGAGCACTAAATTTTACTCTGCTGTTCTGTTCCATGCTCATCCTTGCTGAAGCACAGAGTTCTTAATTTGGCTGAGGGCATTGTGAAGAAATTTAGCCTCTATCATGTTTCACTTGGAGTTCCTTTTGTATCTGTTTGCAAAATTCAAAATGTGCAGGGAAATAAGATATAGCAATTCCAGCATGCTTCTGTGCCCCAGCTTGTTTAAAGATCAAGTTGGCAAAGCAACTTTTTACTGTCTTGTCCTACTGAGACTGTTTGATTTCAAAGATAATGGCCTTAGCCTAATTTTCCAGGGAAGAGTTTTCCCATTTATTTACAGCTGTAAGGTTTGATTCTGTAGCTAGTTGGCATTTATAGATGGGAAGTTAGAACATTTGTTTACTTCACTGATTTTTAAACATGAACAAGGATAAATGGGCATAACCACAAATTCTGCTCACCTAGTGCTGTGGCAGTGTTGACATGGGAATTGTTCCTAAAATAAGTAACAAATATTTCTTACATCGAAGACATTACTGCTGCAATGTTTCTGTTAATGCAGTCTAAACAAGCCCTAGGCAAACTCTTTGATGTCCAGTGGCATACTAAAAGTGCCAGGTACATATTCCCAAGTACAAATTCATGGAAAGAAGAGTTTTGAGATCTCTGCCTTCACAGTGATGTTTAATGATAAAACAAAAATAGAACTAATAACAGTAGATAAAAACAACAGTTGATTAATGAAAAACAAAAATAACAGAACAACAATATTTATGATGTAGCTTTTCACTGAGCCTACATGTGTTTTATCATGTCAAGGTGTGTGTTTGTTTAGATGAACAAATTTTGACTCGTGAAATATTAAAAAAACATATGAAAATTATATCATAACATAAATGTTCTCCATTCATTTGGAAAAAGATAACTAACACCGCCAGTAATCATCCATGGTTATTTTTGTTTTCAAAATATCTACTCTCTGAAGAGCTTTAGCAACACACAAAAATAGTTCTTTCATCTGTTCCTAATTAAATATTTAAATTTTAAATATTATGCTTTATTTTCTTTTCTTTTCTTTTTAATTCCCTCATATGCCTTCTACTTAGAGGGCTGAATGAACAAGTTTTTGTCCTAGATAAGGGTCAGCTTTCCCTGACTAAAATTATCCTACTGTTACATGAAATGATAAAAGCATAGTGTTCTCAGTGGAACAACTTTTGTGTAATTATCTCTGCTGGATACAACACTGGGTCAGTTCCCATTTTGTAGTCATAACACACTAATTACAAAGTGCTGCAAAAATCCTTAATGCAGTTAAATTTTGAACCACTGAGAGACTGAATAGATGTATTTCCTGTCTGATGTTCTAAGACCTTTGTTGCAATAGTTCCTCATTCCATACATTCTGCTGGATCACCAGCCTGATTTCTTCATCAGAACTCTAAATTAGCTGTGATGTTAATGTGATGCCAGTTTTTGGGGAGAAGCCTCCTGGTAAACTGCAGTGAAGCTTACCTCCATTTCTTGTTTCAAAACCATCAGCTGTCAAATTTAGTTTGGAAAAAATATAGAAACATAATCAGACCTCAAAAGGTACTGGGCTTTCCTCTGGACTTTGCATCCTACCTGGCCAAATTGAAAACATATTTTATATGTCTGGAAGACTGAGATTAATCCCTGTTTCTCTGTTGCTAATATAACTAACACTTTGTGTCAGCATCCTGTAGCTACAGGTTCTGAAAATCTCTTGTATGTAAAGTAGAGTTGTACTCATTTCTTTATCAACAATCCTGCTTTCAGATTTAAAAGTTTTTCCTAACTTCCATTAGGGTTTGATGGCACACAAACATGCAGTCAAAATCTATACAGTTATTGGATTAATCATGTTCTGTTCTAATTTAAAATGGAAACAATATGACTGATGTGATATCTCCAGTCACACCACCTGGCTTATGAACCAAAGCCAAGCTCAGTGAGAACTGACCTGGACTGACTCCACTAAAATCAATGGAGAGACTCACACTGTCTTCAGTGAGCAAAGAATCATAACCTACCTGAGTTGGGAAACTAATAAAAAGCTCATATGTTTCAAAAACCCAATGTTTGTTACTCATGTACCAGCCTTCCTCAATAGATCTGGAAAAGACTGGAAGCACTGTGCTAGCTGTGGGGGCTTTTTCCTTTAGATGAAGTTGTAGTCTCCTGCAACGTGTCACAAAAAGAGCAGATATAATATGCTGTCTCTTCCCATGCAGTCTGTGATACATAAATTTTATAAATAAATTCCTCAATCTTTTTTATCTCAAGCTGAATTGGTTGAGTAGGTACAGTTTATGCTTTGTTTAAAATTAGCGTTACTGTCCTATCACACTACTGAATAGCTCTTATGCTCCATCTCAGAACTGGTTGTTAATCTAGGCTCTTCATTTATTACTAATAAATCTCTAGAGGAAGTGTTTATGTGCAAGTAACACTAGTGCAAGTCCTATTTAGAATTAAAAGTATTTTAACATAAGAATTGTAAAAACTGAAAGCACCAGAATTCTTATGAATTTCAAAACAAAAGTCACAGACATTGGACCTAATCCCTTGCACTTCCACAAACCAGACTCTTTTGCCATGAATGGGACATTAAAAAACAGCAACTACTGTTACAGGTTTGACTACACTTTACGTACAAGAAATAATAAATGGAGAATGGAAGAAAAAATGTGCTAGGGTTTAATTTTTTTTAAATCTTTTTTTTGTAAGCAGTATCTTTAATTACGTAGAGCAGTTAATGGAACAAAGTATCCTGGGCTATTTTGAGAGCACGAGTTTCCTGAGTGTTTAAAAAGTTGGTTTCTGGCCAATTTTGCTGATCGTTCTGCAAAACTCTTTTTTTTGGCAGCTAGGCAATGGTTGCAGTGTGTCTGCATTTGTTTTTTAATCACAGTGTCACGGCCACATTTTTCTAGTCTAGTGAAGCAAGAACAGGCATGCAGATTTAATTTGTTTCTGACTCCAGAGGAGTTTTTTGCTGGCTAAATGTATTTACCATTGTGTTGCTCTCAGCCCTGAGAGGTCTCTGAACAAAGGATAGCATTCCACTCCCCAGTTGTAAAGTTCACTTATAGACATTCACTAAGCTCTGTCGAGCTCCCAGGCTGGAAATCACACACAGAGGTTTCCAAAAGAACTGGGGCAGGGAGTGGCTGTTTGAAGTCTCGCACCTGTTTGCCTCTAAAAGCACAGACCTCACCTGTTATCGTGTGCCACACCGTCACCAGGTGACTGGCTTGCTAAATAAGTTACAACAGACCACCTCTCTTTCTAAAAGGACCTATAAAAATTCAACAGGATAAACATAGTACCAATCTATATAATGTGATGCTGTTTTCATATGTGTTTCTTTGAAGGTCTGTAAACTAACACAGAATTATTGCTGTTCTGTATATTCATTAAATCACCTCCTAGATTTCTGTAGCAGAAATCTAAATTTCTATGGGGTATTTTGAAACATCTGTACAAAAGATATATGTTTTAGTATTACAAGATTGTTCATAAGGGATGAGAAATTACGTTTTTGTCTCAGCACATTGCAGAAGACCTTGATGTGTTTATATTTCAAATTAATACTAATAATAAATGATGTTATAGTTGGTGCCATGTTTTCCTGGCATGGCATTTTTTTCTCATCATACTTAAAATATGAGATTTGAATGT
The DNA here is from genome assembly GCF_041296385.1 of Aphelocoma coerulescens. Taxonomy (NCBI): domain Eukaryota; kingdom Metazoa; phylum Chordata; class Aves; order Passeriformes; family Corvidae; genus Aphelocoma; species Aphelocoma coerulescens. The sequence continues at coordinate 36,005,660 of NC_091017.1, forward strand.
ATGAGGTGCTATTCAGTTTTGAGCCCTAGATAGAAAATTCTGTTTATGAAACATACAGTAAATACTTGACAGTCAATAGTATAGTCAAAATGTATCAAATACCTGGGAAAAGATAGAATTTTCAAGCTTCACATGGAATTTTTTCATATATGGCCAAATTTTATTGTCATTCCCATTCATCCACAGTATAAGGCACTGAAATAATAAGGTTTACTCTGATGTGCAAATATCGGCACATGGAATAGCTTTGCTGAAATTTTGGGGGTTTTTAATCAATTTTGTTACTGAGATTTTTAAATACTGTTGGTAAATAAGAGGAACTTGCATTTCACTACACTTATGTCTCTCTTGGTCTCCACTGTAGTGGCTTACTGCCAAGGGAACTTTCAAGAAACTAAAGGTTTTATAGATTCATTCATGCTATTTAATTTTAGAAATTGAAAATACTTCAAGAAAAACAGAATAGAAAATCAGAATAATTTATATATATTTAAAGTATTGTTACAAAACTAGAAAACGCTATGCACTTATTTCACAGGAATAAAGATGCAACATTGAGAAGATGTTTATCTTTTGGAAATTTGAACCTGCCTGTTTTCTTAAAAGTTGCACTAGCCTAATTAAGTTGCTTTAAAACCAAAAATAAACTTGTGTAAATATGTAATCTGGTTCATCCAGAGAACTGTAAACCTCATGCAAATTGGTTTGTTTCCTGTCTCGTTTACTGTGATAGCATTGTAACATATAAGCTACAGACCAGCTACATGTGATTTCAGTTAACCAGCAGGTACAGGACACATGTGTGCAGTGTCACATGCAGTGACATGCAGATTGGTGTGGGGAAATTGTCTTTGAATTGATTGATAAGGTGTCCAGCTCTAAGTTCTTAATTTTTTCTGCTTGGAAATTTAAACTGAGATAGTGAAATTCCCTGCCAGTTTTGAATGCTCCAGGTACCGCAGCCCTTGGTTTTGTAAAATACCTGTGTGGTTTTGGTCTTGCAGTAAGTTATGAGGCTGTATCTGGATGCTCCAACACTGTGGAAAAGGGCAATTCTATTCCTTCATCTGTAAATATTTTTAAAGGAAATGCTTCTTGTCTGGAGGACACAGGTTTTCCTTGTACTAAAAGATATCTCTGGGAAAACCCTGACATCATTCCTTACCGCAAGAGAAAGTTTATTTGAACAACTGACAAAAAAGAAATATGTCCACAGGTTATGACCACCAACAGCCATGCAAAATCAAAGGGTGACACAGAGTCTCTTTAGAGTGTTTGTGCATTTAACTGATAGCATTTCCCTGCATAATAACCCATGGTCGAGAGAAGGGGGAAGTCACATGGATAGCGTCCTCATCATAAGCTCCATACTAAGTAAGAGATATGTCTTTAATTGAGAAAAGAAGATACTTTCTTGGATCTGTCACTGAAATGATTACTCAAACTTGTAGTTTTTCAGGATTAGCATGATCTTTCTCATTTCCATCAGAAGTGGTAATTGGCAAATTTCAGCAAGAAACAGCATATTAATCTGTAGTCAGATAAATCCAGTTTTCCAGCACTTATTTCACTTATCCCATGTAGAGGAAGACTTGATGATATCTTGGTTTCTGAGGTCTCTTTTTTTTTACAGAAGCACAGCCAACATAATCTACTTTAGAACAAGCTCAGGGTAAAAGCAATTTCTCATCTGAGCTGTACTCCCTCAAATGATAGATTTGGGATTTCAGGACCAGTACTATTACCAGTCATTTCTTAAAGTGTTTGGAGAACCTCGCCTCAAAAGAGGTAAACAGGTCACAAACCTTCATGTAAACTCTAAATGGCCACAAAGTGATTTACAGTTCTGCCACAGAGTGCTTCACCGAATGGTTGTACTAAATACACTTATTTGCACAATACATTCTTTCAGGATTTGACAAAGGTTTGGATAAAATAGAGACTGTCCCATGCTTGGGCACAAAATCTGGCCCAAAGTGTATCTTTCTGAAGGTCAAAAGATGTTCAATAACTTGTTTTGTTATATTCAGATATGCCTTTTTAGTTCTAGTAGAAAACATGCCATGAGAAAAGCCCATTATTTAACATGAATTTACTAGAAACACAAAACAGCTGGAATAATTCCAGTACAAAATAATCCATCTTCTCTGTGAATTTTTCCCTTATTTTTATGGCCACTCAAAAATACACAACTGCCTCTTCCTCAAAAATGCTGATGAACCTCCCCTTTGTAGCAAACTGCTTATTTCCATTAGTGTGGGAGGCACTGCTCATCCTTTTTCTCTGCAGATGTGAAATGCATTGATGGTCACCTCTTGTACATGCTTTGTCACATGGCAAAGCATTTTAAAAGTACAAAAATGTGGAATAAAAATCTCATGTATCCACTCCTTAGTGTCAGAACCAGGGAAATGCAGAAAAATTATATGTTCATTGGCTTACAGGAGGATTAGAATTTATGACTCCTAACTGTATATTCGGAATCTGCAGACAAGTTGTTTGTTTTCCAAAACTTTCTATGAACATAGTTATGAATTAGAAAATCCAAGAGTGTTTTGATAGTATATTCCTGACTGAAAAACATTTATTTGAGGTGATTAATACTTCAAGAATAATGTCATTTTTAAACCATCTTTCCAATGTTCTTTTTAAAAATCTTACCTTCTCCATGTATGCTGTATTCCCACATGTCACTGAGTCCAGTCATACAAATGAAAGTCAATGGATGTGCTCTGGTTAAATATGCAGGAATAGTGATAGAGAAACCCTCATTGTGGTCCCATCTACAGGGCAGTAGGTTTTTAAGGCACTTGGCACTTGACAAAGGATTTGTTCTCATCACTTCAGCAATTGTACATTCCATGCTGCAAGCAGTCCTAAAACTGAGCTTCTTTTGAGCATTTAAAACAGGCAGGAGCAGGTTTGCCAAGTACCTTTCATTTTGTCCAAAATGCATTAGGCTGCTTCTGAATATTAGTTTAATGATCTAGACTGGCAAAACTGCTAATGGATCAAAGTAGGTGCTCTTGAGGAAGTTAGTAAAATGTTCTTAAATGCCATATCAGGTCTGTCTTTTCTCTCACTAGAGCAATTTCTGAAGACAGGCACTTATGATTGCTTTGAATCTTTCATCTTTCCAATTCATGCATAACAAACAAATAACTAGATAAAGGACAGTTTGTCTGAAGTTACTTAATCTTTCATAATATCATTAATCAGCATGTATAACAGATCTTTTCAGCTTAGACAGCAAAGAGGCAAGCATCTCTCAAAAACAGCTTCATCTGTAGGCAGATTTCAGGAGATGCTTTCAAGGAAGTTTCTCTGCCTGTCTGAGAAAACAACAACTGACGTGTAATGGGACATGAAAAATGAGAAGCCATTTCAAAATGGGAACAGTTGCAAAGACGTAAATATTTTGTATTTCTCCTTGCCTATTTTGAAGCCAATATAGTAATAATGCTTAGTTAAATATAAAGATTTATAGAGAAATGTCCATGAGGAACTGTATTTAAATATACCTAAACTATTAACCCGTAAAATTACATGGGTAAGGACATTGCCAGTACATCATAAAGGTGAATCTAAGACTAATGACTAGCAAGGCAGAGCCCTCCTGAGAGTTCTCATACAAATGTTGTTTTGCAGTAGGTATCCTTGCAGTGTGCTGCTTTCAATTGTCACAGATGCTTTGGCTTACCAGCTAGTGAGTGCCAGCCCAAGGAGCATTTCTGCTACTGCTGCATGCTCATTAAAAGTGATGCTTTAAATTAAAATCGTGTGGGCCTTGTCAAAGCTGAAGAGCAGTCAGATTCAAATTAAGAAAACTAAAGTCAGACTCAAATCAATAAAACTAAAATCCAGTCACAGCTTTTAAAGGCGAGTTCCTGTTCTCTTTCCAGCTGGTTTTGAAAGCCGCTACCTGATCAGTTAATTTATGGATCCCAGTTATACAATAGACTCCCAAGAAACAAATAACTAACAGATCTGTAGTTATTTCTAGCACCACTATATCTAGAAGTGTCCATTTGTTGGAAGGAATTGAAAGATTTGCTCTTAAATTTTTGCTCTTATAACCATAAACTGTTCAGTTCCAGTACACCTGTGCACAGTGACCAAACTGGTAATATGGAATCATGCTTTGTTTAAGATGCACATTAAGCTTAACATGAACACTCTGACTTGCATATGTTACACAAGTCCCTCCTTCTCTTGAAAAGCAGTGTTCCTTTGGTCTTCATCTAAATTTTCAGGAAAGAACTTACAGGCTGTGATAGTCAGAGTCATAGTAATCATGCCAACTTTCCTGACAAAGTGGCAAACCCACGTTTAAGGAGGTCAGAAAATACGGTTCCCTCTCATTTTAAGACTCCTATGTAAATAAAAATTTCTGAAGTCACAATTATATTTTTTTCTGTGACTGTCATAGAAAATGTTGTTGTTGAAGGTATAATAAGCTGTTGCTACTCTGCAGCTCGTATTGTTTGTAGATATGTACGATTAAGAAGCTGTATAAAGATAAAGTTATCTAATGCTCTGGAATAAAAACCGGTATTAATTAGATAAAAATTGATGCAAATAATTAAGTGAAGACATTTATACCTTCTATTTCAATATCTTCTGCTTGTGGTCTATTTATGCTGTGTATTTTTGGTTTTTTTTATTAGAAGACAACAATGGATGGTCACTGCAATTTGATAAACATTATACAAAGGACAAATACAATAAACTGAAATCTCTGTATGCATTTCAGACAAAGACACCTGAGTGCTGTAAGTAATCACAGATATTATTTGAGTGGTTATTAATGATGATTCCTAGAAAGAAATACAGAGCAAATATATTTTTATCAGGAAATTTAGTGCAGTTTCACTTACGGTAAAACAGAATTAATATCTCAAATTAACAAATGTTATTTTGAAGTTAATTTCAATTCCATTAAGGATGATTCATTTTCTGTAAGAGAAGTGTCAAACATACTGCAATTAGCATATGCCAGTTAGGAGGGTAATATAAATGTTTATCTATATATGCTGATACCACTGGAAAGAACATGGAACAGGCATATATTTCAGAGTGAAATGAAGGCAACATTCCTCCCGGTTCACTTTTTTAAACATCAAATGAAATTTACAAACCCCCTCCACTTATGCAGGTCTTTGTACAGAGTTTTGATTCTGCTGGCTACTATGATGATCAAAGACTCCCTGACCCATTCTTGACCCATTTTCACCCATAGAATTGTGCTCCTTCTAGTAATATAAGAGTGCTGAATAATCTAAGGAAGTGCTGTAAAAAACCCATGCCAGTTTCCTGTATATCATGCCTAAGGTTCAAGAGCTTTCACAAGCTCTTTCACTGAGGTAATATGATTTTTTGTGTCCCTTGATATTTATTGTTAGATTCCTCCCAGGTCTAAATCACTTTTGTAAAACCATGTGCCTTAATTGTGTTTAACAGAGCCTGCTATGTCTGTCTTTGTGCTCGTTGTTCTTTTATACCGTATTTCTTTTCTCCATGTCCCATCACACCACACGTTCCACCTTTTGCCCCAAGTTCTTGTTCTCTTGCAGTGGCTGGTGATGTGCCAGCAGAGTGTACCTGCCAAGGGCTGGAGATCTTCTGTGATGATGCCAAATTACGTGCTGTCCCATCAGTCTCTTCAAACATAACCATAATGTAAGTAGAGAAGTAACATGGTCTCTTGCTCTGCTCAGGTTTGACTGTCAATCCTCCAATCTTTTCACAACTACAGCCTTATAATTATGATCAGCTGATGCTTGGGAAGCACTGTGTCTCTCTGTTTACAAGTACTCTAACATCTTAAGTACAGATTTTCCTTACATAAAAGAGGAGAAAAGAAATTAAGAAACCAAAAAACTCTGTGAACTGATAATTTCATGTTTGTAACAGTGACTTGAACTACAAAGAGTTTCAGTATACCTAAGGAATTCTACAAAAGAAATGCTTCCTTTTAAGATGCAATGCTTAGAACCTTTTCTCATTCTATGATCCTGCCAATATTCCTAGTCTGTGCTCTTGTCTATAAAGTAACCTTGAACTCAGTGGGATGCCCTGCTGGAGCAAATCTATTTAGTTCTCATTTGATGTCTCTGAATACACTGTTATTTCAAGGAACTTAATGTGGGCTGAGTCATCATGCAGATAGGTATGAATAAGCCAAACTTTTTTTAAGAGACCGGAATATGGTTGATGTGTACTTGATTTTCACATTGCTGTTTGAGAGGCAGTTTTAGGTGTGGTGAGCAGGGAGCAGCATCCCGTGTCCTTACCTGAGGATCTCATTTGTAGGTCAGGGTTATGGATCTTTCCATATGGTACCAGTCTCACACGTGGCTGAAGTTCCCCTTGCTGGGTCCATGGTCAAATACTGCAACTCTTCATGATGAAAAGTGATGTGGAATGTCAAATATCTATTTAAACTGGCTGCTGGCTCAGGGTCAACAAAGAGATCAACAATACTGACCCAGCTGTAGCTGTAGAAAAAGCAGTGAGTAGGTTCAGCTGGCTTTCAGGCTAAATTCTCTTCTAATCAAACCATGTCCTGTGGGAATTTTGCTCTTGACAGGACATTTGAGTGTCCCCAATGGAGTTGGGACATAGGGATGCATGAACTGGGACATAAGCTCTATCTGCATTTGAGGTTTGAAATAAATCTGTAGTTTATACTCAGATCTTTTTAATTTTTAGGTTTAACTATTATTTTGCCCATTTTTCTGGGGACATGCGGTTTTTCTTACTATAATGTATTTTTCTTACTGTTTGAATAGATACAATTATACAGACAAACAAAAGTAGCACATTCAGGTGGTTTCATGCTGGTTTTGTTACTTAGCAGTGTGAGAGCAGCCCTTATTAAATAACAAAAGCACTGTAGGCACCTTGGACAGTAGTTTTACTGTGTGCATTCATTCCTACAGGTCTCTTCAGAGGAATCTGCTAAGGAAACTTTCTGCTGATGTTTTCAAGAAATACCAAGATCTTAAAAATCTGTAAGGGAGTGATGAAACATGAAATACCTATCTAGTGCCTAAAATATTCATCCTTTCCTTCTCCCATATGTGCACACACAGAGTTAACATTTAAGTAACAAAAGTGTGGTTTGTCTCACCCTTTGCTACCTTGTGTGTACCCTGTTTGGCTCAAGTACCTTGATTTGACATCTGTGTTTTTGCAAAACCATACTTTCTGCATATTTAATGGGTTTTGTTTATAAACCAGTTTATACCAGAAAAAAGCAAAACTTTAATTTTTGTCTGAAGGATGTTGCATTTATAATAAACAGTAATATGCCAAAATAAATTTAAGTAACTTAATCAATTTATTCTGGAAACAAAGTTTGGAAACACAGACTTCCCATTATCATGGGAAGCTCATTCCCATGGCACGTGGTTTTACTCCTAATTATGTCTGGTACTGATTTGATAATGCCCAATGGGTCAAATTATTATGGCAATACAATACTGTCTTATGTTTTCCAGAGTGTAACATATATGCTGTTCAAAAATCATAGCCTTTAACAAGTTTTCTTGATACAGAAGTAGTGAAATTAAAAATTAAGTATGCAGGGCTTCTATGTCACCAATTTAAAATGTTCTCTAATGGGAAATTGCTGCACTGCAGCACCATCTTGCGTTCTGAAAGCTAAGTCCCATTATGTCCCTTAAACTCTTGAGGTAAGTGTTCACTAAAAGAAATACATCCATACCTAACTGTACAAAATGTTTGTTTCTAATATCGACTTCACACCCTTCTGAGAGATAACTTTACATTTTCCAAAAGGTCTTGAGCAGCGTTTGACAGAAGCCCATTTTGTAAAAGCCAAAGTCAGATTTCTTATTGCTGTTTGTCAGGAATGCACCTAGATGCTTCATTAAGTGTAATTTAATTAAAGGAGTTACGTTTAAATATCATTCAGAGAATTACATTGTAACACTTTAAAATTATTTGAAAAGGATTTAATATTTGCAGTTGATAATATTTTTTTCAACTCATTATTTCATCAAAATAGATTTTAAAATAATTCTTAAAATAGATACAGAAGATTAGTAAGATTTGCTTTACCTTTTTATTATATTGTCTTTAAAATGTAGCATCTTGAGAACTCTCTGACATTAAAAATGGAATATTCAAAAATTATTTTAATTTGTCATTTACTGTGCAAAATTTTGCTTGTAGCAGAGATCTGGGTAAACACAGAGATCAGGTCACAGAGGTGAGAACTGCACGGTTAGGACCTAATCAAGGATGTCACAAAGAATTACTCCATTGTTCATCTCTGGCAAAGCAAGCATCCACTTGAATGATTTCTGTAATTTTGCTCTTTGTGTGAATTCCTTTAAACACAACTGCAGTCTTTGCAGCTATAGCTGTGAAATGGTTGTTGTCAAATTCAAGGTGTAATAACTTTGACAGCTTCTTTTAAAGTATCAAATGTGCATTCAGTTTAGCCGATAGATTTTAATTGGTTACTTATGTTTGCTTTAACTTTGCTTGTTTAGAGAATAAATTGTTTTGGGTTTGTATCTTCTTAGGTATCTCCAGAATAATAAAATCAGAGTCATATCTGAACGTGCTTTTAAAGGTTTATACAACCTGACAAAACTGTAAGTACTGCTTTTAGAATACTGAAGTATTCAGTAGCAGCAGGCAGAGCTCTGAGAGTCACTATGGATGTGTCTCTCTATTTGATTCCATACTGTGAACTTCCAAAACTTTAATTCAATGGTTGAATTGAGAAAGCAAAGACAGACTACGAGCTCTATGTGCAAGCTTATCTGGCAGGACAGTACTTTGAAAAGACAAACTGGCTCCATACTTCAGTCCTATTGCCCAAATCCTCAGAATGGAAGAAGGAGACAGTATGGTACCCTGCAGAAAGCCAAAGAAAATGAAGAAAGAGTAAAATGAAAGTGAGAGCTTGTGGTGGATGAAAACTCTTTAAGACTGTGTTTTGGTTTACAAAAGCAATTCAAAGTAACCAGTATAGGTGATGAAGGAACACTTTTTTTCTTTATTGTGCAGCAACTTTTTGAAAGGTGCTTCTAACTTTTAAGGGAAATGCTCAGTGAAAGAGACAACACATAAATTGCACTGTTTGGTTCAGAATTTTTACTGCAATGTTTTCAAAAGGAAAGTTTTTAATAGTTGTACCTCTTATTCTTTCCATCACACAAATATGGTTGATTATCTGTTATTACAGCTGCTGTTATTATCTTCCCAGACCATTTATAGTACCCCTCCCCATTCATTTTCAGCCTTTCTTTTTCCATTATTCTGGTATCTACATTTATGACTAATATCCTTAACAAAGACTGAATGGGTTCCTGGACTTTCATGGAACAAATCAATCCACAGAAGGGAACTGGAAAGAGACTAAAATATGACACAGTGAAAATATTTAGCTGGCTGTGCTTTCTTATAGATAAGACAAAGTGCTCTACATAATTGCTCTTAAAATCCTTACGAGAGAGAGTCCTGCCTTGCTCTCAAGGTCATGAAAATTACATAGTAAAAAATAATAATTATGAAAAAAATAGGAGTATTCTGATAAATTATCAAGGAAGAAATAGTCTTAAAACTCATTTTCATGTGTCTGCCGCTAATTAATCATTCCACTCATTCATCTTTGTTTTAGATACCTGAGTAACAACAAGATAACAAATTTGGAGCCTTTTGTCTTTGCAGACCTCCACAGACTTGAATGGCTGTATGTTGTTTTCTTATTTTTATGTTTATTTACTCAGTAAATAATTAATTTTAAAAGTAATACATAAATATTTCGATTGCTTTCATTTTTGTGCATAGCTTTACTTTACACATGTTAATAACTAAGGAACTCCTGTAAGACTGTGCTAGATAAAAATGCAATTGGTTTTGATGAGAGCAGAAAATAGTTCTTGAGCCTAAATGGCTTCAATGGTTGATGACTTATAACAATAGTAAATAATGTTTATTAATAATTGCTTTTTACAAATGAATACATTAAATAACCCAACTACTATAAAACAGTAGATGGATATTTTTGGGGCAGGTCTTTTCCTGTAAATAGTGCTTTAAATGTCCAGACAAAATTACTGTCAAAACCTGAAATATTGGTTTATTACTGCTTTTCAGACAGATTTTGACTAAGTAAAGTTATTAAAAATAAGCAAATGATACGTCTTACATTCTTCTGCATGTTTGAGACTGTTGGATTGCCACAGAATACTGTTAGGTTATGCTGCTTTTTTTTACAGAGAATCCATTCAAAATGTCTTGAGCAAAGGATTTAAAATCCTCAAAGGAAAACACTTTTTCTAAGTTGAAAGTAATGATTTTTTCTAAGTTACTTTTTTAAAATTACATTCTTCTGAAAGGAAATTAATTCAATTAATATCTTAACCTGACAAGGAATAGTGTGTTAATTTTTTTAAGTAGTTTGACTGAACTTTTGAAGAAATTCACTGCAAAGCTTGTTACTTTTTATTATCTCTTTAAGACTGAAGTCAATTATCAATCTGATACATATTTTGCTGTAATTTATAGGATAATTGAAAACAATAGGATAAATCGGATCTATCCATTAACATTCTATGGACTCAAATCCCTTATTCTTCTGTAAGTATGAAACAAGATAAAAAGTGTTACTTAAAAGAACAGAATAGGAGGGGCATATGCATATAAAAACCTTTTTACACCAACTCTTTTTGCTCACCCCAGAGTGCTGGCAGTAAACCTGCAGCTTTTCCTTACGCCAGGCAAAATGTGCTGGAGTAGGAGGATTTTGGCAGCAGTGGATATGCAGTGACTGGAAAAGTAGAGGGAGAAGGGTGGGGAAAATTATAAAAGGTGTCACTGGGAGGGCAGCATCGAGGCAGCAGCACCACTGGGTTCCAGGTGTCCTCCAGAGCCGTGGAGTGACACGAGGAGGTCCCACAGTCCCTGCCCCTGGCAGCAGCACGGCCCCCATCCCCAAGACCTCTCTGTGGTCTGCCACTGCCCTCTCCAGCCCGAAAGATGAGGAACCCTCTTCCCCTGCATCCCAGAGGGAAGCCTGCCTCCACATCCCACTTCACGCATCACCCAGAGAAGTTACATGTTCTGGCTGAATAGTAGATTTGTATTGGCTTGCTACATTTCAATTGCAGTGAAGTGGAGTAAACATCTTTCCTGATAATTAGCAAGCTAAGGATAAGATACTGCTGCACAGGATGCCACAGGGAAAATATGTGGAAGTTGAAGAAAATAATACTACTTTCAACACTATTCAAGATTGGAATTTTTTTTTCAGAAGTACATAAGAGACATTAATTTTTTTTCTGTAATATAACTGTACAAATATAACCAGCTGTACTATTCCTCTTTTTATTTTTTTCAGAGAGATGATGAATAATTCTCTTGCTCGTTTGCCTGATAAACCTCTTTGCCAATATATGCCAAGATTAAACTGGCTGTAAGTCTACCTTATTTCACTAGAATAATATTATTTTTTTGTCTTTGCATGGCACTTCCATGCCACTTTTTCTAATGGGGTGCTGGATCCTGCAGAGTGCCTGCTGGGTCACTGCAGGGCTAGTGGTCTGAAGCCATCAGTTAAGTGTGCAGAAGTATTACATGTCTGCCTCCCACTCTCTTCTTTGTAGGCAAGAAGTTCTGGTAGTATTTTTCTTCAATTACCTTAGAATAAGTGCCTATTTTTCTTCAATTACCTTAGAATAAGTGCCTGTGTTTATTTTCAATGATTGATGGGGTTCTTTTATATCTCAGAGACCTTGAAGGCAACCATATCCATCATGTGAGAAATGCCACTTTCATCTCCTGCAGCACTCTAACTGTATTGTAAGTAATTGGATATGCTAGCTAGCTAGAGTGAGATGTGCTTATACTGAACAGCCAAGTGATTCATTACAGCTAGTATAAAAGTTTCCTGAGTATCATGGTTATTTATCTCTTGAGGATATTAAATTAAAATGTTTGAAGGGAGCACCACACAGAATAACTACTGTTTACAATTTACAGCAAAGTTCCACATTGAAATGTGTAACTAAACTTGACTGAAGAGATTTTGGCTGATACTAAGATTTAGAAATTTTCATTATAACCTTTTTCTTGGAGTCAAATATCTCATAATGAGAACCAGCAAACATACAAAACATATAGCTTGTGGCTTATTTTGATTGGCTGGTGGGTTGGCTGGCTCATCAATTTTAGAATTTTCTCCGAAGTTTCTTCAGTGGTGATGTAACCATCTTCAGAAAATCCCTTCTACTTTTTGGTAGATTAGTAGGCTCCATGGTGTATGTCACTTTCAATTTTTAACTCTTCTGCAGGACCCCTACACTTGGTTTTCTCATAGTTCTTAAAATCCAGGTTGTTCATTTAAGGAATAAGCCCAGTGGTAGGTGCAATAAGGGTGAATGAAAAGTTGCACAACCACGTGCCTGTGTCTGAGATATGGTTAGGTCACAAGCCTTCCAGCCCACTTAATCTTCCCTTTAATTGGCCCTCAGCCACTTTACACCAGCCTACCATGGGTCTATGATGTGTGTATATATATGTATATATATATATATATATACACATATATATGCAGAAGTACATGCGTGTATAGGATGGATAGGCAAAAAAATTTATTTACCAAATGATAAAATGGCAAACCTCTAGATGCAACTACCTTGTTAATAGAATTGGGCAAATATTTGAAGATGCAGAGAACTTTTAAAATTTATATAAAATCTTCTCTCCAAAATCAAATAGATATCAAGAAGAAGCAACATAAGTTTGTTTTATTCTTTCAGGGTGATGAGACGAAATAAAATCAGCTCCCTAAATGCAAACAGCTTTTCTTCTCTCCAGTTGTTAGATGAATTGTGAGTAGATCTCTTCTCTTATTTGTACAAGTCACAGAGTTTTGGGATTTATATTGGAAATATCATTCATCATAAATTCTATTTCATGTAACATGCTCAGGAGATGGCATCCTTCCTTAGGGTGTTTTTTTTAATATATACTGAACGGGGAAGAAATAGTCAATAAAGGACATAGTCTGTATCAGTCATACTGGGGCTTCTGCTCACAGGATCATTATGTTCCCTGAATAGAACATTGTTTAACCTTGCATCACCACAGTTAGGTGCATGTGTGCCTTCAGTGTCTTTTAGACCAGCTTGGCAGTTTTGGTTGGACTAAGAATTTTATTCCTGTGTTACTAGGATTTATGCATACTGAAAGTAAGGTGAAAGGTGGAGGTAAAAAACCAAGGTAAAGATGTGCTGTTTAGTCCACGTGGAAGAATTCCCATCATGAAACAATATGTTTAATTAATTTCTAAGCTTCTACTGGCCAAAATAATAGTATTTTACTTTCTTTTTGTTGGAAATAAAATAGCAATAAATTATGTATCTGATGGTATGAATAATGAGACAAAGAGAGATCTGATAGATATAGTTTCCCACCTTGTTTTAACATCATTCTTTTATAGTTCAGGTTTCTGATAACATATAGAATAAATAATATCCTACTTGGCAAATAAAATTGTGTATATTGAAACTGAAAAACTATTCAGTAAAATTACTGTGTGTAGTAAGGACTTACTGTATCCTACCTGTTTCTGCAGAGACTTGGCTAGCAACAAGATTGAATCACTTCCTCCATACATATTTAAAGAACTAAAGGAACTTTCACAACTGTAAGGATTCTTGGTTAATATTATATATAACTGTATATTTCTCATTTCATAGGATGCTTTCAGTCATATATGCCAGGAAAGAGAAGAGCACATTTGTTTGTATGCATCATTTAAGTTCTGCCTAAAAAACACTTATGCCAAAAGCAATTCTATATAGCATTTTGTCCAGAATAATTTTGTAAAAGATGTGCATTTTCATGTCCCAAAGGACAGCATGTTCAAATTCTGCCTTTTTCTAGATCTTTTTAGTACACACAAAAGGAGCTATGCTAGATATATACTGAGAAATTAATAATTTGACGGGAATTTTTAACATGATACCCGGATTCAACTCTAAAAACAGATCATAAACTTGTAAGAGCATCATACAGATGCCTTGTTTACAACTGTTTTGTTCCTGAAAGAGTTCGAAAAAAACACAAGGTAATATAAAACCAGACAGTTTCTCTTTTTCCCGTTACACATACTTAGGCAAATTTTTAAATGCTGCTGTTGGAAAGTCCCAGTCTTTCTTGCATAATCTGAAAGAGACACTAGTCACAACACTGAAGATCTCTGGAGGAGAGGAGGTAGTACTCAAATACAGGAATGACTTATTTTGTGGATTTTCCAGCACAATTGGGATCCAACACATACATTGGGGCAGCCAAGTGTGTACAGCTGCATTTATTGAGTTTGTGCATTTTAATTACAATTAAAAAAAGTTATGTGGAGAAGTAAAAAGGGACATACCTAGAAACACTCTTGCACAGAGCAGCAGCATATAATGCTATTTTTACATTCTAACTTGTCTCTGTCTCTTGAACTCACACCCAAAATCAAGTGTAATTTATTTCTAGATGCATGCAGTTCAGTTAGGTTCTTTTACTTAAAAAGACAAGTCTGGAGAGTTTAACAACTAAATATTTCTGTAGTCAAAACCTTTAAGCATCAGGCTGGGAGGGGTGGTTGTGTGTGAGTGTACATGGCAATAGCACACCTGTGAAGCATCTGATAACTCTTTCCACTGGCTTAGGAAGTTAAAAAACATGAAATGATTGTTAACATTTGTAGTTGTAACTGCCAGGTGTACAAGTCCCTCCTTACTAGTAAAGTAAATGGGTTATGTAGATTGCCTTTGTTTTTGGAACAAGCTGTAAGGAATGTGGCCAAAGTCACTTTTGTTGTATTTACAGGAACCTTTCTTACAACCCCATCAAGAAAATACAAATAGACCAGTTTGATTTTCTAATTAAACTCAAATCCCTGTAAGTATCAAGTTTTTATATTTTAGCTATATTTTCTTTTTGATTATGTACATCTCCCTCAGTAGGACATGGTCCAGAATTTGTTTTTTAAGAAATTGCTCCTGAAGAGTTTAGGGGGAGTTTTTGCAGGTGCACTAACACAGCAGCTCTAACTTGAATTCTGCCAGCAAAGCTCCTCCTAAAACTGTGAGATAGTGCAGCAACAATCTTGCAAATCTGAAATTATCCAGCAGTAGATTTAAGTACATCTTCACTGGTCACTTCACATCTGAGGTAACCAGCTTGGTGTAGAGCACAGCATTGGTTCTTGTCAGACATCACCTCAAAACCATAGAATAGTTTGTTTTGGAAGTGAACTTTAAAACATAGTTCAACTCCCCTGCAATGAGCAGGGACATCTTCAACTAGATCATGTTGCTCAGAGCTCTGTCCAACCTGACCTGGAATACTTCCAGGGATGAAGTATCTACCACTTCTCTGGACCACTTATTCCACTCTTTCACCACCTCATCATAAAAAATTTCTTCCCAATATCTAGTCTAAATCTACAATTTTTTCGTTTTAAACCATCACCCCATGTCCTACAGCAACAGGCCCCATTAAAAGTGGTTGTGGAGATTAAAAACCAGATGTTTCCTTGGACAGAGGTGCACTAGAAGTTTATGATCTGACCCATGAGCTGTAGCCAGCAGTACACATGCCTTTGTTGATCAGACCAGCTTCCTCACAGTGATTTGGCCTCCTGGCCAAATTCAGCTGAATTTGGTAAATGGCTAGTGAACTGAAAATACTAAATCTGTGTAATTGTCATGAAAATAAGCAGCTGAGAACAGAAAATAATAACCAGTTACCTCCTTACAGTCAAACTAAAGCATGATTTTATCCATTTATCTATTATTTAACACCAAAGAACTCATACAACTCAGTGATCATGGCCTTCTATATTTTTAGTTTAAAAAACTGTTAAATCTTGAGATAAATCTATAGGCAGCTGTTTGTTGGCAGTTTGTAGAACACCAGTTCCCTCTTCATATGTTTGATATAGTGAAAACAGTTGGGGAAAGCATTCCCCAGGATTCCTTGCAGCACTTAAATAAAACTAGCACATTTCCATTTTGGGGCTTTTTCAAGTCTGCCAGCAAAAATGCCCACTAACCCACATCAACTAACCACTAAGTCTGTACTTTTCTCCATTTTTCCCTAAATGTGTTCAGAACTCACATGAGTATTACATTCAAAGCTTTGAACAATCATAAGGCTTCCCACAAGCAGAACCAAAGACCTCTGACCAGCTGCACCTCTAACCAGTGAATGGGATGGACTGGAAGGATACAGAACTTGAAGTTCTCAAAGATCATCTTACAGAGTTAAACCTTATAGATCTAGCACTGCAAGGGGAACTTTTGCTGCTTTCAATATATATATATAAAAATTTAAAATAAGGAATCCCACCTGTGTGGCAAAAGAAAGCCAGCATTTTCTCTCACATGCTGTATTCTGTGTCCCAACTTCCTGCTGCTCTTGACATAATGAAGACTGAGTTCCTGGGTTGGTTTGTTTGTCTAGTAAAGCACTCCCTTGGATAAAAGACAGAAGAGATATGTAAAAATATTACTACTAGAACAAGTTATTATTTCCCCAGAGATGATGAAAGAACATCAGTAGAATAGTAATTTGAAAGGGTGACATATTAATCAGAGATTCATGAATTCTCATGACTGAGAGCAGCACTAAAAGAGTTGGTCATGAATCTGGAAGAACAGTGAGTTTATTAAATTTGCAATTCCTTTTGTTCCACTTTAGACTTTACTCAGACTTTCTAGTCAAGTTTCAAAGGGATGACAGATTAGATACAATTAAAGTTCTTCTCTAGTTTCCTATAACCATAAAATCACAACTAAATGCTCATAAAATTTGGGTTTTACTGCTGAGTTTCTATGGCCTTTTACTGAGAATATATTTTTACAGCAGCTTGGAGGGTATTGAAATTGCAAACATCCAGAGGAGAATGTTCAGACCCCTGAGAAACCTTTCCCACATGTAAGTAGATTACTCTAGTTTTCTTTTTTTGGTCTGAATTTTACAATTACGGAATACTGGATAATTGAAAACAAAGGTGTGGGAAAAGCAGCATGTACGCAGTTGTGGAATTTTGACAATTTTCAATTAATTTTTCTTCTTTCAGAATGTTTTCTGAGTAGTTACTAGAGAGTTTTGATATTCTGACAACTAACCTAGAATGATCTCTTACCTGTTTCTCACAACCAGATATTTTAAGAAATTCCAGTACTGTGGGTATGCTCCTCACGTGCGCAGCTGTAAACCCAACACTGATGGAATTTCCTCCCTCGAGAATCTTTTAGCTAGCATCATACAGAGAGTGTTTGTCTGGGTCGTATCTGCCATCACCTGCTTTGGAAACATTTTTGTTATCTGCATGAGGCCCTATATCAGGTCGGAGAATAAGCTGCACGCCATCTCCATAATGTCTCTCTGCTGTGAGTACTCCATGCCTAGAAAAATATCTTTTTAGCCTGCTCGTAGTGTGTGTGATATTTGTTATTATAGTACAGTGTCATATTTCCAGCATTGGATTAACTGTACTTTCTTGATGTTGCAAATGACAATACAAAATGCTGTGCCTTATATACCAGGAGGTCTCATTAAATGCTGCCTTTGGCTGGTGGTGTATTCCAAAGGTTTCATGTTTGATTTTCGTGCTGTGGGAATTCTGTCAAATTCCCACTTTCTTCAGCAAGAAGAAACAAAATTCCAGTATTTCAAATTCCCACAAACCTCTATTTTACCATGCATTTGTCAGTAAGTAGCAATATCTGCATGTAATTATTGTGTTCAAAAGGTCTATTTTTTTCACAAGCAAAAGGTTGCTTGTGCAAATATATAAAATGAATCTATCCTAGCTTCCCAATATTAGGAATTGGGGTGGTTTTTTTCATTTTAGTCCTGAAAGCAAGACAATTTTATGGATAAACTACTTGGCAGAACAGTCACTACAATCCAGAGTTTCTCAATACAGGAGAGTCTATAAATACTGCACAAACGCAATTAGACGCATTTTGAAAGGTAGTTGTCAACCTTGTATAAGATTATTGCAACATTTCTAAATACATCATGTCACTGATTTTGAAACTTTGTTTTTCCCATGGAAACAATCTGAACACTAGGCAAAATTTTTAGCAAAATAGCCAGGAAGCCTTCAGTTCTGTGTTGACAGGTCATCTTCCCTTACTAGTCTTAGTCTAGTCATAGACTAGACGAGTCTTTGCACATGAGTTTTGAACTAGCATAAGGTGGAAAAAACAAACTTTGAATCCAGTGGATGGCCTACTCAAAGAAAATTATCTTAAGCCAAATGTTAATATAGAAATAAATAAAGAAATAAGACCTAATAAAAAGGGTTTGCAAGAATACTTCTATAAA
Organism: Aphelocoma coerulescens; assembly: GCF_041296385.1. Classification (NCBI taxonomy): domain Eukaryota; kingdom Metazoa; phylum Chordata; class Aves; order Passeriformes; family Corvidae; genus Aphelocoma; species Aphelocoma coerulescens. The sequence goes on from NC_091017.1 coordinate 36,024,038, forward strand.
TACAGCTGTATCTTTTTCTATTTGGAAACCAATTTTACCAGAGCTTTTAAAAATGGAAATAGGTATGAAACATAGACTGTCAGTCCAAATGAAAAGGAAAACCAAAAAACAAAAAAGTTATCTAAAATTATACTGCCTTAATTGTAATTGATAATAGCATTCCAGATGCAATATTGATTTCATATCTATGTATTAGCTAACTTGTAAGTATGTACTTATATATATTTTTTTTATGTGTGTGTGCATGTGTATATGTGTGTTTGTCTGTTTTCCAATATACATATACAGAGAGAACGGGAAATTCAGATGTGTAAATAATGATGTTAAGCACTGTGCCCACAGGTGCTGACTGTCTGATGGGAATATATTTATTTGTGATTGGAGCTTTTGATCTTAAATATCGTGGAGAATACAACAAGCACGCTCAGTTGTGGATGGACAGTATTCACTGTCAGTTGGTTGGATCGCTGGCTATTCTGTCTACAGAGGTGTCAGTCTTACTGTTGACTTATCTGACTTTGGAAAAATACATCTGCATAGTTTATCCTTTTAGGTGTTTGAAGCCCAGAAAATGCAGGACAATTTCCATTTTGGTTCTTATCTGGATAATCGGGTTTGCTGTTGCTTTTATCCCACTGAGCAATAAGGAATTTTTCAGGAACTACTATGGCACCAATGGCGTCTGTTTTCCTCTTCATTCAGAACAATCGGAAAGTTCAGGAAGTCAGATATATTCTGTTGTGATTTTCTTAGGTAAGTTGCATTTCTTCTTTATATACTGTTAGAGCTGCAAAAGAACCAAGATTCCAAACAAATAAGATAGATGTGATGTTCACACCTCCTTGGATTTAGATGCTCCAGCAAGCATTTAAAGACTATTTGCAGTATGAATATTTTACTGTATGAGATGTGTACCCCCCTATCTTAAAATGCATGAAGGACTGAGAAAGTAGAAAGAAATTATTGACCATTATGTTCTTGAATTAACAGCCTTTGTTAGGGAAGTAGAGCAATAGTAAGACCAGAGAAATATTTCGTTTTAACCAGATAGCAGTCATTTGCCAGTTATCAGTGAATAAAATCAATACCTGAGTAGAGGCAAAAATTCAGTCTTCAGTTGAGGACAGACTCAGATTTTCTGGCCACTTAATTCCATGGGACTAAAAGTTTAGATGAAATATTCTTCTACCCAGACTGCAAATAGGTGATGTAGAATTGCCATTATGCTTTTAAATTATAATTCATTTTAACTTTTAAACAGGTGTAAACTTGGCAGCTTTTATCATCATTGTGTTTTCCTATGGGAGTATGTTCTACAGTGTTCACCAGACAGCTATTATGGCTACTGAAATTCGGAATCATATTAAAAAAGAGATGATCCTTGCTAAACGTTTTTTCTTCATTGTATTTACTGATGCACTATGTTGGATACCTATTTTTATCTTGAAACTCCTTTCTTTACTTCAAGTAGAAATACCAGGTATGTCCTTTCTTTTGTGAGGCTGTTTCAACAGGGCCAGCATGAAGTGTTTCTTCTACTTCAGAAGAAAAAGAGTTTAATGAAATGAACTATATTGCTGAAATTAACTTCATGTTCTATATCTGTATCTATGTACACACAATACAATGAACTATATAGTTTTGCTCTTTAATTGAACTATATTACTATAACCATCAAAGATTAGCCACCTTTGACTTACATAAAAAACTCCAAAGTTCAAATCATTCAAGTCTGTCTGCATATGGTATCTATATAAAGTGTAGAAAATATACTTGAAAATCAAGGCTGAGTTGCATTGGCTTTTCTCATCTTATGACTTTTCCTAGTTCTATTGCCTAAGCAACTCAAGACAATATAGTGTTTCCTATCTTGATTTAATAATGTAACTTATTCTGAAATAACTTTATTTTACAAGCTGTTATTTATAGTTCAAATCATTGTTACATAAAGCTCTGCTTATCTTCCTCATGCTGTGAGTATATTCCCATGTAAAAACAGTGTAACCTAAAAGATTAATACTGCACCTTAATTTTTTCCTTCACTTTTCAATACCAGTACATGCCAGAAAAAAGTCTCTTTGTGTGGGGCTTGTAAACCCTGTTAGAGAGGACATGTGAGTGTGAACAGATCAGCAACAGCAGTTTCAGACTCAGTGTGCAGATGTATGTCACAATATTATGTTGGCAAGAAAATGTTTTCGCTCACAGGATTTTGCCTTATGTGCTGACCAGAGGGTTGGGAGTTGAGCTTTTCAAAGTCTGGACTTGCTTTTCAAAGGTCTGGAAGTTACACTGGTTATGTCAAATATTCAGTTATTTTAAATCTTCTAAAATGCTTCTTCAAGAAGCTATCAAACCACCTAAGATATTTGAAAGAAAATATTGCTACAAGTAGAAGCAGGTGGATTATAAGTCAGGAAACCTTGAACAAATCTTGCTGAATCACAGGGTGATCTTGGATTCAGCAAATTAATGTTCTGTGATAGGTAAACCAGATTAAACAGTAATTACTCGTTTCATGAAACTAGACATGACAGCTACCTGCCTGGGTTTACACAAGTTGTAAACCTCTTTTGATAGCTTTTGGTTTTTGTTGGTGATACATTGTGACAGCTTTAGAACCAAGCACCTGCTTGTTTCCAAAACTGTAGCCAATATGATGAGAGTCAACAGGAATGTATTGATACTGCAACAAAGTTGTAAAACTGGAGAGGGGCAAGGAGGGGTGTCAGGCAAGGAGAGTCGATGAAGTTTTTTGTGCCTCTTGGGACAGTTCCTTAACAGTTTTTATAAGTCAAACAATGCAGCAGAGGGCACCCACTGACATCTTTCAGCATTTTAATCCTGTTCCTTCTCCACCTGCCCCTCAGGTAACTTATCTCCCAAACAGTAAAGGATGAGAAGGGGATGCTGTAAAAATGCACAGATTGACATAGGTGGGCAGCAAACACAGAAACTCTTACCAACAGGAAAAGAAGGAATAAGGAGGATGTATACAATGCTCTTTTTCAGGGGAGGAATGGAGAAGTCCTGGTGCAGAAGAGAAAACCAGGCTCTGAGGGGATACAGGGAATGGAGGATACTGTTTTGAAGGAAGACAGAACATCAGGGGCATCATTAGGACTGCATGTCATCAATCATGGGAAGAGGATAGGGAACAGACATCACAGGAAAAGACAGGGAGCAAAGCAGAGACAAAAAGTTTTGGGGCAAGAAAAAGGGGCTCAGCCAGAACAAGAAGTCTGTCAGGGCAAATAGGAAGCTACGGCATAGAAAAGAGATAACTGGAACTACTGAGAGAGCAATAAATGGCAGCTTTTGCAGGGAGTCCTGGAAACAGAGATAGGAGGCTGTGCAAGTGTAACAGCAAGAAGAAAAAGAAAAGCACCTGTTGTGCCAGGAGCTCAGCCTAAGAGCACACGACCTCCCCCTCTCACCAAGAAGCTACACTGTGTTGGCATCAAGTGCTTATGTTAACTAAAGAGTGCAAACACTGGAATGCATATTACAGCTGCCTTTCTTTTTCCCTCCCTAAGGTACCATAACTTCTTGGGTGGTGATTTTTATACTGCCAATAAATAGTGCTTTGAATCCTCTTCTCTACACTTTGACTACACGACCTTTCAAAGAAATGATTCACCAGGTTTGGTACAACTACAGGCAAAGAAGATCCAAAAGAGCTAAAGGCAGCCAGAAACCATATGGTCCATCATTCATTTGGGTAGAGATGTGGCCAATGCATGAAATCCCGCCAAAGGTTACGAAGCCTGTGCTTTGTACAGACTCCTCGGATGCTTCAGTGACTACACAGTCAACAAGACTAAATTCATACACGTAATTCCATTTTGAACCCTCATGGTGACATCGGCACTGTTAGCTTCACATCTGTGGGCTTACTGCTTTACAGCCACGAGGAAAATGAGGGAGGTGTGACATCAGGGCTCACGTGAACCACTGCAGGAAGAAGAGGGAGCCATGTGTCTGTTTGCAGGTAGAACTGGCATTTTACCATCTCACAGTAGTACCTGACATTTTGACAATTTATCCTAGATCCGAATGAGAAATCAGTTGTTTGGGGCTTTTTTCTTCCAGAAGCCAAGTGTGTGAAAAAAAAAAAAAAAATTGTCATTTGAAACATCTCACCCTGAAAGCAGATTGTTTCAAAATCATCTGTGTATGGAGAAGTGTGTGTGTGTGTGTGTGTGTGTGTGTATTTTCTTTTTCTTTTTTAAATTTCCCATTTCAACAGCAGATTTTTATTAAAAGAGTTAATTGGTTTCCTTAAGAAATGTATTTCCTCCTCAAAGTTTCTGACTGGCTCTATTTAGGCTGCATCATCTTAAAAAGCTTTAAGGAGCAATAGCTGTAAGAAAAACATTTAAATTTCATAATTAGGTCAGTTAACTATATTTCTCAAAGATAAACAAGTGAAAATTGTATTCCTTTTATAAATTTACTATTTGACTCAAGTAAAAGCAATAGTGAAATTGTAGTGATAGTTCTAATACAGCTGCCAGGTTGGACAAGGCCTTGATGAGCCTGGTCTAGTGGGAGGGGTCCCTGCCCATGGCAGGGAGAGGCTGGGACTAGTTGATCTTTAAGATTCTAGTTCAGGCAGAATCAGAACTGTGGTGAAGAAAAAAATAAAAAAGGAGAGGTTTGGGGATTTTTTTTTTTCCCAACTGAGTGTCCCCCAGCTTTAACTGGTGGAAGTTTCCCCCTTCAGAAGAGTATCTTACTCTGGAAAGACTGGACTGAGTATCCCAGCATCTTGCTGCTGCTGTTTTCCTCACTTTTCTTAATGGGCTACCAAAAGTAGCTCACCACAGCTTGCAGACTTCAACAAGTTCCAGTCTTAAGATGTCTCTCTGTGTAGCAGGGAGATGGTCAAACAGAAAATTATCAGTCTTAATAGGTGTCATGACATCTACGTTTTAATCACTTTGGACATCTGACTGGATGCTTTATAGTTAATTTAAAAACCACAGCCATTCAGCACTTTTTGAAGCATTATTTTACTTCCCAGAATTACAAGGGTAAAAAACAGGTATCCCATCTGAAACAATCCCCTAGAGGCAGTTCCTTCACACATTCTTACTGAAGATAATCTTTTCTATTATGAATTATTACAACTTCCCTTCTTCTTTCAGTACCGTATTCAGTCTGATGGCCTAGAAGCCCAAAAAGGTAAAAAAATGCTTTCTTTTGCATTGATTTGAAACTATTTAAAATTAAGTTAAAAGATACTTCCAATGTTTGCACTTAACTTCTTAACAGTATAAGAAGTAGAATTTTGAAAAAGTGTGACTCACACTTCAACTGTTTACAGAACTTTGGATTATCTTGAAACTGAAGATTGTTTAGCATCTTGTTTCCACTACTGTATGTTCTACTGAAATAAAATATTATCTGCTGAACAAAATGACTTCTTTTCCAAGCTGTTTAGCAACATTTTGGGTTATGGGGGTTAAAAACAGCTAAGCAAAATCCTGCCAAGTGGATTGCCTTTAACCAGAGCAATTAGAACTCATTTCAATAGAACTTCCTTACTCTGAGGGGCAAAGCCCTCTCAAGGACTGTGACTGCCTTTGATGAGATATGCAAGGATCCCTGACCTTGCCATTACTTGTTTTTCACTGAACTTCATTACAGTTATATTCGACGTCACCTTTGTTTCCTTTAGTAACACAATAATAGTCAATACTTCAGAATTTTTGCAACATGTTTATTGTTTTGATAAGCAACTACAGTTGGTCTTTTTAAGTCCTACTAGTAAAAATAAGGCCGACTAATAAGTCATGGCAGCATCATGCTCTCCTGCAGCCTGCCATTGCATTTCAGCATTACTATTTTTCACAGTGCCTGACAAAGGTACAGGAGTGTCAGTACAGCTATTTATTGCAGATCAGCAATCTTTCAGACCAAAAGGTTCTGTTGACAGTAAGCTCTAACTATAAGACTAGTCACTGTGTAAGGCAAAAATAAAAAACAGGACCAAATACTGAAAAAGCTCTGAAGTGCTTCCCCAGTGACAGGAGAATACACGTCACAGATTCTTTTCTAACTAATGGAAGTTTTTACTTACAGTTCAAAATAATCCGTCCTATCAGTAAACAATGCTGTTAAACTTCTACCCTGCAGAGATATATGGTCCATCATAAGGCACTTTATTACAACAAAAGGTAAAATTGTTTGCAGTAATAAAACATCTTGCGAAAAATCTGCAGCTTTACAGACATACATTGCAATACTGCTAAAAATAGTAAGGTTTGGGATATAGGATTTTTCTAAAGCTCATAAATAAGCCACAACTTGACACATTATCCCATACTCAACGTGAAGAAAAAGTGTGCATAACAAAAAACTGAAGTTAGTTCAAATTTCTCTGGAGTTGGCAGGGTTTCTGCTGGTGACAGCTCCTAAAAAGGAGGGCTGACAATTCTTCATCATAGGACACCACTTTCCTACCAGTAATGAGTTCTGAACGTAACACACGTATTAACTTTGTATCTATCACGTTCGCACAGAAGAAAAAGAAAGAGTATGAGATCGCTTGAGCTTCAACGAACAATCTGAAGGTCAAAACTGATCCCCTAAACAAAGTTTTTTTATTCGGAAGACTTACATAAAACATCCATACGAGAGCCCCCAAGTATTTGTGAGAGAACTCTGGGGGAAAACAAAACTCCACGTGAGCTCCCTAAAAGAGGTGGTCGAAAAGAACCCCGCCGCCGTCCGACACGGGCGGGCGGCTCGGCGGGCAGGGCCAGCGTCAGCCGCTGGGCTTCAGCGACTCGTAGCCCTCCCTCAGCAGGTCCCGCCACGTCCTGAGGAACCGGGCGTTCTCCGAGCACTTGGTGGCCAGCTCCTCCACCTGGGCCGACACGGCCGACGTCGCCTCCAGGATCTTCGCCAGCGAGAAGGCGGCCTGGAGGGACAGCAGAGAGGTTGGGGGTCGCCGGTGCCCGGCCCCGTCCCCGAGGGGGTCCCGGAGCCCGCCCGAGGGCAGCGCGCCGCACTCACGTCGCCGATCTGCATCTCCACCTCCTCCAGCAGCTCCCGCATGTTTCCGCCGGGCAGCTCCGGCGGCCCCGACCCCTCGCTCCCGCCGCGGACCCTCCGGGGCTCGGCGCCGGGCGACCCCTCGGGCACCGCCGCCGGCGGCAGCGGCCCCGCCTCGGCCATGTCCCGCTCGGCTCTCCCGCGCCGGGCGCGCCTCCCGCCCGAGCACCGCCCCCGGCACTCCCAGTCCCGCTCCCGCCGCCCGGGGAGCCGTCGGGTTGGCAGCGGCCGCGGCCGCCGCCCCCCAGGGGGCTCTGGGAGTTGTAGTCCTGCCGCCGGGGCGGGGCGGGACGCGCGGCCGGGCGCGCAGGCGCGGCGGGGCCGAGGCCGGCGGGGTGTGCGCAGCGCGGTCGCGGGAAGCGGAGGGTGTCCGGGGGCCGCTGCCATGCTGCTCTATCGCTGCCCGTCCGCCCGCCGAGGTAACGCGCCGGGGCCGGCCGGAGGGGCCGGGGCCGCGGCTGGACTGGGCCGGGCTGGGCTGGGGCGGCCGTTCGGCGGGGCGGGTGGGGCCGGCGGCTGGCGCGGCGCCGAGGCAGAGCAAAGGTCGCGGCTGGGTCGCGCCGGTGTCCGGGCGGACGCGGGGCCGGAGCGGGGCCCGCGGGCTGGGACCCCGTGGCTCCCTCTGCCCGGGGCCTCTGTCTGCCCGAAGGAGGGAGGGCAGGGCTGTGCGTGAGCGCTGCCCGCTCCCGAGCTCTGTGATGTTGACGTGGTTTATTCACCTGCAGCGGGGTGCGTAAAGGGATGGGCGGGTTTTTTGAGCGACACTAGATGTCACCTGCTTTAAAGGGTAAAATAAAGCAGTGGAACGAGGGCACTTAGTTGGGAAGTAGTTGCGGAGACAGCATCCCGACAGCTGTTGCTAAAGGGCTGCCGCAGAGCAAAGTTTCTCCTTGGGGATCGCCTGGCTCTTCCCATGGCTTTCCGAGTCCGTGAGCTCTCGACAGCGTGGTGGCACAGGCTCAGTGCGCTCCCTGGGGAAGACTCTGACCGTCCAGTGTTTGCACCCACCTCTGTTATTACCAGACGCGTTCAGAGCAGAGTTTCACTTCTTTTACATGTGTGAAGTAATTGATTTTTAAAAATATCCTGGGTGATTCTTACTACCATCACTTATGTTCAAATAAAAAAATCCTGAAAGTTAAATTAAAGTTTCATGAAATACAGGTATGGGTGTAGTTGTTATCAGCCTTATGGAGTACTTGTTCTCAGGTGCTGCCTGGTTGCAGGTAAAGGATAACTAAGAATCATGAGGTGGTGTGATAATAGCTTTTAAGTTACGTTGGTTAGGTACAGATTTCCTGTTAAGCAACCAACATGGATAATACTTGCTAACTTGCATATAGAGACCTGTACCCTGACTGTCACTGGGCAGGGTTATGACACAGGATGCTTGTGCTGGCCTTGCCAATTGCCATTCTCAAGTGAACATTTGTCATAGCATGCTGGTGATTTTACTTATGTAGTTTTGTAGAAATACTCCATGTTAAATATGGTGTTATTCTTCATCCCTGAAAATAGAGAATTCTCTAAGAAAGAAAAACTATTAGTCAAGGCACTTTGGTTCACAGACCTTTTAACTATAACTAGTTTTCATACTAACTGTACTAGGTTGGTTTAATACAAATCACACACGCTTATTATTTGTTTCTAAAAGAGGAAAATGATGGCACGTAATAGCCCTCTGAAAAGAGTCCTGGTTTGATAATTTGAAACTTTATTTTTGGTCCATTTGCTTACTAAGAAATTCTAATTTGTTCTTGCAACAATTACTGTATCTGCAGCAAAGGTAAAGGTTACCTGTATCTGCTTTATCTTTGGCTAAGCATACTTGGGTTTAAGTCTCTGCTTTTGTTGTAGACTGTGGCAGGTACTTTAGATGACCTGTCTTGTATTAGTAGCCCAAGCTGTGTGCCTCAACATGTGTTGAGATGTCAGAAGAGCTAAACTTGCATGTCCTGTTTCTACAGTTTGGTCACGTTTAATGCAGTCTGAAATAAATCTTTTGAAGTTCAAAACTAAATAATTAAATTGGAACTTAAAATGTGTTTCACCTGTATAGACACATGTGTCAGCTGTGTGGCCTGTGTACTGCATGAAGAATGCTTAAAGGGGAAGCTTCTTCCCTCCCTTTCCCCCCCCCCCCAATAAAAAACTACACAGCATCCTCCTAACTTGAACATTTAAAAATCCATGTTTCTGGTTCCTCATGTTAATATCACCTGGTAGCCTTTGGGGCAGGGAAGCTGTCATACTTGTTGTGCCACCTGTGTCTGTGAAATTTTGAAAAATCTGGAAAACTACTGATTTGACGAAGTTGCTTCTTGTTTTTGCAGCACGTCAGTGCTTTCATGCTCTAAAGTTGATAAGGAAAGATTGCCTTCTATCGCTGCATGTCTCACGATGTGCCTCTACTGCCTCTGTGCCTCGCATAACTACACATTACACAATTCATCCTCGGGACAAAGACAAACGATGGGAAGGTAAAAACATTGCATTCTTTAAAAGCTGCTTTATTATTATTATTATTATTATTATTATTATTATTATTATTATTGCTGAGTTTTAATGACACTAAAATGTGTTGCTGTTTTTTTCTCTTTATGGAAATTCTCTATGCTTAAATACAGTACTAATATTTCAAATGAAGTTTTTGGTTGTTATCTCATGATGAGTGTCTTCAGTGCTGTACAATAGCATCAAAAGAAACTTCATGCTTGTTTTTAGAAAGAAAATATACAAGCAGCTTTTGGTTTAGTGATTGTCACAACAAGATTTAGTTCTGTTCAGTATGTATCTGCTTGGTTTTTCAGTTGTTCTTACAGTGAGGGTTTAGGTTTAGTGAGAGAGGGGTTGGAAGAAATTGGAGATTGGATTATGTTATTATCTTTTTTTTTTCTATTGAAGGGGTAAACATGGAAAGATTTGCAGAGGAAGCTGATGTTGTCATTGTGGGAGCAGGCCCTGCAGGCCTTTCTGCAGCCATTCGACTCAAACAGTTGGCTGCTGAGCACAGCAAAGAAGTGCGTGTTTGTCTGGTGGAAAAGGCTTCTCAGATTGGTGCACATACATTGTCTGGTGCTTGTCTCGAGCCAAGGTCCTTAGAAGAACTCTTTCCAGACTGGAAGGAGCGAGGGGTATGTATAAGCATGTAAATACTGAAGTTAATTACTAATTGCTTGTAATGAACTTCATCTCTGACTCATTCTGGTATGAGTTAGTACCTGGTACCATTAGTAATTAGTACCATTTTAAAATACATCGATGGAACAAAACAAAAACAAGTACCTTCTTTTTAGTCTGTTTCCTCTAGTTCGACAATGCTAAAAGTTTTCTGTCTACTGCTGTCTAATGTGGCCTTTGCTCTTTCCTGTAGTAGTCCTACTTCATATACACAGTATGTCTGGTGCAGCATGGGGTGCCCTGCACTTGCTGCCTCTGTGCGGAATCCAGCTCCTGTGCACAAGTAGGAAGATGCTTGGTTCTTACCAATGACAGGCTTGCTGCTTCTGTACAGTAGCTCTTCGTGCAAATGGCACTGAGTACGCTGACTTCTGTGCAGACACTGTGGTGTAACAAAGGCCTGAGATGATTTTAGGAGGGCCGATAGCAGGAAATGAGCTGCCATCTCTCCCAGGACAGCCATCTGACTTGCAGCCAGCTGCCTGCTGTCACCTGAGAGCTGCAAGAAGTCAACCATCAACTCTTTGGTTTGCCTTACTGTGACAAATATGCAAGTTGAGCTGCCTTAGAAAGGTGTAGAATATTGATGTAGTACAAGCCTGTGTACAATAGATGTTATTTGCAAAGTTATATTTTATATTTTTAACCTCAGTAGTTGTGTTGATTCTTGCCCGATGACTGCCTCATAAAGTACTTTATCTTCTCTTTTGTGATACCTTCCTATAGAAGTGCTATACTAAACCTGCACTTGACTGCCAGTTTGATTGTTTGATTTTGTTGTTACTGTTGGATAGGCTAAGAAAACATAACTCTCTACTTCTTCTGTTTTATTTTTGTAGGCTCCACTTAATACTCCTGTAACTGAAGACAAGTTTGGAATTTTAACAGAGAAATCTAGAATTCCAGTGCCAATTCTTCCCGGTAAAGTTTGGTGAGGGAGAAGAGAGTCAACTTCCTCTGTGTCTTTTTCAACTTCTCCATGAATCAAAACAAGTTTGATTCAGTGTATTGCAGCAAGTGTATGTAGAATGTAATAGGTTACAGTGATACACTCTGTGTAGGTGATGGCTGTGATAACAGATGACACTACCTTGAAGATAGCAGCTGTAGATGTGACATCTGCTGTGTACAGCCTCAGTTATTTTGCTTAGTGTCCTATGTTTTATATGTGTGTGTGTCTTTTTTTGCCTAGGACTTCCGATGGTTAATCATGGAAATTACATAGTACGTCTGGGCCACTTTGTGAGTTGGCTAGGTGAACAAGCAGAAGCTTTGGGTGTTGAGATATATCCAGGCTATGCAGCAGCTGAGGTACTAATGACATCAGTGTGTGTATATGAAAAGTGGAGCCCCTTTAACTTATTTTAAGTTTGGAGCCCCTCTCAGTGCAATCGTGATCATTTGTACCTGTGCAACTTTCCTTTTAACAGATATATATTGTGAAAACTGTGTTTCTGTGTCTAAATTCCCTGGCTCAGATCTAGCAAAGTGCAAGTGGATCATGCAGTATGTGAATGAATGTGTAACCTTCATGTCTGACCACTAAAGTCATGGTGCTTAAAAGTTCTGCTTTAGAACTTTTAATGAATAGATTCAAAGTACAGATCATTACAATGGTTTTTGTTTGTTTAAATATTTCCAAAGGTACTTTTTCATGAAGATGGCAGCGTGAAAGGGATAGCAACTAATGATGTAGGCATTCAGAAGGATGGAGCACCTAAAGTAAGTATCTATTCTTACCCATAACTAGGGGTCTAATTATGGAAATTGTGATACACCTGCTTCTACTGCCATCAGTAGTCTTGCTGCACCATGAGAAAAGGTGTAGAATTCAGTACCTGTCTTCCCTCTCTGTATTTAACTGGATCAATTACCTGTGAAAGTTCTGGTCTCAGAACATTGTAATATTCTTCTGAGATTAGTAGAAAAAACATTTTCAGAGAAGTTACCTCGAAGGAGATATTGTAAGGGTGTTTGGCATATGACAAATCAGGAAACAAAGGAAAGAATTCCAGGAACTCCTGGAAAAAATGTCCAAAGGCGAAATAGAAGGCCTTAGTCCAGGTGGTAACTAGCAACATGTAAGAGAGTGTGCTTCTGGCTGGTTTGGTTTTCTTGATATTGACAGCTGCAGTTGCACTTGCTGAGAGTGTCTGCCTTGTTGGGGCAAGGTGCATACTGAGTTGTTGTACCTTTATGCTGGTTGGTCATGTTTCTGCATCTAGAAGGTGACGTGACTACCTGCCCTAAGTGTCAGACTTGGATTTTTGGTTTTTTAGTGGAATCCGGAACCTGCCCTAAGTGTGCTGTTTCCCTGTATAATATGTTGGGAGAATGTAGCACCTCAGAGTTACTCGGAACAACTTTCACACAGAGTTATTTGACTACATAAATTAGGAGTACGAGATTTTACGTAACATTTGCTTTCTTTTATGAAGTTTTTTTCTGGTTTCCTATAGTTTCAAAGAGGTATTCACTTTCTCATAGAGTGCGGGCTATTCTTCCCCATTTAAGGCAGGGAGTGAGAAGAAAAGACTCGTTCTTGTTTTGAGAGAACATAGCCAGTGGAGGAGTAATTTATTTTTCCAGTGTAATATTGTGTATGTGCTGTAGGGGACAGACACGCTCTTGTTTTCCAGTGCATGTTTTGTCCAGAAGGTGGCACAAGTAACGTGTGCAGCTTCTGCGGCAGTAAAGCTTTGTGGGGGTTTGTTTTAAGATGGGAAGCAACGATTTTAGGTGTATTTTTTAACATCCTCAAAACATAGTTTGGGTTTTTTTTCCCATTTATTCTGGAAGAATGTGTCTCTTAACTTCTTTAATGTACATAATAAGTGTGCCACTACTGCAGCTTTTTTTACTGCACTATCACTCAGTTCAAGTGTTCTAGCTGTCAGCTGGTCAGCTGGTACTGCCTCCAGGGCACAAAGGCTCAGGTAAATAGATATAGTTTGTATAACCTCCAAGGCAAGAATATCTTCAATGTGTTTATACAGAGCCTAATCAATTAGACAGTGGTTAATGAGTAGATTTTCACCTTGCAGTCAGCACCAACCAAACAAAAATGACAGTGGTAAAAATACATTGTAGAAAGTTGCACATTGATTCCTGTGTAGATACTGGAGAAGGTTGTTAACTATGAAATATGACTCTGTTGCATTACTGAAATGTTTCAAATTCGCTAATTTCTAATATTTACATGTCGAGTTGTAGTTAATTTGTTTTATATAAATCTACTTCAGAGTGGACACTAGATATTTTTAATCTTTAGATCAGGAGGTAACTCTTTCTTTAGTATTTTGTAAAACTGATTCATGTTCACGTTGACAATCAGAAATTCAAAGAGTATAAAAATTTGGCAAAATCTCGTGACTCCTGTTCAAATGTAATTCTCAGCTAGAGGGAACATTTTCATTTGCTAGGCTTCTTCAGAGGTTTCCAGCCAGTAAGTTACAAACAGATTGCACCTGAGAGACAATTAAAAACAGAAGCAGTAAGCTTCTTTTGGACCTATGCTGGCTTACCTTGAGATGGTTTAATTGGGTACTGCTGGAGGTCTTCATCCAAAACTGTTTTCCTTGTCTTTTTCAACATTGAACTTTCTGACTGAAATCGAGCTTTTTTCTTTATAAAAAATTTGCAAACATAATCTATATTCTTGTCCAGTGTGCTCACAGATGCAGGTGATGTCCTAATACAGCAGTATGCCAACTCCCCTTATTTGGTTCTCAATCTCGTTGGAATTTTTAATGAGAATTTTTTTATAATTATATTTTATTTAGTTTAATTTTACTGTATGTTTTAACATGCAAAGTTGGAGTAATGTCATAGTATCTTTATTCTGAAGCAGTGGGTCGTTTTGGGAGCAGGGCTGATGCAGGTTTTTTGGATATGGTAATTCTGTTCAGTCTATGTCGTGTTGGGGCACACACAATGTTTTTATTGTAATGTGACTTCATGAGCAAAGATTAAAGTGTGAGGTTACAGGTAAAGATTCTTTGTCTGTCAGAGTTTCTTTGCACCATGTGCATGAGCAGATCTGATAAAAGTATCCTCTGATCTGGAAAAGATTCTCTTTTTCAGGGACAAATACCAATTCACTGTAGTGCTACTTTACTGGAATTCCATTCCAAGACTTGCCAGGGGTGTGTCATGGTTAGGTGGAAAGGACAGCTGAACTAGAACCAAAGTTTGCAATGGTTTTTAGGTTTTGAGTTGTGTTACCAAGTAGTGTAAAATCACTTTATTACTCTCCATTTTCTTGCTGTCAGTTTGGTGTGGCACAGACCTAACTGCTGATGAAATGCTGTCCTTTTGCAGGCTACCTTTGAAAGAGGCTTGGAACTCCATGCTAAAGTCACAGTCTTTGCTGAAGGTTGTCATGGACATCTAGCCAAACAGCTGTACAAAAAATACAACCTAAGGGAGAACTGTCAACCCCAGAGCTATGGCATTGGATTGAAAGAGGTATCACTTGCATAATTTTAACAATTAAGGAAAATACCGTAAGACTTTAAGGTAGCTCCTGTTTGCTGTCTAGCTAATTTGTGTAAGACATGAGAATTAAAGATTTTGGGTTACACTTTCAGACTTCAGAATCTTTGCTGTTCTGAAGCTGATCAGAGCTGATGCTTGCTGAATGTTGTGACTGTTCTGATTCAGCTGCTGCTTCTCTTGTATCTGTTATAACTAGAGGTACCTGTGAATCCGCTCTGTTAAGATTTTCAAATTAGTTTCATTTGTGAAATCTGTTTTCAATACTTGTACTAAATGAGAGAGGGATTTGTGCTGCCTAATTTTGGGGGGGTTTAGTACATGAGGAGGGAAGAAAAGACTTTCTGTATATTAATGAAAGAGAGGGAAGAGAGCTGTTCCAGATGATGAGTTGTGGTCTCTGAAACACCTTCTGGATGAGCCTTTCTTTAAAAAAAATCTCCCATCATTGGGCATATAAAATTGGGATAGGAATGAGGTTTCCTTTTTAAAATATTCTATACTCAGGAAATATCACTCATGAAAAGGAGCTGTATTATTTTAGAATATGTTCAGAGTTTTGACCATTACATATTCTTTATTTATTACTTTAGGTATGTGCTTACAGCTACAAAATATTTGTTAAATGATGAGTTTACTCTTCTGTAGAGAATAACCACTCTGTAAATATACAGCAGAATCTTGGTTACAGTTTCTAATACTGAAGTTGTCAGTAAAGAAGGGTTTTCCTGTAGAGTTCCCTTGCTTCCAGATGAGACTGTGTCTTCTTTAGCAAATGGTGCAGTCCAGTAGGAGTGGATCTGAAGTGGAGCAGTTGGTGCTCATGAGCTGATATCTGTACTATGCACTCCTCAGGTTTATTTTTATTTTGGACTAGCTGTGATCTAGTCCCATGGACTGAGTGCCTTTTCATGACTGGAATGCTTTAGATGGACTTTCAGGACCCAGTCTTTTAGTTTCACGTGAAGGAATCCAGTTCATGCCTTCCATGACTGCTGTATGATGGGAATCAAAGCACAGTAAGTGGGTGGAATCAGAAGTCCCATTCAAAAATGTGTTCTTTAATCTAAACTGGAACTTTAATGTAGACGTACCCTCCGTGCCTGAGCTGATCTTATGGTGCTCAAGTGCCCCTCTGTCATTAGACTGTGCCTGGCACGTATCTCCATGGTGAAAAGATGTTTTGTGAAATGAGCAGGAAATAGACTCACTCCTGAAAACATGAAAATGCTTCTCTGAGTTCACCATGGGTCAGTGGAGCACTGGAAATGTGTAGGAGACAGCAGAGACAGGACAATTTGTTTGACAGAAAATATTTACATCAACTCAGGCATATTGCTTTGTCCTGACCTTGAAAACTTACAAGATAATTCATAGAATTGTATGAAAAAATAATACTCTTAAAGAAAAAAAGTCAACATAAGCATTGCATTCTGTAGGAGAAGTATCTGTCAAAGTCACTAATATTAGGAATCTTGTGGTTGAATGAAAATTTTGGGTGTAGTACTGCAGTCTCAGTCACATTTTCTGATACACAACATTTAAAGAAAGAGAGGTATTGTGAAAATCTTCAGTGGTAATCTAAAAAAACTGTACTTAACAGCTGGCATATTGCTGTATGAATTTTTGCATTGCTCATAGGAGTAAATAAAATTTCTCCTATATGTGATTGTGTGTTTGTCTTTGATTATTTATTGAAAGGCCATTACTTTGCAATCTGAAGTAATTTTTTGGTCATCTTCATTTCAGTTATGGACTATTGATGAAAAGAAATGGAAACCAGGAAGAGTGGAACATACTGTAGGCTGGCCTTTAGACAGACATACATATGGGGGATCCTTTCTTTATCACTTAAATGAGCCTGAACCTTTAGTTGCTCTTGGATTTGTGGTAAGTGAAGTTAGTTTTTTCATGCTTGCTTGTTGTTTGACCTTCATTTTTTTGCAGTTTCTTTTCTCTCTTTTAATGAGAAAATGTAAATACAAGGATAGCAACAAACCAAATTTAGTCCTTTCTCAATCTTAATTGTTCTTATGCCTGTATTAGGGAAGGCTAATTTGTCATATTCATCTATCTTTAATCCAGTGTCTTTTATTGAGACCAACTAGAAAACTTACAAATAATTTCTTTGCAAACCAAGCAAATTTTGGTAAAGGCAAAACCAAATGAGTAATCAAAACTGTGCTCAAAAAATTTTTGCAAGTTAGGAAATCTAAATCACATGCACTTTGTACATTTCCTAATTCATGTGTTAACCTTGTGTGTAACTCCATTTTTTGAGAGAAGCATATAAAGTGGAAGCACTGCTGTGCTACAAGCAATATCCCTTTCATTTCTGAGCTCTTCACTTTGTTTTTTGTATTCTCCACCCCAGCTGCCTTTCTGAATTGGGCAGGCAGCTTCTTCCTGCTTATTGCCTCTTTATCAGAAGCAGTGAGATCACTAGAGATAGCGTGATGTCATTCTGGCAGCCAGTTGATGCAAGGAGCAAGGATTGGAAATATTCTCTATCACCTACAGTTCCAAATGAAAAATTCACTATTTACCCTGTGCACGTGCTTGAACACAGATGTTGTAAGAGTCAAGCACACAAACTGGACTTTTAGCAGCATGGGACTGAGCTGACACTTCTGTCTCCTAGATTTCAGAAGGATTACAGAGTGTGTGAAAGACTCTATTTCTGTCTGTTTTGTAAGAAACATTGAGAAAAAACTTTTTAGCGTTTTTCAGACACGTGTACTTGTCCTGTACAGATTTCCAATATTGGAATTAATAAGTACATACAGTAGATATTCAAATTCTGTTTGGTTTTAGAAGGGCAGAGAGCTCTGATTCTCACAGAGAATGGGAGGTAATCAGTAATGTTCATAATCTCTCCAGAGAGGAAAAAATCAATTTCTCTGTCAACACACAATCACCTTTTTGTCTTTGAACTTCATGCCTATTTCAGTCTGAGATGATTCTTGCAGTAGGGTTATTTTACCCTTAGTTTGAAACTTGTTCATTAATTTTATCCTGTCAGCAAAGTAGATGTAAGCACTGCTCTAAAAGCAGCGAGCTGCCGCAGAAATCAGAGTCTTGATTGCTGCTGACTCCTGATATATATTGTTCTTTATCTCCAATAAAGCTTACTGGAACCAGAAATAACTCCTTTCTCAAAAGACAAAAATTCAGCAACAGAATTCTTTTTAAGAATTTATCTTAAAGATGGGAAATACAGAGTATGTATTTGGGCAAATTCTCAAATGCATAAGAATCCTGGACATCCAGCCCACTGGCAATCTTTTTTCTCCCATTTTGTGCTTTCATCATTGCTTCCCTGTGCTTTTGGCTCAGCTAATTGGAAATTATAATTGACTACTAAACAATTTTAAGAACTGTTTAAAGTATGTGAGCACAAGGATATAACAATCAAAAAATAATTGTTTACCTTTTCCTTCAGCTTTTCTAGGGCAGAGGTTGAAATACAAATTTAAAACAAGTTTTCATGCTTATGCCACCCATTAAACCATGCTTAATTTAATCCATTTTATTCCAAAGACAGCTGAAAGGTGGTTACAATGCAATTAAATATTTTCCATGTTTCAGGTGGGGACAAGAACAAACCTGTAGCAGCAAATATTCAGACTTGCTTCTGCTGTACCATTAGTAGAATGTATTTTTGCTAGTAGTTTAAGTAGAAAGATCCTGAGGTTGCTTTAGTAAAAACTTGACAAGACTTGATGCAGTAATGTGCAATTGTTTTAATTTCAAATTTTTGTTGAAATTCCATACCTTATTTTTATTAATGTGCACTTTTTCTTTTTTTAAGGTTGGTTTAGATTATCAAAATCCCTATTTGAATCCATTTAGGGAATTTCAGAGGTGGAAGCACCATCCTAGTGTACAGCCTACTTTGGAGGGTGGAACAAGGATTGCCTACGGTGCCAGAGCATTAAATGAAGGTGGTATCCAGGTAATTTTTTTCACAAAGTTTTTAACTTTGAGTTCTCTATAGCCACGTATTTAGTGCTGTAGATTTGGGCTGCATGCTATACCAAATGTTCTGCTGGACAGAAGAACATAGGCTCTCATACTGAAAATCTGACATATTCACTTTACTTTCTAGATGAAATACAGAATTATAGAAACGTTTAGATTGGAAAAGACCATTTACATCATTGATTCCAATCACTGGTCCACCACTGCCAAGTCTGCCACTAAACCACGTCCCTAAGTGCCACATCTGTAGGTCTTATCCAGGCATGGCGACTCAACCACTTCCCCGGGCAGCTTGTGCAAGTGCCTGACAACCTTTCCTGTGAAGATATTTTTCCTAATATCCAATCTAAACCTCCTCTGGCACAACTTGAGGCCCTTTCCTCTCTTCCTGTCACATGTTATTTGGGAGAAGAGACTGACCCTCACCTCAGTACACCCTCCTTTCAGGTGGTTGTAGAGAGCAATAAGGTCTCCCCTGAGCCTCCTTTCCTCCAGGCTAAACACCCTCAGCTCCCTCAGCTGCTCCTCATAAGACCCAAGCTCCAGACCCTTCATGAACTCTGTTGCCCTTCTCTGGACACACTCCAGCACTTTAATGTCTTGTGAGGGGCCCAAAGCTGAGCAAAGGATTCAAGATACAGCATCACCAGTGCCGACTACAGGGAAATAATCACTGCCCTGGTCCTGCTATTTCTGATCCAAGCTAGGATGCTGTTGGCCTTCTTGACCACCTGGCACATGCTGGCTCATGGTCAGCTGGCAGGACTCCCGTGTCCTTTTTTGCTAGGCAGTTTTCCAGTCACTCTGCCCCAGGCCTAAGGCACTGCATGGGGCTGTTGTAACCCAAGGACAGGACACAGCACTTTTCCCTCACTGCATGTCAGTATAATTGGCTTTGGTCCATAGATCTATCCTGTCCAGATCCCTCTGCAGCAGATAAACACTCCCACCCAGCTCGGTGTTGCCTGTAGACTGACTGGGTGCACTCAATCCCCTTGTCCAGGTTATTGATAAAGATATTAAACAGGGCTGGCTCCAGCACCGAGCCCTGGGGAACCCCCCCAGTGACTGGCTGTCAGCTGGGTGGAGCTCTGTTCACCAACACTCTGAGCCCAGACATACTGACAGTTTTTTACCCAGCAAAGAGTGTTTGTCCAAGCCATGAGCAGCCAGTGAAGTGGAATTTATATTGCAGTCAAATATGTTCAGCAGCAAAGCCCACAGACAATCTTCTGTTTTGCCTGGAATCTTGGGGAAGACAGGGTAGTACTACTGATCTGTTCCTGGGGGGTCTTCCAAATTACTTGTTTATCCTAGCAAATGGAACTCCTTTTCAGTGCTTGAGCCTTAAGTCACTGATGGTGCTGAATTTGTAATGTAGTTTGGCAGGTAAATCTTTACCTCTTCACATACAAATACCTTGAGTCTCTTCCATGCACAACTTTGAATTTCTGCTTTCTTGGGAGGTGGAATACTTTGTTCATTTTGTTGACTTAAGTACTGTAAAAGGTAAAATTTTGAATATGTATTCATCAAGACTTATACTCAGTTGAAAGGGCTGGAAAAGCTTGCCAAGAAAAGGATCTGGAGTTTATATTTAACAGTTTTAAAGTACTTTCAACCTGTTAGCTTCTCATCTTGAAACACAGGTCATGGCAGTGTGTTCTCTGTACTCCCAGATCTATTTTCTAGATGCTCCTTTCAGTTTGGACCTTAAAACTAGCCTGAGTGTTTATGATCTGCAGCCTGTGTGTGGGGCCATTCCACTCTGCCCTCTGACTACTTTGCCTTTCCTTTTTGAACATCTTCTTCTTAGTATAAATGTGGCTTCACGCTGTTTCTGCAATACAAGTGGAGTTTCTTCAGCAGCGTCACTCTTGTCACAGTTGTGTGGAGTTAGGCTTTGACCCCAGTGTGCATTGCTGGGAGTGAGTCATGTGGGTTCAGGAAGCAACTTCTTCATTACACCCATGCTGCACATTTAATCAGTCTGAGCGTTGATTTTGTCCACTCTGCAGTGGAAATACGTCATATCATGCTGTAACATAGCTGTGT
Source organism: Aphelocoma coerulescens (assembly GCF_041296385.1). Classification (NCBI taxonomy): domain Eukaryota; kingdom Metazoa; phylum Chordata; class Aves; order Passeriformes; family Corvidae; genus Aphelocoma; species Aphelocoma coerulescens. The sequence continues at coordinate 36,044,810 of NC_091017.1, forward strand.
TACTGGCTTATTTCAAAAACCATTGCCATTCCATTATTAACACAGGAAAGATGCAAAATACCAAGATGTTTTAATCTAGACTTTATGCAAGAGGGGCTGCTTTTTCTACCCTGTGCACTGGTTTCTCTATCACAGATAGTCATTGAATTTCTGGCTTTGGTGGAGTAGCCAGATTGTGACTTTAGTTGCATCCTCCTTATACTCAAAACGTATGGCTGAAAGAACACAGTATTTTTTGAAGTCACTTACAGACATTGTGCTAAGTTACACAGTCAGTAGAACTAGAGCTCTTGCACATCTCTGCCTCATCTTTGGACATCTTAAACCAACACATCCTTTACTTTGCACTGTTCCTAATATAAAAGCATGCTTTGTTTTGTTGATTTTTTGGTGTTTTTTCACATTTCCTGTAGATAGATTTGTCTAGTTGATCATGAAGTCACTCTTTTAAAATACTGTTTTTAATACATGGCTTCAGTAAAAAAAAAGCTTTATTGATGATTCACTTAGGAAGAGTTTTAAGATTAGCTCTTCTTTTGCATGTGTTGCTTTGATTAATAACTGTAGCAGTCTGACTCATTTGTATCACTGTAGTCCAGGAATATTTTCTTATGTAAGTCATTCTGTAGCTCCAGTTTTTGATTTTGGTAACAGTATTGCATCAAATAGGTGTAGAGAATTACCGTCAACCTCAGCTTTTTGTGTGTTATAGATAACCTTATGGCCATGATCTTCAGTCTTTAACACAGAGTGAAGGGGGAAGAAGAGTACACGTGTTTTTTAGGGTATGTGGAAGGCAGGATCACAATTTAGTAGCTTAATCTCTGTAGCTACTATTTCTTAATCTTATTAAAATTGCAAAATGAAGCACTTAAATTCCCATGCACCCTCTATTTCATCTCCATTTTATCAAAAACCTTTGAAAGGTTTAAGGGTTTTGTGGAAAAAATGAAAGGTGTTGCAGTTGTTGAACAGTGTATGCTATGAATATCGGGGGAAAAACCTTTATATTGATGACCCATCTAAGTGTCAAATATTAGACTCACTTAACAGATTTTAAGCCCTGAGCTGAGCTAAGGGGAGGAAGAACATGAGGTTTCCCATCTTTCCTGCTGGCAGGAAAGACTCTGCAGGGAGCGGGTGTCTCCCCTTCTCCAAAGCAACCTTATTTTGTGTCTGTATCTCCGGGGCAGGGAGGTCTTATGCCATACTGGCATGATGTGTTTCTTCAACTAACTGTGAAAATAGACACCAAGTGCCATAGTACTAGTAATGAGAATTACTGCCAAAGCTGCAGGATGTGCTACCTTTTGTGTTCCATGACTAATCTTTAATCTCATTTATTCTTTAGCAGTATGTTGGTCACTATTTGCATATTATGTGAAACAGTGGTTGCAGAAGAAAAGTACTTGATCACCATCTTTCTATGCAATTCAAAGAGCCAGTCAAGAAATCTTTCTATGCTTATGTCAGTGCTGCACCATTGCATCCTAATAGATCTAACAGAGCAGCTGTTTTCTGTGAAAAGAGAGAACATCCTATATACTTAATCCCTTTGAAATAGTGTTATGTAGCTGAACTTAAGACTTCTGGTCCCAGAAAAGTAAGTTGTAGTTGTGTTTTCAGCCTGAATTACCTTTCCTATGAACCAAATCACTACATCCCTGATTAAACAAATTGCACAGAACACAGAAGAAATGCTATGTAATACTTTTTTTTAGTGATTGCTATATGACTATTCAAAAGTAAGCAGTCCTTGGTGACTAGTAAAGAGCTAACACCTGAACAAGCAGAAGAAACAAAACTTTTGGTTTGGGTTATCTTAAAGTACAAGGGATATATTTTTCATTAAGTAAAGCTACTTGTTTAGGGTAAAGCTATTTAGGCTACTGCAAAATTAATTCTTTCCGACTGTTAATAAAAGCAGGATGCTAGATTAAGAAGTGCTGCTCATTACTAAAGACTTCGGAGGAAGGGTATGTTCAAAACTTGCCTACAGCAATTTTAGAGTTAGGCATTGATCAGAGCTTTCTGCTCAAAGTTCTCAGTCAGTCTGCATTTTGAAGCTGTTCCCTGTCTAAAATCTGCATCACCTTGGTAGCTGAGGTATTCCTTAGTTAATATAGGTGTATAACATAGTACATTAATATTATTGGCCTGACATTTGCAAATCATCTGGCTGTGTTAGGTTTGTGAGTGGACCATATTCTATGACATTATGCTTACAGAACGGGAGTAAGATGGTGATTTTGCACCAAAATATATTTGTTGGCTGGTGAGCAACTTCTAAAATAAGGGGGAGGGGGACAGGCATGATGGCATTGTCCAGTTTCACAGAAAAAGATTTGTGGAAAAAAACACTGTGAGATGAGATGAGTACAACTTACTGTGTGGAGATCAGGGAAACAAATGGGGGGTTGGGATTTTATTTTAAAGAATTCACTTGAGGCTGAAGGAGGAAAACTGTATCGGTGGGGGACACTGATGGAGTTTTGTTGCAGATAAAGCAGCTGGAGAGAGGATATAAGGAAAATGTTACCACTTTCATACTCGGCACAAGTACCACGTCTGTGTTCCTGTATGCGTACTACACTAAAATTCCTTGACTAAGTGGAGTCACTGCTGAATGTTTAGAGAGCACACATGCAAGTCTGAAAATGGAAAGGACACTCAAGCCTTATGCCAGTTTAATTTCCAGAATGTTATTTTCACTTTAAAAAACAAGAACAAAACCACCACCTTTTTCTGTTTTCTCTTCAGTCAATACCCAAACTCACCTTCCCAGGTGGATTATTAATTGGTTGCAGTCCTGGACTCATGAATGTTCCCAAGATCAAAGGAACACATACTGCAATGAAAAGTGGCATGCTGGCTTCAGAAGCCATTTTTAGTCAATTAATCAACGAAAACCTCCAATCAAAGACAATAGGTAAGATCACTGTACTTTGAGTTGTAATTACCTTGTGTTCAATTAGAACCACCACCAGCTAACAGCAGTAATTAATCTGGCTGAAGGAATTAGTTGGAAATGTGAATAAATCATGAAATGGGTGTGTTTAAAATTTATTTTATTATTTATTTTATATATTTTATTTATTTACTATTGATAATGTCAAATGATTTAAGAAAGAAATTGCTCAGTTATTCATAAGTATTGATCCTACTCCTAGAACCTCTAATGACCATCTTAAAAGTAAGATTACGCTTCCTGTATAAGTAAACCAGAATACTTTTGTTCCCACAAACATGTTAAAAAGTAGTGCTTTATGATTCAGAAAGTGTTACTGAAAGCCTGTCGAAACAGGAAAAAAGAAAGGAATAGATTAAATGTCAGCAAAACAGGGTGAGATTTTTCAAATTTGCTCTTACTGTTAGGATACTGTTTTAATTCAGTCCATTTTTTCTGTCCTTTAATCTTTTAGTCGTCTCAGATTGAGATTATGTGTATTTTATTTTATATGTAATACAAGCACGTTGAAGTAAGCACCTGCTCCTGACCACCTTTAAACAAATCACCTAGTGATTTGTTTAAGCCTTAGTTGTCCCATTAAATCTGTTAATAAAGTCTGGAGAGAGAGAGAATTAGAATTCCAGTCACTCTGGAGATAGACACTATAGCCAGGTGCCACATGATGATCGTTTTAGAAATCTCCTCTCTGTACTGGTGGATTCAGGCCTAATGAGCTCCCATGCAGCTGAAATGTGCCATCCACAGAAGGTGTGCTGAACAATTAAAACTTCAGCTAGACATGCTAAAATGCTTAGAATCCATCTGAAGCTATAAACAGTGTTGGTGGGGTAGTATGCCACTCTTGTTTGATTATGGACAGGTTTTATATGTTTTCTTCCAGTCCTGTCAAGACTGGACTATTACAGCCACTTTCCTCTCTTTGCAGGGATAATGGGCTTTGTGGGAAATACAGACTGAAGCATGCTTTTGATATATAGAAAAGGCTTAAAACTGATTATTTAGAGCATTTATTCCTATACAGTAGTAATGGAGAACGGTGAAGGAAAAGCTCTCAAACAATTTTCATTTGAAGAAACTTTTTTTTTTTTGAGATAATTACTTGACTTTAACTACACTGCAGTAGATGTGTCAAGTGTGAAATACCTAGTGTTTGCAAAGAATACAATCAAAGAGTTTAAATCAGAAGTTTGCAGTCAAATAAATCTCATGAATGTGCTGATTACAAAGGGAGAAATGATCTAGCACTGGCATCATCCATTGGGCCATAGCCATAGTAACTGAAATGGGACTGTGGTTGCAAACTTGTATGGAAAAAGCTTTTGAACTTGACATTAGAACTGCAAATCTGGCTTTGGATCACAGGCAGACTGTCCTGGTCAGCACTCAGATTCTGAGCAAGTAGCTGTTTTCCCACAGAGGTGCCAATGTAGCCACCTGTCTAATATTTTGCTGAGGTTTGAGGCAATTTAATGCTGCTTGTGGCTCATTCAATAGAGGCTACAAAGGAGCAGTAGGTATCTACCAACAAAACAGGTCTCTTGATTCAAGAGGCTGAAACATGTTGTGTAGTATATTCCTAGCTTACAGTTCTGAAATTCTTATTTTGCTGACTTCATTGCTAGCAGTTGCTTTTATTCAGCATCTGCTTTTTATTTCAAGGATAGTCTTCATGTACTATAGGTACCTAACAAGTAATGAATGTACTGCCCTAGGACTTGATGTGCAAGAATATGAAGAGAACCTGAAAAAGTCCTGGGTCTGGAAAGAGCTGTATGCAGTGAGAAACATCCGACCATCCTGCCATAGTGTACTTGGTGTGTATGGAGGGATGATATATACAGGTATATTTTATTGGCTACTGAGAGGAATGGAACCATGGACATTAAAACATCCAGGTAATTTCTTTATCTCCTGAAGAAGATTCTAAATTTACAGGTCAGTCTTTTCTGGTCTTAGTTTCAGCTGGTGCACATCTGGTCCAGTGGTGAGGCGTTAAAGTGTGCAAAGGAAATTGATAAAGAATTGAAGCAGACTTTGTCGTATTAGCTACCATATAATGTAAATGAAGAGATTAAAACAGTGTTTAGTACAACTTAGTATAGTCTTTTGTCTTGTGAAAAAGGCTACCTTTTATGAAGTACTTCATTCTGATGACAAGGGAAGTTAAAACAGCTTAGTTAAATTGTTCTTGAGTAACTGCAAATTACAATAATTCTATACTGAAATTTATTAAAAATATATTTAGGACCAGATTTTGCTCAGCTCAAGCCGGCCAAAGACTGCACACCTATTGAATACCCAAAGCCTGATGGAAAAATCAGTTTTGATCTCCTGTCATCTGTGGCTTTAAGTGGTACAAACCATGAACATGACCAGCCCGCTCATTTAACTCTCAAAGATGACAGCGTCCCTGTGAGCAGGAATCTGGCCATATTCGATGGACCAGAGCAAAGATTTTGTCCAGCAGGTAAGTAACAAAAATGTGTGTGTCAGCTCCTTCTGCAAGATGAAAGACTAAGTACTTCAGTAGCCACCTGGCCTACTACTTACTTCAAGCATTCTATCCTAATTTTCCTCCTAGAAGGGGGTTCAGTTGCAGGTCTTAAAATATGCCAGCAGTACTTTTGTGATGAAATAACTATTAAACATGGAAGAAGAGAATTAAATCACATTAGTAATATATTTCCCTCATTACAGTTGCTGGTAAGTAGAGTATGCATGCAGGGGGAAGCTGTTCAGCAAAGTGATAGCTCCCTTCTTGTCTTTGCAGGGGTCTATGAATATGTGCCTCTGGAAACGGGAGAAGGATCAAGGCTGCAGATAAATGCTCAGAACTGTGTCCACTGCAAAACATGTGATATTAAAGACCCAAGTCAGAACATTAACTGGGTAGTACCTGAAGGTGGAGGTGGACCAGCTTATAATGGAATGTAAACTGATAGGAGATCTGTTCAGTGACTTATCACCCACAAATATGTTGGAGTATTTTATGCTGCAGCGTAATTAACGTACGGCACTGACTTGATTGTTAAAGGGTTTGAGACTAATGTGCCATTCTGAATTTTACCTATGACTGTTGCATTAAACAGAAAGTTGGTGCCTTCTGGTTAAACCCTAGCCTTATTTGAATAGGACTTCTTTACAGGAGCTGTATGGCAGGCAGAAGTTCTTCTCAGGACTGACAAAGGAGCCTTGGATCTTGGATTTACTGCTGAAGTTCAGTGATAAAAGGAGCCATATCCAGAATTGTGCGTCTGGTGGAGTAACTTAGTGCCCACCTTAAAAAAATGTATTTTCTCTCTCTAGCTGGAGTGATTTACTATATGTAATCCTACCTGGCAGTCAGGGAAATAAATCAGTTTAGAAAATTTTCACTGCTTTTAAGTGTTACATTTTACATCAAATTTACAGTTGGTTTTTTTTTCCCTGATGATAACAGGGAATACCTATTGTAAAGTGGGTTTTAAAAAAAATAATACTTGCATCTTCATTCTATGTCTACCAGCATTTTTATTCCTTCCAAGAAATCAGGCTGCTCTAATAGAAACAATGAAGATGCCTAAATTGTCTTCATGTGAAACCAAGCTGCTTAGGAAGCACTATTAAGCTGTGAAAACAACCACCAGGGCTTTACACATTAGAGAAATACTTTCGTTGCACAAGACAAGTTACTACAGCTTAAAAAAAAAAGAAAACCACATCACCTTTGAACAGTTTGTCTTTATTATTAAGACTTTTGTGTTGTAAACACTGAAAACTGCAGCAGAGGGCAAATGAAAGAAGCAGCTCCATTTATCCTTTTGCATGAGTTAGTGCATAGATTTAAATGTTTAGGGAAAAAAAATCAAGCAAACATTTTAGCATAAGCTGCTTTCTCTTTCTCCTTTTGGGCTTTTATCTTCTGCTTGATTTTGAGTGTTTCCGTCTGGATAGCTGCTCAAAAAGAAAATGACAGAGTTACAGTAATCTCTTTACATTAGGTCTCCTCATAGGTTAACACCAGCTCACTGCTGGAACTTGCCTAGGTTATTTAATAAAACTGCATTTAATCTTTGATTAGGTCAGATACTAGCAGCAAAAAGCTTGGTCCCTTGCTGTGTCTCACCTGGTAAGATAACCACGTAGAGGAGTGTGTAGCAAGGATAGTATTGGTGCCAACACAGAACTTAGGAGCTAAAAGCCTCACCCAATTAGACCAGGAAATTAAGCTAATAAGAGCCCTGTGAGATACAGACATAGTTCAAGAGGAATGCTGCTGACCTACATAAGCAGGTTTTCCAGTGCAGCAGAATTATCACTGCTGTATAAAATCAGGTTTTCCACCTCAGTGGGTTCTGTGCTCAGAACATCAGTGTTTAAGAAGCCAGCATTTTAGGCAGCACACTGGTTTGAATTCCAACTGAACACTACCCTGGATACTTTGTTAAATTCTTAAGGGAATTTAAAAAGAAACAGCTTATTTTACCTTTGTCTTCAGGGGCTATTTCATGAGCCTTTTTAAGATCAGCCTTAAATAAAAGAAAAATATAAATTAATGATCTGATGGAATTTTAAATTTAAAAGGAGAAAAAAAAGTGATCATTACCAGTGCTTGGTCGAGATCTTTTATTCCCTGCCATCCTTGAGCCCGTCTGTAGAGAGCTTTAGTATTTGCTGGATCTATTTTAAGAGCCTGTAAATTTAATAAAATTGTCACATTAACATTTCTTATATTTCACAGCCTCCCATCTCCACAAATGGCACAATTCACACCAGCAGACAATCTTCACAGTTGGTTTGAGGGTAAGCTGTCAAAACATTAACTGTGTAAAAGGGAATGCTATAATGCAGCACACTGAATAGCAAGTAATCAGCTTCAGTACCACTGCACCAAAAGTGGTCTTTTGTGAAGGATGAGCATGCACGAGGCCCAAATGGAACAGCTGTGTGTGTGTGTGTGTATATAGATAGCTGTCAAGACTAAGGAGTTGCTGCAGTTCAAATTATCCTAACCCTGAATCTCACAGTGCAACTCTCTATTGCAGCTCCTTCCTTGACACCAAAACCTCCTCAAATGGCATCATAAATAAAACACAAGAGATTTCCTGTGAAGGTTGTTTTCACAGTGGGCTAGAAAGATACATGCAAGGAATCCATCTCATCGTGCTTCAGGAACTTTGCCAGGTTCCAGTCATTACGCCTTTTCTGAGCTGAATGTTTTCAATAATGTGTATATGCCAGCTCTAATATGACAATATCAAAATACAAAATACAGTGGCTGGGCAAAGAGATTGTTCCACTACTGGATTACTTTGATTATTTTTTTCAGAATACATAAAATAATTTGGTCAGCTAGCAGCTACCTCATCTTGCCTGCAAAGGTCACACTTTTATTGCAGTTAGTTCTATAGTGTGTCTTTATTATTTGAAAGAATACAGTTTCTCAGTGTTTAGAGGAAATGTCTTTACAGCAATTTGTTGCTTTGTTAATTTAATTTATTAACTTTAAATCATTAATAGACAACACATCCTTAGTTTTTAAATCACTTGAGTACTGGCTGTTAATATGAAGGAAGTATTACTGTGGGTGCTCCTCTACTATAAAGCCTTCAGCCTCTTCTGTGTCAAGAATTAATTGTCTGGATTGTATACAGAGAGGCAGCATTCTTTGGTTTTACCTTGACCATTGTGTGTACAGCTATTTCAAAGCAAGGTTTGTTTGAACAGGTACAGCTGTTCATAATTCCTTATTTACACCAAACAATGCTTGTATCCCAGGTTGTTAATTTAAATTGCTTTGGGCCTTGTGAAATCATAAAAGTGAAAGTATATTGTTTCTCATTAACAATTGCCTAGAACTTTATTAGCTAATTTTAGGAAACTGGTGTTCTGATTAAAGCACTGACACAGTTATGAGACATAAGCTAAGTACCTTACAGAAGTCTATTATAGCTATGGAGTTACCTTTATCTAACAATTCTTTAATCTTAAAAAAAAATGACAAGTACTATTAGTAGTAGTAGTAATTTCCACCTGTAACACTTCTGTTTCTGTTTTTACCGTTTTCTAGGTGAGAGGTATCACATTACACAGTTTTCCTATTTTCTTCTTTCCTCATTCCCCATTTCTGAATATAGGTTTATGAAAGTTTTCCACCATCAGCAGGCTAGAAAGCAAGCCAGCTTTCTAATGACCTCACACACAGTTTAGCTGAGACTCCTGCTTTCAGCACAAAGCCCTAGGAGATGCTGCTCAGGATCCTTTGCTAACAGATAAGAGCATTCTTTCCTCTGTTTCCTTCAAAATACTAGAGTTTTACTGAATTAATTGAATACAAATTTACTAAATTTGCACTATGTCCACATTATGGTTCCTTTTTTTTTCTTTAATTCTACTGGTTTTCTTTTTTTCCATATTTATCATTACCTTGGTTTTTTCTTCCTATTCAGTCATTTTATTTCACCACTAAGCCTACCTGGAAGGTTAGTTATTTAGTTAGAAGTCACTGCCATGAATAAAATACAAGGCCATCAAATCTAGAAGCAGGTAAAATATTATGCTCATACTAGTCTTCCAGAGAAAAGTATTCCTCTTTCACTGAACACAGGTTAACTCTTTGTAATGTAAGAAGCAGCTCTGCAAACCAAACTGACAACGATGCATATTTTTCTGGCAGTAAGCAATAGGCCTCTTTTGTTTGTTTCTAATGATTCATTCCAATTTCAAAATCTTTTTTAAAAGCCACATATTGGAAAGTTAGTACTAACTTCACCACTTTGTTTACTTTCAAATCATAAGCCTGTCAGAATACTCTTTAAAAAAGCTTTGTAGTCCTATACAGGCCAATTCTTGATCAAAATACTCAATGTTACATTTACCTCTGAACAGCTCTCAATGGCTCCCTGCCAATCTGACAGTTTTAGTTTGCAAGCACCGATGTTTAGAACACAGGTCAAAGCAACAGTCTTCAACTTTGGTTTGTCTGTCTCCTCTGCCACTGCTTCAGAAGCTTCTACATACCTGCAGAAAAACAGATTCACACACAACATCTATTAGTGATGCAACTTCCATTTTGTCCTGCCCTTAGCTATCTCTCCACAGATATGTGTGAACTGGCCTATCCACACTACTTCTAAAGTAGCTCCAATTCAACTAGTACAAATCTTTATTAAACTAAATACATAAAACCCACCCTAACAAAAGCCAGTCAACTCACTAAGAAATGTTTTCCTGTAACTCTCAGTCCTCCACTGTACTAGCACATTCTTTTTCTTAGACAAAAGTACTATTCTACTGCAGGAAAATAGTAGAGTTTATTTTAGTTTATTCTCAAAAGACACGCTGCTCATCAGTGCCAAAAAATCAACACCACCACTGCACCTTCCATGTTCACAGGAAGCTTCATCTCTTCTTCAGTTCCCTCAATAATCTTTTAATTAGCTTAGGCATTTGTGGCTAAAATCTGAAGCTAACTTTGCTTTGTAAAGGAGTGGTTTATGAGCATTAGTAACACCAACCTTCTTCCCCCTATCTTCCTTCATGACTTTTCCTGAACTTCAAAACTGACACTAGTTCAGGACTGAGCCACAGCAGTTACTGCATCTGTTTCAAAAGCAAATTTCTTAATTTTCAATGTGCTAATGCTCTCTGGTTTTTATTTCAAGTGGTAAAGGTCTGCTGTGGATACAGAAGTTTTAACTCCTTAATGGCCTAGTTGACAGAACCTTTGTGGGTTTTATTTAAAAAACAGAAATTGTCCTTGCACAATTTAAGCACGCCATGAATTAATGCAGTCTTTGCAGATCAGTGCCTATGTAAGTTAAATTTTTGCATGCCCTGTCTTTTTTGTTGTTTGTATGCAACCTTTGGATCACAGAAATAAGAAACACTTAAAAAGTAAATTAGATGCAGTCCCAGATGCTTGTTCCAGTTGCTGAGCATCATGCAAAAGATGAGAACAGAAGAAAAAGAAAAAAAAAGTAAAAAGGTAAGGGGAGTTATAACCCAAATCTATATTATGTTCAAAACAAATGGAACACATGTATAATATTTATAAATCACACCAAAACATGAAAGACTGCAACCATTTTGGAAATAAAATTAGAGCTTTCAAGTCAAAGAAATCAGTGAAGTGAGTATCACAGGAGATAGTAAGAAGTAGTATATTTTTTTACAAAAGGAAGGGGTCAAATCTAACATATAAAATATTTTTTTTAAAAAAGGCTAAGAAGCAACAGAACGAGAAAAAGAACAGAAGATTGTAATAGTTACTGTAGGTGAAAAGAAAAAGTCAGCATTGTCAGATGGTGTGCCAGGTGAACTGTATGTAAGCCATGGGATACCCTGGTAAGAGCTATTCTATTCCTGTCAGTTCTGGTGAAGCGCAGCTAAAGGTCACCCTCCTACATGAAGTGTTAGATTCTGAGATACAATAACACAGCACATCCATAGAAGTATGGCCTACTGGGAAGAGCTGGAAAGATCAGATTTGTTTAGTCTAGAAAAATTACTATGCTTTCCACCTACAAGGGCAAATAAGCACCAGAGAAGCTCAGACAGCAAGACCCTTCACTGGGTGTGCTTAAAAGTGAGCAAGACACCTAATTTTAAGGGATAGTGTAACTCTACCTGGCATTTACCTAAGAATAGGGAGAGAAAATGGATAGCTACAACACAAAGCTCCTTAAAGATCCAATCCAGCCTTTTTTATGTATGATTTTCAGCAGGTTTGCATAGGAATCCTTTTTACTTTGGGGTTTCTGTTTCTATGATGGGCTTTTTGAGGGCAGGTTGACACATTGCATCTTGGGTTAATATCTGCAATTAAAGGATTCATTTTATGCCTCAGAAAGATGTCATTTATTTGAAACACAGTCTGCTAAAAACTCAGCTGAAGCATTAAATATGCTTGAATTATTTTCTTTCATTATTGTTACTGCTGCTTAACCAGTGATCATTGAGAAAGTTGGGATAAAGGTCAGTAAGTATAACTTTATTTTTAGGAGATGTCCATATACTCAAAGCAAAAAGCAGGAAAACAAGAAAGGAGCAGTATAGAAACAAAAGCAAAAAGACCATGGTTTGGAAGGCAAGTCTGAATTATACATGTAGTCAGGATGATGGTATGGACCCTCAGAAAAAAAAAATAGTAGTGAATGAATAAGGGCCACATTTGTCTTTTGAACTTACCAATTTCCTAAACCTATTGCTTTTTGTAAATTATAGAACTTTTTTATAAAAAAAAGTAGTTCCCTCCCTTGCTGTCCATTAACCACCTTGAATACTACTGTGCTTTTCTTCCCAGGTATGCATCAGCACAGCAAGAGTATTACAAAAAGAGTATTTAGTCAGTTCTAAGCAGTACTTCCTGCCTATAGCTCTTACCTTGCAATGAGTAGAAGACCTACTTGATCAAGTAGCTAAAAATCAACCAGGTGTTTTCCAGATTCAGAAGGCTCTTTGTTTAAAAAAGGAAAGAGCACTGCACCAGGCACCTTTTAAATGCACAAATCATTGCTTAATAGCAGTATTAATTTGGGTTACAGGAACTACCTGATTGAGTGATGAGAGCCTTACCGTAAACTTTTACTATACTTTTTAGCTGCCATTGCCCAATTTTGCGATTTGAAGAAAGTATTTCCTATATTCTTTGTGTCTTCTGCTATGGCCACAATCTTGTCAACCTAATAAAATAGATGGGAAATATAAAGTATGAATGTATTTACAAAAGAAGTCTTGAATTAACTAATGTTTAACAGTACAATCCCAGGTCCATACTCCTTCAAGGTTTATAAAATCTCAGAATAGAAATACTCCAATTTTAGACAAAATACTACCTTCAAACCACTTCTGTGATATTCTCTACTCTATGTAACACAAATGTCTGAAAGATGAAATTCCTAGTGAGTTTTCTACAGTATAAAAGGTGAGAAAATACTAGAGAAGACATAGCAGTCCAGCTCTTTCCCCTAAATGCTGTTACCCACACAGGGCTATATATAAAGGTGTTGACCATTATTCAAAGAAAAGAAGGTATGTTAACAATTAAAGTATTCAGCCAATGACACTGAACCGTGCCATAAATCAAATCCCTCCTGATGGGAGAGAATATTTCAAAAGTCCTTGCAAGGAGTTTCAAAGAATAAAACCAGACTTGTCCTGGAGTTGCAGTGCTGCCAGATAGTTGTTTATTAAGTCTTACCAGAGGAACAGAGCCACGAGCGTGACCCAGGCATAACACAGAGCACAGAAAGCAGGAGAGAAGTCCCATTATCAAGATTTACACAGACTTTTAAAGGTAATTTAACCAATGGTTACTGAAAACATACATTATTTTTACTTTCCTGCCAATTATTCAGTAACACGACTAGGAACTGCGGAATTCTTTGTCCAATCATCCCAAATTACTTTTACTGCAGAAGATGGAGCAGTAGAAGAAGAAGGTTTGGAGAACAACAGCAATCCTCCATTTTGATATTTTCTGCTCTTATCTATTTACTACAAAGAGAAGCCCAAAACCTCCAAATTTTCACCCTGTGACAATCTTACATAGTAGTCTATCACCTAATTCACACCACTGTATTTTCTAATTCTTGTCTGATCTAGGCAGTTTTTTTCCAAGGTTGGAGGTTAAAACAGTGTTGTTCAGGGGGGTAAAAACCCTTCAAAACAGGCAGAGAAATATTCTCGGCACTGTGGGTTCCTACAAACCAAGACTGTCTTATTCCTGATTAAATGTTGTCTTCCGCTTCTCAAAACAGTACCACTCATGTGAACTCTGCACACTCTCAAACTGGAAGTCATATCAACACAATTCTCCTTCTCTCTGAACATTTAAAATATGAATGGAAGGAGAAAAGGAACAACTGCCTGTCTTTATCAAATCCATCATTTCTATTTCCAGAATCGTATACATTTCAAGTTACGTTTCCAGTGGCAATAGTTTATAATTTCTGCTGTCTATACCACAATTGTGTTAAGCTCTGTCAAATATATATATTGCCATTTGTAATACTATCTGTTTACACTTCTACCCTACTAGAATTGGTAACCTTGAAAAAAACTGATCAGTGTGAGACCAATCTCACCATGGTTTCTGCAGCTGGTTTATATGAACAAGTTTTAAGTTAAAGGACACAGGCACCTGCCAACTTCAATTCTGCACCACATGAAATGCTGTCCAAAACCATTTTGTAAGTCAAAGTGCTTCTCAATAGCCGAGGAGTTTGTTTTCTAGCTCAAATGGATTTTTACTATTCTAATTCTCTATTTGGAATCTACACATGCAGCCCCCTCTTCTTCCCCCTCTCACAAATCAGTGATTTACACAGTTTCTCTAGTTCACCTTCATGAGAAAGTAAAAACCTGCAGATGAGCTGCTTTCATCAGTCCTCTCCCTAACCCCCAACAACAGATCTTCCTTCAGCTTGAACAATCTAAAAAGTAAACAACTACTGGGAATTGAGAACAGGCAGCTCTGATGTAGTAAAAATCTTTTTAAAAGGCTGATCCTTTATTTCTAATCAGTGGGGCAGAGTTTGTTAAAGAGTGGATATTTAAAAATTTTGCACAGAAAAAGTGTGTAGGTAACAACATTAAGTTAGTCATCTGCAGGTTGGAGTTCTAGTAATTGCAATTTGACACTAAAGCACAAACAAAAGTAAAAAGAAACCAAGAACAGAAAATAAGTGTGACAATTGTAAGTAATTGAGGTTTTAGTTACTGGAGAAAAAACATTGACTGCAATTAGCACTGAAAAAAAAGAGAGAACAATACCTTCCCCCAGCCTTCTCTTTCTTAAACTAGAATGTCACCATTTAATCAGGACCTCAATCCATTCTTAAGAAAAAAGCTTAATGAACATCATCACAGCCACCATCTAACTCAGATTACCTACAGGTTTTGCAAGCTGTAAAACACCTAAGAAGAAAAATACTTACATCTTTCAAGTCTATATCTGAATCTTCAGGAAAATCTGGATGAGCATCTCCAGATCCATCCTGGGGAATAATTCCCCAATCATCTCCTTCCTTTAGCTCTCCACATTCGGCGATGACACATAACTGAAAAAATCAAGTGTAAATAGCAGTATTGCTTATTAAGATAATTTTTAAAAAAACCCGTAACTTCCAAGTGCTCTTTGAAATTTTTGAAATTCCATAAAAAGGCTTTTTCATCTGTTGTTTGGGTGCATTTATTTCAGAAACCCATCACATCATTAGCCTGTCCTCATCAAAAGGTTTTTATCACACAAAGTGTCGCGTTCAGAGGAGCAGCATTCCAAAAACACCATACCCACGCTTCCCAGAGAGGCTGGAAGAGGAACTGGCAGCAAGCTGAAGTGCAGCAAAACACAAGACATGGAAGTTCTACTACATTAGAGAATATGGTTTTTCTTCAACTGCCAAGTCTTTTAAAGTTACAGAGGTATTAATTTGTCAAACACCCACAAACTGGTATGACCTACACACCAACTGCTTTTTCAGAAACATGACTTCTGACATAAAAATTACAAGAATTACGTATCATTTAGGTGGGATTGTGAATTCCACCTTTTAATTTCATCGCCCATCCTACACTTCTAGCAAAAGCTTCCACCCTCGCAGCTGTGTTGAACAATAAATGGTTTGTGCAAGGGAAATGTACAGTGCAAGAACAAAAGCCTCTTAACAAGGACAGTAAAATGGAAATTACCAGTTAGTAAAAATAACTGGCTAACACTTAATTGTTCTAAATATTACACCAAGCATTTAAAAGAAATGATTATGCATCATATAATGAAATAATAAACATCTCTCAGTGCTTTGCATTTTGCTTACCTTAGCAGGATTTTCTCCTTTTACTTCAACATTTTCTAGTATTTTAACTACACCCATTCCTTTGATCACTTGGCCAAACACCACATGTTTCCCATCCAGGTGAGAAGTAGGCACCGTTGTAATAAAGAACTGAGAGCCATTAGTACCAGGTCCTGCATTTGCCATGCTCAGCAGGCCTGGTTTATCATGCTGCATTGGGGGGAAAAGAAAAGCACCATCAACATTTAAAACGTCTGTTATAAAATCATATGGAAGATTCTGTAAGGCTGTTCATAAACATAGCCAGGACAGCCATAACAACTTGGTAAACCAGGCAGTTACATACAGCTGGCAACTAATATTACCTCCTGTGACTGAAGAGGGCAAATGCTCAGCACTGGGTCTTTACTTGCTCCCTACCAATCCAGCAAGCACAGCCACATGTGTGACTTAATGCTGTAACACCTGTCTGCTGCTTCTACACTCCATCCCCTGCACAGCTGCTGAGTTTAGGCAGATCACCTGAGAAACATGTAAAACTCCTCACTGAATTATTTAAGACCACTGGCCTTAAGAAATGAGGCTAACAACCCCTGAAACCAACTTCAGTGTAATACTGCTAAGATGGGTATGTTATGTTAATTTTATAAGGGCTACTCACACCAAGTATGGTGTAGAACTGTGGAGTTTAGACGACTGTGGTCTTTTATTATTTATGGGTTGGTGGTTTTGGTTGGGCATTTTTTTATCTCCTTCACTTTCCTAGAGACACAGTTTTCAATCTGTTGGGATTTTTAACCACCTAATTATTTTGCCATTTAAGCCACTAGGCCACAGACTAAAAAAAAATTGTTAAACAGCTCAGTGTAAGAAGATACTGTTTATCTTGCTTCTTGCAAGTACTTTTTCCTTTTTTGAATTACGACTTTTCTTGTTCCATCACATAGATTATTTTGTTTTCACCTGTACTGCAAAAATCTGTTTTTTGTCTGTGTTGTGAATGTCTTGTTTAACTGGTGTGACCCAGCCATGAAGGTATTATTCTCCCCAAGCTGGTCTGGTTATTAAGTGCAAGGAACTCCATTTAATGTTAAGTCAGGATGTTATAACCAAGACACTGGTACATATCTAAAGCATTCAAGCTGTGGTATTGCTAAGAAACTTGATACTGTGGGGAGGAGGGGGGAAATAAATTATGATAGCACAGAGGACATAGAAACAGACCTTAGAGCTCAATGGGAGGTTGATTAGTTTGGGATAACAATCTGAGACAGTCTTTAAGCATCTGGTTTTTCCCTACATTCTCTACCAGTTCAAGGAACCTGTTGTTTTGAAAATTGTTTTCCCACACAGTGTTTGGATTTCCATGGTGGTAGGGAGAACTCGGTGCCTAAACTGTTCATCTGGTCATAAGGCACAGTAAGTCTGAATCTTTGAGTCAGGATTTGGTTTAGGAACTCTGGGAAAAGGTTCTACAGCTGAGAGCCAGAATCACACCCAGCCAACAGAAAGCTACTGGAATCTTGGCTTTGTCTGTTCTAACCTTGAAACTCACTCACCCTGGGAGTCAGAGATGGCACATAATGGAGGAGCCTGTGTTCCAGAGCAAGAGAAGGCAGCTGGTAGGGTTGCAGCCTCCAAAACAAATAACTGACATTTTGCACCGTAGTTGCTGGCAAACAAGTTAAGCAGAAGGGTTGCCCCATAGCAGATTTTTGCAAATACCATTTGAGGCTGGTCACTGCTTCACTGCCCAAGGGCTGTAAATCTTACATTTCTCCCCACCTCTCTCCCCAATTACAGCAAATGCTAGGCAGCAATAAAAACAGTAAACAAAAAAATAAGTAACAGTAAGTTCTGGTGTTCCCTTATAAACCTGCCTGCAGGTTTACTTTTGTCTGTAAAGATGTGGGGGGACAAGCTGGAAAGTTAAAGAGAGCAGTCTGGTGCCTTCAGTCTTCACATTTATACACAACCCCATTTCGTCTGGGACCAAGTCTCAACATTAGTCCCAAATTATGGAAGTCTCTCTGTATAAAGAAAACTGTTGTCACTCATGCATTTTCTTGCTGTGAGTGTTTTGAAAAACACTGCAGAAAGATGGAGTGTCTTTCCCATGATGGTTTCTGCTGTCATTCTGTAAGCTTATAAAGCAAGCAAAAAGATCTGGACAAAATCGGATTCTCTGACAGATCTAAGGCTTGCAAAACTGTGCCACAGTAACAGTGCTTGGGGATTGTGTAAGTTGGGTGTTCCACAACAGCAGAGCCGTGAGCTGGAGAAGTGACATCAAGAAAAGCCTAGTGTGATTGATCTGAGATAAGCTGACTACTGACACAAGTTTTGCAGTTTACTGCAAATTTGCAACAGTCCATGCAACCAATAGAAGAACAAACAGTTCCAGTGTCCTCAAACATCAACAAAAACAACTCTTTGTTTTACAAGACAGAGAACACTTTGCAGGGCTGCTGGAGTAAGTGCAAGAGCCAGTGAATTTCTACGTAATAGAGGCATTTTAACTCCCAGTAAAATCCTAACATACTTGGCCAACAGGTAACAGGAATCAAGCTCTCAGACTCTGTATGGGATCCAAATGGGTTCTTCAACTCATCTCTGGCACTTTGGCAACATTTGTTATAGCTGAGAATTCAAACAAGTACAGAAATGGGAATCACTTGCATCACATTCATAATTACCTCCAGATCTCAAAGAACAAAAAAACCTAGTGACACTAAGTCATCTTCAGGGAGGTAGAGATCCTGTGACAAGTACCAATGAAGAGATACTGTTAGCAGCAGTGCTGTGGGCCCCACCAGAGTGTCCGACTTCAGAGAACACAACTGGAATTATCTTTATTACGAATACTGGAGTCACATTTCCAACTATTGCTCCAAACTTAAGTCCTTTAAGTCCTATGAGGAGTGGCTGAGGGAGCTGGGGTTGTTTAGCCTGAAAAAAAGAAGGTTTGGGGGTGACCTTATCACTCTCTACAACTATCTGAAAGCAAGGCTGAGGGGGGCCTGTTCTCCCAGGCAATCAGCAATAAAGTAAGAGGAAATGGCCTCAAGTTGCACCATGGAAGGTTAAGGTTGGACGTTGGGAGGAATTTCTTGACAGAAAGGGTTGTTAAACATTGGAATGGGCTGCCCAGGGAAGTGGTGGAGTTATCATCCCTGGAGGTGTTCAAGATATGACTGTATGTGGCACTTAGTGGTATACTCCAGTTGACAAGGTGGTGCTTGGTCAAGGGTTGGACTCATTGATGCTGAAAGTGTTTTCCACCCTAATTGACTCTGTGATTCTGTGAACTTGGTAAAGGATTTTG
This sequence comes from Aphelocoma coerulescens, assembly GCF_041296385.1. Lineage (NCBI taxonomy): Eukaryota > Metazoa > Chordata > Aves > Passeriformes > Corvidae > Aphelocoma > Aphelocoma coerulescens. The sequence continues at coordinate 36,063,882 of NC_091017.1, forward strand.
ATGTCTGATTAGTGGAGATTGTTGTATTTTTTTTCCTACAATACTGCTTGGGGGTGGGTACAACTGCAGCCAGGGCTTTGCTTTAACCATGGGATAGTTGATGTCTGTAAGTTTTTTAGTCAGTGTTGTTCAGGAGTCCCCTCATTTGCTATCACACATAACGTGATATGAAAATGGCTAGCGCCAATGCTGAGAATTGTTATTACTGCAGCAGGAGTAACATCACTGAAACTTCACAAACTGAATAGAATTAGTGTTTACAATAGAGTACCTTATAATGAAAGTTTTCATCTTCAAATTTTTCACCGTATATACTTTCTCCACCTGTGCCATTTTGGTTTGAGAAATCTCCACCCTGGACCATAAATTGCTTAATAACTGTAAAATAAAATAGTTATAAAATGTATCAGCAAGGCACAAGAAGGCACGAGAAAAAAAAAAAAACAACAACTCTAAGATGAAGAGTAATACTTGTCACCAGCACCTAAATGGGACCAAAATCCATCTTTTATTTACCAAGTGTCCCTTAAGTACTCCTTTTCAGTTATGTGGCTATCACTTGATACTTAAACCTTTACCTGAAATTCATTTCAACCTGTTTACAACTCAGAGTAAACTAGTTTTGCGAAATTACTAGTAAATTTATAATTTACTACTATCAATGCATGGTAAGAACCCAAGTCATTAGGAGGATCAAAAAGTCAAAAACTCACCTTCAGTGAAGTTATTTAACAAGTACTTGAAATATTATTTAATATTATTTCAAATACTCATGGCAGACAACTTTAGTTACCAACAGGAAAACAGAGGATTTCAGAGAACTTACTTCTGTGGAAAGGACATCCTTTATAATGGAGAGGTTTGCCAGTGGTAGGCCCTATTCCTTTTTCTCCTGTACATAACGCACGGAAATTCTCAGCAGTTTTAGGTACAATGTCAGCAAATAATTCAAAGACAATACGTCCAACTGAAATGACAAAGAGAATGAGACATTTTTAAGTCTTGTCCTTGGCATGGCGATGTACTGAGCAATGTATGTCCAAAGAAATTAATGTTTCAAGCTTTATGGTTATTATTTAGATTACTGTTCAATTTCCATTTTGGGGTTGCTCCATGGCAATTGCTGGCAGAGTTCCATTGGGTTTTTAGCAAGGTTATTTCCAACAACAAATTCCCCTGTCAAGAATAATGTAGGGGGAATAAAGACAGATTCTGCCAAAACCTAATGAAAATGGCAAACGCATTTTCTGTCAAAAAAACCTGTGTGGGAAATCACACACACATATATTAAAGCCAAATTATGTATTTTAATGTGCACACTTATTTTATGTCAATTTTAATATAGATGTAGTTTGTTCAATCAAAAGTAGATACAATATAAAAAGACTGCTTTGTGGAGACTTTTAATCCATAAAAAAAGCTTATGCCAAACACACACCTTACTCTTCACTCTCTTAAACCTGAATTTTACTAAGACACAGTGGTACTTAATATGCATGTGAATAATGGCTATTTACAGTTAGAGATAGCACAAACAATTGTTAAATCCAAAGCTGTCCATGTTTTAAGTGAAGGAAATTAAACCTGAGTAGCTAACAGATCCTGTAATAGCCGATAAATGCATTCTGTGCCGAATTGTCACTCCTTCATAAACTGGCTTCTCACAGAGTTATTTCTCACTCCTAGCAGCCGCCATCAGTTGATGCTCCTGTTTTCTCATCAGCCTCACAGTCAATTAATTAACATAACTTCACTCTACCGGAAGCTAAATGTAAATATATTGATTCTAATTAATACAGGAATGAAAACAAATTAGACAACTGAAAGTCAATAAAAGGCAAATCATCTCACAGACTTTCTTCTTTTATTCTTCTGAGTAACAGAATGAATAAATGAAAGGCAATATCCTGACAAGATTTAGGCAGTCTCTATCTTTATCCACGCAAATTTTTTAAACCTACGCTTTCAAGTAGTACCCCAGCTAACTTGCTGTTGTTTCCTTATTTCCATTTTGACCGTTTGCCCAGATTTTGGAACGACCTCTGGCAGCACTGGCGCTGCCAAGAGAACCAGGGCTGCCAGCTTCCCTGAGCTCTCACCCCGCAGCCCCCCACTGCCGGGCCGGCAGCCACGCAAGGCTCGCCGTGCTGCGGCAGGTGCCCCGGCCGCGGCGGGGGCCCAGGGCCGGCAGGCGGGGGGCGGCTCCGAGCGAGGCCGCGCTCGGCACAGCGCGGCACGTGGAAGGCGGCGCGGGAGCGGCCGCACACGCGGGCGGCTCCGGGAGGCGAGGGCGGGCGGGGGCGGCTGCCATGGGAACGCGCGGCACCGGGGCAGCGGCGGCGGGTGCGCCCCGACCGCCGGCATCGCCCCCGGCACCCCCGGCCGGGCGTCTGTGCTGCCATGTTGCCTTTCTCTCCGTGTTCCTCGGGCCTGCTCGCTCTGGCGGGGGCGCACTGGGCCCCGCGGGGAGGCCCGTTCGCGGCGGGGCCGCCCTCCTGCTCCTCCCGCTGCCGGGGCTGTGCGCTCGCAGCCCGCGGGGGCAGCGCCCGGCCCGGCCCGGGGTCCCCCCCATGTCCGGAACGCTGCGGCCCGGCCCGGCCCGGAGCCGCTCCCGCCGCTCCTGCAGCCCGGCCCGGGCCCCGCGCGGTCCGCACAGCGCGCCCCGGCCCGGGGGGTTCGCCCGCGTCCCGTCGCGCCCCCTCCCCACCTCGCTCGCCCCCGATGTCCACATCGAAGAAGGCGCGGGGGTTGCTGGCCTTGCTGGGCCGGGCGACAGGGGACGGGTGCGACATCCCGCAGCTGGCCGCTGGCGCGGTGGCTCCGCCCGCTCGGCCGCCCGCGATCCCGGCCGCCCGCGGGTCGGGGCCGCTCGGCGCTCCTCCCACCGGGGGGGTGGACGGCCGGTCCCCTTGGAGCCGAACCCCCAGAGGGCTGCGTCGTGCCTCCGAGCGGCCTTGTGTGACTCGGACGTAATCCGCAGAGAAGGAGCATTTCTTTCTCGAGGTTATACACACATACAAGGCCTGGAAAGATGGGGAAGGAGCGAGGGTTCAAGTTTTGCCTGGGTTTATGTTTCATGAGAGAAATGGCAGGCTCTGTGAAAAGTGGTGATCCATGGTAAAATGGGCAAATTGTCAAAAGTGACTGTTACCCCATAAAGGCTGAATAATTCCAGTCTTCCTAAGATCTGACAACAAAATATGTTTCATCCCAAAGGTAGAATATCACGATAATTGCTCCAAGACAAATCTCTTTCAGAACATTTGTGTTGACCAAGGGATGTGAGTACTACCAATACACTTGGTTGGGGCTCCTCAAGGTGTAGGATTCCCAAGCAGGTGAATGGTTCAACATGGTTCAACAATGGCCACATCCTATACTCAATGGCATCATGGAGGCAAGGTACATGTGGCAAAAATAGAAGTGGCAGAAGAGTGCTGGGGTCTGACTCCTGCAAACTTATAGTCCTTCTGGGAATGCTGCTGATCAAAATGAGCCTCTTTATTTCTTGGACTCCTCCAATCTATCCCAGAAACCTATACATTCATTCTTTGATTCACTGTGTCCTCCAAAGGCTTTCTCCTCTGAGTCATGTCTGTATGTTTGGACTTGAGCTTCCTCAAGCTGGTTTTCATCTATCTCTCAATATGTTCTCAATAATAGATGTGTCAGAGGCCAGTTGTAGTTCCTAGACTGAAGGAAAAGATAAAGTAGCATTGATATTTATAACTGCAGTCCATATACTGCATTGTAATCATTCCCACACATCTGCACAGATGTTGGGTAGGAGAGGTGGTTGGCATGGAGTGCTGTTACACACTGCATCTGGGAACCCTTAACAGAAGGAAAAGCCATCTGGGAACACTTAGTGAGAAATCAGTGGAACCACACTAAGGCATTTCTCTTTCTGAGCCAGGTCACGCAGCTGTGTCAGGGATTTCACATGCTCCACGATGTCAGAGGCCACCAAAGCTTTGAGTCATCTGTAATTCACGAGGCATTTGGCCACGGTCACTGGCTGAGATATTTTTATCATTACACTTAGCATAGATGAGGTGCCGTGGTATAGAAGCTGTCTCACCAGCAATGGGCACTTGCCACCCAGAAAGCCAACCATATCCTGGACTACGTTAAAAGCAGCGTGGCCAGCAGGACGAGGGCGACTATTCCACCCTTCTACTCTGCCCTTGTGAGACCCCACCTGCAGTGCTGCATCCAGCTCTGAGCATCCCCAGCACAGGAAGGATGACAACCTGTTAGAGCGAGTGCAGAGGAGGGACACCCAGCTCATGTAAGGGATGGAGGGATGATTACAGGACCTCTTCTATGCAGAAAGGGTGAGAGAGCTGAGATTGTTCAGCCTGGAGAAGAGAGGGCTCTGAGGGAGAGCTTAATGCGGCTTTCAGTACTTCAGGGGGCCTATAAGAAAGAGAGGGACAAACTTTTTACTAAGGCCTGTTGTGATACGACAAGGGGTAATGGTTTTAAACAGGGGCAGGGTCAATTTGGATTAGATAAAAGAAAGAAGGTTGTTACAATGAGGGTGGTGAAACACTGGAACAGGTTGCCCTGAGAGGTGGTAGATGCATAATCCCTGGAAACATTCAAGGCCAGGTTGGACAGGGGTGTGCACTACCTGATCTAGTTGAAGACGTCCCTGCTCATTGCAGGGGGGTTGGACCACAAGACCTTTAAAAGTCCCTCCCAACCCAAAATATTCTATGATCTCAGTGAGTCAGTTGCTAGCCAAGTGAGTACAGTCTAGAGGAGATTTCTTTAGCAGACATCAGAGTAAAGTGTGTGTTGTTGGTGTGTGTCCCCCGCAAGAGCTGTTGGCAGCTTCCTCTCAGGAAGAAGCAGTGATTCATTCTTCCAGGAGTAGACTTATTCAGTCCCTGCAGTTTTTTTACTGGTGAAGTTGGAATAGCCTAGATTCTAGATGAGTAATTCTTTTTACACTAGTTGCTTGGAAGTCCTTATGTGCAAAGTACTTCAGAGGTACAAAGAAAGAGGCATCTCTGTGATAGTTTGGAGACATGAGCTGAACAAGAGAGAAATCAAGTGATTTTCTCAGTGTCAGTAGGAGATTCTGGAAAATATGTGAGTTGAATTAATATCTCCCAAGCACTGCAGTAGCAAAATTAGTTTCATATTAATTTATAGTCATTGGCAGATTGTAAAAAACAAGCATAGTGTGACTTCTGTCAAGAATTTACTGAGTGATCTCATGTTCAAATTCATATATTAAATTATACCCTGAATTTATATACAAAAAACCTCTTACAAAGTCAGACTTACTTTATACAGTCCTCTAAAATCTGTTTTCAAGCAGTAAAATCACCCCTGTGATCCTCTAATGTTTTGTGATCTTGTAATTTAGAAATCTTTCCTATCACCAAAATACCACTTATCTTTTGACACTTCCAATAGTTTATGTAGTAAATACCTGTAAAGCAGTGCATTGAAAATACTCACTATAACTTAATAATTGTTAATTTTTTAATTCAGCTATTTATTTATCCACACATACAGTTTTGTAGTAAAGTAGTTTGAGTATTATTAATAGATAAATGTGGTGTGAGTGCTAAAATACTGAAGGAAATGGCTTCAAGTACAGGTCTCTCCTTCACTAAGTACATCATACTTGCTGGAGTATGACCCTCCAGCCTAATTAAACTCAAAGATCAGCCTGTTACAAAATCTTTGGGTTTTGCCTCTTCTTCCCTCCCTGACTAAATAAGCAATCATTGATAAATGCATAGAAATGCATAGAGCATTCTAAAACTGGTACTCTGATGGAATACACAATAAGCAAATTTATTTCATAATTATTCTAGCCTGTAAAATCGCATTCACAAAAGAATAAACTGCAAAATGAAGATTATTTGCAGTTGTTGCAGATTGTGTTAAGATGGGCAAATATGTACACATACAGACTAGGATTTTTTCTTTTTGTTTTTCTTGTCTTTGTTTTCACCTTTAAATCTGTGTTTGACACTGTGAAGAAAATAGAGCTCAAATATGCTAATTTCACTGGAAAGTGAGTGCTTTGGCTCAGTGCATGACTGCATTGTCTAAGGATATTAAAAGCCATTTTGCTTTGTACAGAAGTAATTATATGTGGGGTTTTCATTGGACTGAATTGCAGCTTCAGAATATGGTGCAGTACTGATGGGATCCATCTGACAGGCAATTGAAACACATATCAGCTTTTCAGAGCAGCTATCAAGAAGCTCCCAACATGCAAACATTCTTGGAAAGGATGCTTTCACTGCTTGCTGTGAAATAGAGCAGCCACTCAGCCTTCCCTGTGCCGTGTGACACACAGGGTGCATCATGTGCTGTTCCCATGTGACCTGGCACATCAAGCATGTCACCTCCATGAGAAGCACACGAGACAGAAAAAGTAATCTGTTTTTTCGCCATCAGGTTTATTGTTACCCATCTGCACCAAGTCTTTTTCTGCATAAAATTGAATAAAGAGATCCCAGATTAAACTCATACTGAGCAGTTATTAACTCCGTGCAGATTCCTCTAAGTTGAATTAAAATGTAATGTTAAACAATGAAAGAACCACATGTTCTTGTCTGAGGATGTTTTAAAAAGAAAATTTTTCCACACAGAGCTGACATGACAGAAACTGAAAATAAAGTCATGCATTTACTTGTCACTACCTTTCAGATCTGCTGATCCCTGAAGAAATGGTTAAGAACCAAGTGAGAATAAGCAGACTTTTTGGCTGTGTATCTTATGTCTGCTTAAAACTTGTTTTAGAGGCAACTATTCAGAGTAGTATTTAGGACCTCAGGATGTGAGGAGGCATGGAAGAGAGTGCCTGTGACTTCTGATAACAGTAGAAGCCATGGCTTGCAAGGAGAGGCCCAAAGTGTCAGCTAGCATCTGGTCACTGCTGCAGCACTGCAGGATATCAGTTTTGTTGCTAAATTCCTGCCCTCGGTATTGATACAAATGTATGTCCTGATATTAATGCAATTTCATGTAAATGCATGTTTATCACAGTTACTACCAAAAGGTATTGAAATACCAATTATGATGACTGCAGTCTTTCTTATGTAGAAAATGTTTTTGGTCTGCACCTAATGTGGGTAGGATGGAGTCCAAAGTGAACTGCACCTGCATGGACTTAAAGACAAGAGTGCAACCAGCAAATAGGAAGGCCCATGGCAGATTTCACCATTGAAAATCTGGGACATGAGGATTTCCAGCTAGACTTTGGATGGAGTCCTATGCAGGAGAGTCACAAATACAATCTACCAATGCTAAGAACTTTGTTGAGAAGAGGAACCAAACCAGGTTCCAAACACGTGTTTGAACATTCACAGGTATGTACATTTTCAGGCTCTTCTGGAGGAAAAAGTAGTGTACCCTTGTTTTAGGAAATTTGACAAGATACATATGTACAGTAGTGATTTCAGAGTACTGCAAATACTTATTACCTTCACACAATCCAATTCTCTCCATATTACTTGATATTTATATTGTGATGATTAAAAGAAGACATTCCTCATCTGGCCATTCTCTTTGCCTCTAACACCAAAGACTATTGAAAACTAAATGTTTCATTACATACATCAATATTTCCCAGTAATGTTGAAACAATTAAATTAATATTTCCGTTCAAACTGTCTTTGGTTTTTAACTGACTGTGTGTTCCATGTAAAAAGACAGGGAAACTGCTTATCTGTATTATGGCAGCACCTTTGTTCAGGGACTGGGGAAAGTTGCTGCAGCAACAGCTCAAGTTATGTAATGCTTCAATGAAGGATGAGTAAGCTGGTTTGCAGGGGGCTGCAATCCCAAGCTTTCTTTTTTCAGTTTCTGTCTCTGCTTGTGAAGTGAAATACATTTTACAATAGGTTTTAAAATCCTCTGTGGAGAGCAATTTAGATTTAATGTGCTAAATAGTAACAACAACAATATGGAAGGAGAATAATTCTAGGTATTTCTTAATACCACATTTTACTTGGCATGTTTGAATTGGCATTAAAAACCGGATTTTATTTATTTTATAGATTCAAAAATATTGCTGATGCATTGCAAAGGGTAGCAAGACTTATCTGTGTTCACGTAACCTAAACAGCATGAATTACCACACTAAGCAGTAAATCATTAACAACCATCTTGGATTAACAAACTTTTTGTTAAATCTTCAGAGTTTACTTGTTCTGGCCTCTGGCTTCTCTTTGCAGTACCTCCAAAGCCTAGTTCTGACAACAGATGCTTAGGAGCATTTTGGATTTGTGCATTTAGGACTGAGCAGAGTGGAAGGAAAGCATCCATAAAGGAACTCAACATTTTGTCCAGGTATAAGTGATGGAGAGGTGAAGTGTGACTTGGGAGACTTGGCTTTTAATCCTGCCTGTCCTGGCTATCAAACCTGGATACTTTTTCAGGAGAGAATCTATAGAGAAGTTTATGCCCTATGAAACACTGATCTACTTTTCCAAGCATTCAGCTATCCCAGGATATGAATGATCCTTTTTATGTATTGACAGTTTCCTATCAAAGTCACATCTATTTCTGCATTGAGAATCTGGCTCCTTTTCTGACTGAATCTTAAACAATTTCTCTGCACAGAAAGAGTCTGACCCTCAGGCAGAATATCAGGTTTTGATTTTTAAATGCCATTTTTATTTCCTATATTTCGTAGAAGAGTGAGGGCTGTAGACACCCTATCTTGCTGTAAATTATCATTTCTTGAGAGCTGGTATAGCTTTTTTCTTTACATCTGCTCATATTTTGCACTCTGGGGTTAGTGAAAAATCACTGCATTTGCTTTGCCAGGTGTTCTTTGTAGCCAAACTCTCTTCGGGGTGTGACAGTGTGTACTGATTGTGAAAATTATTTTGTACTCCTTTGCTGATTCTGCTGTTTTCCCTTCTTTAAATTTTTTTTTTTTCCAGAAATAGCCTTCAGAACACAAGTGTCTTAATGTGTTGTTATCAATTTCATTAGTGATGGTCACACACATTAAGAGAAAGCACTGGAAAGTAATTTTGCACTGAGCATCAGCCAACACGTACGGTGCATTTACACTGCTATTTGTGAAGCCAGTATCCCAAGTGTCTTCCCTGACTTCTTCTTGCTTCACATTTTGGAGTGGCATCCGGGCCTACAAGGCGGATCATTTTCAGATGAAACTAAACCAGATATTTTTCAGAAACACATTCAGCATTCTCCAACCACTGACATGCATTCTGCTGACAGGACCAGACTGCAACCGGTCCAAAATAAAACACGGTAAAATATTTGTGGTGTGGACATTGGGAGACAACTGGTTGTTAGTCTCTGACTCTGCCCCCACTGGTCAGCACTCCTTGCTAACACTGACGGACCACAGAGTGGCAGCCATGGTGTTTGCAACATTTAAGTTTCTCAGGACTGTTCTTAGAGAAATGCAGTCCAGTGATTATTTCTGGAGCTGGACGCCTAGATTCTCATTTGTGTTGATTACTGTGTCATCTATGATGTCTTTCATCTTGTCCGTCCACACCCTGCTATTCACTTCCCTTTCCATGTGCTGCCATCATTGTACCCTCTCTCTTCTGTCCTCCAGCTTTGGTTGAGTGGATTGACTCTAATGACTGGGGGCATTTGGTGATTATAGTGGAAGTAAAGAATCAAAAGTGGTAACAACATCCCAGCTAAAAGATTTACATTGGGTATTCAGTCTCACAGATGAAGTGGTCTAAGCCCTTCTGAGAATGGACCTCTGTACAGGATCAATTGAGCATTACAAGATTCAATCTGGTGTTATCGAGGGTTCAGCTGATCAGATTATCAGGCCACTAGACAGTCACCTCTTATTTTAAAGAGAAATCAGCTTCTCCAGATGTTGAAAGGCTGACTCCAAAATACATCCACCACCTCTTCTTCCACTACTGGATGTTTAGTTTGCAGACAACTATTGTAGTGATTCATTACAACTATAATAATAACCACCATTCTCCATGTCTCATCTTCCAGTTTCCTAAAAAGTGCAGGAAGTTACTGTGATTCTGCTTTTCCTGGGCTTTTGGGGGGTTTGGCTGGTTGGTTGGTTTTTGTCACTATGCAGTGACTTAGCTGGTTGAAAAGGAGCATTTGAAGTCATGTTCTCTTGGTAGGTACATCAAGGTGTCATCCTGCTGCTGGGCAAAACTACACAAACAACCCTTTCCCTTAAGTTAAACAAACAAACATAAAGTCTCAAATGATACCTGAATACTGTAGCCTCAACTAATTATTTATGAATGGAATCAATCTGTTAAATAGAATTGAGTGAAAATAGGCACCATCCCAGCAGACCTACCTTCCTGCAAATATATTGCTGCTTGCCTGGTCAAAGACTAAAGTAAAAGTTCAGATTCCCTGAGGGAATCACAGTATTTCTACAATTATATGCCAGGGATTCCTCCATTACAGATATTCTAGTCTTGACTCAGAAAAAAATCAGATGAAAACCTTCCTGGACCAGACAGATTGGTGCATGGAGCAAAACGAGGGATGTGAGCTTCCTGAAACCCAATGGATTTTTGTCAATCTGTGGGTTTGGCTGATATGAGGAAGATGGGAGGCCACGGACCCCACATTCTGCTGTCAGCCCAAACAGGGAAACAGCCCCTTCTGATGCAGGCAATGCTTTGTTCTTGCTTCACTGCACAAATGCATTGTTGTAAGTCACAAACACATGATTTATACGTATGCACACACAGGGCACACATATGTATGCAAACACAGTTCTATATATAGAACAATGTGATGTAAAAGACACATTATCTGTGTGTGGATGTGGACAAAAAATACAACATAAGCCGGCAATGTGTTCTTGCAGCCCAGAAAGCCAAGCAAATCCTGGAATACATCAAAAGCAGTGTGGCCCCAGCAGGTCAAGGGAGGTGAATTTCCTCCTCTGCTCTGCTCTCGTGAGATCACACCTGGAGAACTTCATGCAGTTCTGGTGTCCCCAACATAAGGAGTTGGAACAGTTGGAACAAGTCCAGAGGAGTGCCACAAGGTTAAGAGCACTGGAGCACCTCCTGTATAGAGACAGGCTGAGAGATTTGGGGCTGTTCATCCTGGAGACGAGAAGGTTGTGTGGAGACCTCACAGCAACCTTCCAGTATCTGAAGAGGTCTACATGGAAGCTGAAGAGGGTCTTCAACAGGAACTGTAGTGATAGGACTAGGAGTAGTGGGTTCAAACTGAAACAAGGGCAATTTAGGTTAGATATTATAAAAAAATTCTTTACTGTGAGGGTGGTGAGGAGCTGGAACAGGTTGTTCGGGGAGGTTGTAGATGCCCCGACCCTGGAGATGTTCAAAGCCAGGTTGGATAAGACCTTGGAAAACGTGGTCTAGTGGGAGGTGTTCCTGCCCATGGCAGTGCAGTTTGTGACTAGATTACTTTTAAGGCCCTTTCCAGCCCCTTCACACGGACTCTCAGTTCGACGTATCGGCGCTCACCGCGGGCGCGGTGCACCCCCGGCGCACCCGCGGCACGGCCCGGCCGGGCCCGGTCCCTTTAAGGGCCACCCCCGCGCCTTACCACGTGCTGGGGGCGGGGCGGGGGCTCCGCGCAGCCAATGGGGACCGCCCGAGGGGCGCGGCGCTGCCGGGCTCCGTCCCCATCTCCCGTCTGCCGGCGGCGTGCGGAGCGCTGCCCTGCCCGGTGCGCCCTGCCCGGTGCACGGCCGGTGTCAGTGCCGCCGCCCGGGAGCGCTCGGCCCCTCGGTCAGGTGACGGGCGGCCGCCGGGACCGGCGCGGCTGAGCGGGCCGGCGCTCCTTTCGCCTCGCCTCGCCGCGCCTCCGCGGAATGCTGGGCGGCTCCGCAGCGGCTCCGGGGATGCTGCCGCGGCCGCCGCCGCTCGCCGCCCGCTGAGCCGCTTGCAAGGGGCGCGGCGGGGCCGCCGCCGGGCGGGGCGGCGGCATGGCCCCCACCTTGCTCCAGAAGCTCTTCAACAAAAGGGGCGGCGGCGCGGCGGCCCCCCACGGCCGGGCTCCGGGGGAGGGGCCCGCCTTCAGGTGAGTGCGGCGGCGGGGCGGGCGGCCGTGGGCCCCGGGGGCTGCCCCCGCGGGGCGGCAGAGAGGCCGGCGTGGGGCGCAGGTGTGCCGCAGCCCCCGCAGGGTCCCCCGCCGCAGCTTCCGGGGGTGCGGCGGGAGCACGGCCGCGCCGGGGTGGCTCTTCTCCCGCCTTTCCCTCTCGTTGGAGCTCTCAGCCATTTTCTGCGCGAGTTGGCCGTGGCACGCCCGGGAGCCTGGGGCGCTCGCCCCTCGGCTGCGGTGGGGGAGAGCCGCCGGGCCCCCGTCTGGCGTTTGTGTGCAGTTGCTGTGATAACTCGTGCCCGGGTCTCATCAGCACAGGAAAATTAAGAAACGGCTTAATTGTTGTGACCTAAATACACGTGCGCAGTCTGGTGACCCACTAAGCATTAGGCACCTTTCACTGCTCCCCGCTTTTGATAGCGCACATGCTGAAAGGTGAGGTTCAGTAGCTGTCGTTGCTTCAGGGTTTATGTGTATAACCTTTATGTAATTGAATTTCTGAGAATTGAATTGAATTGAATTGAATTGAATTTCTGTGTAATATTGAATTGTTAGTGTTTTCTGAACCTTCGGGGACAGTGTTTTGCTCAGGCTGGTGCTTTGGAGCTTTGTTCGTGTGACATCTGTGCTGCTCACAAGACCGAGCGGCCCGGTGAGCACAGTGACAATCACATGCATGCCCGGTAACCTCTGTGCCTGTTTTTCTGTGCGGCATGAGTTGACTGGTCTTGTGATCAGATGGTACACAGGGTTGAACGGGAATCTGGGCTTTCACTGCTGAAACTACTAAGGATGGTGAGGGAGAGCGGTGGACAGTATTTTGACCCACAAAATGCCATAGTGCCAAGTATGAAAGATCACAGTCGTGGAGCCATTATAATTTCAAAGATGGTCTGTGTGGGACATGGCCATTTGTGTGGCTAAAGTTGCGTGATCGTGGAGACAAATAGTGTAAGATGAAAATGTCAATATGTTTGGGTTACAAGGTGATTCTTTTGAAAGTGATTTGTCACAGTATTGGAACTGCGTTCATATTAGAAAACAAATCTGGTGAATTTTGTGAAGCTGTTGAGTCTATATGTTGTACTTGTAACTGCAGGTTACTTCTGTGTAACTGCTACTTACTTCTTGTAGCACTTGCCTTATGGGTTAAATATCTCCTTTAATATGGAAGAAAACAGTTTTCTGGTTTTTTTTCCCTAAGATATTCAACACTTGGTTTTCAGTTTGAGTAACATTTAAATGATGTGATACTTCAAATAAAAACTGTTACAATAAAAATACTGCTGTCGGTACCCTTCACTCTTTTTATCCCCTATTTTCCCTCATTCCTTTTCTATCTGACTTCTTTTGACAAACCTATGGTTAATAAAATTGTTTGAAATATTTTACATGTGAATGGTTTTTTTTTGTTTGTTTGTTAATATTAAATTCTTCCTTATGACTTTTAAATATGCTGTAATGCTTTTTCTTTCTTCCTGGTGATCTGTTCATGATCTGCAGGAGCATACTTACAGGGTCTTAGAAGCTCTGCTGCAATGCTTTTAATAGACTTTCTGTTGAACAGTAATCTCTGTTTGAGTGGAGAGATGTGATTTGACCTAAGTAAAGCAGGAGACTTAATCCTTTGGTAGCTTCTGTATTAAGCATATACTGCCAGTCAATGTTAGATGTAAAGTGGCAGAATCATTTTCTAATGACAAGACTCTCTTTCTAAGGATTTTTAGTTAGTTTTATTCATTCCAGGTTTTGTTTAGTGAGGTCTGTCCACATTCAATATGTCTCGCAGTGTTTAGCTTTAAGGAGCCCTGTAAGACCAGTAACAATCTCTATCCTTGGACTTTCAATTGTTATGAAAGCCTTGAAAGCTTAAGTGTATTCACACACCCTCCTTACCCTGAACAACAGAGGAATTACCAGAAATCTTTTTAGTAGATAATGCCTCCTCAAATTAATGTAATTTGACGACTTTTTTCAACTACATTGTTGGGACGCTTTGTGTTTTCTGGTCTTCCCAGGAACACCAGGAAAAGTTCTGTTGCAGAGGTCCATCAACCAGGCTTGAGGTTTACCTGTAACAAGTACTGTATGTGCTGGTTCTGTTGCACTCTCTCGTTTGATGGGAGATAAATCTTGGCCAGAGGTCCCCGCTGCTTTGTCTCTTTGGCTCTGAAGGAAACATCGAGCTTCAAGGTCCATGCTGCTTACCAGGATGAGCTGGCACAGCCTCAAAGAGCAAGAGACATGGTGCCTGTAGATGAATGTGGAGCCACAGGAAATTATTTCCTGGGTGCACGAACATAAGCATATTAATTTGGCTCAGGAGTGCTCTTTTAAAGAAAACCTCTAAATTGTCTCCACTAACTGCACTTTGGCTCACAAAGTGGCCAAGTGGCTTTGGTGCATAAACTGGATTCCTGTTGGAATGAATGAAATTAGAAAGTGTATTCCAACCACTAATGGGTATTCAGGCCCTGGGACCGTACTACAGCTGATCAAAAAATAAAAAACTCCAGAACACAGACAGTGTGGGTGTCAGGTCCTTAGCACCAATTAATGCACTCTGTGGAGCTAGTCTGGTTGGGCTGCACTACATGTTCACATGAGCACAACCCTTACGTGCTGGGTGGGGAGAATGTAAACATGAGGTGTGGATGCTAATACAGAGCTATTAGGATAGTAGGACTTTCCACTGGCCCAGGCCTCCCTTCAAGATAATGGAAGTATGAAGTGGTGGAAGAGTAATAGTTAGAATTAAAGAGTAGCTTAGTTCTTTTTTTACAAAAAGAGAAATTATAAACCAGCTGGAGAAAAGGTGTGATTAGTGAGATATTACATTTTGTTCTAAGCAGTTTTGTACACAGACTTGAGCTTCTGTTTTTTTACTGCTGCTTCTTGCCTCCCTTAACTGAATATATACATATGTGTGTGTATGTGTGTGTGTCTTTACATATGTAAAGATGTGTGTGTGCATATACACATACCCCTTTCAACAGAGACACTTAAGTGGCTGTAATTCAATATATTTCTCCTTAGACTCTGAGGCTCTGGGAAAACCCTAATTACTTTGTGTGCAAGCAATGTATATTTATGTGGATGAATTCCCCTGAAACTGCTTATTTCCTTATCAAATGTTACTTCCCTTACAAGATCGGTTTAGCGTAGTTTGTACTATTTTTTGGAGTGCTACCAGGGTCATCTGCCCAGCAGAATCATAGAACAGCTCATGCTGGAATGGACCTTAGATATCGTCTAGTTCCAGCCCCTGCTGCCTTGGACAGGGATATCTTCCACTAGACCAGATTGATCAGACCCCCAACATTTCCAGGGATGGGGCATCCACCACTTTTCTGGGCAAACTCTTCCAGTGTCTCACCACCCTCACAATAAAGAATTTTTCCTAATATCTAGTCTAAACCTATTTTCCTTGTTTGAAGCCATTCCGCCTTGTCCTGTCACTACATGCTTTTTAAAATATTCTCTCTGCATATTTCTTATTGGCTCCTTTCAGGTACTGGAAGGCAGCAACTCGGTCATCCCGAAGTCTTGTCTTTTTCAGGCTGAACAGCCTCAATTGTCTTAGCCCTTCCTCATAGGAGAGATGCTCCATCCCTCTAATCATGTGTCCCTCCTCTGGACTTGCTCCAACAGGTTCATGTCCTTCCTGTGCTGGGACCCTCAGAATGGGATGCAGCACTGCAGGTGGGGTCTCACAAGTGTAGAGAAGAAGGGCAAAATAGTCCTGGCCCTGCTGGCCACGCTGCTTTTAATGTAGTCCAGGACACATTTGGCTTTCTGGGCTGAAAGTGCACATTGCTGGGTCGTGTCCAGCCTCTCACCCAGCAGCATGCCCGAGTCCTTCTGGGCAGGGCTGCACTGAATCTGTTCATCCCCCAGCCTGGGTTGATACCAGGGTTTGCCCTGACCCAGGTGCAGCACCTGGCACTTTTTCTTGTTAAACCTCTTGAGATTCCCATGGGCCCACTTCTTGAACTTGTCCAGGTCCCTTGGGCTGGCATCCCATCCTTCAGGTGTACAGACAAGCACAGCTTGGTGTTTGCAGATTTGCTGAGGGCGCACTCAATTCCATTGTTGATTTTCCCCAAGGGACAGCACTTGTCACTGATGTCCATCACGACTCTTAGCCATTGACCACTGCCCTCTGGGTGTGACGGTCCAACCAATTCCTTACCCACTGAACAGTCCATTAAGTTTTAGGGATTACATAAGGTATAAACACACAGTATCTCAAGACTAGAATGTCTCAAGTGCTAAGCATATATTTGAGTAAGGTATTGGGGGTGTTCCTAAGGAAATTGGTATGGGTTCCAGATAGTTTGATTTTACTTAAACTGATAGCAGTTTTTCTGTAATTGTGTTTACCTGATTCTAGAAGAAATTTCCCATCAGTGCTTTTCAATACTTTTCAGCATTAAATCTGAGGTTATCCTTAAGCTGCAGGTTCAGACTTCACCTTAATTTCGGTCTTTGATTTGGTTTTGGGTTTTTTTTTTTTAAATGAAAATAAATGTCTTTGGAGTTTTTGGAAGACTGCTTTCACTGCTGAATGTGTAATTTCTGCATTGCAGCCTGATATGAAATGTCTTTGATGTTGGTATGTTTAGCGAAGGACTGTTGTAAAGTAGGGAATAACCTCATTTTATGTGTTTTTTTTAAAAGAAAGGTTGTATTATTTCAGCTGTGTCTGAAACCTGCATACAGTCTATTTCTCCAGCTTTAAGTATCAGCTGCTCCTTCTGGTGTCTATAATGGAACGGATGTCATGTTGTAGCTGCAGGATATCTATCTGGTAACAGTTTGTTAGCTTTGGTATATGAGATCATTTGTTTGGCAGCTGGTACTAGTGATTCCTTTGGTCATAGTGCTGAAATGCTTGGTGAGATCCTACTTGCTAAGCATTATTTCACAGCATTTGTTACCAGCCTGGCAACATTCCACCTTCTGAAAAAGGAAAGAAAGCAGCAGTGAGCTTGGAGTCTGCTTGCATGTCAGTTTGTTTAAATGAAACACTCCTCGGAATGTTCTTGTGACCTAACTGGGTTTTTTCTTGAGCTTCTTGCAGTTTTGTGGAGATCCACACATCAGTAACGCTACTGAGCACACATGTGCATCTTCATACATGGAAATATCCTTAAACATCTGGCTGTAAACCCTTCAAAAAGCATTTGAAAGAAAATCACTGTTTGATATGCTGTAAAAGGGCAATCCAGTCCAGGGCCGGATCTGAGCATGGGGGCAAGAAAGGTGAAAGAGCAAGTCTAAACCATACACCATTTCACTGCCAGCTGAAGGTGAGCCTTGAGATGCAGTATTTCACCTCTGTGCTGGCATTAGTCTTTCATCAGTAAAATGACCTAAAGAATAAGTTCTGCAGAAAGAGATTTATTACAGTCTCACTCAAGAAAGCAGCTTAGAGAAGAAGTGATTGAAAGTATGGTCTTTTGACATGGAGACCACACTTCCAGCCTGGGGCTTTTTTGAAGGAAAACAGACAAACCCCAAGTCCTCTAGTTTTGAGCTTTGCAGGAACTAAGGCCATTCTTCTTTAGTTGTTTGGATTTCCCTTCCCCTAAACACTGCTGTCACTGAACAACCTCTTGGTTTCCTCTAGCTTTGCTCTGGGACTAGCTCAATCTCTCTTAAAGTTGCAAGAAGACACCCTGTTTCTTGGTTGGTTTTTTTTTCCTTTGCCACAGATGACTAAAAAATTGTGTGGAAATGCACAAGCTACTGATATTCTGGGAGAGATGGATGTACCTTGGTTATTTAATTTAATTCCATGAAAAGATGCATTATTGCCTGACAGTCAAATCAGTTTTGCCTGTAGGTTATCTTATTTTTGATTTACAAGTAACTTATCCATGGAGTTCCATGCATTGATTCTTAAACTGGTGTGCAGTTTGATAGTAGGTGCTTGATTCCTTATACTTAGGGCACTTTTGCTGTTGACATGTCCAAAACTGGGTGAGTGAGTACTGTGCCACATACTATGCTCCGTGGAAAGTGTTTTGGGGAATAGTAGCAGCAGAAAACCTTGGAGGTACCTCTCCTTGTTGAAAGCAGGAAACACTGCAATTTAACATGGTGATGCTAATGCTGTAAGGGAATACCTGTTGACATAAATGGTTTGATGTGAATGAGCAAATAAAGCTGCTTGGGGCTGAAAAATGTGGACAAGCATTCATAAAAGCTGAGTTTGTAGAGACATTTTTAAAACTGATGCAGAGCTTTGTTGCAAGCAGATGCTGGCTTCATATAAACTTAGATAAACTTTGTAACTTTTCTTATGTAAACTAAGTTAAAGTTGCAAAATAGCTTTATTAAAATTTAGGGAAAAGGAAGGTGGAAGAGTTTTGACAAAAATGTTTTAGTCATTAGTCATCATGTCATCCCACTTCCATGTTGTGCGATGTAGGTGTTTCCAATGCATGTCCTTTAGCTGTTGCTTTGGTCTGAGCAGTGAGTAACAGCAGAGCAAATGCCCTCGAGCAAATGCCCTCAGGGAGTAGATGTGACAAAGTAGGTGGGGTTAGGGGGAACAGAAAATGGAGTAATTTTTCTCATATAAGTAATTCCTTGTTTGACATTTCAGTATTATTGAAACTGCTGAGGACTTGTTTTGCAAAGAAAATTCTTTGAATACTAATACTCACTACATGTGCTACAAACCTTGGTGATGTACCTGTTCCTTTAAGAATTCCTTCTGACACTAACAATCACGTGCTTTCATCCTGTATTTTGCACCTTAGTGATGTTCATGGAGAAGAAGCTTCTGAAGAGTAGATTCAGTTCTGGAGCCATGTGTTGTGCTTTATATTTGTAAAGAGTTACTTCTAAGTGCACCCTTGATTAAGAGCCCACTGTCGTCTTGTATGCAGCTTAGATGAAATGTTGTAAGAAGAATGTTCTTAGGCTGTCCTAATTACCAGTATTTGCTATGTGAAGGTTTCCATGGGTACACTTCTTAGGCAAAAGATGAGGAATGCAGTTCTGTAGGGTGGTGGTGAACAGGCTTGCTAGAGAGAATAAGCAAGAAAAGGAGGACTTTGAATTGGGTACTTGTGTGAAGACAGCAAATATTGTCTGCACTTTTTCAGTGTGCTTCCTGTGATAGTGTCAGATTACTGCTGATCTGACTAGCAGGCATGGACACGGCAGGTCACCTTTGCCTGCCATGAATCAGCTCCTCTGTGTGTGCTCCCCCTATGCTGCTTTTTAATCGTCATGCTCAGGTTCTTCTCTGTTCTGCTCTCTCCCCGCCTTCACAGTGCCTTTCTCAAGTCTCTCCATTTGCACTGTTTGTCTGGGTTTGTCACTCGAATACCTTAGTAATGTCATGCTTTAGTATGCAAGGCTGGGATCACAAGACAAGCCACTGTGCAGGCTACAAGGCAAAGTGTTCTGAGGCACTGAGAGGATGAGCTTAGGAGCTCTGGCAACAGTGCCCGTGTCTTCCCCATGTCGAGTAGGGCAAGGGCAGGTGCGTGTACCTGACCAGCAGCTGAAATGTCTTTGGTCAGTCAGCACACTTCTGGGTATTGCTGAGGTTCTTCGAATAGTCCTGATACATGGGCATGAGGATTTACATCACACTTGTTGCTGAGTTAAAAACTGAGTCATGATTTTGCATCCATGGACTGTGCTGAAGTGAAACTTGAGCTGTGTGTGATGTAATTACTGAATCGGTATGGAGCTTTCTCTGCAGGATGCTCTCACTTCAGTGCAATGCAGCTCAACTTTTCTCCTCCAAGGTGCTCAGAGAAGTTTTAGGTGTGCTAATGAAATCAACTGTATTAAGTAAACAATCTGACAATATTTATTTTTCTAATAGAGGTGCTAGCAGTCTGCATTTGGTATTAGCACTCTCAAACTAGGAATCTGAACACAGTAGTACTTAATTTTTTGTAATGGAATCGGGAAGATTTTTGCAATAACAACTCTTAGCTTTTGCTTTCATTGCGTTTACTGATTTTTGTGAAAGAAAACAGAGGCTTGAATGAACTCAGTGCTCTGAATTTCTGTGCAGAGTATTTGCACTGAATTCTGAATCTGGATGTTATCCAACACCTGAAATTGCTCCGCTCTCAGGGTTAGGTTTGTTAATGCACAGCTCCAGGAGTACAGAAAATCTGAGCAGAGTACATTAGATAAAGTTTTTCAAACCCCAGAGAGAAGGCTCTACAAACTGTTGAAATCATAGTTCTGAGCAAGTTATTCTTAAATTATTATATTTCACTGAATGTGGATAATTTTACAGAATGTAATATGATGTTGTAATGTTAAAGCCCTCGGTGGGCTGTAAAAGACATTTATTAGAACTTTTCTAAATCTGCAATTCACAGAAATTACTTTATGTTCAGACAAATTTTTGCTGTATCTTTTGTTTTTCTATGGGAGCACACGAGCTTGTCCAACTATTACTGAAGACTTGAGTGCTCGTGTCTGTCATATTTCCTTGCCTTTCCTTTCACATTCCCCCAAAATGACCTTTTAAAATCTTCCCATTTAACAGTCTGCTCTCTAACTTGCACTCTAAAATGGGTTGTACTTTTTAGGACTAATTCTACTATGGGAAAGCTCGTGGGCCTTTTGTTTCTGAAGTGTCCTGGCTCGTTTAACAGGACTAGAGGTGAGCAGAGACCTATGAGGCTGCAGGGAAGGAAGGTGCAGGCACAAGGAATAAGAAATTTGGTGCAGAAACTGCTTTCTCAGCTGTGCAGCAGCAGGGTTAGTCCATGCATGTGAAGATTCTGGTCTTGGTGAATGGCTCCAATGTTACAAGAGGCTACTGCATTCTCTTGTGCCGTGCTGGGATCGGGTATTGGCTGGACATTTGTCCACGGTAGCGTTGACAGAATAGTGCTGAAGCCCTCTCAGTCATGTTTGTGTAAAGGTCAGTGATAGAGACAGCTCTTCTTAGAGTAGTCTGTGTTAAGCTGTCACACCGTGCAGGAATGGTTATGGAGGGCTAATCCTCAGCTGTGTTGAGAAGGCTGGAGTAAAGTGCAGGGATTTTGTACCCACTTCAGTTCACTTAGCAGACAACCATAGTGATGTGCATCTGAGCTCTACTTGGTCTTGGCTTTTAGCCTGGAGGAAGGTTGCTCTCATGTGTTAGCCACTTAAAACAGTTTCAGGAGTGCAACTTCTGCCCTTCTAACTGTTAAAAGCATTTCTAGATCACATCAAGTTAAAGAATTGGGAAAATTAATCCTCTCTCCTTATAAAGGTATTTATGAGATTTGGCTGTGGATATAAATCATGCTTACAAAGCACTAAAATTATTTCAGATACAATTCCAAGTTTGGGAGTGGGTAACACCTGATGACTTTGGTACTTGTGAGATGTGGGGATATATGTCAGTCACACCCTGTGGACTAGATCACATTAGAGTTCAAAAAATTCAGGTACTAAATTTTTGCTGTTCAAAAGTTCCTATTAGCAGTCTTACAGAGAGGGATATATTTGGGAATGCTTTCGAATGGAAGGAGGGAAATAACATATATTTGAAAACAGCTGTTTGTTTGTCACTTTATGGTAGCACTTGGTGAAAATGCTGTAAAATGCTTATGTGTAGCTGGACTGGATAATGGGTGTAGGGATAGGTATGCAAAGAAGACAAAAATGCAAACAGAACAATGTATTTTGTAGTGGATGTGGGTTTTTTGAAACAATCAACTCAATGAACCCATGTGCACACTGATAATGCATCTGTCCAATTTCTTTGTTTTTAAGCAAAACACATCTGTGTGGAGTACCAAAGATGACTTGAACCTCTAAATTAAACTTTGTTTACTGCTTAAAGAAATAATTCTGTATTTGTATTGAAATGTGTTGGCATGTGAACTAGAAATTTGATTGAAATTCAATTTGAGTTTGGCTTTTTGTTTGCATTACTGAAGTAGTAAAAGTTGACTATAGTCTCCATTAGAGTTGTATCCTTGGGCCCTGTTTTGACAGAAAGTGAAAAGAAAGTGAGAGTTTGTATTTAAATTGTATTTAAATGAAGTTTTCCTGAATCTGTAGCTGTTAGGATGGCTCCTAGTGAGTCTGCTCTGGTAGACTTCATCTCAGGAGTAAATCAGGTCTGTTATAAAGGATTTTCTTGAACACTGTTCTTCTGGGGAACGCTAAAGGAGCTTGACCAATTTTTACCTTCTTATGAGGAGAAAGGTTTCTAATTTGTCTAAATAATTACTACATAAGCTTGCTGACTGAAATTTGTTTGCATCTATCAGTGTGCAAATCATTTTCTTATGGCAGGACAAGGGTGCAACTGGATTTTCTGTGTGATTTTTAGTTTTTTGCCCAAATACTTCAGGACTGATGGGCTGATACTTGGCAGCCCAATGTTAGCACATTACTGGGTGCGGTCAGCCATAATTAGGTACAAACCTGACTGGATAAACTTCTAAGTCTACCATAATACCAGTGTTTTTGAGAAAATGCTTGGGATCCTATGTGAGTAGTTTAGAGTGGTTGGCCTGCTTTAAGGAGGGGAGACTGTTTCATAACTTAATGACTATTTATACATTCAAAGTCCTGCGCAATTGGTGGTAAACAGAACGTAAGTCTTTAGCATAGTGGCTTGCAGCAAGGTTAGGTTTGCCCATGCCAGTCAGCTGCAGGACTGTGGTTTGGTTGGTTGGTTTTGTGTGTAGTCTTTTTTATTGAGAAGGTGTATGGTATGAGTGATTTAATTACCATGACCTTCTGCACATGGTCCCAAGATGTGATTCCTCCTTCCATTTCCAGTGAAACTTGAAAGCAAATATGTCTAAGCCTTGAAGATTCCGTTCTAGTTACTAGAAAGCTACTTTCTGTGATGTCTACAAGAGAGGGTTAAGGAAAGTGTTTTGGATGGAATAGACAAATTGTCATAACAACAACAAGAGGAGCAAAACATATTTTTGGCTATAATTGGTGAAAAATGCCGGAGCTGACGTTATATCCGTCCATGTTATCATTTCATTCAATCTAAGTCAGGATTTCCTGGCATTCATCTAGACTGAGGCAATGGACTTTGCTGTTCATGCTATAGCAACTTTTGGGTGATGAAGCATGGCTTCTTGGGGATGTGTTCTTTCCCACATTCTTGCCAGTTGGGTAAATCAGTACATTCTCATAAATATTCAACTTAGTTTTTTCCCTTCCCTCCCTGATTATTGCAGACTAACTTTTCAGTTGCAATCTCTGTTTTACAAGGATCAAAACACATCTTGTTCTCACAACAGTTTAACATAACCATTTACAGAGGCCTCACCAATATTAATTACCTTGTCTGGTCAAAAAAAGCTGGGCTGCTTCAGCTCTCAGCACTGTTAGAGAGCCACATCTGATATCTTTTCATATATTAGGAATTTAGGAGGTAATTTTTTTTTTTTTTAAGTGAAGTGATAACTGCTGAGTCTGTGCTTTTGGGTTAGATGAAACTGACCCCTTCTGAAGCAGTTTCCTTTGAAAGAGGAACATGGATAGCACTTGCCTCTAGCCCTCTTTGAGAGTGTTCTTCTGTACAGTGGGAGTGCGTGTTCAAAACTACGACGAGAAATGGGGATTTGCAATCTTTCTGCGCCCCTGGTGAGAGTACCCTAAACTTCTGTCTGTAAAGCTTGAAAAAGTGCCACATCCTCTGGAGTTCACAAAGCCCTCTTGTGAATGTAGCCTTTTCACAGTAGAAGTAGAGGAAATTTGTAAAGAAATGCTGTTAACCTGCGGGTGTTTTTAGCTACTTTGAGTGAAGGTGTTTGTGTGTATTATAGCCGAAAGAATATTTTTCATTTAGCTAGGAAATATTGGAGGGGAATGTTAAACACCAGGCATTTTTCATATCTCTGAATCTATGTATTTACTCATGTCTAATAAATAACATTTTTTCTTAGTAATTTTTTTTCATATTCTAAAATTACTTCTTTGAACAGGGGTTTGAAAGCTGTATACAGATCCTTTCTTAAATAAAAAGAATAAAATATAAAATATAGGGCTTTATAGAAGAGGCAGAAGGAACAGGAAAGAGTAGGCAACCAAACCCATGCCTCAGGATACCAGCCCTAAGGTGTGGTGATGTCTGTCTTGGCCTGCTCACTTATGTAGGAGATACAAAGGTCTGAGATCTGTCAGTACTTTAGTACAGCACTGCAGCACAGTAAAAGCCTGTACAGTGTTATAAATACCAGATTCTGCCTTGTTTGCATTGTTTCTCAAAATTCTCTTTCAGAGGCACAATGTGTAGTTTCTTCCTTGTGTTCAGGAGAAGGTGGGGAAAGACAGAGGCAGGATAAAAGATTTCTCTTAATCTCATTTTCTGGCAGAGGCAGTTCCCAGACGTGCCTTGGCAGTGTCTGTATTTAGTAGCTGTGTTCCTGGCCGCTGGCCCAGTCACATGGCGCCGCTGGAACAAGTGACATGGGAATGATGCATTAGCTGAGCCCCAGCGCTGCGTGCCGGAGGAGGTGGGGTGGCCTGGCCGGCCCGGCCGCCTGTGCCCGCCTGCTCTGCAGAGATGCCGGGCCCAGCACGGCGTGCTTCCGGATGGCTGCTGCCATTTGGCCTGAGCTGCTTGGCTCCAGTGAAAGCTGGAAGTCAGCTATTGCAGGTGCCTTGAAAAAATAAACAGGGAAAGAAGAGGAGTCTAATCCTAAAGAGTGTTGAATTACAAGCAAGTCTTCGGTTCTTTGAAATGATAAAGATCATCACTATGAAACAACTTCTGGAAAATACTTGACTTACTTTGGGTCAGCTGAGCTCTCCTGGCTAATAGAAGCTACGGAGATGAGGGCAGAAAGTGGGATGGAAGGGAGAAAGTTGGTTAAGACTGAGCATGGCTTTCTGCGTTGAGGAAAGAACTAGGTGGTGGACCTAGGGTGCTAACCTTATTGCAGACTTTGCCTTTCTTTGTTTAAAGACCTAGTTTAACAAAACCACACTTTTCTTAATGGTAAAACACAAATGCATGCATTTTTTCTTGCAATTACAAGTCTTTAGCTCTTTTTTTTGCTAATGAGGAATTCCACTTCTGGAGCTAGCAACTGAGAGCACTGTCTCTGTGCTATTTGTGGTCCTACTTCAAACACATTGTACTTGCTGGGTGTGTTCTTTGATTAGGGTTTTGTTTTGTTGTGGGTTTTATTTTTTTATTTCTACATTATTACTGAGATACTGTATGAAAGCTAGCTCCCAAACTTCAGATTTGTCAATAAGCCAGTGAACAGTGATTCCTGATAACTTGTAGAGGTTGGGTTGTGACACACTGGTTTAATGGGCTGCTCTTTCTGTTTGTGGAAGGATGATGTGTGCAATTTATGGTGACTCTAACTTGTGCAGGTCTGTTTGTTAGCCTCTATCAGCAGTGTGTGTGCGTCTTGTCGTTTTTTTGTGTGTGCCTGTGATGATATTGCTTTGTAGCAACATAGATGGTGAAAAAATGCTTCCAGCCTTACAAAAATCCAGTATATTGTCCTTTCCTAAGCAGGGGATATGTGGCATTCTAACTTTTCTGTGAACAAATATATCCAATATTGTTTTTCGTTTCATTGGTGAACATACAGAATTATGCTAAAAAAAAGTCACCTTTCTGTACAGTGATTTGATACTGAGAACTTTATTTTTCTCCACCTGAACTCTTTCTTCAGGAAAATCTATCCTGAGAGAGAGCAGTGCTCCAAATAATACCTTCCTTCACTTGTTGCGTGACTAATCTGTAATGTATCCCGCCTAACTTGTGTGAAACTAGTAACTATGTATCATGCTTGAACACGGTAGTTCATCTGAGGTGAATAGAGCTTTACCATATTAGGACTACTTTAAGTCATTGTGGAAAAGGAATGTGGTGTGGCATCAGCACAACTCTTCCATATCTGAGGTTTTAGAAAGAGAAGAAACAATGCAGGGTAAATGATTCAAATTAGGAGGGAAGAAGGGAACCTGTGTCTTCCACATGAGCTATTCAGTGGACTAAAAGAGGGAAAATCATCATTAAGCAATCTAAAAGAGATTCCACTTCATCTTTAAACATGTGTTTTGGCACTAATCCTGAATGTCTGGGTCTAGGCATTTTTTGTGTATCAATTTTGCTAAATGTATGTTTTGCAAAAACAAATGCTCACTGAAACAGCAGGTATAATTCAAACTTTGTTTTCCTAAGCTTCTCTAGCTGCTTCTAAAAGCTGTTTGGAAAATACAACATTACAGGGGTCTCTGCAAATATTCTCTTAGATTTGAAAACAGCACTTAAGTTTTAGTGGACAGCTGTAACTTATACAGAAAATTATTCTCAACTACCTTACATATATTTCTTTCCTCTTTTCCCCACCCCAAATTTTCTGGGTAAAGTGTTACCTTGAGTTGAAATAATTTAGGCAATTGTCTCACAGTGAAGATGAAGGACAGGAAATGACCTACAAACAGAGCAGGTGACATGCTGTCACATAGCCTAGAAAAAGAGTGATTAAACCCTGCTTCACAGAGGATTACATCTGCAGAGTGGGACACTTTCTTCCATTTTCTGTATTATCTACTTTATGGACTCTGGCTGTTTTGCATGTGTGGATTTATGTATTATTTTGTTGTTTAGAAACTGTTCTGTGGATTTTCAGTGTTAATTCTCCAGGTACTTCAGGATTTATATTATTCTATGAATGATTACATTTACAGATGGGGTAATGTTGTGAAGCACATCTATTTAGTGAGCTTACAGGAGCTCCTTGTTCTGATGTCTGATGTGAATTTGATAGTTTGATGAATGTTCCAGAATTTTGGTTTGTTTGGGGAAAAGGTAGGACAGAAGCTAAGGCTGTGAATTCCTGATCTTAGTCAAAGTGTATTATTTCACTTATTTCATTCACACTTAAAAGATAACTGGGAACACTGGTGTTTAAAGTAGTCCTCCTCAATGAGGTGAGGGCTATAGTTGTCCTCTCCTAAATCATTTGAACCACTTGAGAACAGGCTGAAGATTTCACTTGTTTGCCACACTTGGGAGGAGGAGTGACTGTGATCCAGTGCTTGTCACTTCTCTGGTGATTGAAGCAGAGCTGGTTTTTTTACTACTATATGTTTCCCTCAGCAACAGAGCAAGTTGTTCAACTAACCTTGCTCTGTTTTTTTGCTTCACTTCTGTCCAGTGTTTAGAGGTTGGGGTTAACTGAGATTACAAAACCATTTTAAGGGTGCTGTGCTATTTAGCAGGTAGCACGTAGCACTAGGTTTTGAAATCTTGCTGTGTTTTCTAACTCTACTGCTGTATTTCTGGTTGACCATTAACAAAGTTATTTTCCCTTTTTAACCTGGAAGGGAAATTGCAGTAGGGCTGTCATCTTATAAAATGTCTAAAATTTTACTGATGGGGAGAAAGCGTATTCGAAGCTCATGTGAGATGTGAATTATGAGCAGATATGTGTGGATAACTTTTTTTTAAAGCAAAGATGGGGAAGAGAACTTTGTTCTGCAGTAAAATTACCAGAGCCTAATGGAACATCCTGTGTGTGGCTTTGGTCACTGCAATACAAGAAGGAGGGCAACAAAGATGGGGAAGGGCCTTGGGGGAAGCCATATGAGTAATGTCTGAGGCCGCTTGGTTTGTTGAGCCTGGAGAAGAGGAGACTGAGAGGAGACCTCATTGCAGGGTACAACTTCCTCATGAGGCAAGAGGAGGGGCAGGCACTGATCTCTGCTCTGTGGTGATCAGTCACAGGACCCAAGGGAATGGTCTGAAGTTGGGCCAGGGGAGGTGTAGGTTGCATATTAGAAAAAAGTTCTTCACTCAGAGGGTGTTTGGGCACTGGAACAGCTCCCCAGAAAAGTGGTCACAGCTCCAGCCTGACAGAGTTCAAGAAGTGTTTGGACAACACTCTGGGGCACATGTGTGACTCTTGGGGATGCTCCAGGAGTTGGGCTCGATGATATTCTGTATTCTGTGATCTGATTCCTTTGTTCTGTTCAAAAACTTAACTTGGTAACACGAGTATTTTATTAGATATTTTTGTCATCAGTATTGCCATTGAATTATTTTAAGAGGCACATGACTATAAATTCTCATCAAGCAACTTGAAGTCTGTAGCAAACCTTTTCTCACTGTTTTCCTTCATACTTTTAAAAAAAAGCTTTTCAAAGTAGTAGTGTCAAGTTCTTGTCCAAGTATAAGCAGTATTTGTCCTTAGAAGTAAAAGCATTACAGTGCAGAATATCTAGTGTGTTTCTTGGTGGTTGGGTTTTTTAAATCGATAACCATATGGCAATGATGACAGATTCTTACTTGCTTCTAAGCTATATGAGGTTGCTAGGGGTTGTCAGATGACACTTGCTCACATGAGAGCCATTAACAGGGTGTTGTAGCCAGTGTTAGAACAACCTTGCAACTAAGGGCGAGTCACTGCAAAAGCAACTATGCTTTCTTTTTTTTTTTTTTAAAGAGGCCATATGGTTCAGTCTTGTGACTACATAATTGCCAGCTACCTAAATCACATACCAGGAAACAAACATAGCTAAAGTCAATATTAGCTGTTGTATCTGCTACAGCTTTGCACCAGGCTTGGTAGGAAAACCTCTGACAGCAGCAAGAGCAAGTCTACGATGGCTTCTGAAACCTGAAAGTCATGTCTGTTCTGTCTGGAATAATTGCAGGAGTACATTAGCTACAGCTGTCTTTTGTATTAATGGCTTATAGAATATATGAAGATTGCTTTGCCTTTTTTCCCCCCAACTGGAAATTCAGCAGACTGTCTTCCTTTATGGCAAAGAAAGCTGATGGCAAATTACCATTGTTAATGGTTGATCGATAGCTAAGAAACCTGCTTGAGGCTATTTCTCTTCAGCAGGTATTTAGTTTCTTTGAGGGAGCTTTACCAAGAGGATTTGTAGCTAAGAAAATGTGTGGGGGTACACCAAAAACTACAAATGGCACTGGGGGACAAGTAGAAAGAGCAAGAAACAACGACGTACCGCTTGGAAATAATCTCTCTTGTACCAAATTGGATGAAAGAATTAGCAAGTCTTTGAGAGACCAGAGTGTCAGCTGTGCGAACAAAGTGACTAGACTGCTGCAAAACAGGTATGCATGTAACTTTTTTGATGTACGTGATTTTTGACAAAGAAGGGACATTTTTATTTAACACTAGATTTATAATCATGTGCCTGAAAGGATATTTTGTAAATGGTTGAAAAAGTTCTGTTAGAAGCTTATTCTTGGTGATGGTGCTGACTGAAACTCTAGAAAGTCTTTCCTGTTTGAAACTCAACCTACATTCTTGACTCTGATGTGTAAGATTTATGTATATGCAAACTGAGGCATAAAGGGTAATTGCCTTTCTTTTCAATTAAGGTTAAATAATCTTACCTTCTCTTTCTAGTTTCCTAATTAGTTTCCCCTCTTTTACTTTTTTTGCCACCTCCTGTGTTAGTGGGTCAAGGAGCAGACAGGAGATAATGCTGTCAAGCGGGGGAAGAATGGAGAGGGGAACCCTCTGCTTTACTTGTAAATTACCTCTACTTCGAACATTACATCAAAGTAATCTGAAGCGAGAGTAGTGTTTCTTTGACTTTTGTGTTATCCTTTTCAGACATGTGCCAGCATGTCTCCGATGTCTGACTCTTTACAGCTATGTAACTGTGTTGAAAATATGTTTCAGGGTGGCTTTTTCCAAGTTCTAGCACCGAAGGGTGTTAGAATTAGTATTCTGCCTTCAGGATTGCTGGTCTAAGAAGCAGGAAAATATAGATATATAGAGATGTTTCAGCCTGTTTGCTTCTCTAGCCTGTAGATGTTGCACTGAAGTAGTGAGTGGTTAGTCACTTTCAAAAACAGTTTAAGGTCAACTGAAGTAGTTTTTGAATATAACCGAATAGGTCACTCTTCAGTTACTGCATGCATGCTGATAATTATAAAGGTGAGGCAAAAGCTTTCTTTGTAAAGATCAGCATTTGGAGATCTATATTAACTGAAAGTATTCATTCAGGGCAGAATGAGGCTAAATTTTTGTGACTTATTTCCAGAAACAAGTAAGAGAGATCTCCTTGCCGCCATGTCTCATAACTGCAATTGGAGAAATGTTGAACAAGCCAAAGGAGAGTAGCTTATATGCAAGTGTAGGAGAAAATAAAGCAAGCTTAAGCTTCTCTGGGGACAAAACTTTTCAGGATATCTGTAAGCTGTTCCAAATTTGTGGCTTTCTTTCAAAAAATAAAAAAAAATTCCTTAACATTTTAGTTTCTCTAGTAGACCTGGTTCTGCTGTCCTATGAACACAGACAGCTTGATTTGGTTTATTTATTTTGACTTGAAGATAGTGTTTATTAGTTCTTGCATCTTCCACGTACAGTAAAGATACAGTCTGAAGGTGAGGCTAGGTAAGCTGACCTGCTCAAGCAGATTGATGATGTTGAAGGAGCCACTTCTTCCTTTGATTTCTGGCATCATGCTCTTGTCCTTTTTCCCCTTGTTCTGGCCTTGGCTTTTCAAGTCCTTTTGGAACTGGCTTCCCGTAGGGAGTCAGCTCACTAAGCAGACAGACAACTGACTTGGGAACAAGAAAACTCAATTAACATTCTAACTAGCCTCAATACTTATTTGGAATGTATCGGGAACGTTTTCTTTGTGCCCTTTCCTGAAGTTATGTAGTTTCATGGACAAACTGAGTTAGTGTAACTCATGCTGCCACCAAGAGGTGGAGGTTCCACTGCCTTCTCCTTCTTCCTTTTCCAGATATGTTTCTGATCCACTTTCATGTGCTTGGACAGATTTCTGTTGCTGCAGAGAATTCAGTTTACAGAAGGGTCCAACAATTACCAAAGCAGAGACACAAGTAACAGGAAGGGTCACGTAGTTAGAGAAAGGGGTGAAAGGATACGTGGAGCTCTTACTTTTGTGGTTAAATAAGAAAACATGTTCAGTCAGAATAGCCACATTTAACCTGAAATGTGAACATATACACAAGCTCATACTAATTTAATTAATTCAGCTAATTTTTAAGAATATGCAGGACCTGGCATTGCTAAATAAGCAAGAAGCTGATATAGAGGTAAGGAAGAAACATTTTAGGGTTTTGGTTTTTACACATGTGAAAACAGAGCTGACCAATGAGTCTGTGTACTGTCTGTATTCTTCAACACTCTTTTTTAGGAGATGATTGAATGCTCCCACTGTCCCTGTTTTAGGGGATCTATGTTATATAACCTTGGTTAAACAATAAAGGGTGGAAGTACTGTAAGCAGTGCTCATCAGCTTTTGTGACAGACATAAACATCTCAGTCATCTGACTAGTCTTGGGCCTGCTGCTGGATTCCATGTTAAAGTAATGGGACTACATGGACTTATATGCCTGTGTAAATTGCCTATAGATATGCTTGATGTTATCAAATGAGGATCTCTTCTGCAATGGGTAGGACTGCTACAGGAGCTGCATCTGTAAGCAATGGCATCATTAAAATATAAGTTTGATATTTGGTCAGAACTATAAGAAGCATTATCTGAAATTACTTACCTAGATTTGGTTTGCTAGTCACATAAATCTCTGTATGCTAGATTTTATGTTATTTCTTAGCTTGTTGCTGTCTGGTACTAGAGAATCTGTTTGTCGTTCTGACAGATTGCAGCAATCTTTAGTTCTAGCATGTTGTGTGGAAAATGCTGTTAAATTGGCTATTACTTCAACATAAAATCCAGTTCATGGCTTATGCAGAAGCCAGCACTGCATGAACAACATGATGTTTGCTTTAGTGCATAATGAGGGAGTTCATTTCTTCATAAGGAAACCTGAATTCACACAACCCAGCCTGCATGCAACCTTGCATCAGTGGGCCGGTGCAGGGCTAGATTGGCTCAGTCTGTGTCTGAAATGAATCTTTCTCAGTTTAGATTTGCAGGCCTGTGGTCTGAAGTATGGATGCTGCTGTGCCAGTCATGGAGGTAAATAAGGCTTTGCTCTGGCATAGAATTTAAGCTAAAGCCATAGAGATGTACCTTTTCTTTGTTGTTGAAGGAAAGACCTGCAGCCTTTTAAAGAAAACAGCATAGTTACTTGAGGTTGTCTGTTGAAGAAAGTGTGAGAGTAAATAGGTAGCTGTGTAACTGAAGAGGTACTGGGATATCTGATACTGAAGAGTATCAGATTCATGTGGCAGACTAGGATGAAGTGTATTGATGGCTCTGACTTCTCTTGCATTATGTATAACTGGATTTTGTAATAGCATTGCACAGGCAGTGGGCTGAGAAACTCGTAACAGACATCTTAAACAGATGGTGTAGTTGCAGCTCTCTGTGCATGCGAGGTGTGTAGGATCTTTGTTGGGCAACTATCAACAATGATATCAGGTCTGGTCTCATGCAGGTTAACGTAATGCTGTGACTGCCTTTGAAAGGGAAGAGTTGAAAAGAAATCTGCCTGGCATTCCCAGCAGTTCTGGAGGCAACATGTTACGTACACATCAAGAAGTTTCCTCACTGTGGATGGCAAAACAGCCTTTAGCATTGTTCCATGATGGGGAACCTTGCATATTATGAACATACAGCATACTTGTATCAGAATACCTTACAGTGAAGATAGGTTTCTGGCTTATTCTGTCCTAAGATGTTTAAAAATAGAATAAAACCTTCCAGACTGAGGTCTTTCGGGTTTGAAAAAGATGCCTATTTAGGCTTATTTTTTTTTTAGCTACATAGAGCACAAAGAAGAAATTAAGCTGGCTTTACTTAAAATTATTTGAAATTCACAAGTCTGCAAGTGTACTCTTAAAGCAGTTATCCTGATTCTAGCAGGATTTGATAGTGTTTACCTCACTATTGATTTATGGATGTTGACAGAGCATGGAATAAAAGAAATAGAGTGATAAATTCTAGTCTTTTTTCTGTGTAGGGGTTTTATGCTCTTCTCTCAGTGCTCTACCTTTCATTTCTGTAAGGCACAGTTTGGGAAAATTCCTAAATGAAACCTCGTTTTGGGTGGAAGATCAGTGTGGCCTTGACTGAAGTCTGTTATGCAATTTGTTAAACCAACAAGTATTAATAACAGTTGTACTCTCACCCCCAGGTGCAGACCTTCTAGGTCAGGGCTGGGGCAATGTAACTGAGCATCAGTGTTCTGTGGCACTGCTTTATGCAGTAGTAGGTTTTTTTCCATTGATTTCAGTCTGCCAGCTACATAACCTGAAACGTGTTTTCTGTAGCTGAAGCTGAGACCTAGCAAATCTCCATGCTCTGATATGCAGACTGACTGACTCCCTTTGGAATTGGGAAGTGAGGTTTCTTGTCATTGCCATGATGCTCAGTTTGGCTCCTCAGCCCCTGTGGTAGTGCAATGTGACAGGTCGTGTGCTGTGTTGTATCTCTGGAGAATGGGCAGATTCTGGCTTGAGAGAATTGTTTTGCTTCAGGTTGAATTTCAGTGGTATCTTGCTAAATGTACTAAATTTTTTTCATTGTAGTTGGAGATCAAGTCTCAGTAATTGATGGCTGCTCTGTAAACCCTGAAATGTCTCAGAAATGGGGGAAAAAGAATGGAACAATATAAACCTCATCTATCAGTTGCAAAACTTAAACTTTGGGAAAATCTTAACTTACATTGCCAGGAATTAGGTTTATGTTGTTTAGAGAGGGATGAGAGAGGGTGTAAGCCTTGTGCCTTTGAAAAGCTGTAGTAGAGAGGATGGTAATCCAATGTTTTATTGCCACTGAGAGTATTGTATAAAATAGCATGCTTACCTTACAGTAATGATGATCTGGGCTGTGTACAGAGAAGAGAATAAGAGTTGTTAAAGGCCTGGAGCAGATTGCTGAGACAAAGTCTTGTGTTCTCTTTCTGGAAAATTTTGGAAAAATATTGGATGAAAATTGGTATGGCTGTGCCTGCCTTTGTCAGTGAGCTTAGACACTCCTTTAGAGTTCCTTTTTTGCTCGGAGCTATGTGATTTACACTCTGGATTCTGTAAATGCTAAGTAAAAGATGTATTTGCCTAATACCCGTTTCTTCACTTAAATAAACCTGCGAAGTAAACGCACTATTTTAACATCTCGTGTTTCTACTCCGTAGCTGGTCCTCTTCAGAGTTTGACTTGAATGAAATCCGCCTGATAGTTTACCAAGACTGTGAGAGGAGAGGCAGACAGGTCTTATTTGATTCCAAAGCAGTCCGCAAAATTGATGAAGCTGTGGTTCAGGTATGAAATGTTAATTTTGCTGTTGTCCTTGCTCTTTTGTTTTCCTTTCCAAAAGTAGTTATTTTAATAGGACAGTGTCAACTTCTTAATTTTGTGATCTTTCACTGTGATAGCTGCAACAAGGATGTGTTAGATTACAAAAAGCCTATGAACATATCTGCTATTTGGTATTTATAATGTAAGTATGGTATTCAAACTTAATAGCTTAGATGAGATGTACTTTCAGGCAAAGAAATCTATTTCCCTAAAGACTGAGTATTTCTTGAACCTTTCTGATGTTTGACTGGGTTTGCTTTTTGTTGTTAGCACTAGCTGTGCAATCCCTTTGTTCCAGTGATGGCTACCCTGTGTCTAAAGGTGCTTTTTTTTCCTGTTGGTATTTAGATTAGTAAAGTTGTTGTCTTTATGTGAATTAAAACAACTTCACTGGCTAACCATGTTATGTTGTGTAAGCATGACACATGGCAATATATATGGCCATGTAAGTTTTGATGACACATAGAAGCAAGAGCAGATGCTGTCAAGATGCAAATTCTTTTTGCTTCCCTCCAAGCACACAAATTGGGGGGTAAAGCTTTCAGCTTACTTAGGTCACTTTAAGAATAGTAAACCAGTAGTGTTTTCTGGCTTGTGGTAGTTTTGCTTGGTTTTTTTCTGCTGCCTCTCTGTTTCTCTTCTGCATTGAATTATTTCAAATTTTTGTTTGTTCTGAAGTTTTTTTAGAACCAGCAGCTTCATCTTATTAGAGTAGCATGGTTTATTGCAGATCTGTATATATACCTGTATAAACCATATAAGAAGCCAACTTGTAGAAATTACTTACAAAGGTGCTTCAAAAGCAACAATCTCTATTTCAGTCACACTGTAAATATACCATTGTGCTGAATCAGTAAGACTGATGAGCATCATCAGCTGATGTCTGATCATCTACTTAAGAGCGTAAATGGGTCAGATTGGTTGTTAATCTTGCTTCCCCTCTTCCCCCCACCTCCCTCCCAAAATCAGGGTCATTACTTTGTATCTTAAAATTGTTTTAAAATAAACGGCATCTTAGCAAAAACTACATTTCTGGCTTCATTTAAATACTCAAATTATTCCACTTGCTTTAATACTTTAGCTAAAAGTTAGCTACAAAATGTCCTATCAGAAACTCTTTATGCAATACTGACATAAAACAGATTATAACCTCCCTCATAACACATGATACAGGCTGTAATCTGTTTTCTAGCCAGACACTAATCTAAGTACCCTTTTAAAACAGCCAAAGTACTTTGAATGCCATGCAAACACATAAATCATTAAAAATGATTTTGCGTGTTTGGTTGTTATCAAACAGCAAAACTAAAACTTGATTAATTTTAAATTAGGGCAAAATTACTTTCAAACTCAGTCCTGTTTAAATTAAAGTCAAGAAAGCATGTGTATATACTGTGCATTTCTCTGAAATATAGTAAAGCTTATTCACATTGAATATTGAAATACACTGTATGTCTTTAACCTGTTAATACCAAATGATGGATTATTCATCCCTTGTTTGTGCTGGCTCTTCTTCTGTTTTAGAAATCTGTTAATCATTTGGGGAGCAAGAGTTACATGCAATTTGAGTGATTAATTTTGCAAATGATTACAGGAATTGGTTTGTAAGAAACCCATAACCTGAGATTTTGTTTACATAAATTTTGGCAAATATTACAGAGTAATTCATAATAATTGGGAATGATCTTCCCGTGAAACTGACTAATTACTCTGTTTCTATGTGATACTATGAAAACCTATCTGACAGTGTAAATATGAGAGTAGTTTTCTACCTGCTCTAATGCTGGCATTCAAAAAAATATTTTTAAACTGATACATACTTTTTAACCAAATAAGAGTATTCTTTATTTCTGGCGCTTTCCTGTAGTTTAAGAAAGTTCTTGCCATGGTATGTTTAGAGATAAGAGTTCTTATATTTACTTTAATAGTTTTTATCACATTGTTCTCTTTTGACATAGAAAATGGCAGACGAGGCTTCTGTAAAGACTTCTGCCAAGAGCTGCCAAGCAACCAATGGGAGCAACGTTTCTTCTCACAGTCCCTCCATCAGCTGTATGCAAAATATCAAAGAACAGATACCGAAGTATCAGGTAATATTTGTTACTTTGTTGCTTTTATTTATCCATTTTACTGAAGAAGTTAGTTTATAAAAGCCTTCACCTAGACGCATTGAATGACTTAGGCTTCTGTTACATTGCAGCTTAATCTGAACCTTGAGATAACTACTCTCTCCTTAAGGGGCTATCGAATAAGAACATTTGTGGGTGCATCTTAACCTTTTGGTCTATCTTGATCCTATCTTTCAAGGAGTTGTGAAATACATCTAATTGCATTTTGTCATAAGAGGGTTGTAAGAAGCACTATACTGTTATCTGTTCTTGTCTACTTATGGTTCAGGTCAGTTCTGAAGAAGCTGTTGAACATGGTATATTAAGAGTCCCTTCTGTCTGTCTCACTATAACATTAAATTTTTAGGTACTCTGGCTCTATCTCAGTAAAAGCGTTAGCATTTCACCTAGAAAAATGAAATTTGGAGCATGGATAGATCAAGGTGGAAAAAGAAAATAATTACATTTAACTGGAAGGTGATTTTCTTCGGAATTAACAAACTTCTCTTTGTATTTACTATTGATGTTCAGTCTTTGAAACAAAATAAGCAACTGGTCTGAAGACTGTATTTCTAAGTATAATCACAAATTATTTTCCAATAAAAAACCGTTTCCAAGAAGCTTTCTACAAGAGCAGGAAAGTTGAATTTACGTATTTGTATAAGGAAGGCAGTTTATTTTTTGGGGATCCAGACCACAGAATCCAGGTCCTGTTAACGTTTGCAGCTTTTATCAAACACTGTTACATGAAAATGTTGCTGGACATGACTATTTCTTTGGAAATGCAGTAGATCTTTTTTCTCTTTCTTGCCCTTGGAAGTCCCCCTGGAACAAGGGTAGCACTGCTCATCTAGTGAGCAAAATGCAGGATTTCTTCCTGCTGTACTTGCTACACCCACAGTGTTAAACCCCCACTGAGTGCACACTGAT
Source organism: Aphelocoma coerulescens (assembly GCF_041296385.1). Classification (NCBI taxonomy): domain Eukaryota; kingdom Metazoa; phylum Chordata; class Aves; order Passeriformes; family Corvidae; genus Aphelocoma; species Aphelocoma coerulescens. The sequence continues at coordinate 36,101,167 of NC_091017.1, forward strand.
CTTACTCTGCACGGAAAAGATGAACTTCTTTGTATTCTCTGTTCCAAATGCATCACTGTGGCACTGTGTTAAGTTGAAATAGTATGCCAAGTTATTTTTGACTTTGCTGTTCCCATGTTCTTGTCTGTGTAGTACACCAGACCAGCCTCTGATGTCAATATGCTGGGAGAAATGATGTTTGGCTCAGTGGCAATGAGTTACAAAGGCTCCACCTTGAAAATTCACTACATACGGTGAGTGTCCTTTTCTGTGATGCACTGTCTTGTCAGGCACTTGGAATTGATGACTCACTGAAATGACTGTTTATCCTTTCAGCTCTCCCCCACAGCTGATGATAAGTAAAGTCTTCTCAGCCAGGGTAGGAAGCTTCAGTGGAAGCAACAATAAGTAAGAACATCTTTTTTTTCTATATAATTTTTTTCCTTTCCTATCCAGTGCAGTTGTCTTTCTTTCTCCTTTTGTAGTTCTAGTAGAAAATCGGGAAGGCAGCTGTGGAGAAGAATTCTCTTAATAGTTGCTAGTTAGACCAGCCATGTTTTTAATTAAAAGAAAAAAAAATCCAAGTTTCTACTTTTTCATTTGTCCAGGACAAGCAATAAAGTTCAGAGGTTAGGTGCTTTGGACAATCAAAGCCTCCGTCTCTTCCTGCTGTCAGAAAGGTGTGAGGAAGGGACATGTTGAGAATACTTTGTCCCTGTATCCCACTTCTGTTTCCTTCAACAAATATGCTGTTCTGTTTTACCTCCTCCACAAAATGGGCAAATATGAATAAACTGAATCCCAAATGTGACATATAATTCAATTCCAGTAATTCAAATATAAAAAACAAATGCCTGTTTCCTTCCAGTTTCAGAAATGTACTTGCTCTTGAATTTGGTTGTAAAGTTAATGTTCAGCCTTCTTTTTTTATAAAATGAACCTAATTCTTAAGCTAATATTAATGCCTATTGATCACAGTCTTAAGGAACAATGGCTTTTCCTCCTATTTTAGCTTGCAAGATAGCTTTGAATACATCAACCAAGATCCCAGCCTGGGAAAGCTGAGCTCGAATCAGAATGGTTTGGGAACCTGTCGCAGTGGAAGTAATTTAGGTAAATATTTCCAGGTTCTATGTCTTTCTGACAACACAAGGCCATCTGTTCGTTCAGTTTTGGCTTTTTTTCCCAGTACACCACCTCCTTGGGTTTTTTGCTTTTTCATATTTTTTTTTACCTTTTTATTTTTTTTCATTTTTTTCCATTTTCTCTACGTTGCTTTTGTTTCCTAGGTGTGTTACAGCTGTGTAGCAGCAAACTGCTGCAGGGTGTGTCTGAAGGAGGTCCCCTCCGGCTCATCCGCAGTGCTTCTTTCTTTGCAGGTTTGTGTGGAATGCCAGCCACAGTGTGACCCATCCATATGCACACACAAATCCAGCTCCTTCTGAATCTTTGCAGGACATGCATAATTAGTCTCTAGAAACAGACGGCTAAAATAGTGACAACAGGTGTATCTGGCATATACTTAAAAATATGTCTTCTGAACAAATGGCTAAGTTACTGTGTTTAATTTTAAAGATATTTTTATGCAGTGCTTTTAAAGGTGAATTAGCCCTTCTGTTTCTTAGAGGACTTAAGTTTCCTGGCTTATTGCTGGTTTCTTGCTAACATTGCAGGTGTCTTGCTGGTGTACAGCTTTTTCTTATCTCTTGCTACATTTTAATTTGAGGGCAGACATTCAAAATTCTTGATCTAAGCCTGTGGGGCTTTAAGGGGTTTTTTTCTTTAGCAATGTCAATTTCTTTAATTCTCAAAACTTTAAGCTGCGTAAAGTCTCCTTTTACAGGCAGAGTGATGATCCATGCAGGTGGGTAGATCTTAGGCCTGATTACTTCTGTTAATTGCAAAAATATGAACTGAAATACAATGCAGTTTCTTCACAACCTTTGCAAATCTTGCATGCTCTACAATTTGAGTGACTCTGCACTACTAACACTTCGATGTAATGTGACATAGGCTGAATGTTTCTTACTGTGAGGCTTTGGGGACAGTAAATCTCTGCTTGGCAAGTGAAACAGAAGCTTTTAATGGACCTTGTGTTTGACTATTTCATTATGATCTTTACCTGTGTTAAGTGACAATCTTGCACACTCCAAGTTTATCACGAGTGACAGATGAGGGTACCAGAAGCCCTCACTTTCAAAGCATATCTGATTTCTGATAATGCAGACTGGTGTTCATATTCTTAAGCTCCTTAGAGATGTTTTTACATTGCCATTGGGGTGAATAACCTTCCTCTAGTAACGTGATACTCAGCACAGGCTACTGTTTGCTGCCACCTCTCTTCACCATCCTGCTGATTTTGGGCAACAGGACAGGATGTAATTTTTTTGGTGTACGACCTTGAAACTTAAACATTTTTTTTAAATGCTGACAAATAGTATGATGAATTATGTAATATTTTCTGTTGATCTGGTCTGTTTGTTTTAGCACACAGCACACCTGTTGATATGCCTAGCAGAGGACAAAATGAGGACAGAGACAGCGGCATTGCTCGGTCAGGTATCTGCTGTCTATCTTGTTTGCCTGCTTTTGTAATTGTTACAAGTCCTTGGTGCAGTGATTCACCTGAAATATAGACACCTCATGACCTGTAAATCCATAATTATTTTTATCTGCTAGGTGGTTTGCCCTCTGCATTTGCCCCAAGCCTTAATGCAAGAATATTTGTCATTACATTCTTTGTTTACAGCCACCATGTTCTGGGTTCTTAACCGATTTATAATTTGGAGGAAGAACTGGTTGGAGCCTTTACTAGAGCAAATGAAGAGAAATTTTTTTTACACTGAATAGGAAAATTATGTCAAGAGGACCAGAAGTAGTCCTGTCTATTGTAATGGGAGGGCAACAACTCTTGGGAGAGAACACTTTTAATGAGAATAAGATAAATTTTAGTATGTTCTGTTAGGGAAAATCTCTTACTTTATAACAAATGAATGTCCTCAAGCAGCAAGATTTATTTAAAATAATTTTCTCTCCTGTTGCAAGTGGGAAAAATATCAGCAAGCAAGAGCAATATTTGTGAGAAATTGTTGTTAGGATATGAAGAAAAATATTTAACCAGCACTCTTTGTGATTCATTGTATGTGGGGTTTCTTGCTTTCATCATAGCATCTCTGAGCAGTCTTCTGGTTACTCCTTTTCCATCTCCAAGCTCTTCATCCTCATCTTCTAGCAGCTACCAACGTCGCTGGCTCCGAAGTCAGACAACCAGTTTAGAGAATGGAATTATTCCAAGGTGGTGAGTGCAGCACCTTTCTTCTTACAACCACTGTTTGGCAGTCATTTAAGCTAAACAGAGCTTAAGCCTCTTTTCTTTAAAAGTACAAATCCTGTTATTAAATGTTCTCGACTCAGTCTATCTTCTGTGTGTGTTGCATAAGATTGCCAATATAAAGATTAAGTGTTGGTTGAACATGAACTTCAAAGCCCAATTTGAAATATAATTATTTTTATTGAATACTTAGGCTGTATATTAATATGGTGTGAATGTATAGGCTGTGTATGAAGCTATGTCCTGAAAAACAAACTAAACTGTTTCTGAAAGAGCAGAGCATCCTGTTGAGATGAAAGTGACTGTAACAGCACTGCTCCCATAATTACTTTATACTACGATGAAGTCTGACTAGTGAGCAGTTAGTGAAATTTTGGAGTAATAGTCCATGATGACTCTCTTGGCTGGTACAGGATGTTCCTGATGTGACTTCTGCCAAAACAGGAAGAAAAAAAAGCTGTGATCAAAAAGCTTGGCTTCTGTTTTGGAATTTTATTAGCTTTTGTAGCTCGGTGGCATAACAAAGTATGGAATGCAGAGGACTTTTCATAGCTAATACGCAAATTCTTCCCTTGTCATTTGCAAAATAGCAAATGGTTCTTGATTATCCTCTCTCTGTACTCATCCACCTGTACCTAGAGACAGCATGGAATTAGTGGAGACCTAAAAGAAATTCGTGCTATTTAGCCTCTCTCCTTTTTCAGTTAAGAGAAACATAAAAGCTCCTAGTTAAAATATGTATTCAGTAAAAAATAAAAATTAAGCCTCTTTTGAAAAGATTTCTTTCCCTAGTGTCAACCAACACTTGCATCTTTTTTCTAGATATTCTTAGTGAATAATTTTTAACATGAAGAATCGTGCCACAGTACTAATGTAGCAGTCATGCCTTCTAAATCACACTTGCAGTTGAGAATAAACTAGTTGCTTTGAGTAAACTGAAGTAATTTTTAGTCTAGTTTCCTAAAGAAATAAGGCTGAGAGCAGCCCTTGTAAAAAAAGGTTAAAACACCTAGGGTAAATAAGACCCTTTCACCCCACTTTAAGAAGTAGCCAAAATTTCTAAATACAAATTTCTGCGAAGTTTTCTGAAAGTTACAAATTGTTTAGAGAAAAGTAGCCTCTTTGGGCTGCTTATTCACTGTAGGGAGTAGGTTTGTTTTGGTTTTTTTTCCACACTGGAGAACCTGTGCTGGGGAAAAATACTGGAAACAGAACATCATTATTTTCACTGTCTAGAACTATTCTTGAGCTGGGATTCTTTCTAAGCCAAAAAGCCTCTTCAGATACTTGTTTTCTGGTTACTTGCTAGAGGAACAGTAGGCTTCTGGTTGAACACTTCAGTGCCACAGAGTTTGCACCCCAGTTTGTACAGCCAAGATTCTACAGTCTCTGTGACTGATGTTTTAAAAGGCCAATAGCTCAAAGAAATTAAGATGTCTAGTTGGAACTCCACATAGTCGATTGGCAAGCAAGCTAGATTAGCAGTTTTGTTGAAAAGGCTTCTCTCTCAGACCTAGATTCTTCAATTTCTGTTCCTGGGAAGCAGTACAAAAGCTTGTGATGTTTCTTAGATGCTGACTGACCGTCCTTTCCTGATTTCCTTGGGAATTTCTGTCTCTGCATGCAAGCTTCTGAAGTTCAAATGAGGTTATGTTTTTGTCTTGAACTCTGTTTTCCCACAAGCTGGTTTTATTGTATGTTTTATCCTGTGTTCATGGACTCATACCTCTGTGATGAGAAATTTTTGTATATTTAACTTTGCCAAACCAATTAAACTGTAAACCACTTATTTTTAGAATGGACTTAGAATGAATGCTTAGCCCTGAGTCTTTCCTTTTGTTAATTGCTTCATAGTGTTCTATAAATACTACAGACTCCATTTCAACATAATTCTGATATGAAAAGACTTCAAACTTTTAATTACCACTCACTGGTATTGCAGTCTTACCTTACAAAGAAACTCCAAAACCAAGCTATTTCCAGATGAGCTGCTGCTCAGAATGTCTCCATGGCTTTCTTGTCTTTTTTACCCTTTTCCCCTAAGTTTCTCAGTAGATTAAAACCCATTATTCAGTTGAAGTTCCTTACAACAGACATTTTGTCCATACTGTTTTACTTATGTATATAAATGATATATATAAGATGTTTTTTTCATGAAATTGATCAAGATGCTTTAAGCAAGGGAAAAAATAGTAATTTTGTAAACCCAGCAGTATCAATATCTAGCACCACTAGGCTAGTATTTATTGAAGAACAGGGTGAGGCAGTTGCCACCTTTTTGTATAATCACAGTAAAACTTATGCTGGGCTGAGACTTGTGGATATCATCCAAATCAGTTGCCTGTGCAAAGCACTAGCTTGGAATTTACAGCAGGTGTCTACGGAACTTCTGTGATGAAACCTTGAAAATCTCCAAGGATGGAGATTCCACAGCCTCTCTGGACAGTGCCTTCCCCTTGACTGACCATTTTTTTCCCCATCTGACATTATCTGCAAACTTAGTGAAGGTGTGTTTTGATCCACAGGCCAGGCTGATAATCAAAACATTATTGATCCATTATTGATCCTAGTAGCAACCCATGTGTAATATTGAGAAGGAACATAATAGTTGAAGGAAATGTGGCAGAGCTATCAAGGAAATAAACAGAACTTGGGGAAATAATAATGGTTGTAAAATAGCCACTGGGTGGGTGGGTTTTTTCTTTCTGGTGTTTTTTTATGGTTTTAAGCAGAAAATAAACCTTTCTAAGCGGAAGTCTCCACAACTTTGAGCTGGGAAAACATGTATTTGTAGGCATTAAGTTTGTGTTTTCACAGGAATTAGTAAGTGGTGACATTTTGTCTTCAGTTAAAATAGAAAGTGTTTATTTTGTATGGTGGAGCTATATAGGTAGTATAGAGTATACGTTTCCCAACTTTCCTCATGAGCAACAGTCCAGATTCAAGAGCATCATAGATATGCTGCTGAGCACCTAGAGAGGAGCTTGAGTGCTAGATGCCCCAAAGTTACCTTTAACCTTCATTGGTTATGATGTTGTGTGATGTATATCTGTTCCCTTTTCTTCATCTCCCTCAAAGATAAATCCAGGAGGGAATCTAATAGTTCTGTTTCAGAGGAAAGTGTTCACACCAGGCCTGTCTGGGGATTGTCTTTTTCCTATTTGAACAAGGATAGGACTTCTCCATCAAAATGTCAGGTATCCTCTGTTCAGAAACATGTGACAGCGAAGCCTTATGTAGGCTGTCAAAGGAGCCCTACAAATTAATTACCTTCCACTGTACAGAGAGCTATGGACAGAAGCTGAATTATCTCTCAATGTATGAGTAACTGTCCTAACAAATCTGTCTTACAGGTCCACTGAAGAAATGTTTAGTATGGCTGATGAAAGCTGCAGCTCCAATCCTGCAATGGTTCGGAGGAAAAAAATTGCAATCAGCATAATCTTTTCTCTGCCTGAAAAAGAAGAAGCCCAGAGAAACTTCCAGGATTTCTTTTTCTCTCACTTTCCTCTTTTTGAGTCTCACATGAACAAGCTGAAATATGCAATAGAAAAGGTACAGAATACTAATTTGGCATAATGTGGAAAAATAAATGTCAATCAGAATGAGGTATTCTAGAATCTGATAGATGAAGAGTGGGAGAAGGTGCGTGGTTTCAAGCTTGCCTCCCTCCTTACACATCCAGTCTTGAGCTTGAGCCCAGTGTAGAAACTCAGCATTTGCTGAAAGAGGTGCAGTTTCTTTTCTAGACAGAATTAGAATGGAGAGTTTTATGCTATGTGTGGTTTTTCTTTCCTTCTTGCCATATTTCACTATGAGGTTTTCTTGACTTCCCTAGAGGCTGTGGAAATGACGGTACTCTATCCTTTCATGCAGTGTCTAAAAGAGAGAGACAAAATATTTGTTTCTGTCTTCTTACTCTCAGAAGTGTTCTCATCTCCCCTGTTGTCCAGTATTAGGGATTGGCCTCCTATGAGGTGGAGGGAGGTTGGCATTTATTGCTGTCCTGAGTGGCTGTATAGGATTGGGGCTAAATGTTAGCTATTTTGACATGTTAATGAAGCTTAAAAAGGTGAAGAATGTGAATCCTTTAAGCAGCTGTTTTGTGTCTTTAACTCTTAATCAAGGCCATGATCTCATGTAGAAAAATAGCAGAATCCAGCCAGAGAGTGCAGGTTTATATCAGCCGTGTCATGGATGCCCTGGGAGAATTCAGGTGAGTTGATGGAATTCTGAATTACAAGGAGAGCACTTTTCATGCCCCTTGAAAGATATTTGTCACTTTCAGTTATAAGCAACTGAATGTAAGGTCTTGTATTTTAGACAGTCTTGAAGTTAGTGTATGTGTGTGTATGTTAGTGTATGTTAGTGAAGTTAGTATGAATTTTCTGCATTGGGTATTGGGTAAATGTTTTCAGAAAACTTTAGCAAAACCAGCTCAGCCGTTTTCCAAATGAGAATGAAAGTAGTTCTGTTGCACTCACGTGTTCCTGGGATTGTCAGTTAAAGTCTAAACATCTCATCAAGAGCTGGCTCCTGCTGATGCCTGTATGGTTGGGTGGATTGATGCACTCAGGCATCAAGTGATCTCCTAGCCATAGATGCTGAACAATGTAACTGGCAAGAAAGTTGCAGTCAAAAGCTCTCTTTTCCATACTTAAGAAAGGAAGGAATGGTCAAAGGCTGAGAAAGTCAGCCCAGGAGAGAGAGAAGGCTTTGGTGGAATGGAGTTTGTGATATCTGGAATGTGGAATTGAATCTGTGTGATGAATAGAATGGATTCTTTTTCCCCTCAGATTTATTTATGAACAATTTCTCTGAATAAAATTTGCATGGGAATGCAAGAAAGGGAAGCCAAATAAGTAATTCATATGAAGACACTAGGTTGCTGATAGTATGAATTAAACAGACTAGTGTTCTGGCCACTAGTAATTAATGGAAGAGTAAAAACTCTTTCAGTTTGTTTAGTCTCCTAGATCTTACGAGAAACAAATTAAAATGTGGACAACAGAAGAGGAAAGGGGCTACTTGTATTTATTTGCCGAATTGAAATATGCATGTTAACACTTACATTTTGGGAATTTTCTTTGAGCAGAGTTACCATCTGGAACCTATATTCTGTTCCAAGGATTGCAGAGCCTGTGTGGCTTAACATGATGTCCAGCACCCTGGAAAAGAATCAACTATGCCAGCGTTTTCTTAAAGAATTTACATTTCTGATAGAACAGATCAACAAAAATCAGTAAGCTTCCCCCACTCCTCCCTTTTTCTTAAGAAAAAGCTTGTGTGCTTCCCTGTGCATGTGCATGTGTTAAAGCATTTAATGGGATGTTCTTTTGCTGGTGTTACTTCGGACATACTTTTTTTACTTTTTTTTCCCCTAGGTTCTTTGCTGCTTTGTTGACTGCAGTGCTGACATATCACCTGGCTTGGGTCCCAACAGTGATGCCAGTTGACCATCCTCCCATCAAGGCCTTCTCTGAGAAGCGCACATCCCAGTCTGTGAACATGCTGGCAAAATCTCACCCATATAACCCTCTGTGGGCACAGCTGGGTCAGTATGATTTGGAAAGCTTCAGATTTTTCTATAACAAGCAGCTTTGTGCGTCCACTCCTTTTTAGATAAGAGCTACTTGTGATCCAGGTCACATTGGCAGCTACCAATAGGTGTCTTTTGCCTGGTTAATCAGCATTTGGAAGCCTTTTTGCATATCCTGCTTTTTATTCTTCTTGTTACTTGCTGACATCCTCTGTTCCACTGTCTCATTAACTTACAGAAGTATTAAGACAGTGCAAGTGCTGTGAATGGTCTGAGCAGTTTGGGAAAGAGCAAGATGAAGTAGACTGGATTGAAAGGAGTTATCTGGGCCTTGGAGGCCCTTTGTAGTTGAAATTGGCTACCTCCTTTTGTTTAGTTCTCACATAGCTAGGATAGACAGCAGGGCAATAGATTAGAAATCTGGCAACTGGCAGTACCTCCATTCACTTACTGTTACATGAATGGGCTTGGACCAAGAGTTTTTTCTATGCTCTGTGCCTCAGCCTGGTCTCTGCCAAATATTTTATAGTTGCAAATTATCTTGATACAAGGAACTAGATAACTGATGTCAAATGAGTAGGTGAATGAAAGCTGAGAAAATAATTCTGTCAGTGGTAAGTATTTGACAATTCCTCCTCTTCTTGGCAGCAGATGCAAATCTGACATCAGACTGCCCTTCACTTCAGCTGATATATACTATATTGTCATGTAAAATAACACACATGCACACTAAGGCAATGATGTGACTTACTCTGTGATGCTGGTGCTGTTTCTTGCTGATTGTCCCAGTTAGGCTTGTTATTCTCAATAACCTCTGTGAAAGTAAGGATTGCTACTTTGGTCGTGTAGTTGTAGTGAATTGTTTCCTGGTTTAAGGTGTCTTTTAAACGCAGTGCAGAGGTTAGACTGAAGGGGAAATTAGAAATGTTCTTGTGGTGTTGAGGACAGAGCCAGGCCTGGAGTTATGAAAACCAGCTGGACTGGAGGCGTAAGCTCGGTAGTAGCTCTTGTGGTGGCTCCCAGGAGTCACCACTGGTGACTAGTCAAGAGTCTGTTCCTCTTTTTGTCTTGCCAAGTTCTCAGTGCCTGAACTCAAAATGCTCTCTGATTTTGTTTCATTCTTACAAAGCTGGAAAAGCTGTTACTGGGTGGTTGCAAAAACTGATCATTGAAAGTGAGAGGTTGCCCTCTGCTGGTCTTATTCTTTAGGCAGAGGGAGGAGAAACAAAAAATCTAGTCTTGGTGCTTAAAAAAGGAAATGACAAAGGATTTTGATGTGCCTGTCTTTTCATCTTCAGACCTGTGCTTTCATTAAATATTACAGATCAATTGCAATTACATACTGATGCAATTTTAAGTCCCTCTGTCAGGAGGATGTACTGTCTCTTAAACATCTGCTTCAACCTAATGGTATTAACACCAAGTATTAGTATGTTTTGAAGATCACAATTTTGACTTTTTGTATTGTCTTATTAGCATTTATACAAAAGCCAATTGTGCAAATGAACCTGAAGCCTGAATCTGATTTCCATAGCAACTGTGCTCAACTCAAAAGTAAAACAGCATATTCCAATTTCATTTCCAAATTGCTTGTCCTTGTGGCCTACCAGCCTTTGAGATGAATTGAGTAGTCTGAAGCCCACTTTTGGTTCTTGAGGAATGAATTTGCTGGCTTGTTAGGCTCTGGGGTTGGTTGGAAGGGTGTTCCTAACTGAGGGAAGATGACGCCACTGATGCCACCACCCAGGAGCCTCTCCAGTGCATCACTGGCGTTATGGAAAATGGCAGATCTTAGCAGGGGAGACAGTAAGAGAGCCATGGAATTACTGTCTCACTGATCCTTGTTTTGTAGGAACGGAGCTGGGAGCCTTATTCCTTTTGTGTTCTATTTAGTGAGGAGGAGGCTGGACACAGATGTGCTCTTTGGGATTTTTTTGCTGTGTTAGTGTTGAAACCAGGGGCCCCGTTGCCCTTAAAAGAAACCTTTCTGAAGCTCTGTTTATAACTCTTAATGTAGTGTTGCTTCTTGAGGTCTAGTAAAAAATCCTGATGGCAAACTCTGTCCAGAAGAGAATTTGAGCAGCCCAGAGGAGGGATTTAGCACCTAAAAGCAGTCTGGTAGATTAGCAGCTATCTGATCAAGCCTCAAGGCAGAGAAGCCTGCTTTCCATTCTTAAGGTGGCTGAAGAAAATTGAGCTTTTGCTGGCTGTCTCCCCTGTGCTGGTGAGATCAGCCATAGTTTCGTTAAGCAAAGACAATTTAGTGAGTGTTCTGTAATGGGTGTCAGGTGAACCCAACTGGGTTAACTCAGCCAAGGAATAGACACTTTTTGAGTTAGCTGATCTATGTCCAATAGGCCATGTGAACATTCCCTTACAGCTATCTATGTTTACTTCTCCCAGAACTCTGGAGCGGAAACCCTTTAGCTGATAGATGATTATAAGCAGCTGGAAAATAATTGCCACTCTCCCAAAGAAATATGTTAAGAGTAGGATACATATGACCTTAGTTCTGTTAAAAGAGCAGTTCTTCAGGATAAATAGCAAATAAGTAGTTCTTAGGGGGACTCAGATGAAGTTGTAGTAGTGCCTACCTTTCATATTGCAGTTGTGTTTTGGTTTTCTATTTCTCCACTGCCCTCTGTCAAAGTTAAATGCTCATGTGAGTGAGGTTGGCTCTGACATACACAGCACGTTAAGCTAATATTTATTCCTGTTTTTCTTTTTTGATATCTTAGTCCTGAAAAATGTAATTAAGATTTTATCTGGGTAAAAATGCCTGTGTTTAACAGAAAAGTCACTGCACTAAAACAGAATAATTTTGATGTGAAAGAAAATTAGTAGAAATATAGAAAATAGTATAGCTGGCTTCAGAGTTTTGCTGGATCCACATTCTTCTTTGCCTCCTCTTGTGTCAGTTTCCAAATGATACTATCTTGTAAACATTGTGTAAATAAAAAACTTAGTGGTTCTGAACAGAAAGAAAATGAGTAATAGCAGCTAGTTCCTCACAAGAACACCAAAACACTTCTGGACAAAAGCCAGGTGTAAGACGCATCAGGGGACTTCCTTTGTTACTCTTTGTTTAAAACTTTTATGAATTTACTGTGAAAGAAATTAACTGTCTAATTTGTGTCCATAGTAAACGGTGTTTCAAAATGTGTTGAATTTAGGCAGTATAAGTTATATTACAGCACAACATAAACCTGTGTAATTTTTCCTTTCCTGTGTAGGTGATCTCTACGGTGCCATAGGCTCTCCGGTTAGACTGACTCGAACTGTTATTGTTGGGAAACGCAAGGAGCTGGTGCAGCGCTTGCTCTATGTTCTCACTTACTTCATCCGGTGCTCTGAGCTGCAGGAAAATCAGCTGACGTGGAGTGAGAAGGCTGGGGAAGGAGAGCAAGTGCTAAATGGAAGCAAGATCACAACTGCACTAGAAAAGGGAGAGGTAGAGGAGTCTGATTATGTGGTTGTCACTGTTAAAAATGAACCTGCTCTCGTGCCTCCAATCCTACCTCCAAAGAATGATGGAAATAAGAACAACAGTACTGCAGAGCGGGTGCATGAACCAGAAAGCACTCAGGCTGTCCCAGTCCCTTCAAAAGAAAAGAGGGAAGCAATAGGAAAGGCCAGTCAGAGCTCTGAAACATCTGTTGACTGTCTAACTAGCAGTTTCTGTAAAGGAGGAGCTGATTGTAGGAAAAGAACTGTCACTGATACAGGAATTGTATCCTACCACTCTGAAGAGTCATCTAAATTAGAGGATGTAATGGATGTAAAGAAGAGCAAGAACCAGAATGAGAGAAAAGTGGAAAAGCAGTTTTCTAGTAGGTCGTCTGCCCTACCTTGTCCTGAAAGGTCTGGCCACAGGAGTTCACACTTAGAAAAGGTCACTTTTCAGATTGGAAGTTCAGCATCACCAGAGTCAGACTTAGAAACTCATAGAAGAGAAATGGAAGAGAATCTGAAGGCATTAATTAAAAATCCAGAGGTGATACATTGTGCCTCAAGTTCCATAAATCTGACTGTGGATGCTTCTCAGAATCAAGCAGACAGTTGTGAAGCTGCCTTTACATCCATCAGTAAACATGATGTTTGTTATGCACAAATCCCACCATGTGAGGAGAAGGAAAGTATACTTAACCAACATATGGAAAGTAAAGGAACTGAAGTGAATTTAATGGACTCAGTATCTAATGAACTGCTTTTGCCCATGGATAACATAGAAACTGTAAAATTGCCAAACATGAAAGAAAATAGAACTTTGTGCTCTGGCAATCTGGAGAACTATTCTTCTGACTGCGTAGAAGCAGATTCTGCTGTCAAACAGGATTCCTCTAAAGTAGGTGCTAAAGATGTCCCCTATGGGGATTCTGGAAGGAAAACCTCCTTCAGAGTTGAAGGGGACATTCCAAGGAATGAGAGTTCAGACAGTGCTCTTGGAGCTAGTGATGAAGAAGGTGATTGTTGTATCCCTGATGAAGTTCATCATGATAACATCAGCAAACGACTTGAAGAATTTGCAGAAGTGGAACTTCCTTTGCCAAGGTAAAGTAGTCTGAACTAAATGGAGTTAAAAGCTGTAGCTACTTTGGAGTTGTTTAGAGTTTCAAGTCTGAAATCTTCGGGGATCTTGACTAAGTTCCTTGCAAAACAAATCAGTAACAGACAGTGATGTGGTTAGAATTCCTGTAAACAGATTTGGCAAAAATAAAACAGAGCAGGGTCAGGGTAGTGAAGTTTTATGACAAAGGTATATTTCAAATGCCTAACAAAAGGGGATCAAACTTTTTATGTAAACTGACTGAAACATTTAATGTAGACATGTAGATAGAACAGCTGAGGACAAGCAAAACTTTGATTAAAAAGATAACTGTTCAGATTTGACATAATTAAGTCAAATACAGATTTGGAATAAACATGGGCATGCTGTTTGAAAATTTTTAAGCATTACAGGTGCACATGGAGTTTGATACTTAAGGTCAGTTTCTAGACTCACCTTAAGCATGAGGATTGAAGAGAACTCAAATTTAGCAAAATTGTAAGCTGCAGAACAGGGAGCTTATACATCCCACGAACTCTAGTGCATAAAAGTTTGCTTATTTACAAATTTGAAGAAATCAATGCATTGTTCATTTCAGCTTTTAATTTTTTTTTCAGAGACCACCAGTAGATGTTTACTGGTGTGAATATTTATCTAATCTTGGGGTACAACTGGTGATTAATATTTGCAGTAGAAGCAGGCGTGACTTTGCATTCATGTAAAATCTGAATGCAGTTTGTGAAGCAAGAATCTTATCTGGTTTGTATTTCTGTATTTCAGGTCAAATACCATCAGCAGTCAATGCGTGAAAAACTTTGGAAGATCACTTCTGGGTGGTTACTGTCATACATATATACCTGATCTAGTGCTGCATGGAATAAATAATGATGAAAAACTCAAGCAGTGTCTACTAGCAGATCTACTTCATGCAATGCATGTGAGTTAAAGTACTGAGTCAGAGTAGGAGTTGTGATATTGCTGAAATCTACAGAAGCAGGTTATTTCAGTAGGTTACTTTTTTTACTTACCTGTTCTGAACAGCCACACCTGCCATGTCTTCCTTCTTGGAAGATGTAAGCCCTTAATTCATTATATGCAAAGCCTGTTCATGCAAGAATCATCTGCTTTCCTTTATTACATTTAAGGCTTCTCTTCAAAGATAGACACAAGGAAGATTGATTGCAACTTCAAGTTACAAACAAGGAAGAAAACCCTTGAGCTGCTTCTCATTTCCATCACAATAGCAGACAAAATTACCTGTATTTCAGAAAAATTATATGCAAGTTGAAACATCTTGTTTTGCCACTTAGTGGCATGTGTTGCAAGGGAGGTAAAGTCTTGTTGAGCGCTGTGTGATACTAGTCTGTAGCAGAAATGACTGACTACAGAAGGTAATTGTCTAGAGATAAGAACTTTATTGTGTTGTTTCTCTACTGTAAGTACTCCTAAACTATAAAATTTATAACTAACCTTTCACTGGAATAACTGTGTGACCTCAGTATGCAATTTAAAATACTTATCTAGTAATTGTCAGCAGCTTCTCTCTATAGCAGTTAAGAATCATCCTGCTGGCATGACTGCATGTACTATCCAGAGCAGTGATGTGTGTGTATGTAACTTCTTTTGGCAACATCAGATTGGTCTAGTATGATGCTGTCTCTTCTTTGGTGGAGGACAAGTGGACCATGGGCCCACAGAGCTCTTGCTGCCAGGATAGCCAATGCTATCCTGGGGTGCATTAGGGAGAGCATTCCAGCAGCTCAAGGGAGGTGAACCTGTCCCTCTACTCAGCTCTAGTGAGGCCACATCTGGAGTGCTGTGTCCAGTCCTGGGCTCCACAGGCCAAGAAGGATGAGGAGCTACTGGAGACAGTCCAGTGGAGAGGCCCAAAGATAATTAGGGAACTGGAACATTTCTCAGAGGAGACTAGACTGAGAGGGGATCTCATTAATGCATATAAATATCCTAAAGGCAGGTGTCAAGGGGAGTGGTGCTCAGCAACAGGACAAGGAGCAATGGCCATAAACTAAAATACAAGAAATTCTACCTCAGCTGCTGAGGAAGAACTTCTTCATGTTGAGGGTGGCAGAGCACTGGAACAGGCTGCCCAGGGAGGCCATGGAGTCTCCCTCTCTAGAGACATTCAAAACCTGCCTGGACTTGTTCCTGTGTCACCTACTCTAGGAGACCCTGCCTTGGCAAGGGGTTGAATTAGGGGATCTCCAGAGGTCCCTTCCAACCCTTGCTGTTCTGTTACATCCTGCTTGATTGTGCATAGTAAAGTCCCTCACATATCTCTGAAACATTTAATGTACTTCCACCGTCACTGGATCAGTGTAATTATTATGCTCTTCATTTTGAAAGTAACTAATCTCTTCAGGGTAGGTTGAATACATTAAGAAAAATAAAATGGAGTAGTGATTTTGAGGCACTAATTAAAATTAAATGTCTCGACCAAATTGGCAGTTAAGACTTACCTGATCCAGTGTTGCTGAATGTAAATCTTGTCACTGAAGTTGGTATTCCTTGTCATTTTTCGAGATGTCTTTGGTTCCCTATTGGACAAAAATATTCATTGAATCACTTTCTTATTTGCTACCTCAGTGTTTATAAAAGTAGAACCTCAAACTGAGCTGTGGAAATGTATGTGAAAGTATCACATAATTGTATTTTGTTTCTGTTGCAGCATCCAGTGCTAGATGAGCCCATAGCAGAAGCTGTCTGCATTATTGCAGACACAGATAAGTGGAACGTACAAGTAGCTACAAGCCAGAGAAAGATGATGGACAGTATGAAGTTAGGCAAGGATGTTCTGGTTTCGAGTCAAGTATCCAGTCTGTTGCAGTCTATTTTACAGCTTTACAAACTCAACGTCCCAGCTGACTTCGTAAGTATTTCTTTATTGAAGGCTGAAGCTAATGAAAATTGTTCAGCTCAGATAGCAAACACAGAGTCCTGTACACTGTGTTGCAATATCAATGAACTAATGCCTGAAATAATGCATAGCTGTTACAACATATTGAAAAGAATCCATGCTGCAGTCCAGTAATGGATACTGGTTTGGCTGTAATTTACATTAAATAGGTCAGATTAAAGTTAACAACTCCAAAATACATGTGGCAAAACCTAAGTTGTTTAGGCAATTTTAGTATGCCCTCATGTGTTTATGTCTAGGAGTCTTATATTTGTTTTTTATATTTTTTGTGCAAGTTCCACTCTTCTCTACTCTGTAAGTTGTTGAAGTGTCTATCTACCAAATCCTGGTTCTGGCATACAGCTTTCTATTCTTGGAGTCTCTGTTCAACCCCATGCAATGGATGCCTCTTCTGTCTCCCCTCCAACTAACTGTGCCTCTGTTTGTTTATTTGACCTTTCTGTTTTGTACCTATTTTAGCAAGTGCTGTCTTGGGTAGCTTTGCCGATGGCTCCATAGGATTGATGGGATGAGACACCTGGGAGTGGCTGGGTTGCAGCAGGGAACGTTACTTTGTCATGTCGCACACTCCCTATCCCACAGCATCCTTTCCTGTCCTCATTTGTAGTGGAGTTCATCAGAGCAAATCAGTACTGCTGGTTTTGCTGATTATAAAAAAATTGCCCACAAGTCTCACTGCAGAACTGTAATACAGCTTTTATCATGTGATTGTAGGTGAGGGGAGATGGAGTGTTTTTTTCAGTAGTCACCCCTTTTCTAATTAACAGAATTGATTTGTCCTTCAGCGATAGCCTTGAGGAACTTTGTAGGAATCCTTTGTAATGACTGTGCCAGCAGATGGAAGAGGAAGATCGAGCTAAACTCTAACAGCTGTAAATAGTATTGGTTGGCACTGTTTTGGGTTAAACTGGTGGTATTGATTACACTAAGTCTTCAAGTCAAGTGCTAGGCAAAATATGTCGGTACATTTTTGAGTGTTTTCTCTGGATTCTTCTGAGTGTCAAAAAGTATGCAACTGGTTGAAATTGTATCCTAACACTAGCACAGTCACACCTTAAATTCTGGCATTTTTAAACTCAGTAGTTGGTTTTGCAACTGAATGTTCTGTCCAGTGTTACCTTAGGATTTGTGTATGCAGTTTCTATATGATTTGTGTGGTTTGGGAGGGGTCTGGAGGCAGAGTGATTTTCAGGGCTTTTTATTTCCTCTTTCCTTCAAGAAGGAACTGTGAAGTGACAGTGCTAGTAGTTTGTAAATTTTTCATAATCCGTGTTAGAGACACTTTGGTCCTTCTGTCAGTGGATTTTGCAACTCTGCTAAAATGTCAGTGCCTGGAAGCTAAGTGTTCCTAAACTCTAGGAGACATGTGACTTTTAGTAGTATTTCTATTGCTTTAAATTTGTATTTATGTATGTAAACATATGTACTGATGTACTAATATCAATCAGAGATGACCACAATGCAGTATGTTCCAAGTTTCCTTTAGGAGTGCATATCTGTTTACATGTAGTTACTATTCAGATGAATAAGTATTTTTGGGGTTTAGTGGTACCTACAAAAAACAACCCAACTTGAGACCAGATGCAAGGCAAGTGGTGATATCTTGTGCTGCTTCAGACTGATAATTGTGCTGCAGAGAGCTTTGCAGTGTGCCCTGGTGAGAGGAAAGTGCTGATTGCAACTGCTGCATTTCAGCAATATGTCAAAAGTTTTACCTGCACCTTTAAGCTCAGTTTAAGCTACTCTTCTATTTTTAGAAGTTACTTGACTTTTTTTCCATTTGGTCAGTGAGAAAAACTGCAGAGGAAGCTAATATAAAAAAAAAAAAGAAAAGACTTGTGGACACTGGACAAAATGGATTCATGTACCAAGCTTGTGGGGAGAAATGTCTTTTGATGGTATTCAGAAGGAATAGGTCGTATGATGTAAACAACCCCTCTTTTAAAAAAATGTGTGATTCTTCCTTACTTGCTCCCTCATAACTTTAAAAAAAAACAAAACCATAACACAAATAATGGACTTGAAACACATTGAACTGCTACTTTGAGACTCATCTGCATGCCCCCCTGAACAACTGAGAAAGTGCTCATAGGCTTGTTGCATGAGGGTTACCTGTAATGGAAAAGATAAGAGCACTTGCTTCCCTTTTGACCGGAATCAGAAGTGTTATGATTATAATGACTTGAGTGAAAATTTGCTTGAAGCAAATTGATCAAACAATTGTCAAAAAGCTTCTGCCTTTCCTCCATTGGTGGCAGTGATTTTACTACCATGTAGCACATTTTTTAAAATACCTCTTCATTTTCCGTGATTAAGACTTGATATTAGCTCATTGAAAGAATAATTAAACATCTTCATCTTGCTCCAGATGATCAGAAAAATACATATTAGGCTACCTACAAGCCTGAGTCTATTTTTTTTTGCTCATTAGTTTTTTAATTAACAAAACTGGTTTCACCAGGTCTCACTTCTAATACTTAGGGTTTTCATTCAGCTCGCGGTACATGGGATGATGGCCTGAAGCTATTTGCTGCTGCTCTTTCCAATTGCTGTCTGTGCCTGCTGGATGATTATATGTTTGATAATGTGAGGTTCTGCATGTGCTTCCTGCTTTCATCTCCTGATTTCAGAGAGCTGAACTAATTTAGCTTTTTTGAAGTGGTCATCCCTGTGAAAAGAAGGAATATATCAAATTGAATGTACCTTTGTCCTAGAACAAAATACCTGATAAGGCTTCCCACCTACCCAGCTTGCAAAGACATGCTGCCTGCTGACCTTGTCTTGCCAGAATAACCCTTCTCTCTCCTTGAAGCCAAGGTTCCTCTGCTCTTTGGTAGTTGGTATATGAGAAATTGCCATGAATCACATGACTGTATTTAAAAATAATATGCATTTCTAGCATTCCACTGCTGGAAGAAAAGTGGAATGATTAAATTGATGTTTCAACTTGAACTATTACCTTTTGGCAGCCAGCATCAAATGTTTAAGCAATTTTAAACTAGAAGTACCTAGGAATCATGTAAACAAATGCCTAAAATGGATTTGTAGCTTAGTTGCTACAGAAAAGCAGTCAGCAAAAGAGTTATAATTTTGTGATGAAGAAGGTACTGGTGTCTTCCACGTCTTGAGTCTTAGTTTCTTGAATGGCACTAGAGCCTTAGAGCTAGAATGGTAATTTTAGAAACTATTGTCTAAACCGAGTCTTTCAGAAAAATAGTACTGACTTTGTAACAAGGACATCTTGATCCAAGAATTCTGGCTTGATTCTTAGTAAGAAGTCTTGAGTAATTTTGAACCTCATTAAAACTGTTTAAGTTGGCAGAAACACAGTGACTTACTTGAGTGGAAATAGGGGTGCAGTTTGTGCTACAAACTTGCTGCCCGAGAGAGCTGGAATGCCCCAGTTCTATGAGGGGTTTCCTGTTTGTGGTGTAGTATAAGTTTTTAATGTTTATGGTACAACTGTAATAAATCCAATTGCCTCTTCTAGATTTTGGAGTGGAGGTTTAGTTTATCTTCTAAGATCCAAGGTAAAGCGATAAGCTTACATTTGTGTAATATTTGCATGCGATTGCAAAAGCTGTTCTGAGGTTTTTGGTCTGTGTTTACAGTGCATAATGCATCTTGAGGATAGACTGCAAGAGATGTATCTCAAAAGCAAAATGCTTTCAGAATATCTGCGAGGACATACAAGAGTGCATGTAAAAGAACTAGGAATTGTATTGGGGTGAGTATTGCAGGTATCAGTCTAAAGCAATGGCAAAAGCTGGGGCACTTATTTTTCCTTTTCATCAGAGGGTTGACAGCTTGTTCTCACAAGGATTTGCTTCATATTTAACACTCCTCTTTCATGTGCCTTATTAGTGCAAAAATGGGTTCTACAGAGCTACGTGGAAATCAGGAGGAGACATTTATACTGCAACAACAAAATACTTATCATTCTTAAGTCTTCAGAATTAAGAGAGTTTGGGTTTTGGGCATTAGGAAGTTATTCATGCATTCATACACACTCTCTTCTGTTGTGATCTCCTTAATGAAAACTTCATCCCAACAAATAATTCCAAATTTTTGGAAGGTCAGGTGGTGCATTTGTATCTTAAGGGAATAGAGGGTCTCAAAAAACAGGTGTAGAAAAATAAACAGGTGTCCTGATCAGCAGCTGTCTTCTAATAATAGTACTTGATTGGCATACAGCCTTTAGGGATCTGCCTACTGACAGCAGAAAAGGGGGAAGAAGTAAATACATTTTCTCAAGATGTTTTTTAGCACTATAGATTAAATCTAATTTATCTTTTTCCAGGCTGTTAAAGATTTCATACTCAGAAATGTAGCTGTAAATAGTGAAACCCTGAAATAAGCACTTTTCTCCATGTGTGTATGTGTTAAATATATATAAAACATGTACATACGTTCTGGCCTCTGAGCAGCTTCACATTCGGAAATGGTTGGAAATTGATCACTGCACTTGAGAGATGTTCCTTGAACTGTTATTGCATGATAATTAATAATGCTATCTTTTTGTCATTTTTGGTAAGAAAGTGCTACTATGTAGTGAACTGAGTTATAGTCAAAACCTGCAAGGCATAACGTTCCATAAGCTGATATCTAGTACTTTGTTAAACTGGGCTTATTGGTGCCTGCTCACTGGTAAGACTACATAACATGCTAAGACTTGTGTTTTAGCAAATAAGTAAAAGGTCTTTTCTTTAAACCACAAAAGATTAAAAAGCACAGAATGTGATACTGCTCTCTTTTGACTTAAGTGCTAGCATACTTCTTGGTTTTAAGCATTATTTACCTACCTTTACTGGTATTATATGAGTATTGACAATAAATAATAATTAAACAATGAACTTAGTAATAGCAAGACACTTTCAGTTTCTTTAAAGTGGATGAAAAGTATTATCTTGTGTTTCTCTTGCAAAAGTGACTGTATATTATTTTAAAGTCTGTCTCTTTTTTTTAATTTCTAGGATTGAATCCAATGACTTGCCTTTGTTGGCTGCTATAGCAAGTACTCATTCCCCATATGTTGCTCAAATACTCTTATAAATTAAATTCTCAGGATAGTCATTCCCTTAAAGTACAATTATGAAAATGGGAATGTTGAATGAAGAACAGAGGTGCCAAACACTGGTAAAGGGGAGCACTGATGAAAGCAGGTGATGACTGTACTCTACCACCTTCCGATTCTGATTTCAACCGGATGTTTTATCGGAGGACTTCAGTTTACATAACACAAAAGGCATTCAGGTTTTTCTTACAATCTCACTTCTGACTTAAAGCAAGAGACTGCATCCTTGCATTTTATTTTTATTCAAAGGACAAAAGTTAACACTATGTGGCAGACCAGGTGCTGCCGTCCAAAACGCTGCTCAAAACCATGAAGAACCAGTTAAAAGAACAAGTGGGTTAGAATGGATTTCGTAATACTATGCTTGTGAGTGTGGTGTGGTGTATGTTTCTTTGCTGGCGAGGAAGAGGAGGAGCTGTAAACTCTGTATATAGCATTCCTATACACAAGTGTATTAGGTGGGACATGATTTTCTTGCAGAGCATACGCGTGATTTTGTATAGTAGAAGTGATGGGCTCAGAACAAGGAACCTGGATTCAGCAGCCAAATGCCATGTGGGAATGGATGTGTGCGTGAGGGTAATGTGACTTCCCTTTAAGGACAAGAGGTTGAGAGCTGTGGCTGCTTCTGTTTTAATGTGGAGGCATTCAAGTGGGCCCATGGCTGCAAGTGGAATGGAATGGACTTCCAAGAGAGGGATTTTGTGGGAAAGCCTTACAGAACTTCTGCTACAAGTTTACATTTGTTGCTGATGCAACTTCAGTAACTGTTGATTTGCTGTATGACTGTGGTCCTGGGAACTAAACTTGTCTTGGTGTCATCAAATATTGCTATCTCCAAGGAGTATGAATTTGAAAAACTTCTGAACGATGGCAGTGCTGTGAGCACGTGTCTGTGTGCACATACACCAAACAATTGGCACAAACTGAAGACAATCGTATTGGGGAAATACAAGACAACAAACAACCCACACCAAACCTTTAGTCAAAAGTATTAGTTTTTTCCAGCTACAAGTTGTTGCTCTGAGTAGGAATAAAAGAGGAACATTGTTTGAAGTAAAATGAAATGTAGGGGCCAAAACCCCCAATGTTTGATATTACTCTGAATGTTTGCAATTACCCTTTTTGATTCTACAGAAGTCTTGAACTATCATCCAGGTGCCTTTCCTTACTAGGTTAACTATTCTGACACCAGAAACTACTTCTCCACTAGTTGATATTGGCCTTTGGTGTTTCTAGAAAGCAAAATAAAATTTTGTACTTCACTGTTTTCACGTGGTTGATTAAAATGAATGTAAAAAATACTTATTTTGCATAAAGCACTGTTAAGCTGGAGATGAAACTATGGACCAGACTGAGGAGAGAACAAAGGATCAAAACATTCTTAAATGGAAAACTCAGTGTTGGACCGTTCTGTTGTGAGCCGCTGTGGATGCGGTGTCTGAAATTGTCATCTTGCAAGCAAATTTCTGGCAACACAATTGCTTGAAAATAGTGAATTCTAATAAGAAGCTCCTGGTCACCAGTTGTGAGTTCTCCTTGTTGGTAGTTACAGATTTTTAACACTGAAGGGACACACTTTTATTAAAAGTGTTTTTATTTCCTACTACCTTGATGTTTGGACTTTTCTACAGTAAACTTCCAATGATTTGAAATAATGAAATGTGCTTGTTGTGAATTGTTTAAATGTGATGGGGGTCTTGATTAACCTTGTGTTGCTTTTTGAGGGAAATAGTTAGACTGGCCTACTGTGAAAAGAGGTTGTTTCCACGTGGAGGGATACTTGATACTCTGATACAACACTTCTAAAGCTGTTCCTTCTATGTTGGTTTTCTGACCTGACATTCCAAATGTTTCTTTTATTGCATTTTCATACTTCTCCCTAGTATTCTGCCTAAAAAGGCTAAAATCTTTCTATGGTTCAGGTTTTCTCCTCCTGCTTTATAGTTAAGCAAACTTTTCATACCTTTGGTTTGTGAATCCTATCTGCTGGAAAGTAAATTTATCTCTGCATATGGCTTTTAGCAGATACTACTTTCTATTTCACAAGGTTAAGACAAAGAACCTTAGAGCAAGTCACGTATTCCTAAAGTACCCTCTTGATGGAGAATGTGTGTGCATGTGTAAGACTATGAAACTGCTTCTCTGAGTGTATATAGAAATCCTCATGTACTTTCTCTATTTCATGTCACTCTTAAATAGTAGCTGAGATCATTAAAAGTCAGTCCAGTTCTTTTAAAGTATAAGTGGGGTTTTTATCTGAACAGACTCTTGACAGTTCTTCAAAGAAATATATGGTAACATAAAGATGCTTTTGTTATCACAGAGTTTACTAAAGAGGACAGAGGTCAGCAAACATTCAGTAATTTCAAGATTAATACCATAATCAATAATAATACCCAATTTTACCACATCAACTGTTTAAAAAAAAAAACAACCTGCCTTTGGGCAAGACATCAGTTAATTTTGTGGTGGCATGGGAGCCGATGGTCAAAAGTACCTGTATTTTCTTCAGCCCAGGCTAAAACTTTATAGTTCTTGCTGCTTTCTCTAACATTTTGCTGCTCTTTGGAAATTACACATTGAACTATTTTAATCTCACAGTTTTAGTTTTGGGGGAAAGAAAATTCAAAATGAAAGCTCTTTATTACCTTTAGAAGGCTTTAGACTAATGAAAGCTAGTTACATATTTCCCCCTCCACCAAATGTACTACCTCAGTTGACAGGATTCCACTTTCTAGGGCTTTCTTTTGACTCGAAGTCTTTAACTTGTTTTCGGTAGCATCTTGATGTTTATGTAAATTGGTGTGGCATGACAGGGCAGTAAGCATTTACAGATGTGTTTTTTAGACATCTTTAGGGCATGTTTCTGTTTTATTTTAATAGGATGAAAAGTGATATGAATGTACAGCTGTGTTGAAAATTGATAATGTAGCTTAATTTTCAAATATTCCAAAGTTATTTTTATCAGTATTATGTAGGTTTTTTGTAAACTTAGACATACTTTCTTGGTTAGGTGGGAATGCACAGTCTTTCCAAAATCCCACATAAATGCAGTTTACACACTGAAATTTAAAGAATGTATGCTGTTTTCAGGCAAGACTAAACCTAGGGGAGGAATGAACTGCTAAATTGTAGAATTCAATCAAAATTAATTCTTTAACCTCAAAAAATATCAAGATTTAGACATTTTAATTTAAGTAGGTACTCTCTGAACTAATCTATACAACTTTTGTCCCCAAAAAACTAATAGACACTGATCCTGTAATTCACATTTCTGATGGCATCCTCCAGAATTACAGATTGATTTTCCCCACTCCCTATTGTAAGCATCTTTACTCTTAAAGTCAAAAACTTTTTTCAGATGCATCAAACTCTTGTATATAAGGTTTATGCAAAATGATCACTTACCCTTCAAGTATAGCTTCTACTTCAATTAAAAGGACCCAAATAAAAATTAAGTCTGAACTACTGAATATAGTGTAGACATTTTCCTTTTATTTCCTTTTTTAAATTTTTTTTTTGTGGGTGGTTTTTGGGGGGGCGGGGGGTGGGGTTTGAGGTCAAATGAGGTAATTTGACATACATGGCAAGTTTTCCATAGTAGAAAAATGTGTGTTGCTATTGCATGTTTGGAGAACATAGGCTTTTTTAGGAATGACTGAATACCAATGTCAAACTACATGGTTTTTTTCTTATAGTTGTTTATGTGCGCTATCATTTTGGTCAATTTCTTTGCGGCATTTGGTGCAATAAACTTTCTGAAATCAACGGAAGTGGTATTTGGTATCTTCCTTCTTAAAGCTTCTGAAATAGCTGTTCTTGCTGTAGCCGAGGTCTAACAGTGCATGGACTATTAGATAACCCATTAGCAAAGTGAATAACTGTTATAAGAAGTGTCTAACAGGAATGCTGCACAAAATTTGGAACCTGGTTGAACACTACTGTCATCTTTGGAAGCTTTACCCCACTTACATGTAAACAGGAGCTCTTACAGTGTGAAAAATATGGGCAAAAATAGTGGAAAATGAAGACACTGACTGTTAGAATAGGTGGTGCAGAGGTTTCACACCCCTGTGTGGCTGGTACTTAGCTCTTTCCATAAGCATTTGAGCTACCTGAAAAATGTGTTGCTATCAGATAATATGTCCAGTTTTTAAAATTGCTCAACCAAACAGGAATGAGTGACCCCTCGTATCTACTAGATTATGAAATGGTTAGTGCATTCGATGTGAATTAGTTTCAAATAAAGAGGTCTTTGATTTCTCTCAGATCTTCCATATGACTTTCTATTTAGTATTCTGAAGCTTATTGGAAAATCCTTATTTAGAAATAAAAACAGAAATGAGATGAGATGAGATGATCAACTGTAATTGTGCTTCTTTGAGCAGGTCTGAGTTAGTCTGATTTGTAGGGTGTAAGCATTTCTTACCTGTAGACTGAAATGTTTGCTTATTGGTCTGGCTAACAAGGACTGGAAGTAAGACAGGAGGCCCAGGAACTTTGGCATCAAGGACTGGATAGTGAGGAGAAAACCCAGTTACCTGCCTGGTCTTTCCTCCTGTCGTACCAGCTGCATCTGCAAGCTGCTTATTCTGTGCCCTGCTCTGTTGTGCATTGAGTCCCTTATAGGCAGGTGAAGTGTGTTTGCAGGAAAAAAAAACAAGTGCTGCAGGGTTAACAAGTGTGATTGGGCTCAAAGGGGCAGAGGGGGAAGAGATGGTACACCTCATCTAGGAACAGAAAAGGACTGAGATTGCTCCAGTCCCTCACCTCTTTGATACTTGTGGACTGTCTTGGTGACTTGTGCAGTTCACCAACCTGTTTTTCCACTCAGGCCTTGTAAGACTCCATGAAACTCCTCTGCTCTGATTTCACTACTTTAAAAAAATTGTAGTTAAGCTGTTGGTCATATCAGCTGGTTGAATTTCTTTCTAAAGGGCACTTAGCCAGTCTCTCAGAATCCAAATGTTTGGGATGCTGGCAGGTTAGGAAGAGGGTTAGGCAGGGGCTGGCAGACATAAAATAGCCAACACTGGGAAGGGGTGGAGACCTGCATTAGTGAATACTTACATGGTATGGCTGAGAGGGCAGCCAAGGAGCTTTCAGAACTGACAGCTGCAAAGGAGAAAATAATACCTGGATTTGAAAAATTCTCAAACCCTGAAGTCAGATTCTATGATTTGTTCAGAAGATGTGACTAGAAATAATACAAATGTTAATAGTGAACAAGCACCTGAACTGTTTACCTGCTTATGTAAGTGGCAAGGAAGATCACAAATCTAATGGAGGAGTTCTCATCATATGCAACAATGATTTCAAGGCTACAGCAGTAAACATGAGCTATATTGCAAAGTAACTAAGTCTTGTGCCAAAATTCTGCCAGTCTTTCTCCCTACTCTTCTCTCTAAATGAAATGAAAAGCTTTCTGCTGGGCACCTATGCACCATATCCTTTGGTTTTCTGTACTTACACCTTTGAAGAGATCAAGCAGGACTAAACATATGAAACAGGATTTTGGATATAAAGAGTGTGCTGCCAAGTGACAAACTATGAGACTGTGACCTGTAAGGCTTCTGATCCAATATAAAATTAGCTTAAGTGGACACATGCTAGTAATCCACATGCTGGAAAATTACTCTTATAATAGTTGCAGTCAGTTGTCTGTCTGGCACAATCCCAAAGCTAAAACAGTTTAAGCAGTACAAGTAGAGAAGCACTTTGTCTTGAAATCCTAAAGGTCAACACATGGCTGAAGGGCTTAGGAGTAACAGTCAAGTACTCAAATATAATCTCATAAACTGGATTTTTTCCATTTGGAGCTACAAGAGAGATTCCACTGTGATCTGACAAAACGGTGTTTGAGAGAGAGCAGACTTCCCTGAGCAATGAGTTTCTCACCAAGGGATAAAGCTCTCAGTCCTATGGACAGAGAAATGGTCATGGATGTGGAAATATGAAGCGATACTTTGGTCTGCTTGAGATCTTGCCAGGGTGGGTTTGTGTGTTCTGATAAGAGTGCCATAGGGTCAAGGGCTGGGGTATTTTGACTCACAAAAATGTTTTGCCTTCTGTTGGATTGAATTCCAACCCTGCATATAATGAAATTGTTTCAAATGTGTCCGTAATGTTGCCATTTTAGCTCTCTTTTGCTACCTCATCTCTTTTTCCCTAGGCAAAATGAGCCTGAGGAGCTTTCTGTGTGTCACATAGATGTTTTAATTTTTTGTTTTCTACAGTATTACATCACTTTTTTTTGCCTTTTAAGATCTGCATGAGCCCTGTTAGCCTCAAAATGAACAAATCGCCCAAAATTGTTCCCTTGAGCTTTGGAAAATACAGGGGAATGTATTTTGTTGAACTAGTTGTCATTCTGTACAACATGTAACTTTTTGGTCCTTGAAACACAACTGCTCTATAAGCAATGTAAATTTAAAAATCACCTTTCCAAACCATTCCATCAGCTCCTCCTGCCTTCTTTAAGGGACTGTCTCATGTAAGGTCACTGCAGTCATAGTGCAAGTGCTTTAATTCTGTAAAGGTTTGTTTCTAATAGAGAAATTGTGCCTTAACTTTTGATTTGGGAAGCAGAGGTTTTTGCCTGTGTCATTGCAGCCCATTCACTGTGTGGGTGAATAGAGCCTAGTTCTGCATTGTGGAGTTGTTGGTCAGGAGTACTGGGAGTAGGCTGCCTGATGGGGGGATAAAACAAAAATGGAGGTAGCGCTGGGAGAAAGCTAACTTTTTTCCTTTGCCCTGTTGTTTACTGCAATTACACTTCTGGCAGTCTCCTGTCACAGTTTGATGTCCCTAACGTGGAAAGGGTGACTGAACCCCAAGGCTTGTTGAGCAGGGTCCTCTGGATGCCTCCCTGCTGCCATTGCCAAAGCCAGCGCCAGAGTGAGCTGTGCCAGTACAGCTGGGACATAACCACCAGTGTTCCAGGTGAGTTTGTCAGGCCTCTGGTATTTCAACCATTTGTGTTACACTGAGCCATGGCTGCACCCCAAAGATAGACAGCTGCCTCCGGTTTTCCATGTGCCATTTTCTTCCCACAGGAATGCAGTAGTCTCTCCTGTTGCTCAGGAGTGGGTAAACACCACAAGCAAAAGATGCAAAGCCCATTTGTAATGTTGCTAAATAAATTCTGAGTCTGGCAGGTAATTCGCTGGCTGCTGGGAGTGGCTGCAGGAGTAGCTGTGCATTATTATGTGTTTGAATTAAATAAGCTCTGGTGGCTTCCCAGGTGCAAGTGCCGATGCTCTTTGATATATAGGCAAGCTGGTAATTAGAGAATGCTGCTCGTCTTCACAAGCCTTCCTGTCCTGAGCCTTGTGAGGTTTAGATTATATTGCTGCAAAGGACCTAATCTAACCACTTCATCTCTGGGATCATACTAAACTTTACAGGGAAGCTGGCTTTCCTGCACCCTGCCTTGCTTCACTTCAAATTAGTATTCTCTCTTTTCTTCTAAATATACAAAGCTTTTTTGGCTCTGCCAGCCCTAAAAAAAGCTGGTATGGGCTTTGCGATTAGCGCTGAGATTTCAGATCTTGGTCTAGTTAGGGAGCTAAGAGCTGAATGGTCCCACCCAGGAGGCAAAGCTCTTGAAGGAGGGTTCCCTAGGAATTGCTGTCCCACTGAATCCAAGCAGCAATCTGCACCCTGCAGTTCGTCTCACTTCGTGTTGCTGAGTGCCATTCTTTTCTTAACAATTGGGGACTGTGCTAAAAAGAACAAAGATGTTAATGGTCTGGGGTGAAGTCACTGCAGCACCAGCCTGCCCTTTGCCGTGTGACAATTCCAATAGTTTGATGATGGTTGGCTGCTAAAGTGCACACTGGTGCCCTTCTCAGAGCTGTGACGCAGAGCTGAGTTGCACTGTGGCTGGGGCTGAAATATGGCTGTGAACTTTGCAGCGTGGTGGACTTGCTCAAGTTAAATGCAGTTTTACATACTCTGTGATGATCTATAGCACAGAGCATCCTGATAGCACAGCTTGGCAGTGTAGCACAGCACTTTGCAGTAGTAGTGAGATCATCTCTGGATTCGCTAAACCTGTTTCTACTCACTCTGTAACACATCTTCATCTCAGTACCATGCTGGGTTAACCACACTGATTAACCATTCCTAATTCTTGACTAAGCTTGACTGGTGGCAGGTCGGGAATTTTCACTCTGTGTCTGTGGCTCATCATAAAATCAGCTCCTGCTTGTTTTCTCAGCATTCCGGTAATTACCACCGTTCATTAGAGAAGGATGAGGCGACTGGCCAAAGGTGTGCAGGGATACTGTGCCAAAGGTTAGTATCTGATCTTCCAAGTCCTCAGATAATGACTTCATCATTGAACAGGCCAAGCTGGGCTGGGGGGATGCATACACCTCCCTTTTGCCTTCCTGGCAATTGCTTTAGTCAGAGACACTCTGGCATTCAGACATATCTTTTGTGAAATGAAAAAAGAGAAAATGTGTGCTCATTCTTATATACTGTGTACAATTACAATTGTGCCTGTAAGGCTGGATTAGCTAAAGTATCTGCCACATGGATGCTGCCAAATAAATGTATTTTGGTTTTCTGAACACCTGCTTCTTTGCTGTTATGTATCTTTATTTTTTGCTTTAGACACATGACTTACGTGGGAAAAAGTAACTCATGACAAGCAGCTGAGCAACACTTAGGGAGGCATAGCAGGAGTCAGTAATCGCCCAAGGGAAGTGCTAGTTTCCAGAAAATAAAGGCGGAAGTGAAAGATCAAAGTCTCTGAGTGAGTTTCTTGTTTGAGGCAGTGGGAAGGTGTTACAGGCGAGCGTATGGAAGGTACAAGATGTTAACTTACTGCTTCCCAGAAACAGCTACTCTTTACTCATTGGCGTGCAGGTCTCTGTAATGATGCTGTGCTGTGGCAGTGCAGCATGTTTATATCTGTCCATTTTAATACAGAGAACAGTGATACAGTGCAGTTTTTCTTGGAATTAGGCAGATGGGCTGAAATACTGCAGCCAGCGTTATGGCTTTAAACTATGTGAAAGGATAGGGGCAGGAGGCAAAATAAGAATGAGCAAAAAAGTAAAAATATGTGTCATAAATGCCATTTTACTCTGTACCACTGTCTGAGTTCCTGATTCAGTCTTGGTGCTGCTTGTTTTAATCCATATGGTGGGAATCTAAAGATGAAAAGCAACCATGACCAGACAAGATGTGACTGTCATTCTCTAAGGGGATAAATTGCCATGGCAATCCTGGCTGTTGCTGTTGGGGAGATGGCTGATTTTGGCCAGCTGCTGGGTAGCTGGAGATGGTGAATCCCCTTGGGGATAAGGTGCCTTTTGGATAATTAGACAAGCGTGCAAACTGCCTCAAAACAAAGGCCAGTAAATGATTTCTTCCTGCTGCTTGAGATTAAGTAATGGCCCTAGTAAAAGTGAATGCCTGAGAGGCACCACCAGTTTCTGAAGGACAGCAAATGCCAAACCCAGTTGGAGCCTGAACTTTTCCCCTATGTCAAAGGGAAGAAATGCAAGGTTTGACAGCAAGAGAAAGAGAAGGCTGGGCACCTGCTGTAGGAACAGTATTTATAGAATCCCAGAATAGTTTGGGTTGGAAGGGCCTGTAAAAAGTCTTCTAGTTCAACCCCTCCCTGCAATGAGCAGAGACATCTTCAACGAGATCAGGTTGCTCAGAGCCTCACCCAACCAATAACTGGTACTTGATCTTTGTGCTCATGATGAAGATGAGGTTGGACCTCTCATCTGTCACCCAGTGCAGGTGCTCCTGCCAGCACAAGGGAAGTGGCTGCAGCAGGGACAACAGATCTGCCCCTTTCATTGGAGTCTGCTTAAAGCAGTGATGAAATGGGAATCTGGGGCAGTGAGTTTCACCTTACTTAAGCCAGTCTGCCGCTGATCCCTTGTGTTTGCTGGTGGAAATATGCCCTTACCCACCTGCTTGCAGTAGGGGTCAGATGAGAGCTGCTGCTGTGATGCCTTGAGAATCCACAGCCAGGTGCAAGGATGAGGAGAAGCTCGACTCCCCCTTCCAGCATCGCCTCCCCATGACTTCAGCATAGCTGTAACAGGAAAACTGCCCCCTGAAGGGCTGGTGAAGCACCAGAGCTACAGCTGGCTATAATACCGAAGCGCGTGTTTTGTGGGACCAGTGCCAATCCAATTCTCCTTTTCCCCAGCTGCAGTTAGTGTAAAAGCTGGTTTCAGATTGCTTGCCTAGCTCTAGATTGGCATCAAATAGCTCAGCCTTGCAAACGCTGTTGCTGTTCATGGTTGTTTTCTGTCGGACCTGATTGTTACTCTACCAGAGACTGTCTAGGGTAACCTATTGAAATAAATCCTAATTTCTCCCTTCCTCACCACAGAAGCCCCCTATGAGAGTAGCTGTCATTATTTCTGACCTTAATGCCATGCTAAGAAAAAGAGTAACTCCTGGAAAATTGCAGAATATATCCATTCTGTTTCCATTATTTTCACTCTGCTCCCTGGCCATTACAGAGCGTTGTCAGGGACGTGGGGCTGGCAGTGGGCATCAGCAGGAGCAGGAACCACTTCATCCAAGTATCTCCCACAGCTGTGAAAGCTGCAGAAGGGCATTGTGTGGCTCTTGTTTCCTTCCAGAGTGGAGTCCCTGTTCTGTGTGAATTATGAGCACAATTGTCAGTGCTCCGAGCGCCGGCAAGGGAAGCTGCTGATAAATGAGGTGCAGTAGCAGCAGCTGCAAAATCGCTGTCCTGCTGGCTGGGGAAAGGCAAAGTCATCAGAGAATTAAGATGAACTGCTAAGCATATTTTGCACTCAGAAGGCAGTTCCATAGGAATTAAAAGGAAAACACTGCCTTATAGAAGTTTTTCTAACTTCTGCTGGAGTTACAGCTGTTGTTCTTCAGGCCTAGTATTCCTTCGTGCAACTAACTGCCCCCACACAGCTTCTTCAAATAGGATCAAAAGGGTCAGCTGGAAAAATCTATAAAGAGATGGAACAATTCAAAGAAGAATGCAAAGACTTAGAGCAATGACTGCTTGGAAATCAAGGTCAAATCGTGCCTTAATAGCTAAGAGTACACCCAGGAGTTCAGACTTCTTAAATCAAACCCTACTGATCATGACTGAGTGGAAGACAAGAGTCCACATGTCTTTTTAAACTCCTGTCTTGTGCATGGAAAAGTGGCTGTGTGCCACCAAGATGGAGCAAGAAAATGCTGTCTTCCTCTTTCAGAACTTTTTTTGCTCTCATGAGATCAAGATTTCACACTAGCCATCCTATTAAAGAAAATCAGTAGGGAACACAGGTAGTAGTAACCACTTGAGCTGTTCTGTGTTTGGCACATTGGAGTACATGGTCATCTTGGTGTTTAGGAAAAAATTAAATTAACAATATGAACCTCAAACTTGTTTTCAACCTTCTACTTCAGTGTGACTTGTTCTCAGTTATTTTGGTCACGTTTCTCCTGTTGTGACTGCTTATACTTTTTGCAGTGTATTACTTCAATTATACGTGAAGTGTAGCAAATCTTTAGTTTCTGTGATTTACTTTGCAGCTATCTTCCCTCACCCAAGGGATCTGGAAGCTATTAAAACCATGCCTTTCAACCAGCAGAAGATACAGAGCTGCCTTCTGCCTTTCACTTCTGCTGGCACCCAGTGCTTTCTGGTGCAGTAAAAATTCAATTTAAAATTACCTGTAGATGTGACCAGCTACACAGATGACCTTTGAAACACTACAACTTTGAATTAAAAGCATTTTTTTTACCTCTGTGCTATCCTCAGAAGTCGCCTAAGAACCTGGCAAAAATCTGTATTGCTGAGCAGCTGACTTCTATCTGGTCAACATAAAGTAAACTTAAATAGAGTTTTAAGCCTAATTTTCTCTGTGCATTTCTCACTCAAGGTCATGAGCAGAACTTGAACACTCAGGCTCTGAAATCAAAAGATGGGACTCTTCTAAACCAGCTCTTCTGAGGAGCCCAGCCACAGCCTCTGTGTCAGGTAGGATACGGTTTTCTCCCATGAGGTGTGTTGGTGTCTGCAGGGCTGCAGCAGAGCTCTAGACTTACTCTTGGCCTTTCTGCCTCAGATCTAACACCTGGGCTACCAGCAGTAGGTGCATGTTTGTTTCCCCCCAGATAAATCCCCCTCTCCTGTGTGGGCAGCACTACCCTCCCTTGGCACAGGGAAAG
Source organism: Aphelocoma coerulescens (assembly GCF_041296385.1). Lineage (NCBI taxonomy): Eukaryota > Metazoa > Chordata > Aves > Passeriformes > Corvidae > Aphelocoma > Aphelocoma coerulescens. The sequence continues at coordinate 36,134,754 of NC_091017.1, forward strand.
GCACAGAGTGCAGGCCAGCGGGTGGCGGCTGCCGGGGACACGTGAGCAGGGCAATGATTTACCCCTTTAACTTGACAGGTCTAGGCTCTTTCACCATCCGTCTGCCCAGGGATTGTGAAACCTCTTAGCACACTGCAAAATGCCTCAGCTATAGTAATTTCTCTTCCCCAAAGGTATAATAAGGTGAAAAGCTGGCCCCTCAGCCAGCGGTTCAGGACAGCTTCCATGAGGGGCAGAGTACGTGGCTGATTCATTTCTCTTTCACAAGACTGCCCATGCTGTGGTACAAAATGGTGTTATTCCCAGGGGCTGGTCTCGCTGAGGTTAAATATGTGCCTTCCTTTATCAAAGTGCTTTCTGCAATTTCTGCATGTTTCACGAGAGGGTTGAGTTACTGGTGAGTAAAATTTACAGCCAGAAGCTTCAGGCCCTTTAGAAAACCAAAGAAGAGTTAGAAGAAATTATGTGTATTTCAGAAATTATTTTTAGGTGTTCTGACATGAAAGTGTAACTGATGACAATGACTTTTTTTAAAAAAATAAACTCTCCACAGCTGAAAAATGTGATCAGTCCAACAAAACAAAAAAGCTTGACCTGCAGAAAAGCTTAACCTGCAGCAGGCAGTTTGGCTGTTCCATAGTCCCGTGGCTGACAGGCTGTATTTGTGCTGTCATACTATGTGACAAATGTGCTCAGTGCCACAGTGATGTCACAAGCCCGAGCCAATGGTGCTTATGGCTTCCAGCTGGGCTGCTGACTGCTGGGAATACCACAAGCCATGCAGATCCTGGGTCTGGTGGAAGCAGCGTCCAAAACCTACCTCATTTCTAATGCCTCCAGTCCCAAATCCATTACTAGTCAGGAAAGTGTTGACCTTGTCGGCTGTACCTCAAGTGCAGCAGCCTTCTGGTGATTTTTCTGAGCTGACTGCTGCAGTTTGCTGAGCTCAGGTAGGCTTTCTGTAGGGACTCAGATAATAGTTGGTACTCACTATTGCAGTTGAAATCTGTGTTACTGGAGAAGGTCTGATGTGAGATTGGCTAAGAGACAGGGGCCAAATTTAAGAAGAATTCTTGTTCTGATGGGAGAAGAAACCCCAGGGACATGTTTAATCAGTGTAGATTGAGTGATATTAATGGTAAAGTTTTTTATCCTTTGTGTTAACAATGACATGTCATGCTGTGCAAAATGCACTCATCAAGTTACTGTTTTCTTACTGGCCAGAATTCTTTCTTTGCTAGCCCTACTGTGTCTGTAGTATTTTTTTCCTCATGTTCATCTTGGCATACCTAAAATTACACGGCCAGCTTTCCCAGGCAGGTACCTGCCCATGCTTATAAACTTTCTGGAAGGCCACAAACAGAGGAGTTACCTCTTTCCATTTACCATCTCAGAGGGGAAACTGCTGAGACAAGATCTTTCAGGAATGTGAATGACTCCCTTTGTCTATGCTACAAATGAAGAAACACAGATAAATGGGGGGGCTCCTCTGGAGGCTTTTCATGTCCAGCTCTACCTCTTTGGTTCATGTATTCCAAGCCAACAATGTTTTCATACCTGAATTAGGAAGTTGGGGATTTAACTGATGAATACATGTATGTATTTTCAACAAATCACATGTGTGTTAGAGGTTCATCTGCAGTGCAAGGTTCGGGGATTAGTGGAGTGCTTCTTTCTGGTCTGGAGACTGGACTGGAAGGCAGCAGAAGACTGACAGCAAAACCTTGTTTTTCAGGCTGCTTGATGTGTGAAGTGCATGCTCTGTGACCTGCCTGCGACAGGGTGTGCAGGGGAGCAGAGCTCAGCGTGTGTGTTTGCATACATGAGTTTTCAAGAATTCAGGCTCTTCCCTTCCTCTTTGCTCACCTTTGCCACTTGAGAGGGAATAATTACCAATGTTTGTGGGTATTCTTCATTTGAGGGAGGTAATACACAAACCATGGTGGCACACCCAGGCTGCAGTTTCAGAAAAAAAATTGCTTGAATTTAATGTTGATGAAAATCTAATGTTCCAACTTTGAGTCAATGCGTCATGTGTCAGGCTTTCAGCAGCATTAAGTTGCCAATACCTATAATAAAATCCTTATCCATCTGGCTATCCTTAGCCATAAAAAAGCAACAGAAAAATCTCAGCTACCATCCAACTCTAAACCTGTTTTCTTACTGAACCAATCTGGATGTATCATATGCCATTTAAAAGCTCGTATCAATAACAGAGATCTAATCAGTGCTTTTGTTTGAATATTTTGCCACTTAGAGCACTACTTTTCTCTTAAAACTTGCCTCGAGAAAGAGAGCATCTATTATGATTTTTTTCCCAAGTTGCATGGATAATTGATGTTTAAGATGTTCATAGCAAAAAATGAACCCTGTGTGTAATTGATAGAATGAAGATTTTATATCCACACAGTAGTTATTCTGTAAGGGGACCAGAATTTCTAGGTTGTCAACTCCTTGTTGATTATTTGCACTCCTGTTGTACTTTGCCCAGCACTCAGATCTGATTGTCTTTTAATGCTGCTACAGTAGGGATTTTTTATTACATTGAAAAACAAAATTAAATGAAAATTAAGGTTTCAGAAGGCAGCGTTTAAAGGCAGAATATGAGGGGAATGAGAAAAAATATTTTTCCTTGTTAGGTTTTGTAGCTGTTAGCAAGACAGCAGAGGCATGTTGCAGCTTAAGAGATGTCTCTTCATTGCCAAATTCTGCAACAAAGTGTGAGAGAGGACTGATTAAAAACCTCTTCAGTTCCCACCTCTACCTCTTCTGCCTTTATCCCCTTTTGCCTTGCAGCCTTTTTCTCTATCCTCTGCTCCTGCTTTTGGTTTTGAGCTGTTCTACTCTCATCTTTTTCCATCATGGTCACCTTCTCTCACTTAGTATTAGTTTCACACCTTCTCATCCTTAGACCTGTTCTGTCTTTTGCCTGTTTGAAGGACATGGAGCACATGCAGAACTGGGCATATTCACTGAACTTAGGTGACAAATTCTTACAGATTGCTTCTGAGAATGACCAACTGCATGTCCCAAGCTGTAGGGCTTGGTCAGGTGGAAACTCCAAAAACACAACCTGCTCATGATGACACACTTGAGGAATTTCAGGTGTCCTTTATGGAGTTATTAGGTGTATTAAAACACATTCCTTTTACTTGTTTTTTATAATATAGGGAAGAAAATGTCCTTTTACATTACCCAATCTCTGAGATAAAAGTGGTCTATTAGAGGTGAATCTTTTAAAAATGAGACTATCCATGCACCATCAAATTTAATTGAATGGTTTCTTTGGAAAATATATAAATTTAAAAAAACCAGTTCCTTATAAAAGTAATCATAATTACAGGTGCTGCTGAGTAGTAATATTGACATACAGAAACCTGGCTTCTTTTAAATATCATGCAGGACAAAAAAAGAGAGGAATTAATATCACAGGCAGTGCTATATTTCTCCCCATCTACCTGAACTGATGAGAATTCATTTTTTTTTGCTTGGACAACATTTTAAAAAGACAAAAAATTCAGCCAATACAATCAGCAAAATTCTTCCCCTTCATTAACTAAGTGCCCAAGAGACAAATGAACAAAAAGGTAGGTTCCTGTATTCAAGAGGAGGTTGCAGATTAAATGATGCAATAAATTTACTCCTGGGCTAAACAACAAATTTTCTTCTAGCATGAAAGTCACCTTTCAGATATGTTGGACTCTTTAGAGGGTGCAGGCTAAAATGATGGGGAATAGCTCTTTAGAGCTATGGGCAAGACAGTGCAGATACACAGGTGTGTATCTATGGTGGTGTTCTTCACTCTGTCACTGGAAACAGGCTGCTGTGGCTGCAGTCATTCAGGTGGAGAGGAGAAACTCCCTGAAATGCCAGGTTGGCTTTGGTATTTGAAATTTAGTATGAACTAGCTGGCTTCCAAGTAAATGCCATGGAATGTTGTGCACAATTAAACTGCTAAGACTCATAATTACAAAGATTATTGTTTTTCCCAAGGAGACTCCTAGCAGAGCATTTCCCATATGTTAGCCACTTTATGGGACTGTATGTCTTATTTCACATGTGCCTCATTCTAAATATTCAGTACTATGTATTTTTAATTTATAGCCAAATATTTCAGCATCTGAGAAGGTAGGTAAATACTGTTTGCCTCATTTTTGTAGCCAAGGCAGCTAGGGAATAGAGAAGTCAAAGGTTTGTGATATGATATATTGGCATTTAAGCAAATGACTAGCAGTCTCCTCAAAACTGAAAGCATGACCTTTTGTGAAATGGCATTCTTTTATTGAACAAATGTGTTTTTAATGTATTCTGTTATAGCTGCTTGCTGTTGTAATTATATGAAATTGAACTGCCTTTTGCAACAGCGAAAACTACAGTGGGAACAAAGGGACTGACCTGGTTTTGACTCTTTATTCTCTTCTGCAAATCTGCAAATGCATTTGTTTTATCCTGTGCAAATCAGTTGCTGCAAATATAAAATCTCAACTTCCATGGTTTTGCTACAGGGCAGCCTGTAAGTCATGAGTTAGTGACGGGAGAAAAGAGAGAAACTTGAGCTGCAGTGTTTTCAGGATTTTTTTTTAAAGGAAGAGCATTTAGTCAAGCCAAGTAAATCCCTACTTATTTGCTTGTAATTTTGACTCAAACGACTAACCAGCAGTGGCTGAGAACAGGTTATGTGGGTTCCTTGCGAAACCCCTTCATGAGAGAGACAACATCCTCTTTCCCTCAGCTGAAGGCTGAGAAAACAGCAGGTCAAATTTCTGTTTGTACCAAAGCCCCAGTTCCTGGCTGTCCTACAGCAAGCACAGTGTCAGCAATTGTAATTCCTGACATTTCTAACCTGAAGGAGAGGACTGAGAAGGGTAGATGAAATCCGTTTGCTTTAGACAAAAATGGAAGGTATGTTCATTGCTGAGAATGTATGAGCAGAGGGCACAGGCAAGTAAATAATTTTGGTAGTTCATTGCTTAAAACACAAATATATTCTAGGGCTTGAACAGAAAACCTTCAAGCTTTGAGTGAGTGTGCAGCTGAGAGTGTGGAGATGGGAAAACTAACTTCTCCTTTGGACACAACGCCGTGTATGGTGAGATGTGACAGCTGCGAGCTGGAGCTGCCACCTTCACCTCTGAATGTGCCCTTGTTCTGAGCCATTTTGCTACTGCTCTCTTGACTAGAGATAGCTGAGTACATAGGCAGAGCACAGAAGAGTACCCCCCTAACCTCATCACTAGCCTTACATCTGTGGAGAGAGAAGCTGCCGGGAAAGTGCACGACCTCTTCGTTACAAAGAACTGTGAGATGCTAATTGTTGAGAAATTCATTATTCCTTGTCTTAAAGGAAAATACCAGGAAAAAAATCGCTTTAGCTTTGGGAAGGGAAAGACTGTCATTAGTAACTTCTGAATTAAAAATTTGGGATAGGCTGTTCTATTAATACATATGGAGGGGAACAGGCAGCCAGATAGACCCAGTAGGGGCTCCCCAAGGTATTTGTGACTTGAGATCCACTTAGCTCATGCTTGCCTTGGTGGTTCCTGGGTCTGTTTATGAGGATGTGTCTTCAGAACATGTCTGGCTAAGACAGATCCTTTCTCCTCCCCTTCCAGAATAACTCTCAGCCCATTCAGGGAGTATCTCCATCGTATGCAATTGTAAATGACCTCTGCATAGGGAGATAACTGGAGTCCCAGCCTTTCCTACGTCAACCATGTGATGGCTGGATGCAGTTTGGCAGCTTTGTCTGTCTGACCCATGGTGGATCTGAAACTGAACTTCTCTTATTTTGTTGCCTTCTTATGTTTGTGTCTAAATTAAACACTAAGGAGTAATGAAGAAGGATGGTTTAGTGGTTAAATGTATTCAAGTGTCAATATAGAACACAGAACTATTTTTGTCTCCACCATATCTATAGCCAAAGACAAATTATTTAAGCTGTCTGTGTCTCAGGGTTTTCCCAAATATAAGATGAGGATGAAAGGCCTCTCTGGGTGACTAAATGACTTGAATGCTTTCATTCCCAACAGAAAGAGATAGAGAAAATTTAAAAATCCGTTTCCAAATCAAGAGTAAAAATAGATAGCCCCTAAATATTCTGCCACTGGCTCTTCTCCACTTTGTCAGAACAGTTTTGGTTCTCAGTGAGGGAGAGGATGCCCTGCATATCACACAAGATACACAGAGTCAAACAAGAGTCAATCTCCAGGCTTCTCTGTCTACTCCAGTGAGCATTACAATGTTAATGGTGAACAGCAGAGAAATGGCATATTTACTCATTCTGATTTCACTTGCTGTAATGGGAAGTCATTCCCCTGAAGTCAATGGCATTGCAGTGGTGTAAGAGCTGTATGAATTTCTGTGCCCTCAGGCTGATGACAAAAATTGTTTATGACCATACCATAGCAAACACATATAGAAAAGGCCTCAGAGCAGGGTAACATTCTGTAAATGATATAAAAGCAATGTATTTAGCAGATGAGCATTTAAGAAGTAGGAGCCTGAGGAAGGCTTGCTGTTTGGCTGGTATACAGAGCTCTCCCCAATATTTTGGCTTTCCACCCCAGCACAGAGCTTCAGCTCTTCTAGAATCAAGCTTTCCTCACTAGACATTGTCTACTGACCAAAAGGGTTCACAATAAAGCAAAAATGTTCAATCCCCATAAAAGATGGATGCATAGGAGAGGTACTTGAAAAGAGCAGCTGTAATCTTTCTGGCTATTCCAGCTTCATGCTTAGTGTTGGAAAGCAGAACAGAAGACAGAGGAAAAAGATGAAGGAGGCTGAGGAATTGAGGGGACAAAACCTATTGCTGTAGCAGAGGGTAGCCCCCTTGTATGGCAAACTCCAAGCACGAGGTCCAGCCATGGCCTGTGACATTCCTCTTCCTGCAGCCACAATCCCACCACACATCCTCTCACTCTGATGCCCTGGTGCCCCAGAGGCTGGAGGTCATTGAGCAGTGCATAGGGAACCAAAAAAGAAGGGTAGATGGGAGGTAAGAAACCAAAGAGCAGTTCAGCAACATAAGGGTACATATGAAGAATGAGATAGGGAGTGTTGCTGTTTGGCTTCAAGAAAGTGATACAGACCATTACTCCTTAAAAAAGAAAAAAGGCATTTAATCTGGCCTTGGGACAATGTTGGGGCAGTTATTCAGGGAAAGTGGGATGGGATGGTGCAGAAGCCTCAAGTCACTGGGGGCAGGAGGCTGTAGCAAGGTGGGGGCTGGTCTCTTCTCCCAGCCAACAAGTGATAGGAGAAGAGGAAGTGGCCTCAACTTGCACTTGCAGGTGAGGTTTAGATTGGATATTAGGAAACACTTCTTCACAGGAAGGATTCTTAAGCACTGGAACAGGCTGCCCAGGGAAATGGCTGAGTCACCAAAACTGTGGTATTTAAAAGACACGTAGATGTGGCACTTGGGGACATGTTTTACTGGTAGACTAGGCAGTGCTGGGTTAATGGTTGTACTTGATCTTAAATGTCTTTTCCAACTTAAAAAATTCTATGATTCTTCAGTTCTGTCCCTGCTTCAGTGCAATAAGATCTGCTTTGGGTCTGAAGGTGGGGGAGGCTTGAGAGAGAAAGGAAGGCAGAGTTCACACCTTCCTTTCTTTGCAGCTGCTCAGTCCTTTTTCATCTACAGTAGAGGATTTAGGTACATTCTACATACAACTCACCTGATTAGCTAAAGGGGATTATATTAATACAACTTTGAGTGTAGGAAGTCTTAAATCAGCTTTAATTTTACAGGAGCATATTAACTGCAGTGCTTTTTAAATTTTTTTTTTCTGTAAATCACTACAAGCATGTCCTTGGGGAAGGTTGCAGCAGTTTTACTGCAACAGCTGAAACTTTTGTGAGCTCTATGAAGGAAACCTCCATTTGCCGGTCTCATACCCTCGCCAGAAAAATCCCTTTTCACTTCTTAAGCCCAGAGATATCCACCCAGTAAACTACAGTAAGTAACAGGTTATTCTGAGTGGTAGCCTTGGGAGGAAGGGACAGCTTGCTCCAGGGAGTTGAGGCTGGAAGTTCCTCATTGGAAAGCTACCAGGAAAAGTACCAGTGCTGGGCTGGGAGAGGGTGACTGGGAGATAGGGGAAGCATTTTTAAGGTATGCAGGGAACAAGTAGAGCAAGACCAGGGAAGTGGTTGGGCTGGGGGATGGTCTTGCTGATGGACACTTAAACAACTACATCACCAGTCCAAAATATCTCAGTTACTAAAAGCTGCCTACAATTTGGTTATTTTCTTTTTCCAGCAAGGAAAATATTATGTCTTGTGGGAAGTCACGAGGATGACATACCCAAGAACATTGCATATTTGATCACTAATCATATAAAGTAAACATCTTCTTAATATTTCCAGGAACATCTGTCCTAGTTTAACTACTGGTTTATGTTGCATTCCTTTATGGAATAATATCCCAGAAAGCAGAGTGAGTGTCACTGCCATCCATTACAGGAATTAAACTTGTGGGATTTTCCTGCTTATTGGAGTTGAATGGCCTTCATCCTTTAAAAAATGCTTTCTTCTCATTTTCCACCATTGCATAATCCTGATTGTCCAAAAATTACAGTGCTTGCCTATGATCTTGTATACTTAATATTTGGCTTGGATAAAAAGGGAGCACAGTGAGATAGTGATTTCATTCATAATGGGGCGGAGAATGCAGAAAAAAACCCCAACTGCATCAATTTAACAGGAATGCAACCTTAATTTTCTGGGGGTAAAAAATAAAACCAAATACAAACAAACAAAAAAACCTGACCACCCATCTTTGAGCCAGTATAAAAGATTAGCCTCATACTCCAAAGGAAAAAAAAATCAACAAATGACTTAAAACTGAAAAGAACAAGCAATAGCAAAGAAGAATGAGGAAAGAACTCCCCCTATAGATGAGGCCACTGAGACAAGGCACATTTGTCCTGTACTAGGATATATAGCTATCTATGTGCTATAATAGGAAGTAATGTATTAAGCAGGTGTATGTGTTGGCATTTTGGAAGAAAACATTTCATTTTTACTGACAGGCACTGCCTTCTTGGTAGATTTACCAAAAGACTAACTTTTTTACAGCAGAATTTACAATGCATCCCAATTCTGAGCAGAAGTGTGGGTATACATCACAACTGAAATAATTCCTTTCTGTCAGTGAAGAGACAATTTTTTTTAGAGTAAGGAAAACAGAGAAACCTCTGGTGTTACTAGAGTAGTAGAATTCCAGCAATTTTAAAAAGTTCTGGATGTCAATTCTCTGTGATGTTGAATTACACAGAGAAGTTTTTTGAGACCATGAAATAGTGACATACATTGGTCCTTGAACTACCTTTGAAAAGGTCAAGTTTTTCACCCCCAAGAAAGAGCAACCCCAGGAAATGCAAGCACCTTATAGCTCTGTCAGTTCTAAAAAGAAACTGAGGTGTGTCAAGTACGAGTTTTCCTACAGGGATGTTTGCCCTTTTTGTATCATCCCAGGAATGTTTCTGGTCCAAGTTTGGATATACTGTAAGATGAGAGTAGCTGAAGTTGTGCAGAAGGAGAAAGGCTGTGAGGGTGAGAAAAACTCCATAATATCACAATAAGGCAGATGTTCCAACATAAGATGAGGCCAGTCTGTTTTACTGAGTCGTTGCCAGCTCAGTCACTCCTGTGGCAGGAGTTCTCCTTGTCCATGCAAGCGGTGAATCCTCCCACTATTGATCTAAGGATTGGAAAAGAGTTATTTAGCCCTTCAGCTCATCAGTGAGTATTTTGGCTCACTCACCCAAGCAAGAGAGAAACAAGGAGAGGACAGCTGTATGAGGCTGGTTTTCTCTATGGGGGTTTTTACCCCTGGACGAGGTTGACATGTTTGCTGATGTTCCTATGTTGATTGTCTGTACTATCAATGTGAATCCCCTCACTTCTCATCAGCATGGAAACCAGTAACCTGGCACTGGATTGCTAATATCCCAATTACTCTATTACTCTTCCCTGTGAAGGATGTTGGACTCAGCTTTTGGAGTCTCAGGAGTGAGACAAAGGGTAATAGGCAGTGGGACTGAAACAGCAAATACAACTAGGCTTTTTTTTTTTTTTTAAATGCTTAGATGTGGACTCTGCAAATCAGAGATAACAAGGCTGACCTAAAGATACAGAGTTAGTTTCCATAGCAATGAGACCTATGAGTTCTCAAAATATTCAAGTCTTTATTAGGCTAGAAGCAGATAAAAATAATTTGCTTACATAAGGGCATGCCAGATCTCATGCACCAAAGAGTTTGATTTTAAGCACATGAAGATAATGGGTCTCCATATGTACCTGAGTCTTTTATTTGCCTGGGAAAGAAGCACTCTTGGTGTGAAAAAGTGCTTTTATGTCCCTAGCTGGCTCTTTTTCAGCCCTGACCCCCTTGCCCAGGACCTTTGCCTGTGCTTTCTGCTGTTGTGCTACCTTTAATGCAGACTTTGGGTTTTCCCCTGGGACAGATTGGTTCCATTTCACCGAGAACAAGAGGCAGCATTGAGCACTGCTCCTTTGTCCAGACTCCCCTCTAGCTTGGCTGAGGGGCACCTAGGACCCTCCACCTCATGATTTGGGTGAGATCAGATGCACTGACAAGGAGGAAGGAGCACACTCTGAAAATAGGTGTACTTATTAGGTAGGTACTCGCAGGAAATATCCTCATCCCTTCTTCCAGTCTCTCCAGCAAGGTCTAGGTGGAGTTACAGAGACGTGACCAATCATGCACTGCATTTCCTAAGCACAGACCCTGCAGCATTCCAACGGGAATGGCGTGGAGGGAATGAGAGGTCTCTGCCACCACACTGCGCAGAGCACTGGTGTGCTGCACCACAGAGGTGTGTCTGGCCACTCTGGTGCTGTCCTAGCTAATGCCATGCTTTGTTAATTAACCTAACATATGTTGGTTGTAGCTCACTTGGAATGACATTGTGAGGGCAGAACTGCGAATTTTAAATGCTCCTCTCCTCCATTTTCAGTTGTTTTTCTGTAAAAAGGCACAGGAAACCAGCAGTAAACATGCTCGAGCTGAGTCCTTTTGTAACCAGTGGTGCTAAATCATATAATGGCTCGTGAAGCTGATCTCTGAGGACACCATGTTCCTTTAGAAAAATCTGAAATATGTTCCATGTACTCATGAATTACACCAAAGTTATTTAACTTAAAAAGGCTTTTCACAAATTAGCACTGTTTCCAAGACTGAAGAGAATCTGAAGAGAATCAGTTCTGAAAGGTATGTCAGGGAAAGCAAAAACCCAAAAAAAAAAAGTGTTAATGACTCTCAGCATATTGGGAAGACCTAATTTAATTTTCTAATAGTGCAACCTTTTGTGAGACACTCCATTAGCTAATTGAATGTATTTCATTTATTTGTTTCCAGCTTGGGTGACTTTGTTTTCCTATCCACCTTCCTGTGGTGAAAAGCAAATAAAGTATTCCCCAACAGCAAATTGCTGTTCCTTTCTTCATCCATCAATTTAAACTAGGATTACTTTCCAAGCACTTAATAAGGTGCATGTCTTATGAATGCTTTATAAAAATGACAGAGCTGCAACACTGCCTGGTGGTGCTGGCTGCCTTCCAGTGATGGACTGAAGACACCATGGGAGCACAGATTTTATGGAAGGGATTTTTATGTTGTAGCTTGTTTCCAGGCTACAAGAGTCTCAGCAACACTACAACTACTATGATAACCAAAATAAGCAGTAAGTTGACAATGACTTCCTACTCCCAGCACATGAGGAAGCATATCCATGCCTAGCTTAGAGAGCAATTATAGCTTTTGGAGACCAGCTGGCCCATCTGTTCCTGGTGCTGCTGCTACTACCAGCAAGGTGGAGTTCAGCTTGGAGGAGCTGCTCAGGCTTCTTCTTGGGCCTGTCTCCCATGCCCAGTTGAGCCCCTGACACCTCTGGCACCACCTCTGATGTTCCAGGCTGTACAAACAGGCTACAGGGGAAAAAAGGAACTGCTTAATATGTTGTGAGAGCTCCTTGCACTATGGATCACTGTGAAGAGAAGCACACTCCTGAGGGCAGCAGCTCCTGTTTGCAGTGTACAGAGGTGAGAGCAAAGGGGAGGGAGAAAGAGGCTGAGTAGAGCTGTGTCTGTGTGTCTGTCTGCATGGCCTTGCCCCCTCCTGCAGCAGATCTCAGGCAATGCAGAGACGTGGTTGCATCTGCTGAGCAAGAGCAGGACACCTTTCCATAGTCCTGGGAGCAGGTGGGCGTGTTTGGAGACCTGCTGTGACTGTGAAGGCACTTCAGTCATCACCCACTGCTTCCCAAGCAAGTTTCAGGGAATTTGGGCATTCCTCATTTTCCACTGGAGGTCACTGCCTTGCATACATTAATATACTGTATTTCCCAGCAGTTATTTGTGGGGGAAGGTGAGAAGAGACAATGAAACTCCTTGGGCAGTCCTTCTCCATAAATGCCCCTAGTTTGTTTCACAGGTCTGTATTTTACCTAGATTATGAATACCTCAGCAGTCAAAGCTTCTGGTTGTGGTGAATCTCTTGCACTCATATATTGCTGGCATGGTGTAAGTTCTTTGCACATGCATGGTTCGATGGAAGAGCTCTGGCAGTGTCATAAGGCCTTTTTATACTGCCACTCTCCAATTTCTGTAATGCATTCCTAACTGCAGATGATTATTAGTTTATAAACATAAGATTTCTTTCAAGATGCTTTAATCAAAATAACTGGCAAAATTAATTCTCACTAAAAAAGGAAATGGGGTTCTGTGAAACAGGGCTCTCTCTTCAAAAGGGATTAAATATCCTCTAGAGAGCTCTTCTAGCTGCTTAAAATGTATTGTAGTTTAGCTCTGGAATACTTCTGTGGATTTATGACAAAATATCAGCTAAATACTTTATTCTCAATGGTTTTCTGCAGCAGTGGGTGCCAGTGGTAGGATTTCATTAGATCTGTTGAACTTCAAAGTCAAGTATGCCAATAATTTGCCTATTCCAGGGATTTTCAGAGTAGTTCCTCGTAGGGCACTAATTAGAGCAAATGTTAAAAAATTAATAAGTGGTTACCATGGGCTTTGGTACCAATGGGTTGCTTCATCTTCAGCAGCCTGTCAGTTCAGCATGCTCTGCCAAAGAGAAACAGAAATGCGGTACAACGTTAACCTAAACACATCCATGAGACCCTCAAATAGTACTGGGAAAGAAGACTAGGTCCATTTCCACCTGGAAGATTTAGATGGAGGTGTGACAATGAAGCTAGAGAATGTGAAAAATGACAATCACTAGTTGCTTCCACATTGCGCAAGTGTTGCAGAGACAGGGGGCTTGGCAGTAGATTACTCCTTTAAAAGGTTACTCCTTTGAAATTTTGAAAAAAAATAAACTAAAGAGGCAATAAAGCATCACTTCAGAGAAATGCCTTCCTGCAGAGGTTTTAAGCAGAGGAAGAGTAGCTGAAAAAGTGAGGGATTATTTGAAATGCATCTAAAGGTCACAAATATAAAACGGAAAAGGGATAAGATCCAAAGTCCATGACAGACTGTACCTCTGAGGTCATGGGACACAAATACAGCCAGGATAGCAAATATCACTGTAAATAAGTCAAGGTTCAATTTTCAGTAATAAGCTGTATTTTAAACTTATGTTGCTTGAGTGAGATAACCACATGTATCACATTTATCTCGGGGAGAGAAGCAGCAGTGCAATGTATGTGTTTGTCAGCAACACTCCAAGTAGTCTTTATTTGAATTCCTGTCATGCTTATCAGCAGGCAGGACTTGGACCATATGTTGGTATAAGAATTGCTACAAATAGCTGAATCAGAGGCTCAACAGAACAGGGTGGCTTAATTGTTCTCCCTGAGTTCTCTGCTTTTCATCTTACTTGCTCGGTGTAATTGCTCAGGTCCTGTGCAATCAAACAGCACATCAGACATAGATTAAGCAGTGACAATTGCTCAGGCAATTTCTTTTTCCTTGTCCCACAGAGCTCAAGTAACTTCTGATTTGCCCAAGCTCTACTTAGAGCAGTAGCTGAACAAAGCCTTCAAACGGGCTCACGTCCTCCAGTTTGTCTACCCATTCACAGCTGTCTTTCCTTCATCCCTGCTACTCCTCTTTCTCTACATTTTCCTTAGGACTGTACTAAAACAACTGTGTGTGTCTGATGGCTTCTTCCAACTGCTGAAGAATTTAGACATGCACTTTTAAAAATAAGCATCCCTGTTCTCAGCCAAAGTCTAACCCAAGATCCATTTGTGGATCAGTGGAGGACTAGCAAGTCTGAGCATCAGGGAATAACTGCTGCAAGGGAGAATTGGATTTCTCTCCTGCAGGTGCCATAGCCCAGTTAGAAACATTATGAGGAGACAGCTGGGTAGACATTGGCGCTTGGATTCAAGCACACAGATGGAGATGCTCATTCAGATGGAGAGAGACTTGCCAGCAGTTTTGTGGCTGTCACAGCAACCCACAGCACAGAAGGGGACACAGACCCTTTTTCCTGTGCTGGGCATTGAAGGCTAGGTCGCCCACAGCAGCCCCCTGAGCTGTCTCAGCTGACATACTTGGGGACAGCAAGGCAGCCTGCACTGGGACATCCATCACAGCAATCACTTCACAATTCCATCACAGTAGGAATTACGTTTTTGGGTGGGTGGTTTTTTGTGGGCTTTTTTTTTTTTTTTTTTTACCCTGATAAAGCATTTTGAGAGACAAGGGGAGCTTATAGCAACTGTGATTCTCAGACATGTCAGAGGAAATAAACCAGTTTTTCTGTGGTTTTCTCTAGCAGACATGAGAAATTCACTGTACAAACTCTAGTAAAAGGAACAACAGCAAATTACTCTTAAAAATTTAATTGGGTTTGAGTCCACTGTGCCGTTTGCACTAAAGGGAGATGATTCCTGATTGGGGGTGGGGGGGTGGTGGTGTTTAAGCTCCCAGGTCACTCCAGCCTGTGCATCTCAGAATACAGCTCCAGTGATCTTATCTACCCCCTCTGTACCAGCTGTGTGTGTTCAGGCTCAAGTTCACAGAGTCAAGTGCCTCAAATCAGTTGAATCCATATTGCCTTCAGGGTCAAAAGCTCAAGTCCCTGACACCACCTACCTCACGCTTGCCTTTCCTTGTCTGGACAGGCAGCCTGACTGTTTCTAGAAAGTGCAAGCAACACCAAGGGCTGGGGGATTTGGGCTGAGCGTGAGGTCAAAGCCGACATGACAGAGCAATTAGATAATCAGCTTCTGAAATCAGTGGCTATTAAACATCTGCAGCCCAGACAGCATGGTAAGTGGCATGTAGTGGTGTTGAGGCTCAGAGTCTATTAGCTGAACCAGCAGCTCCTTTCTCCAAAGACAGGCAGTATTTGGGAAGAGCAGATGATCTGCCTTCAGCTCCTCTGCCCCACCATGGCCATTAGGTGTGGCAGGGCAGACAGGTCGTCCTCTGGGCTGGATTTGGACCATGGGTCAGTGCAGAGCTTTCTGTGTCAGGACAGGGCTTATCACCATTAATGCATTTAGACTGTTATCATTTGATACAAGCTTAATCAAGCTGTCATTTTAAGGGGTTTTGTTTTTATGGCCCTGGCTGTCATGGAAACAAGCTCAACTAAGAATAAACTAGAGTAAAAGTCAGAAAAAGAGGCAAAAGACCTGCTTTAACTTAAGGAACTCTGCTCCTTGGGTCCAGTGTGGAGTTTCTGGGGAGCAAGGCTGGGGAAGACAACTGCAATTGCACAGAGCAGATAAACCCCACATGCACTGCTGACCTGCAGACCTGGTCAGGACCTCACTGTGGAACCCATTCAGGCTTAAATACTCTCAGACCAAACACACAGACTTTGTGTTGAAGTCTGTTATTGTTTTAAAATTAAAATGAATTTTAATTTTTTCTTTTGCTACCACCTCTCATTTTCCTCACTGTCAGTAAGCACTTGTGCAGACCTACAAATGTGGATGGCACTTCACTGACCAGGGAAATTGCTTCCCTGCAGCAATTGCTCAACTTAGGGGGGGTGGGGAGGGAGGGCAAGGGCTTCTTGTGGTGAGATTGCATAGCATGAAAGCTTTGGAGGTGGGAGTGCATACCCTTCTGCACTGCATTGATTTTCACTTTGGCTCTTTTCAAATAGGGCTGGGTGAGTATTTCTGTATTTTTTTAAATTTACTGGAAAACAGCTCATGCTATTAATGAATTTGAGTTCAATTTTGCAAAACTTTAAAATGGGAAAAAAGAAATATGTTGTAAAAACAGTTTCAAAATGTCTTTTTTTTTTTTTTTTTCCTGTTTTGAAGGAAACATGAGTGGTTTTGGTTTTCCAGTCCTAGAAAAATATTTGTGTTTTAGTTTATGCAAAATATTTTCTCTCCTGTGTTTTCAAGTCAACTGGCCAAATACAAATAACAGGTTCTTTCATCCTTGTTTGTGCAGACAAAGGGACTGTCCTGTCTCTCTGTCATTTTAACCAAGGAATTCTCTTTGCATTTATTCAAACTGATTCTCATCTGTCTCCTATCAGAAGAGCTACTGTGTTCTTTATTGTGTAAATTTCACTGCACTACAAAATAATATTTATGTCTCTTACAAAGACATTATTTAAAGCATCATCTAGAGAAATGATACTCAAGGAACCAAAAGCATTTGTCTATAGAGAGAGTGCATTTGTTTGCTGCAATCAAGGAGACAAGGGTTGCAAAGTGTCATCTCTATGGTGACAGCATTAAGGCCCTTGTTCAGCATGCAGTGTGCTTTCACTTTCCAAAATTTGGGGGTGTTAACACTGGCAGAAGCCCTGTGAGCCAAGAATTACCACTTTGTACAATATGTTTGAAAGCTTTATTCTAATAAGTCTGGGTGTCTTAAACATGCTTGGTTGGAATACCTCAACAGTGTATTTGTGATGTAAAGGAGAGTAAATATAAGCACTGTGTTTTATCTTAAAATTTGTTAAAGATCATATGATAAGTCATGAGCTAGAAGTTTTATTTTCCTAATAAATTGTTCTAAAAGCGATTTACTTTAACCTCACTAAGCAGCTTAAATTGTTTTTATTTTAATTTCTGTTGAGAGCAATAGCTGCAGATCAAAATGAGTCGTGAAATTGTTGATGCTTAGATATTCAAGAGAGACCTGGAATCTATGTCTGCTATTGATTTTACATGAAGAAAATGGTTCAGATCCATTTTAGTACTAGAAAAAGCCCACTTGGAAGTATGAAGTAGGCCATAAAATCTATAGACTGTAAAAAAGAAACCCCATTGATACTGAGAGTTCATTTATTAATAGATAGCTGATAATGGAAAAAGCTCTGTACTAGTATGCTGAATTTAACTTTCCTTTGCTGCAGAGGGGGCAGGGAAAGGCAGGAGGGCCTCTGGTCACCTATGCAGAGCTCAGCTTTTGCTGGCCTCTCTCCTGGCCAGAGCTGCAGGATGTCAGGCTGTGGTAGCACATTCTATGCAGCAGCTTCTCCTATAATTGAGGGAGACCTTACATCTCCCTCCCCTGCTGCTGGGATCCAGACTGCATGTTGGCCCACGGCAGTGCCCCAGGATGTACCTACTCACATTGGACAAGTCTTTCCCAAAAGACTGCTGCTTACTGAGTAAGTACACACAGCTCTGCACAAGGGTACGAATTGCCCCTTAGTTCTCTGCATTGCTGCTTTTTTGGTAAGAACAAAAATAATTCAGGCACAGGTTGTTAAATTCAGAGAAGCGATATCACAAATACAGTGTATAGATAGGTGTAGCACACATACACCTCTTCGTGGAGGTTATTCACATGTGCAAGACATACATGTGAACCCTTGTTTGTGTTTTCCTAACTTGGACTGACACCAGATTCATTTCAGCAGGAAACATTTTCTGAGTGATGGCAGATGCTAGTCAATACAGCATGGACAGTGCACATCTTCCCTGGACAGACTTTGCAGGGAAATTATCAATGAAGAGTCAGAGTTGGACCTACAAAGGTGGTGTACAGCAGGAATGCAAAATGGATGTACAAGGAGGCTTCAGAGGGTCTGAATGCTGCTGACTTTTGTGTCCCTGCATCGCATTAAGTCACAAAGGATCAGCCCCTAGAAGTTAAATATTTATCAGTTTTGTACCAGATATCAGTTCCTTTCAGAGAGGTCTGCTGCAGTTAGGTTTCTTATTTTCAGTGGCTAGTTAGCTCAGCCAATTAGCTCCAGCAGCTTATTACACTTCTACCTGCAGCTCTTCCTTATCATGTTACCAAATATATTCCTTTGCTTGTGAGTAGTTGTGAGTGGGGGAAAACAAACAGGGAGAGTTTCTTCTCTTTCTCTTCTCTGCATCCAGTGGAAAGATCAAATAGGAAAGTCTACCCCTCTTACTTGCTCTTCTTCCCCTGGGAAAGGTAGGGGGAGGGGACAATGTCTTGTGTGTTTGGGAAGAGAACACCAGATGCCCATGAGGACCAAAAGGGCAGCTGTTTAGAGCTGATCGCCCTGTGGCTGGTCTTTTCTATTTGAGGGAAGTCCTGGTCAGCTACAAATTCAGTTTATCCCTACAGCTTTCCTTCAAAGGGCTCTAAGAAGCATCAAAGACCCCTTAAGCTCATGAGCAGATATAAGTCAAGGCAAATTTTATAACTGCAGAAAACTGAGGCTGAAACCAGTCTCTGAAAGGTTTGTACACACACTTAACCCTGCTCACTTGGTCCATGAGCCATGGGTCCTCACTTACAAATTCACTCCTGCTCTTCAGCCAACTTCCTGGGTTACAGCAAATGTTGTACAATGTCCTAGCTCCCCAGAATTATTTTTCTTTCCTTTACTTCAGGACCCTGTGCATCTGCTGTTCCATTAATTTTTCTAATCCCAATTATACCACAGTTTTCCAGTTCCCAAGATTTCTTATTTCTATTTGCTTTTCCTAGTGGTCTTGCTCTGTCCTTGGGAAGCTTCCTCCCTGCCAAGCAGGCTCATTTGCTCCCAGGAGAGACCAATTTCCCTTCCCCTCACTGTGTCCACTTAAAGAATTATGTCTGTTTTCAACGTGGTGTATAACAGGAAAAACCTACAAATAACTTATATACTTCCTCTGTTTTTGGTGTTTTGAAGGGTACACTTGGATGTATATAGAGTGTTCAATGTAGACATGCTGCAGCATGTTGTAAGAGCACCTTAACTATTGAAAAAGCTTGTTTAAGAAAAAGAAATTGTAGTATATTTTCATACATCCCTAAACAAATCAAAATCCTAGCCTATTTTGGGCTTCTAAAACTACTGTGCTATAAAAATAACAATGTTAAATATAGCCATATAATCACATGTGAATTTGCATGCGCGTGTGTAAGAAAAAATGTGGTGTATGTCTTATCCACATATATACATTTAAATTATTTCAGGAACCAAGCTGTAGAACTTTTAATTTATTATAACCTATTGCAAATATGAATTCAGCTGTAACTAGAGGTGTAAGAGGTTCAAAATAAAGACTAGGACAAGTGGAAAGGGGAACAAATTTTGTCTGTCTGAAGCCTGTTATCTACTTCTGCACCCCATGTTCTGCATCAGGCTGACTAACATGCAGGTTTGCATAATTACCAGGGTCTGTAAGCATCTGTGAGCATACAAACCCTGTGGGATTCTGGTCACACAGAGGCTGCAAACCTGATGCTTTGTGTGTCTCTGCAGTGTTTGGGAATCATCCAGGCGGGATCATTCATGGCTTGTATCACATTAGACCTCGCTTCCTCAAACAGCTCCTGCTGCATCTCTGTCTGCTCTAGTCATGTGGGAAAATGCAGCCACTCAGCCCCCTTGAAAGCAGACATTGTATTGTGCCATGTAGCTTGCTTCACTTTTTAATCTATCAGCTCTGTTCTCTCTTGTTCCTTCCTTTGTCCCTGATTGATCTTGGCCATAAGGATGATTCAGAGTGAAACTGCAAAGCAGAGCAAAACCTTTTTTCTGCCTTCTGCAACTCAGGTAATTTCATAGACAAAGTCTTTCTCACCTTAATCTGTGCTCCACTCTAGAAATGTTTGCTGGTGAAGTTGCTGGGTTTCCTCACACACCACCCAATTTTACCAGGGTAGTGATGTCTGTGAGGGGACACACATCAAGGGTGGGGGCTGGGCACCACAAATGGTTAGCACCACAAATGGTTAGGTGCTGCCTATCGTTGGAGATGTCATTCCTGTGGAGGGAATATGTTCAGGCTTCCTTGTTCTGTAGTCATGTATAGCATCTGGGCCTAAAGACAGAGAAGTCAGAGAAACTCACTATTTAAATTATTTTTGCTACTAACTTGTTTTAGTATGCTTTATTTTCATTTATCTTACTTATAAAGTAACAGTTTTATATAGCTGTTCCACTTTGCACAAACCTTGTACTTGTTACACCTTTTGTTAGAGTGCATCTCCAGCAGTGGGGGTTATATAATCCTTTTTCCTGCTGTAAAAATCTGGCTATTGAAAAGGTGGCATGCCATGAAACAAAATTAGTCTTCTGGTAAAAAGCAACTTTTTGCCATATTTGATTGGGTGCCTACCTGTTAAAATGGTGCTTTCAGTTTTATTTATATAAATTTGTTCAGGAAATGAATATGTATTGGCCGAAGATGTGAATTTAAAGGGACTTTGGTTTAATAAATTAGATTCTATGATTTTATTCTAATCCACAATTAGAGTGGCTTTAATTCAGTTTAATTTATCTCAATGTCCATTTAAAATATTGAATACAAAGTCACTTTGAATAACAAAATGCAGCGATTTTAAGAGACTTTTCATGTCATCCAGGGATGTGTCTACAGGGAATTTTATGCAGAGTTATGGAAAGGTCTGGATTTATGGAGTGAGTTGCTGTTGTGGCCAATCAGGTGCACACCCAGAAGGCACAGTGTAGGAAAAGCAAAATGAAGCTGTACCCATTGCTGGTGGGACATTTGGCTGGAAAACCTCACAAGTCCCACCCAGCCAGAGCACCTGAGTTTCCTTAGGCTGGAGAGTGAGGCACAGAGCTGACCTCAGAGTTTCACTCCTGCTCAGGTTCACCAGCAGCCTCAGCAGCACTGCCTCATGGTCATTGAAGCACAGGCAATGGTATCTTTGCAAGGAGCCCTGTGCTCTTATGGGCTGTATGGACCAAATATAAATAAGTAAATCAGGTCTTTTCTTCAGCAAGACAGAGAGATAGAAACTTTACCTGAAGGCTGGTGATTGCGAGCTGTGTCTGCCCTGTGCTTACAGGACAAGGGTGTTATGGGAACTCATCAATCACCAAAGTCTGTGTCGCATCAATTTGCAGCCTGAGATTAGTATTGATATTTTTACTGCCAAAACTGAGGGCTGTTAGAGCTTGACAGCACATGAGGGCAGAGTTTTGCCTTAATGGTTATTACAAAGTGCTTGGATAATAGCTTCAAAAGAGATATCCCAAATTTAGTATGACCAAATTGTTCAGATCATGATTGTCTGAGAGGCACACTCTTGTTACCATTCCCATCATCACCTCTATAACTGTGACTTTTTAATCATTCAGACTTTGAATATAATTTAGCCAGACAAACCCCACACAGGTTTCCAGCTGAGGAGGAAATATTTGTCGTCCATGTTGGTGACAAAAATGTAAAGTTCTAGAAATATTACATCATTACAGTGGAAGACAGGTCTTTCTTTGGACAACAACCAGAGTTCCTTCTGCACTGCCCTAAAGCTTTGTCACATGGAGAGAATGTAAAGCATAGATTAGGGTCAGGCCTCTGAAAAAGCCACAAGCCATGTTTTTAGTTAAAAGGAAAAGCATTAGAAGTGTGCTGACAAAGTCTCCTACTGCAGCAGCAGCTGATGATGCCAGATTACTTCATTGCTGCTATAGATTTAAATCAGTTCCCTGCTGGTCTACTGATATTTATGCTATTGCTTTAGGTGATACAGCTGTATTGATCCAGACTGAGGTTGAAAAAAAGAATCATCCTCCAAACTATCATAGTTATCACAAAATAAAAACAAAAGTGCAAAGCAGGAGGGTGAGATTTCACATGGAGATGTTCTTGAAAATGGGTGAAGCAAAATAGGAACAGAGAGGAACTTTTTTTGTGAAGTATTTTGGAACCAGAATAGTTTCTAAGTTTCAGAGTTAATCATACTGAATTTTCAAGTATAGATAATACTTGACTCCTATGCCTAGGCAAGAGCTTAATTTCCAAGCCTTATGTTTTCTTATGATGTATATTAACTGAAAATAAATCACTGTCTGCAGAGATAATTGAAACAAAGATCACTCCAGCACAGTTCAAAGTCAGACCAGCCTCTCAGTAAAGGTTGACAATTTTGCTTTGACTGTGTTGCGTTAACAGGGAATGACACCTTTTAAAGATGGATTCAATCCTATTCAGCATGGGGCTAAAATTTAAGTATGGGTAGTCCATGCAATGCTTCCTTTAACATCATATCCATATTTCCAGCATCCTGTAATCAGCAGCTGAGCTCTGAGGAGCAGGTACTACCTGAGTCCACTTCTCTGAGTTAATAGCTAGAGCACAATGTGGTTCCAAGGCCTCTTCATTAAGGGGTCCTGCTAATTTATAGCATTTTTCAGTGTTATTTAGAGATTGTGGGGAAATCTTCCTAAGATTGTTTCACTAATCCAGTTTACAGCACAGCCTCAGAACAGTCACACCAGCACAAGTGCAGAGGCAGTGAACTGTGCAATAGGTGCAATAGTAAAATCCAGGAGCCTCTAAAACCAACCTTACTGCCAGAGAAAATACAGCTTGGATTTGTGTCCTGATTTTTCCATCAGGTCTATTATTTTTCAGCTCCATAGTCTGGACTGTCCTGTAGCTGTACATTCACCTTTTCAGAGAAGAATCCACAGTAATTACATGTGTTATTTTTCTGTCTGGGCTTCAGAAGAAACAATGTATTTGAATAATTGGTAGAAATTGAATCGTAATTTAATAGAAAGCCAAGCAGTCTCCCAGTGTTCCCACTGTGTGATTAACATTCTGTAAGGAATTCCCTCATGTTTGTTGTATAGAAAGCAAAGTTTAGACTTTTGTTCTTCCTTGCAGAAGGAAGGGAAAGGGTAAACAAAGGAAATCAATTATAAATGTTCCATTAATAAGGGTGAAGATAGAATATATCTGTCATTGGGAAAAACCCTGGCTTGATTCCCAAGGGACTGACTGCCTCTCAACAGTTTTGGCTTAGCAAAGGCGTTTGAGTGGCTATTCTTGGTCAGATAAAGAGAGGCAGTGCTGGCAGCTCACGCACTGTGCAGACTTGAAATCTCTGCAGTATGCTCCCTAGCTGGGTCCAGATGCACTGATTCTCCAGGCACAGTGAAGGACATATTTATTTGATCAAGCTTTTGGAGAAAGCCGTGGGTATGTTCCCAGAAAGATGAATGGGGGAAAAGATGATAGTAAGAATGACAATTGTTTCGGTAACACTGAGACTGGTTTTCCTTTTGTTTCACTGTTACTCCTGAAATATTAATTATAAGCTAGGACATTAAATTTTATTTATACTAATGTAAATAAATAATCATGTAAATCTGAGCAGTCTTATTCCCCAGCATGCACATATGCTGGGAGGGCATATTTAAAAGCACAGAACCAAATCATTGCTAAAAACAGAGCCACTGCTTAAATTTACAACACCCTTTAGGGAATCTACTATTCCCTCAACAACAAGAGAAATAGTTCATTCTACTGGCCAAATAGTAACTCCCAGATGGTGTTAATGTGACCAGCTGAAGCTGGTGGTAAGGATTGCTACTCGTGGTGAATATAGTTGTGCATGTTTTGTGTAAAGTTTTAGAGAATAAAGGCCAAAATTGGCCTTGTCACCCTGTGATGAACATTTTTAACCTAACTTAAACCATATAAATATATAGCAAATACCATGAGTTGCACTTGGTATTTCTCTGATTAACTCTTTTCAAATTAATTCCATGTGTGGACTTTTCTTTTTCTGGAGTTCCTGGTTCCAGTTTAACTGCAACATCCCGATTGCTTTCCAGTATAAAACGGCCACAGCTGGTGTTATCTAGCAATAGCTATTTCATGATGGCTTAATGAAAAGCATAAGCAGGCCCTAGACATGTGTTTACAACAGAACCTATTAATTTCCCCACAAGCTGAAGGTACTCTGTGATTTTGCAGGAAGAGTGAGCTGCTCAGAAAACAGAGCCCCAGGACTTGTGATTCTAAATCACTGATAAGAAGGTTTTCTATTATGTTTTAAAACTGCAAAGTCAAGCCAGACAAAGTGCTAAATATTAGTTTTTGAACAAAAAATAAGGAAATAATGAAAAGCTGTTCTTCTCTTACAGACTATAACTTCGAGCGTTGCTACAAATACAGATACATCTCTCCACTCATCAGGGCCGGCATAGGCACCAACAGTTCCCACATCTCTCTGCTGTTTTTTTCCTTTGCTTTTTGCCTATCTTTAGAGAAAAAGATACCCAAGGTATCTCAGCCTCCTGAATAAATCCCTGCAGTCACGGTGTTCAGCTGCTTGGTGTGGCAATCCCCCCTCTGAGAACGACCCGGAGGCCGTCATCTAACAAGAGGCACCAGTGCTGGATGGGATGCCGGTGCCATTTCCGTGCAGCAGGGCCAGTTCCAGCCCCTCCACCTGCCTACCTGGGGGTGCCGAGGGCTCTGAAACAACTGCTTCCCAACCACCTGGTAAAATGTTTTGGGGGTTTTTTCCGGTTTATTTTTAACACAGATCAGTTCACTGATCTCATTTTCCATGTGGCCTCAGGGGGTGCCTTGGGAAGAAACAGTTGTGCCAAAACAAACAGTGCGAGATGGGAACAAGTGGCTGAAGGTCAGGAGGGCTGAGCTGGCGCTGTCCCGAGGAGCGCTGCAGCCAGAGCCCTGCTCCCAGCCGGCATGCACAGAGAGGTGAAAGCCTTCGGGCACTGCCAGGGGCTGCAGCAATCCGCAGATGAAGGCTGCTGCAGAAGGATGGTTTGAGGGTTACAGTATAATCCTTCTGGAGGCTCTGACATCACAAATCAGTTGTGGCACTTGCATAGAGCAGGGTAGTTCAGACTTGTGTATAGTCATGGCTCTTCTTTAGCACTTTCCTTTTCTACATATATGTTATGAAGATAGAAATAATGGGGCCCGTAAAACACAAGAAGTGTTCTTTTAACACCCCAGTTAGATATCTTAGAAAGGTAACATGTATCACCTGCACTGTACTTCAAGTAGTATTTAACTCTGCTTTTATTAGCTTATCGTTATTTTCCAAAATTTCATTAAGAGCCTGAGGTTGGAAAAGTGCACAAGAAATAAAAACAAGCTCTACCTTCCTGTCTGCTAACAGTCTTTCAGGCAGTTAATCAGGATCCTCTATGAGAATAACAGAAATGATATAGTGAATAAGTCCTGCTTGGTCAGGTTTATTACTTAGTTTACCATCTTTGCTTCCTTGAGAAGATGGTTTCTGAGGCTATATGAGAAGGTCAAGCCCCTTTTGACCTTAGGGTTGTCAGTTGGATCTGGAGATCAGTAGAAATTCTAGGACACAGCTGCGGAGGTGTGTGAGTGCATTATTTTTTAAAAAATTGGATCATGACTAGGGAGTCATATATTTTGTTGCAATCGGAACCAAGAAGCTTACAGATACTATTACATAAATAAATCCCATTTTATTTTTAAGGAATTATTTAAGGGATTTAAAAATGTAATCTTCTTATCTTTAAACCACTGGAAATGGAACAGTAAGCATAGGCCTATCTGGAATACTAGGAACTTTGAACATAGATGTTTGGTTCTTTAAAGAGTCCTACGCTGCATATGAATAATATGCTAATTAGGAACCAGTCTGCTAACTTGTAAATCTGCAGTAACACACTTGCTTCACTACATGCAACAGAACTCTATAAATAATCAGGTGAATTTTCCTTTTACAAGGTATCAGTGTCACTAATAGCAAGCTGTGCATTCTCGATTAGCGATCGTGTTGCTGAGATTAAGTTACTTCTGGTGCTTTAAAAATAACCTTGACTATTCCTCTTGTCTCAGAACTGCCTGGCACAAATCTTTCACAGGAGCGATGCCTGTGTCACACAATACTGTGGTGACATTATTGGATTAAAGACAGTCAGCAAGAAGGGCCCAAAGCACTTCCCAAGATAAGTTTCTCAGAAAAAGTGCTTTCTACAGAAAACCTATGCTCCTAAGAGAGTGTAATCCACCATCTAGTGAGAATAACAGCAGCCTTACCGTGACATTAGATAGAAAGCAAGGTAAAAAAGCCATTTGGTAGGAAAACCTCTTAGCATGCAGCACAGTAGTTGGATTGAAATAAGGTTATCCAGCTTGACACTTTTCTGAAGCTTGCTCAATTTTTTTAATGGTATTAACAATGCTGCAGAAGAGTTGAGTAGGTAAACTGACAGGCTGTTTTCATCTCCGGGTGCTATTTATACAACTTACACCCTGCAATTTTACCACTGTGGGCTCCTTCTGACAAGAAGTGGGGACAGTATCATGTAGGCTTTTAGTGAACAGACAATTCAGCATAACCTCCAGATATTATGCCACTGAATATGTTGGTGCTACACCTATATCTTATCAAACCTATATCGTGTGCAGTTCTGATTCCCCAGTCTTACCAATCTCATCTGTTAAAAGGAGAAAAGATACAGAGGGGGGTTGATGTGGATGTACTTATCTAGCTGTGCCATCCTGCTAATCTTAACAACTGAGAAGTAGCAGTAATCTAGAATCAAAATTCAATGTATTTGATTTCATTTTTTTTCAGGAAGTTGAATGTTATGGAAATGTTATGTTATCTCTCAGCAATGACTGAAAAGGGTGTGGTAGAGAGATGTTAAATAATGACTTTTCTGAAGATGAATAAGGAGCAGTTGCAATGTTTCGTAGGCCAAAACCTAGAATTAAATTCCTAGAAACATATTTAAATACCAAAGAAAATTCTTTTTTTCACACAGTTCGTAGCTAAATTAAACCACCTTTTGGCACATAGAAGTTGCAAGGTAGAAACCTGTGCATGAGATTTAAGAGCAATTCTAGCAAGGATATTAGATGATATTAATTCTTAATCTGACCCCAAACTGCAGGTTTTATGTTTCTGTGACTTGTCCCTCAGTAGTAGAAGCTACTGCTGTGCATTGCTTGAGGAGCACATACTGATACGTTCAGTGCTACTGGAGCACATATACTGTATTACAACTCAGTTTATACTATCCAGATATTGATTGTAGTATTTTGGTATTTAAGACCGAAATAGAATATTGAAGTACAATTTGTAAAATTCTTGTTTAATTATTACAAGATATAAATACACTGAAACGTATCAGTCTCCAAATAAAATCATTATTAGCATGAGTTTATACACAGACCATCACTATAATATAAAAGCAGTTTCCAAAACACATACAAATGCTTTTAATAAAGGTACATATTTTTGTTAGCCCATCAATTTTATTCTGGGTTCTGCTCTTTTACACTTGTACATTTGAAATTCAAATGGAACTGTAGTAGGATAACACTTCTGAAGCTGCTTTTAACTAGAAACCATGAGAAATCCTTGCTGATGCCCAGCAGGAGGTTTTCATTCAGCCCCTGGAGCAGAACCTCATTTTCTCCTTGAACACTGCCAGGGCTTTTTCTTCAATATGGAAGTGCAGGGCACATTTTAAGTAATGAGTGAGAACTGCTGGGCAAGGCATAAAAGCTTCCACGTTGAAAAAGCATCCAGTTCATGTTACTGTCCCTAGGTGTGCATGCCTTTATGTGCCTAGCACACAATAAATAATCCCTTGTGGCTGGAAAATACCCAGATACTTGATACGAAAAATGTAAACATCAAAATTATATTTTTTCTTTTTAGGGATCAGACTGTCCAGTGAAACAGGCTGTGGTACCATTTTAACATACATTTTGTGTCACTGCCTCATCTTAACCTCCACGTGAGGCTCACATCTGTTTCCCTGCATTTAATAAGTCTGCTGGAGACTGCCTCCTTACAATTAAATTATTTGTCTTCAGGAAACTGGAGTTGTAGAGACCCTGACTTCCTGGGTTTCAGCTGCTTCTTTGCTGCTTCAGGGGGTCTTTGTCTGAAAAGGTGGATCCTGGGCAGCACCTGTGGCTCTTCAGGGTCTTCCACTCCATGAAAGTGATCTGGTCTTTTTCTAGAGTTACTTTTTCTGTGGTTCACTGAGTAATTTTGTTGAGATTTGGTATTTGGTTTTTTGGTGCTGGCAAAAGATATGGAACAAAGGAGCCCCAAACAAAAATCTGTCTGGCATGCCTGTCAGAGATGCCTTGACTTCTGCCAATCCTCCAGCTGCTGGTTCCATCTGTTGTCTCCTGATTTCTTTTTCACTTGTAACCACCTTAGGGCACAAGCCATTTCTATGTGTGCGAATCTAAAGGGACTGGAATGGCACAGTACAAAATCCTCAATGCTTCAGCAATACTACATTTAATATTAAAAATGCTCAGCAAGAGATTACCAGTATATTTCCAACCACATCTGAAATAAACTTCTAATCAATGGATAATCAAGGATATCAGTGTTCCTTACACTCTAATTAAACATATGTGGCAGCTCTGGTTTTTGTAGGAAGCTCGCTATTGTCACGTTAATCGTCTTCCCCAAACATCCCTACAGGGCAGTTTCAGAGCATTTGATTGGCAATGCCTGTCTGTGCATGCCCACTGGCACATGCTGATCTTCTGAATAAGAACTGAGCTGGTGGACACTGGCTTTGAATCACCAAGGGTTACTCATTCACCAGCATTTTGCTGCTGTCTTCTCTTGACCCTCCAGCTGCTCCTCCCAGTGTGACTTGCCTCAGTCTGACTTCCTCTTCCCAGTGTGGTCTCCCATTTTCACTCCTCCTCCCTTTACTTTCCCACAAGCCAGATTTTTTCGTGCTCTGTCATGCCGAGCTGCGAGTGCACACAGCCTCTGCCAGGCACCTCCAGGGCCTGGGCACAGCCTCCTGTTGTCATCTGCTATGGTCATCTGCACTGCTGTGCTGGGCTACAGCACACCCAGGCAGGCTCAAATACTGTCTTCATCCTCAAGCCCTTGTCTTCATGAAAAAGTGCAGCCACTGGAAAGAGTGCAGTTGAAGAGGTGTTATACTTACACAAGGGATGCCATGCTTGTTAGGTGTGCTTATGTCGGTACTGATTTTCATACAAGAAGGGGGATAACCTTTATTTTGTTGTCTGTGTTTATGCTATGCAAACTTCTTCCACAATTGATGGTGCATTTCTCATTCTGAAAGTAAAAGATCACCCTTCTTGTTGGCATGCTTGTATTTCGTGTAGAAAAGCCTAAAAAGTCACAGAAAGATAGAAGATGGGAAAATAAAACTGCTGTGTCATTGTACTGCTGATTAAATCACATGATTTCAAAAATCTCAGCAGCAACAAGAACAGCAATGTCAGTAAAAAATATTTCAGAAGTTCATGCAGTTTTGAGGCAGCCACATGGTGGACATGAGGGCTTCCTTAGGCTTAACAAATAAGCTGTCTTGCTGGAGAGGTCTGTTTCAGAGATGGAGGGAGATATAAGACACAGGCTTAGGTGTTTATTTTATTTTAAAAGAGTTTCAAAATGAACAACATATATCCACACCTAGGTGAATAGTTTTGTTTCAGTCCACAGTGTGGCATCTCAATTTCAGCTGCAAAGACTTTGGCTCAAGATGCCAGGCCCTGGACTAGAACAGCTGAGATGTGGACATGTGCTCTTTTGCCATCTCTACTGTGGAGAGGGGGAGGTCAGGAAATCAAATGCTGGCATTAGTAACACAATACACCACAGTAGGAAAATTTGCCTGGGCTCATCTGTTGGATCATGAACACTTCTGAGACTGTATTCAAAGTCTTTTGCTTTGGTGTGGGGTTTGGGTTTTTTTTAATTTGGTTTGGTTCCTTGGGTTTTTTATTTCTGTTTTCAGTGGACTGAGCTCCTCTATGGATTTCACTCCAGGGAGCCATGGAAGAGCTGGCCTGTTCTCCGTGGGCTCATGGAGCAAACTGCAGGAAGACATTACAAGGACTAACAGAACTCTGAAGTAGATGACCTGCAGCCACATTAATTATTGATCATGTTAGCAGTTGATGAGTTGTGCTAAATTGATCTGTGGCAAGATAATGTGAATTAAAAGCCGCTTAAATATTTAGTTTTGGGCTCTTTCTATATGGCAGGAATTTGAATGAAAGGCTACACAGGAGTCATGACTGGAATTAGCTTTTCAGTAAAGACAAGCTGTCAGAATAAAAGGTACTATCTAAATGTAAATCATGATTCATTAGAGGAGGAATCTCTTGCAGGTAAACATTTTAATGGAGGACTGGAAATCTTTCCATACAAAATTCTCTAAAGGTAGGATGATAGATTAAGATTTTCTTGTTATTAGTTTAATTCCTCCATATTTTACTTTAATTAAACATTGCTGCATCTGAGGTAGTGCATGAAGCACTGTAGGGAAAAAGAGACTAAAAGCCTGTAGGAAGTGAAGGAGGACTATTGGCTGAAACTCCATATGTTTGTTGCAGCATTGCAATGCTGTACAGCTGGAGCACAGCTTGAGTGAAATGAATCCGTAGATGACTGGTGAGAGGAAGTAAGGGGGCTAATTCTGACATTGGATACATATATGTGTGTATATATATACATCAGGCAGAAGAATTTGCTGATGACTCTGCACAGGGGCTTGTAACAGAAGGGAGCCAGTGCCCTGAGCTAAAGTGCCTTTGCCAGTGAGATAAGTCCCACTGAAGAAAAAGGTTGGCAACACTCCATCTGAAGAAGAGCTGCTCAGATCCCCTCAGGATGCTCAGATCCTACTGCATTGCCTCACAAAATATTTTTAAAGACTTTATGATACCATTAATAGAGTTTTGAAGGTTGACACGCATTCTTGGTTGGTTTAGGTGCTGCAGTTCCAAATAAATCCTTCCCTGGCTTCTCCCAGCCTCTCTACAAAGAAACATCCTTAATGTAAAGCAGGCTTGGTCCTGAAGTAGAAATGTATTTTATTTCAGCAGTTTAGTGCAAACAGGCTTGAGTTATCTTTAGTGAGAAGAGGAGGCTCCTGCCTACCGTAGTTTCTTCCTTACAGTTTGTCTCACTTCATTCCTTCATGTACCAGAGAGCACTTTCGAGGGTATTTGTCTTGTTTTTTCTCACCCTTCACAAAAGCTGTCCTCTGCTTAACATGCTCGTTTTTTCCTTTGGAGCCATTTTCCTCTGTAGGCTCTCTGAGCTGGCCGGCTGCCAAACAGTAGGGTGAGCTGCATGAAAAAGCCTTGATCATTGACAGGCTGTCTTACAATTTCTTTCTTGTATTCAAGATGCAGATGGACGTTATTAGAAAGGTTTTTACTTCGAATGTGCGCCGCTTGTCCACATGGCTGAGATTAGTGCTCAATACTCATATAATGCTTTGCATCCTCAAAAGGACTTTACAAGCTCCAGCCCTCAAAACACCCCTACAAGGTAGGTGCACGAGTTTAGTTAGATGTGTTCTAACAAGGAGGGACACATGTTAGTAACTTGTTCAAAGATGTATTGCACAGCAAGCATTATAAAGGAAGGAGTTAGTTACACTTTCCTAATGTTCTTCTGTGATGTGTTCCTAGGAAAAAAATAAATTAAAAGGTTTCACCATGGCGACGTCTTCCCCCATGAAAGAAGCGATTAGTGAAAATGAAAATGAAAATGTATCTCAGGTTATAGTACTACTCGATAAAAATGCAGCATTTCTAAAATTTATGAGGCCAAATATGCTACTGCACTAAGCTTCAATTAATACAGCAGAACTGGAGCCTACAGGGATCGTCAAAGAGACTCAAATTTGATAGAAGATTTGGAGCACTTGCCTCAAACCATACTTCAAAACAGAGGGAAATGATTATAGGAAGTATGATGAAAAATGCCTTCTCAGTTGAAAGGACAGTGCAGGATTATTTTTTTCCCTCTGCTTTAACTGCATAATTATAATTAAAACAGCTCCAGTAACCTGAACAGTCCCAGTATGAACTCCTTTCCACTGAAAGTTCTTGTAACATTGTACCTCATCTTAGTGAGGAGGCTGAAATAAGCTGTAGCTGTAAAAGATACCTTTATAATTATGTATTTGCACTGAGCTTCTACTGGCATGGCTACGCTGATGTGCTTTACCTTGCACAGACAAGCCAGTGAAGTTTCCAGTGTTGACCAGTGTACATAACCTGGCCAAGATCACACTCTGGGATGTGGTTTCTAAACTAGGTCGGCAAGACCTCGAAGGCTGTCTAGTAATCATCATTAAAGGGCTTTGCAGCCTTGGTGGGCCTTGGGGCTTGCATAGGTAGCTGGAAAAATTGGCTGGGAAAACAGCAGCCAACTTGGCCCCATGAGGAATAGTTAATAAGGCTGTGAGATGGAGAGGCACTTCTGAATAGAAGCAGGGGCTAGCTGGGGCAGACTACAGGCACAAGGGTTTGTTTCACAGACATGCACCTACCTTCTGCTTTCTGGGTAAACAGATTGCAAACAGCCTGTCTAGCCCAAGTTCCAAGGAGGGTAAAGCTTTACAGGCTAAAGTAAGGGTATATTTTAATTTTTTCTATCTTCCCTATTTTTTGAATAAGCTTTGCTTTCTTTCAGATTATTTTTTTTTCCATGAGTAAATAGTTGCATAGTTATGTCAATTGAATGAAGGACTCTGCAGCATCTCAGGAAAAACACTGACTGTAAGTAACTGAACTCTCTGGTGTGTCAGGTAGGACTGAATGCTTGGTGCTGCATACAGTAGGGTAAAGGAATGGTATAAACTAGTCATGCTTTTTTAACCCCAAGAAAGTTTTCTTACTTTTTTCCAGAATACTTCTACATTTGATCTTATATCCCTCCTGTCTTACTGGGAAAGGTATCTGGCCCCACAAACTACTCTGGAGAAAAAGGAAAAGCAAGTTATTTTCTGGTTTTATGACTACTATACAGTGTTTCAGGTAAATTTGGGAAATGATGGGCACATAAATTAATGAAATTTTTCTTAAGGGAAATTACAAGTGGAACAAGTTATCACATTTTTATGGTTTCTACATCCTTAGTCTTTAATGCCAGCTACCCTATTTCACTTTATAATTGTGCAAGTGAGTGCATCTAGGCCAATTAAGCATTTTCAGTTGCCCTCAAAAGAGTTGCAACTGCCTGCTAGAGGATGGAGATACAACATGATTTAACCTTAATCGTTTGGGTTTAAGGTTAAGAGCTGCTTTTTCAGGGCCACGACTTACCTGCATGGTTTTGAGGAAAAGACATACATGTGCTCATTGCAAAACCGTGAGGTATGCAATAGCTCAAAGCTATGTATTGCTTTGGATATGTTCAGTACTTTTATTTCTCTTTAAAATTTACAAAAACAAAGATCTGCAAGCATTGCAGAATGGGTTCAGGCTACTGTAGTCCATTTTTTTTTCAAATGCCATCACATCTTCATCCACCTACAATTCCTTTCTTATTTTCCACAAGGTTAGTCGTGGAACCTTCAGGTTTGAGGCTCCCACAAAGAGAAGTGGAACTTAATTCCCATGTGCACAGATCTTTTAAGATTAACCACAGTAGGAAAATACTTCCCCTAGCTTCAGTATTGGTCTCCAAATTCAAATGAACTGAATACCTGTACCATTATTGATGGTTTAAAAAAAAATGGTGATATTTTTGCTTGAAAGGTCCCTCTTTGCACTTACTGATACGTGTTTTTAATCAATTGTATTTACATTGTCCAGGAGTATCAACCCACTATCTGGGTCAGAGATTTACATATAAGGTGAGAGGGACCCTCACTGAAAGCATATTAGTGATGAGTGTGGGTTAAGGATTACAGGTACTTCAAATAAAACTTCAGAAAGTCTATTTGAAAATAAACAAAGTATCCATGCAAATACTTAACTTCTGGAGCACTGGGAGTGCTTTTGTAACACAAGGGACCAAGACAGATTAATTAAAGCTGAGATTTTCTCTTGTACTTCAACTCCTCTGCTTCACAGCAAGAGGAATCTAACTTCATACCTGAATGCAGTAGTAATGCAAAGGCTTGAGGCAACATTGTTAGCTAGTCACATCAACGGAATGAAGTTATACAGCTCACTTCCACCTGAGAGAAGAACTATTTTAGCAGTTCGTGCGTCGCTAACGAGACACAGATGTCGCCATCGGGCAAACAGGGGCAAGATTGTTTTGTTGTTCGTCATGCACCTCTTCCCAGGGCACAGCTGAGTGCACGTCAGAGAGGTCTCTCTTTCTCGGAGTTTCAAGCACTGCATTATTTTTTTTAGCTAGAGACCATCCTCTGCTGCAGCACTGTGAGAACTCCCTGCAAGCCCTGCAGGGATCAGAGACAAGGACAGGGTCCTTAGCTGTTTTAAACTAGCAGGATTTTGCTGGTCTCATTGAAATACAGGGGCTTTAATCAGACGAGGGCCTGGGCTGTAAAACAAAGGCACGCTGAAGCAGGAGAATGATCCACCCCAGCCCTTCTCCCACTGAAGAATCTGCTTCCTCATGTGAATGCTGCTTGCGCACAAACAAGAGCATGTGGATGCCAATCTCCACCCTCCAGTTTATTTGCAGGAGGGTACTTGTGAAGTATTTCAAGACTTCCTTATCCCAAAGACTAAATACACAGGACTGTCTCCATTCCAGGTAGCTTGAGCTGAAGGAAGAGAGATAAAATCTAAATATGGATAGCAGGAGTGTGGTTACTGTGGCAGCGCACAGGGCTCTGGTCATGCCAGTCAGGTGCCAGCATATGTCAGCAGTCTTTTAAGTGGCTAACAAAAAAGGAAAAAAAAGGAAAATTCTTGGCAAAGAGCTTCTCCCAAACAAAATCTTTAAGAGTTCCTATGTTTTTCAAAAGTTACATCTTCCAGAGAGTCATTTATTTGCCACAAAGCATTCAACTACCTCTTTCTGTCCAATTACTTCCCACATTTCAGTTTCTCTTCCTGACCTAGAAAACTTATTTACAAGATATACTTGGTTGGCTACAGATCTTCATCTGCAACATCCCTCTGCTACTTGCTCTGCTAAGCACAGCAACAGAGGCTTTTTCTTCTTATTTTTACTTTTTTTTCTGGAAAGGAAAAGTGAAACAGGCAGTGTGTTCCCATGTTTTTCCAGCAGTGGTACAAGAAGGCAATGGTGAATGTTCTCAGCACAAATCAGTTGTTGCAGGAGTAGGAAGATAGTGTTTATCACAGCTAGCTGCTGAATGTTTAAAGAGTATTATGAGTATCTGTTACATAAATGAAACAAATAACAAAATTAACATAAAAACCCTAAGGGAAAGTGATAAGTTATTGCTGTCTTAGATCCAAGTAACACAAGGAATACATTGTGTAAACTTCTGCCTCAGAGCTAGTGACTGCTTAAGAGTGCAGTACTGCTTTTTTTTTTGTCTGGTCCTTCATGTCTGTTTTTGTATTACTGGAGGATTTCTTGCTCCAGCTGAATTTAATCCTTGAATTTGTTATTTATTATGCATTTGTACAGAAGCTGAAGGTTAGAGTGGAAATAGGGACCTCTTTGTATTAAGTTCATTACAAAACGAAAGGAATAGAAAATCTTAATTTTCAGTGCTCATATTAACAGAGATTGTAGAGTCTGTCAAACAAATTTGGTCATAATAGTGTTTTGAACCTGAAGTGTGTATTTTTTTATGGTCTGTCTATTAAGAGTATTCTTTGAATACAGATGCAGTGAGGAGCTGTGCACACATGAGGTCAGGCATGTTGTCATTAAATTGTCCAGAATGATCAAGATGATTTCACAATAAGCTTAGATCACCTTGGTAGCTTAATTCAGTGTCCATCTACCTGGAATATGCTTTCTTTGGACACTGTAAAATTAGATTTAAAAACTCTTTTATTCCAGTTACTGGATGGTTTCTTCCTGCAAGAATAGATTCAACATAAATCGATGGAGTGTGGTATCACTAATTTGTAAGTAACAAAAATATCGACTTTTATAGAATTCACTGAACTTAAAACTGATGCTATCCATTTAAATTGGTACCTAGTACTTGTCACATTATGATATAGGTGTGAATATGCTTTGCCAGGATATGTATGCACAGCAGAGTAAGTACACACTTAAGTACACACCCACACATCCCCATATGCTTTGAACAGATCTAAATGGTGACTGAAGGATGAAGAAGGCTGAGCCACATAAACATTATCCACAATGGCTATTAATTTCAAGGCAAGGCAATAATTTATAAAGGTTGTTAGGAAGCAATGTAAATGCAAATGCTCTTCTAATAAGCGCTGGGAGTATTAGGTTGGGACGTGTTTGTGATTCACCATAGTGTGTTAAGCAGGGAAGAGCCTGGATGGTTTCTGTGGAAGATGGTGACAAGAGTAAAGAGGTGAAAACTGACAGGAATGTGGCGTTCAGGGACTCAGTCCAAGGAATAGCTCTAGCATGGGCTGACTTAGCAGTGCAGTAAGCAGTGCTTGGTGCTGGAGCGAGGACGAGCAATATCTGGAATAATGAATCAATAATTCATTATGGAAAAATGCTACCAGCTGTAAACTTAATTTGTAGAATAATGCCCTGCGGTAATGCCAAAAGTTATAAATATATTCATACTTTTTTTGAAACAGCTAGTACGAGCTGAAGCCAAATGCTTCAGTCATATATAATATATAATAAAGCTGACTTATAAAAAAAAAAAAAAGAAAAAGAAAAGGTTTCTGATGGCAGTCAGTGAAAATTAGGCAATTAGTATAGAATCCTAATACTGAAAATAGCACATTTAGAGTGAGAGGTCTTAATAGCAATGTTAACAACAAATTTTTTTGCATATAAATATTTTATATCTTGGTGCAGGAATAAAGTTCCTATTTCCTAAGTGTTTCATTTTCCTAGCAGAGCTGTACATATTTTATTTATCATTCTGCATGATCTATTAGATAACTTTATCATCTAGTGTTTTATGAAAAGCAGTATTATTGGATATTAATGATCATCTGGCCATCTGCCATTAATATGTATGAATTAAATTATTTTAAAGGCTTGGCCAGCTTTGAATAAATAGTAATCCTGTCTATATTTGACTTTTAGACAATTTCTACTTTTGATACTTTGGAACAATCATGTAATATTTGGGTTGTAGAAACTTCAAAAGATTAAACAACTCAATTACAGTTATTTCAGAAAGAGTAAGCTTGTATTTTCTTTTAAGAAATATATTGGTTTAAAAGCAGAACACTGAAAGGTAAGCTTGGGCTTTAATTTAAATTTCAAAGGCTATGAGTAAGAATGAAATATTTTTTTCCTTATTTGGCCTGTCATTTGCTGAAATGTATTATTAGAACTATATGTGACACCAAATATATAGATCATGAAACTCCTATGATATACATTCAACAGTTGAAATTGTTCCTATGTATATCCTACCTATATTAGTTTGTGGATGCCTATTTGGAAAGGGGTGGAGTGCATTTTTTAACCTATACATTATTCAGAAAGTGTCATCTGTCTAAAATGACACTGGCTTTAGTCTCTCTAATACCTTTGCCACTGTGTAGCAGGTGCAATTTGAGAGCCACCACAGAGCACCTCTCTGTTCTGGCAGCGTGTCCCAGGGCACACCAGGACCGAAGCACTGACTTACTGCTGTGTGCCTTGTACTGTCCCACTGAACCACAGCCTCTTCGCCTCACGTCCTGATAATGACAAGAGATGCTATTTCACTGTTTCTCTCTGTGGTTCATTTTCTGTTTAAAAACCCTCAAAATGCTGCTGCTACTGTTCTAGAAACAGCACTTAGCAGGGCTTCCCCTATGTCTCAGAATACTTTACCTAAGAGGTTTAGTTGCTACATTTGTGTCTCTTTTCACAGAAGGAGAAGCTGGGGCAGGTGTTGACATGAGATCTGGAGCCACCTTCCCAGTGGGGGTACTGGGATAGAAGACTCACAGTCACCTCCCATCATCACTTTCATTCCTGAGGGATGAGGGGCAGACCTGTACCATGGTCACAAGCACAAAGGAAGTTTGTATAGATGTTCCTGAGCTTCAGAAACACACGCTTGTCCTTCAAGAGTTCCTGCTAATTTGTTCAGTGTGTAGCAAAGGCCTCCGGCTATGCCTCCTGGGTGCTGCTGCAGTACAGCCACCTTCCCTTTTGTTTGGGCACCTTTATCAGTACAGCCAAAGGGAACACTGTGTGGACTGTGAATTCCTCTCCCAGATCATGTAAATACTTGGACGGTATGTGCTGTTGCTGCTAGTATTAATCTAACTACCTAAAGCTGGTTTGCATACATTTGTAGCTATGGCAGAAGTTTAAAGATAAATATTCCCAAATGTGGCTATGCAAATAGCGGCAAATTCTGAGTAAATGCGTGAAGTATAGCAGTCAAAAATTCTTCTGTTTATCCTTCAAGAAAAGAACAAAGGATGATTCTTCTTTTATGGCACAGGCCTGGTTCTCTTTTGTAACTTTTAGAATTTCATACATCTTATGAGTATAAAAGGATCATAAAACCTATGGTAAACATTCAAGGATTATTTTACTATGGACTGTGTTTAACCACTGATATCCTTCTATCCTACCCTCTGGATCAGGGGTGCAGAGTTGTTTTTACATACTGTGCCCATACATAAGTGATTGCTTGTTGACAAATAGACACAATAACTAGAGGATGTTGTGTAAAAAATTAACAGGCAAAACC
The DNA here is from genome assembly GCF_041296385.1 of Aphelocoma coerulescens. NCBI lineage: Eukaryota > Metazoa > Chordata > Aves > Passeriformes > Corvidae > Aphelocoma > Aphelocoma coerulescens. Next base: position 36,173,461 of record NC_091017.1, read on the forward strand.
ACCCAAACAAACAAACTCACATGCCCTTCATCATATTGTAAAAGATACTAAAAAATGGAATTGCAAATGGTAGCAATCCCAGCCATCTATAAATCCCAAAAGGTGAGAGACAGCATTCTTGGAAACGGTGCCATCCCTAAAGACAGAGCATAGAAGCTAATCTTATGCAAAAGAAGTTTTCTCCCCTTGGTAGTGGCCTTATTTGTACCTAAAATAATTAATCTTTGACTTAATATCCGACAAAATTGGCTTCTGCCCAGTCCAAAGGGGATGGCTACTCTTCTCAAGGCCAGCTCTGAAGGGGTTCACCAGGCCAATACCTCTGTTCCCCTGTAACTGTCTGCCTCCATGAATGGTTATGGAAATATCTTTTTATGGTTGCTGAGAAGGTGCCAGGAGAGAGCTGGGAGGGAGAAGGGTAATTCTGAGGGCTGGAGTTTGGCTGCATGAATCTGCTTCAGCTGCCATGCCATCTCAAGGAGATAGATGAAAACAAGTACTTACCCAGAGAAATGGAAGAAAAGAGCATCCCTGGGCTTATAACCATACTGACTGCACATAATTTACTAAACTCCCTCAAAGTGGCAATGTTTTATTTCCTACCAGGGCCGACTGGCACAAACCAAGCATTTAACTGTGGGTGACTAATTACAGATGTCATGGATTAAAAGCCATGTGGCTCAGTCAAGTGCAAGCTTTTCAAAGTGTGAGCATCTTCTTAAAAATGTGGTTTAGCAAATGAAAAAAATGGTCACAGAACTGCTGAATTTGTTTTCTTAGCATTTCAGTAACTGTTTGACCTGACCATTTCAAATTACCACTTGAAAGAAATGGACATATTCAGGAGCGCAGATACTCGTTATTTCTAAGGCAAAATACTTCTCTAAAATGACATGGTGATCAGTTGTAGCTATCCAAAAGGATATTGTGCTGAGCTGTCATGTTTCGCGTTGCAGCCTTCTCGTATTGTTGAAATATCAACACTATAGGTACTGCATGTATATACTTAACTCTTGGTTTCCTGGTGTAAGATGGGTAGGAAACCTGTTTAATGTATTAACAAGACCAGAAAAACACCCTCCTTCAGGAAAAAAAAAAATCCATTGTAAATATGGATAAGGCTACATAATGTAGCCTGAAGAGTAACCAATAAGCAAAATGAATGACATGTTCTGGTATATATGTGTATTTTAAATCATGCTGATTTTTTGTTGAAGCTGGTAAACAGGAAGAGAGTGAGACTTAAGAGAAAATGGAAGTTGCAAAAACCTTTGCCACTGTAAATTATATTTTGTTGAACACTTGTAGTGAAAAATAGGGGTTTCTGGTGATAACTGGATGTTTTCTCTGAATCATGATGATTATTTACTGAGTTATTTTTTATTTTTTCTATTCAGAAATAACTAGACTAATTTCAGCAAGAGAAAAAACCCCAGCATAAAGGATAGGCTAGTATCCACCATGGAGGATATGAATAATCAGAAACATTTGCATTATACAAATACGTTGCTTACAGACACTAAAAAAGGTGTTAACACAACACATCCTTAAATATTATTGAGAAATTGTTGAGTATATTTGTACATAGTTCTCTATGTACAATTCTCTTGTTTCATTCATTCCCATTTATAACAATTCATGCAGCGTGTGATGGGCCTTTGACACAGACCTATAACCATCGAGATTTGTGACACTGATCAGAATACAATGAGAGACCCCAGATCTCACCCACTGAAGTGAAATATCCCTATAAATCACAGGTATTGTGTCTGTGTTACCAGACAGCACAGCAAAAAATTAACCAGAGCAAAACACTCGACTCAACGCTGTTACAGCTAATAGGTCTGAAATGAAAGATAATTGCATATTAAAATACAGTGGGTAGCTCTGTTTTGATGTAGAGATATAAAGATGTCAGCCAAGCTAGACTGCAGCAGCAGGGAATGGGTGCCCTGAAGTGATTGAGGAGTGAAGCCCAAGAGAGCATTCCTCACATTCCTGTGGCACTCCTCCTATACATATGCCCCACAAGAAAAGGGAATTCCAGCACTCCGGATTGGTATACAGAGCTTTGGAAAAGCTGGCACTTTTCTATAGCTGCAGGCTTGATTAATTTGAAGAAATTATTATCAGCTCTGGATGATGAACATGAGGCATATTTAAACTGTTATTTTTTAGGGCAAAGGACGTGACATTACCAATCTGTTACAAAAAAAACCCCCACCAAAACATCCCCCATAAGGACTTCTAGTAAGCACCAACCAGCAAGATGTAGAGAATGTGGAGCACTCCCTAGTATTTTCCCAAGATCTGCCCAGAATAATTGGTATTACTGCAAAAATATTTTGCTGACACATACGAGTGGGATTAGCCCAAAGAGCTATCTTTGTTAATGAGCCATATCTAGAAATTCAGTAGGTTTAGTAGATTACTGTCTGAAGACACAGCATTTTTGAGAGCCACTTATGTCTAAAAGTGTAACATTTTTTCTCCTGGGACTAGCAGTGAATGTTTTGTAAGGAAAAGATGGTTATCCCTGGGAATTTTCACAAATAAAAAAATCAAATAAAGATGACACTACCTTACTTGGAATTGAAATGTGACTGCTAGTGACTGGGAATGAAACAGATTTATTAGTGTTGACATTATTTACATTGCGTGATCCGTATCAGCGAAGGGTACACATCACTTGTGAAAGCAAATACATTAATAGTATTACCCCGTGGTTAATGGCACGTTAATAATACTTCCACGATTCGCGTTTGTCAGGCTGCTGCTGAGACGTGCTTGGTGTCGTGGTAAACAAAGAAAATCAGCCATGTTGCGAGACCCTTTATTCTTTAAAAACTCAAGTTCACGTGAGAAGAATCCGCCGCTAGATAACCGCCGGAATAGTGATAAATTAACGATTTCACACCCTCCCCTTCCTCGTTTTTACCCCACACAGCAACGACAGAGGGGACAGCCGGCTGATACGGATTACTTTTGAGAAGCGTGACAACAGGTGGCCTCCCCAAAGTCACTAGATCCAGCAGATCAAGTCTTTATTTATTTTTTTTTCTAGCGTCCAGCTAGAAAAAAAAAAAATGCCCATCACCATTATCCATCCACAGGGAGCATCGCCGAAGCTGTGCTGATGCGCGTCCCTCGGGACCATGGCGGCAGCCGGTCGGACATCTTTTCTTGTGGTTAAACCCGTCAAGGATGCGTTCCCAGGGGGAGGATGCTGAGGCACTGCTGCCGGAGGGGACCCCGCCGGTCGCGACCCCCGGCGACCCGCCCCCCCCCTTCCCTCCCCCTTCCCGCCTCGGCCCGCCCCCCGCCGCTCCGCCTCCCCGAGCCGGCAACTTCCCCGTCGCCGAGGCGGGCGCGGAGCCCACCATCAGCCCGGATGGGAGGAGGAGGAAGAGGAGGGAGGAGGCGACGACGGTGCCCGGGGGGATGCGGCGGAGCGGGCCAGCGGGAGGCGTAGAGCCGGGTCGAGAGGGAGCGCCGAGCCCTTGTCGCCGCCGCTGCCACCGGCGGGGCTCGGCCGCCGCCTCCAGCTCCGGGCGGCGGCGCTGCTGAGCCCGCGGTGCCTGCGCGCCGCGCCGCCTCCCCGCTCCTCGCCCAGCGCTCCGGCCGCGCAGCGCCAGGCCGCGGCCGCCCTCCCCCAGCGCCTCCCGGGCGGCGGCGGGAGGCAGCCGGGGCGCGATGGCGTCCTACGTGGATAACAGCTTCCGCCAGGCGGTGATGAAGAACCCGGCGGAGCGGAGCCCCCAGGTAGGCGCCCCTTCCCCGCGGACCCGCACACGGCACGGGGGGGCCGCCCCGCTGCCCCCGCCCGCCGCAGCCCGGCAGCCCCACGGCCCCGCTCCGGGGAGCGCGACCCCCCCTCCCAGCCCGCTCCAGGCTCCCCAGCGCCGAATTCCCGGTCGGCAGCTCCCGGGAAGGGAAGACGCGCATTAGCGCGACAACTTTCCTCCTACTCCCTAATTTTGGGGGAAGGAGAGGAGAAACGCCAGCTGGGTTTGTTTTGGAGGTTGCTTCCGGTAAAAAGAAAAATGAACTTAAGAGTATAATTTTTCGGTGGTGTGTTTTGTCTTTTTTTCCTTTTTTTTTTTTTTTTTTTTTTTTTTTTTTTTTTTTTGTGTGTGTGTGTGAGAGAGAGAGAGTGTGTGCGTGTTTTGTTATTGCCCCGGAGTACGGGTGGCTCTGGATTTGAATTCAATCCCTACTTTTACATAGCTGGCTGGAGCTGGCAACGCTGTTTCATAATGTAGGGGCTGAGGTCAGTGGTATTCTTGGCAAGTCCTTGCTCTCCAAAGTAGGGTGAAATCCTTACACAATGGCACCAGGCAGGAATTTTTTAGATACCTGCGCCGGGCTCCTGGAGCCGTCTTTGTCAGAGGAGTGTGTGAGTTGAAGCTGTTTGTAAGCGTAGTTGCGCTTAGAGAGGCTGAGAAAGGTTAAGCTGGGGACTGGAGTGCGTACAGAAACATTTTGACTTAACATGACCTGAAAAACAACTAAACTGAATGAGTTCCTTCTGCTCCCGAACGGTTGCTGCAGTGGCTGTTGCTGCCAACTGTCTAAAGACTAATAAGCTTTACACTGATCCCCACATCAAGCCGCGGTTCAATAGCTAATGATACAAGGAGTTACTTTGCTTGGAGTTGTAATGCCATCTGTCCTATTTTCTAAAGGCTTGTCCTGCCTTCTGAGCAGTCCCTGTATTCGGGTTTTGGGGAAGAGATGCTGTTACTGATTGTTTTGGCAGGCATCTGACTGGCTGATGATGATTTCAAATTGGGGCAAAGAGGAAACCTTGACTTTCGGTCAGCACCCAGAAGTCATTCCTCCTACTATAGATACGTCATTGTGGTAATGTTATTTTTATCCCCATGCTCATGGCATATGTGTGAGAGAATAAAACTTCTCATGGAAAAACATACTGACTGCATAGGCGTAGTATGTGGCATGCTTTTTTGACAACTCTATTTTTTTTATTTTATAAAAAAAAAGGAAGCTGCTTCTGGAACATGTTTTTGTGGTGCTAAACTTGTTTCTCTGTCCTTGTTTGACCTTTTCCAAATGTCTGTTTGCCTTCAGTGCTGGACCCAGCCCTTCAGTGTGTTGTGAAAGCTGAAGGAGGCTGAGTGCTCTCTCCTGGGGAAGACACTCTCTGCAAACTTGTAGCGAGGTCACTTGCATTGGTAGAAGCGTAGATTCCAGCCAGGGGAGCCTACCAGCAGTATCCAGTCTCAGGACGTGGTTGTCGAAGCACGATGGGGTGTTCAGGTGGAGTGATGCTGGCAGATGCTCAGAAACCAGTGGGTCAGGCTGTGGGGCCACCAGGCTGGGCTTGGGGGATGACGCTTCCCCTGTGGCATCATCTGTGCCATGTGAACTGTTAAACTTTCTCATGTCCTTGCCAGTTGGCCTTGCTGTCTAGAAGGGATAGTAAAGAAACACAAAAAGGCGGAAAGCAAGAAGTGACGCAGTGAAGAATCCAGCCCGAATGCAGGGACAAAGCCCATGTGAAGGGCACGGAGCAGAGAGCTAAATTGGGAACACCAGGGCTGCGTTAATGCTGTAAAACTTCCCGAATCAGCACACTGGCAGCCTGCTGTGGCAATCGCCACAAGGAAAAAAGCCCACCCTTAAATCCATGAAACCGACACTGGCCCAAAATAATCCACAAATAAGACCAAATTTGTGGGAAATACAGTGTATTGTTAGCACTGGAAATACTTGAAACTGGTGGTCAGACGTGCCCTCCTGTTGCTGCTGGGGAGACTGGGCTTGCAGCAGAAAACTTGGTTGGCATTTTTGTAAATGGCTTGTGTTGAATTGTGTGTGTTAGTTTGTGGGGTTTTTTTTGTAATGTTGGTTCTCTGTTCAGGAAGTTTGATTTTATTTTACAACAGTATTGGAATTTGAAAGAAATATGCATATGCATATCATCTTTCATCATTAAGTGAAAAGGAAAAAAATATGTAGAAAGGTACAAAGACCTTGTTTTTCCTTCTTCCCTTAAAGTAACTTTTTATTGTCTCTTTACTTGTATTTTCCTGTCCTTGCTATGTTATCTCCAAAAGATAGCTACTTAATTTGGCTTTTGAGAAGTCATAAGGCTTCTTTAAAGTTGAGAGAGGGTTGAAAAGAGAAAATATATTTATCATATTCATGTCAGTACAGGAAATAGCAAGAGAAGTATGTTAGTAGTGTATTTGCTTCTTACTTATGTTAGCAAACTCTTTGGGGCTCAACTTCTCCCAAATCACGATGAGGTAAATAGCTGTTTGACATTACTGTTCACCCTGGATTGCCAGGGTGCAAATTTGGCACCATGCCTTCACTGCAGGCTCAGAGGAGAGGAGTGACAGAATGATAGCCAGTAGGTACAACTTTGAGGAGTAAGTCTGATAAACAGTGTTGGAGAAAGCAAACTTAACTTGGTAGTGCAAAAATCTCTTGGTAATTTTGGACTGGATTGATTTTCTTTTTTCTTTGAGGTGAACAGTGTATTCTGCAATTGCTTTTGTAAATTCATAACTTTATATGTATCCTCCTTTACAGGGTTTTCTGAATTTTGTGAATCACAACTCAATATTCTGTTGGCTAAATAAAAAATAAAAAAGAATATATATGTGGCCTGTACTTTAACATGCCTGTTGTGTAACTCTCTTCTTTAATTGCTGTATTAAACTATTCATTTTCTCTTTGAAGACGTGAACTAGGAAGTTAATTTAACTACTTTGGGGAATCTAACTTTTAAATGTTCATAAATTACAAATGGTTTTATGCCCTTAAGCTGTGAGTAATAGCAATCTATTTTTTTCTCTCCTAAGGTCCTCTTGCATGGACTGTTACAGCTTTAAGTCTTTGCAAAACAAATTTTTTCTGGCATCACAGGCCATTTTAGAAAGCATGCAGCTTTATACTGGTGTAGCTTGGCCTGAAAAAATAGGGCTGCTTTTGTTTTCAAACAAGAGAAACTGAGCCCTAATCTTTCTTTATCCTAACAACACATTTGCATGGCGTGGTATGTGAATAGCTAGTTACTTCAGAAACCCTGCATACTGCTCACTGTTTTCATGCCACTTAGTGATGTCTGCAGCAAGAAGTTTTTTGAATGTGTGCCTTATGTATGTTAGATGCCTAAGGTTTGCTTCTGGAAGCTGCCGGTGTGGTACGTGAAGGCAGTTCAGTACAGCAGTAACGAAGAGCAGAGATGTAACAGCATCGGACCACATCTTCAGGGCAGAGGGGAGAACTGTACAGTAGCCCTTAGTTTGATACTAATGTGTAATTTAATGTCAGAAGACATCTAAACAGGATGCTGTTGTTAAGCAGATACTCCCTTCTTGAACAGCTGAGAGGAACAATGGTTTAATTATAGGATGTACCTATGCTTTTTCCAAGCAAACTTTCAGCTTGTTCCCCAGTTGTGTTATTTTTATACTTGTAACCAGTGATAGCATGATTGTGTGCAATCTTCAGATAAGCCAGAAATGAACATTTCCTTCTTGCAATAGTGATCTCGTAACAAATAAGTACAAGGCTGTGTAGTTTAATGAGATCAGAGAAACTAAGAGTTTTATATGTGAGTCTAGCAAAAGAACATTTAGTCTTTAAATTCAGGCTGATCGTGCATCTGTATATCAAATACACTAGAAGACTAAAATGATCTTTTTCAAAAGAGCTTATTTGGGATTTCTTTCATTTGAAAAACAAAACTATTTTGGAGCTTGAGTTTTGCTTTCAGATTTTCTTCACTGTCAGCATGCTACCTACCATGTTGCCATCTTTTTGAGGTGAGCATTTACAGAGGAGGATAACTGCTGTTACCAGGCTGCTAACAGCAGTATAATGCTGAGAACTGATTCTGTTGCTAAATTCTTCTGCTGGTTCTTGGTAGCCCTGAGAAGCAAAGGAGTGTGACAGCTGATGCCTGGTATTTGGCTGTATTGCATTGGTGTAGTGCTCTTTCCACAATGCATCTCAGGGCTTTGTAATGTGGTTATTCAGGAATAGCCTTGCTTTGCAAGGTTTGACATTCTGTTTCTTTCCAGGGAGCCCATTTGCCCAACAAAATTAGATTCCTAGCTGTGCTTCCCATGGTGGTGTTCAGGCTTTCTGCTGACTGCAGTGACTAACTCTGAAGTGGGGTCATGAGCCTGTTATGTTTTGTGTTAACGTTGGGACTGCTGTAAGTAATGCAGCTTAATAAAGAAGAGTTGTTGCTGGTTCTTGACTGGGGCCTTTCTTGCTCAGCAGTGGGCTTCGGGTAGAATTGCCATCATAAAGTCAGCTGTAAGGGTAGTGGGTCTGAGCAAAAAAAAAAACCCAAACCCTCTAGATGCTGTAGGGTTTTGGAAACTTGTTCAAAATAGCTCCCCTGAATGTGTCTGAAAAACTGTAAGTTAAGTGATGTCTTGTGGTGTCTCATGGGCTGTAAGTAGGGGAGGTGGATACAGATGAAAAAGTTAAAATAGACATGTATATCTAGATACCTTTAACCATAGGGATTTTTCCTGCTGGGTTTTAGCACTTAACTGGGAGCATTAAAAACCAAAGGAACTGTTGGGAAAAAGTGAGACCTTTACCTGACAAAGCAAATAATGTATTTATTTGGTACAGAAATAATACCAGAGAATGTATTTCGGAAATAAGTGTACATTTTTTTTTCTCTTAATGTTTTTCTCAAGCTAGTATTAGTATGCAGCATTATTTCATGCCCAACAAACTTACTTGTATGAATATATCTTTTTGTGGCTGATAAGTTAAGCTGAAAATCCTTGCATAGCTCAGATTTTCTTGTGAACTTTCTAATCTCAGTCTGTCGTAACAGCCCTGGAATGTTTGATTCTGAACTTCCACTGTCAATTTTCATGTCATTTTCAAAACTAAGGGTATGTACTGCAATGGGCTGCTTAGTATCCTGCTTGTTTTGAAAGAGAGTATGTTTATTTCCCAGTCTTTCTAATGGGGGGAGGTGTGTTCATTTCCCCATAGCCGTTCATATCTTCATGGCCAAGAGCTATGAGGATGGCAATAGTATTGAATTTTTAATTTCTTTTGCAGTAGTTCTCCCCTGTCAGAGGGCTAGTACCTTCTGCATTTGTAGATTTCTGTATCTTTTAATGATACGAGTTTTGCCAACACTTGCTAAGACCTCGGTATGATCAGGAAGCCTTCACCTATAGCACAGAAATAGCTGAGTTGAAGCCTTATCCTAAACACTTGTGTGCTTTCTCATTACATCAGCAGATTGTAGCTCGGTTAGCTGTATGTATCCAAGCCAGTTTGAAACTGGGAAAGTGAGGGTTTAACTGTAGCGCCGATAAGCTCTGTGTAATTTCCTACTTGATTAATTATCTGTTTGGTAGAGTTTGCTTTTGATTTCTGCCCTGCGGTGGCTGCAGAAGTGTTTGCCCTGGGTTCGGGCTGACTATGTTCCTGTGAGCATGTTTTTGTCAGCCTCTGTGGACACAGTCTCTTTCCTGCACTTAAAAACTCGGAGCCTTTCTGTGGCATTCTTGCCTAGGAAATTTACTGAAATGAGCAGTGCTGGGCCCAAAGCCCAGGGATTTTCTACTCAGTCCAAGGTTGTTTTGTCCACTTGCCTCCTGAGGTGCTGTTCAGACATCAGAGCGTGTGTCTGTACCCTCCGTGATGCCAAAGGGCCGGCACCCTCTCACCCATCCTCACCCACCCCACTGGTGGGTCGGGTGTAGCCAGTGTGCTGCAGGGGAGGCTTTGGTGGAGGGGGATTATTGTAAAGCAAGACTGACTGCTGTGGGTAGGCTTGCTCTCCTGCCAAAACTAGTAATGAGCAAAATCATCTGTTGGACTTCTGAGACCGAAAGGACTGATAGCTCTTTCATGTCTTGGGTGTAAAAGTTTAGGTCAGCAAAAGTAAAGGACACACAAGCATTTTCCCAAGATCGTGTTTTGCTTTAGTAAGAGGTTGGAGTCTCCTGTGGGTTATCCATTAATTAATGGAGAACCCTTGGTACCTGGAAAAAAAAAGATAATTTAAATGTAACTTTTAAAGGTGATTAATTTAATTTATGCTTATTACAATATAATTTTTTGAGAAGAAATTGTTTCTTGAAATCTGTTGTTCTACAAAGCCTGTACGCTTAAAAGTTTTTAAAGTCTATGCTTATGCAAATTACTGAGTAGTAACTACTTGTAGCAGCTATTCATTCTGTTGAATTACTGATCTGATTTTAATATTTTTTTCTCTAAATCGGAAAGTTGCTACTTAATCTGTTAGCATGTTTCAAGACACTATATGTACACTGAGCAGTCATTGTAAGAACTTTGACTTCCTCATTGAGGATTTTTTGTATCCTCATGAGAAAATATATTTTGGCTTGTGTTTTGGGAACTTTCCCACAGTAGGAGATCTAATTTTTGCAAGGTATTGTTTGGGAATTCAAAAGGAGCACTGGCAGAAAGATAGCTCCACAAAGATGCTTTGTGAAGGGCAGCTGAGCCTGCGCGCCTTGTTTGCTGCAGCCAGTGTTGCAGATTTAATTTGCTGGGTATATTTTGCATGAAGGGGTGTATTTGAATAAGTCTCGAAATGGAAGTGGTGCTCTGCTTCCCTTTTTCTGAAGTTGGTGAAGTTGACCACTTTTCTTGAAAAGGGAGAGAGAGGAACCCTACTGCAGTGCTTTTCTTACAGCTTTGTTTGCAGTTAAAATTAGCTGTTTGTTCTCTCCGGGTATCTCTGTTACGCCCATAGAGCTGTAGATGTGTTTCTTTGTGTGTCTCTGTCTTGTCTGACCTGAGTAAGAGTAATTAAATATTTGATTTAGAGCAGTTCTAAGGAATTCCAGTCAACAACAAAGAGCAGCATGTGTATCATTACCTGAGCAAAACACTGAAGGAATAAGAAAAGATTAAAATATTTCAATGCTTTTAGAGGGAGGGGAAAAGAAGGCATGAGCTGGCTTTTCAGCACTGATAAAAATCGAAGGAATATTCTGATATAACTGTTTCTGTGGACAGCATGATTTTCCTCTTATTTGTGTGTATTCAGATAAAAATGATCAACACAATGAAACTGCATCTGGTATCAGTGTAAATTACCTGGGAATGGGTATTAAGTTTCATGGGAGACGCATTTGTGGAGCATGCCTGTTGTTGACTGTCTTTACCAGGCTATTTGTTTCTGTTTGCTTGCTTTTTGTGTGTCTTAAAATAAACTTTGCTTAATAAATAAAAACTGTTATTACATAGTTATTTTGGGTTTCTAAAAGGGAAGGAGGTTCCTGTTCCCAGTGGATTGTTTAGTAGTTTGTATTGTTTTGGGTTGGTTTATTGTTTTGGTTTTTTTTGTTTGTTTGTTGTTTTTTTTTTAGTTTATATTTGCAGTTCTGTATTTTTAGGGATGCTGGTCTCCCATCTTTATTTTACTTTTACTATAGTTGGGAAAAAATACTGATATAGGCTTTTCCATCTGAAATGAGTCATTCACACCTTTTGCCCTGTTACGCGAAAAATAACTCAAAACTTAGAGGGGTGAGAAAAAATGTTACACAAATGTGGTTTGTAATCAGTTGATGGGAAAACGGGGCTGTACCACCAGTATCTGCTTGAGGTTTGACTTGCTGAAGCCAAAGGCTAAATCTTTTGTGGTACATCATATTTCTTTAGCAGCAAAGCTAGTTGTAGTGGGTTGATGCTGGCTGGATGCCAGGCACCCACCACAGCCACTCACTCACTTTGTTTCCCATGCTGATGTTCCCTGCTGTTTCATTCCTGCCCATCCAACTGTTTGTGAGGCTACAATATACACAGGATAGGTGGTACAATCTTCTTAGCTGAACAGAAGAAAAGGAGCTTACTTTTGAGAGATACTGTATTAGGGTTTTTGCTTTCTAAAATTTAAGTGACTCAGTCTGGTTTAGATTGGGGCTTCAGATGTTTGTGTTGGTGCAGCTGAAGGTGTGAAGACCTATGACACAAGAGATTGAAAATAAATGCTTATGGTTGTGTGCAGGAACCTCTGAAATAGTATAACCTCTCCCAGAGAGTATATGGTGCTCCATTTTCAAACACTATCTAGAAGTATAAAAAAAAATAAACTGGATGTAATATTATGACACTATTTATTCTTGATGATTTCCTAAAATGAGAAATTTTTTTTAACTTACAGCTCATGTGTGCGAGATGCTTCTTGAGAGAGGTCTTCCATTTTTGTTTGTTCTGAGGATTAATAACATCAAAGGAAACTTTTGTAGGAAGTCTCTTGCTCTAAGCTTTTTTCCCAATGGAATATAGCAATGGTAAGAAGCCCGGGTAGTAATGCTACCTTCGCTTTCACTGAATGAGATGGAAGAGATGCTAAGGCCTGGGGTTTTTTTTTTTTTTTTTTTGTATTGTTATGCTGAATCTTGTCTGTATTTACATTGGTTTGTTGTATGGTACCTGAAAATTGGATGCTGGTGGGCTCTCTTCCTGGGGGCAAAACAAAGAAGTGGCGCTTAATTTTATTGGCATGTGAGTTAAGAGGTTTACACATTTTTCCATTTGGTATGTGAAGTCTGTTGGGACATAGCTAAAATACATACCCTCTGTTGTTTTTGTTTTGACTTTGAGGTAAGTGCTTAATCTTGTCAGGAAACCTCGGCCGCACAGAACATTTCCTCAAAATACATGACCTTGCAGAAATCAGTTACACATTGTGTTATGTGAGTAGCCAGCGCTCATTTGAATGGTTCTGTGGAGTTTTGCTATTTGTCAAATGACATGTCAAAGTATACAGCATACATGGTAGTAAATATTTAGATACATTTTGAACAGAGAGAGAGAGAGAGGCTTTTCTGTGCAGTATTACAGACTACTTCTGTCCCTTGCCAGTGGTGCTGTGGGTGTTCAAAGTGACTTCCCTCGCCAGTGCTGTAGGACAGGCAGGCACTGCCAGAACACAGCACCCCATCACTGACTTCTACTTGGGTGCAGTAGCTCAGGCAGTTTTTGAAGGTGCCATGGCTATAGTAACAAAAAAGATGGACTTTGGTTTAAATAGGGATGTCAATATTTCAAAGTTGCGGTATTGTATTTTGTTTATGTATGATGGCACTTCATGTTGAAATAGCTTTGAACTTTATATGCTACCAACTGCAAAACTGAAATTTAGTTGTTCTTATTGCTTGATCTCAACCTGTGATTTTTACCTTTTGTGTCTCCAGTTTCCCTTTCCATCCTGCCACAGGGGAAGGGAAGGGGAGAGTGAGTGAGTGCCATGTGCTTTGGAATGTTTCCATGAGAACGCTAAATTGGGGAATATAGGAGTTTTGCCTGTGGAATTCTTTGTCAGCTGTGGAGGAACCACAGTCTCCAAAAAGAGTGAAAAACCAGAAGAAAAAGGCAGGTGCTGGGTGCTGCTGAAGCAGAATGTGTGCAAAGGTGTGTAATGTGGTTGGGGTTTTATCCCAGTTGCTGAATTCTTAACAAGATGCTGAAAGCTGAAGTGATGTAGTTGTTCTTGATGCATTTTGTGATTTCCTGTTGAGGGTGGCTGATGACCGGCAGTTTTGCCAATGAAGGCAGTAAGCGGCCCATCAATTGAAAGAAATCTTAAGAAAAACAGTAAGTGGGAGTGAAGTTCATGGATGATGCTCTATCTGAGTATGAAACAAGAAGTAAGATTTTGCACTGGTTAGTGATGAGTGGTGTTCAGGTGGTGTCTCCCTCTAAACTCGGTTAGCGCAGTAACTAAGCAGCTTGAATGTATCCGCTGCTGAGGAGCTGGTGTGCAGATGGTAAACACTCCCAGTGAGGCAGTTTTCACTCTGGAGTTACAGGAGAGTAGTTGTGAGGGTCTCAGTCTGAGTTGCATTTTGTGTTTTCTGTTGATCCTGTGGTACACGTGGCTACATAGTGCATCAGATTTATTGGGGGTCTTCAGTGGGTTTGTTACAAATTTGTACAAAGCACAGAAGGTCGGACCTGTGTGTGAATGGCCCTCAGTGGTCTGATCTGAAGACTGAAGTATTTCACATGTGCCATAGATTTGGAAACACAAGTACCTCGGCCAGCTACATGCTGACCAGGAACAGGCGCTTGCTGGAACGAGGGTAATTGGGTTTCCATCCTTGTCACGGCTTCTCTGTTACTGCTGAAAGCTGCTAATTAGCGCCAATGCCTTGTTTTAATTCAAGATGACTTAGTTGGAAGATGCCAACTCCTTGGTTGTAGGCCACGGAGCAACTATCAGATGGCAGCACAATTCCGGCTCAGCTGTTAAAAATGGCTTAGGTAACAGTGCCAAGGGAAGGATGATAGTTGTAGCTGTGTTGTAGGTGTTTGCCAAGGTGGAAGAGAGGAGGAGAATGTTCCATGTCTGCTGTATTTTAGACAGTCATCTATTTTATTGCTATTAGCTTGTATTTTATCAGATTGAATATTGATGGATAGCTGGTCTCCACTAGTCCTAAATCCTCTTTAAGACACTTGTAAACTCTTTAATTTAAGATGACTTTTAGAGGAATATCACTTTCGTAGGTAAAAAAACTTCTAGCTTGTGGGATATTGCTGGAAAATGTGATTGATGCATGCATGATAAGACGGTGTAGAAATGCTCTGTTAGCTTTGTAAAATGGTTCTAAGAAGCCAAAGCAAAGAAAATTGAGTTTTGGGATAGGTTACTTATTTTTGAAGTATGTTTCTGAGTGCCCAGGCAAGTTATGAGTCCTTCTCCCTTCTCATACTCATTCTTTGTATCTAGCCTTGTGTTATGGTTTAATCTCTGTTTTATTAATTTGATGTCCTGTAGCTTCTCCCTTTCCAAGCCGCTGCTGAAGTGCTTTTTGAATTTTGTGCCTCAGTCATCACTTCGGGTATTTTTTCTTACTAGGTGAACACTTAGAGTGGGGTGATTTGGCTAATAATTTATTTCACATTTTTTTATTTCTGAGTGGAAAAGAAACTCCCCTTTATTTATAAATTGCAATACAGTGTACCTTATACAAGTTATTTTTCACTTCTGAAACAGAATGTACAAATACTTCAAGTCTGCCATCATCAGAATTGTCGTATGTCAGATTCCTACCTTGACCAGATTGATAAACAAACACTGCTGTTTAAGGTCTAATGTTCTTAAGTGAATGAATATTTTATGTGAATTTAAAAGTGAAGAGAAAATAATGGCACTTTCTTACAATCCATCTTGGCGTGATAGTAAACGAGCATTTAGCCATGACGAAAGTAACACAGTTTATAGTGACACAACCTACATAAATCCAGTTGGATTTGCTGTTGACATTGGCCCACGTTCCAGCAGGCGAGTTACCTTACATTTCTTTTGAACAAAGGAGGTCTGTCTGAAACAGGTGTTCTAATGGTCACCCCGGCCTTCATAAATAGCTTTTAGGTGAAGTATGACTTCTGTTAACCATGAGTAACTTCACAAGGCACCTTGGTTTATTGTGTGAGGTTTCCATTTTATATTTAAAAAAAACCGCCATGGCCACAGCTTTGGGGTGTTTGGTGCTTCAGAAGTCACTGTTTATTTTTAGAGAACACTTATCACAATTTGTCAGCCAAATATTGACCTGCCCTTCTGCTATTAGATAGCTGCTGAAATGCTATTCTCAAGATAACTTTACCTACTCTGGTTGTTCCAGGGTAATCTGAGTTTCAAAAGGAAATAATCTAAAACTTGCCAACTCTGCAAAACACATAAAATAGTAGAAGACAATCTTATTAAGTTTTGCAACCATATCATAATGTGTTAAACTCAATGTGACAAAATGGTTTTGAGTCTGTGGTAAGTTGCCTGAGTGTGTTGAAAGGTTTGAATGTTACTTATGAACACTAGTGAAGAATATTTCTAAATTGGTTGTAAAGTGAGCCAGGAGATAATGAAGAAATAGCTGGGCCAGTCTCTAGGCTGGTAAGACATGGCTACTTGCACACTGTGCATTGCTTTAGGGAAGCCGTGTCAGAGTTTCTTTTAAGGAGAAAGGAAAGTTCTGCTTTAAACAAATGACATTTGATATCTTACTTGATTTCTTTTCCTGTTTCTTCTATTTATAGATGTCTTCAGTTTGGGATTTATCTGAAAGCTAAGGTCAGGAAGTGCCTTCCTCCAAAAATGCTACTTGTTGTGGTTTTCTGGCATGTCCTCTCCCCTCTCCTTCCCAAAGGGAACTGTACAGAAAGTATTTTTCCACAATGAAACACAGATCCTCAGCTCTGCAGTATCATACTGTGACTCTGGCATACACTGGTTCACCTCCAAAAGCGAAACTTTAAAAAATCATCTCTTGGTGTCCACAACAGTTATGTGACTGATTAAACTGCAGAAGACAGTAACCACTTCAGTTTCAATTATTTCTCATTTTAATAGAAGCTACATGTGGAATGGGCTGTGGAGACAGAAGAACATAAGCTGTATCCTATTTGGTAGGACCTATTTCCCATGTAGATTTTCAGATGACCTTAATGACTTTGTTTTGCATAGGGATACATTTATATGTGGGGGAGATGCTCATCCCTTCCATGCTTCTACTGACCATGTAAGGTCATGGAGGATCTTAAATATGAAGGGTCTCTCCCACCTTGGAGGTCATGAAAATAGCAAACAAATGATCATTAAACACATACTTTTTTTTGTGAGTTCTGGTGTATGAAAGAGGTTCTCCCCATTGTACAAACAAAAGGCTTAACCACTTAAACTGTCCTCTGAGAGAGTACAGCAATCCTGAGGGCAGCAAAAATGTGGGAGTGAAAAGGCTTTTGACTAAATAACTGGTTTTTTCATAGTCAGGGTTCAGTGAAAGGTCTTAAATTCAAGATTGATTTCTCACAAACAGCCCTGTTTAGTCATTCAAGTTTGCACTGTTGTTTATGCGGCAGTAGAACTGAACTTGTATGCACTGTAATGTACATCTGAGGAATAACTACTGCTATAAGAAATTTAAAATGAAGTTATATTTGAAGACATGGTTCAAGTCTTTAACTAAACAAGGGTCATGCACCCAGGTCTTCTTGTGATGTTCCCCTTTCTAAAATTTATTTAAACCTATATTACTTACTGAAACCTCTGATTGCAAGTAACTCCTCTTTTTTGGAATATGGATTTGACAGTATGTTATATATTCTGTAATGACTATTTTGTCATTTGACTTTGTTTTATGTTGTTTTGTACTTCCATATGCAGTAAACTATATTTAGAATTAGGACTGTCAGCAGTAGTTGAACATTTTAACTTCATATTTGTGTATCTGGTTTTGGCATAACTTGTTATAATGGACCTGATTAGTGTTTAGTACTTTGCATTTGGTTTTAGGAGTCGTTGCAATGTGTTGTCTTGAGCAGGTTTCAGGAAAAAAAAACCGGTAGGTTTAATTGTCACTCATCCTCAGTGTGCAGTGCCAGTTGAAAGAGGCTTATGAAACCAGCTCTGTATGTCTGGAAGTTTTCTTAGCTGTTGACATTCAAAGTACTGAACAGAATGCTCTAAATTTATTCTACAAAGTAGTGTGTTATTTCTTAAGAAACATTCACAAAAAATATTTTTCTGTATTGATCATCTTTTTAATTTTTCTGGTGCCCCGATAATTGAGATATCAGTTTTTAATTCTGTATTTAACTAGCAGGCGGGGTAAAACTCATTTGAGTCCTAGTGCTCAGAGGTTTTATGAACTAGTGGACCTGTTCCTTTTTTCTTGTCCAAAATATTCCATAGACTCTGCAGACAGAGAGCAACTTTTTGTTTTTGCAACTTTTCTGCTGCTTTCAAGTAGCCACCATAATAATTAGGCTGCTTTCCCATTTTTGTTGTATTCCTAATGCTAACAGTTTAAAATAACAGGGACCTACAGTTATGACAAAACCCCCCCTTAGCGGGGGGGGTAAGCATCTTTTCAGGTGCTTTGCTGTCTGTTGAAAGTTGGCTTTGAAACCACTGGAACTTAGTTGAATGTTAAAATGAGTGATTTTGTGTTCCATTTAATGAGTGGATGTGGTAGCTTTAAAGTAGGACAAGAGGCTACGTCCTGTGTGCTGGAGATGATCCTTTTTGCATCTGCTACTTGGTTTCTTAGTTTACTATCTGCTGTCTGAAACATCAGAATGGACATTTGTCTTTCAAGATGGATGTGTGGGTTTGTATTTTTTTTTTTTTCAGAAAAAAGTGACAAAATAGTGTCTGTAAGGAGTGAAAAATGACAAAGTAGTGTCTGTAGATGATCTATGTCTGCCTCCAGTGACAGCCCATCAAACGTGGTGGTCTGCAGGCAGCGCCATGGTGTTCAGCAGCAGCTCCTCGACGTTGAGTCATTTCAGCAAATTCCAGCTCTAAGGATAGAATGGCCCTGCAATGCCTGCATTGCAGCTGCTCTGGAAGGATAACCTGCTCAGAGTACACTTACAAAACTTGGAGATGCTGCAATCATGAGTCATTTAGAAAATTTTAGTTAGGAGCCTGCTGTTTAGGGACAAACACTCACATGCAGTAGCTTTTCAGATTCCAACTTAATTCGCTTATAAATTCTTTACTTGGATAATATTAAAAAGAAATTATTCCTGGGGGATTCATTTGCCATTTTAATTAATCTTCTCAGGAGGAAGAGATCTTCTGTGAAGATCTTGCTAAAAGTTTTTCCTGTAATTAAAAAATTCCAAACTAACCAACCGACAAACAAACAAAAAAAGGGAAAAGAACAAAAACCACAAAAGAGGTCTGTATGTGTAAATAGGTGATGTGTGAGACCACTTGCTAACCAGAAAATTGTCTTTTGATCTGAAACAGATAAAGAAAGTAGTGAGACCCTTCCAGGTAGGTGCAAGATAGTGACCTGTTAAGAAGCCAGATACAGTAAAAATGTTGCACTACTTAATACACCATCCCTCACATAGTGGGTCATCTTCTGTGTATTTCAGCTTGCATATTATACCACCATCACCTAATTTTGTTTCTTTGATGAGCAGAAGGCTTTTTTCCTTTCTCCAGCTGAGAACCTTCCAGTTATTATCAACTGTAATTTTAATTTTTTTTCCCCTTGGTTACTCTTGTCATTCTACTGTTTTATTCTCTCTGCTCTTCTTATTCTCTTCACATTTGCAGGCTTTCTGTGTGTGTAACTTTATTTCTGATTGGTAGACTCAGCTTTCTAAAATTGCAAAATTATTCACTTTGGTAAAGAACAATGCAAGAAAAATGCTTTAAGGGGTAAAAGGAATTCAGTTTGTCATAAGCACTAAAGTGTACTTGCTGCTTATGGACAGATTCCTTCTTCAGCCTGAAAAACCACCCTTTTTATAAATCCCATATAGTGTCAAAGTCTGAAGGGTGGGTTAGCAATTGCCCTGACATCTCTTGGTATGCTGAAATTAAAAAAAAACCCGAGGATTATTTTTTTCTTTGCTTGTTACTTATGAGATTGCTATTTAATCAATAGTTTGTAGCTTACATTTGCTTTTTATTAAAAAATAAAGTTTCCAGTAACAACAACACGATACTGAAATGATATACTTTAGAAATGGTTTCTGATTGTGTGTATATTAAAAAAATACTCTATTCAAACATCTGTTTGCACTTGGATAAAATCAAGAAAATGACCTTTCTGTCCTGTGGGGTGTGTGTGGTTTCTTTGGTTTTGTTTTATTTTGCATTATGAATAAATGTGTTAGGGCAACTGGAACTAACACAGCTACACTGAAGTGGTATTGCTTGGCAGCATGGAATGTTTGAAACAGCAGGAATATGCTCTGTACGTTCAGTTGTGGAGGGTTTCTTGTTATTCTGTTCTCACGATGCTGTCTTCAGTTAGTGTGAGTTATAGTAACTATTAATACAGATCTAACATTTCATAATCATGCTCAGTTTGAACAAGTAAAGTATGTCTTTAAGAAAGGGAACAAAACTTCTCCACTTTGCGTAGGAGGACTGTAAAATACCATAAATGACTGTAAGAATGAGGATGTACTTTCCAAATCAGTATGTCATATTTGGAATTGTGGGTAGCAGTTTGTCAGTCTTTCCCCATGTCTGTTAAAGATGTAATCTGGAAAATCAGCTGGCAAGTAAATTATTCAAATGCCATCTTCCAGCTTTAAAAATATAGGTATTTAGTTTTATTAATGGAGGTATTTAGTTGGATTTCCAAATAGTTTTGAGAACTAAATCTTCATCTCTTGGACTTTCTGTGAGTCTGCTGCTTGTTTGACAAAGTAGAGGTGGGAGAAATTGTGGATTCGGATACTAAGAAATGCTTTCATAGTCAATGTAAACTTAGAGTGGATGATAAAGATATATTTTTGCATGTGTAAACAAATATTTTAATGCCAGGCTGCTTTGCTGTCTACTGCCGTTAGAGCTGGGACATCAGGCCAAGGACTCGAGTCCTCTCTTTTCCAGATGAGCTGACTATTTACAAACTTTGAGCATCACTGGAAGTTACAATACTTCCAGTGATAGCAATGTAGAGGGAAAAAAACCAAAACTTTTATGGTGTTTCTGCAGTATGACTTGTCTGTAATTGCTACCCTGTGGACAAGTGAAAGATGTTGCCTGTTTCAGAAGGCAGATCTTAAGGCTTTTTGGTGGTAGGCTGCAGTTTAGAGGCACCTTATAGTGATTTAAGTTAGCTGAGTAATTTAAAAATTAATTATAAAATACCACAATAGCATTATCTAACCCTGTCTGTCTGACACCCGTGTGCACGTACTTTCAGGAGAAACACACTTAGGAGAAGATTATTTTTGTGTATCTTTCAGGTCCTGCAGTTTGACCTGGTGGGTGAAGGTGTGAATCACAGTCTTGTAATTCCATTACAACCTGTGTTTATGTGGGTTCTTAGTTTTCCATGGTTAGTCTAGAAAAATAAACAAAATTGTGAGGATGAGATGAAAACTTTGACCAGTCAATCCTGATAGTAACAAAAAATGATTATTAGTGAAACTATCTTTGCAATCTGGGAGACTTGAGCAGACTTTTGTTAGGGAACCTGCTACAGTTTCAGGTAACTCTGACCCTTTTTGGTAACTAGAGGCGGGGGAGAGTTATCATTTATCAGAGTTAATGCTGGTGGAGTTGAGGTGTGCATGTAGACATGGGTGTTACTAATGGAAGTGGATGTTCTTCTTGTGCCTAGAGGAGGTGCTGTGCATCAACCTTAGCATCACTGTGCTGCTGTCTGTGGAAGGCTTCTATTTGAAATAACCACCTGTAATTCCGTTTTCCCTCTTCAGAATGAAGAGAGCCTCCTGTAACTGTAGAATGCATTCTGTGTAGAATTAGTGTTTTTCCATGTTAATGTGACCTTTCCTTCCTAAGGGACTATCCTCCATTATTCAAACCCAAGAAAGGTAAATTGGTATCAATTTTTTGTCCTGTTTCTCTTAAGAGTTTAGTGTAGCTTATTTAAGGGCAAAAAGTGTTTGTATGCAAAATAAATGTAAAGTCCAGCTGGAAAATATGTGTTGGATTATATCATATGACCAAGTGCTAATATTTAACAATAATGTGGGCAATAATTACTGTCTTTGACAACTTAGAAATATTAGCTGCAGGCACTTTAAAATGTTAATAACCTTCAGTCCACTAGTCCAGACAGTTTCTGAATGCTGAGGAAGTTGTTAAATAATGAAGTGCCGTGATGTTTGCCAGAAGCAGCCTAACAGCCAACAGAGTAGGTACTACTGTATGTGACATTTTCACATGCAGTAGATGAGTATTAACCACTTTACCAGAACAATGTCTTTTTAAGAGGTTGGTGGTTTTTAAAGGCTAAGCCCCAGATGAGTAGTACAGGAAAAGGAATGAAATAGAAGAGGATAGGAGGTCAGAGTACGTGGTACATGTTTCCAGGTAGCTTCTTTTTCTGCCTCTGTTAACTGTCCCCTCCAGCACTTGGCACTTGATCTGTGGTTCTTTAGAAAGACATATTGTTCCATTTACTGTAGTGGCAGAAGAAACTAACTTTCAGAAGGAGGTTATATAAGGAGAAAGAAGTAGACTTCAGTTTATAGCGATTCATCCCATGTTTTTGCTTAAATACGATTGAGATAAGTTTTAAGGTAACCTCATTAATTTTCATTTACAGAAGGAAGTATGTGAATATCTTTTATTGCAAAAAATTGTTTGAAGAGCTTTTTCAGTATGACCAGGTTTTTAGCTTATTTCTACTTTTTATTTTTTCCTCTCCACTATTTGTTGCTTTCATTCAGATTCAGGTAGAAATGTGCTTTAACTGTAACTGGATTTGAGCATCTCCATGATTTAAATTAACTGTATTGGCAAAGCTGTTCATGCTCTGATTTAATAGGCTCTAATGTCATATATAAATTGCATGCAGTACTGTAGGTTGTGGGAGTTTCTCATGTGTGGACTGAGATGCTCAGAAGGAAGAGGAGTGCCAGTGATGCTCTCCTGTACAATGGTACCGGTCTAAATTATGCTCTGATCAGTTTTCACACAAGCAAAAATGCTTCTGATCATGTCATGTCACCAAATACTCATTTTGTTCTGAGAAGAGACTTTAACCATACTGGCAAAGCAGCTTTTGCAAATGTCTCCACTTGTGTCAGTTAGGTTTGACTGCTTTGCAGGCTGTTATTTTTATAGACCTGCCTGGAGAGAGAGAGTGTAGGTGTGATAATAACAGCTTTCATTTTAATAAAATGTAGTGAAGTGTTTGTAGTCTCCTCGCTCTCTTTCTGTACAAGTATTACTTCACCAATGAATTAAGTGACTGTTAAGCTAATTAATGATTAATTAAATGACTGTTAACTAATTAAGCTAGTTTTTGGATGTCTATGGTGTCAATAGGTATGTCTCATCTCACTATGCTGCTATTCATATGGGAAACTGAAACAGGCCTATAACTTTTTCCGATAGGTTACAAAAACATAGTGCAACTCAGTACAAACCCTGTTTGGAGAGCAAAAAGGGTGAGAGAAGAATGCTAAGGTGGTAAATATTGCTTTATGAAGCCATTAGGCAGGCTGACTTAAAGGTAAAGCTTAGAATAATTACTGTATTTCAGGAGTATGAGCAGGAGCATGGGTTGAGTGGGTCTTCTGTAGTATTATTTCTGATTTAACTAGTCTGGTGTGTCTTTTAAAAAGAAGTGCTGCTGTTGTAAGGGAAGAGAGAGGAATCCATAGATCCATGATTGTATGGTTTGAGGAGGAGGATGACATTTTCGTATGGGGAGATAAGACGTACTTTTAGTGAATTAATAAGAAAAGCCACCTTTCTATACATTTATGCTTGCCAACCAACCAGTGATTGCAGAGAGAAAATGGGGAGCTAGTTAACATTTTGGTCCCTTCTTCCTTGACAATATAGTACCTATAAATACAGATTTAAAGTATTTAAATACTTAAAATTTTTTGTTGCTTAAAAACTGGTTATGCCAATTTGAAATTGAAATTAACACTGCTAATGTCAATTAAAACAAGCAGGAGCTTCCAATTTCAATGAAATGTCCTTACATGGAATAATTAGATTTTTAATTCTTTACTTAAAACCAGGCAAACCAAAAGAAAACAGAAGGAAATTACTGGTGCTGGCATTGGTTACAATGCTAGCACTGCTTCAAAACAGGAGCAACACTGAAAATTAATACGTAAAATAAAACTTGAAAGTATGAAGAAAATAAATAACACTTCAAGATGCCCATTATGTCCAATTTGTTCTTTTACAGTAAAGCTTATAGGCTGCCTTATTTCTCTACAGGAACATATTCTAAAACCTGACAAAGACTCAACCTTTGGTTGCTATTGAAATTGAAATACACTTACTCCTTGGTATCTTAAGACAGCCAAGCATTTATTTGACTTTGAATGATCTTGAAGTGTTAGGAGTAGCATCTGTATTTGTGTTTGGGAGGCTCTTGTTCTCTCAAAGGCTATATTGCATGCAAGGGATTGAGACAAAAATCATGGCATAATGTTCTTAAATATATAAATCTCTTAAGTAAAATTTTTCTTAATTCTTGGTTCCAGACTGTACTTGAGAGAGAAGTTTTATTTTGGTAATCTGAAAACAGATCTTTTTCCATCATGGCTAAACAGTAATTTTAGAGACAATGCTACTTGTGTAAACTATGGAGGCAAAAAATAGACTTCCAGTAGTCGTAAGAGCTTGTTTTTCACGGCTGTGTTGTTGCTCTTAAGAAGGTAAGAAGGTTTGCAATTTGTTTAATTACAGCTTGCTCTGTAGACAGTGGAAAAAGTTACAACTTTTTTAACCTGATGGTTCTTTTTATATACTTTGAAAGCTGACATGCCATTTTTGACAGAAAAAATGTTTGTTTTCTACACCTGCAGTTAAGAAGCAACTTCTTCAAGAAGTCACAGTCTAGATTTACCACATTTAAAAGTGAATCACTTTAGCACTTTTGACAGCATGCATTTAACAGCACGTGTTGAGCGTAGCAAAGAGGGAGCAGCAAGTAGATGGAGCAGTCCATCAGGAGCTGCCAAAACTGTACACTGGATTTAAGCCATAGCTATTAATCATTTCTCCTGAGAAAAGGAAAAAAATGCATCAGAAGCCTTTAGGGCGTTGGGAGGGGAAATTCCTTCCCTCTGCTAAGCAGAGAAATATACTTTATTTAGTCATACAGCAGCTTCTTAAGTGGTCTGAACTAGTGGAGTTTGCTTATGAGACGTTTCACTTTTATAAATTTCATTAGTTGCAAATATACTAGCAAAAGGTTTTTCTGAAAATGCAGCTGAGGCCATCAGAGTTAATTTATTGTCTTTTAAAGAAAGCTGCAAAGATTTCATCTATTAAATTCTCTGTCTGTGTTTCCACAGGAGAGAAAGGGAGGACATGAACCAAAATTGCTTCTACTGCTTTTTTCAGGTGTTGCAAGTCCACTCCCCCTCTGTTGCCATCTGAATTTTTTTTTTTTTTCTGTTTGGAAGCCCAAAAAATCATGGAATGGTTTGGGTTGAGGGGGATCTTTAAAGGTCATCTACTCCAGCCAGGTAAATAACATCTTCAGGCCATCTTCAGCTAGGTCAGGTTGGCCAACCTGACCTGGAATGTTTCCAGGGAAGGGGCATCTACCATTCTTCTGGACAACCTGTGCCAGTCATTCCATGGCCTCATCATTAAAAAAAAAAAAAATCTTCCTTATATCTAGAAGATAACTCTATAGTATTACTAAGTTATCAATTTTGCAACACTTAAAATTACTCAGACATCCTTTACTTATGTGCTGTTGCTCTCAAGGCATAAGTTGTGCTGGATTGAAAATAGAACTCTAGAAACAGGCACGTTGGTGGAACCTGAAGAAAATGTTTTTGTTCAGATTTATATAAGCTACCCAGACCGCCTGACTTGCTCAGATTTAAAGGGATGTGTCTTGCAAAACCCCCGCAGTGAGTCACAATTTTATCTCAGGAAACTTTGAATTTCCATTTCAGGAAGTGGAATATAAATAACCTTCTGTAAGAAGACCAGAAATTCTTTAGAAAATATAAAATTTTAAAAGTAAATAATAAATGGCTGATATTTTCAAGGCTGCGAATTAGTCAAGTGCAAGTCAATGATACTGATAAAAATTTCAAAATAATTTTTTTAACATGTTGAATATTTTTCTAGATCACAGATACTAAAATAGTTGCAAAGCCTGGAGCTGGCTATGGCTATAGAGAGTCTCTGTTTTTATTTCCTTCTTTAAAATTTTGGAACGGGGGTTTGAGTTATTAAAAAAAACTTAATTAATGGCTTGGTATGCACCAGTATTTCTTATTTATGCTTGCATTGATAAAAGCTGGACTTTCAGTCTGCATAGACTGAAAAAAAAAGGTACTTGTGTGTCCCTCCCAGTAGTCAAAAATGCCCCTTCTGTCATGCCATGATTTACAGAAATCTCTGCATCTTCCAGTGCAGATCATGACTCCAGAAAAAATTCCTGCTCCTCTGTGTTGTGTAGCTGTTAAATAACTTTCATGCACTTAAATATTTGCTTGAGTGCTGCTAGGGGTGGTATTATTTCACACGAGACAGACACCTGAAAATTTTTCAGACGAATTTTCCTTATAGAATACTAAATTGGCAGCCGCAAAATGAGAAGAAAGACACCATTCATTCAGTGAGACGTTAGGCGTTCCCAGAGGAAAACTTGCACGTGTGCTCAGGCTGAGAGAGGGGAGCGTGGACTAGGTAAGGAGTTAGAAAGGGGAATCTTGGGGCTGGTGGTAAAGACAAACCAGCTCCTGAAAGATGAGGCATCTATTGGTGAAGGATGCCACAGTTTTCTTTGGGAAGGAGTAAGAGTGGTATAACCCAAACTGACTTGGCAGGGCGGGCTTTTAAGGCCTTCTCAACCTTCCTCTATGGATTCCTTGTTTTGCTCTAACGGTGACTGGAAAGGAATCTTAATGAAGAAGAATCCTAAATCAATACTAAAGTGTGCGAGGAGGAATGTTGCTGGTATCTCTTTTGGTCCCAACCCTCCTCATGTTTTTCACTTTCTCTTCAGCAATTATGCTGTCAGGGATGGTAACTGGTTGACAGCTATGCTTTGCATATTGGACAAGTGAATGACAGAAGAAAAGCGGTCTTTGTGGCTTCGGGAGAGGCCTGATTTGTGTTGGGTGGAATATATGCAATTTTATGCTGTTATTTAAAATGCAGGATTTAATTGAAAGAAGTAATGCCAGCTCACTTGTGTAGCAAATAGGAAGGAAGTAAACACTGTAAAATAAGTATGCAAATATATTCTTGTGCTCTAGGCTTATTAACTTGCTATAATATCTTTATGGTACTGCCTAGTAATAGCAAAGTTATCAATCCTAGCAATCTCTTTGAGATGGATTTCTTGGTGATACTTCCATTGTCTCAACTCTTAGAGAAGCTAGAGAGTAATATTGTGGGAGAAAAATTAGTAAAAGTTTAATGTTAGAGTGTAATTAAATAACAAGCTAACAAGTCTCAATGACAGACAAAGTACTCTTTACCTGCAAAACCTAATGCCAAAGGCCTTTTTTATGGCACCTTCCCTGTATTTGACAGTTTAGGAGCCTTAGCTGAAATTTTTATAGCACTGAAATATTTCATTGCATCTGTTTCTTACTTTGGTCATTTTCCCAGGTGCAGGACTTTCTAAGCGAAACCACCCTGGTTAACAGAGCTCTTGAAATGCCAGTGTCTTTCTCCACTGGAAAGGCTGTGCTGCATTCTACAAGTGCATTTTTGATGTGTACAACCTTGATACTCCTTATACACATCTAGAAATATTTTAAATACATTGAAGTGCGTAAACTCCCTTGCAGTTTCTCTGTATACAAGCTTCAGGTTGACTTAAAACATTTGCTGGCTAATTAATTTGAAAAAATAGACAAGAGTTTTTTGTAAGTACTTGTAGTAAGGCTTCTTGAGCTGTGTGGTGTGATTATGCCACTGTATTAAACACAGTATTGTTAGGAAAAAGGATGTGTATACAGTTTTTGTTGGATAATTAAATGAGGCATAAAAAGATAGCCCTCTTTGGTCCTGACTTTGTGAATTCATTTAGCTTGCAGTTCTGTTATTTTAATTGAGGTGTTGTAATGCTTGAACTTGGATAGGAACTATATACCTTGCTGAGATGCATTCCATTGGTAAAATAGTGGTTCTTGAATATATAAATATTATGTGTATTTGTTGGCATCTGCCATCTATCACCTTAACCTCTGAGCTCCTCTCCTCCCAAACCCTGTCCTTTAAGGAGCGTGTTTTCCCTCTGCCTCCGTAGTCCATTGTGGATATTGTGGGCAACGACCTGCAACAGTTTATAGTAAGGTGTCAAGTCTGTGGCTTGATTTCATGGCCTTGTTTTATACAAAATGTTGTAAAAATAAATACTTGATTTGCACAGAAAGTGAGATATTCTACCCCAAAGTATGTATGTAATGCATGCTGATCTAGGGAACTTAAGAGTTCATTAAAGGTCATTAGTCAGATATCTTAACTTCTTGGCTTTTGTTGTCATGAAAATATTTCCATGTTGCTGTAGCATGTCTAAAAATAGTCACTACATCCCCATATTTTTATGCAGTTCCAAACAAAAATGCATCCTGTTGATCATATAAAAAATATCCAATGGATATCTACTTCAAGAAGACAAAACTGATTTTTTTTTTAAGATTTAAGGGGGGGGGTTCACCAAACAGGAAGAGAGATGTTTCCAGATGGGAACTCTTCAGGTTTTTAGTAGTAAAGACCTGTCTTTCAAGAAGAATGAGTTCTTTTATTCTGTTCTTTCAGTTTAGTTCTTTAAGCCTCAGAATGCTATACAATCTAAGTGCCAAATGAATAATTTAATGGAAGACATTTTCTTATAGTGTTTTCTTTCTGAAAACAAATGAAAATGATGCATGCTTGTCCTGTCTGGGGGAGAAACTGAACAGCTGAGGACTTCAATGTGCTCAAAGTGCAGCTTGTTACAGGAATGTGGGTATTCTAGAAGCTCTAACTTGCTTTAGGGTAGGTTTATGTTCAGTCTTATGGCTTCATCTTTGCTCAAATTCTGTAATATTTTCTGACAACAAAATTTTGCTTTTTTCCAAAGAATATACAGTCCAAATAATGTCATTGTCAAGAACTGATTACCAAATATGCATCATGATTGAGAAAGACTGGAGTAGCAAAAGCCATAAACCTGAAACTGGAAGCTGACTGTAGCATCAGGATGGGCACAGGTTTGTGATGAGGTACTAGGGTCGCCCTGGAATCTCAAGAGTGTTGGAAAATAGCTGGCATGTGGAAGGAAGGTGAAACAAACACTTGTAGCAATACATTTCAGTGTATCAAACGTATCATTTACATTATGCGAGTTTCTGGCAGGGCTGTTGGAACAGCATGGATGAAGGAAAATGAATTTCTTAGGAGTAAACCAAAAATGACCACTGATTCCTGTCTCACTTGAATGAGTTGCTGCCAAAGATAGTTCTGCTGGTCTGTAACCCTTCCTGAAGGCAGTCTTCAAGGGCTACTCACTTAGCCTCTCTTAGAACTATTTGGCTTCTCACCTTCTCGTCATAACCCTTTACCTGCTTTAGCTCTCTTAACTTCTAGTGCTTGTTGTAACTTGGCTGATGATCCTGGTAAGGTGTCCCTAACCCTCCTCATTCTGTGTTTGAAATTAAAGGAGGTAGATAGAGCAAGGACTGACTTTACTGGATGCTCAGCTGTTGTGTTTGCATAATATAATGGCGGGAAGGACAGAAGAGAAAGGCGGTTGTGATGATGTGTGAGTTTTCTGGCCGGGAATTTGGAAAACCCTAGAGAGGGGAGTGGTGGAAAAAGAAGTGCTTATAGAATTACTGAAAAAGGTGAAGGGAGATGAGTGGAATCAGAAAGTTCAGAAGCCACGTTTCTAAAGAGAGAGTTTGCTGCAGAGGACGTGATAAAGCAGGTGACTCACCCACCAGCTGCTTGGTGGCACGAGGTGGCCAGAGCTGTGCTGTACAGGCAGCCGCTGTGCATGTGCTTGTGGAGGATGTGCCAGCTGATGCTGTGGGCAATCTTTTTGGCGCTTAATTTCTCTGATTCAGTTTTACAGCACAGCTGCTGTGTGGGAACAGCTCCTGGGTGCAACTGTTGCTATATTTATGAAGTGCAAATGCATAGGATTCATCTTTGACTGCGGCAAGGAAGGTTATAGATAATAAATGGCAATAGTTTGGTAATGAGAGAGGTGTCACTTCCAAAATCAGCTTAAGCGATGCTTTTCTTATAAGCGATTGTAGTCTTTTGTTTGCTATAGCAAGTGACAACTTTTGGACAACAGAAAACGATGGTGTACAGAAATTATCCCAACACCAAATCAATATGTTCAAGTATGATCTCATTCAGTTCCCTAAATGGATTTTGTCCTTACCTCTAAAGCAGCAGCGGATGCAACAGTGCAGGGTTCTTCCTGCCTGCACCTCTTGGAGCTTTTGCCTGTAGTAGGAATTGTTATTTTTAAATGAATTGAACAAAAATATTTGGGATTTTTCTGATCATAGTGAAACCTGGGCAAAAAGAGGGGTAATATGTTTCTTTTAGAAGTACTCATGCCGGGTAGTGGGACTCATCATTCAGTAGCTATGCAAAGGATAAGCACTATGCTCTTAATGTCAATGTTTTCAAAGCTGGGTTCATTGTGCATGCTATTTAATGCTGAAAAATGAGTTTAATACAGGAAATCCTATTTGGGTGCCACTGGGAGGATGGTAAAGGAATGTATTTCAGAAACAAACTTCTGCAGATCCAACAGCTGGTTTGAGCCTCACTGGCAGATATGGATAGCTCTGTCAGGCTTTGGTTTTGTTTTTTTGGTTCCCTAGTTTAAAAAAAAAAAGAAATCTCAAACTAGTAATATCTCTGTATTTGTCAGGATCAGCTGGTGTCTGGACTTAGTGACTGACTGAATTATATTCCTTCTACATTTCTCATTTTGGATCTATAGACAGTGCTTATAACAAATCCAGGCTTTTATTAGCAGCTTAGTATTTTAAATAATTTAAGTTTATCTATACTAGCTTTTCTAAGTTAGTAATTGTGTGCCTAGTCTCATTTATAGGCACTGAACTTTGAATTTACAGATCCGTCTCTCCTTCCTTCTTTCAAAGGACCCTATTTATAGCTCAACAGAGCAAACATTTTGGCAATGTTTTTCAAACTCTGTAACTGCTGTGGAGCATGAGAACTAGAGAGCTGAGGAAATTAAGTTGCTATTTTCCTAACTGTAATTGGTTTTCCCCTTCACTCATTTCATATGAATAAGACGACCAAATTGAAAGCTTAATTGAGCAAATATATTCAATAGGAAAAAAATGAAAGGATAAATTGGGGAAGTAATTTTTTCATCTTCAAAGAAAATACTGAAGGTTTTCCTGTCTTGTTGATTGTGATGGATTTATTGAATGCTGAATGGTGCTGGCGTTACTTGTAAGGCAACCCTGCTTCTCTGTGATCTTAGGTGCTTATCAAAAAGGATACAAGTATGTAAGTTGGTTTTGGTATAGTTGTGGTTGAACAAATGTTTCTAGGTAATATTTTAACTCAAGTTTATGAACAAATTGATATTTCTGTGCCTTGTTCACAAAGTTGTTACGTGAGCAGCTTAATTTTTTCTCAGTAGTGGAGGCCTGCATAGATAGTTTTCCTGATCCATTCCTCTCTCGTCTTTTTAGCATAGCTTAATGCACACTGAAGATGCTCAGCTGGGAAACACGAGTTTAACACAACTGCGACCATTCTAAATTCTTCTGAGTCACTTTTAATAGCCCAGAGCTGGTGGGAGGAGGGAAAGTGGGAGAAACAATACTTTGTACCACCCAAATTGAGCAATAAGTTATCACTGCATGTGGTTTCTGAGAAATCCAAAATTGTTGGTCTCCAGAAGATGAAATGTTAATTATACCCTCTGAAATATTGCTTACCCTTATTTATTTTCTCAATATTCTAGACAAGGTTTTCTGTCCAGTTTTATTCCAACTTTTGAGCTCCTTTTGCAAATGTGAGTGGACTTTTATATTAAATGTCTTACAGAATTGGTGTCAGATCAGAGTTGCAGAAGGAGAATAATGTGCTTGGCACACAAAGTGAATCTTGACACTGGCAACTGATGACTAGTGGAAAAAAAGGCATTTTTAACCCAAAATACGCTCATCAGAAGACTCTTGTAATAGAAATTATTAAGTGCAAGTGGAAAAACACCACTTACAGACTTTAGGTTCAGTGTGGATTGCTCTACTGCATGCAGTGACATTTTTGCTTCTCTTTCAACTGTTTTAATTCAGTAGTCACTGCAGTCTGTGCAACTCTGTTCTTGCTGACAACATCAGGTAGGCATGTTTATTATGCTGGGGTGTTTTGAAAGCTTTAATGGCAAGAAGAGTTCATTCACCTGTTTGTAACTCATGGCATTCGGGGTGTGGGTGAGGGCTGAAAAAGGACTCTGTCTCAGAGGTATGCAAGAACTACAATTTCTCTGGTACAGCTCATGGAAGAAAACAATCTATGGTTAATCATGTCGCCTTCCTCATCCTCATTGTGGTGCCAAAAGTAGGAAGGATAATAGAGAAGGATGTGTGCCAGAGCTGAGATGAGTATCAAAGATAGATCCAAGGGAACTCAACTTACTGGTTTGAGAATCCTGAAACCAGTTACCGTGCCTGGGCTGGTACTAAGGAATGAGGAACTGGGGATACCTCTCTCCTTAGCAGTATTAACTTCGTAATTGTCAAATTGATACCTGAGTGTAATCTGGAGTGTCTGTCACTTGGTCATCTGCATGCCCTGTTTCTTAAACTGAAAACAAGCAGCTTAGCTTGGGACAGACACGGGGCAAGGACTTGAGAGAAGTGAGTGATACCACTCAGCAGCAGGCAGTATTACCCTCGGTGAGTTATACTAACTTCCTACCTAATCTGTTAAACTCTGTTACTATTCCAAACAGTAAAGTATGCACTATAAACCTTTACCTATTAAACTCCCCTGAGCGAGGCAGGGCACCATTCTGCCTGCTAATAGTACTAATAGCAGGAAATGAATGACTTAATTTCCCTCTCTTCTCCTGACAAATTGCTCTTGTAAAGTGAGCTGGGACATTGAGTTTGAATGAAAAAAACCCTTTCTAGTATTTCAGTCATGGTGGGTTTTGTGGGTTTTCTTTTTTTTTTTCCTCCCCCCCCTCTTTTTTTTTTTTTTTGTTTGTTTGCTTTGTTTTTAAAACTTTTAAATAAGTCTTCCCAATACTACAAATAGTTGAATACACTGTGCTGACTCCTCTTTGACTTGGTAAAATTCTTGTGCTTGGTCAGATGCTCTCTTTGTTCCTTTTCATTTTATGGCAAGAATAACCATAATCTTAAAAGCTAAATGTTCTAATTATTGAGGTAATAAATAGTTAAAGTAGTTGAAGCCCAATGATGCAAGCCATTGTACCATCTCCTACAGGTGTTTTCTCATAAAGGGCAGATGGCTGGTATGTTACTGACTCCTCAGGGACAGTAAATTAGGAGAAGGCAGATATATTTACTGCTACTAGAAAATAAATTTAACTCCATGTAATTTCATTCTTTTAGAGGTTTCTCCTTGTTTCTGTCCTTGACAGAAAGGTTTATGTAACCTTTATTAAAAGCAACATTAAGAAAAAATACAGAGTTTTGATCTTGCTGTTTAAGTTACAAGCCTTTAGGCATTGTTTATGTGGGTGCACATGTATGAATTATAATGGTTTGTATATAGAATTTGTAGGATAAGTACCAAATCTAAGCAATCAAAAATCACGTGGGGGGCCTCAACTAATAAACTGGTTTATTAATAAAAAATGAGAAGAGTGTTTTTTTTTTCTACATGATACACTTGAGCCTTGTTTTAGGACTGAAATAGAAGAGGCCACTGGGTGGTTGAATCCATCTTTTGCTACCCAGCAGAGTATTTCCTAAACTGTTTGTATTCCTTTCCAAATTCCCATTGCAGTGGTGCTTGTGTTACTAGGTCAGCTTTGTCTTTTAATAGCCTTGTGTATATTCTAGTTAACTTTATTTCTGGAGAGCTGCAATTGCCTGTGACCTCTTCTGTGTTTTACCATAGCCAGCGTTTTGGGAATACTCCCTTGCAGAACGGACTCTTTTCTGCAGCTCTCCTGGTTCTGAATGAATCTGGAGGAAATGACTAGATGGGATCTCAAGAGCAATTTGTAGAAAGGCTCAAATGGTTCTGCTGTTATCATAGTATTTACTTCTCTCACAGCTACATTATGGGCTCTCAAAACTGTCATGTTACAGTAAGTGAGTATTTTTTTATTAGTTCCTACATGCTTTTGCATCATGTATGACTGGTTTTTTAAGTGCTTTCATTTGTCATAGGCATAATTTGGAAAAAAGTTTAATAATGAAAAGATTACAGTAATATCTTTCTGTATTACTTTGTTGTATTCCCTTTCAACTAAATATTTGGATTTTGTGTTTCTTTATAACTTGTTATGTTCTCCATATTTACAAGTGTTCTGTGTGGCACTACAGTGGTGGTGGTGTTCTGTGTAGTGTTTGTTAGAACCATCTGTCTTTCTGGATCCTGTCTGAGAAAGCAACAAAAAGCCATAACCAAATGTAACTAAAAATGTGGGTTTGGGTATATTATTGTCTAGGTGTTGTAATGACTTATTTTTCCCTGTGACCTCTACATTTGGTCAAAACCCCAATGTTCTTGGATATGATAATAATAGTTGACAAGACTGTTTTCTTATGAGCCACATTTCAATGAAGCTACTGCAGGTGCTCTGTGCCCTGTGTGCATGTGCCCATCTCTTGACAGACCCACTGGAAACCTGAGCATGGATGAACTTGGGCTTGATCAACCCCTCAGATTTAGAACATCAGCCTTTGTCCTTTGTGTCTTTTGCTTGTATTTTGCATGGGGTAGTTTACACTTCTGTATCTTTCTTTTTTTTTTTTTTTTTGTCTCTAAATAACTGTTGTTTTTCCTCTCATATTATCCAGTGTTGTGTTTTGTTCATGGCTATTAGTAAAGATATAAAGAAGATGATACCTAATCTCCCATTACACATTTTGGAACAGCCCTGTTGCAGCCTCAGCAAATGTGCAAAGGACATCAGGCTGAGTGGTGCAGCTGACACACCTGAGGGATGGGATGGCATCCAGAGGGACCTGGACAAGCTCAAGAAGTGGGGCCATGGGAGCATTGTGAGGTGTAGCAGAACCAAGGTGTTGCATCTGGGTTGGGGAAACTTGCAGTGTCAACACAGGCTGGGGATGAACAGGTCAGGAGCAGCCCTGCTGAGAAAGACTTGGGGGTGCTGCTGGGTTTGAGGCTGGACATGACCCAGCCATGGGCACTCAGAGCCCAGAGAGCCAAAGGGCTGCATCCAAAGCAGCGTGGCCAGCAGGGGAGGGAGGGGATTCTGCCTCTTTGTTCTGCCCTGGTGAGACCCCACCTGCAGTGCTGCAGCCAGGTCTGGGGTCCCCAGCACAGGAAGGACAGGGATCTGTTGGATCCAGTCCAGAGGAGGGACACAGAGATGATCAGAGGGATGGAGCACCTCTTCTGAGGAAAGGGCACTGAGAAAATTGAGAGTGTTCAGCTTGAAAAAAAGAAGGCTTCAGGGTCACTTAGTTGCAGCCTTCCAGTACTTGAAGGGAGCCTACAAAAAAAGATGGAGAGTACTTACAAGAACAAGTAGTGACAAGACAAGGGGGAATGACTTCAAACTGAGAGTAGATTTAGATTAGATATTAGGAAAAAATACTATACTGTGAGGGTGCCGGGGCACTGAGACAGGTTGCCAGAGAAGTAGTGGATGCCCCATCCCTCAAAGTATTCAAGGCCAGGTTGGATAGAGCTGGTCTTGCTGGTCCCTGTCCATGGCAGAGGGGTTGGAACTAGATGTTAAGGTCCCTTTCATCTGCAAACCGTTCTATGATTCTGTGATTCTTTCTTTACTCTCTACTAAGGTGCTTGAAGAAGCTTTGGATGTTTAGTTTGCTTTGCAATTTTCAGCTCTATTTGATTTATGATGATACTACTTTCTGTCACATCCAGGTGACAAACTGTGGCTACTGTTGAGGAGCTGCTTAGGCAAAGAAAGAGAGATGAGTTCTGAGGAGTGTGGGAAGGTAGTAAAGGCACATTTTTCAAAAACACCTGTCAAGATTTGTTGTCACTTTTTTAAGACATTAGTATAACAGAATGAGTACTGAAGCTGCATTGGTAATGTCTGAGCACTGAAACATCTGCAAATGGATGTGAACACATGTTGCGTGAAAGGAGATTTTGCCAAAATAGAGACGTGAAAGCCATGTGTCTCATTTTGTTCTTGGTCTCCAATAAACTCCTTCCTTTCTTCTGAGGGATAAATAAATGATCAAATTGCATCTGTATATGCCTTGGGTGGTAGTAGATGAAATTTTTGAGAAGGCTGCATTGATTGTATCAGTGTTTTTTTCAAAACTGTTGTTATCTAGAACATATGGGCAAACTGTCATATAGCAAATGCTGCAGGCTAAGTATTGGTGATTCCAGATAAGGAGAAAAGTGTACACTTGTTCACACAAATACTCAATTTTGTGTAAAATGACTTACTTTTTTCCCCAATTCATCTGGTAATTGTATAAAGAAAAACAATGTACGAGTTGCTTGTTAAAATTATGGTTATTCTTAAAGAAACTGAAGAATGTTCAAGCACTTCATACTAAAGATAATGAACCTACCTAGTCTCATTTAATAAAATGAATGTAATGTATCTGTAATTCTTAGGGTTCTAGGTTGAGTGCAAAACCTTTAATTAGTTGAGCAAGATTTCCTTTTTATGGAGGATGTTAAACACCTTTGTCAAGCAATTTCTCAGAGTGTGCTTCTGCAAAATAACACTAAATTAAAATTCCAAAATTTTGCACTTGCAAGTCTGTGTTCCAGGAGATGAGTGGGAAAATTTAAATTTGAAGATCTACAAAAGTCCATTTAGGAGATAGTGCCTTTACTGCTCAAAAAAAAAAAAAACAACCAAAAAAAAAAACAAAAAAAAACCAAACCAAAAAGGAAATAAATATTTTCATAGACAAGGAAAGAAAGAGGCAGTTTTTTGTTCTCATTCAGGAATAGCAAGTTTTCATTTTCATCCTCAGAGACAATAACCATTCAGTGTGCAGCTATTGTTAACTGTACAGAAAATACAGAAATTGCAAATGCTTATTCATTGACCACAAATCCAGTGAAAGGCTATAGGGCTAGTAATCATCTGTATATTCTCTGCACCATTTCAGCATTCAAATCTCAGATACAAGTACAAAGTAAATTTGACCTTAAATGTTGGTGCTATTTGTAAGACAATGAAGTAGTATGTGACTTTTTCCAAAGCTGAATCAATAAAATTATATAAATGTAAAAGGCTACATAAACGTTTGTGTAGCAAGTCCTTGGGGGTTGGGAGCCATGCAGAGGAGAGGAGGAAGGAAAGCTCCTTTAATTTGCTGGTACTGTGATACCTTTGGGAAATAAAGTAGGGAGAACAGTACAGTTCATGATCTTTCATAATCCTGTCTTTGCTGTGGCGGAAGCGCTCGGATGGGTTGTGCTGCTATAGCTGTTCTTCTGCAGAGTTTGTTTTGCTGGGAAGGAGGTGATATTTCCTTGTGCAGTAAGGAAGGTGCTTCCTTTTACCCCCGTGCCTTTGTGTTCGTGCTGCAGCTGACTTGCTCCAATTATGCTCTCTATTGTAAGTGGCTATTACAGCGCTGCTTTCTTTTGCCCGTAGCTCATACATAACAAAGCAACCTCCGTGTATAGGATACATGGCTTTGCCTGTTTTATGCTTATACTGGTTGGAGTAGGAGAAAAAAAAAACTGGAGGA
Source organism: Aphelocoma coerulescens (assembly GCF_041296385.1). Taxonomy (NCBI): domain Eukaryota; kingdom Metazoa; phylum Chordata; class Aves; order Passeriformes; family Corvidae; genus Aphelocoma; species Aphelocoma coerulescens. The sequence goes on from NC_091017.1 coordinate 36,210,778, forward strand.
GGAAGAGCTGCTTTGTACTGGAACACAAGAAATACCTGCATTAAAATCTATCCAGAAGTCACCTGGCAGCTATACATTTGGACAGCCTGAAATATTTATTTCTAAGGAGAATGTTGCATGGCCTTGTTGCAGGGAGCCGTTTTACAAAAGACCTTCTAGGTACTCAGTTCAGTCACGTTGTGTATGGTTCCTAATTCAGATTATAATCTTAGTGCTGCAATAACTTCTCTGGTATTCATTTAAAGTAGACCCACTATACTATTGCTGTGCTTTGAGCATATGCTAAAGCAATAATATTTTTTTTCCTTTGGTCTAATACAACTTCAGTCAACTTGATCTGAAACCAGAAAAATACCTCTGTTGTTTTATAGTGGATGACGCTTCGTCAGCTTTGTAGTGTTCTTTGTTTGCTGGAGCATCTTTTCTTTATCGGTGAAATGTGTGTGATGGGCCATTGGGAGAACAAGCAAACAACATTATTAAAGATGTACTTTTGAAACCTTGTCCAGGGCTTTTTCCAAAAATAAGAACACTTTTTTTTCAGGAAAAAAGATAAGTGGCAAATAAGTATTGTGTTAAGATAACTTTCTAATGGAAAGACTCTTATCACGTGGTTGTAAAAGTTAATGTTTGGCTACAAGCTGTCTAGCTGATGAGCTTGTATAGCTACTGTATACTGTTGATGTATCTGCAAGCTGTGAAAGTCATTGAAATCCTTTAATGGATACTACAATAATATTTTTTTCAAGAAGAATTGGAAAAATATACTCCTTTCTGAAAAACGGTTTGAGAACTTAAATAATTCTGTGTTGTATGATGTGCATATAGCATGCCCTCTTAGAAGCCCTTGAGTGACTTAGCCTGTTTTCAAATAGGATTTTTTTTATGATAGTTCCAGATGTTTGTAGATTGTGTGATTCAGCACAAAAAGGATTTTTCAGAGGGTTTTAGCTGTGACTAAAAGGGCAGTAGATCATCAGTAATCTGTGGCTGTGTGAATTGGTGCAGAGTTTAATTTTGAATCTAGGCTTGTTCCTCTGTTTGAACTTTTGTTAGAGGGATGAGTATGTGTGCAGGCAGCACAACTTGCTGTTAACAGCCTTTAATGTTTCTCTTTAATAAAAACAAGCAAGTCAGTTATCTGAAGAATAGTGTAAAGCACTTGGTGAATACCGAGTGTCACTTTGTTACTGTTGATGGAAGTCACATTCTTCTGCTAAACACAGTCACTAATTGATGCTGGAAGCTTCTGGCACTATTGGGTGTGAAAATAGGGGTTTCCTGCTAGCAAGCACAAAGGAGAAAGTTACAACATAACGCGTGTAAACTTTTGAGATTAAAAAGCAAAACAGAATTGTGTTCAGAGCTGTTGTTCCTATATTTATGAATTCACTAAATTATGAGCACATACTGGGTCTGTTTGGTTGTGCTTCTTAGTCAGAATTGCTTACAGTTTTTGTTCTGACTGCAACGCTTGTTTCTGCCTCAAGTGCTTCTGAAAATTCTTCTCCCTACCCCCATTTTTAGTTGATTTTTTTCTCTCTTGCTGCTGCCACCATGTTTCTGGGGGCATGCCAACCTTTCAAATCCATGAAGAAGACTGAAAACTTATGTCAAATTTGCTGCAGTGATATGAAGCCTAGTACAGAAAAAACCATCAAAGGTTGTATATGGCTTGTCAGGAATATCTGTTTATCTGTCTTCCTTATATACATCTAGAAAGATGTATCATATATATCTTAAATTTAGGCTGTGTGGGACAGGTACAGTATTTTTCAGCTCAGGTGTCCCTGAATTTGGAACCAGCTTGGAATTTAATTGCCTGCCTGGCTGACTGTGTGTTCTAGATGTATAATGAAAGATGGTATCATTTTTGTCTGAGGGTTGAGGTTTCTCTGTAGGTTTGGGGTGCACCCCTACTGTAGTAGCCTGGCTGGTAGGAGCTGCTGGGAAGAGGGAGCTAGAAGACATTTTGGCGAGGTGTACGAGATTTTTAAGGAGTGTTGCTATTCTTCCAAAGCAGAACTGTCTTCTGTCACCAATAGCTTCAGGGTAACACATGGAGCAGCCAAATCCCAGTGGTGGGTGTACTGTGTAGCCAGTGCAGTACTGTTACCTTAATACACTTTCTCAAGAAAAAAATTATACTTTTATAAAAGGCACTGATGAAATATCTAAGTATTTCTAATGTGGTTTAACTTACGGTGGTGCTAATTTGGATTAGTGGGTGGGACAGCTTAATGTAATTGGTGTCATCACAAGAAAAAGGTACATCAGAGAGGAAATCTTTGACAATGGGTCAGTGAAGTTTTATTATCTGGTAAGGGTGGGAAGTGGCTTTCTCCTTTTTCCCTTTGTATGTGAATCCTTTACTACTCATGACCGTGGGATCCATCCTTGTCTCCTTGAGATGCTGTTTCACAAACTGGTACTGAAGGCACTTGGATTTCCTTGTGCTTCCCTCATCTTCTCTCCCTTGTTCTTTTCGTCACTCAGGAGCAGGCTTAAAGTTCTGGGTGCCTGCAGATTGGATTGGAGTGTGGTATATGTGGAACCCATCTTAAACCCGTGTTCCTAATAAAATGTTCCTAAACTGCTATCTCAGTTGATGGGTAATATAGGCTTTTACACTATGCTTCTTCTGTGTCCTCCTTGAAAATCTGAGGTATGACTAAAATACAAGTCAATATGTACAGATAGGCCTTCCAACTGCAAAAATCATAATAAAAGCTCAGATTTACGTTTTCCCACAGGTGTTTTTAAAGTATCACTAGATGTGCAGTATATGACACCTCTGTAATCTCATAAATTATTATTAAAATACAAAGCTAGTTCCACTGTTCAGTGGTTTCTGTATTACAGTTCAGGTTTGTCTTATGTCAAGAACCTGGAGAATATGAGAAGTGACTTGTATAAATTATGGCATTTCTCTTCTGTTCACCTTTTTGGTCCTTTTTTTTTTTTTTTTTTTTTTTTTTAAGCTAGTGGTCCTGTCAATTCAAAGAAAGGAAAAAAATACACCTTGACCCTTACTTCTAATCTTCTCATGTAACTGATGGGCTGCTGAAACAATAGCAGTCATATCTGATACAACAACATCTTATTTATAGATGGAAGCAGCTGCATCCTCTGTCTTTGCGTGCAAGAAGACCTATTGTTTTCGAGTCTCCTGGTTAATGAGACTGTGGGAAAATGAAGGCCTACTGTAAAAGAACTATTAAAGATAATTATTTAACACAAAAAGGAATGGAAGATGTGGCTGATGCAATTTGCTCTTTAGTTAGGTGTAAAGGAAGAAGTTATCAGTGCTGACAGTGTAAGCTATAGGATAGCCTAGAGTTTACTCATGGATTCTTATATCATATTTAGCATTTGGCTCATTAAAAAAAAACCAGTTTCCACAGGCCTGCAATTTCTGGTGGCTGAGACCTGAACATTGAATAAGTTCAGTTTGTAGGGAAAAATCCCTGCCCTGTTACACTCCTTTGCCACCACTGAACCTGTTCTTCCTTCCCCACTCCCCCAGGTGGGTTATGTGCCAGGGGTGCCCCGGTGTGCAGTCAGGTACAGGTGCCTCTCCGGGTCACTGGGGCAGGCAGTTGCTAAGACCGCAGTGGGGAGTGGGTGGCACTGTCTGGTGGTACAGTTTTCAGCTAGGAAATGCTCCTCTGGGACCAGCTGGCTGACCTCTGAATCTGTAGCATGGAATTTAGGGGGAATTTGGGAATTAATCTCTCTGTTGTCGTCTTCATTTTTCCCCTCTGTTGGATGTCCTAAGGAAGGAATGATTTCTGTCTTTGTGGGAGAGCTCTCCCAGGCTGAGGAAAGTCTGAGCTTTATTACAGGTCCCTGGAAGTCTGTGGATGAGCAGCCAGGATGTCTTTTTCGGTCCCACTTCAGTCAGGTGTTCCGTGTAAAGACCGAAGACTGTGAAGCACAGAACGCAGCTCAGTGCAGCGTGTTCTCCCCTCGCACAGCACGTGCTCTTAGGAGCTGTAAGGTGTTTCCCATATAGTTCATGCTGTGCAAATTTAAAAAAATACAAATTGGTAAATGTTACTGTAGGATGATGGGTCACTAGGAGTGAGCATTTATTTCTTTAGTGCAAACTCAAGTGACAACAGTGATAGGTTGGTTTAAGGTCCATTTTGTGAAATACTCTTTTTTTAAAGGACATACCTTTGAAATCTGTGTAAGTGGAAGTCTCTGACTAAATAATTAAGTGTGGAAACATCAGCCAACATACAAGAATTCTGGTGTCTTTTGTAGCATACATGTAGCTTACAGCCAGTTTGTCTTTTGAAAGCCATCTGTCCTGGTGTAAGCAATAAAATTTGCTGAATTCTTTGCTAAGATGACAGTGTTTTTAAACAGTTTACAAGAAAAACAACAAACACTCCAATAGCCTTGAAATTTCTAGTTTGAATTGTCTTGTTGCAGGTTCTGGGTTATTGAATTTCCCTGTACCACCTTTCATTGAACTGGGATTTGAAAGACTGAAGTTTTAAACCTTTTTTCCCCTATTATCAATTAAATGTTGGCTTTAGTTTACTGATTGGTTATGCTGTTCAGTACTGATGGTTATGCTGTTCCAACATAGAGGATTTTTTTATGGGGAAGAGGGTGGGAGTTGAGTAAGGCTTTTTTTTTTTTTTCTTTTTTTTAAACTTTTGGCATCCATTCTTGTACTTTAAAGGTAATTAAAAACAAAGGATTTATTTTACTGGTCAGCTTGTTACTTGGCTTACGTTGTAATGTGTTTATAGTAATTTTGGCTCTTGACTTAATTAATCTAGAGACTTTTGTTTGTTTAGTTAGACTTTTTAAATGGAAGTCATCAAGGTAATATCTTTTTCTTCTGGAACATACTTTTAGTTTTATAAGAAGTCATTATTAGGGAGATATTTTGCAGTATTTAGGTCTCTTGACCCTTATCCTGTTGAAAATCTAGCTTCAGTAATCTTAGTATTAGACTGTTTTGTTCCACAGATTCTTTGGTAAATAGATTAATCTCTGGGTCTTGTGACTATTAATCTTGCTCTGCTGCTTAGGTTTGTTGAGGGATTTCCAGTAATTAGGACATCTTTGTGCTTGGTCTCAAAATGGTTACTGTTTTTTTTTGGGTGTTGTAATGGTGAAGTAGGAAACAACCAAATGTATTATGTGGTTACTTTTGCTTTTCATGTTGCATAAAAAGCTTATCAATATCTAAGGAGTTTTTTCAAGATAGTGACCTGAGGCAGAACCTTCTAAAACCATATTAACTGCAGGATTTGGTGTTGAAATGTTCATGTAGGAGACATTAAAAGAAAAAAATACAGACTTCTTTTTAAAAGTGCAGGCACTTCATTGCATCTTCTGACACTTCACTGTGGTTGCTTGTAAACTGTGAGCTACAGCAAGGCTAAATCAAAAACTTTAATAAAGTCAAAACGTATTTCTACAGTAACGCGATTCTTGTTGAATGGTGCCTAGGACGTCAGACAATCACATGGTCTCTTCTTGCTGAGAGTTTATACTTGTCAAAAGGGCTTTTTTGATTTTCCTCCTCATAACCTTTTATTAATGCAGCATTCTGGAGAAACACGTTGGCACCAGGGGCAGTGGAATACTTCTTGTGAGGAAATCTTGTGTATGTTTTGTTGCAAGACTATTTCAGTATATTGCTTCCATTTATTTAATTTTCAACGTTTTACCATTGCTTCAGACTATTTTAGGGTGCTTTTTGGTGTCGAGTGAATAGAGAATAGAAGAAAAGTTTTGTGTGATGCTGCTTGGTCAGGATTATTGTGTTCATTGTGTAAACGGTCTACGCGTAACCCTTTTTCCATATGTGATGCGTGTTGTTGTTTTCAGTAAAGCATGCACTCACCAACAAAGCACTTTCCGGGAGTTAAGTTGGATTTACGTGGGCCATCTCAGTGTTGTGAGGGAATTCTGAGACTTTCCTCTGCTGGCTTGAGGTCAGAAATAAAATTTATTCTTGGTAATAGTTGAATTAAGGATTCAAACAGCAGGCTGTTCAGATGAATGAAATGCTATTAACCAGAAGGGCAATGAGAGCATTTTTTGTCATTTTAATTTGCTTAAGAGAATGAGATTACAGCCAGAAAATTGTCTTGTCAGACAGCCAGATACTGACTTCCTGGACTTCCATTGCCAAATGCTCCAGCTTCTCCAGCTCCTCCCTCCCTGAGCTCTCTGCCAGCTCACCATGAGAGCCAACAGTGAGAGCTTGGGCTAGTCCTTTCATTGTTTGTTGGGCAAAATGTTACCTATCATAGATCTAAGCATTGCTTTTTTTTTGTAAGATCTGAGAATTTGGATAAGCTGTGTTTATTTAAAAACTAGCAAAGCTCCAGTTTTCTTGAGGTCACCTTTTATTTCTAACATACAAAAGTGTATTCGTAACTTGAAAGCAAGTAGGATGCTCTGATTTGCTAATGTAGAACTCACTTTCAGTTACTGGACTAAGGAAAACTTTGTCTTAAATATTAACTTTAATTTAGAAAGCCTGGAAAAGCTGATCTTCTGTTTCAGATAATTTGTGTTGGTGTGAAGTACTTTACAGGTTTGGGTTTTATTAATATTTAAAGAGTTATTCTGTGAGTTTAAGAATCTGTGTAAATATTTGTGTTTTCAAGTGTTTGATGTTCCCAGCTTGTGCCTTCCTTGTGATTCTCTGCCCTTAAGGTTGTTGCTTTTGGTTTATTTGAAATTCTTCATTATTTCTCTCTGTTGTAAATCTTCCCTGCTGTCAGATAAATTTAAAACTAGCTAGTGGACTCATAAGTGACAAAAAAGGAGATATATACAGGATGTGTACAAAAGCCTTCTTTCTTCAATCAAAAGAATAAATATATTGTAATAAAAGATGGGGTCCTTGAATCACTTTTTTGATATGTACCTTTGAAAGACTTGTTTGTTAATAACTTTAGCTCTTACTATCTAATTTCTCTGAATTATATTCTGACTTCAGATCAGGTTTGCAAGTTTCATCAGTTCCTGTAAAGCTGTTAGCATAGTACTAATTTCTTTTTCTTGACAGCATGTAAAATTAAGCTTAAACTCAGGTTTTCTTTGCTGATAAACCTTTGTAATTCTGGTCAGATTTCTTCTGCAAAAATTTTTTTTTCAAGACTTCCTAGGTATAAGTGAATGAAGAAGAGAATTATAAGTAACTTTTGAAAAGTCTCTGAAATCAGATGTACAGCAACTCTACAAGTTTATTACTGTGACTTGTGCTTTTTTCTTTGGTTACGTCTCTGGATCAGTATTGAATGCAGTATTTGTTTTTATTCCCCTGTCCCTTGGGAATTCTAAATAACTTGCAGCAAAAATAAGACCAGTTGGCCTTAGATAAATTCCCAGTTACCAAGTAAGACCATACCAATGCCACAAGGTGATCAGCTATTGCCAAACCTTCAAAAGGAGAAATGCTTGAGGATCTGTTGTACAACAGTGCTGCTCAGAAAGTCCTTTATTCCGCTGTTTAAAACATCAGAATGATGTAGTTAATTCCCCAAACACTTCATATCTTTGAAGTAACTCCAGAAAACTATTTCCAGAAAGCACAGAATGAAGAAAGCTGCAGGCTTTCTTAGAGTAGCCTGAGCCAAGTATTGTCCTGTCCCCTCCCCGCACCCTCACAGTTGTGACCATTCCCCCAGATACCAAAGGAGCGCCCTGCCCAACACCTCCACCATCCCCCCTGATACAGTAAAGGATATCTTGTTGACCCTGAACTGCCTGGAATTATCAGCTGGTTCCCTAAAGGGCAAATGGTCTTTTCATATAATTCTGTGACTAACTGTGCTCCATATGTGCCCTGTGTGTGACTGTAACCTTAACCTAGTAAATAGCTAACCTCAAATAGCCACCCTCTTACTTCTTACTCAGCTGGTACCTTCTGTAAGCTCACAGTGCAAGTTAATAATTTCAGAGAGTATGTGTTCTTGCATTAAGGCTTGAGCTTAGAGTCTTGTCACATGCCGTGGGAAAGAAAATCAAAATATCCTTGGAAGGAAACTGCTCTGTAATTTAAGGTTAGATATCTATGACTTCTTCATATACTAAAATGTAGTATTTCAGTGATTAACCCCCTCCCAAAAAAACCCCCAAAATACAAACCAAGACATTTGCTCTTCTTGACTTATAAATTAACTCTTGAGTCCTAAAAAAACAAAACAAGAAAAAAAGAAGCAGAAAGGGAAGTGCAAGTCAATGGTAAAAAAAGTGTGGACCTTGACCCCTGGGTTAGACAACTGTGCAGAGCCAGCTAAATCATGACTGTAACCCTGGGGAATCTCCTCTGGCAAAACTTGCTGTTGAAACTGGAGGAGCAACTGTCTCTGTCTGTCAGCGTGGTCTTTCATCTGTACAGTACCCACCCGAGCAGAGCTGGCAGAAGAGAGCACATAGTACATGTGCTGCATCAGTACATAGCTTGCAATCATCAAGCGGTCGCTGGGAGGTTGCAAAAAGGTCTTCCCAATCCTCCAGGGCAGAATTTTAATTTAGCAGGGCACTTGTGAGCACAGGTTCCCCCAAACTGCATGCAAGGCAGGTTTTGTGCCAGTGCGTACACTAAATGTAAGTGAGCAAATAGTGTTTGGCCAAAGTGGAGTCAAACTGCAGATAGCTTAAATCTGTTATTTGTGACAGTGATCCATAGCCAAATCTTGCCTTATTTTCAGTTCATTCAGATGAGGAAGGATAAATGTAAAGCATAAGCAGTGCAGTCTTGGTGTTCTGCACTCAAAGTACAGAAGGGAAGGAATCAGAATATTTTGAGTTGGAAGGGACTCACAAGGATCATTGAGTCCAACTCTTAAGTGAATGGCCCATATGGGGATCAAACTCATAACCTTGGCATTATTAGCATCAAACTCTAACCAGCTGAGCTAATTGAAGCTGCAGGGTCCCCTATCTGAGAACAGACATAAAGTATTTACAAAATTTACAAGAAAATCATTGCATTGCTGGTTGTTTTCATGGACACGTCCAGCTTATGTGCTTGTTCTAGAGCTCCTGGCTGCCTTTTGTACCTTCACAAGTGCCAAAAAGCTTTAGTTGAAAGTACAGCTGGAAACTCCGTAGAACTTTTACCAGATTTTGCAGGATTTGGCTCACCATTAAATGTGTGGGGTCTTGGAGCTGCTGCTGCTTTCATTCAGACTTTTTCTAGTATCTGAGACTGCCAAGAGAGGTGACAAGTTCTTTCCTCCCCTGGTAGTTTCTTTAGGGCTGCTTTCTCTCTAGCAGCTGCTTTGAGACCTCTTATTCATTTCTATGCTGACCATCAACTCTGTGTCTGCCTGTTGGGGCTAAATGCTAGTATTACTGAAACTATAGAAGGGAATCCATTAGAAATAAAATGATTTCTTCGAATTAAGGATGAGGAAAAAGCAAATGGTAGATGTGTTTGCCAGTCTACAGTGATTGATAGTTTTACGAAGGAGCCAAAAACCTCACGTCTTTCTGAAAAAGTCAAACTTTAGAAATGGGTTAAGACTGCTGGTGAGGGAGGTAAGGTGGAGGGGCTAATGTGACAAGGTAAAACCTTTGTCAGAAGCCCTCAGCTGTAATGCATGGATCTTGTGTGTAGAAACAATGACTTTATAATCAGAAAACACTTGTTTGTATCATGTTGTGGATGAAAAGTCTGCAGTCTGACTACTGTTTCTTGAACTAGATAATTTGTCTGAGACTGCTGGCCACTTGCACAATAAATAGATAAAATCTGTCAGACAAGCCACTCCTTGATGTGTGACACTAGAAATAATAATCATGATCTGTGTTAAATGTAACTGAGAATGTTTTCTTAATAGGAAAAAGATGACAAAAACCTGACTTCCCTGTCAGTTTACATGTGCTGTGATGATTTTTCAAAGAGAGGTCAGGTCCTGCAGGATGCTTTAGTTGAGAGGTAGCAGGCACACTCTGAGGAAAGCTTGTGATGATGCAGGGATGGTGTGAGTAACTACTGGGCTTTATTTTTGGACCTGGGGGCAGTGGACAGGATGCAGAAAGCACCTTGGATTTCCACAGAGCTAGTTTTGATCCAGTTCTGTTGCTCCTGAGCCGACTCCCTGTGGATCTGCCTTCTGCATCTCACTCTCCAGGGTTTCTGTGGCTTATTTCTCCAGCAGAGAAGTGCTGTCTAAATGTAGTGGAGGCTGTTGTGGGTATTGCCTGACTCCTGATTTAATGAGCCCTTCCATGTGGGGCTGGGGAGCAGAAACAATAATTAGCTCTATTGGTACCTACAGACAGCCATGGAGGCCAGAGCTAATAATAAGCCTGCCTGAATTTGGGTTCCTCGCGCTGAACACCATAGGTGTGGTGTCCTTGTGCCTCGCCCTTCCAGCCCTCGGCAGCCAATTTGCCTCAGTCACCACGGCCAGCCTTTGTAGGAGTCCTCTGCTGTTAGTCACACTGTCACTGATCATCCCTCTTCCTCCCTGCCTAAAGCTCGGAATCGCTGGTGAGCATGGTGCATCCACATATCCCAGCAGATGCTGCTGCAGTAAGGCTCCTGGCTAGCACTTGTCTGGCTCCTGGAGGGGATGGCAGTGCTTCCGCGTGGGTATCCCAATTTTTTTGTCATCCAGCATCATCAAAGGCCATTGTATCTTTAGGAAAGGCTCACTGCTATTTGAAATCGCGTTTGTCACTCCTGTGTTCTTGTGTGAAACTTGGGAGAAAACGTGGGAAGATGTTTGTTTCTTCCATGTTTTAGGACATTCGAGGGCTGTGCTAGCAGCTTGATCATATTTATTAGCACAGTTTTAGGAATGCTTAGATACTGATGTGGTGCTCAAACCTGCTTAAAGTTGAGTTCCTAATTACAAGGACTTCTTGCCACTGAATGTGGTGTTCTGATGGCACAGATTGTGCCTATTGTCCATCTGAATGCTTTTGGGAGGGGTGTGATATTTCACTGCCATGCCTTACCTGAGCTCTGTTTGGAGTTGTTTTTAATGTTAAAAGCCGGTCGTCAGACTCAGGAGATAAGCAGTAATCTCTGATGAGGAATGTGCATACCTTTAATGTCTGATTTTGGAGACAACACATGATTTTAAGCTGCTGTGAAGGTATGCACTTGGTTTAAGAACAAATGTCCTTTGCTCAGGAGTTGATAAGCAGTATCTTGTTAAGATTTGGTAAATCGATGGCTGTCATATGCTCAGTCTAAATTAGTTTGCAAATCAACCGGTACGTTTTTAAACCAATATCAAGAATTGGTTTAAAAGTTTATGAAAAATGATGCTTAAGAACTAGGCCAAAATGCTCCGTTATGAAACCAAGGGTGTGTATTTTATTATACAAGAGGAGTTCAGTGTTGTATCTCTAACACGTGTTTAACTTGCACTGAGCAAAGCATGTGACATATGGTCCTGCTCTGGAAAGACTATGGAAAAACCTCTTTCCCTTTAATATGGGTTGGATTAAGATTCTGAGAGGCTGCCTGCTGTTGTCCTGTGGACAGGGTTTTCATGTGTCGGTGTGTTTGGTTTCTCAATCCCACAACACTTGCTTTTGGTCCTTTGGAGGCTTCACCACCTGCTGATTTGTAAATGTCCGTCTTTGTTGGGGCTGGTGGGGGAAAGAAACGAGTATAACAAATGGAGGGACGTTTTTGAACTTGGGTAAATAAATAAAATTCAGCTGTGACATGGCAGCCACATGCCTCCCTAGCGGTTCATAGAAATTAAACTCTAGTTCGGGAGATGCTTTGTAGGCCAGCCTAGAGCAGTCACTGGTATTGTGATGCCTTGCGTTCTTAACTAGGAAGTCCCTGGTCACAAAAAAATAACTGGCAATGTCTGTCTCATTATGGTTGTTAGTAGAGTTATTGAAAATACAGTGCCAGCCAAGTCAGGGAACAGAGTAAGTGGCAGATCAGCTTAATTCACAGATTCCAGCCTTTTCAGAATCTTGTGTGTGATAGTGAGTGAAAATCATTTCTGTGTAACCAACTCTGTAATCTTTGGTACAAATGCAGTGTTTTAAGGCATCGAGCTGGCTATTTGACAAACAGTATAGGTGTTAGGTCTTGGTGTTGAGTTGAGATGTCGGATGCATAGAAGTGGATTTGGATTTGGTGGATGCCTTCAGCAGGTGTGATGAGATGAAAAGGATTTCAAAGAGCTGAGGAAGAGCTATCTACAGCTGCTAATGGGGGATATTTGAGAAGGGTGGTTTCAGATTCTCTCCTACGGTTTAACTGTACAGCCAAACTAGCTGAATGGTTTGTTCCCTCCAGAAGGGATATTTAGGGGCTGGCAGAAAGAAGTTTCACTGTGTGACTTCTCTTGTATTCTTTAAACTTCTGTGCTGTTCCTGATGGTTTTGCCTCGTGGGTGCTGAAGTCAGATCAGGGCAGTGTCCCCAGTAAACGCATCTGAAATATGGAAATTGATTCAACCCTGAGTAATACTTAAAAAAACAAACCCAAAACTTATGTCCCTCTCAGAATTCTACCATTGCTTATAGGAAATAAAAAAAAACCCAAAACAACAAAAAACCTCAAAAAACAACCCTAAAAGATAATAATTTAAAGTTATTAAATTATAACATTTCTGTTTTAGAAAATACCTGACCTAAGAAATAAATTCAGGCTTGATTATTACTCTGTGGAAAGTACTTTGGTACTTTAGTTTTCTGTTTGCCTCCTTTACACAGAGGAGTAATGCTAGCTCTGGAAGTATATGACCACCAGTAGCTTTTGAGATTAATTTTTGGGTGAGGAATGATTTGACATGCAAATATGTACTTTAGTGTGATCATTTGTCTGATAGCCTGGGAATAAATTTCATGTGACCTACTGTTGATGCTTCAAGTAAGATTTATATCTCTTGGAAGCAGTGCTCTGAAATGTGCTGGAAATTCATATGCTGAAAAAAAAAAAGAACGTGGCTCTTGGCTATCTTGTGTGTTTAACTTCTGGGAAAATTCTATCCATCTAAATGATTCTTAATGCTTTTTTAAAAATCATGAGTATAAAGGATGTATGTTGGAATATAAACTTTTGAAATTAGTTGTGGTACAATATTTTCTCTCTCTTATGATTTTATTGTATCTTTTTCTTTTAATTCATAAAGAAACTGAGCAACATTACTTCCCATAAAAAACCCCCAAACTCTCAAAAGCAAAAAGAAATAGTGCAGTTTTACTTCAGCAAATACCTGCTGTTGCCTTTGTGGTTGGAAAGGGGAACTTTATTTTTGTTTTGTTTGTTTAGTGTTTTTGCTTTGGTTGGTTGTAAGCCAGCAATATAAAATGATTGTAAGTCAGCCACAGAAAACAAGTCACTGTATTTTCTGTTGATTATAGTACTACTGAGATATTTTTGTAGTAAGTTCTGGCAGAGCACAGTTCTCAACGCGTGCGGGTTCCTTTATTTCTGGATGTGAGTTGTCATGGTAGTAAGCCAGGAGCTGCAGCTTGGAGCGCCTCAATGCTTAAGCCCAGCTCAGTGGTGTGTGACAAGTAACCTCTGGAGGAGCGATCAGGGTCTCCCCTGGCATCACGGGCTTCTAGAAAACTGCAGTTTACAAAGTGGAGGTGGCCCTGATGCTCTGGGTGGTTCTGAAGTGAGTGTATTGCTGGCTGGGTTGGGATTGAATTGTGCCTGGGAACTGATTTTTCTTGACCGGAGGGTGGAGCTTGTGTTTCAGGGTAGTTTTAGGATTTGTTTGGTTTTGGTTGGCAAGGGAAAAAATGCATGAACCAGAGGGTGGAGCGTGATGACATTTAGCACTTGGGACAGTGCTGAAACCCCCATTTCATTTCTGGGCTGCTCCTTCCCAACAGCACAAGGAGGTTTGTTCCAAGGTCTTGTTTGAAAAGCAAGGTGAAATGCAGTTGTGTCTGAGAAGCTTGGATAAATGTGAGCAGTCTGGACTGTTACAGCTTCACATGCAGACAGATGATTGCAGGTGATTGTGCAGAGGTGACTTACTGGGTTACCTCTTCATCAGTTCAGGCACATTTCTGCCTTATCCTGGTACTGAATTTACAGTTTGTTCACAATGGAAACTTTAAACTGCTCACAGGAGCAATTACCACGTATCAGTTGATGAATAGCACCTCTTCTATGTCACTGTGACTTTTGCTCGTGATTTGTAGTACTTGCCCCATTTAACACATCTGGTCCATCCACCACGTGTTCATCCACCATGAATACCAGTGTGCTACGGACTGTAGGTTGGGATTTTTCTAATGATTGCAACACTTCTAACGATGCATTTGAAGAAGGAATACTGTGTAGCTGTGGCTGTGATGTTGAAGTACCAGGCCCCAGGCCTTACAGAAGCTTAATGTTTTTCAGAAAACAGATTGGCCACCATAATGGAGAGTGTATGAAGGTTTCTTCTAGGTCAAGTTTGTAGTGATGTACCTCCTTCATGGCAAGTTTTTTGACTGGCTTAGTTATTCCTAGGTTGTGTGAACTGTAGTCTTTGTGCATAAACTGGTATCGTGGATATTAACCTGCCTGCTTTGAAACCTGTAGACTAATTAAGCACTCTTAAAAAAACCATCAAAACCCACAACTAAAGTATCTGAGAACTGTCATAGCTTAATCTTGCTCTCACAGCTCTTTTGGGGAATCCTCTAAGCACATCTAACTATTAACCCTACTTTTGGAAGGCAACCTTACCTGATGCACCATGGTCTTCTTTTCCTGGCCACCTTGGTTGTTCCTGATGTTGATATCTAGGCAGATGTCCTTTAAAGTGCTTCTGCCATCACAACTCCGTGCCAACTAGGAGTTACTTTTTGGCTGCTAACTCCAGGACATTTGTGTATCACTTCATTTTCCCCTGTTTTGTCCCTGATTTTTGAAAAAAGAAATATTTTTTTAATTGAAAGCTGCCAATCATTATAGTACTCTGTATTTGAATAAACTTAAGTAGAATTGATCTCTGCTACAAGTAGTTGTTTAAAAATAAGTACCACCATGTTTAGTAGCTGATCTGTTTGTTAGTGCAAGATTGATTTTTGTTTAATAGGATACGGGGTGTTATTTCATATAGCTAATAAAAAACGTGGGACAAATAACCGTATCGCAAAACAACTTGTGACTCTCCTTAGCATTAAAAAAAGACCCTTTGCGACAAAATATGTGAATATTTGTGCAATGAATGTGAAAATGGATTTAACAGCTTTAATACAAACCTCCGACTATTGGTAGTAAATATTAAAAAGATGCAGAAAGACAACTACATATATTTTTAATAGTGAATAACTGAAGTGCCTTTTATAATTATGGACTATGCTGTCAGTAGGAAAGATCTTTTGTGTTGGAACTGTTTTGCTTTCATTTGGACATAGGATCAACCTTTGGATTTCTGACTATGGAACTTGGGCTTTTGTGTTAAGCATTTAATTGTCTGACTTCTGAGAGTCCAGAAAGCAGAAAAGAAATGCTCTGCACTACCCTGCAATTTCCTCTGCTCATTAGTTTGCTCGTGGACTTCTATGGCATGGCAGGCTTTAATTTCCCGTCTACCCTTTCCACGTTCATTGCGTCATCTTCTGGGATGGTTATAATAATGAATGTCTTAATTTTTTTTTTTTTCTTTATTTTGCTGAAAGCTTTATGACCAGCAGGATATGTTGAATCAGTTGGACTACTCTTAAGACAGTGTGAAAAGTCTGCTTGTGGGTGGGTCATTGAACCTTCCAACTCATTTTTTCACCCTTTCAATTAGAAAAAAAAAATTCTAAAATGCAAAAATGAGCATGTAATGAAATTGTCTTTTGAGGTAAGCTCTTTAGAAAGAAAATAAATTCACAAAAGAAATACAGTATCTTTGAAAGACAGGAAAGCTGATTTCAGTACCCCGCTGAAACATCATATTTCTCTGCAGTTGTTTCACGGTGATCCTATGGTGTTTCTCCAGCGTCTGACATTGAAGCAGTAATTCAGTTAAGTCTTTGGAAAAGCATGGTTCTATTCTGTTCAGGGACTACTCCCAGGAAAATGGGATTTCTCCTTTTTCTTCATGGGGTTTTGGAGTTGCTCCTGATTAGCTTCATGCATGGGTACTTCAGTTCCAGATTAAAATTGCCTGTTCCTCCTGTTTCTAATCCAGTTTAAAAATTCCACCCATAACCCAGAACAAATATCCCCACCCTCCCCATGGCGTAGCTAAAAATAACAATTTTTGAATGTCAACAACTCTTTTAACAAGATCAATACGATATCTCTTTTCCACTGCCTAGAGGAAGTGAAGGCTTGGGTTGGCTGGATGGCCTGTAAGCTCCCTTCTGGTTAAGGCTAATTCCCAAGCTTAGCCATGCCTGGTTGCCGTGGAGTGATGCTTTGTCATGAATTTCTCAGAATATAATGCATGTTAGTGGAAATGCATACAGGTTTAAGATGGTAAGATTTTTCAGAACTTTCAGGTAAATTTACAAACCCAGTATTCTTCCTTAAAACATGGCCCATGGAATTTTCGTTCATGTAAGTACCAATGAGGGCCATTAAACATATGTAATTTCACTTAAATATTTCATTTCTTTTCACATAGCTGCCAATTCAGCATCAATAAATTATTTCCAATAACTTAGGCTTTAGTTTATTTTAAGCCACAGATCTTTATGTACAAAAGTAAGAATGGCTTGCAAAGAAATGTTGTACCTTACAGTAAAGTTAAAAAGAAAAAACTATCCAAAATTGGTAGTATAATAGGTTGGATACTGGCAGGCTTCCCATGTGGCAGCCTCCCCATCTGAATTTGAAGGTCCTGGTGTAGGAAAAAGAATGTTAAAAATTTGCCGCACATGACAAATACTTCTTTTTAATCTCGTTATGGCTCAGTGATAAGTGTGTACATACCTGGGCATGCTCCTGCACAACAGTTATGAGCATGTTCAGGTTTTTTTCCACTGCTGGCACACTGGAGGTGAAGATGAAATACTCATCTTCATGTGTGCATGGCAGTGATTTTGGTATCAGCAGTACTGCATTTTTCTGTCACTGTGGAAGTCAGTTTTTGTGGTTTGCTCCTGTCTTTTGGCAGGTCAGTATTTGCAAGATGTGAGCTCAAGGTGTGAGTGTTTAGTCCTCCTCAGGTCTTGCCTGCAGAGGGAGGTTTGGCTGGGGTAGCTGATGTGTTCCCTGCCCTGCCCTGCCTGCACACCTTGCTGTCTCTGAAGGGGGCAGTGACTTGTGTCATCTCCTGAGCTGCCCTGGGTGAGAGCCTGGCATTTTAGTGTGAACCAGATGTGAACAAACCTGTGTGAGAGTGGCCACGGCTCATCTGTGGGCATGGAAATTTTTGTGTAAGCCAGGTGGGATTGATGTTGCTATAGTCCAGTCTCTTTCTTTTGGTGATGCTGGCACTGCTTTGGCCTTGGTGAGCCAGTACAGGCAGACAGACAGGGCAGTGCTAAATCAATAGTAGAAGAAAAACAAAAAGGAGTGTAAGTGCTTGGTAGAGCTACCCTAGTGGCTGAGAGTCATATGATTTCAGGTGCTGGCTGTGTGAAAAAACGGGAAAAGACAGGATCCTATGGCTACAAGGAAAGAGAGGCAACTTGGGTTTGGATTGTGGCTTCACTGCTCAGTAAGAAGAAAAAACTTGGCATTGCTGCTCTTGTTAGTACATCACAATTTGGGGAGGTCCCAGTCTGAGCTAAAATAACTGTTAAGTCAGCCATATAGAAATGCCTCTTCCTGCCAGCAGTTTCGTGGTCTGTTGAAACCCATCAAAGATGTGTAGGTCCCACCTCCTCCGTGCTGCAGGAGCGCTTGCCTCCGTTACCCCGACACTGGAGCTCGTGTCTCATGCTGCCAAGTGAGCGGCTCCAAGTTGGGTCCCTGCGAGCAGGTGCTCACCCTGGGGCCAGGGAGGTGGCAGGAGACCAGCACGGAGGGACCAGGTGGGACCTCCTGTCCTCACAGCAGTGAAGCTTGGGCTTGGGGTGTGGTCTGGAGTGGCCACATGTGATAGGGAGTGAGTATACCCCCTCCCCTTGGAGCCTGGTTCTTGGGCTGGTTGTCTGAATGTGAACTAAAGATAGGTTATTTTTAAGAGATCAGCCTTTCAAAGCACACTGAATGCTCAGCATGCAGACCTTTTTGAGCCTCAGGTGAATATTTGGTGCTTTGAAAAGTTTTTTTTTTGTTGGGTTTTTTTTTTTTTTTTTTTCCTATCCTTCAAGACAGTGAATCAAGGAATTAGCTCGTTTTTTATTTCTGCCTTTTGATTTGAAAGACACCAAACTATTTTAAGATGAAAGCTACTCTCTGCTTGTTTGCCACATCACAGAAATGAGTGAATTTCTTACTTGGAGAACAATGAATTTCTCAGGATTTTGCTTAACTGTGGCAAGGATGAATGGTTATGTTTGGCCTGTAGTTTTACACCTTAATGCAAACCAGGACTGAAAACAGTGTGAGCTCTCAATTTTTAGAGAGGTTTAAGTTTTTCAGTCCAAAATAAGTAATTTTCACCTCTCTGTCATGTTAATAAAGTAAAAATGTCTTCATTAAGCTAGTATGAATTTGGGGCCAGCATTCTGGTTTGGGTTTCTCTGGTTTGTGGAACTGGCATTGCCAAATATGTTTGAAGCACAAATCAAATGGATAGAAAGTCTGGGCGTAAACGTAGACAGATTTTTATTAGCATAGAGAGCAGAGGTAAGGTTGCAGACCAGTATGTTTCTGCAGATCTAATTGAAGTTGAGCTATGTTAAAACTTGAGTGTCTGTTTTGTTTCAAAGTACAGTCAGAACTTTAAAGTGATCCATCCGACACCACAGAAACAAGCAAATTAAGAAATAACACTGAATTAAACAAATTTCATGCTTCTTCCCACACAGCAACCCAAGCATATGACTTTGGCTGCAGTACAGATTTAAGTATAGATTAGATTTCAGTCTTTTAGCTTTCATTTAAATAAAAACATGCTTTAAAAGCTGCGCTTATTTGTGCTTTGCATTTCATTTTTGGGTTTGGAGTTTCCATTGAGATGTTTTCTTCAAACTGCTGCCACAACCTTTGTGTAGCAAGATCAGCTGAACCTTTGCATGGCTTTTTCCTTTTTTTTTTTTTTTTTTTTTTTTTTTTCTTTAAATTCTGCTAAATAATAAATCTGGATAAAACTAGAAAGCAGAAGGCTGGTAGTTCCTCTGCGCTTTTGGATAAGTAGTCCTTCCTGTAGCAGAATATTTAACCAGTTGTAGCAGTGATGCTTCCTCTTGACATGTTTAAACTCTTACAAAGTTACATTGGGAACAATGAAGGGAGAAGCTGGAGGGAATGCGGATCCCTGAAGTTTCGGTGGCTCGCTCTGCCCCCCGGTGGCCATTCGGGTGCGAGCCCTGTAAGAGCAGCGTCCGAGGAAGCCTCTGCGCTGCTGTCACCTGCCTGCTCCCGTATATCCTGGGCATGAGCTAGAGGCAGCTTTCGGGGACACCGCGGACTGGCAGAAATGTCTGTGTAAGTCACGGGGGGCTTGAATTTAGCTGCTGCTCTAAGGGTTTTGCTTGACTAGTCGGCGTAAATCGCGTTAGGCATGTTGTGTCCTTGAAGGAGAGAGTTCTTTTCCTGAGAAATTTAGAAGTTTAGCTTTTGTCAAGTGTCTTGAATATCAAAATCAAAAACTTTCATAGCTCACATGCCTAGGTTTATGTGTGTGTGCTATTTTTGTGAAACGGTTTCATTTCCAGCACTTGGAATCTGCTTAGGATATTGCAATATTTGACACAGATGTTTCTGAAGGACTCTTGCATTCTGTCAATTCAGTTTGAATTAAGAAGATGAAACAGCTATTTGTGTTCGATAATGAGTGTTTTTTGCCAAGTAAGTGCAGATAATTTTTCCTGAGATAAATGGAAAACTGACGTGACCTAACAACAATAACTTGACATTCTGATTTTATTTTTGTTTAAATTGCTTTCCTCCTCTTTAATGCTGCAGGCTGACTGGAAGTGTCCAGAGCCTGCTGACCACATATGAATATATATTTGCTCTTTTGACTCTACTGTAGTGTTTTTCACTTTGCAGTATTATGGAGAAGTTGATTGAAAGGGGTGTTGCTGTTTTTTTATTACTGCAATTTCAATGCCAAACTTTTGGTGCTAGAGGGAGCTGTTCCCTGCCAGACGCCTTTGGAAAGACACCGCTTAAGGCATGGGCAGCAGCTCACTTTGGTACTTGTTGGAAACATCCAGTGCATGGCAGCTGAGGTTTAAAATGTTTTCTTGCTGCTTTTTTTTTTTTTTCAAATCGAGAAAAAAGCCCCTCGCCTTAGTTCTCTCAGCGATAATATATCTTTAGCCAGCAGCCATGATGGAAGCATGAGTAAAAATTTCATTAGCTGTGTTTTTTCCTCACCCCTCCCCTTTATTAGAGCTCTTTAGAGGTTTTCTTTTTTTTTAAAATCTCTCTTTATCCCCCTTTTTTTGTTGTTGTTGTTTTTTTTTTTTTAAGTCAAGGACCTCCACCATCTGCAGTTCCTCATCTGGGCACCTCTGGGACGTTGTATTTGCAAATATTTGACAAGTATGCTTGTATTTTGAAAGGGAATTACTCATTAAAAGAAGCCAACAAGAATTCTCTAAACATACCTTGTTTTTTCTGCTTTTGGAATTGGTCAGAATGACTTAAGGCCAGGCTGGATGAGGCTTTGAGCCACCTTGTCTAATGAGAGGAGACCCTGCCCATGGCAGGGTTGTTGGAATTATGATCTTTAGCATCCCTTCCAACCCAAACTGTTCTATGGTTCTGTGACTCCCTTCACTGATTTAATGCATTCCCCCTGCTCTGAGTCACTTCAGCTGCATTTCTCTCGGAACATAACCCGTGTTCATCACTCCTTTGTACATCTGTGGGGTTGGTCGCTAGGTTTGTGTCTCCCATCACAAACTACGTACCCATCGATCCACTTTAAGGTCTGTAAGCTAGCATCCTTAATGGTTCTCTATTCTTCTGTGAGTACTTTACAGCAGATAAAGTTTCTGCCGCTCCAGAGCAACCTCCGTGCAAGCTGCTGACAGAAGGTTACTCTCCCTTTTTCTCTGCTTGTTGTTAGAGAGGCTTGCTGGAACTGAGTTAGAGCAGCCCTTTCTGGCCAGGCTCTTTTCCATGTAAGATGCTGTGAGCATCCGATCCTCAGTGGTCCGCTCCCAGCTTCCCAGGGCAGCTGTTGGCTTGTGCCGTGGAGTCCGGCACGTCTGGCTGAGCAGCAGCGGTGCCACAGGGACTGTCTGGCTCGCATCTCACCCTGCCGCCAGCACAGCGCTCCCGGGAGCCTCTGCTCACCTCCAGCCTGTCTGCCGAGTGAGCAGGTCACTGACTACAGCAGACATGTCTTTTCACACACTTTTATTAGTATGAAAAAAAAGTGAAAAGGTGAGCAACTACTGTATTTTCTCTTCAAAACCCTCTGTGTGCAAAGCCCCTCCATCCCAATACATGCATAATTACTTTTGTCTTTGATGTGCCCTCTGCTTCTTCGAAGGACCAAAGCCTCTAGAGGACAAGGGAACAGAAGGGCTGGAATTGAAGTGAAATTGCAGCACTTTGGCTTGTGCGTTCCTTCTGCTTTTTCAAACGGAATGTTTGCCTTTTCCACTGTGAGAAAAAGACATTTTTGTTAGAGAATGAGAGACACCTATTTAGCCTTAGCCATTGAGTGTAACTCCTGGTATCTTTTCTGATCTGTACCATGGTTTTAACAAGTACAGGATATTTCTACACTTAATGTATTTAAGTGGATTTTCTTTTTCTTTCTTAAATTCAAGTTCTTTCTGTGATTTCAATTCTTTGTCTTTGCCCAAAGAGCATTCTTTCATTGTGTCTGAAAACAAGTATTTCTGTACTTTTTAGGCAATTTTAAATACACAAATATTTCACAGTGATCAAATCTTTAAAGAATTTCTAGCTTTGATATATTCCATTACTTGAAAACATCTTCTTACAGTAAATTATAAGAGTTGTGTTGGTGCTAGTTTATTCTCAACTTTGTCAGCCTCAGTTAGTGGTTGTGGACTGTTGCACTGATTTTTAATGAATTATAGATCATACTTTGTCTCTCAACTAGCAAGTTTTAAAACAAGAAAAAGGATGGTGAAACAGCATGAAATACATGAGCCAAAGTTAAATCACTCTAAATAGAGGTTGTTGGCTTCACTGAAGTTTTCTCTTAAGCACTGTAGTTATTTTAAGTGTAACTTGAGCGAAGCCTCTAGCCTGACATTAGTGTTTCCACAGTTGCATTTTAGGAAGTTTTAGTCTTGGATGTTGTTTTCATATCTTTATTAATGTTTTGTCAGCTGGATATTGGACATCCACAACGGTTGAATGTAACACTCCACCATATTGTAACAAGGATCATATTTGACTTTTTTTATTGTCTCATGCCAATAATTTTCTGTTTATGCCAACTTTTTTTTTTTATTTAAGATTGTGGCTTATCTTCCATTTGAAGAGGATACAATTTTAGAAATACCTCTGTTCAATGGGGTATTTTGTTAGACTGTGTTGTACTTTTTTTCTTTTCCCCTGAACATGAAAAGACCGGTTCCTTTATGACTTTGCTTTACCAAGTAAATGAAAGTTTTTTTGGAAAGCAGGACTGTGATAGTTGCAAAGTAGTTCTTTGTAATTCTGGACTAGGCTTGTTTTCTAGACATAGAGTAATGACAGCAAAAGCAGAAAGGTTTCTGTATTTGACATGGACATGCTATCATTCTTCCTCATGCGAGGTTCCAAAGTATAATCAAAGGTGTTCCTGAGTTTTCCTTTAACCTCCTGGAAGTGTTCCTACTACCCCTGTTAAGAGAGCTTTGGATGCTTTTAAAACCAGCATTTTAACAGCTTGTACCAAACTGGGAATACTAATAATGTTTTCCTTATTTTTGTAGGACTTGGAGATTGTGTATTCATATTTACATGGAATGGAAGCATTGTCTAATCTGAGAGAGCATCAGCTAAGGTATGATACTTTGCCATTAAAAACCATATATGTTAATGCACTAACAAGGCAAAGGAACAGTAATTTCGGTAACCATATACTACTCTTGTGTACCCTACCTCAAACTGCCTACCACTGCATTCTTCTCTTCCCTTCTTTATTTTCCTAACTCTTCCTCCTTGTATGTGTGCATAGGGTATCTCTATCTGTTCCTTCCTATTTCTGCCTAGAATGGATGCATTTGTTTTCTTTTCAAACTTTTGGACTAGAGATAAATGCTTTACATACAGAGTACAAGCCCATATATTGATGAAATCATTTATGTAATATAGTAATCATGAGAGCAGAATCTGTTTTTCAGCTTGTGTTTCAGTTTGTGCTTGCTTTTGTGTCGAAATTTTAGACACATTATGTACAACACATGCAAATAGTATTTAGTAATAATACTTGATAAATGTCATCCACACTTTTTTATTAAAAAGCTTCTTGATTTGAAACAAATAAATTCAAGTCAAAACTTCCACGAGAGCTTCCTATTTTTTTTTGGTAAAGACTTGTGTTTGTTTGATTTTTAAGTAATTGTTTCAGTTGTCGTCACACAACAGCTTACATCATTTTACAGCAGGGGTTTCTAAGGGTATTTGGGCATTAGTGTGAGGCTGGCATCTACAGAAAGAGGCCAGCACATCTCCTGTATGCCCTGTGGGTAGAGAGGGTGAATAACTGCTGTTTTATGTCCTGAGCTTTGCCAACATTTGCCACATCTGAAGATGCTGAAGCAACTATGCCTTGATTAATGCTGGTTTAGGTTCTAATTTCTGGCCTCTTGCTTCGTCATTCTGTGGGAGTCCACATTCCCAAGCCAATATTCTGTAATTCGGAGAAAATAAAAGGCGGGGTTTTCTTTCTTCCAAAGTGCTTGAGACACATTTTGCAATGTGAATGTTAACTTCAAAGAAGTCTCTGTAATTACTTTTGCTTTGGAAGGAGGCCACGGTCACATTCAGTTAAAATATTATGTGTTATGTTATTATATAGTGCAATACTTCTAGCACGTGAAGTTTTGCATAGCTGGAGTTGAATTGATGTTAACTTGTTTACAAAGATCAAAGCCTGCACATATGGTTGTGTGGTATGTTGATGTGTGCTTCTTGGCTTCCTGTGCAGCATGAGGTTCTTGCTGAGGAATGTGAGGAGCTCACTCTCCCAGCATAGCGAATTCCTCAAAGAGAGCTTCTGTTTACAGTACCATACATGGAAAAGGCTGGGCTCCCAGCAGATGCCGGACTGAAAGCTTTTATAGTATCCTTTAGGATACAACTCTTCTTGTGGCAGTGGAATGCAACAAAAACCTCTGAGAATCATTAAAACCTAGTGTATTAAATGTAGCCTCTAGTAGTGAATAACTTACCATATGGCTTGCTGGTGATCTCATCTGTAATTTATTACATTTGTTTAGGAAGCGGATAAAGATCACGTTTGAATGATTGAGCAAAAATTGGACACCAGTATTGACCAGAACTAATGCAATTTTTCAAATATTTAAGGAAGCAATCTAGTTTGTACTACTTGGTCACTGTAATTTCTAGCTGTTCCACTGTAACACAAAAATTGAAATGCTTGGCTACCTTCTGTAAGAGGCGTTTTCTCCCCTATTACTGTCCTAATAATGGGGCCAAAATGCTGTAAAACTCAGTGCCAGTGGTGAACTTGTGTGACTTTATCAAGAATGTGCTTCCTTCTATCCCAATTCAGAGGGGAACAGAACTTGCTTGTTGAAGTGATTCTGTTTCCTGTGACTCCTGCTCTTAGATGGCACATTGCCCAGCATAGTTTCAGACCAGTAGGGCACAGACTATCCTTGAGCAGTATTCAAATTTTTAAATCTGACTCCTAGCAATAACTTCTCTTCTGGTATCTTCTCACCAGTGACTTCATGTCTGTACTCCCCTTCCCTCTCAAAACAGGATCAGAGAGGGAGGATGAAAACCCAGGAGGCAGAAGCAGACAGTAGCTTTTCAGTGTCTGTAAAAGATTTTTACAAGACCCAGTTTTATGGTGAAGTGTCTGAAAAAAGATGGTTCTGTGGTTCAAAGCTTTTTTGCTGTGCCAGGATGCAAAAAGATTTTTCATTAGCTGAAATTGATACGCAATACATAGTGTTTAATTTTGTACAATAGAGACATTTTTCTGTAAGAAAAGTTCTCAAAGATGGTCCAAAGTGTAGATCTAAAATACCAGGGTCTGGGAAAGTCTCTGGTAGTAAAACTTGATTCTTAATTTTTATATCTATCTATTTGCAAGCAGAGTTAAGATTTTCAATTTTCTAATAACAATTTATGAATAGTCATGATACCACTATAAGCTTGCCTCTTCTGAACAGAAAAATCATTATTTCTCAGTGGGCTGAAGTAGTAAGTAAAATCCTGTGAGAGAGGAGTGCTACGGTGACTTTTGTAGCAGTCTGTTGCCTATTGAAATGAATGATCTAGGAAATGGCAATTGAAAGTTACGTCAAACCCAGACCAACTCTTACAGGCCTCAAATCAACTTTTTTAGACTTTTGCCTGAGCAGCAATTCTTGAGTGCTTTTGTCTGCTTATGATATTACTGCTGGCAGCTGGTCATTGATACAGCGAGATTCTGATGATGGATTATGTGAGGAAAGAGAATTTATTTCCAAAATTTAAATATAGTTCCTTATTTTAATGTTCTCATGAGCCTCTTAGGTAAATCTCTGTCTGACTGTCAAATAGCCTTGGGGTTTGCATTCTGCTTCAGAGCTATAGAAAGGCCAGGGGAAGCAGTGGGATTTGTTTTGTTCCCAACCCCCAGTAATTTGCAGGGCTCTTTCCTTAAGGCAATAGACAGAAATGGCATTGTGATTTTTCTACATCAAGTTAACATTGCATTTCCTAGTACGTGGTAAGTTCTATTATAGTTGTTCTCTATTATGCCACATTTGTCAGGCAGACAGTGAATACGAAAGCACTTTAATCCTCTCCTCTAGACAGAGGATTTTCCTGCAGGAAATTCTCTCTACTTTGAGCCCTCTGGGATTTTAGCATTATAATCTCATGGTAATTTTCAAGTTGCTGAATTTTAGCAAAATGAGAAGCATTGATTTACCATGCAACATAATTTCTTGTTTTATCTCTTGGGCCTGACTTGAAAAAGAGAGCAGTTTCTGTATTGTATCTCTGGTTAGTGTTGCACATAATAAGTTTCCAACGGTTTCTAAAAATCAGAATTGTTTTTATAAAGCTACTTGCTTTTACCACATCACTTTGTAAAATGAGATCTGTATAATTTTTACTTTTTTTTAATAGAATTTTTATGGGAACAGCTACATCTAGTGTCCTTAAATCAAAAAATGAAATCTGATCTTAGATGAACTATTAACTTAGGTGCTTAGATTTTACAATTTGTTCCCTTAAATTATGAATCAGCTTGGATTTAAATTAGTGGTTAGTTTCTGTAAGTGCTGGAGTTACCCGTGGAAATGCTGAGTAACTTTAGAAACTGAAGTCTTTGTGACACTGACAGGAGTCATAACTAAAATTGACTTCTTCTCTTTCAGACTGATGTGTGAAACTGTTAGATATGAAAGGCATGAAGCAAATGAAGTTCTCTACTAGTAAGTATTTCTGCTTCCTTTTGTATGATGTTCAAAGAATTAATTCATATTAAAGTGACTTGAGGACTGTTTAATGCCAAAATTCCTTGCTGAGTGCACAGTCTGTAAATATAAATGATCCACTTCATTTTAATCATCGAACAGCAGAGAAATTTGCTGGTGCCAGGGAGAGAGCTAACAGTGGCTCTTGCTTGGTGGTGCATGTTGTGCTAAATTTATATAAAATTAGAGGATGTGAGATGTCTTCTCATTAATTGTCATTTTGTCTTACTTCAATTTTGCAAAAGTAATAGTGATCAGCTTTTTGTGCCAGTGGTGCCAAATTGACAAATCTAACATGGTTTATAATTAGCAGGGATGTGCTCTAGTGTCAGCTCAGATTTACAGTAGAGATCTGAGAATTGTAATTGCTTCATTTATGGACGCAATTTATTGAAACAAAAGGCTTATCAGATTCTTACTTGCTGCCCCTAGCCCAGACTGTAAACACATATTTTTCTAAGTTGTCTGGCATTATTTGAACATTTAAGCATACAAAGAATACACTTGTATGCCTTCTTTTGTATGTGTGTGATTTTTCCTATATGGAGCATCAGGAGGAAGATGTGATTGAGTAAACTCAAATGCTGGGCCTTGACCATTCAGCAAAGTTAAATTAAGGTCTAACGAAACCCAGTAATGTTATGTATGGGAAATACACAAGGTCAAAATCTATAGGTGGATGGATAAAAATCTATAGGTGGATAGATAATTTTAATTAGACCAATATAATCTTTATGCATTTTACATACTAATTTGCTAGTGACCATTGTGCTGGTGATTTGTCCTTTTCTAGGTAGTTGGTTTGTGTCTGTTATATGTAATAGAGATTTTGTTTAGACCCAGTGTTTTGGTCATTCTAACCACTGACTTAAATTTGAATTATATGCTGAATGAAGCCATACTGCTAGCTAAGCATATACTTAGTGCAAGCAAAAATTATGGAAAAGATGTGCCTGAAAAATACAGTTTATAAACAGGAGATTGTGAAATCTGGGTTAACTGGAAGTGCATTTTGTAGTTCTTTTGCACTGATTTCCTTTGTCACTCCTTTCATGTGACTTCATCTTCACTTTGATTGTTTGCCTGTCATTCCTGTTTAGTTGCTTCTTGACATCTTTTTTCCCCATGATTTATTCAAGAGATTTAATGGGCAGTTTGGCAGTTTCTGGATATAGATGCTAATGCAAACTGTGCTTGTTCTAGCATTTTGCATCTCTGATTTAATGTTTAATGGGATAAACCTGAAAGTTAGCAATTACTATTTTTCATTTAAAAAAAAGAAAAATTCCATATTTTGAAACTAAAAATATATGTTCTGTTACTCTGAGATGTAGCTTTACTTTTTTTTTAATGAGTATTTTGAGTTCTACTTAGTAAGAAAGTCCCATGGAACCTGCAGTCTAATTTCAGTGCTCTATTTTTAGGATAATTAACTTGGAGGGATCCTTTTTTTTGTTTCACAAATTCAGCCTGTGTGTTGAAGATGTAAACATCTGAAAAACAGAATTCCAGTTTTGCTATGTACATGTTTGGAAAAATTCTTTTGAGTACTACATGAGAGAAGCAAAGTGATAGCCAGGCTAGGATCAATCCACTCAGTCATGAGCTATAGGAAATCAGCTTGGAACATGTAACCTGGTTACTTTTTAATGAGCATACCAGAGTTTATCACTTGATGCTCTTATTTTCATCATGAAGGCTAAAAGAGCATTACATTTTAACATTTTAGATTGTTTTTTAAGTTACAACTTCTTCCCCCCCCCCTTCCATGATGGGATATTTGCATTGAAATCTGAAATTGGGTGCTATATCTATTAAAATAGCTGCAACTGTTGGAGCTGTTAATTGACCTGTGTGTTTGACCTCCCTGAGGCACAACTTAATGTCTCAGTGCAGAAAAGCTAAATCTTTATCCCTAAATGCTAATGTGCAGACTAATGCAGTTGCACTGTTCATTTGATCAAAAATTTTTCATTTTGAAAACCGTGTGCCTATCTGCCTTGTCAGTGGTATGTATAGAAAAGTAAGTTTCTATTGCGTGTAGCAATGCTGAAAATAATTATGTGCATTCCTTACAAGCACAGCAATTATTTTATCCTGCATTAAAAAACCAAAAAGAAGTTGTTAATTTTCATAGGAGTTCTATAGATTTATTTTTTTATGACCAAAGGGATAAAATGGAGCACGTTATTTAAAACTGGCTCATCTCATCTGCATTTACTTCACTATCAGCGGGTGTACATGGTAGCGACAAATCCTCAAACCCTACGGCCATCTCACTGTTTAAATGGAAACTGGGTTATTAGAAGTGGCAGTTCAGCTTGAGTTATTCTTCATTTGCCAGTCATTCTACTACTTTCATTTGACGGGAAGTTAATGATAAAAGGGCTTAA
Source organism: Aphelocoma coerulescens (assembly GCF_041296385.1). NCBI lineage: Eukaryota > Metazoa > Chordata > Aves > Passeriformes > Corvidae > Aphelocoma > Aphelocoma coerulescens. Next base: position 36,239,784 of record NC_091017.1, read on the forward strand.
AACCTGCAAAGGAAAACTTCAGGATTGAGGCTTACCTGACACGCATATTTGTTTTGCAGTTTTTTTAACCCGCTTCCTTTATTCAAATCTACTTAAAGATCTCATTAAAAAAAATACTTATTTTGATCACTTAATATATATTTTATCAATAGTCCAAAGAAAAAAGTGTTCTGTTTTTATATCTGCATGATAGTAATTCTTGTTGTCTCTAACAGCTTCCAATTAGCATTTTCTTTGGAAACCAAAGTTTTAGCAGATTGGTAGAGGGTGTTTATACCTCTGGAGAGTTGAACAAAATTTTTTAGATCAAAATTGAATTTTGTGCTGTGATGGCAGAGGAATCTTTGGCAATAAGTGCTTTGGATGTAAGCAAATGAGTATGTGTATAATAAAACAAGCACCTCTTTTTCCTCCTCATTAGTCATATGAGGGCTGTATGTGTTTTTCAGCCACGTTGTTTGGTATTTCTGTGCGTATGCATCAGTGGTGTTTGGCTTACTCTTTCTGTAAGGAAGTCTTGTATATTTTTAAGCTTCCCTTATTTTCTTCACTAAGGTTATTGGATTGGCAGAAAATATGCTAAGGTTTGATGACCTGCAGTCCAAAGTCATTCAATAATAAAAACTGATGTTTCTGAATTGCCAGGCTGTAGCACAACACAGTTTTGTGATTACATTCCCGGTAGTTTGAGCAATTGAATCTGGAACTAACTTAGTTACTGCTTGTATTGTTTTTAAAAAATACAAAGGAAACCTCAGTCCAGGTTATTGTGAAGTGTGTCTTTTTTTTAGAGATCCTTCAAACGAAATCCTGACAGGATATACGGTCCTACCTCCCATATGTCCCCACTGAGAAGATTTCATTTTGGATTAAAGTTCTTAACAGTAACAAATTTTGCAGTCTGTAGGACTTTAGTAGTAGGCTACTGGTTGTGATGGTGTTGATTCTTAAAAAAGGACAAGTGTTTAAAGAAGTGTAGTTATCTCTTGGACATCTTGAACTGAATTTTTGTGTTAATGTCTCTTGCTGGAAAAAGCTCTTGTCTAATGTCAACATGTTTGTGTGCTCTTACGTAATTCAGTTTATAACCTTTAATAAAATTCAGTGTGGAGAAAAAAAAGTAGAAGTTGTATATATAAACTGGAGATTGGAGAGAATAAACATTGCGTGTAAAATGGAGTTATTACTACAGAGAATGTCCACAGCTGAAATGAGAAATAGCAAGCTGATTAGTTTCTAAGTTACTGACTGTGGTAGGCAGGTGTGAGGCAAAAAGCTGTATTTGTACAATTACGTTGTGTCTTGATTTTTTTCCTTATTCCCGGTTTGTCATGCAGTCTGGAATGAAAAACATCTACCTGTATTAAGACTGTAGTGCTTGTAATGGTGGTGGAATGGGGAGGGAAAAGGGGATGAAAAGTGAAGGCTGTAAAAAAGATAAAGATATATAATTTCTGCTGATGATTTTTGATATTTCCATGATTAGAACTAAATTCTCAGGTCTATTAGCAGTAATATCACCATCCAGCCTTAGCCAAGTTTTCTGAATTACATCACCATGGCAAATCACAAGACCCAAACCCATTGGTTTTGGGCTAGTCATGCAGCCTGCTCTAGGACTGGCTTGGCCCAGCAATCAAATCTTGAAACAAATGGAAACTGGAAATAGAATAAAGGAGCACAACTTCTTGGTAGCTACTCAAACAATTATTTTCTTAGTTGCAAATGTTAGTGTCTTTCATGAGATAGAGCAGAATGTCTCAAAAATGCTTCAGGGCAGTAGTTCTGAGCAAGGACGGGTGGGAAATAGACCTGTGAGTAGTCTTTTTAAGAGTGGGAATCTTAAGAGTCACATTTTTAAGTCCTACAATAAAAGTGACATTTATTTAATTTACAGTTCTTTCACAGTAACATATTGCCTTGAAGACCCTTAGGAGGACATAAGCAGTGCATGTAAACCAATGAAAATTTATGCCAAAATTGCTTTACATTTCTGCACAGCATGACTTGAAGTGCGATAAAAATGAGCTAAAAGTGTCTTCTTTAGCTGTTCACACACACACACAGAGAATATTCTGAGTTGGATGGGACTCACAAGGATTGTCATGTCCATCTCTTAAGTGAATGGCCCATACGGGGATCAAAGCCACAACCTTGGCATCATTAGCACTCTGCTCTAGCCAACTGAACTAATCTCAGGGTCTAATGATTTTTAAACAGGACAGTGCTGCTGACACCACCTTACTGAAGTTGTGTTAAGATGGAGTACTTTTATAGATGCAGTGTATGTGGTCTGTAGCTACATATGTTTATGTCTTACAGATATAAAACCTAAATCCTAAAAGACTGCAGGAAGGAATTACTAGAGAATCTCCCAAGTAAGAAGTGGTACGACAGGAGGAACTGGCCTCAAGTTGTGCTAGGGAGGTTTAGACTGGATATCAGAAAAGATTTCTCTATAAAAATGGTTATCAAGCACTGGCACAGTCTGCCCAGGGAAGTGGTTGAGTTACCACCCCTGGGGGGTATGTAAAAGACGTAGACGTGGTGCTTGGGGACGTGGTTCAGTGGTGAACATGGCAGTGGCGGCTTAATGGTTGGACTTCATGATTGTAAAGATCTTTTCCAACCTAAATGATTCACTGACCTCTGGGTCAGTATCAGAATTTTCAGGTAGATCTCTGCAGGCAATATATTTATTCATGCTTCTTCTACATCCATAGGTTTCTGTGGAAGTTCTGCAGCAGTATATTTAATAATGCAAACAAGTGCTGCAGCACAGCTGGTGTCTTCTGTTTTGTCCCGAGAATATTCCTAAAGGTGTATTGTGCCTTCTCATAGTTGGGTGGTTGCCAAAATATTGTTGGGATACTGCCAGTTCTGCACTGCAGTAAATCAGGAACCTGATTCATATGTTGTGTTGTGGTTACATTTTCTGTGGGGAATTTTTTAGGCAATGTCTATCATTAAAATAAACACATTTAAGGACTTGGCAGTTGTCTCTGTATAAACAGACACTGAATCAAGGCTTCTTAATAGTGTCAGTGATCAGTGTTACAGTCTGTTGGTTTTGCACAGCCAGTTCCAAATTTGTGTTATTGTTTGACCTGATTTTGAGACTTCCTTGAATGATGACTGAAGTAATGTTTTTGCACCTTCTTTACTGTAAATGTTTCAATGAAACCTGTCATATTTTTGTTGCAATTCTGAGGATAAAAGCTTTGGTTTTGGAGAAGCATTAGGAAGCTGTAAGATAAGAAGAGATTTGTCTGTCTTGACCTCAGAGTTTTGGATGCAAATTTTATTTTCCTACTTCTGTAATTGTTTTCTGGTGATTTAGAAGAGTAATTTTTGTTCTGAATTTTTCTTCTGATATAAAGGGTTAATTCACTGTACAAGTCTAGTATCATGACTTCAATGACAATAGGTCAATTAGCTTGTGTGCATATATTTGTGTAATGTATTTATTGATTGCCTGTTTAATCCACTGTCTTAGACTGACAGGCATTACTGGCACTCTGCAATACTTTCTAATTTGACCAAAATTCTTGGTTGATTTCCCTGATTTTATTTCAGAAGTGAAAAAGAATACAAACCTAAAGAAAAACATACTTCTGATTATTTGTTTTCATGAATACTGAGGAATTGTTTCCTGTGGTTCATTCTTCTGCATTTCCCATTGTTGCTACCAGGAGCCAAGACACCAGTTTTCATCTTGTGTCCATTAATAGAAGATAATCATGGACATAAGTTGAAATGCGCACACTGTTTAGTGAAAATCAGAAGTTCAAAATCCTGAATTATCAGTCTTGTTACTGAATATATTTTAACTCTGTCTTAAATTTATTCTTCTAATCTTCACTCTAAATATAACTTCAGTGTGTTCATGTAAGAAGAAAAGTATTTGAAAATTGTGTGTGGCTGATGCATCAAGTACCAATCTCTTTTATTTCTGTGTTTGGGGATATACCTCAATGTCATCAAGAGCATCTGAAATGCTCTGGCAGATGTCAGGTAACTGCTTAACTGGCTTAATAAGGAGGATTAGACACAGTGCTGACAATGTTAGTAAACAGTTTTCTGGTTATTCTCTGTTTGAACACTACAGTGCTGCTGGGCAGGATCTTCAGGCAATGAGATGTCTACCTGAGAGAACTGTTCAGCTTAGACATGTTTGACATCCCAAGGCACTGCAAGGCTGGTGTGTAATTGTGGCAATGATTATTCAGTTAAAACAATAAACCACCTATAGCTCTCAGCATACAGAGGAAAACCAAAATGAGCAAAGAGAAACAGACAGATTAATCTGCTGGAGCAATATCCTATGGAGCATAAGCTTGCAGAGCAATGTTCTTTGGGATTTCTTCTTATGTAGTGCTTAAACATCTGAAAGAGGTCCCAGTTCTGACATGTTAAATTTCCATTGTTTCTGCTTCTCTCAAGTGGAGATCTGGGAGCATGAGCAATGTCATTGGAATTACTCTGCTTAGTTTCTGAAATTTAATTCAACTTTGAACAATGCTGAGTATGACTACATGAAAATGTAATCTGCTAGGTACACTTCGGTGTGTAAGTTCTTTTATATAGCTTGTAGGATGATGGTACTATATCCAGTTTAAATGTAAGTCTTGAATGAATCCTTTAGTGGTTGGAATTTTAAAGAATTATTGTCTCCATAAATCAAACTACCTCTGTCACAACCAAGAAATTGTTCTTGTCAAATTCATGACCTTTTTATGAAGTAGCTTGAAAATAGCTCTGAATGGAAAGCAATTCTGGATGTTGGTGATGACTTAAGTTAGAGGTCCTTCCAACATCTGGAGTTGCTGGAATATTCAGTCCAGTGTTGGAGGGGAAAATGACACCTCTGTTGCTTAGGTCTCAGGATAGAGGCAACTGTAAAAGGAATATGAATATTAAGCAGTAATTATATGGAAGTAATTTCTGTGCTTGTTTCCAATGAGACATGCATGCTGCTTAGCATTTTTCAAGTGCTGTTTTAAAGGAGTTGGCTGAGAAACTAATGACCAGAATGTGGGCAGAAGAGCAAAGACTTTTATTTAGCATATGCTTTCAAGTCCAGGTACTGAATTTTGCACTGAAGGGATGTCTTATTTGACAGAATTACAGCATGTTTGACAGCAGTTGTCACAAAGACCTGCAGATTCCTGCCACGGTACATACTTATGATGTTCACGATCTCAGTTGAACCTGAGTGAATAAGCATGTGCTGAATATAATTGTTATTCTAGAGGTTTTAGTAGTGCTGTGTCTCATTTTGATGGAGAATGAGAATTAAATGGATTGCTCTTTTAAAAACCTAGCTATTTCTAAAGAAGTCTTAAAGAACAGTGATCTATCAGGACTTGATAGGATAGAGGAAGACACTACAGATGGTCTAGATACTTGAGATTTATTTGGCCTTTAAATCAACCAAACAGGTTATTTTAAATCTTTATGTAGCTGAGTATTTTGGAGGGTTTTTCAGCACCTTAAGTAATCAGGAAATCTGAAAGCTAGAATTGGAACACCTGTGCTACTGTAGAGGCGTCTTACAGAACTGAGATGTGTGGGGGACGTGTTTTCTTGTGAAGTTTCTTTGATATGCCCTTAATATATAATTCAGATATACAGTTACAAATGTGTAGTTGCAAACATACAAGTGCTGCTGATTGCTTTATATAGAAATAAAATAATTATAAGTAGAAAATAAAGCTCTAGTTTTAAGTAGCATATATGTAGCTACTTGGTGATCTGGAAATAAGAAGCTGCCCCTTCTCGGGGCATTAATAGATCATAGCATGAAGAGTTTGATACAAGCACTAGAGACTGTGAGAAAGCCTGCAAACTTCTTGGGTCTTGTCAGTCTGGAGGTTTATAAGCACTTCTTCATTTTTGAACTTTGAGTGCCCCTGAGGTCTCAGAAAACAATTCATATGCTAGAAAATGTGAAAGCCTTGGTCTGAAAATACTGTCTAAGCTCAGGAGTGCTGACAACCTAATGATGTCATAGGCTGTCACATAATTATGCAATTGAAGTTTCCAGACAGGATAGTTATTGACAGCTGTGAAGTTTCTCTGCATAGTTCTATCTTCAGTTTTTTGTGTAATTTTCAAAGCAGAAAGGTGTCCTTCTGGCTGCAGGCTGTAGTTGTGTTAAAGGACTACGTCAAGGAAGCTGGACAGGGAAACACAACGGGAAGGCAATCCAATTTATGGCTTTCCATTTCCAGCTCCTGAATTCCCGTAAAGCAAGTTCTCTGGAATAGTGGGAAATTATATGTAGATTCCCCAGGAAATCCTCTGCTCTCAAAAGTTCTATAATACAAGAGTCAAGATTTCAAGCAGATTTATTCAAATTTTGTACAACTAAAGTTCATATTATGAACAAAACCTGCACATTGATGGCTATTTTGGTATTGGCTGTCAGTTTTGCACTACTTTAAGGTTGCTGCTAGAACCTGAATATTCTGAAAACTTAATCAGTAGGTAGCTTTGTCATAGTAGTTATAAGAGAAGAACATTAAATCTCAGTACTGGAGTCCTTTTGTTGTTGTTTCTGCAGAACACAAATCTTATTTTCAGGACAGAATGACTGTGTATTGATTTTGCTGTTCTTACTGCCCCTAATGAGTGACTTTGGGGTTGACATCATTCTGATTCTCTGCAGGATAAATTGCTTGTGTCATCTAACTTTCATGGTAATAAATCTTGTTTTCTGTAACTAGAGAAAGTGGATAGCTTTGCTGCTTTTGGTAGGCTCTATAACTTTTAACAGTCCTATGTTTCATCCAGGTGAATATCCAGAAGAGTAGCCAACCTGAAGAAAGATCCCAAACCAAACAACTTTCCCTCAGTCTTAGGGATTTGAAGCAATGTATTCTGTCACTTAAGGCCAACATATAGAGTAAAGGCTTGCCTGCAAAGGTCTGTGTATGCCTGCTTGGAAATGTACATGTGTCTATAGTTCCTGATTTCAATTGTTTCCACTCCCACTATGCATATAGCCCTGCAAGAGTGGAGGGAGAGTGCAGAGAGAAATTCAAAACTAGGTAGGAAGTGCTGTTTGCCTGGGTTAGGTGAGCTTTGCTTTCAGCCTCATGTGGATCATGGAATCATTGGAAAAGACCTCTGAAATAATGGAGTCCAACCACTAACCCAGCACTGTAAGGTCTGCCACCAAACCCTCTCTCCAAGCGCTACATCTACACACTTTTAAAATATTTCCAGGGATGGTGTCTAACGCAGTTCTGTGCTCACTGCCCGAGCTCTGGCGTGCCCCCGATCAGAGAGAGTGCAGCTGCGTTACTTCTGCGCGTCGCAGAAGCGACTTCGGCATCAGGAATGGTGCTGCTGGGTGCGCTCGCTGGCTTCTTTGCAGAGGGAACACAGCAGGAGCCGATGGGATCGGCTCACGTTAGCTCGGAGGTAGAGGAAGAGAGAGGCTGTTCTGGTCTGGATCCTAACAGGTTTATTGTCAGAAGTTTGGCAACCCGAACAAGCTCGGAGGGATGAAATCCGATGGGAAGGTATGCAATGGGATGCTCCCCCGAGGCTTGTCCTCAGTTTTATAGGGAATTTGAAAACCGCAGGGAAAGGGGAAAACCAATGAGTTACAAGCCAGGGGAGGATACAATGTAACAAGAGCCACTGAGGGAAACCGAGAGGCGGGAGTTGTAACAGAGAGCCAGTGAACAACCGAGTAACCGGGAATTTTCCCGAACCGGGGGAGGCGGCTTGGACCCGGGCACCGCCCAGGGGGTGCAGCTGAGGCTTCTGAGCCGCCCCCTGAGTCTGACTCTTGGGGAAACTCAATCCAGGGGAGGGGCTGGGATTGACTGGCATCTCGCTGCCCCAGCCCCGCAGTGGGATGGGTCACACCAACAGGTGTCCCGACCATTTTCCGGGGCAGCCTGTTCCAATGCTTGACCCTTTCAATATCCAATCTAAACCTCCCCTGGGGCAACCTGAGGCTGAATCTTGTTTTATTATTTGTTGCCTGGGAGAAGAGGCTGACCCCCACCTGGCTACCACCTCCCTTCAGTTGTAGAGAGTGAGAAGATCTCCTCTGAGCCTCCTTTTTCCAGGCTAAATACCCCCAGTTCCCTCAGCTGCTTCTCACAGGACTTGTGCTCCAGACCCTTCACCAGCTCCGTTGCTTTGTGGAGCTTTAACTGCACTTCCAGTCTCCTCATGTGTGACAGCTGCTGCTTCAGTGGTCGTGGTGATGCTGGACAGCAGTGGCATCCTTACTAAACTAGTAATTGGAAAGATCTTACCTCAGCAGATGTCTTTCCTTTTTACATCAGCTTGACTGACAGGTGCTATGGACCTTCCCCTTAACTGTGCAAGGCTGAAAAAACCCCAGTGTCTCTTGAAGGATGCCTTTGTGGAAAGGTCATCGGCATCAATCCTGCTTCAGCTAATTCCTGATGAAGTGCTTACATGAACTTAATACGCTACTGCAAACCCTGTCGGGAAAGTGTCCTGTCCACAATAAAGCCTTTTTAGAACTATTTGCTGTTGTTTTTGGCAGAAGAAATATCTTTAGGACAAATAAAGTTTCTGGATTCTTCTGGGGGCTGCCAGGGGTAGGCACTATTCTAGCAGTGAAAGAAAACTTTATGGTTGGGCTTATTTTCTAGAATTCAGTTTTAATGTTTAAATAAAATGTAATATGTGATTGCAAAGGAAACCTTTCGAATATGAGTGTTCTATTGGGTAAAATGGTATTTGGATGAGTCCTCAGGTGGCTTGAAGAAGTGCTTTTGTAGTTCAGCATTCGCTTCTTCTATAGCTCCTTCTGTCTTTCATTAGAGGCACAAAAGTCCTGAAGAATGCAAATGCATTGTTGATGAACAAATGTCAAGCATAGTACAGAAAACATGGAAGCTTGATTGAAAGCCACATGATGTTTGAATAGGATTGTGGAAAGCCCAGAATGCTTAAAATGAAAGAATTGCACGTGTTTCTTGTGACAGTACTGTCTAGCAAAAGCTGGCTGCCAAATGGCTTTGTTGAGGCTTAGTTCTAATCAACTGATAGTATAGCAAGTGTTGAAAGTGCAGGAGTTAAATATATTTTCATATGAAAGGAATAGATCAGTGTTTCATTTGCATTTTTTTTTTTCTGAGAGAAGCATGTGGGTTCTGGAGAAAGAAATATGTTTGCTATACATGGGGGATTTTTTTCAGATGTTTTGCTCAAAACTTTATGAAGACACTACTAGTTGTAAAAATGAAGAGAATTAATACCCTATGTATGTTCTTTGCTCTTGAAGACTGTCTTGGGAATATTTATGATGTTTTGTCTGACAATAAAAGTTTTAGAAGAATACAGAGTGTATTTCGGGGAAGATACCTTGAATACAGACATGTTCTGTCTTAATATTCCACTACTGTGACAGCAATATTGAAGATTTTTTTTTTTAATTTAGATAATTAAAGCATTGAGTTTACTAGATATGCATGATGCAAATACCTTAGAGCTTAGAAATTCTCAAATGTAACTGTAAAAATGAAACCAGTTATTAAGTATACATAAAGCAAAGGGAAAACAAATCCAGTCAGATGGTATTCCTCAAGTTTGATTTTAATATTTTTTTAATCAGTGCTTTTAGCTGTCAAATGAGCAGATGCTTCATTTGATTATATATAAAGTAGATAAAGTATGATGTTCATGACAGATAAGTGAGAAGGAGCAACAACTTTTGAAGAGTCAACTTGTAGAGAAAGAGAATAAACCTGTGAATTGGCAAAAAAAAAAAAGATAAAACTGAGTTGGATGATTAACTGATTGAAAAGTCATGCTGTGTGTGATCAAATAAGAAAAAATCAAACCACTGCAGTTGAGTGCATAATCATTCTAGGTGGTTTTGTTTTTTTAATGATTCAAAGGTAAATTCAAAAGTAGCCTTAAGAATCTGAATATTGAACATATTGACTGGTGCATGTGAAAGCCAGTAGCTGCCTTTCTCTTTGAAGTTAAAAGATCTCCAATGAGAAAAGATAACTAAAGCTCCTTACAAATAGGTGGTTTGAGAGAGGATTTTCAAAAAGTTAATCAACTCTTAAAAGGAAGGAAATAAAAGCTTGCACGTTAGTAGATTTGCAAAAGTTAAAATACTTTCTATTGACTTAATTTTTTTATGCTTCAATGATTTTATCATTGGAAATGGCTTTCTGGAAGCATAAAAAGATCTTCTAGATTAGTTGCTTTAGAGTTATCTGTGACCCCAGGTTCTTTTCTGTCAGGCTACACTTTAATACTTGGTCAAACTGCCAGCTTTTAGGAAAAGGAAAAAAAAACCAAAACACCTTCAAGACCACAAAACTTATTATGTGATAATACAATGTGCTGTAATCCACATGGAAAAATTATTATTCACATCCTAGTACAGTTACTTCCCAGGTATTTGGGAAATCACTCGTCTATAGCCATTGCTCAAACTTTCTATTTCGAAAATTTTTAACTGTGCTAATTAGTCCAGATTATTTGTATTTAGAATGACATCTATTAAAGAGTGTAATAAAAAACCTTAACATACTTGCAGTTCAGCAGCAATGCTGTTGTATGCCTGTCAGCATAGGACTCGTGGGGGAAAGAAAACTGTTGAAAGATGTGTAACTTAGGTGCATGTTTATGTTTTTAGGAATGATATTTTCATTGGAAATGCTGGTTTTCTTGAGTTGATCTGCTTTAACCTGGTTTTCTGCACTTATGCACGGTGTTGATTTGTCTAGACCAACAAGTTTGAGGGTGATACCGACCCATGTGAGAAGCGTGTGAGGCACAATTCAGAATAGGCAGCTTAGAACACTTCAGCTATGTGAATCCAAATGATATTGTTTTGGCTATGGGACTGTGTTATTGCTTCATTTTCTGTTGTCTATCAGTATGAAGAAGTATTCCTGAAACCTTGATTTTGAAGCTGTTGTCACTTGTCTGGTGTGTGTGGCTGACCAGCGTCACTTCACTGGTCAGGACACTGGCTGCTAGAAAAGAAATACAAGCTCCATCTTCTTATTCAGCTCCTCTGTTCGTGGCTGTAGATTGTGTCCCCTCAATTTCCTCTGTTAATTCTCTGCATTTCTGTCCTTCCTCTCATGCCTACATTATACAGTGAAAAATGAAATTAGAGCATGTTTTTAGATTGGATGGTTTGCTCTCAGCTCTTTTTAGGCTGGATCTTTTATTTTGAGGACCACCGTGTATGTACTTCTTAAACCGAAGTTCTTCAAATGGAAAATATGCTGCTAACATGTACATTGCCTACTAAGATTTAAGATTAGGTTTTAATACTATGCTGTCATCACTGCTAAAAGATGTGGGCTGTTCTTGCTTGAAGTTAGACCTAGTTGTTGCTAGAGACTTGAGACGTGTAATTTAAAAAAATGATGGTGCTACAAATTCATTAAGCAATCTGCATCTCTTAGTGTCACTGGGGATGTGGTTTTCGATAAGAATGCTCATGCAGTTCATGATGATGCACTTGAATTCAATTAGTCAGTTTGTCTGGAAGACTCAGGCGTGGTAAAAACTGGAGTACAGTAGAGAGATTCTCAGTGCTGACTGTCAACATGGAATGAGACTTCTACTGCAGCTATTTCTCATAACCTTAATCTATTTTATTTTCCTGTCCAAACATTATTTGAACTTACTTATCCAAAAAGAGTCTAGGCATATGAAAAGGATTTTGTATTACTCAAGGAGCAATATCTGAATCTGCAGTAGAATGAGCTGTGCTTGGATGACAAAGTCTTCCTCATCCAGTTTCTCTACAGGGTGAAGAGAGAGGAAAAGAAACTTTTTGCCCCTTCTGTTGGGAATTTATTCTTGTGCTGGGAAGAGACATGAAAGGGGCAGTGCTTAGTAGCAGCAGATAATGATGACTGACAAATCTGATGTAGATTTACCATCTGCAAATGTTTCCTATGGTCTCTTACCTTGTAGAAAGGCACGCTGATGCAGAAAGGAAAATCTCTGTCTTGAAGAAAGGGTTAAGAAGAAGATGGCTACTATTGGGAAAGGATGCCTTATTTTATAGAGGGAAAGATGCTACAGCTCTCTTCAGCACGAGCTGAAGAACTGTCATTCTTCTCCAATGCATTCAATAGAATAAAATACAGTATATTTACTGTAGCTTGGCCCCATTTTAATAACTTACAGTTATGTTTAATTTGAATGGGGCTGTTACCAAATAGATAGATAGATGCTTTTAATAAAGTCAAGGAAATTAAATAATAATGTATATATTTGCAGATGGAAATTAGAATAATTTCATGGAATTATTTTGCAAATATTTCAATTGTGTCTTCTGTCCATAATTTGGAGCATTTTTGCCTCTTTGATGTTCTTTGTAGTGCAAATTTGGTACTGCTGTGAGTAATTTAAATCAAGTGTTTTTAACTGTGTCTTTTTTTTTTTTAATTATTCCAGCCCTGATGATATTGGTACCTGTTGGTATATCCTGCTGTCTGGTTCAGTCTTCATTAAAGAATCCATGTTTCTTCCAAGGAGCAGGTATGTCAGCTATGAATGTACTGTGTTCTATATTTTAAACATAAGTCATGAGATGTAGAGAATTTTTGGAATTAAAAGGCAGTGCTTTATATTTAATGAAGCACAGAAGAACAGATGTAAACACATGTCTCCTGTGCTAGCTGTGGTAGCTGTATCTTGCCCATAGCTAGAACTGAAAGCCCATCTTTGTGGACAGTGTACAACTGTCCAAAGTGTCATGCAGATGCTGTCGATTTAAAAAATAAGACCACCAAAAACCTGACAAATGGAGCGAAGTACTGGGTCTCTTCCTGTGAGTAATCAAACTTCACATCATAGGATGCATTAGAATTTGGATGTTTTTCCGAGGCTTTACTTACTGTGCACAGGTCTTTGGTGCATGTTTTAGCATACACTTAGATCATGTTACTGCAGGTTTTGCTGCTTCTGTATAAGGTTGTGCTTCAAAAGAAAGTTTGATTGTGAGGCACTCAAAATTCATATTGCTCCAGTAAAAAAAAAAAAAAAAAAAATTTGAGCTATGGAAAAAAATGCAAGTGATTGCAAGGATTTTAGACTAAAGTGACTGAGCTGGATCATTTTCATGGAAGCAGAGCAGAATTATTTTAAAATGCTGGTTATAGGTATATTCATTCAGACTGCTATGAAAGGCTTTTTTGAAGTATATGACATGTAATAAAATTTGTGAAAGGCAGAATGAAAGATTGACCTGTCTCTGTATAGTATCATGGTAATGAAAGCACTGGAAATTCTTTTTTCAGTTTTAAATGGTGGGAAACCACTTTATGGCTAGGGTTGGTTGGCGTATGAAGCATTAGATCTTCAAGTCTGCCTTTTAGTGGGAGAGCAGTGCAAGCCTTGGGACTTCCATTTGGTGATGGTGGCATGTTCTTGGTGCAACCAAGTGTCTTGTGTCTGTCAGGCACTGCTGATAAAAAGGTATATTAGATGTGCCATCGAGTTGTTAATGCTAAAGATGCAAAACTGATTGTTGTAAAAAGTAGCACAACGACAGATTATAGGACCCCTGCTTCTGGCAGAGTGAAAATTGTCCCACATGTCATCCATGAGCAGGCAGTGCCAGGAAAAAAGCTGGCAGAAAGTGCTTTAGATACCAGGAGAAGAGATATATAATACCTGAATTAATGTAGGGTGGTTGTATATAGTCCATGGCAAGAATCTTCTGTTCCTTTGAAATAAAGCAATACTTGTGCCTCCCTCACTTGGACACTTGAAGAGAGGTGAGGTTTAGTAAGATAAACAATGAGCTTGAGACGCTTCCTGGTAGAATGAACAGAAAATTACGGGTCCTGTGACAATAAGCGGAGCATTTAAGGCCTGTTCATATGGAGAAATGTATAAAATGTCATCTGGGACAGTGTCTGATACCTTAGTGAAGTACAGGCATGGAATTTGGCATAAGAATAGCTGTCATAGTTGTGGATGAAGTCAGGTAGATGTCAAAGCTGGTGTCTTGGGGAGCAAATGCAAGAGAGACAATTTGTTAATTAACAAGGATAACATAAGTCCATGAAAGCAAAATTAAGAAACTTTGATTATATAAGATAGAAAATATTTTGTGAGAGTAAAACCAGAGGCATTCTAGTGAGGGGCTTTGTGCTTAGAAGCTGTAGTCTTTGAAGGGTAGGTGAGGGTCTTATTAAAATTTTGGACAAGGTTAATCAGGATTTTTTTCTTTGTAAATGAGTAAGTTGCAGTTGGGCTTTGGGCTCATCCAGGAATAAAAAACTTGGAAAAAGTGAGAGGGCATCCATGTTAAATTTCTGATTTGGAATACTGGTGGCTAATAAATGATTTATTGATTTATTTATTTAATAAATAAATGGACTGAGAAGAAAACTTGAGTTTTTCAGCTTAACTTATGCTGCCGGGGAGCTGCTGGGAGAGAAATAGCAAACTGCTCAGATATACATACCTGGCAGAAGAGACTGATTAGCAGAAATGCTAAAGTGAAATTTTACAACGCTCTAGAAAAAAGGGAGTGAGACCTACTGAAAAGGGTGCTGTCCAGAAAGAACTGATAAGGTGGTATTCTGGAATCTAAAGAGTAGTGTCAGAAGTAGACAAAAGACAGTTAGTGGGTAAGTGTTTGCTGAAACCGACTGTTTATATACACAGGGAGTAACAATTTCAAGAGCCTTTTTGAACATTGCATAATTTGTGAGTCCTGATGTCCTGTTACTGTTAAAATGAACTGGCTGTGGTTTAGCAAATGGAGCACATCCTCATGCCTCACTGACATCAAGTGATAGGAAGAGACCTAAACACTGCAAAGTAGAGATCATCTAAATTTGATTTTGTTTGTCATTTGAGTAAATTAAATTTGCAATAGTAAATTAATATTTACACTATTTTAGAGTGGGTTTTTTCCAGTTTAATCCATTTTATCTTTAGCCATCTAAAAAGCCACTAGGATATTTTTTTTGCAACATGTGACATTTGTGATTAAGAGAGCAGAATGCAGCCAAGAAGTCTGTGTAGGAGCAATCAAATATGTAGAAAGCTAGAAGTATGTTCCTTTCTCCAAATCCTAGTGACTCAGAAAATTCTCATTTCCCTAACTTTCTTTTCCCAGAGCCAAATGTAGTTCATCCCTAGGCATCTCACCATTGAAAACTCCTCATTTGTTTTTTCCCCACTTAAAAAATATTCTCTTTTTTTGTCAGCCTGCCCCATGCACCTGTAGTAAATCCCTTTGGACAGGTTCTCTGGGCTGCTGATCCTGCTCAGACTGAGGGTTTCCACTTGCCTGTCCTCCTGACCTCCTCAAGCTCAGTTTCATTGAATGATGGCTGGGCAGTAGCTGACCAAATTTAAAATAAACACATGTTGTTTTCCCATCAATTCCACCCCCACCCCACCCCATGAATTTCAAGAGCATTTGCTGTTTGTTGGATTTCACTCTTTTAAAATGAGTGTCTTTACATGCCAGAGCAAAAGTAGTATCTCAGGGTAATTTAGACAGACCTAGTGGATAAATCTGCCTGCATTCTTGCAGGTGTGTTCTGAGTCCTGTGCAGAATTAGATCTTACTCTTAACTTCATGGCAGTTGGCATGTGAGTCCATAAAGAACAGGATGGAGGGCTATCACCAGATTTGAGCTGACACTTGCAAGTACCTTAGTGCATTTGAGTTAATATGCTCAACATACTATTTGCATTTGGGTCCTCTGTTAGCTGATTTGCTTGCATTAGTTTTAGATAGAGCATCCTCAGACTGGTTGATGAGTAACACTGGAAATGCTCTTTTGTTGTATATTTTATATTGGGTAAACTGATCTTATTTCTTTCTTCCTAATCATTGTGTCCATGGCTTTCATTTCTGGTGTTAGATACCATTTAAAATTCTTTCCCTAGAGAGACTAGGTTTTGTAGATAGTTAATACATAGCTGGGGAAGAAGAATGTTTTAAAAATACCCCTTTCCCCCACCATGAAGTTATCTAAAAGCTTAAGAAATGACCACCCTCCTGCTTTTGCACCACTGTGGTTTAGGAACAGCACACCCTAACTTAGTGGCCCTCCCCTCAGTGAGACTCTCCCAAACCAGACACCTCTCACTCCCCTCCACTCTCTCGTGGGAGACACAAAGGCAGAGATCACAAGCTGGGAGAAGAACAATTTGCTGGAAGCATCAATGAGATAAAAAAATTGACCAGTAACAGCAGCAATACTACTAAAAAACCATGTAAATGAAAAATAGTATAGCAGTCCAAAATTAAGCAGCTTTGCAGTGTATGAGATATGGTCAAATAGATAACTGTTGACATACTTTGAAATGAGTGTCAAAGCTGCAAATTTTTGACAAAGTTTTATAATGTACTGGGTGACTTGCAAAATTACTTGTAACTAGCTACTGGACGAGTCTTTAATTCCAAATTTAAAAAACTAAGTTGTTCAAGATGGAATATTGGAATACATGAAGTCCTAAATTGAGTACTTTGCTTTAGCATCTAAACCATGTCTGTTTTTTTGAAAATAGCATGAGTTTAATTTTATTTCCCTATTGTAATACAGTTTAGCTTGTATTTGTTCAAATGCCAAGCCAGCTAGCAAAGAGTGTTCATAAGAAAAGGCTGGATTTTATAGTCTCATTATTTTGGGAAAATATGCAATCCACAGTTTTAAAGAACTGTGCCCTGATCAATTAAAGGTGCCATTTATTTGGTGACATAAGGTAAAGCTTAATCTAGTTCTTCTATTTAATTTCTGTAAATTACAACAGTGAAATTTATTCTGGCAGTTTAATGTGAGGAAGATCATCCCTCTTCTGTCCTGCCCCTTTCCCCCCATTTTCCTATTAATATTTACAAACTCCTTCCTTTACTTTAACTTATCAGGCATGTATTATGGTTAAACTAAACATTCCTTACTTCTTTCCTTCCACCATGACCATCAAACTAGCACAAATTAGCACTCAGTCCCCTCATAGTTTCCCCTGAGCGTCTGTACCCTGAAGGCAGTTCACATGATAGAATGAGGTTTATGTATGAACTCCAGAAAATAAATGAGCAGAAAATGCAATTGCCTGAGGGCTGTCCTGGCTCTCCTGTGTTTTCACATGGCCACTGACAGCAGCAATGTGACAGTCCCTCAATATATCTTTTGCAGCAGCCTCCAGCTTCCCTAGGCTTCTCCATGCTCTTACCACATTTGATCATGTGCTTGGACTTCCTGACTTATTGTACTAGAACTTTGCTTCTACTGCAAACTCCACTGGGTTCTTTTGTGTTTGTTAAATGGGAGCTGCAGTGCCTAAAGGTCTCCTAGATCTCCCCCAGCTTACCTCGTGCTTGCTCTTGGCCTCCACGACCAAGAGCACCCAGAGGATGCAGTTATCTCTTAGCAGCAACAAAATACAGAAGTGCTGGGCAGTTTTTCTCAGACTGTTGGCTCTGGTACTTGGGTTTTTCTGCTTTTTTCCTAGAATACTTCCAAGCCCATCTCGGGGGTCTGTGCTGTGCTGCTCAGGCATCCTGTGATGCCGACTTGCCACCTGCAAACCTGGCTTTGCACTTGGCTTTCACTGCTTGCTCATCTGCTGTTTCCTTGCTGCAGCCTCTTGTCCTTCACTGCTGCCACATCCAACCAGTTCTCCCCTCACCGCCTTACATGGCGATGG
Source organism: Aphelocoma coerulescens (assembly GCF_041296385.1). Classification (NCBI taxonomy): domain Eukaryota; kingdom Metazoa; phylum Chordata; class Aves; order Passeriformes; family Corvidae; genus Aphelocoma; species Aphelocoma coerulescens. Next base: position 36,257,448 of record NC_091017.1, read on the forward strand.
AGAGCTGCTTTCCCTTTGGCAAGGTCACAGATTTACCTACAGGAACAATTATTTAAGCTTTTTCCTCTAATTAAAAGATTTGAGGTTTGAAGGTGAGAGAACATCTTGTTTTTTACTATTTTCAAAATTAAAAGGGATGTATCTGTTTAAATATTGATGGTTTAGCCCTCTGGTCTTTCCCATACTAAAATAACTTAAATAATGGAATGGAATATCTAATCATACTGGAGAGTCATTGAACAAATTGTGGACTTCTTTTGAACGTGGGTAAAGCAATAACAAAATTCAGTTTGTCAGAAATGTTTTGTCCTCATTGAAGTGTATCCTCATTAACTTATAAAAGTAACCTTTCAGGATAAAATTTCTTAGGGATTTTGGCAGACTTTTTTATTTTGGCAGGTAATGAATATCAATGTAATGGTGCTGGAGCAGAGCCCTTGGCTATCTACATGCATTTATACAGCTTTATGTATCTGAAGCAGTTTTATGTAGCTTTATGTATCCTAATTTTTGTGATGTCTGGATCTTGCTGTTTTTTGTGGTTTATGTGTATCTAACTGATGGTGTGTTTATATTTTGAAGATAGAAGAGCCTTTGATCGATCTTTTGAGTCAGTAAAATTATGCTGATAGCTTTAATCACAATGATAATATCCTTCTCTGGGTATATGACTCATATATTTGCAGCTAAGTGTTTATTAATAATGGCTATTACTGGCTGAAACCTATGATATCACAGAATGAAACTGGGATTTTAACTGAAAGAGAGTGATCAGTATACACAAATATTTAAACTATGATAAAATCCCCTAAAAAGGGATTTTTTTCCCTGCCCCGAGCAGGAAACAGAGTTTTAGAATAATGGACTTGTGGGAGGCTCAGAGTTGTACTTTTGTGAGCTGATAGTTTAGTTGTTTAAGCTGCACAGGGAGTTGATCAAGGGCTGTGTGGAGTTTATTTAGCTTTTTCCAGGTTCTGAGTTGTTTATGGCTAAGGATTTGCAGCATCGTGATGGAAACATGAAGACCATACATTGGATCTTTGAAGAGAAAAGTAACTCCCCAGGTTGTAGTTTCAAGTCTGTTTAAGAAGTTACTTGGAAGTGTGTGCTTTGGATTTAGTTTGCCCTCAGAACTCTCTGTCTTGAATAGAAAACTTCACTTTTTTTTGCTGCTGCTGGTTTTTCCTGTGACCTGTTTGTTGTTCTGGTATGTCTGTATCAAGCTGGTGTTCTGGTGGTGTTCTGAAGCCTTGCTCCTGACTGTCTCTAAGGGCTGGTGAGGAGGCATAGAGTGTGGTATTGTTGTGGGCTGACCCCCCTGCTGCCTTGTCCTCTGGTTTGAATGCACTGGTTCAGCATTTCAGTCAGTCCCATCAACTGAAACTGAAGCATAAAAGGAGTGTGATCTTAGGGTTTAATCTAGGAAAGACTGAGATCATAAGCTGAAGGAGGAAGTTGGGAGTAGTGGTGATGTCAGTCCATTTATGACTGTGTGGCTGTCATGAATTACTCACAATGAATTTTAAATAGACATTGAGAAATAAACACTAATTGCTTTGTAGTGTCTGTGTCTACCCAAAAGACTGCATGGGTCCTTTTGCATGAAGATTTTTACTGTTTACCTGCAAGCAGAAAATTAGACTTATCACAGCACATGTGACTGGAATTACTTACTGAGACTCAAACTCTTAGAGAAAATAAAAGCTTGCTTACAAGAGGTAGCATTTTACTGGGACTGCCTGATCTGGCCATCTACCTTGAATTTGTTAATCTCCTCTTGGTATCATGGTCAATGTTAGCAGTGAAATCCAGCAGTCACTCGTGTGTCACTGCAGCCTTCCTTAGGAGGTGCTGGAGGAGCTGGAGTTGCCAGGGGGCTGCTCCTGAACCCGGCTCCCTGAGGGCTGGCTGGCAGGGGGAGCATGCACGGAGGGTTTCATGTGAGTCTGACTTCATCACTTCAGACACAGTCAGCTCTGGCTGTAGCTGAATTAGCTGAGCCATAAATTGTTGGGCCCTGTGATGTCACCTGCTATTTCAGCAAGGTTCGTGATACAGACCGCAGGCTACATGTCACCTAAAACTGTTCTTGAAGTTTGAAAAAAAATGGTGTACAGGTTTCTTTGAATATGAATACTTACACTTATTTTTGCAGCTAATTTATCCTTTATCCCATCCAGAGTAATTGAAGAGTTCATTGAGGTCTTAAACTGATCATGACAGTATCTGAGGTGTTGGGAAATAGAAGAGGAGGCAGTTCCTAAATGATGAGATTGGCCGGTGTCTGGTGTTGTTCCTGTCATATTTCAGTGCTACTGGAATTTTGTTTTTGCAGAGCTGATAAAATGTTAAGGGACTTAATCTATTACACTGGCATCTTTTGAAAACAAAAATAGAAATCTAATGTTGTGTGTCTGGTGCTACCAGGCTTTCTTCCAAGTTTGTAATGACAAGATAACAATGAAGCTGAAAGTGTCAAATGACCTGAATATGTTTTCAGTGAGCCTGAGTTGTTTTGATTTCTCTTAAGGACAGGGAGGCTTTCAGGGATGGAAATGCTCATGCTAGGAGAAAAGCAAACTTCAGTAGCTTTCACAAATGCAAACCTTATACCAGTTTCTAGATGTATATACTTAGAGCTACAGACTTCTGTCTCTCAATGCGAAAGACCTGATGATGGGCTTGAGAAGGTCTGGATCGCTTGCTGCTGATCAGGGGCATTTGTGTAATGTTCAGAACATTTTAATATGCTTTCTGTAGAAGAGACACCATTAATTGGTGGTGCAGAGCTTGTAGATTCAGGAGTCCTTGGTTTTGGTTTTCCATTGTTTCACACATGGTAGTTGTAAGCTGAGTCAAGATGACTCTTCTTGCTTCTGTCGGCACATCTAAATTAAGTAAAGAAGTTAGACTTTTCTTATGTTGTCCTTTATTCACTTCAGTGGTGTTTATTTTCCCCATTGAAACTGCAGTTGTATGAAAATACTTAAAAGTTCAAGATGCCTACTTTAATGAAAAAATTACACTTGTGATATAGACCACAGAAACAAAGTATGTAACATTATAAATCCAGACCACTCGTTTTATGGAGAGCTCCAGCTGTGAACCAATTTAGGTTATTTTTGCATTTGCTATTCAGATTAAGTATAATGAAAATTCTTCAGTGGGATATTGCCAATGCCAAGGAAAAATAAAATCTGAGGTAACACAGGCAGTAGATTCTCAGTGTAAGCATGAATGTATCTTAATAGCTCAAAGTAACTGAAAAGGACGGTAAGAAAAAAGTAAAATTAAGCAGAAGAGTTTTTTGAGCATAATTTTTGAGCAGAAAGAAAGCAGAGGAAAAGAGAATCCTTTTAGGTAGCTGATAGAGGAAACACAATCATTGACAACTGTGATGCCAACGCTCACATCCCATTTCTTTAAAAGTTGGAAAGTTTGGGTTAAAATGACGACTGATTTTTGAAAAAATGTGCTGAAATAGTGGCGAGGGTTTTTTGGGCTTTTTTTGTTATTATTCCCCCCTGCTGTCTGGGTGCAAAAAAGATTAAATCCACTGAAAACACTCAATTTTTTCCTGAAGACATTGTATACATTTTCATCGTAGAAAAATTTCGGTGCTGTTCATTTGATTGCCTGGTTCCTTAAAAAGTGCTGCAGTAAAAGCTGGCCTTGAAACAGTATGGTTTCATTGCTGACTCTTCTTTTTAGTTTATTTTGTGTCTTATTGGCTAGAGGTACCTTTCTAATCCCAGCATTAGGGTCTCTAATCGAGCATGTCACAATTTGGAGTCATTGAGAACAACATCTAACCAATCTTGGAAGCATTGTTTATCTTTTGTTTTTACTGCTCTTCTGTACATTATAATTATGTGATATATATTTAATTTCAACAGCTCTCACTTGTACTCTCATTTTCTTTCTAAAATTTCAGTCTTGATTTTAATATTAAAAAGCTGTTTTCTGCAGTGATAATAAATTGCTCACATACAAGTGGGGATATGGAAAAATTGAGAACGCTTTCTGAGAAATTAAGGAGGGGAAAATTCTCTGTGTAATAAAGTAAACGGTTATTTAAAAATTAAATGTGAGACCCATTATATTGGAGTATCCACTACTGCTTACATTGTTAATTAAAGGTATCTATCTGAAGATAATTGTTGATTTTTCGCAATTGGTATTGCAGCTGGTGAAATGTCCTATTATGTAATCTGTTCCATCTGATTTAAGTTTTCCTCTGATTCAATTTAATAGTACTTAAGCTTTTGAGTTTTAGTAGAAACCTGCAAAACATCAAAACCCACTTCAGTTACTTGGGAAAACTGCATTATAAGATTTTTGCTGAAGTCAAAAGGAAGACCCTGTTTATTTTATGTGCTCTCTGGGTCTCTGGACAAGTTTTATAAGTGTAATGAACTGAAGTCATCTGGTCATTGCTTAGCTTTAAATAATAACAAAATGAACTGTGTGCAAAAATAGCATAAAGAATACCAAAAGAAAAAGTTACACCCATGTGGAGAGAGGGGAGAGAGGACACTGCCTTTTCTTTGCCTCATGTGAAACTCACGGGATCTAAACTTTCATAAACTTAATTTTGCTGAATCTGCTTTTGATAAGATGAAGTAATGATGTTTACTTATGTATATGGAGGACTGTAGAATAACTGGAAGGAATTAGAACTATTTTCTTTATTCTTAGCAAGAGGCCACTACTGTAATTCTTCTGCAAATGGTCTTTTTAACAAAATGTTACTCCTTATGGTAGAAGATTTGAAAATGTTTTGAGAGTTTTCTTTTAACTGATGCTAAAATTTTCAAATGTTTCTGAAAAACAAACCCAGGGATACAAGACATGTTAATTTATTTGCAAATTATAATATAAACAGCTAAACCAAAATTGTCACTACTACTTCATTGGCTTACTTTGTTTATTCATTGGCAAATACACAAATTTATCTTGAATACATCTTGCTTTGTACACTAACAGATTTATGGAAACTTGTTATTTAGGTAATGAGTATAGCTCTCCAGGTGAATGAATTGGTTTTATCGAATGATGTGTGTGTGGAAAATGTCAATATGTATGGTCTTATTTTACTTCTAAAAACCTGGATGACATGTCAAGTTATTTTAGTATTTAAAAAGCAGACAATTTGTAATACCTTAATTATGAAAGCCTCTAGGGGGACTTAAAAATGCTTATTATGTATTTTTCAATATAAAAAGTCTTCATTTAGAAACTAACATCTAAAGTCTTTGTATGACATTGGAAAAATACTCCTCTCCTTTAATGAATTTCATGAATGTTAATAAGCCAAGCTGTGTTTAGAGAGGGTCTTGCCTCTTAAGTAATGTTTTCCAACAACTTGTCATTCTTTGAGACCATTATGTAGATCTTGTGATGTCACAGTAATCTCCATGGCAACACAGACGTCATTAACATGAAGCATAAGCAAAGCTGTCTTTATTCAAACCATTTATTTATTTATTTATTTGAAAGAAGAAGGAAAAAAGTGGGTTAGGAAAAAACCTTTCATCTTTGAATGCTTTCTGAGATAAAATAATGTGAGAACTTCTAATTTAAAAATAAAATAAGGGTAACTTTTCCCAAAGAAGGATCTATTCCCGGGTGGTCTGATGAGGTACCTGCCTTCTAGCTTTCTGTACTGGAGATGTTGCAAAGCTGAACTGCTGCAACAAGCTCAATTTGTTGTTGCCTCCACTAATAGGCCCTAGTTTTGTTAGTTTATATAATTGTATATAAAGTCTATGAACATAGATCTTGAATTCAACAGGAAAATGCCATCAACACATTTCTTTAGTGTCGTATATATAAAAGGGTGGTAAAGGAATGCTAAGTGGTATTCTAGTCTGAAAAGTATTGAGGATCACCTGCTGCTATAAAGACCCTGAGCATCTACCCTTTTTACAGTAAATTTGCAAAATGACTTATTATTCTTAACAGCACTTCTTCAAGATTGGGTTTGTAACCATTTTTCAGCCTAATGTTTTAGTTTTAATGTAACATTATGAAAAGATAAAGCGAAAAGCAACAAATGTGAAACTTTACACAATTACTTAATTTTTCTACCTAAACTAGTCAAACTTGCTACCATACCCACTCTTGTAACAGGTAAAATATTAAAATTAACTCCACTTTCCAAAACAGTAGTCTGTTCTAAAAGAAAAACTGTGTGAAGATCCTAAAGCAAATGTTTCAGGGTTGACTGAGGGGACCTTCTATAGAAGCAAACCTCCAGAATCTGGCTAATTTCAAATTATTCACTGTGGGTTTTCAGGAACTTCTTTTGAAGTGCTTTCAGTAGTCAGCTCTAAATTAGCAGATTAATGCAACCTCGATCTGGGTTGCATTTGCATAAGAATTAAATCCCTGTGAGTATTACGTAGATAAAGCACTATAGTCTGTCATCTGTAAGGATGCTAACTAAAAGCATTCAAAATACTGAAGAGGTTTACTAAAGTTTTCAGCTGGAGTTTAACTTCTACACATTTTTAGCAGGAATTATTTAAAGCATTAATTTACTATAAATGTGCTTATTCTATAATTTTAGTGTGGTCTGATTAGTCATCAGACATTCTCTCTGTCTGGCTTGCTGGGTTCTTCGCACCCTCCTGCTGCAGCACCAGGGTTATTATCCTTGGTACCATGGTTCCTCTTCCCCCACAGGCAGTGGGTGGTTTGGGTCCCAAGTCAAGCAAGGAGCTGCAGTGATGTCTGGGACTTTTTTCTCCTGTGAAATACTCCTCCCAGGTATTATTAAGTGGCGTGTAGTTAGCTGTGATACCGCGAGTGAGTCCCTTCCCTGACACATGAGCTGTTGTATCTGAGACTGTAAACATCTAAGCTATCATATGACATTGGATAAGCCTAATCATCCTTATCCATGGTATGCAGTGAGCTCATGTCTCCAGGATTTGCAAGTAGTGACAGGTCTGCAAATGCCTCTTCAACTTGTATTCCACTTGCCAGCATCTCAATTTTCCTTTCAACTGAAAAGCATTTCTGTAAAGCAGCTACTTGCTCTTGCTGAAAAAATAAACACTATAAACAGAATAACATTGTAGAAATTAAATTAGCTAAAAGGGAAAAAAAGCTAGTCTAGTTATTATTTTGATATGCAGATGACCACTACATTTTAATTAGAAAGAACAGTTATTACAAGTCAAAAGCATCGTGGGCTTCCCTTGCATCTTTACTTGCTTTTCCTAAAAGACAGGCACTAATTCTAATGGGAATCAGAGAAGTCAGCCTTATATTATGAGATAATTTGATGTTCTGTCTTTCAGTTGACAAACTCTTGCTTTCATAGTTTCCAGCGTGGAGCTCTAAGTGTGGGGAAACCCACTGCTGCCTTCCCTGCTTGCATCATCCCCAGTGGAGCGCTGTTCACGTTAGAGTGGCTCTGCATGCATGAAGGCCTCTGTCTTTTTTTCTGAGGGGTCAGAAAATGGCCACGCCAAATTTAGTTTTCATCAGAGCACTTAAGCGTTCCCCTGGGAATGGCTTGTGCATGTACACGAGCTTTTTAATTGTAACGTTCTTCTTTCTCATCCCTGGCAAGGGTGAGTTGGGTGGAGGTCTGGGTTTCAGAGCACATTGATGTGGAACTAAACCTAAGCTAAACCTAGCTTGGCTTGAACAAACCATGTAGAGGGACTCATGCTTTTTATTCTAATCTGGACATACCAAAATGAAACATGGTGATTTTTAATGAAAAAGATGCATAAGGGCAAACTTGACTGAATCCCTTATTATCTCTCTAAATGGCAGATGGAAAATAGTCCCCATTTTGTTTCCCATCTTGACATCTGCTTAATACTGCTCTATATTTCACCAAGGAATTCAGTGTGACTGGTTTGCTTTAGAACTAAATCTGACTAACTAACATTTTGATGTTGTTGCAAGCTGAATGTTGATTATTACATCAAGATTTGATATGGGGATTTTTCAGAGACCAGACATTCTGCTCATGTTTGCTTCTGTATCATCAGATAATAATTGATGCTGTGATTGAAAGCAGGTGCCTGCCGTGACTGGGGTCATGGCACTGCTGTGAGGAAGTGGCATGTGCAGGTGGGACCTGCAGCAAATGATCCATCCAATGGAGTGGCGACTCCTCTCTGCTCTGATATTGAGAACTGGAAGATAGAGGGAAGATTGGAAATGGAGTAGATAGCACTTGAATGTAAATGGTGATGGTAATAATAGCATTTTCAGGATGAGGGCTACCTAAGAGCAAATGAAGGCACTTTGGTTTACATAACTTCAAATTCTAGATATGCTTCATGCAATACCTCTGTATTTCATTTTGCTTGTTTTCTATGATTCTCCTAAATGTAGATGTCAACTGAAGCAAGGTAATTTTCACAAAAAGAGCTTTGAAGTATCGGGTTTATGTAACTTAAGATCCATTTTTATCATGAATATGTTAAAAGCTTGAGAAACTAAACTGAACTGTGCATAGCCTTGTGCTTATGGATTTATTCATGTACAGTCTTGAACAGATAAGGATTGGTTGCAGTGAAGGTGGGAGAGGGATAATGTTTACTTTAATCTCCATGTTTATTTAGATGTTCTGCATTGGCAAATATTGCACAGCAGTGATATTAAACCCATTGTACATCCCACTTGAAAACTTCAGAACAAAGAGAGTTTTTGAATTTCTGATTCCTAGAGTTTTGGCATTAATCATTGCAATATTCATGCATTACATTTCTACTTTAATTATATTGTAAATTTTGTTATTAAAAAAAAAAAAGGAAAATCTGTATGGAACTTATTTCCTTGCATACATATATCCTAGAAGATTCTAAGAACTTGAGAAACAAGAAAATTTGGTACTTGTATTTTTCCTTTCATTAGAACATGTCTAAATGGAATATACTTTTTGATTCAGAGGAAATGTCAATTAAATAGATTTTATTCTCAACCAGCAACTTTGTTCAAAATATTGCACTTACATATACATAAAATGATAACAGTATTGTATGCTGAAGAATGTGCACCATAGAGATGACCATACTTTGTGGAGCTTTCCTTGTGAGAATTAGAAATAGTTTTGGTAAAACCTTAAGCTAATGTAGTGTAGGGAATATCAAAAGAAATAAAAGTTAGATTACATTGTAGGGGAAACCCTAAATTTATGTGTGTCCTTTTTGCAAAAATAATTGTAACTTGTGAAATTGAGTTTTCTGTGAGTGATCTTTGGTCTTTAAGAGGAAGAAAGAAAAGGGCTTCACACTGAAAACCCTTTTCTTGGTGTTGTGAAGTTTTCTTCATATCCTGCATCACTTTTGATGAATGCATTTACATTCCAGTGCTGAGAAATAACTTTCCATTTGGGAGCTGGGTTGACGTGAAAACAGGAATGTGGGGGCCCAGGGTGAGGGGACAGGGCTGAATGCTGATAGAGAAACATTCCCTCTTTAGTAGCTGCTGCCTCTCCTGCGAGCTTTGAAAAGAGCATCTGTCTGTGCATGTATGAGGATGTCTGGGGACCTGGGGAAATGGATGGGTGGTGTCTGGAGAAAACTGCCTTGTCCGCCAATGTCATGATGATAAGAGAAAGAATAGAACAAGTCACCTCAATACCTGCAAGTTTTTGGCTGTCTCTATGTGTAAGTGCTTATAAAAAGTCGTATGTTGTTTGTGGCTTTAGATGCTTCATTTAATTGAAGTACTTTGTTGTTTTGTTTTATTAGTAGATCTATTAAATTTGCAGGGGAATAAATGCAGATAGTGGTCCTAAATTATTTTGTTGTTGTTTGTTAGCCACAGACATATTTATACTACTGTCATTTTATAATAGTAAAGTGTTTTTTTAATGAAAGCTGAGAGTATAAATTTGGGAAACATGGAAACCCTTAACTCTCATTTAAAACTTGTCTTCTGTAAACAAGCATGAAACCTGAAAGCTGATACCTCTGTTCTTTAGCCAGCTGTGTATGTTTTCAGTATAACAAGTTGTAAGCTGAGATATGTATGTAGTAAGATACACTTATGGATAAGGGAACTGTCACCTCTGATCAGTGTAAATTCAATTTAAGAATGCATTAAAATGCAGATGAAATTATAAACTACTTACATGGGTTAAAATACCTGCATTTAATACATGGTGAGAGAAAGAGGGTATTTTTCATACTAATGACTTTATTTGGAAAAAAATGCTTTTGAATAGTCAAGTGGGAAATTAGACTTTTTGTCAATTGTTTAAAGGAATAGTATAGTTAGGGAGACATTGCTTGGGGAAAATACCTAGCTGTCTACTGTGAAGTGGATTCCTGTAAATAATATTGTTTTATATATCTTTAAGTAGTTGTTTCTGTTTTGGGGTATTTTTTTTTGGTTTTGTTTTTTGGTAGGGTTTTTTTGATTTTTTTTTTTTTGGGAGGGGGTTGTTTTTGGTTGTGTTGTAGTTGTTGTTTTTGGTTTTTTTAAATTAAAGTGGGTTCATATTCACATCATGCATTCAGTATCCCTATGGGAATGCAAGTATTGTGATAGAAAAGGACTCCAGAAGTGAAATTATCTTTGGAACAGGTACTGAGGAGAGCATCTGTGAAGCTTAATACTTGGGGAACCTCAAGTCAGAGCTTACGTGGTAGCAGGGAAGAGAAGTGTTGGAAAAGCTGCTGCAAAGCAAGGTTCTCTGGGGAACTTAGGTGAGGTAGCAATATCCTGACCAGGCAGCCCTTCTGGCTTTCTAAATTACTGTTATAACCTCTGCATCCCATATTGACAGCTACAATTGCAAAGATACCTTTACACTGCCTTAGCTTCCTTTGGTGAAATTCTCTTATGCACATCACCAATTTAGAGAAAATAGTTTTCAAGTGATTCTTTCAGGTATAACATTGACTTAATAGTTGCAAACAAGCTATATTTAGGAGTTGAAATTAATAAGGCTTAATAAGACAATTTTGATTTAAATGATTAAGGACTGGTAAGATACAACCAAATGTGACGTGTATATCATGTAAAATTCTCTACTGCATTTTAAAAACAAATATGGGTTTTAAGCTTTAGGGTCTCTATATGCAGTCTTATCACACCCTATAGTAAGGGAAGAAGTAAATTTGTCAAATCCCTGAGCTATTGAAACCTGCTAATAAAGGCTCTCTGCGTTGTACTTTAGCTAGACAGTACTCATGTAGACTACTTTGTGAGAAATCTGGGTAGTCAAACTCACTTTCTAAGGAAAGTCTGGCATCAAAATTTAGTAAAGAATATTGTTTAGTCAAAGTTACTGAAATAGAGCTCATATCAAGAGGATAATCTATCAGCCCTTCCACTGAAACTTTATTTGCTTGGTAGTGTTTCTGTGTGATACCTAACATCCCTTGAGCCAGCTTACATGCGTGCTTGTGGTCCCTTGTATGAAGTTCTTCTGCTGGTATTTCAGAGAATCACAGAATGGTTTTGGTTGGAAGGGACCTGAAAGGTCAGATAATTCTAAACGTCCTGCCATGGACAGGGACACATTTCACTGGATCAGGTTGCTCAAGAGCCCCATCCAACGTTGTCTTGAACAATTCCAGGGATGGGGCATCCACAACTTCTCTGGGCAACCTGTTCCAGTGCCTCACATTCTTATAATGAAGAATTTTATAAAAGGCTTTACAGTTTGGGCTTTTTTATCAGCTCAGTAACAAACTGTCTTATGTGTTGGGTATTTGCTTCTTATTTCTAATAAGAATATGCTAATATTCTAATATTTCAAATAACCTGTTTTCAATTAAATTGAGTTTGTTTGATGACTTCCTCTACTGAGTGGCTAGTTACTGCAGGTAGGGATTTTGGAGAAGAGTGCTACTGAAGTACTTTTTTGTTGGTCTTTTATTTTTGCTCTTGTGGGAAACTCTGATAGATTAATTCAGATACAACTTGCTGACTTTGATGTCATTCTTATGATTTGAAACAGCAGGATTAGCAATGCCCTAAGATGCCAGGTGTTAGTCAGAGTTGCATGTCAAACAAAAACCTGTGTTCAAGTGTGGTTCTGCAAGAGATGGTGTGCAATACTGTGATAGTTGTTCTACCACAGTCAGAGGTGGACAATTCTGAAGTGCCCAGATATAGTGGACAGTAACAAGAGAGTTCCCTAATTTTCACTGACTATGTGAATTCCTCACTGGTGATGAATTTTCAACAGAGATTGGAAGTCAGGAGGTTTAGTTGGTGTGGCCATCTGAGAACTGCAACACTTCAAAGGTCATTTATCTTTCTTATGCCTTGATTTACTCATCATCTTTCTTACAGCACTTCACAAAGTTTAGAGAGTTTGTTTGCAGCCTGAAGTGCCTTGTGATCTTTGGTCAAAGATAATATATACATGTGATGCACTGTCTGCTCTGATAAATTTCATTCTGTCACAGGAGTCTGAATAGCCCAGGAATGGCACAGTTATTTGCCATGAGAACCAGTGTGTTACTGGGGGCAGAAATTGAGAATTTTCCTTAAAGTGACCGAATTCATGCCTTCTGTCTTAATATGTTGACTACCTGTTCTCTGGTGCTAAAAGGTGAAATCTAAATAAATTTTTCAAGAATAGAGAAGTACATCCAAAACACAGCTTTTTGTTTTTACTGTGTTTGCTAAAGCTTGAAACTTTTGCGTGTCAGCAGTGATTAGCAACAGACAGAAGTTTAAAGTTGAGACTTACAGACAGTAATAGAGGAAGAAGAAAGGTGGAGTGGAAAAGTGTATATGCATTTTCTGTTGAAATGAGTGCTTGCTGCGAGGCTACAAAAATAGGTTGGCAAAAAATAGAGCAATATGTGTTTTCTAAGTGGAAAGAGAATATTTCTGTTTCCTTCCAACTAGAATATCAAATAAGTTTACCTATTAATCAACACTTTTTGTGGTTTTGTTTTCCAGTCAGTGAGTTGATTCACTTTCTCCTTTCTTTAGTCCTGCTTTCTCTTTTTAAGGAAGAAGTGTGGTGTGAATCAGGCTATTGGCTGAGAAAATAAGTTTTGACACATCTATAACAGTTTAATGAATCAGTATAATGGCTTTATTTTCTGGTGTCTTTAAGAGTAATTGAAATTGTATAAAATTCAAGATGGTACTGTAGAGTAAAGAACCCTGTGTTTTGTTGCTGGACTGTAGGATGAAGCATGTGTTTGCCTCTAGGAAAATAAGCATTTTGTCCAGAGACTTCTTTATTGAATATTTCTTTTCAAGAGGCTTAGTATTCTGGAAAATTTTTTCTATTGTAAAAGTCCCATGTACCATTAAATGCGATTATTATTTTGATGAATAAGCACAGCTGGCATTTCTTTTCAATATCTGACTGCCTTCTTTTTGAGCCTATAAATGTGCTGTTGTCAAGAGATTAGCCTTTGGGGTAGCAAGTTAAATGGTTCATTTCTACTAATCGCCAGGCGGGACAGGAGCAGAGATATGAACTGGCTAGATAGACTCTTCTGAATGGTGTGTGAACTGCAGTTTGTGAGCTAGGAAATAAAGCTTAAAACAGTTATCTTTCACAAACACTGTAGCTTCAGTGTGTTACCACATGCCAGGATTGGTTAAAATTCAGATGTTACAATTGTGTTGAGTTCCGTTCGTTTTTCAAGGCGTTGCCCTAGGGGCTTCAGACAGGAAGGTTTCCCACGTCTGTTGCACAGTGCCAAGTGGAAGAAAGGGAAAGGCCAAATAGTTTTATATTGGCTCTCGGCGGTTTCAGGGTAGATTAGTTATAGAAAACTTAGAGGGGTCCTGAAGTTCCAGTCATTTTAAGGTCTGTCCTGCCCCCCAGTCTGCGATGGGAAAGGTCTGGCACTGACCTGGCATTCTCCTAGCCGAGGAGGAATCACACACCCCCAAAACAAACTTTAGCTGGCTACCTTTCTTCCACTCCAATGATGTATGATTAAGGATCCTACTGTAAAGGTCCTGGATTTCACTGAATCATGTACTGGTTCTCTGCTCTCCACCTTTACATCTGCACTTTGAGGATTCTTTGCAGTGAACTCTGCAAGTGCACACATTCATCCAACACAGGCAGAGCATTCCAGAAACCAAAATAAAAAACCTTTCAGTTTTTTCCTACAGGAAACAAAATAGTATCATATTTAATTATTTGCACTGTGATGGGAATGCATCATGAAAGGGCAGAACAACCTTTTGTCCTCATCTATCCGATTTGGGAATACACTCATCATCTTTATTTTATTAATTTATTTTTAGGAGAAAAGAGCTAATTGAAGTCAATCAGCCTTTTAATTCTCTCCTTGGTATGCCAGTTAGCTTTTGTTAAAGAAATGTAGATAGCTTAGGAAACTTAATACTGTAATGCCAGAAGATACTGGATCAAACTCTGTAATGCATTTCAGAATCAGCTGTGCCTCTTCAGTAGACAGCTCTTGATTGACACTTGTTTTGGTGTTAATAGACTTATTTAGCAAATACTCTTAGGGAACTATGTAAATACAAAATAGATGGCTCCTAGTGTCCTTGGGTCTCAGTTAATTGCCGAAGGACATATGCATGAAACTTGTGCACAGGTATGTATGTTTTTTCTCTGCTTTACAATATCTGAATAAGATATAAATATGCTTGTGAACTGTGTTGTATCTCTGATTTCATTTCTAACTGAAATATTTTTGTTTTTCAGTTTTGGCAAGCGTTCTGCCGGCAGCTTCAGACGTGGATGTGAATGCATTGTTTTAGAGCCATCTGAAATGATTGTGGTAAGAATATTTTCACTCAGTTGCTTTCAAATTTTACAGACCAACTTTGGTAATGCTTCAACTTCCAGTAAGACTTCAGAATTTTCTGGTTTGCACATGGTCTTTTAATAAATATAAGATGTCATACCTATCATTTATATAGTTGTTACATTTACTTTTACAGTTTTCTTGTAAAACTAAAGTTTTCTTGTGCTAGCAGAATAGTTTGTGGGGTTTTTTTTGAAGCAGCTTTATTATTATTGGTAAACATAGATGCTTTAAAGCATTAATCTCAGGTTACCTTAAGTAATTAATGTTTGATTGAATTAAATGTAATCTCATCCATCTGAGGTGTTTAAGAATAAATTTGAACATTTTAAAATTTTGCCAACCTTCCTGGGTGAAGGTGAGGGTATTTTGTTAGCAGCATCTGCTGTAGTCCAGTGGCAGAACATCATCTCTGAGGGTTCACAGGCTCAGAAGTTTTAGTTGTCACCTCAGGGTGCATCATCTGAACAAATGCAGAATCAATGAGCTAATTATTTTTTTTCTCTGGGTCACTGGAGCACAGATCAGTTCATAATACAGGCATGATGATTATCTAAGTCATATATAGATAGCTTAAATATAGATTCTAACACTAACAATTTTTTCCCTAACAAGTAACAGTTTCTGTAAAACTTGTGGAAGCTTGGGAAATTGTGGTATTACTTTAAGATTGTACTTGTTTATTACCAGTTTGTGTAACTCGCATCTGACTATTCGGGAAACAGTTTGTTGTCCCAGTTTTCTTCTCTAGAAAGATACAATTTCATTGGTTGGAGCTGTGTGAATGTCTGTCTGTTCCATGTGCATTCCTTGGTTGAGTTATAAGGAAGAGTGATAAAAAGATAGGCATTGGGAAAGGAGATGACTTAAACAACAAGAAATTTTCTGGACTGATGGATAATGTTGGGTCAGAGGCACGTGTTTGTCAAAAAAGGTAGCCTCTACAGTTTTGGAAAGATGAAATGGAACACTTCAATCAGACTTTCAAAGGAATAATTTGTTTGAATAGAAAGAATCCTATCCCTAGAGTTGTTTGGCCACACAAGAGGTGTAGCAGGGTGTGCGTGTGAAGGTGTCAGACGTGAAACAGATACTCCCTGCAGAGGGGGTAAGCATTGCCTGCTCTTCTGGTGAACCAGGGACTGTGCTCATCCCTTTGTGTCAGGGCACTGAAAGCTGTGTTTAGTCACAAGGGCTGACTGACGTGTGACCCTTCTGAGACAGAGAAGGTGCAAATTCTTAGGAATATTTTGCCCAATATTTCTTTTCCTTGTTGAAAAATATGCAGGAACCTTGCGAGGTGCCTCATAAGATCTCTCATTCTGAGGGGTGGAATTGAATAACAGGCGTTAATTGAATCCCCCTTTATAGCCAATGCTGGAAGCTGTGATTTTTTTTTTTTCCTCATTTCCTTGTTAGTCTCAAGTAACTCGAGTAAGGTTTCTATTAGTAGGGCGAACACAGAAGAGATGTTGATTTTCAGCCAAATTACTGCAAAAGATCATTCTCTTTTGAGAAAACCAGAATTATTTGTTCAAATATTTCCATTGCAGCATACTGTTGTGTACTAAATTAGTCTTCAAACTCTGTAGACAGTGAAACTGAGAAGACTAATTTTATACTAGAAAATACCTAATAGGTATTTTTTATTCTCCTTGTTGTTGTTTTGAAGTGATTTTTTACATGTAAATCCAGTTTATTAGAAATCTGTTTATGCCTTCAAAATATTTGAAATAATAAAGCCAGTCCTGCCTGTTGAAGAGTGAAACTTGCCATAGATTGGTTAGGGAGGATGCTGAATAGATGTCAGTAGGGAAACAGGCAAGTGTTGTCTCATACCAGTTTTCTTTCCTTTCTGTAATGTATTGATTGGTGAAATGTTTGTATTTGTGCATTTTTGTACAAACTTTGTATAAGTGTAAGAAAGGGGTGAGCAAGTGAGAATTTTTCTTCCGTCATTTTTGAAAAGTGATCAAATTTAGTGATGCTTTTCATACTAAAGTTGTATTTTTTTTTTTTGAATTTTAGTAGTGGTTTCACACTTAGTGCTGAAAATGCAGGAAATTCAGAGCTAGCTGCTGTTTTTTGAAAATAGGATTTCTTGTGTTTCAAATGAAAAGAACCATTTTTATCTCTTGCGGGGAAAGACACTCTCTTGCATCTGTTGTAGGTTGATTACATGGAAGAAAATGAGGAATATTTTCAGCGTCAAGCGTCTCACAGGCAGTCTCGAAGAAGGTTTAGGAAAATCAACCAGAAGGGGGAGCGACAAACAATTATTGATACTGTTGACCCTTATCCTGTGGGGAAGCCACCTCTACCTAGAGGCTACCATACGGTAAGCTGTCTGTATTTATGGTTCACAAAAAATCATAAACAGGAAAACTACTGAAAGTAGCACAATCAGAATGGCTAAACTCGCTGGTATCTTTCAAGTGTGCTTTTGTGGGGAGGTTTCCCTTCCACTAACTCTGAATGTGGCTCCATCAGTACGTGAACATGTGTGCAGCTTGCATCTTAGTTCAGAGTTGGAAGTACATTTCTTATGACCGTGAATGTCATGTATTATTTTTTAGTGTTCCAATCATTATGGGAAATTGTGAAGGAAATTCTGTTCTCCTTTCCTTTTGCTGTTAGGCTACAGTAGAATTAGTTTAGTGTGCTGTGTTAGAAGGTCAGTCAGTGAAACCCTCATTCACGTTATGTGATAACAGGTGTTCCCTGAAAAGGACCGTGCTGCATTGCAGCACACCAAATTGGATTAAGTCTGTCACTTCTTTTTGGAACCCAGAACTTAAATGTAAAATTTAAATTAACTTTTGCTGGTGTTTGCCCTTTATACTTGGGTTTTAGTGAGCTATATAGTTGGCCCATCATCGAGGAAATCATTTGGTCATTTTACTTGATTGCTTTTGGGGATGAGGGAGGGAATCTATATATGTTTCCAGACTTTCTCTTGAGATGAAAATAAACTAATAATTAAAACTTACTCGACAAAATATTTTATATGGCTTTTAAACTGAGAAAAGCTTTATTAGATTCATATGTTTGTTTGGTATTGATTTCAACTGTGAGCAAAATACTGGAAAAGCTGTTTGTCTTTGGCTGCCATTTATTTGTTTAAGCCCTAAGTCTGGTAGAACCATAAAGTCACGGGCATCAATATCTTTGTGCATATTTAATCTCATTGAGTTCCATGGGCTGAATTTTGTACAATGTACAATATAAAGCCATATACATGTAAATTTGCAGAATGAGAGCTTTAGTGTTTTTAAAATGCCGTCTTTGGTACAATGCAGTTGTTAGCTTTTTCAAGTTTTCCTTCTTTACCCTTATTCCTTGACTTGTTTGCCAGTTCACTGTATATTCAATGTGTGTCTGTAAGTGTGTAGATGTTTGATTACATCTGTAAATTATACAGGCTTTTCCTCATGACTTGAGTAATTACATTTTATGCCAACAGTTTGGTTTTGTTTATACAACAGATTTTAATGGTTTAATTTTCAGTGCAGTTTTAATTGCCTCTAAATTTAATGTGAATTGAGCCAATTCACTTGGTTTGAAGATAAAACATTTTATTGGCCTGTTTTTGCAAAAAAAAAAAAAAAAAAAAAAAGTGGCATTGTACTTTGTAGGAATTACAGAAAGAATTATTTTTGCTCATATTATTTAGATGTGTATGTTGTGCTTAGCAAACAGTTGTAGTGTGATTTGTACCTAACTCTAGAAGGGCAATATTTAGATTACACAGTGCCATTTGCATTTGCAGGTCCTTGCCTGTTGTATAAATTTCACTTTGCCTGATGAGTTTTTGTAAGCTTAACTGGTACTAAAAGCAAAAGTCCATCCTGTGCTATTCTGTTGTGCAAGTTCATAATGGTTTTGTGTCTGTGCTGGGAAATCCATTGCAAGGAGATTTCATATTGAGATGGAAGAGATTGCCAAGTAAACTGTAAAATTTACAATAATTACATTCAAATGTTGCTTTTCAAAGTGTAATATAATGCATATGGCTGGCTTTATTATTTTTTTCAAGGCAAATAGAGTCAAATAAGCCCAAATGAGTTTTAAAATGTAGTTAAGACTCTTCATGCTGGTCCATTTCCTCCTATTTTTACAGTATTTGGTGATCTTGTAGACATTATTCTCTCATTCACTTCTACTAGCAATGTTATTTCTATTGCTTTAACCATACACGTTACAGGCTGCGTTGTCTTTTTGCCTTTCCTATTTTATGTCCTTTGACCTCATTTTATTGGTCTTAATTTCTTGAAAAATTGACTGAATAAAGCAGGATTTTTTTGAAGCACATAGGAATTCAAGATGCATTATAACACATATCTTGTGGACTTGTTGCCCATCCATTCTTTGGTCAGCATCTGTCAAGGTGTCATCTTTGTTTCTGCTTTTTAATTTTTGATAAAAAAAGATGGAAGTGTTAAATTGAATTGAAAAAGGATTAATATGATATATTTGTTTTCAAGTTTGCTCTTCCATGTGGATGTGTTCTAGTTTAGGTGTTATGTACATGAGATTAAAACTAATAAAGCTGCTTTGATAGTATCCTCGAAATCTTCACAATGTGTAATTTTCTTATATTCTGTTTTACCCTAAATCCACAGTTAGCATGTAGAATTATTATTTTGGTTGTTGATAAATTATTATTCTTTATTTGCAGTAGTCTCTGAATGCTTTTCTTCAGAAGGTTCAAACAGTATTTTCTGAAGAAAATTTTCTATCTCATAAAAGCATAGAGTGAAATTTAGAGATGAAATGCAGATGCATGGTGTGCTTTTCAAGAATTAAAAATTAAATGCAGTGGTCTCAGTTGCAGCATGGCTTTCTGCAGTAGAGCCAGCTTGTATGGGATGGTGGACCCTCATTAACATAATTTTAACATTATCTTCATAGTGGTGGAATGTACTATGGCATGTCTGATAATGTTCATCTTTTCCTTTCCTCCTATATGGCATTCATTTCATTTTGGCTCACAGGAATGCACTAAACCTCAGGTATTGTAACTTACTGTGTATGGTCCACTAATAATTTACTTGTGGGTTTGCAGTGTGATACCATAATACTGATGCCACATTGTGACTAAAATTGCCTTCTAGCCTTTGCTTGGATAGTTCAGCAATCTCACTATGCTATAAAAACACTTATGTAAAGGTGAAATTTACTAACAGTACAATGTCTCTTGCCCAGCTTGATTGACCTTCCTCGCTTTGACATCCTGTGATTTGCAGGAAATGAGAACCATAAACAAAGGGTGTATATCAAATATTTAGTGTTTGGCAGGCGCTTTACTCAAGTATCTCCTTCATGACACAGAGAACTTAGTCCTTGATTTTGGTTTAAAAAATTGCCCCCCTATCACTGCTTAGTACCTGTGTGTCAGTAAAATGCAGAAATGGAGTGTGACAAGATGAGCACTAAAGAAACAAAATGAGGCTTTGCCATGGTGTTCCTTGCTTGTCTTCCATTCTGATGGTTTATGACTCAGTATAAAGAGGCTGGATTTTGTAGGCAAAGTATGTCTAAATGGCCATTACCTGAAACAGGTTTGCGAAGCTAGGGAGAAGAAGGTGCCCAAGTAAGTCAAGTATCTTGGAATGGTACCAAACCAAACAAATTATGGAAGTTTTCCTTCATATCAGACCTCAAATGCACGCAAGGTGATCTGAAGATCTGAGTGGCATCTTTTAAACTTAAGTGGCATTTGCAGCTGCACTTGTCAATGCCAAAGTAAATAAATACTGAGCATCCGTCAGATACAATGTTTGATAAGAATGTGTATTATCAAATTGTTAAATGTCTCCACTTCCATGCTTGAGAAATCTCTTGTGATAGAGCTGAAAACAAATTAAAACTACTTAATTTTTTTTTAGGTTAAAAATTCCTCTTTTCTTCATACATTGCTTTGGTCAATTCTCCTGATATTTTTTTATCAGGAAATGTGTTTAAAAGTTCCTCCTGTGTCACATTGTTAAATTCATTTATCTAAAATGCTTAGAGGGTTCAAATTTCAATGTATTTCCAGTATCATAGACAAGTGATTTCTTGGCTGAAATGTTCTCTTTCTTCAAAATGTATATGATGCTTTTTCTAGGAACCCAGTTCCTTACCTTCAGAGCAGTGCTCCCTAGTTTTTCAGTGTCATGATCCTAAGTAACCTATGGTTACTAAAATAGTATGTTTAAGAGTGATAATGTACTTCTCAAATTATGGTAGGAATTTGAAATACTTAATAGTATTTTAATAATTTACCTTAATGTTTGAAAGATCATTTGAAGTGAAATCTAATGCTGAGTTGAAATCTAATGTTGAGTATAGTACTTAGGCATGTTACTTTTGGAACAAGTGTTGGTGATTTCTAGGGTAAGGAAAATAGAAACTTCGTCATATAGGGAAATAAAAAGAATGTGTTTTATCACACAGATAAAATTACATCCTTTTTTTACCACCTTTATAGTTTGGTAAAATTAATCAGTTCTTTTTCAGGAAAAAAAAAAAAGCTGATAAGTTTGAGCTGCTCTCACTTGAATCTAGAAAATGTTAGCTTGTGCTTCTCATGTGTCAGAAACATCTTTAACTAGATTAGTGTTAATGCCTCCTTACTTAATAGCAGAAATAGGATTTTAAGTCCTGAATGTGGATTTTCATTCTTTGTGTACCTATACTTAAGGGTACATCATATTTTCAGTGCAAAGCCTTTGTTTAGAATGATTTTACTGAAACGAGTATGGACCCATTCTCTGAGAATCTGCATGGCTTTACTTCTGCTTTAGACTGTTGTTGTTTGGTTTTTGTTTTTGTTAAAAAAAAAAAACTTTAAAAGAATATAGTCATCTATGGAATGATTTTAAAAAAGGATAGACTTTCTTGTCATATCTTACTGCTGGTAAACTTTGTGACTGTTTCAGTGCATCTGTGAAGAATTAGTCATGCTTGGTCTGAGTGTTGCTGAGCTGGTTATTCTATATATAATCCATGGAATATTTGGGGTAAATTGACACAAGTTCATAACGGAAAAAACACTTTGTCCAAAATAAGGTGCTGTTCTTTAGTGGCATAGAGATTACAAGTAGTAATTTGTAACTGTCTGGTTTGTGATAGTTAGTGCCTCTCTAGACTTGGTATGTAAACTGAGATGTTGGCTTTTACTAGTCTGTACTGTAGTCTTTACTTTGCTAAAAGCAAAGTACCAAATCTTACTGGGGTGTATTTAAAGCAATGCAGGCAGGCCTGTAAGAATAGTGCTGAAGCACCTGTGGATAGCCCTGAACAGAAAGATGGTGTGTGATGTTTTACTCTGTGTGAATCTGTCCAAATTTGAATTAGTTAACAGGTTTATGAAATTTGCTGCTAGTGCATTCTCAGCTAGGCTTTCTATAGCCAGCTGCTGAAATTGCTGTGAAAGGGTTCTCTGCCTTTAGTAGCCTTCCTTATCCCATTCAGCTTGAGGTTCACGTGGGTTGACAATCCCTTTATCCGGTGTTGGAAAGAAAAGAGCGGTGGGCGCGGAGCCATCAGTGACCCTGGCTTCTACCCCAGTTACAGCCATGGAATGATTTTATCCTCACACGCTGCTGTGGAGCATTGTGAGATGTGTTTAGGGCAGACAAGTATTCCTTCTGGATTTTATTTGAAGGAGTTGACTGAAAATGTGAATGAGAGGAGGGCTGGAAGTGAAACCATGTCCAATTTTGCTGAGTCAAATCTCACTGGCAGCCATGACTCCCTGTAAAAATCAGCAGGAGAATTTTTTCTAGCTTTTTTTTTGTGTGCTGTTTTTAAAAAAGGAGAAGAGCCTACTTATTTAGTAGCAAATTGTAGAAAACTTTTTTCCTGCCCCTATCTGCTTTTAAAACTAATAGTGCAAACCACTGGCAAAGTAGCCTTTTTTTCCCTGATACCATTTGGATTCTCATTGTCTGCTGAGAATCTAAAATACCTGGATTGAAAATTTATGTTCAGATTGTTCTGTTTTATATAACAAATTTGCCTTTTCCTTTCTTTTGTCTGCAAAATGACATTTTAAAACTGTTATATATCATATTGCTACGTTTAGGAAGGATTTTAAAAAACCCATTAATTTCTTCTGCCTGAATTTTGTTGTTTTCTTTTTTTCAGTGTGTGGCTACTGAGGCAGTATGGAAGTTTATAAGATGACAAGCAGTGTTTTGTGGTAGTTAACACAGTAGATGAGAATTCCAAAAAGTTGAGTCAATTTTAGCACTTTGTTACAGAAGTCCAGTATAATTTGGGATGACCTTTAATGTTAAAAACCAGCAAAATACCATTGCTTCTCTGCGTGTTTGCTTGTGTTGTATGTTGTAAAATACACGTTGCTGCATGTCCTGCCACGGACCACACTACATATGATCATGAAATACTTCACATGTGCTTGCTTTTCAACAGTGTGGGCTTTGCACTGTTGTGATGTAGCTTGCTATAATGTATTCATGTTAGTGCATTGTTTTTTACATGGTGAATTGATGCCAGTGTCATAGTGCACTTAGTTGTCTTGTGGAATTTCAGTTGTTTTGCATTAGTTTGAATCTGTAGAAACAGTTGCCAGATACCCAGTCTATAAGAAATCTTTTTAAACGAACAATGTCATTCTTTCAAGCTTGTAAATAGCTGCAGCTTTTAATGTTCCTGATGATTTTTAGAAGTATCTAGAACTTCCATTCTAATACAAGATCACTTAATAGAACAGAAAACAAACAACAGGCCTAATCATGAGTATTCACATTAACAGTAAGAAAATCTTGCTTTTAGGAAGAAAGAACCACATCTAAGAAAATTATTTGATAGGACAGTGGGCAAGAAGGAGTGGTGGACACAATGAAAGCTTGGCTTTGTGAAAAGGTGTAAAGGATGTGGAGAGGTTGGAGGGAAAACCAATTTTTTCATCATCCTTGACCTTGGAAGTGTTGCAAGTCTTATTTACAAAGGAAAAAAGCACCCAGAGGACCAAGTGGGGACAAATACACTTGGTTGTCAGAAATGTTTGAAGTGCAGGATGTTTGAGGGTTTTGGCTTTAGAGGCTGGTATGAGTTATGGTACCTAGGCCTATTTAAATAGATTCAATTTTGGAACTTGCTGGTAACTGATTTTTCCCCAGATAGAGGAAAAATGTGAAGAAGAAGGAGGATGGAAGCTGAGAAGGTTCTGCTATGTGGCTTATGCAAAATGAAAGCAAGAAGGTTGTCTCACATAAATATAAATTGAACTGAACTCACTCTGTTCTTGGTTATGACACAAATTGATTTAAGTAAGGTCAGCAGAAAAATGTAATTGTGTATACACCTAAATTTGCCGAGTGTTGCTGATGAGAAGTAGCATGGTATGCAAAGTTTTAAACACGTTAGCAGAAATAATGCATACTTGTTTGCCCAAACAAATTTGTCTCTATTAATAACAAAACAGTATAAAATAATTTACTTAACATTTCTAGTGTTCATGTTGAAAATGAAATATACTGTATTGATTGTTCCATTAATAAAAGAAAGGGGATGGTTCTTAACACTGCCAAGTGCAAGTGTCCTTTTACCAAGAAGGATATTTTTTGCTTTTCTTCATCTACAAAATTCAGCATGTAACTTCAAAAGCACCTGCTTTTATTATTCCATGGTGGTGATGATCTGCTCATGATTTCAAATGAGCTTCATGTGTATGTCATGATGGGAAGTAATCCAAAATACTAAATAGATATACGTAGTCTGTATATTTGAACACAGCTAGGAGGATTAATTCCTGAAGATTGTGACTGTGTTATACATGCTAGGTGCGTTTTGAAGTGAGATGCTACAAAAATGGTGGGATAATTTTACCTGAAAAGCAAAATACGTGATATAATTTGGGCAGCTCATGGTAACCATTTTTTTTTAATGGAAGTTGGATGTTTCTTCATGGGAACATCCACTGGTAACGTTATAATGGCAATAAGTAATTCCTATCCCTGTGTTCTGTGTGTTCTGGCAAAACACCACCTTTTTAGCCACACAGCTTCCTTCCTTCAGCCGTGTTTTAAGGGACTGTTACTGTTTCAAGCTATATATTAAGTTTTGTGTTATTGTTAATATATGAGCAATGCTATCATATTATTTTGTGTAGCACCCGAAGCAAAGCAAAAATGTTAGTTTATCATCCTTTTAGTAATGACTACTGGCAAGCTAATGCAAAATTAATGACATGCAGTGTGTTATTTACTCAACTTGCAGCTTCTATCAGAGATTGTCTATTTTTATAAATTACATCATCCCTACTGCAGAACTCTTATATCCACTGGGATTTACTGTTCTTAGATTCCCTTTGGAAGGGCTCACATTGATGTCATAACTGGATTTGTAATTGTGATTAGATTTGGAAAGTCAAAGAGAAGCATTGAAGCTGTGCAGTATTTTCTGCAACTGAAGTGTCAGTAATATTTCTGAAGGTTTTTTTTGACATATTAATGGCATTAGGTCCTGTTTACAGCTTGTAGAGTTGCCAATACTTTATGAGCACACATATGTAAAACGTTGTTTAATAACAACATAGATTTTCTAGAGTAGCATGATTTTATTGCTGCTACTGACTTGTGATGCGCTCTTTTATACTATATAAAAGATTGTTTTTCTGAGATGTAGGGTATAAAACTAAATGTGAAGTATGTCATCAAGGCAGAAAGTTGTTCATGCAGCAGAAAAATGGATTTTTCATAACTCTTTTCTAAATTAATCACTGCATAATGTAACTAAATACAAATATTGAATTTCCAGCACTTGGACTCGATGATCCTTGTGGGTCCCTTCCAACTCAGCATGTTCTGTGATTAGAGCTGAGGAAAATTAAAAAAGCAAATGTATACATGTGTTCTTAAATATTTTTAAAAAGGATATCCTCATTAACATAAGGTTGTTGAGTTAGAAACACTGTTTGTATATAAAGTACATATGGGGAAATGGGATCTGCCATATTATATTTGTAGAATGCCAATACAGATCCTTTCAATGCTGGCATTTCTGTACAGATGAGTATGAGTGATAGTAGTAGTGTAGTTATTTGTTCACTAAAGGATGGAAAGAATCTGTCAGTTCATTTTTTTTCCCAAGCATCTGAGCCACGGTTATGTGACCTGAGCTTGACATAGTGACTTAAAGATAAAATTATTAGTATTGCTAGGTGTTCCTGAGTACTTTTAATAAAGCCTTGTATTTGACTTGTCTAATTTCAAATTATCATTTTGCTGAGTGAATTTCAAAGCTCTAAAAAAGATTAACAAATTCAGTAGTGAAAATATCCTAAGCAACTAAGAAAGTATAGAATTGAAACGTGGGGAAAATGTAATGTTCCAAATTCCAAGAAGGCCAATGACATTCTGGCCTGGATCAGCAGTGATTGTCACGCTGTACTCAGAACTGGTGAGGCCACTCCTGAAATCCTGTGTTAAGTTTTGGGTCTCACTGCAAAAAGGACATTGAGATGCTGGAGCATGTCCAGTGTGTGATGGGTAAACCCTTTTCAACTTTATTGGGTAGAGGTGTGTATTACAGTGCCCAAGCTACATCCTGCTGAGTGTAAATGCCCTTATCCATTCTTCATCCTTCATTGGGTGACAGTTCAGTTCAGGAGAGCTACCAAGTTCTAAGTAAAGCAAGGTAGTTACCTTGAATTTAACACAAGGTTTGTGTGTAACTTCTTTCCCTGTCCTTCACCACCCTGTTGTGTAGTCATACTTTTTAAGCACTTTTTAAATTCCTTGTATTTACACTTTTCTGAAGGAAAGATTTTCTATTGTTTTTTTTAATGAAAAAACCTTTTTTTAATGCAAGGTCTAGTTAAGTGTTAGTATTCTGTTGTATGAGTTATGGGTATTGGGAGCTGGGCCTTAGGTTTGAGTGGTTAGCCTTAATTATATTTGAATTTTCAGACAGTAAAGTTTTGACATGTAGCTGGAACAGCTGGCAGGTGTGTATTGTTGATGTGGCTGGCAGAAAACCTACACATACTGTGTTCTCACACTCTTGCGTTAATTTATAAGTGTGTATGTACATGTGCTAAAATGTAAAATATTTTACTTTTCCTTCCTTTTACTTCTTAATTATATATTACCCTTGAACACTGTAATTTGGTGAATGTAAAGGCCTGCAGCTAACTAGTTTTAAAGTCTGCAAATGATCTGGGGTGCAGAAAAGACCACTTTAAAAGTAGGAATCCTGACACCAGTCTTGGAATACAAAACCATGTAGAAACAAATTATTAGGGACACTCAGTCTGGTAGGTGCACTTCTACCTATTTTTATTTAACACTTTTATATCTAGGTAGCTGATCTTGTAATTGCAAGGAAAAAATGTTACATTTGCAAAATGGGACATCTGTCAAGTGATGGTAATCGCCTTCCTGATTTATTTGATTGGGGAAGAGGAAAGGGAAAGGGCATTTCTTGGAATTTTATAAGTTTTCTGTATTTGAAGGATATAATGTTGTGATTTGACTTTTTTCCTATATAAAAGCAATTTGGCTCATTTTGCTTGATAATTATTTTAAAAGTAAGGGACATGTGAAGTTGCATGTGGTTTGTTACTGATAAAAGATCTGTATAAATTATTTCTGTACAGTTGCTAGAGGCAGGGCACAAAGCTCTCAAGATATGTTAGTACATGGTGCATTACACAAGAGAGGATATGAAGGGCCATGAGGAGAGAGTTCTCCCAAAAGAAAATGATCTTACACTGCTAAACTCTTCAGTGTTGATTTTAATTGGGAACCCCTGGAGCAGGCTCTTCAGAGAGTCTCCTGGCAAGAGACTGTGACTGGAGACCAAAACAAGAGTTACTTCTTTCCAACAGACAACTGAAGTGAGTGAAAATTCTCTGTAACAGCAACCAGCTCTTTCAAAGTTAAACTTCCTCAAAACACTAGAGATAAGTAGTAAGTTACTCTGGGAAATGTCCAAGTACACATTAAAAAAGATGAACAGTCTGGTGGTTTCCTGCTGACCCCATCTACATCTGCACCTTGAACAGAATTTCAGATTGTCCCTTAAAGCTTCTAAGTAAGTTCAAGGGAAACTGTTAGAAAGCATATAGTATTTGCTTAGAACGAAAATAATGCCCCTCCACTACTGCTGAAGTCACCCAATGAATGAATAAACAACAAAAAACAACAGAAAAACAGCTAGCATTTACAGGAGACTGAAAAATCTGGGGTTTGTTTGTTTTTAATCCATTAATATTGAGACATTAAATAATTGTTCCCCTACCTTGGTTGGTCTCAGGTATGTTCAGTTCTGTGCCACAGCAATCATCCTTGTGATGCAAGTATGTCAGTGTATTTCAGGTTTCAGTGGGGCTACTACTGACCATAACAATATAGAATTTGGGCAGTTGATTGATCTCAGAAAAATCCTGAGTTTTATTTTTACCTTTGAACAGTGAAGCAGTAGGATATAGATGAAAGAGGTATGCAGTTATCCGCCTTCTATAGAGTTTTCCTACATTGTTCTACAGCAAAGAATGTGGAATTTGAGGGTTGCCTCACATAAATGAAGGACTTGTGTCCCTAGATTCCTGATGTGAAATTGCTATGGACACAATGATATGTGGGAGTTTTTGTGGATGTTTTCGTTCGTTTGTTTTCCCTCCAAGATAGTGGGCCAATTTGTATCTCAGTAGTGAACCTCATCCCCAGCAGGTGTGGGTGTCAAAGTTTAGATCTGGTAAAGACAACTTGCTACTCCTGTATGCTTGAGATCGTGATTCTTGACCTTAACAGTGTGTCTGCTGTTTTGCTTTCATGCTTTTTTTCCCAGTTTAAAAACAGAAAGCACTTTCTCACATTCTCTGATGTAATTAACGTGCCGTTGTTAAATCTGGTCATTACACCAACATGAGAAAATTTTGTAAATGTTGGGAAAAACTTCCACCTATCCTGACATAATGTATTTTTTCCACTTCTGAAGTACTGAAAGAGCTTAGGAAATGAAACTGATCTGTGACCATTCTACCAACTGAAGTCATTAATATTGCAAATTTTGTGGCTAAGTTTTACATTTAATAATGGTAATGTATAGTTTTAAAGCCATTTTAATATGCATTAACATACGGCTTGTGTAAGAATGAACACTTTGCTTTGTGTAAAAATTGCAGGTAAATCAGTTAAACATCACCTAAAGTGACTTCACAAACACATATCATATATGATTTTGACCTAGAAGGAACACAAAAGATGTTTATTTTTTACTTTTGTTTTTTTTTTTTTTTCCTTCCCCTAAAAGCATTGTTAGATAAAAAGCATAAATAATTACAGAGCCCAGAGAAAAGTTTCTGTGCTCTGGTGCTGTGATGAGCCTTTGCTCAAGTCAGTTTTATAAGCTAATTTAGATATTCTGGAAATAGGGTGTCTTGTCACATTTTGGATGAGTGTCCATCAGTTATAGGTTTTCTTCATACCTGCTCCAACATAGTTGTCAAACAGAATTCAATGGCTAGTATTTTAGATGAATACTATGACTTGCTCCCATTTTAAGATGGATGGCATGCAAATAGAGAGTTTACTGTGCTGAAAGCAGAGCTGTGCACAGAAGGTGACAAATGAGTCTGCCATCAGAGGGAAGATTGGCAGTCTACGGCACATCCACGCAGCTGAGGCACCAGCCCAACTGCTCTGGGCTTGACATTATTTTAAAGATCTGGATTATAGATTCATCTGCAGCAGCAGTTCAACAGAAGGGCATTTGTTCAAATGGTCTGTAACATTAGTAAATGTGTTATCAAAACAGCACACACCACCCCGCTGTAAGTCTTGCTTTGGTGTCACCAGTTGTGCAGTGAACATCTTTATAGTGACGGCAGTGCCACAGCTTCATTAATTAAAAAAAAGTAATTAACATGGTGAATACTGTTACTTTATCTGTGTGTTTTGGACAAAGTGGTATTTTAGTAGCTTGGAGAACATATTTGGTAATTTTCTTTTATTCAACAGTTTTATTTAAAGTTCTCAATGTTCTTGAGAAAATACTAGCAGGGATAGGTGTGCCTAGACATCCCATGTCTGCTTTATGCTGATAAATAGGAACTCGCTTGCATGAAATTGGGTCATATGGCCAGAGATTTAAATTGCTGGCAGTAAATTTGTCTGAATATTTCAGAAATAAGAGTTACATATTGTATGGGACATTTAAATGTACTGTAGCATTTTGAGTGCATTATTGTTCTGGGTTTTTAGTGGTTTCAGTTGGCGTTTTTCAATCTGATGGGAGCAACAGATTGTTATGTAGTAATCTCTCTGGTAAGGTTGGGAGGCAGAGAACACCAGCATTATAAAATTCAGAAGCATGCTCCTGGGAGCTTAACAGTGTTGTGTCCAATAGCCCTGAGCTTAAATTTAAGTTTTAAACTTCCACTTCTTTCCAAGTGAGGAGGGTGGGGGAAAGAGAAGATAGCTGTGCCTTATTTTCCTTAAAATTATGTACTCCATTCTTGCACTCTTCAATTTAGCTGTCTGTTATTCCACCTACACAGCTGTGTAATATCTGTGTAATTGTCCCTTCACTGTGAATGTTTTTTCTAGCTACTGGAGTCATGCAGTGGCAGTAAATTCAATGACCTTAGAGTGTTCTCTTGGTTTTTGCCTAGATATTTGAACATGAAGGAAATGATACTTTACATTGTGTTTAAAGGGAAGGGGAAAATGTGCTGATAACTTCTGGTTTCGAGGTACTTCAGGAAAAGAATGGTCTCTGTGTATGTAATGTGTATAAAAATTTAAGTACTTCTGTAAGTAGTTGTGAGTTAAGGTGACTGATTGAGGAATTGAGTTAATCTGTTGTTACAGCATTTGTCATTAACCTAAAAAGGTTTAATACTCCAAGTGTTGTTGGCACTGCTTAGGAGAATGATATCCATGTGAGATGGTATATATGAGTGAGATAGAATATAAAATAGTTGATTATATATAATAATTAATAAGAGTTGATAATGTATATAATGTACACGGTGAGATAAAATATGAAATAGTTGAGAGACATTACAGGCAGATGATACATGCTGCTGAGATCTCTGCCAATTTCTACCTAGAATTCAGTATTGTTTATGAATCCATAATCCTGTGGGCTAGTTCTAGGATGTTCATACATTTATAGTTGCTTCTGAAATGGTTTTTTAACATTCTTTTCTGTGACTCATAAAGGGACACTAGATATTTTTTTATAAATACAGTATTTTGAAAGCAGCCATGGATAGCTCATGTGCAATTATTGCATGTCAGGTTTATTAATATCTCACTATAATAGCCTAAAAATGTTTGCAAAACTGTCTTGTTTTTTGTTTTTTTTTTGTTGTTTTTTTTCCCCTCGCAAACTTTTAAGTCTAAGCAAGGAGTTCTTACATGGGTTTTGGAAAACCCATGAGCACAAAGTTGCAGGTAGGTTTTCTATGATGTATTTATACTTGGTTATGATAGAAGCTTTCCACACTATATTGTTCTTGTGTTTTACACTGATTTAAATTCCAATCATTTTTCACTGTAACCTATAACTATTCACTGGACTTCAGCTTTAATTATTTTTTATGAAATACAAATTCTATTGAAGTATTTTTTAAACTGAAAATGGACAGTACATACAATCACACTGTATCTGGAAATGATGGCAGTTGAGGAGGAAGGAGTAGGGAAATGGAATCGACCATTTATTTCTGAAAACTTGTTTTGACTCACAAATTGTCTGTGAGTGCTGTTTTCTTCACCTAATTATAAAAATGTCACTTTTCACATTTTGAATGTAAAGAGGCTTATTTTTCAGTCTAATACATGTGAACATCAATTAAACTTTGTTAGGTTGATAAAACTTTTTGCATTCATGTGCAAAGTACTGACTTAATTTACTAACAGATGAGTAAAGGTGTATAGTGGTGACCAGCAAAAGTAGTAAGATAGTGTTTCATGGCATTGTTACATGAAAGTTTTGTGTTTTGCTACTATTTTGGTGGGTTTAATCATGTTTTCATGTTACTCTGGAAGGCTTATGCCACAGAAACCTGTGCTGGATTTTAGCTGGAAATATCATTTGATACAGAGAGGATGCATGTTGGTAGTTGTGTGTGTGTGATGGAGTTCAGAAAGTGGTGTGCTGCCTTCCTGTGCTGGGGAGGTGTTTCTGTTTTGGCAGAACTTCGTTTTTTTTCCTGATGTGAGCATAAAATACCACACTCAAATTCTGCTCATGGTGTTAACTGCAAGGGCACCCAATCAGACTGAAAAGGGTTTTTTTGCTTTGTCAACAAGTAGTATTTTTAAATTTTGTTCTAGAGGGGGTTTGCCTAAGTTTCCTAGAATTCATAACTTCTGCTACTTCTGATCACTGCTTCCTCAGAAAATTGATTGCACTCAGCATTAAACTGTTTTACACGGCTTAAG
Source organism: Aphelocoma coerulescens (assembly GCF_041296385.1). Taxonomy (NCBI): domain Eukaryota; kingdom Metazoa; phylum Chordata; class Aves; order Passeriformes; family Corvidae; genus Aphelocoma; species Aphelocoma coerulescens. The sequence continues at coordinate 36,289,600 of NC_091017.1, forward strand.
CATAATTTAATGTTTTAAACATCTCTTAGTTGCACTGGTACATGGCAAAGACTTCCAAAATTCTCAACTAATTGTTGTAATTGAATAACTTTAAGAATAACTTATCTTTTAGAATATGCTAGAAGACCAAGGGTGTGTCATTAAACTCTCATAAATGTAAATACATTCAGTTTAAAAGGTGTTGTGTATGAAAATGTGTCCATAGAAGAATTGTGGAAAAAATAGACTGGATTATTTCAGGATCTTTTCTGGCTTTACTAGAATTCATTTCCACTAATTTTTATAGCCTCCATTTGCTAGCAATCATTGCCAGGAGTGAAGGAAATCAATGTGTAACAAACTAAACTCATTATCAGTGTACATGTTAATTTGGGGGAAGGCAGCTGCAGATTGTATGACATAGTATTCTGTAGTATCCAATTTTTTTCCTGTGTATTTTCCCTCTGTAACAACTGTTAAGTCTTTTCCTCTATTGTCCTTGTTGGGAAAAAAAAAATACTTTGAAGTTATTGTAAGGCCAGATGGTCTCTGATTTTAACGAATGTGTTGTAAAGATGTTACAGAGAACTGTACTAAAGTTGAAGCCTAATGGAAGAATGTCATGTGCCTGGCTTGGTCAATCCTGTGTCAAGTGGTACAAACCTGTGGCACTTAACAGGTGCATTGTATGGGGCAGACAATTTATTGCTTGAGCACAGTCCCTGTTGCATTTCAGCTCCTCTGCAGCATGATTGTGCTATTACAGCATGAGAAGTGGTGTAGTGTAAATGGGAGTGACTGGGGACATTTCTGAGTTTAAGATACAAATTATATTCTGAGGGGAGAATTATAAATGCCTTTTTTTTCTCAGTCTCTTCACCTGTATCCCCATGTGTTTGTAGTAAAATTTGTGTATTCAGTGTGCAAGGAGAAGCAGGAGCTATATTCAGAAAGGCTTGCAATGGTATGTTCAAGGTGTCTGGACATGTACCTCCACACCCCGTGGATGGATGTCTGTGGCCTGTGAAGGGGCGAAGCGGCTGAAAATCTGAGAGAGCTCATCAAGAGCACTGTTTGTAAATACGTGATAAAAATGTTTACAGCTCTGCAGCAGCTCTCTTTTGGGTGGGGGGAAAGGAAGGTGATGTGTCTGCTCTAGCATTATCTTCTTGAAAAGTCGTGTTCAGTTCAGGATTTGGCGAGGTAAACGTGGGTCCTCATTCCCACCCTGACTTCAGTGATATTCTTGGGAGCCAGCAGCAAACGGATCCCTCCCCTCTGGGGATGCCTTGATCTTCCGAGGCTGATACCAGACACAGGCAGGAGCTTGCTGTTTTATCTGCATTGTCCATCTCTACCTTAATGAGTGAAACAGTTAAGTATCGAAGGGGGCGAGCCTCTAGGAATGTGTCTTCTGTTTGACTCGAATTTTTCGGTGGATAAAGGGAGAGGGAGGGAGAGGAGAGAGAGAGAGAGAAATCCACTTACATCACTCGAACTGCATTGAGTGTGTGCCTGTGTGCAGGTTAAGAGACAGACTTCAGTGTCTTTGCTTTCTGCAGGAAGCAGCAATGCCGTTTGTATCCTAAGAGGAATTTTTTATTTAGAAAAGGAAGCATTCTTTCTACCCAGGAAATGGCTTTCCTTGTGCGTTGCTATGCCAACTGCCTGCAGCCATGGTCTTCCAAAGTAAGCACAATAACGTAATTATATTGGCGTATTGCATTCAGACTCATGATTCTCTGGGTTTTTGTGTGTGTAACTGTGTTGTATTTTTGTTGCTGACTCTTTGGGCGGTAGAAGTGCTTGTCGTGATTGTGAGGAGCAGGCATCATGAAATTAAATGTCCATCAATGTCATGCTGCTAAGATTAATTGTGCAAACTTGGTTAGCTGAGTGGAACAGAGATCACTGGTCACTACTGTCAGCATCATTAGCAGCCAGGGGAGGAGGTCCCTATTCGTGTGCGCTGCCCTGATTTTGGGGGAGTGGAGGGTAGTGGTGGCGGGAGGGGGGAGGCTGCATTTGTGAGTGTGTGATTGCAAATGAAACAGGAGTATTAACAATGCTTGACTGAGTGCTGGAGGCTGGTTCCTGCACCCTGACTAATATAATACTGTATTAAGCCTTTTTGAGGGAGTCTCTGTGCAGTCAGCCATTTTAGCTTTTTTTTCGTCCTTTTTTTTTTTTTTTTTTTTTTTTTTTCTCCCCCCATTCCTCAGGCTCTGGGAATGGTTTTGTTCCCTTGAATGGATGCTGGATATGTAGGGTTTCATCAAGCTCTGTACGTCCTGACATGCTTAGACTTTCAGTGTTACAAAAATGGAGACTAAGGCTGTCATTCGGATTGCTGCTCTGCACTACAAGTGTGAGGGGGGTTTTGAGCTTACCAGTAGTGACACTTTTAGCTCCAGCTTGGTTTCACCCCCTCCGCCTCTTTTTAATTTAATGCTGTAGAGGGTGACTTGCCATCCATAAGAAATTGGTACATGATGTGTAAATTCAGTTCAGCTTATGTTTCTTCATTATGAAACCACTTGCAATCCCAGCTAACCATGGAGTTATGGGCCAGCAGGAGAAACATTCAGTAAGTATTGCAAATTCTGTTTGTTCTATCACTAACCTGTCATGGGCAAACTGCATGGAGACTGAAACTGCTTGTCGTCCTGCTCACCGGCTTTCCTGCTTGTGGATTTAATAGCGGGTTTGGAGGGAAAGCTGTACCTTAGGTTGCATTAATGTTGGTGGCTGTATTTGAAATAGTTTTTAGCTTAGAAAAGGCAACTCTGTAGGTTCTTTTTGAATGTTAAAAATTTGCTGAAAAAATGCTGACATACTTTGGTTGGGCAGGAAGCTTTGAGCATTCAGTTAAAATAATTATGCATTTGTTAAAACTTTAAAGCAATATGTAAGCTGTATAACAAGTGATATAATTGTAGGTGATGATAAGAATAGATTTATTCTGTCTAGTGTATGGTACTAGTGTATCGCTGCCTTGTAGCATGGCGTTTAACATCTGTGATACACTTACGCTGAAATGCAGAAACTGTTAGTAAAACATGGAATGAACAAAAGGCATAAGTACTGATGCTTTCTAATTGATCCCATGAGTCAGCTACACCTTTGTCATGCTTTAATCCCATAGGCTGCCTGTGTTTATTGTTTGGGAAAAATGCATTCATAAGCAGAAGAGCAAACATTATTTAACAAGGCCTCAGGTGTCAGGAATTAGAAATTTAGGTTTTGCATGACAAAAAGGTTCTGTAAGTTCTATAAGAATGCATAGAATCTTATTGTTCAGTTAAAATGTTTAAATCTTCATGCTAGATTTTATATGGTTCAATATAGTTTTCAATCCTAAAATTTGTTTCTTGAGAAGATATTTATGACTATATGTTCTGTGTGTACTGTGTCTGTTAGAATGTGCATGGGAATGTATACAGTACATTCAGCAGATACAGTTAAGAATTGTAAATAGTGGGAAGAGCTCATAACAGGAACTTTTTGAAGGAAGAAAATTTTTTTTGCAAGAATTCAGTGTTGATTGTGTAGAAATACAGAAAGTAATCTAGAAATGTTTTATAGAAATGTTTTAGAATGTGTCAGGTGAATTTTTCTTACACATATAGCAGACATATCACAGTTTCTTATTGTAAACTGTTTTGTTCCTTTCCCTTCTTTAATTACATTCTAAGTATGAGGGAGTTCATGTAACCAAACCGTTTGGTGTTCATGAAATATTTAGAACTTAATCTAAAAAAAACCCAAACAAAACCCACCTTCTTTCCTCCTGAAACTCAAGCACTGAAGAAGCTGAAATAGAATAGGATACTTTGAATTTGCAAATAGGAATAAAGTGAAAAAGCTGCATATGTATTGGTTTTTCCTGCTCTTTCTACCCTCCAAAGAATGTCAATGAAAAGTTCTGGATTTACTCTGGTAGCACAGCAAGTTTAACTGATACTAAATAAGTGCATATAGATAAAGGAAAAAACAAACCAGCTTTTTAAAAACTGCACAACAAACTCTGTCATGTTCCGGTTGTATAACTTTGAGTTATTTAAATCACAGAAATGAATTTCACTCTCCAAAATGGAGACTGGACCAAAATGTGGGAATAGTAAAAGGAAAAAGCTCAAGGTATTTCTTTACAAATGTCCCCATATACGCAAGAGAAAGAAATTGTACTATTTGACATGCAATTGCAGATTTTGCATGAACAAAAGACATAGTTTAAAGACTATATAGAACTTTAAATTTTTAGGACACAGAGTAGCTCAGTAAAAAGCACCACTTTGTCTGTGAAACTTTTCATGCCTGTTCACCAGGTAGACATTATTTTCCTTGGAAGGTGAGACTGAAAGATGTAAATTTTTCATAGAGAGGGAAGGGAAGCTTGGAGTTCCAATGCACAAGACTTTATCTTACTTTGCCTAAAAGGAAAACTTCTTGAATTAATCATTTCTGTTAATGAGTTATTTTCATGTTAGCATGTTCCCAGAATTCTAAATATTTTATTGATATCTGACTTGAACTTGTTTCACAGAGAGAGGCTTAATTACTTTGGTGACATCCCCACCCAGAGTTTCACAGCTTGATTTTCTGGAACTGAATGCAAAATTCAGTTCCAATCTGGAACTGAATGCAAAAATCTCCTGTGCAAGGTTTCACAAATTTCTGTGAATTAATTTTAGTTAATGCTGTTAAATCTTAATTTCACAGTAGTTTAGTTAGGGAATGAGAGATATGGTTTAAATCTACTGTTCTGTGAAAATAGTATGTAGACTGGCCATTGTGTTAATCATGGTGAAAATAGAGAGAGGAAGATTTAAAAATGCTTTTGTGTTTCCTAGATTTTTTTTTTAATATAAAAAATAAAATCAGCAGCATCAATCAAGTGTATTGGTCTTACTTGCCTCATATTTAATAAATTGGAAGAGTTTGAAGCAGTGCTACAAACACGTATCTGAAAGTGATGTTCCTTGATACACAACTACTGTCATCTGTTTAACAGGGAGTAAAATTATGCTCTGGGTGAAAGATGGCAAGAGAAATGAAAGCCGGATTGTTGTGAAACTACTTCTGCCTAGTTCTTGTATTTAATGTACTTCACCAGATTTTGTGTAAAAAAAGGAATCTTAGAATGGTTTGGGTTGGAAGGGTCCTTGAAGACCATCTCCTTCCAACCCCTCTGGTGTGGACAGGTCTACCTTCTGTAGACCAGGTTGCTCAGATCCCCATCCAGCCTGGCCTTGAACACTTCCCGGGTTGGGATGTTTTCAGTAGGTTCCTTCTATTTGGCTGTGTCCTTTCTGGTGATGAGAGTCCTCTCAGCTAGCTTTGTAGTGCTTTCATAATAATTTTCCTAATCTTAAATTTTAGGAAGATGAATGATGTTTCAAAAAATAGTGCTTTGTGGATGTTGAAACAGTCTCTTGAAAAGCTTTACACATTGCATCTTACACCTGGTTTATTATGTGGAAAAAAAAATCACATGAAGGTCTAGTGCATGAGGGCTCCCATTGTAGGCGTGGGCCTTGTAAAGCATTAGCTTTCTATCTCATTTCTCCTTTTCCTTTGTGTCTATTGTTTGTAGGAACTTTACTCAAGGTCAACTTAAAAAAAACTAAATGAAAGAATTGACAGGTATAATGACTTGTAAAAGTGAGACTTGAGATGCATAGTTCTTGCATGACTGTGTAATGATTAACAACTCATGAATTGCGCAGTACTTTGGAGTGACTTATGGACAACCTTGTAAGAAAGTATAGTTTTACTTCAGGTGTAATTGAAATAAAGTCTGCTAATAAAGGACATGTTTCGCTGCTGGCACAGTGACACTTCTTTAGTGATCACGGGTACTGCAGTCTTTGATTTTCTTGACCTCTCTTGAATTACTAAAAAATATTGGAAACAATAAGTAAAATTTTTGGGTTGTTCTTGCCATATTTTAGTTCATGAAGATTTGTGGCTGTGTGCTAGGGGTCTCCCAGGAAAGAGAAGGAAATGAGTGGCATTTTGAGGAAAAAAGCCTTGAATGGGAATTGTTCAAATATGGTTAGTTTGATGTGTAGTAAGGGTGCCACTTGGCATGCTTTCGTAAGAAATCTAGAACTGTACTGGAAATAATTTTCTGTTACAGGAAGAGATCATCGGTATTTTTTCTTAACTCATGTTATAATGTAACCTGGTATAGTTATTTGTCCTTTGAGTGAGCATCACACAAGCGCTAGTAAGACATGGGAAAGAAAGGTGTGGTGTTGTGGTCAGATGGCTACAGTTGCTAAGCTTTTGCACGTTTGTATATACATATCTGGAACAAAGGTAGTAGTGATCTGTTAGCTGCTGCAGCTGCTGATGGTTATGATTTTGTTCATCTTGATGAGTTACATTGTTCTGGGACTTGATACAGATTATCTTCTTTTGTTGTTAGGCACGTTTGTTTTTAGCACTTATTGAAACCAGATTTCTGGTTTGGCCCTTGCTGATTATTCCTTTCCTTTTAATTTGCATATTTTGAAAAAAAAATTCCTCTCTGGAGACCAATAACGGGGTTGTGGATTTTTGATGTGATTAGAAATAGTGTTTCACCTCTTTATAGGTGCATTATGATAGAGTCTTTAATTGCATGACCATATATCTTCTGCAAGATTCATCTCAAGATGGATAGCTCTGATGTGATGAGCAGCTGTTTGATGTTTTGGGCTAGCTTCATTGCTCAAAAAGCCAGGTTGTGTTTATGGTGTACTATTCAAGTCTTAGTCAGAAGAGAAAAGCGTAAATATTATTCTCTTCTGTGGCTTTCCAAGATGCTTGTAACTACAGTGTTCATGCAATTAATTAAGGTATTGTGGGGGCGGCATTAACTTAATTTTTCAGGTAGGTCTGCTGAAGCAAATCTTTGGCAAAACATAAGGCAGAATTTTGAGAGCTTAGGATGGTCATTCCACAGCATAGGTAGGTGCAAATAAGCATTTGAAGGATGGATTTTGTTGCTTGAATTTTCTGCATTGGCCCAGTTCAGGCACTCCCAGCCTAATGATCATATGAAAGGTTAATTTTAAGTGACTTGCCTGGCATCCTGCCAGAGATCTGTGGTAGACTATGGCTAAATTCCTGTTTTGCAGGACAGCATTTAACTGCAGATTTCCTCAAAAGTTTATAAATGGCAACATTTGAGTCATTTCATAGGAAGGGCAGTGAATGCATTTAGTGACCTGTAGAGATGGCAGTGAGAGCATCCTTGGCATGTAGAAGATGTCCTGCTATCTTTCTGTTACGGTTTCAATGCCTGGGGATTGCACAGCATATTTCAAACCAAGAGGAGAAAAAATTAAGAAAAAAGAAAACCCACAAAACCATACCAGAAAGGCTGCCATCTACATGTAATGAAGTAGCTAAAATTTTTTCAGGTCAACGTGGATAGTTGATGTAGAAGATTGCACAGTAGGGCATCTTTTTAGCAAGTTTATGAAGTAAGAGAATTTCAGGCCTCACAACATAATCAGTATTACGACTCTGGTTTATATTCCAAAGTGGACAAATCTAGTGGTGCTGTTGGAGTGTTTGCAGAGTGATATTTTTGATGGTGCATGCTGGAATGTGGCATTTATAGTTACAATGCAGATGTGAACCTGAAAAGGAAAGTCAGCTTCTTCCAAAATGCTATTTTGAGACTGAGAGACTAAAGCTATTTATTATTACTGAGTTGTTGGCACTCCTGCGTGATCATCAGATGTGCTCAAAATCTAGCTGAAATTGAGAGCTGCTGATACCCAACAATTAAGAAAAAACAAAAACTATCCAAGCAACCAGAAATCCCAAACATCAAAAGAAGTAAAAAAATCCTAAATCCCTTAAGATAGTGTTGACTTGCTCCTGATTCTATGAGTTAATAAAGGCATAAGAAGAGAAACTCTAAAAAGCAGAAGATAATGTGTTAAGTAGCCTATGTTAAAAATACTGGGGAATTCACAGTATGGTGAATGAGTAGCATGAAGTTCATTGTAAGTAGAAGCAAGCACTAAGGAAACTAAGGAAATCCTGTGCCTCAGTATCTCAAGTTCATTATTCTACCTGCAAAATAATTGCAGTCCCTTGCTGAATACTGGCTCGAGGGTTTTAATCAGTGATACTTGCACTGGTACTTCATTTCCAAGTGACGTAAACTCAACAGTTTAGCAAACAAAACCATAAAAATATTCCAGTAAGAGGAAGTAAATTAGATTTTTTGGGAAATTTCATTTTTAATTATCTAAGGCAGGGGATCTCAGTGATATGTAAAGAAACATGTAGCTTATAAGAGGATTAGAAAATGCTGTGAATTGTGTTGTTTTTTTCTGCAGTTACACTTGCTGCTGGTACTACTCCAGTATGCAAAAGCAAGGGGAGGTGTCTGGTGTTCTGTATTCTGCTGCTAACATGATCTGAAGCTTCTCTGCAAAGTACCTCTGTACTTGATAAGGTTGTCTGCAAAATCAATGAAATATCAAGAGATAACTGGAATGATTCAAGAATACGAGCATTAGGAACTATGATTTCTAAATTCTGAACTAGAATTGCATAAACATTTAGGCTGTGTTCAGACCATCAGCACTCTGGGATCATGATGTCGGTGCTGGAAGCTATTAAGTATAATTTTTTTAAAGCTTATTTAAAGTTTGTTTTTCTTTAATTATCTTGCATATTTTTTATTCCTTGTTGTATTCTAGGCTTTAAATTGCTACAAATTAGCCCTTAACAGCATCCTTGATGTTTGAAAAACTGAGCTAATTTTACTAACCCCTCAATGAATACACTGTGGTATGATTTTTGCTTGACTGAAATAGAGACAAGATTTCAGGATCTTAGGGTTATTTTATTAAAGCCTGATTTTTATTTTTGATATCTTGATTGCAACAGACCAGACTACTAATTCTTTTCAATTAATATTACTGATGCATTCTTTTTGGCTTTTTCTAAAATTTGAAATTAATAGAAGTAATATTACTAGAAAGAGGGAAAAAAAAAATCTTGATATGGTATTTCAGGAGTTGTGCAGGTGAGTGTAATACTGAACCAGTGTTTGAGTAATATGGCTAATTAAGGATTTGAGAAACGTGCAATATTATTGTCTTGAGATTTAACCTTGACCAAAGAACCTTGTACCTGCCACACCTCATTCTCAATATTGTATTTAAGAATGTGGTAGCTGTAGTGCTAGAGAAGTGTGGCATGACTCCAACAGTTCTGCAGTGTTTTTAGGATTCTAACCTCTGCATGCTTCACCCATCAATCTGTTACAGAAATGTCACTGGCACTCGTATGGTATCCCGGAATTCGATGGTTGGTGGTTGTTCCAATTTTGTCAGCTTGCCAGTAGTCTTTTTGCTGTTCATTTTGAGATGGTGATGATTCAGCTGAGAACCAGGGGAAGAATAAACTGTGCTGAAGGGGTCTCTGCTCAGTGGGTTACCTATGAAAGCTGATCCTGTGCCCAGAAGCTAAAATTTATTGGAGCGTTTATCATTCCTTCCAAACCCTCTGTTTGTATGGGGATACTAGAAGGACAGATGAAGGACAACAGATTGCAGTGCTGTTATGTGGGTGATGTTGAAGGTAAATAGCTTTACATTATAATAGTACCTGACACAAGCAGCGCTGCTGCTTGGTCCCTAATACATCTGAGGTGTTCGGGTGGAGATAATTATTGCCTAAATTTATTTTATTTAATTTTTCACTTGTGAAAGATGAAGATTCACAGCATTTGGTGAAATAACTGGAAGACAGGAAATTTTGTTTGTATGTTGTTTGTAATTTACTCTAGTGGTGCTGGACTTGGTTACCGGACTGCAAGATTCTGTTAATTCCATCAGCAAGAATGTTGGTCCTTTGGGCAAAGTGCTATATTTGTCTTTTTGGGTTGCTCTCACTGCAAATGTGAAGCTTGCTGCCATGAACCAACTTCATGGTATTCAGCTCACCTGGCATTCTATACTTGGCCTAAACCTTAAGCTGCTCAAAAAGCTAAAGATAAGGCCATAGGTCCTTTTGCAATCAGTGGTCTCCATTGCAGATGTTGGAACATAAAATCCTGGCACGTTTAGTTCCCTTTTCGTGAAAAGTAAAAGAGGATTTTCCTAAATGGCAAGCAGCTTGCTAAACCTCACAACTTGGACTGAGTAGTTTTCTAGCCTTTCCCAAGTCCTGAGTTATAGTTGATGCCTCCAGTAATAGGATGTTCCTTCCAAAGCCTGTCTGGAATGCCTTTAAAAAGCATCAAATAATTTGATCTGCTACAATTTCAATAGTTCCTGTCCTTTGTAGTGTATGGAGTGTGACTGCCCTTCCTTTAATTCAAATGGGTTTTCTGATCTTTCCTTACATGTCTTCTGCCAGTTTAGTGACCACTGTAGACAGCAGAAAGCTCAGAACCATTTGACAAAATGTGGAGATCTTACTTTGAATGTGAAAAAGGTTGTGACTCTTTACACTCAAATGTATGCATACCTCCATGGCATTTCCAGCTCTTAAATGGAGATGGCAATTCTTCTTTTGGACTGGAAATATGCAAACTGGTTTAACACTAGGCTTCTCTTTCAGTTCCAGCTTCTCAACATGGATCAAGAACCAGCTGCTTTTCAAAATAGAGGAAAAGCAAGCTTGTGAGTTAGAATGCAAGAGAAGAGCAAAGTATTATTTTGTATGTGCATTTAGGATCTGTTAATAAGCTAATAAATGCTGTGGCAGGCATAAAAATGTAGCTCCATGTAGCCCTTGTAGCTTTCTACCTGTAGATGACTTATTTCAACTGTCCCAGGCTTGGCTGGTGACCGTATGCCAATGTTTGGTGACAATAACACATCCTCTTCGCAACTGCAGTTGCCTGATCTTCAGAGGCATAGGGACAATCAGGAATCATGCTGCAAACCCAGACAATAACCTGATGGTCAAAAACCTCAACCTGGGATTTCTTTCACTCAGTCTGTATATATTGCCTCATTTTATCTGACTGCAGCCTGACTTGCTTGCAAGCATAGGCGCTGTGTGCTGGGTTGTTTGGACAAACAGACTAGGTAGGATTTATTAGTTTACGGCTTGACTCCAAACCGTGACCTTGCAAGTGAGAAAAATTGGTTTAAAGCTTTCTTCTTTTATTCCTTCTCTGAAGAATGATTTCATTAAAATGACGTTGTTCTATTTTGTGGGTCTCCCTTTGTGTGTGTGTAGACATGTTGGCTTGTTTTATCGTTAAAAATAGGCTCGTACTGTTCCGTGCTGCTGTTCTTCCTGCAGAGCCAGAAGAATGGGAGCTGGATTGTGCTCTTAGGCCTCCATCCATGGCATTGTTTCCTAAATGCATGTCTGCTGCTGTGTGCCTGCCAGCCTGCCAAATGCTGTAGGAGTTGCATGAATGTCAGGAAGGTCTAATGCAGGACGATTTGAAAGAGCATGAGAATGCCTGAAAAAGACAACATGGGTGCAGAACTGGGCCTTACATATCCTATTGGTAGTGGGATTGATGGCTTCAAAATGGGGTGATGAGGGACATTGTACCTGAATGTATTTAGTGATGGTTGAAAACAAATAATCAATGTAGATTTTGGGAAATCTAAACTGAATTTTGGGAGTTATTTCTTAGTGAGCTATATCCTAGGTTTGCTGAACCATCAGCCCTGTTCTCAAGTAAGTTTTTCGTGCTCTTGATTTGTTGAGGGTTTTTTTTTGTTTTGGTTTTTTGTTGGTTTGTTTTGGTTGGTTGGTTGTTGGTTTGATTTTTTGTTGTTGTTGTTTGTTTGTTGGTTTGGTTTTTTTGTTTGGTTGGTTTTGTTTTTTGGGGGGAGGTTGTTGGAGTTTTTTTTCCTGCATGTAAACACCTAGAGGTTCTTCAAAACACTTTTTGCCTGTGCCGTTTAACCAGTCAAGGTACTGCTTGACCTCTAAATCTTGATGTATTTCTGATAACAAACTAGGAATAAAAGGAACCTGTATTTTCCAATTTCTTGGCAGGCAGTAGCTCTTTTCTCTGCTAGATTGCTCAGGAAAGAGTCAGATGTTAGCTTGGATGTGTCTCACTGGTCTTTTCAATCTTGACCTGCATCACCAGTGGATTTTCAGCTAGGTTTTTTGACCTTTGAATAAGAAGCTGACAATAGAGATTTTTTTTTTTTTTAAATATACATAAATAATGTAGAAGGATCTTTCTTCTGTTGTCCTCACTTTTAAGGAACCAGGAGGAAAAGGAAAATGCATGAATTTATGGATTTTGGAGCCGTAGTAAAATGTGCTACTTAAATAATTAACTTTGCGTCTGGGAAAGGTTGTTAACTGGATTTTTTTTTTAAAGCAGCAGAGAAGACTCATGTTTTATTTTAAAACTGAAGCTGTTCACAGCTGTAGGAGCAGACTGAAAACCAAATTAAAATGACAACAGTGTTAGTTTCTTTAAATAGCTGTGGAAGTCTGTATGCTAGGTGTACCTCTCCTTGCCTGTTGATGTATGACTTCTGCAAATATTTTGTGTGGTCTGACCCTGGAAATTTCTATCCTATCAATCTTGCTCATTTTCAAATCAGGTTCTTAATAGTTGATAATACTGTTGTTTTGGAAGGGGGTGTTTGTGTGTCATGTGAGAAGATTAGAGACTTCTTTCATTTCAGAGTAAAAGATTTTTGAAATTTCCATTTAGCAGATATTTTCCAAGGTCCCTGAATACAGCTGTTTTTCCTAAATAAATGGTTACTAAAGTGTGGCTTCCCAAACAGTGGTGTGCATGTCAGCAGTAGGATATAGAAAATCTAGTTATCTACTTGTTTCCTGTTGAAGGAAGAGGTTGTTTAGGCAGTTAAATGTCACTCCTACACCTGCAACTCCCATTAGTATTGTACATTAGTATTCCTTCTGTGATGATGGTACCCAGGGAAAACTAAACTTAGGAATTCCTGAGTTAGAGTAGCATGATTATTTTTAGGGTCGTTTTAAGTGGAGGTTCTGTGTTCCAGCTGGGGTTTTATTCAGTGAAGCATCCAGAGATAACATGCTTCGTGTAGTAATGACTAAAATGTCTACCAGTTTTATGAAAGTAGTTTTATAAATCTCTTGCACCATGTGTTACAGCAAACAACTACTACGATTGTAGTGCTATTGTAAATCAGCAATTGGTTTGACTCTCAAATTATGTGGTCATTGCAAGGTGACCTAATGCAGTAGTTGATGTAAATGCACACACACGCTGAGTCTCTAAAGCTTATCATCTGGTAGATGGGAGGAAAAAGATGAATGTCACTGATTGTCTTTGTAGAATGGGTGGCAGTTACTGGTCCTGGTATTTCAACCTGATTTCTGTGCTGCTTATTTTTCTGCAGCTTGCCAATCTGTGATGTAAAAATCTCTTCCTGAATAAACACCACTGAAATATTTCATGGTGTCAGTAGAATATGGAAGTTGTTACATGGGTTGTGTTTTTAGGATGCTGTTGACGCAAGGCAGGACCGTACAGGACGATTCCAACTCTGTGTGCACACCTGCACAGACACAAATAGACACATTTCTGAAAGTCACATATGAATGTCAGCATTTTAAGCAGAATAACATGGTGCTTCAATTGACAATGTCTACTTTAAAGCAGCCTTGATTATAGCAGGCTCCATACGGGACCTTGTTGTTTTGCTTATCTTATAATGTAGTTGTGGACATTTGTAAAAATTAGGCAATTAAAAAAAAAGAAACAAACAAGGTGGGAGGGTAATGAAATTTAGTGTTAGATATAACAGTTTTGAGTAAATGTCACTTGACTACAAAGAAAAGCTCTGGAGGTTGTTTCAAAATTTACTGGAGATACTATTAATATAAAAGATGCTTCTGTGTTGATATGTGGTAATAATTTTAAATGGCTTTGCACAGTTGTTGCTGCACTGTGCTCCAGAATTGAGAGAACATCTTAGCACTTCCTAAAGACTCCTCGATGAAAAGTAGAAAAATGCTCCTTTACTTTTCCCCCTTCCTATGATCACAGTGAGCACACACTAGTAAGTCTTTTGCCCAAGGTTGTAAATAGTTGTAGTAGTTTGTAGAAGTTGGACTCTTGCTCTGTGTGACAGAATAGAAACTATGGAGGTGTTAGGAAAACATGATGGCACATACAGTTTTAAAAGGTTTTAGGTTTTAAAAGTTTTAAAGAGTCAGTGTAACATATTTTCATTAATTTTCTTTGACTGCCATAGGAGGAAAAGTGTAAAATAATGTAGCAAGCACATCTTGGACTGTTACAGCAACATTCACTGCTGTTGTCTTGCCATGGTGCGAGTACGTTTGCACTTGCAAAACTCATAAAATAAGTAATAAAGCTGTTTGACTAGTAGTTATGTTGGTATAACATAAAAAAAATCATAGTTATGGTAAAATCATACTATTTGAAGCTTTTGCAACATTAGTCATGTATAAAGGGAAATGCTTTCTGTTGAAAAATATTTTGTCTTGTTACTGTACTATTTTTACCTTAGCCAGAAAAATAGCAAGGCTACCTATACTATCTGTAATGCAAATATGAAACCTTTTTATTCTTTGCATTGGTCTCAGAAGTATTATCTACAGACTTTCAAGATGTTTTTAAGCAATCTTTCTTCTAAAATTCACCTTTGAAAATAGCATCATCCCCATTTTCAATCAAAATTAATTGCCTTTTAGTTGCCCAACTTAAAAAAAAAAATGTAACATGGCTTTAAAGTGCTCACTATTGTGCAATTAGAAAGCTAAAACTAGTGATTATGGCAATATACATTTTTGATTTATATTAAAAAATGCTACAATCAGAATATTTGGAAAAACAAGCTTTAGCAAGGGCTTTGATGTCCACTTGTGTGTTATTTGTCTTGTAATATTTCAGTTTTCATGTTCTTTTTTTTGCTAGAGGTGAAGCAGAAGTGTGCGTCTTTCATTGTCAGACAAGGAAAATAAAGGAAACTTCCACCCACTTTTCTCCTGAACTATTCCTTGATACTCTAAAGCAAAAATAATCCTTTGGTTAAAACTCCAAGGGTGGCATTGGCATGGCTGCAGCCTTCAGGCTTCAAACAAAATTTCCATTTAATTGCTTGTGAATAGTCATGTCTCTGTTTAGATTGTCATCAAATTTCTTTCAATTAATATGGTATTTTATAGAGGCAAGGCTCAGTTTTTGCATCTGTGCACAGGAGCTCCCTATATATTTGTACCTTTAAAAAATTTTCCTTGGAAGTGTACAGAATACTTAGAAGCTACCAATAAGAAAATCTAAAATGTTTTTATGTTAGTCATGCTGGGTTTTGTCTTTTTTCCTCTGTTGGTTAGTCTGTTTCTGAAACAATAAGTATATGAAACAGCAGGCTCACTTCAGATTTTTCTGCTTGGATGAGTGACATGGATCTGGAAAGGATTTTCTGGGTCACTGCCATTACACACTTGGGCAGCACACTCATAACTTTGTCTCGCTTCAGTCTGAAAGGCTTCTCTGCCACAGCTCCTGTGGAGTCTGATTTGGAGAATCTCTGTGGTTCATTAGATAGCAGCCTTCTTTCAGCTTCCTGCTCATTAGGCTTTACACCTGCATTGCCTTTTACTGGAAATACTTCTTTTTCCTCCTTTCTATTTCTGGATAGTGATCATACCCTCTCTCAGTGTGGGCTGAAAAAGCTGTGCTCTTCCTGCACTTTGTCAAGTATTAGTTTTTCTTCTTCTGATAATCCTGGTGGTTTTTCTCTGACTCTGTGTATGTGTATGGCTTTAAGCCATCTTTATTTAAAACACACAGCTGGGAATGTGTGCAACATTTCCAAATAAGGTCTCTGCTGGGGTCATGGAGAAGAGCCCAGAGCTGTATTTCTGGAGGATGCATGCTGTGATCGCATTGGGTTCTCCTTCTGCTGCATCACCTGAACAATTCAGTCACCTTCTGATCAGCTGATACATGGAAACTTTTTCACAGTGATTTCTGACAGGGACTTTTCCAGGTTGTTGGTTTTTGTTTTAAAGTGTGTGATTTCACATCTTTTCCTACTGCTCATCTCTTGTATCAACAGTGTCTTTTTCCACAGTGATACCAAGAGTTTTTTTCCTCCACTTGGAAAGAGGGGAGTTCTGAGATATTTTCTATATCCATCTTTCACATCTCATAAAAAAACCCAAAACAATTACCTGAGTAGCCCTTAATTTATTTCTCTTTATTCTAGAATCAATTAAATTTTATTTCTTTTGCTATTTTAAGTTAGCTCAGGGCAGTAAAATTCAGTGCAGTGGTTCAGTATTAAAGCGCAGTGGTTCGGTATTAAAGTGCAGTAGTTCAGATTAAATGGTTGCAGTTCAAAACTGAGCTATCACTTCATGAATGTTTGAAAAACTTCACTAAGTTTTGTTAGATTGACTAGAATGCTGTAATCACGAAGGATTCTGTGATCAGGTGTAACACACCCCACCACCAACACATGGTGTGGTATAAGAACAGCCCTCCTGATGGGGAGGCTTCAGCACTTGGAACTGCAGGCATTTCACAGGGTCTTTGCTTTAACATTTAAGATGTGCCCAGGATATGTGTTTTCACCTGTGGGGTAAACTACTTTTCTATTGTGGTTTTTAAATTCTGAGTAGTGCTTTAAAGCTGAAAATAAAATCTGGGTGCAGGTGCCATAATTTTTACCCCTGCTGGTGTAATTGCTTTTTAGCATCCCCCATGTCCCCTCGTGAGACTGCTGTGTAAGTAATCCAGATTGAGTCTGTAAATGAGATATACACGAGCATTGTGTTATTTATTTAAAATATTCTGCAGGATTTAAAACATCTTCCTTGAAAATGTTTGAACTAACATTTCCTGTAAACATATGTGCCCACATAAAGTGTTCTTGAACTTTTTTTGTTTTTATGTCCCTAGGCATAAATTTTTTGTCTGGTTTCCTGTGGAAACAAAGTTTGTGACCAGGCTCTCTGTTCCTTCCTCTCCCACAGTTGCTTGTAATAGGCCAAAGAGTTCAAAATTTAACCTTACAAGCCTCCAAAAGCCCTGAAAGTGGGCCATTTAGTTTCCAACCCAGCAGTAGTTCTCAGCGTATTAAACACCCAAACAGCCACAAATGGAAGCGTTTAGAAATACTTACTGTGGGAAAAAAAATCAACATGCATTTTCTTAGTATGAAAATCAGTTATTCTCAAGGGAGAGATCTCTGCAAAGCTGGGCTTTGTTATTTTATTTCTCCTCCACGTATATTAAATAATAGGGAGCCTTTACAGAAGTTCAGTGACTGAGCTCAGTTTTCTACTCTCTTTCCCTAGAGATATTTCAGAAGTCAGTTGAAATGCCTCGGAACAGTCTTTCCTTCAACCTAAAAGGCAGTCGTCAGTGAGTGCCTGTCCCTACTTGTCAGTTATCATTATGTAGATTTCCACAAGATGAATTCCTTTCCCAGTTTTATTCGGTGTTTTTGGGAAGCTGTTAGTTTGTGGGAGGGTGTGGGCTGTGCAGGCTCTGTCAGGGCACTTAAATGCAAGTGCTTGGTGGGACAGCAGGGTGCTACCAGGAGTGGTAGGCTGTGTCCCTGTAGAGACTCCTATGATATAGGGACATATGCAGACATAATACACCAGAATAGAAATTTTGCTACTCAAAGCAAAAGTGGCTAAGAATAGGATTTGACCTAAATCTGATCACTTTATGAAATAAAGCAAACAAAGTAGTATAAAATACTGGATACTTAATGGAAAAAAAAAAAAAAAAAAAAAAAAGAAAAGAAAAAAGGAGGCAAATTTGAATCCTGCTTAACTCTCTTCAGGAAGGTTTCACTTCCACTGCACTGTTTGGAAAAAAAATCACCAGACCATGTTTCTACATGTTGTTAAGGATGTCAAAGAGTTGTCAGTACTTAAATGTATATTCACAGTCAAAACCGTTGTAGAACAGTCTTTTCAGCTTGATCCTCACAGCAGAACTGCTGTAACTTTAAGGACATCAGAGTCCATGTTTTAAAAGTACTGAATTATCCTTTGTTGCCCAGTGAAGAAACTATACTTTTAGCAGATATTTTCTGAGACAGGCTTCTGCATAAATGCTAAATAAAAATATTTGGATCTTGCATATTTATTCTGTTCATTGTAAATATGTTATAAATGTTTGAGTTTGGATTTTCAGAAATCCGAGAAAAACTTCGGAAAATTGTTTAACATCATTTAGTTTAGTTTAAAACTAATTCATTCAGTTTAAATCCATCCTGTTGTTTTTTCTTTTGTATTTGGGGTTCACTAGCACTGCAAACATCTGTATAAAACAGTTTTTCTTTTTTTCCCCCCACTTAATTTGAGCTGTTGCCAATAAACTGGCATTTGTGTTTCCTGAAGGAATAGTGTTTACACCAGATTTTCTGAAGAAGACACTTTTGAATATGAAATGCTGCGCTGAATCTCTGATTCAAATACTTCCAAAAGGAAGAACAAGTGCTAACGCATTGTGACATAAAACAGAGAAGGTAGTTAAGTTAAACAAGAATGGGTATATTTCAGTGATGCATTTCTTACTTTTCCTTTAAAAAGAGTTGCTTCTGAGAGTTTCTTCATTCCCCAGACACCCATTTAAATTTTACCACCCCTGTGCCTCTGGAGAAGTCAATAGTCCTTAAAGCAAAGGATTGAATGCATGAAGTGCTCATAGGATTAGCTGCTGAGAGCCATGAGATGTGCAGTAAGTGGCAGTCAGTGTGTGTTTTGTAAGGGGAGCAAAATGAAGTTCCTGCTCATTCACTCTCTTGCTCTCTCCCTGAGACCAGCAGCTCACATTGCATTAGCTTGGATCTCTGAATAGCTTTTTTTGGGAGGCTAGCTATAGCAAAATACCAGTGGAGGAAAGTATTAAGAGCTTGCCATGAAAGATCCTTGCAATACTTTTCTTTCCTTCTTTTTATTTTTTGTTTGGTTTTCTGTTAGAAGTGTTCTGCTGTGGGCTTTGTATACAAGCAACTGCTTAACAGCAATAGTATCTAAATGCAGTGTTTTCAGAACACAGGTTGTGCCTTGTGCTGGATTCAAGATGAAGAACATTCTTAAGAGTAGGTCTCTATGAAGTTTCACGGTTTCATAGAAAGATGTCTATTCGAGGAAACTGTAGAGATTCAAAATACATGGTGTATTGTTGTTTAAAGTGAATGATTATACAGAAGACATAATTCAAGCCAGAAGGTTTTTTTTTTTAAGTCTTGCAGATGTTTTCATAGAAAGTACATAGAAGCGTCTCAATCTTTTCCACCTGTAGGTACAAGGAAATCCTGCTTCCATGGGAATTGCATCCTATATTTAATTGTATAGAGTTCACACTTTTAGTTTAAATTTTACTCTGCATGGACATGTCAGCCTGCATCAGGTCTGTAGATGGAATCGATAGAAATTACTTTATTATTCTGTAATTACGTACATTGAGTGCTGTGTTTAAAATCACTCAACCATAAAAATGTTTTCCTTGATGTCTCTCTTGGTTAGTGAAAGAATTATGTTGAAATAGCATGTTCATGAATGCCCAGCATTCTTACAAATATTTCTTCCTTATCTTATTAAATACAATAAATGTGGGCCTAGCTTTAAAATACAAAATACAGCAGATGTATCAACATTTAATATAAAAAGAAATGTTTCTATAAAATATTGAAATAAAGTATTAATAATTTTATAGGGTACTGAAGAATACTGCCTTGGTGACCTACACTTTTGTAGTGCAATGAAAATTTTAGAATTTCTATCTTGGTGAGGAAAAAAATAATGAGAAAGACTAAGGCACAGTATTGATTTTATTTGTCTGCTGTTCTCCCTTCACAAAAAAACCAGAAACCCAAAATAAGTTTGTTGTAGCTTACTTAGACTTGTGGGACTAAGTGTTTCTCGTATAAAAGGAATAACCAACATTTAAAAAAAAAATTTTATGGTGGCTTTTATTATATGGTAGCTTTTATTATTTTATTAGTAAAGAGCTGCTACAAAATAAGTGCTCAGATGCATGTGTTTAGAGGTTGAAGAATCAATGTTTGCTTGTGTGTCTTTAATTTCAGAAAGTGGAAATAGAGGCTATAAGGGTGATAGTTTGTGTTGTTTTATGTCTACTTGCTTAGCCTCTCTCTGTGGTGCTTAATTACGTATAAAATCATTCATTGGGAATTGCATAACAGAATGTTACACCTTGGAGCTCTTTAATCCCATCTTTTTTGCAGATGTACCTCAGTCACTTTGCAGGCTTTATAAATCTTTCATAAAGTGCTGAGCAGCCTTCAGTAGAAGACCTTGTTTATAAAAGGCTTGCTGATATGTTTGCCTTAGAATGAGTGGTATATTGAAGCTTTCCAACCAGAATTTGTCTTGTAATTTAAAATTACTTTCTTTTGTCTGTCTTTCATGTTGTTGCATTAATACTTTTTTCACATATAACTGCATTTAAAAAATGAAACTCCAAATGAAAAATAAAACCCCTCAAAATAAAAGAAAAAAAGGAATGCTATTTAAAGAAAGAAAAGGTTTTGGTGTAATTTCACTTATTTTTTGGCTGTTCTCATACCTTTTTATGCTATACATATCCAAGGACTTCCATTTCTTGTCCAGTAAACATTTTCAAAATTTATTTAACATTTTTTAAAAATACTGTGTTAGTAGATAAGTCCAGTGATTTCTTGAATAGAAGATGCCTTTTGTTATAATGAAAGGCACGCTGTAGGGTAGGAGAAAATAATGGTGTTCTTAAAATAGGAGGAACACATTCAGAGCAAAGTAATTATTAGTTTTGCATGCATAACACAGTGACTCACTTTGAGGGTGGAAGTAATAAAATGGTGCTTTAAAGATAGGAAGATGTGATAAGGTTTACAGTATTGTACAGTTCTAAATGGATGTATGTCTTTGCCCTTAAGGTTTCACATAATTGTTTAAGTTTTCATTTGGTTTAGGGTTTTCAAGAGGTAAAAATCAGGAGTTCCTAGATGTACTGTTTTAACTCTGGTTTCTATCCGTGTGTGCAATCTGTATAAATGTGTGTATGTATGTATGTATGCTTGCTGACTAAGAGCTACATTATAAATATAAAATACTGTTTTCACCTCTGTCAAGAGTAGGGCTTAGATCATAACTATTTTATCGGGTCATGTTTTGTATTAGAAACTTTTGTCCCTGTTACATGTGTTTAGAGCTATGCATACATCACCTTAATGTTTGTCACTTATGAAGGTTGTGCTGAGACTAGGTTATCAGGACAGTTTCTGACCCTTTTCATGATTATTAATTACTTAAACTAGTGTACAAATACTGTGTTTTGGAGCTATGTTTATGAAATAACAAATCATGCATTAACTTTTCTAAATTACCCTGGTGCATTTTTACTCTGTGTGCTAGTTCCTTCTGATGGTGACTCAGTGTTCAGTAATGAAGTTAAGAAATAGCGTAGGTGTTGGCTTCAGTAAAGCTGTAGTTTAGTGTGGTGCTTGTTATGTAAAATATACAAGTTGCTTTTGATCCTTATTACTTTGAATGAGTTCTTAAATCTAGCCATCATTTAATGAAAATGGAAAACAAGATAAAAGTGACAGTTCAGTTCTGATGCCATTTGTGGTGGTGTCAGTCTGTGATAGGTGATGTTTCTGAGGCAGAGGGTAGGCTTTCTCATACTGTTCATGGTTTGGTGGATAAAGCATGTGCTAGATCTAGCCAGCTTCAAAACACAACAAGAAAATCTTTATTTTTACTGCTATACTAAATACTGAAGTCAGTACTAAACTATAGAATAGGATGATAGCTCAATAAAAGCATGGAGTGCTTAATAATTTAATAATAAAGTGATACTCAGTAGTGACCCATTGTCGTGAAGTTAAGTGCCTAGAGATGGTTCCTAGCAAAGTTTTTCACTGAGTTATAATAGCGTGGTTTCATGATGTTATTTTCTAATCATGTTCCACTGCAAGTAAGAAATTAGATGTAAATATCCCGGTTTGGGGTAGAGAGCTTTTTCTGCTGGTTGTTGGATGTTGCATTTTGTCCTTGTTCTGCTTAACTGAGAAACATTTACCCAATGTTGTGTTCCAGGAGTGGAAGGTGTAGCTGGTATTGGGTTTGTGTGGCAGGATTTTGGTAGCGTGGGGCCACAGGGCTGATTTCTGTGCAAAGCTGCCAGAAGCTTGCCCCACATCTGATGGAGCCAACGCCAGCTGTGCCAAGATGGACCTGGCACTGGCCAAGGCCGAGCTCATGAGCAGTGGTGGTAGCACCTCTGGGATAACAGAGTTAAGCAAGGAGGGGAAAAGAAAAGCTGTGCAATGGCAGCCGCAGAAGAGAGGAGTGAGAATGTGATAGAAACAGCTCTGCAGACACCAAGGTCAGTGCAGAAGGCGGGGCAGGAGGTGCTCTGGGTGCTCCAGCAGAGATTCACCCAGCTCATGGTGAAGACCATGGTGAAGCAGCTGTACCCCTGCAGCCCATGTTGATACACAGGGAAGTAGAGGTCCATCTGCAGCCTGTGGAGGAGACCCACACCAGAGCAGGTGGATGCCTGTGGAAGGCCCATGCTGGAGCAGGCTCCTGGTGGGATTTCTGACCCTGTGGAGAGAGGAGCCCGCACTGGAACAGGTTTACTAGCAGGACTGTTACCCCAGAGGGGACCCACACCAGAGCAATTTGTGAACTGTAGCCCATGGGAAGGGCTCACTTTGGAGATGTTCATGGAGGACTGCCTTCTTTGGAAGGGGAAGAGTGTAAGGAGTCCTCCACCCAAGGAGGGAGGAGCGGTAGAGACAATGTGTGATGAACTGACCACAGCCCCCATTCCTTGCCCCTCCACACCACTGCGAGGGAGGAGGTAGAGAATTTGTCAGTGAAGTTGAGCCTAGGAAGAAAGGAAGGAGTGGGAGGAAGGCATTAAGATTTGGGTTTATTTCTAATTATCCTATTGATAAAAAATTCAATTAATTTGTTCTCAAATTGGGTGTGTTTTGGTGGTCTCACCATGACAGTAACTGATGAGTGATCTCTCCTTGTCCTTACCCATGAACCTTTCGTTGTATTTGCTCTTCCTTATCCAGCTGAGGAAAGTGACAGAGTGGCTTTGGTGGGCATCTGATGCCAAGCCAGGGTCAACCCACCACACTTGCATATAAGACTTAGGCACATGTGGATTTTCGTTGTCATCAGTGCTTTACTTTTTTCCCTGTTGTGTACAATGCAAATATTAAATATTGTAAATAGCAGTATGTGGCTAAGATAGAAATGCATGTATTTCTCACACACATTTTTCATTGATTTTGCAGTGTAAATGTTTCAGCTTATTTAATTTTTGTATTTTATTTTTTTCTTCTTGCAGTCTCTCACCTTAACTTTGGGGGGTAGGGCAGTTGAAGTGGATGCTGCTTTCGGGCATGTAGCACAGGGATGTAGTGTTCTGCAAAGATGTGAGCATGTGCTTTCTGCTTGTAAATAGTCCTATTTGATTAGGATCAAAGTGACTAGTTAGGTTGCCTAAAGAAAAATGCCTGCTTCTGATCTTCTGTCACCACTTGGCAAGTCCAGCTCATGCAGCGTGGCTTTGACTTGAGGAGTTACTCTGAAACCAGTAATCACCAAGCATTCAGCTGATTGTCTGCAGCCAAAAAGATTCAGAAGGCTTGCTTTTATTTGCAGTGTATTCAATCAGTTATTGTGGAATCCCCTGCCTCTTCCTTTTGCCTGTGCAGTAGTGAAACATAAATCCTTGCTGTTCATTTAAAACAGTGAATGCAATCATTATATTAAACACAGGTTGATTTCACTTTTTAACATACTAACTGGATTTGCTTTGATGAAAGGTTCTTTAAAATTTTTGGTGCATTGATAAAAAATAAATGCTGTTGTTAATAACATGGAGATATTTGCAGGGCACTATAAAAAATTGAACATGTTTGGCTGGGTGGCACACTGTATTCATATACAGTTCCCTATGGAGTTAATATTTATTTGAGATTGCAGTAGTTAGTGCTTTAGAAAAGGTAAAACTCTCAAAATATATCTGTGTAAATTATAATTAAATGTGTGAATCTTAGACGATTTATGCTTGTATCTTAAAATAATATGTAGGATTTCTACTTTGAAATAAAAGTGGGCTGATTCAATTATGAGAGACTGTACTTTGAGAAGTGGTCATCAACACATTGCAAAAGCTGTGGCAGTTATTTTCCCTTGCATTCTACCTCTGGCATAGTTACTTATTTGCAGAATGGCTCAAAAATTATTGAAAAAAATTGTACAGTGGCCTGAATATCAGTATATATGGTTCCATTATGAGATAATTCAAACTTAGGTTGAAAAGCAAAGTAGCAAAGACAACAGATGCTATAATGCACTCCCTAATGCTGCATTTTCTCCTTCTGATACATCATTAACAGTGGTGAGCATAACTAGATTTTTCTGGAGGCAGTGTTCATGGCTGTGTGTATTAGAGTATTGCTTTTGTTAATTGCCTTTTCTTTGTTGATGAAGATCAAATCTAGCTCTGGGCTTACTGAAGCTTTTTAGGATTATTAATATCTGGTTGCTGGTTTTAGCCCCTCTTTCAGGTAAAACACTAGGAAAGAATTACTTAATATGTAGCCATTTTTGCTATCAATGATGCAGTCATTCTGTGATAATGAAGAAACCTTTTCAGATGTATTAGAATAGGAATTGCCAGTTAGTCTAAGTAAGACTAAGGTTTGCAGTTGTCTGTGATTTTCACTGCAAAGCCTAAAGCCAAGATTCTTTCAGGGCATGTTCCATAAACTAAACTAAACAAGGCAAACAGCAGTAAAATCATTCAGTATCTTTAGCTGTATAGAGCTAATCATTTTTTCAAGCACGCTGTCTTGTGACTTGGAGATGACTTTTTTCCTAGCCTTTTATACTGGTCAGCTTATTCTCTCTTAATGCTGAATGAGGTCTTATTTCCATTTCCATCCAGGGAGAATGGTAATAATGCCAAGGTAGCATTCATAATTGACCTGGATGGACACACTGCATGTGACATTTTTCATACAAACACAGCTCCTTAGAGATGAGAGTATCTGCCTTGTCTGAGTTGAAACAAATTAATGAACAGAGATTTTTTTTTTAATTATTGAAGAATTTATTGCACACCAAAATTGATGCATTAACATACTTTTATTAACTAGCTGTGGGATGCAGGCTTCCTGGGGAGAGGAGTAATTTGCCCCTGAAATAGCATTTAAATATTTATTCAGACAGCAAATATTTTACTTTGTCAAAGTTCACTTTCTGCAGTCTCGAAATTTTTACAGTTCTTAAAGATTTTCATGGGAACTGTGGGCATAAAGCAATAGTGAAAATATACATCACAAATCTTGGTGAATGATTGTTAAGTGATCAAATATACTGTCTCAATTCATTCTTCAGCACTGCATATGAGCAAACTATTTTCAGGATTACAGCTCCTTGTAATTATATCAATATTCCCACATTTCCTATTTGCTGTCATATTATTTGGCTCAAAGTATAATGGATAGCTCAGTGACTTGGATTTTCCTTGTCTCTAATGTACTTTGTCAACTTGAGAAACAAAAGAGTTTACCAAATCCAGAGCAGTGCTTGTTGATTTTTAAAAGTATGTGACTTTACTCCCTTGTTAATTCCCATTCTGCAGGAAACCATTGGTTCTGGAAGTAGCACAATATTCATATGCATTTTAATTCTATCCAAACCCCATAGCAAGCTACTGAAGAGTTTTGGCATATTGCTTCACTTGTCCTCAGATACATGTTTGTCTTAAATCTCATATATTTGCAACAATTTGGTGGTGTTTTGCTAACCTCTGCATGAGTTAAAAAAGCTGCAAAACTTAAAATTTTTGTACTGCATTCTCAAGCCCCAGTGATTTTCTCAATCTAGTTGGTACTGGCAGAGAGTAAAGTGTGACATATATGATTTGAATACATTTTGCTGTGTATCTCCCTCAAATTGTAATGATGCTTTTTCTGCTCCACCTATAGCTTCCTGCAGATTTCACAAAGCTGCACCTTACTGACAGTCTCCACCCACAGGTGACCCACGTTTCATCTAGTCACTCAGGATGTAGCATCACTAGTGATTCAGGAAGCAGCAGCCTTTCTGATATCTACCAGGTAAGACTGGAAGGGATGCTGATGGGAGGTGCAATTGCCAGCAGTTTTGCATTTAGTAGCTGAATGCCCTTGCTATTGCCTATTGTCAGTTTTTGTCTGAAGAAGTGCTCAATAGACTTCAAAAAACTACTTTTTGTTTGGATTGTGATAATTTCAGGCTTTTGATGTGTTGGCTTCATGATGTAGAACCTCTTCAGTGGTGGGAAGAAACAAATATGCCGTGAGCAGCCTGTGCTGGCCTGGCTTGAGGGGCATATTTCCATTTCCCCACCCTGTAGAAACTTGATGCCAACCTCAGCAGTGCTTTCTCTCCTGGCCATCCTCAGAAAGGTGGGGAGGATGAATTGGTGTCGCTTTTTAAAGTTATACTTCTGAGGTGGTTTCTTCCTGTAAAGCTCTGTGCTGTTCATTTGGAACAGCTTGAGTTTAGAGAGACTCTGAAACTAATCCAGAGTTTAAATATAAATTGGAAAAAGGTTTAAGTGAAATAAAATGAGGAATTATGCATTTCTCACTTGATGTTTACAGTTCTTGCAATGTTGGAGGAGGATTTGTCCTGATAGGAAAGTGTACCAATTTGTTACTCTGAGAAGAAGGAATCAAATCCAATTAAAATACATTTCTATCAATCATAAAGTAGTGAGACCACTTCAACATGAAGTACTGTTAACTAGAAGAAGAATAATGGTTTTTTGAGATGCTTCTGAAATTGCAAAATGTAGTCGTTTTAACAATGGGAAAAGCATGTCTGCAAATACATGCAAGTTCAGCTGTGGTCATAGTTGTAGAATATAGTCTCCTTCAGGTGAATAAGCTTATAGGCTTTTTTTTTTTGTGAAGAAAGATAGGCTATAAAAAGGTCCCAGTTCAATTTAGGCAGTAATTACAATAATGCAAAGGTTTATTTCTGCAAAATGATCAAATTAGCTGAACACTTCAGGCATAGCATATGTCAGTCAATTATGTTTGTCAGAATTTCTTCTGAAGACAGCATTACTTTGAGACAGGATTTAGGTTTATAGCATGAGAGTGAAGAAGATGTAAAATCAGTTTTGTTCTTCTAGTCTTATATGGATTTTCATTCCTTTCGTTGCAAAGATTTCCAGTTTAACAGAAATATAACAATACCTCTAGAGGCACAGTTGTAGGTGGCATGTAGTTACAGTCATACAGTTACTCTTTAGATAAGTTGGAAGTAAATTTTTTGCAAAGACTTTCAGCAAAACATTCGTAACTGTGAAAAAAATCATTGAATTTCTGTGCAATTAAAAAAACTCCAACCAAACAACATAAAAAACTAAAGAAATCTCAGAAAAATATTTCTCTCTGTAGTTGCCAACCTGGTCTATGACTCCTAGTTTCATTTGCAATGAAGGAATCAACGTAATGGTTGGTGAGAGTTTGGAGAGAGTTAATGGTGGTACTGAAATATTTACACAGAGAAAATTTACTTCTTAAGTATTATTTTAAACTTAATTTACAAACATAATGCATAATCCATTCTTAAAAGTATTATCAAATTTCTTCAATTAATCTGCAATTAATATCACATTTAAAGGTGACTTGGCACAGAAATCAAGAACTGTGTAACTGTACAATGTCAAAGTATGAATAATAACCTATGTCCATATCAATATCCAGAAATATGACCATGTACTGTAGAATGCAACATCATGTTTTTGTCTTAATACATATACTTGAAGGAATGTTTATTAAGGAAATGGTAAATTCAGGTGTGGAAACTGATAAGGTTTTTAAATTCTTGAATTTAACTTAATGGTACCAAGTATTGTTTGACTTGATTTCTCAAATTGTGGTCAATCATTATTTCTGGCCTCAAATTCAGTCACAAAGGAATGTAATGTAGCAGTGTTAAGCTAGGTTAAAGTACTGCCAAAAAAAAACCCCAAACCAAAACAAAATAAAATGGCTGTAAATTGAATTCTCTAGGGCCAAGTTAAGGATTAAATAAACAGAAATATTTTTTAAACCAAGAGAGTGGACCAGTCATTCTCTCTCAATTATTTGCCTTTTAATTCTCTCCCAGATGTTTATTCAAAAACAGTAAACCATAACCACATCATCAACATGTTATTTTTTTACTTCAATCTTAGTAAGTCTTAGGCAATGCTCATGATCATTGTTCCTTGGATCATTCCTTTGATTCTTATTTTCTGTATATAATGGCATTTTTCTGTTCAGTGGGGTGGACTTCTGTTCATTATGGCTAAGTAGAAAGCAATGATTTAGAAAGATCATCAGCTTGTCTTGCAGTTGATAAATTTATTTTTTTTTAATTATACTGTTATTTGGATCCTTACTGCTGAAATCTGAAGTAATGATATGTCATGTTTGCATCCCATAAGTTTTAGTTCTTTAGCTTTAAGAGCAGCTGCTTCCAGTGAAAATATGTTCATGGCCTTTTAAGATTTTTTTAATAAATCATGAAGCTGAATCTTCAGATGCTTTAAGCATTGAACTGAGAATACTTCCTTTTAAATATTAATGCAGTATCTAAATTTGTTTGTCAAACGTTGCACATGAAAGAACTTCTTTTAGAATAAGAAGTACTAACCAAAATAAAATCCACCTCTGTGTTTACCCCACCCAAGTTTCAAAAACATTTCAGGTGCCAATTAGTAAGGTCCTTAAATACTGCTATTTTTATTTTAGGAAATAAGTTCAAGTGATGAACTCTGTAGGGTGACTTGAGAGGAAGGGGATGCTGAATGTCAGTAGATCGTGTGTTGGCTTGTATTTGCCAAGAACAATTCCTTGCATCTGTCTTTTTTTGACTTGGCAAAGCACATCATTCACTGCTGCTTCTCATGTATGGATGCTTGCTCTGGATTCCTAGGCTTAGTTAATGGTTCTCATATGAATGCATATACCTGTTCCTGTATGCTCCAAAATGCTTCCTACACCTGTCATATATATTACCAGATGATGATCCTGGTTGGAGAGTGAGGAGATTTAGGCTCATGAACGTGTGTTATTCCCCCTCCATGTTTCGGGAAGTGTTGTGTTGGCTGAGCTCTTTGCCAGCCTTTCTTTGCTTTATCCTGTCCTCAGACTGGTGGCTTCCTGCCACCCTTACATGTGCTCTGGTGCCTGCCCAGATACCACTGTCGGTACAGGAAACCAGGAACATCCTTTCTGAGACCCTCCCAGGATGTGTGTATTGCTTGGAAATTTTCAAGATGTCAGCTTTGTTTTCTCATGATTCTGATATGGTAGCTCCTAGAAGAAAGGTCCACCCTTCAGCAGCTCTTCCTGAGGGAGACCAGTCTTTTGTCTCTCAAACCAGAGGGTCCATGCAGCCTGCCCTTTAGTTACTGTATGCAAAATAAAGAGTTTTACCTTAAGATAAAGCCAGTCTTTCTGACTGTATCAGCTGCTGAAGTGCAGGGCTCTGGCTAATGCCAGAATGGCTGGAATAGCTCAGGTAAACTGTCCTTTTAACTGCCCCCTGCCACCCTTGCAGTTTCAATGAAGTTCCTTATTGCTCCTGTAAATTCAGGTCCTCTTAATGTACTTTTTAACTTCTAGAGTCCATGGTCTGTATGTCTGTGGTCTTGGCAGATGTTGCTCTGTTCTGAGAAAGAGGCAATCACTTTGCAATAGGGGAGGACGCTGTTCATGGCGTGCTTTGTCTGGATTGCTACACTTTTCCATCTTAACTGAGGAAAACTGCTCAGACTGACTTCTGTGACAGATGGGGGCTGCTGTGTTGTAAATTTTGTGCTAGATAATGAAAGAATAAATATGGAAAGCACTATGGAAATCTTGGACTGAAGGAGTTTTAAGGTATTTCATGGGCATTTGCACTTGTGTCCAATGTAGCATGAAAAAATGTTACTACCTTAGATTTATATATGATTTCTGTACATTTAATAATTATAGTTGACTATAGCACAAATGATAGCTGTTTAATAAACAAATACATATTACAATTATATGGATTGAATTTCATCTTAATTTATTGATGTTGTAAACTTTTACTCAGTCATCTGAAAGCTAATTTAAAACAAAATCCCAGACATGATTTCTCTCTGTGGAGAAGCTGAAACCAATGTGTCTATATGACATGAGGGAATATTTCAAGCTAATGTGACTTTTGCAAGTCATTTCATGAGACAGGTAGAGCCAATGTTCTTGGTGTTTTGTATTAGTATTGGCTTAAAAATTAGAAAGTAAAAAGTGAGTAATTTTGCTAATGACATTCTTAATTTCATTTTTTAGTTTATATTTTAGCCCTTAAATGACAATGGTTGAAAAGTAATGTGGAGGTGGTTTTTTTGATCTGAGCATGGCTTCTTTCTTTGTTAGCTTCATGGAGTTGAAGAACTGCACCAGGCAAGGAACATATTTCTGGTTTGTGCAAGAAGTTTCTTCTATTCTTGGGTTTTTGTTTTTGTTTTTGTTTTTTTTGTCCCTGGTATTTTTCTCTTGCATGTTTGGCGATTTTGGATTGTTGGTTTAGGTGGTAACAATAGCTACAAGGGGAATTTAGTCTTCAAAATGATACAATGTTTCCTAAAGAAAGTAATTAATTTTTTTTTTTTAAAGTAAAGGTTAAAATAGTCTATTTAAAATACGAAGAAATCAGTAGTTAGTGTGGTTACTTTTACAGGTTTTTTGTCTTTATGTTATCATCAGTTGGAAGTTTTTCCCAAACCAGTATAGAAAGAAAACCATGAAGGCCACTTTAAACAGAGCCAGTCATTTTGTAAGCAGTTCTCCAAGTCTTCCCACTTACTTTCCTTTAGTAAGGGTGGGGTGTGTGTGATGAAGCAGTTGTTACACTGGAGTGAGAGTGTCTTGACTGTGTAAAGGTAGAGATCACCCTTGACCTCTTCTAATCTCTGTTTTTACAAGAAGCTCAAAAATTCATTGGAGAAGAGGAAGTGAGGCAGTAAATGAAGTCATCTTCTTTAGCTGCTCATGTTGTCCATCACCTCTCTCATTATGTTCATCTTCATGATGCCTTTAAAAACTGAAAGACCAGTAGAGTTGGGATTAACCAGTTTCCTTTCCTGCCTGTCTAAAGTGACCAGAAGAGTCCACCATTTCCCCAGTCTGCCCAGCTTGACCTAGGGGGAATGAATGCTGTTCTTCTTAATCCTCCCCTTCTTCCTCTAGTCAGTCAAGGAACCAAAGGCTTACCAAGAACTTAGACAAGGCTTCTTTTACTTTACGTATTTGTATTTCACAGTATTTGTTTAATTAGCTGTTATGACTTAAATCTGGAAGTGTGTTTGGATTTCAAGATCCTCGGCAGCTGAAGCAATGAGTTTTTTATTGGTGCAATATTAGCCTTTATAGCCACTGCTTAAAATTGGTCAGATTCTCCTTAGGTGTCAGATATGAAATACTCCTTCAACTCAGGCTTTAAAACATCTGTCTTAGTCTCTTAACTCTCATGTTGGTGATGTGACAAATAAAATATTAGCCTGTCACTATTATGAGATTCCTTTGAAGCTTCAAAAATTTTCTCCACAGTTGGAAAGATGACACAAGAAATTTGCTATTCCAGTTGATATTCAGACTTTGGAGAGACATTGTTTTGTACTTCAGGCTGCAACCAGAATTTTTCTTGGATGCAATCTTTTTAGATTTATTTAAGTGAAACTAATTTCTCTTATTGCCCAAGAAGCAAAGTACAACATGCACCCAGGAATGGAAATTCTGAGGTGTATTTCATCCTTCATTACACGCCCTGAGAAGATCTAAGCCTCATGATTGACTGTAGTACAAATCCTGTTGGATATTCATCTTGTGTTCGGGTTTTCGGAGGCTGAGGTTCATGAGGAAGCTCCTATGCCCAAAGGAGCCCATGGAGGTTTCCCCTTCAGTCTTAGACAGATGCAAAGCTATTGCTTAATAACTAAGGGTTCCTGTGCAGACATGTGTGGCTTTTCTCACACAGGAGGGGGTACAAAAGCACTCAGTGTAGGTGGGTCATGAAGTTTAATGCATCAGCAAGAGAACCTTGAATACTTGGTATCATACATGATGCTACTAAGCCTAAAAAGCTATTTATGATGTATAAACACAAGGAGCCCCTGTGGGATGAGGTTTTCTTGATTTTCTGGTTTGATTTTTTGATTGTGTTTGTCTGGGTGTTTGGTTTGGTTTTTGTTTTGTTTTGTCATGCAGAAAGGCTGCATTTCTCTTTCTTTGCTATCTTTTGCATGATCATGAGTTGTTTGAAAAAAATGTATTTTTTTCCTCAAAAGAGGTTTTAAAGGTGTCCTAAATTAACAAACCTTCTTATTACTTTGTGGATTGTTGCATTCAATGCTGAGCTTCTTTGTTCCAATGGTTTGTATTTTTTGATAGGAAGTTAGAAATAGTTGCTTTCCATCCACCAATAACTTCAGTTGTCAGAAAAAAACTTCCAGCAAGTGTAAAAAGTGATCATCTTTGGGAAATCCTGTAGCTTTTAGTAGTATTTGTAAAGTATTTTCTGAGTACAAAGTTACATTGAGTTCAGTGTGAGAATTTGTTTTAAATAACATCAACTCTTCTTGATAATAGAGCTTCAAGAGTTTTCTAGTTTTGTTTTATTGCTTTAAGACAGTAAAATAACTTATCTTTTAATAATCAGATTTTATACAATAGGTGGAAATTTCTCATCTGTGTTAACATTGTGTGACTAATTGAGTCCTGCATTCATTTTGCTAATGTGCTTTTGAGAGAGCTTAATCTGGGCAGGTAGGAGGGGCAGTTGTTAGTAATGGGAAGGTTTGCAAAATTGACTGTGAATCAGTCCCACTGTTGCTGGAATTGTCACTGTTGGAGACTTCAGATTCTGACAGATTGGTGTCATAAGATGTGTGTCTACTGACTCATCTCCACTAATTTTTCCACCAGTCACTTTTGATGAAGGCTATTTTGAAAGAGTAGTTACAGCAGCTGTTTCAAATGTATCACAAGGAACATGCATGTTAAACACAGTAAGACTGGTAATAAAAATATTGCTATCCGTGCTATCACTTTTGGGATTTGTTTCTATGCCAGTAACATCTTTCCTTATCTTGGTTAAAATTTTTTCTTGACAAAAGCAAACTCAAAAAAGCCACAAAACCCCCAAAATCAACAGCAACAAAATAAACCCCAACCCAAAACCACAAAGTGAGAATAATTTGAACATTGTGTAGATGCTGTTATCATGCTTTTTATATTAACAAGGCCCAGTTACAAAGCTTGTGTTGTGCTGTAGGACAGAAGCATTTAAGACTCTCACTAGCTGCCCTGATCCCTCTCCAGCCATATGCTGCTGTTCATGAGGTGGCTGTGTATAGTAGCATTAAAGTAACAGATGTCAGCCATAGATAGGGAGGCAGGAACAGGGGAGATGATTCTACAAAATTACCAATGCAATTTCTCTTACCTTCTCTGTGTTTAGAGAGTGACCTAGTTTTGTGGGCTTTTTACCAGCTTGGATAGACTGATGAAACAAGCTTTAGTAGGTGTGTTTGTCCCATGTATTATTTTTAAAGTAGACGTGAATGCATTGTGTGCTTCCAGGGTCTCAGAAACCAACCACCCCTTTAAGGCCTGTGAAGCTGGATTTCTCAAGCCAAGGCTTAAAATTTGCTCATTAGAGTCTTACATTTCCTTAAAAATTGTCATAGCTGAGCCTTGGCAGCTGCTGTGGTATTAAATCAGGTTCTGAGAAAAAGCAGCCGTATCATCTGTGACAGACAAGTGTTTGTGGGATTTATTAAGTCTCTGGTCTTCAAACTGAATCATTAAAATATATTTACCTTTAGGTGCTATACTAATGACCTCAAGCTATATCTGGACTATGTTTTCATTCATTTTAATACAATTTAAAGGAGGTTAAGTTTGACAGATATTCTGGGTAGTCCATCTATGGTGCTAAGCAATGACTTTGTGGTTTTTCTGCATCTGTAAGTTCTTAGGCAGTTTATCAGCAAATGAAAGCCATATTTAACTATGTACTGGAATTGTAAAAGAAAAATACAATCCTAGGTGACTGAGAGATAGCAAAATTCCTGTAGCATTTTGATGCTGTTCTTATTTCCCCAAACTGTCTGTTTAAAATTATATTGCTTTCCTAAGTGTCTGAAAATGTAAAGTTGGGGTGAGCACAGAAATTGTCAAATGAACTCTTTATTGAAAAAATTATATTCAGCTAACAGTCCAAGACATTGTTGCTTGAACTGTAACAGCCTTCAATCCCCCCAAGACCCACAGATTAAATAATGTCTGTTGAATCCTTTGCATGTGTGACTGATTGAAACAAATGTTAAAAATCCTATTTAAACACAGTGAGTTTGGATTGATCAATTGTTATTTGTTTTAAAATGATGTATAAAGAAAAAAGCAATATAAAAATATTGAATAAATTTGAGTAATCTGCTAAATAACAGAATTAATGTCTGTACATCTCACCAGAAAACTGCAGCAGTAAAGAACCCATTTGAATGTTTTTTAATTGTTTATACATTAATTAGGCTACAGAAAGTGAGGCTGGTGATATGGATCTCAGTGGATTGCCAGAGACAGCAGTGGATTCTGAGGATGATGATGATGAAGAAGACATTGAAAGGGCGTCGGATCCTTTGATGAGTAGGGATATTGTTAGAGACTGCTTGGAGAAAGACCCAATAGACAGAACAGATGATGACATTGGTAAGTATTGTGATGCAGTAAAATACTGTTAAACATGTTCTTCACCTCCAAAAATTTACTTTTTGATCTTCCAGTTTTATTTTAATCATTGGCCTTTGTAGTTGGCAAGTTTAGTGTTTATTATTATTGTTTTTTATATATATATGTAAAGTGAACAAGTAACAGCCAAAGAAGAAGAGGAAAACACACATAGTATGGGTGAAACCTGTTACTTGCTGGCCCTTTTGATCTCCAACTTCAGCTTCTAATTGATATCAAAACAGGTTTATGAAGAAAACATCACTGAAAACTGCAAAACAGACAGAACCTTGGCAAAGTCGACATTAATGTCAACTCTGCTTCTCACAGTATATTTTTAATTGTCAGTTGTGACATTGTGACTTGACATTTGTGGGAAATATTGGAGCCTTAAAAACCTTAACGTAAATGTGCATCTAATCAAACTAATTTGCTATGTTACCATACAAGTAAATACATTGAAAGCAAAGCAGAACTAGAATTGAAATTTTAATCTAATCTGTTTCACTGGGTGAGGTATTTTTATTTTACTGAAGTATGACTAAATGATGATTAAGGTTGATTATCAGATGATTAAGGGAGTAGAGCATCTCTTATGTGAGGGAGGTCTAAGAGAGCTTGGAGAAGCTGTTCAGCCTGGAGAAGACTCAGGGGTGCTCATTAAGGTGTACAGATACCCTGGGGGGAGGGTATAAAGATGTTGGAGCCAGAGTCTTCTCAGTGCTGCCCAGTGAGAGGACAAAGGGCACAAACTAAAACATGGGAGGCTCCATAAGAGCACAAGGACAGGCTTTTTTTTTACTGTGACTGAGCACTGGGAGAGGTTACTGAGACAGGTGTTAGCATTCCTCCTTGAAGATATTCAAAAGATGCTTGGATATGTTCCTGGGCAGCTGGCTGTAGGTGGCTCTGCTTGAGCCGGCAGGTTTGACCAGATGACTTCTGGAAGTCCCTTTTAACCATGACCTTTCTGTGATTCAGAGTAAATTAAAAATTAGGAAAAAGATGGGGTCCTATTGAACTCTTTCAGTGGACATTTTAGATCAAACTGGATGCAAAAATATTTTTAGGGCATATAATCACTTGGCAGGACTGCTAAAATTGAGTTCTGTAGTTATGAACAGTATAAAAAATGAAAATACAGGAAGTTCACTGTTGAGTACAAGTGCAGCTCCAGTGCATGTAGAAAACAGGGCAGCAGTAGTCAGTATTGTCTTTAAGACAGTAATCCTGTCTGGTTCATCTGAGAGGAACTTTGTGAAACCACCAGATAATGATCAAGTACAATTTGCTGTTAAGCCTAGCCTAAGAGGGGATGGCTTTACCAAACAACTTGCTCAGTTTTGTGAAATTTGTCTTGCTGTGTTTTACATAGTCCTGTTCTAGTCATCATGAAATTATTGCCGTGACTGGAGTATTACAAGTATCATTGGTTGTATTCAGAGCTCTTGGTTACATTACAATTCTTCCATTATGCTGACTTGTACTTTGCAGGGTTTCTATTGATGATATGACCAGCCAGTCTGTGTCTACAAAATACCCAGTAATTAAAACAGGCCACTGTACATGATTTATTAGTATACAGAAACGATTGTGTAGCATTTTAGCTTAGGCAGCCTCAGGCATCTTGCTGAAGAACTGTCTTTACTGTGCTTTGTTGTTTTGACATGCACGACTCAGTGGGCTTTTTCTCCTTCAGAACAACTACTGGAATTCATGCATCAGTTGCCTGCTTTTGCCAACATGACAATGTCAGTGAGGAGAGAGCTCTGTGCTGTAATGGTGTTTGCAGTTGTGGAGAGAGCAGGAACTATTGTACTAAACGATGGGGAAGAGGTCAGTAGAAGTTGCTTTTGACTCTCCTATTATACCAAACATCCCAGATTCCACATGGTTAAGGTCCTCTTTTGTTACTTAAAAAAAAAAAAAAAAAAAAAGGCAACATTCAGGTAAATAAAGCTGCTTTTTGTTCTGGATTTTCTGAAAGCTTTTGTTTAAGCACTCACACATTTCTTAAGCAGCAGAAACAAAAGAAAACATTCTTTGTATTGTAAAATATGCTTCCTGCCTATTTGAGCTCATGTGGGGAGTTTATTTCAGTGTTCAAGTGCTGTTTTAAAGCTTTCTTTATTTTTTTTCCACAGTCTTACATTACCTCTTAATATTAAAGATAAGCTTAATATCCCAGTTTTCTTGAGCTCGAAATAGCTGTACATTGAAGGAAAATGAGCATGTAATTTTTTTAATAGGTGCTAAAAAATAAATTTCACTTTAGGACAATTGTGAGAGTTGTATTTATATAGTATGCTATTACAAAGTTAAGTGATTCGGTCTTCATGTGTCCTGCAATGTTTGATTTGTAGCTGGATTCCTGGTCAGTCATTTTGAATGGCTCTGTGGAGGTGACATACCCTGATGGAAGAACAGAGATATTGTGCATGGGGAACAGTTTTGGTGTTTCCCCCACCATGGAAAAGGAATATATGAAAGGAGTGATGAGAACCAAAGTGGATGACTGCCAGGTAGAGTGTCTGTGATGCATGCAAATTCACACCCACATAGGTGTAGTGCAACTCAATAATGAGACGCAATTTTATTTTAAACTGAATATATGCAAAATCTCCAGTGGGTAGCCCTGGACTGTAGTTGGGCAGTATGACTCCTGCATACCCACAGTCTGGGAAGTGGAGTTATCTTTATCTGGGTAAGGGATCATTTTGGATGAAGATGTTTGTCTACATGCTTTTTCCAGAAGGTGAGGGCCATCAGCCTCTTCCGTGCATCCATTGCTTCCAATGTTCCTTAGTAAGATCTCAAGGTCCATTAGCCATTACAGGCTCTTTTACTTCTGCAGCAAATAGCCATTCTTCTTTGCTCAACTCAGCTACTGGATATCAGAGTAATACAAACTTTATCTCCCATGGTTTGAATGAAAATCTAATTTTGGCTAATCTGACCTTTCAAGGAAAAAGGCTTGATGTTTGCTGTAATACAAGCAGTCAGATGTAAAGAATGCTTTTCATAGCATAAAACTACTGGCTGAATCTGGGTATGTGGTTCCTATTTCCTTATTCCCATAGCAAAGCCTTGGGTGAATTAAGCATTTTGCTTGGTCCTAATAGCTAATTAGCTTCAAGTAGATGACCTCTGAAAGAGGTGTAAATGTGTAATAGAGTCACCTGCTTTAGCTTGCCCATCTAACTTCCAAAATGTGCATAAATGGTTTCTTGTTAGGGCAATGTTTTCAACAAATCCAAACCGTGGGACTTCTGTTTCAGCTACTACTAGCTGCTGGAAAAAAGAAATGGTGTGTAAATGAATTTAAAGAGAAAATACTATCTCTGATTCTTTTGCCTTTCTCTTAAGTACATACACAAGGATTTAACAGCTTTTCAATCAGAAGGAGCACTACTTCCTCTCAGTTAAATATCTAAATTCATATAATAAGACAGTTTAATCTTGCCCCCCAAAAGAGACAAAGGTATAACAATTTGTGTACAATGTTGTCTTTTTCTAATTTGTTATGTTTGGTCTTAATTATATTTGCATACTGTAGGTTTCAGGAGTATTTGTAAGATACTTATTCTTGCACTTACCCTTGGCTGAACTGAAGATTGCAGAAAATAATTTTCCTGCTGTATGCTTTAATCCAGAAGTAATTTGTTTCTGTGTGCCTGCACTCATTAACTGAATAAATGTTATTTTTCTTAATAATTGACTTCAATAATAATAGCTATAAAAAATGAAGATTATTTACCAAAACAGTGGTCACAAAAAATAAAAGCTAGGTTTTCACTTCAATCTTCTACCCCTTCTAAACACCTCAAAAAAGCTGGCATGTAAGAAAGAAGGACTGCCTAGGACACTGAGCTTCATCTCCAGCAGTGGGGAGGTCAAAGCAGCTGCACGAAAATGGCTGAGAATACTAAATCATATTGCTCTGATGGATCTTGGTCTCCTCCAAGTGCAGGATGGTAGTGCCAGTACTGTGCTTGTCTGTTCATCTGCTTGCTGCAGCTGAACTGTGGAAAGACAAATCTGACTCACTGCAGGTTGAGGGGCTACTTTATCTTGTCTGTCAATAGAGTACTTGCACCTTAAGTCTTAATGCTTTTCTGCAGATTTCACCTTTTAATACTGGTGTGTGATGATTCTTTCCAGTTTGTTTGTATAGCCCAGCAAGATTATTGCCGCATCCTCAATCAAGTGGAAAAGAACATGCAGAAGGTGGAGGAGGAGGGGGAGATTGTGATGGTGAAGGAGCACAGGGAGCTCGACCGCACTGGAACAAGGAAAGGTCACATTGTCATCAAGGTAAAAGGAAAACAGAGAGTCTCTTGCAGAAGTTTGTGTTCTGTAAACCTCTTAACTTGGCAAGTTAGGTCCAGGATTAGTTGAGATATCTATTGTAGAAATAAGTATTTGAAAATGGACTGTTACTATTTCTAGATTTTCTTTACAGTTACGCACGTTAACAACTGGGTAATTTCTGTAGAGATAAATTACATAATTTTTTACATTTCTTATCACAATGGTCAAGCTGTTACGTTTGCTTAGCTCATCATTTAATGGATGACAGTATTCTTTCTAGTGTCATGAGTCTTCAGTATGTTACAAGAAAACAAATTTACATGTGTTGAAAATCTGTGTTAATAACCATGATTTTTTTCAATTTTTTGTTTTCAATAGGGAACAGCTGAAAGGTTAACAATGCATTTGGTGGAAGAGCACTCTGTAGTAGACCCAACATTTATAGAAGACTTCCTGTTGACATATAGGACCTTTCTTTCCAGCCCAATGGAAGTGGGCAAGAAGTTGTTGGAGTGGTTCAATGACCCCAGCCTCAGGGATAAGGTGAAAATCTCCTGAATTATGTACTGCTACCATTTGCTTTGAAATATAAGCTAATAAGAATCAATTATGCTTTAGAAAGAATGACTAAATTGAATAAGACACAAATAGCTGGTAACATATTTTAATTGCAGAATATATGGCTAAAACTAAGAACATATTTTTCCATATTTTATTCAAATATTAATGTGTTCAGACAAGGTAAATTGCCCATGTTTTACCTTGCTGTGTTTTTACAACTTAGTTGCTTGCAGGTATACAGAAAGCTTTTTTTCTAATAGTGAGTATTTTCATTTAATGTAATTCAATAGAATTTTATTGTGTCTCCAAGTTTGAGCATGTTCATGTCCAAGTTCTGTGTTTTCTGTACATAGTACTAGTTAATTCAACTTGGCAAACATGTTGTGTTTTTTTTTAAAGAGACTAGAAAATTCATGCATTATTAAGAATCTGTTGTGCTTTATGTAGCATTTAAAAAAAAGCTACCAAGCCCAACCCAAACACAAGCAGTCAAATATCCTCTTCCCTAAACAAAATGTCCATGATGGAAGCATAAGGCATATCCAGTTTTGGCACACTGTCTATTGAAGCTTTATCGTGCTTCAAACTGTATTGCTTTATTTTCTCTTGTATGCAACTTTTTTGTATGTAAAAAAGTTACTAAAAATTTCCAGATGCCCTTTTCTTTTTGTAAATTTGAAGCCAAGGGAATTATATTAATACAGTGAAAGAGAAATTTGGTTTTCAGCTTTTATTTAAATCTATGTTGCTTAAATTTATGTTGCTTGTCCTCCAATGGACAATCCCTTCAGCCTCTAAAAGCATGAACCAGCACAGTTACTTGTATCAGTCTGAACACAGAACAGCTCTTTGTTCTGCTGCCTCAATAAACAACCTTTTCTGACCTCCAGTAGCACTGATAGAAAGGCAAGAGGCAGAGAACAGCTTGGGACAAGTGGAGATAAGCAAGTAGGGAATAAGGAATCTGGAGGATTTTGGCTGTTTTGTGTTGGGGGCTGATAGGCAGTGAGGAGACTGAAAGGGGTGAGTAAAACTTCCTGGAGATGATCAGTACTGAGGAGTATTCAGAATGGGACAGTGGACATCCAGCCTTAGTGATGATTTTTCCCAGCAGCAGGTTACTTGATTTTACAGCTTCAATCCTCTTTTAATGCTGTTTCTGATTTGTGACACAAGTAATGGCATTCCTCTGGAAGTCAGCGTTCAACTCCTCCCAGCTCAGTGTCCTTTGGGTGTCGATGTGTAAGTCCCAACTTTAAAAGCAGCATTGATAAGTGAAGCTGTTTCTGCAGAGGTTTTAAAATACATTGCGTGGTATGGCTTGCAGCTTCCCAGACAATTGTAATAATCTGCAGTTACCCTAAGTTTAACCAGACGTTGTCTGGATCTTCCAATGTCATCCACAGTAATGAAAAATAGTAGAGCTGTTGAACAGGAATGAAGTTCATCTTCAATTTCAAAGGTGCAAAAATCTCAAGTATGTTCCTGTGGCTGGGAGCTGCAGCACATAGAGCTGGCTAGTTGCCTTCAGTTAGAATCTGAACTTGAGGAGTTCTGAAGTGCTTGATTAGTTTGTTCATTAATTTCAGCAATTCTTTTGAATACGTTTGCTTTTCTGGGGTAAAAGGAAAAGTACTTAGAAACTGTGAGGGTGGCAGGGGTTGGTTTTGCATGCCTGGTGTCAGACCTTTAGCACGTGAGGCTGTAGAGGTTTAGATTTTGTGCAAACACAAGAAAGGACGGGGGTTAGTGCTAGCTGATTAAAATTTATGTGAGACTTTGTTCTTAAGCTCTAGGTTTTGAAATGTTTAGAGATTTATCCCGACTGATTTACTTTCCCGGCATAAAAGAAGAGATGCGACTGTATTTTTAGAGGTAGCATTGAGTGGCACAACCATTTTGGATTCAGCAGCTTCTAAAAAGTAGCGTGAATCAATATTAATTCAAGACACTAAAACTCTTTTGTTTTGTCAGGACAAGTGCTGCTGATATTCCAGGTCAAATCGCATACTAAAAGAAAGAATATTGTAGTAAAAGCATATAGTTTTAAAAAATGCAGCTCTTATTTTGTGGCTTTATCTTCATTAGTAGTAATAGTATTCCTTTAGAATTTTTTCCTAACAAACTGTAAAACACCAGCTA
The DNA here is from genome assembly GCF_041296385.1 of Aphelocoma coerulescens. Lineage (NCBI taxonomy): Eukaryota > Metazoa > Chordata > Aves > Passeriformes > Corvidae > Aphelocoma > Aphelocoma coerulescens. Next base: position 36,331,374 of record NC_091017.1, read on the forward strand.
AGATTCTTCTCAACCTGATTATCATAATTGCTTGGGGGGAGTAGCCAGTGGAGGGAAAAAAGGAGGAGTAAATGGAAAGATTGACTCTAAGGAAAGGAATCGCATGTTTTTCCTGTAAAACCTCTTTCCTACTTCTTGCAATACCTTGTTTTTCCTGCTTCTCTAAACATACAGTAGGTATTTATAGAGGTAAATGCCAAATGAAGTTCTTGGTGGCAGATCTAAAGACTTACGAGATGCAAGAGCCAATATTAAGCTGTGTCGTAAGCTTTGTGATCATGTGCTTGAAGAACTAAGCAGATTTGGAAATATACATGAACAGGAAATTGTTGTAAGTCACAAATGGATCCACCTTGTTGCCTTCTATGTGTGTGCACTATTCCCTACTTAATCAAATTTCATACAGCCAGTGTTTTCTGACTCATAGTGTTCATTATGAATTACAGCCTACAATTGCTTATACAAGTGAAAACAATTTTAATACTTAAATTTTTTCTATACTCCTGATAACTAATTGCATATTAATGAAGTTTTATTTGGATGTATGTAGATATATTATTTAAGATTCCAGTGGAAATTTACAGGGCCTTTAAGGAACAGTATTTTTAAAGGACTTGGAAATAGTGTTGTTCTGAGTATTCCAGCAAAATATTTATAATATTGATTAATTTTCAGGTTACACGGGTAGTATTGTTGTGGGTGAACAATCACTTCAATGATTTTGAAGGAGATCCTGCTATGACTCGATTTCTGGAAGAATTTGAGAACAATTTGGAGAGGGAGGTGAGAGTGAGGGTTTTTTTCTGACAATTTGGGATGACAGGGAATAGCCAGGCTGTTGTTATATATAACTTACTATGCTTTTCTCTTGTAGAAAATGGGTGGACATTTGAGGCTGTTAAATATTGCTTGTGCTGCTAAAGCTAAACGAAGATTGATAACCTTAACAAAGCCATCTCGAGAAGCCCCTTTGCCTTTTATCTTGCTGGGAGGGTCAGAAAAGGGATTTGGAATCTTTGTTGACAGTGTAGATTTTGGTAGCAAAGCTACAGAAGCAGGCTTGAAACGTGGAGACCAGGTATGTAGTTTTAAAATGTGTCCCTCCATTACCCTCCCCCCTCCCCTTTTTTTTTTGTTTCCTTTTTCTTCACTACATGAAAATAATGTTACTTGTTTGAATTTTAGATATTGGAAGTGAATGGTCAAAACTTTGAAAACATTCAGCTGACAAAAGCCATGGAAATCCTTAGAAATAACACTCATCTGTCTATCACTGTGAAAACCAATTTATTTGGTAAGTTTGCCTGCCCTGTTGTTTCTAGTTTTAATGGAGACCTAAATTACTTTTTTAAAAGTTTAAAATAGTTTTGTTTGAAACTCTTTTCTACTGGAGAGAATAGAAAAAGGAAACTTGAAGGTCCTAAAATATCTTGGTTCATAATTGCAAAGAAAAATTTATGAGTAGGGACTTACATGAAGTGACTTCCCTCTCACCAAGTGTGTGTTTCTGGATTAAGAGCAACTACTGTGACCATGTAGCTCGAACTTAAAAAACGTGCTTGTATACATTTAGTTCTCTCTCAAGAAAGAAGCCTCTTCAGGCATTTCAGCTGATCAGTGGTCTTATTCTGTCTGCTGAATTTACTTGGAGTTTCTCAGCCCTCTGAGTGTAACAAGCTCAAGGCTGTTACAACCTTTCCTGCCAGCTAGGTGAAAAGATTCTTGGTACCCTCTGTATCTGTTCTCTGTATTTTTCCCTCTAACAAGTACTAAAGTAGACATGGAAAAGTCTCCATGCGCTCAGGACCTCAATTAGCATCATAAGTAATGAATAGATTGGGGGTTTGGTTTGATTTTTTTACCACTGGATACTTGGATTACATATACAATTTAGGGATGTGCTCCTTGAGTATCTCTTTCAGGATCAGGTTCTTCATCACAGGTAAGTAGGGCAGAGTGTTACCGCAGCATGTCACTGCACTAACTGAAGAGTTAATTTGCCCAGGTTATTTCCAAAAGTCATTGGTCAAATCTGTTTCCTGGAGATTTTTTTTTAAATGATTTTTTTTTTAAATTTTATTTTACTTTATTTTGCTTTCCAGTAAAGATTTTAATATTTCAATTGTTTCTAATAATTAAGACATTTCTTAATATATCTGTGTCTGCTTCTTTAGCAGGATGTTCTTGTTTCTCTGTGTGTAAGTTCTGTAACCATCCTTCTCGCACAGGGTGTTTGAATCTCATGTGTTGATTTACTATGTTAAAGATCAAACCTGATTTCTTCCTTTCTTCAGAAGTTGTGCTTTTCTAATTTTTTTATCTATCTTGTGGCTCCAGGGCAAATACTGAAACCAGAGTACAGTACTCAAAGCAGTTACTTTCTGTGTATTGCATGCAGAATTCCTTCTCCACAAATACGAAAAGGAAAGTTTCCTTTTTTCAACAGCATCTTCTTATCTGTATCTAATTTTTCTCTTGAGCCTCCAAGTCGTATTCCAGAGTGCAGTTATTGGCTGGAATTACTCTCCTCCACTTTTGTGTGTCTTATTTCAAGCTTTCCAAGTCTCTTGGTAATTTGTTGTACCTCTGGATATTAGAGAACATTAAGGACAAAAATTAATAAATAACAGTTAAACATAGTCCCTAATACACATCCTTAGTTAGTTGCCTACGTTCCTATGTTTTTCAACAATTCCTTAGTTTTAATTATCGCTTTTCATTTATTATTACAAATCAACTCATCAGAGGATTTTTCCGTTTTTGTGTGGAGAGTTCCTCTAACAGAATACATGACTTGCTCTCCAGTTCAGTTTTGTTTGATTTATTTACGTATATCGGCTTTTTTTTGAGGCTCAAGGTTGCAGTAGAAGAACTAATTTACAAATTTATCAGATATTTCTGCCTCAGAGATTACTCTTTGCTAGGGAGCTGAGGGAGAATGAGTGACTTTTTGGTATTTCTGGCAGATGGATTCAGCGGCCCTGTCAAACATCCAAGGTGTCTCAGTAGTCTCTGCTTTGTTATATTTTCCTTATGACTTTGTTGTTGTTCCCCCTCTGATTTTTTTGATCCTGTTGCTAATAATTTCTTGTCCATCAGAGAGCTTTTCTTGCTGCCAGTCTGTTTAAGCCTTCCTTCTCATTTGTATTTTTCTATCTCACTTCTGTCTAACGTGCCCTTTTTGTACATGCTGCTATTCTGCAGAAGCTTTTGTCCTTAGGCTGAAAAGTCAAATTCCTTCTGTTGATACCATCCATGCAACCATGTGGGCACTTGTGTAGTTCTGTTGTAGGCTGGGCCAATTAACTGGTTTTGTGACTCGTACTGCAGAAAAAAAATGTCATTTTTGAAAGAAAAAATGTTCTTAAAGTCTTATACCTAAATTAATTTAATACTGGAATTGACAGAATATCCTTTTTTTTTTTATGGTTAATATTAAACTGGTCTGTTGCACAGAGCTTTCTTTTACATTTTTGTCCTTTTTCCTCCCTCCCCTTTCCTGTCTTGTGCAGTTTTTAAAGAACTCTTAACACGGTTGTCAGAGGAAAAAAGAAATGGTGCTCCCCACCTGCCTAAAATAGGTGATATTAAAAAGGCGAGTCGTTATTCCATCCCTGACCTTGCTGTTGATGTGGAGCAGGTAATAGGATTAGAAAAAGTGAATAAGAAAAGTAAAGCCAACACAGTTGGGGGAAGAAATAAGTTAAAGAAGATACTTGACAAGACTCGAATCAGTATTCTGCCTCAGAAACCATACAAGTGAGTTTATTTCCTCCTAAATATTTCCTCTTCATTAAATTATAAGAATTTCTAATGAACTTAGAGTATGTGATTATGCTTTTTTATTTATTAATACAAATCATACTTACATCTGAAAAAAACACCAGAAAAAAATGTTCTGGATATTTGAACAAGCATAGGCTGCTAGCAGCGCAGCTCCTGACATCAGTTTGGATGTAATTTGTTTCTTATAGATAAAGAAATGACACCAATACTTCTTTGTCATTTCCTGTTTTCTTTTAAGAGGACTGTTAACTGAAATTATTTCAGAATAATTCTGCAAGCAGATTACTTGCAAAGAGTTGGTATGAGCAATGATTGCAATGTATCCACATTCCAGTGGTCTAAAAGAATTTTTGTGTACTGCTGTAAGGGAGAGTGAGGTTAAAATTTTAACTTGGGTTCTTTGGTAGAATTGTGGTGTTGTTGTTGTTTTTTTTTTTAATGAAAGCAAAATATGCTATCTGATAGCTTTTTTTCTATGCACACATTTTAGAAATAGAGTTCTGAGAATTGCTGGCAACAATAGAAGAGTGAATTTTATATGATACTATGGGAGCCTGGTTCTTGGCCAAGGCAGATGGTATCCATGGGAGGAGAATGCATTGTGGAGGGTAGCTGTGTGATCAGTATTCTCTCCTGCATTTTTCTTTCCTAAGTTCCACTAAAGAAGAAACTATTCCATGTAAATTGATAAAAAAGATACTTGTGCTGAAAATGCAGGATATTTTTTCTTGCTATTACTTAAAAAAAAAGTTTGCTTAACTAATGTTAGATATTGCCTACTAAATGAAAATTGTTCTGAAGCATTATATATAGAATGTTAGTAATAGAAAGATTAAATCAATATAAATTATTATATCCAAATAATGGATGTTTCTTAAATTGATGGCAATACCTTTCAATAGAGGAGAATCTGTAAATCCTCTTTTTTTTGTTGTTTGTCTTTAGCATGTTTTCCTTTATTTCACTGGTCTTGCATGTTTTTTCCTCTGATGAGCTGTGCAGTTAAGTCTGATCTTCTGCATTGGTCACTGTGGTTCATAGCATTTGCATAAAATTTTCATGTTTTTTCTCTTTTTTCTTTATTTTCTTTCATTTTTACACTTTTTTTGTGCAGGGACCTCTTTGGGTAAGATTCAGAAAAGCTTGACCTATTTTATTGTCTTTTTGCTAGCTGTACTTCATGTGTTATATATAGCAATTTGTCTGCAAAGCCTGTTGACATGCAGTTGTTTTTGTCTGCACAGTTTCTCCATAGAGATCTGTAGCTGTAGACTTTGGTGTTTGTGCTTTTCTTTCCCCTATTGTGTAGAAGCATCAATCTCATTCTTCCTCATAATTACTAGTGTCACATTTATTAAGGGACTTAACCTAGTCTCATGTTTTTGCATATAAAAAATCAAGAGGGGTGGAAAAGCTGATTTACTCATGAGTTAAAGTAGGCATTTAAGGACTTCATGACTCAGCTGGCTTAAGAGGTGAAACTGTCCACTGTTTTTTGAGTGCGAAGCCTGAAGAAGTCTCCAATGCCTCGAGGATGTACCCAGACAAAACCAATCTTTAAACCAGAAGGAGGTCGCTCTTAGAGGGAGCTTGTCTGCTTCATGAGACATTAAATCAGTATCAAAGATGAATCAGTTTGAGCAGGAGATAATGCCTTCCTTCAGTCTTGCTGTTTAGTCCAAGGTCAAATAAATTCCCAAACTGAGCAAACAGCACCATTTCCTCTGCACCTCTGGGGAAATCTCCTTCTCTTCACTGTCTGTAAGACGTCTCTTGAGGAGTTCTTCTGGGTACAGCCTCCTCTGGAGCTCTTTGTTTACTTTTCTGATGCAGAGTAGTTTTGTGGTCTGTAGGCTCAGTTGCTCCAAAAAAGGATTAAACACCATCCCCATCTCCCTCTCTTGTAAAGTTCTGCCTGGTCCATAGCGCAGCATCCCAGACAAAGCAGCAGCCCCTGTCTCTCCTCTCTGCAGCCCTGCAGTGTCATGCACAGGATTTTGTGTTCTGAGGGAAGACGCATTCAGATACTTCTGTCATTTCACTGTCCCTTCTGACAAACTTCCCTGTTTGTCATTCAGCAGGAAAGTTAGTTAATGTGCTATCTCCCTGCATGGCAGGTACATACAGAAAGCAATAGAAATACTGTTTCCTTAAAACCACAATCTCCTTTCATTGGCATAATAAAATATTTTACCTAACAGTAGATCTTCATGGGACCTGGATTTTTTTGGTGTTGATCTTTCCATCTGATATATTTAGGGTTCATTACTTGTTTGCATAAGTTAGAACTCACTCAGATTCCAATTTAAGTAGGGTAAACAGAGTGTAAAGTAAATGCTTTCCAATTTCTTATATGAATACTTAAAATTGAGCACAATTTTAGACACTTCTTTTCTTTTAAACCTAACATTTTCAGAGTTGATCCACTTTACTGAAGCTGCTTCAGTCATGACGCACAGAATAGGTATAAGATTATATAAAACTGACAAACTGCAAAAGGAATGCATAATGCAAGTGAAACTATTAATGAGTCACATTGTCTTCATTTGATTTGAATTTAGAGAAAATACTGTTGTTGGCATACTTATAAAATCTGGTATCTGGTAGTTTAGAACCACCTGAAAGCATTTTGAGGTACAAGGGCTGCTGGCTTTTTTGTTTACTTTCTTATTTTTAATGTGTGGTGGTTCCTACTTGAAAGATGTGATATTGATTGCTGGTAATTCTTTTGGTTGTAGTGAGAGACTTACTTGCTTGTGTCTTAGCTGAAAGTGCTGTGTGCTGAGTAGATCATCACTGCTTGCTTTATATGGAAGTACAAAGTTACAAATATTCAGATTCACCTTAATTTCTGATTGAGAGAATCCAATAACTTTTTTCAGTGGACTTGAGTGTTTCTGTCACTCTTGTGGCTTGAGGTTTACACTTCATAAAAGTATTTTGGCAATACAGCGTTATCTTGTTTTTTAAAAACAAAACAATGAGAAAAACCAAACACAACATAGAGAGGTACCATACATTGCCCTCTCAAAAGCAGTTGTGTCCATATAATAAAAAATGTGTCTTAAGTGCTCAGATCCCGTTCTAGCTTTCCTGGCTACTGTTCAATTCATAGCACTTCAAGAAGTGGTACAAGAGTGCACTGTGTAAAGTTACTCATCGGTAAGCACGAACGGATATTGGTGCTGTAACAGCTATCAGGGTAATTATGTAGCCCTTTGTTACTTCTGTTTTCTGAGGATGGATAGAGCACTAGACAAAGGCTTAAGTGCCCAACATTAGGGTACAAGTGGTCGTTTGTGTTGCATCATTTAATTTACTAGACTTAATTGTAACATTTGCAGTGAAGTCCGAATTCTGGTTTAAGCTTTACTTAAATGTGTAGATACAGATTTAGATGTGCCTGGCTTTTAGAAAGGCCTCGCCTATACTTGCTACATTTTTAATGCTTTTCACTTTCTATAATGACTGCTATTCAACATTTTACGCCCTCTGAGTATTTTATTAATGATTTTGATCTGTATATTTAGAGAAAAGTTCAATGGCTGTCTCCAGCTCTACATCCTGTAGCAGTTGTACTGCTTCACTTTAACTCAAAAGCAATAAGCAAATCAGTGCCTGCTATAATATGATGATAGCTCTGTCTCTGATCCATCTAGCACTACTGACCTACTTTGGGACCCTGCCTTATACAATTCACTGGACAAAACCCTTCACCTTTATCACAGAACACTTTTATTTACAGCTGCCAGGTACTTTGGAGAGGATACTGATAGTACCCAAGTGTTTAGCTTAGCCTTACCTAGCGTCACTTCAGTCACACTGAGTGAAGAGAAACTCAGAGAAGTGATACAGGGTGGGAAAACCAAATGATCAAAAATGATCCTGTCTTATCTGTCCGTTGAAAGATCTTATACAGTATAGCTACAATACAATATCACAGGTTGCAGATCCTGTCTGTGATGGGGTAGAAAATCTATGAAGTTTAGGCCTGAAAACAGCACTGAGGGGACAGCAGTATTACTCGAAGTTTGGGTGATGGGGTGGTGCAATAATGATGTGTGTACCACCTTTTGAACAAACATCTTGGCCAAAATCATTAAAAAATAAGGAGCCTAGCAGCTCCTCAGAGCTTCATGGTGAGGATCTTCTGGCACTGTGAGCAGGCAAACTGAGTCACTCTATTGAGTGGACTGTTGACAAAGCAAGTCCTGTTGTCTGGAGAACTTTGACTTCTAAATAGCAATTGCTGTATTAACAATTCAAAGTACGAAAATGTAGCAATAGAGACATCCCTGAATCTCTCTAGTATAGCCAAGCTCTGAATGTCTGCAAGTCCTGATTTTATTTCTTTCTGGATGCAGTGACATTGGAATTGGCCAGTCTCAGGATGACAGCATTGTGGGACTGAGGCAAACAAAGCACATTCCTCCTGCTTTACCTGTCAGTGGAACCCTGTCATCCAGTAATCCCGATCTACTGCAGTCTCATCACCGCATCTTAGACTTTAATACTCCTCCAGGTAAGGATCCTTTTTTTTTTGTTGCTCTTGACCTTTTTATTTCCTTTCATAGTTCAGGGTTTTTGTGTGGATTTGTAGAGTCTGAACAGGCATGTGAGTTTTTATTAACTGTTTGCTGTCACACACAAATTAGCCACATATTCATGCATTAGGATTTATTACATTTGCTACAGTATACTTTACCCACATATAATAGATGTCTGATTTTTAAGTATGCTGTGTACAGAGTATTTCTTACTGACTGAATATTCTTGGTCAGTAAAAACCTGTTTTGCTTGATATTTTATAATTTGCCTCGATTGATCATTGTTTACAAGACTGCAATATTTTCAAATGGCATAGCAGATCATTAGCTTATAGTAAAGGGAAAAGACATTGGACTGCGACACAAGACATGTATTTCTGTCTTTTTCTGAGCAGACTTACATAATTTGTACTACATTTGTAAGGGACAGAGTTTCAGAGTTTCTTACTAGTCACCCTGCCCTACAGCTGTATGCCAAATTCTTTGAATATAAAATCCCTTTCTGAAATAGATAAAAAATGAACACATTTAGAGAGGATCAAAGCACAGGGGTGAGTGAGGGAGAAATAGGAGGAGAGTATGAGAAACTTGAGAGCCTTATCTTATAAGAAGGGTTTAGCTGGAGCTCCTGGTAGGGCTGGGATTTGGTCTCTTATCTGGCTGCAGGAAGGTTCTTAGTGGGAAACCTTTCCTGAGTTAAGTATCCAAATCTTTGCTATTAAAATATAGCTGCTGGAGGAGGATATGGTGATGGTAGCTCTGCAGAGAATTGGTTATTTTAGCCTAATCTTCAGAGAATTTCTCAAAAGTAGAACTGAAAATTCAGTGCCCTCCTAAGTCTGAGGGATTTCAAACATTGCCTGAATGGATGGTGCTTAAGTATCAGCCTACACACTGGCCAAGTTGGTGTAACCATTGCGCTTGAAACTGTGATATTGAGCATTACTTACTTCATCTTAGGTTTTTTAGAGCTAGAGGAGTCTGCAAGAAGGTAGTTTGTGGTTTTTGCCCCAGTGTCTAAGCTTGATCCTCAGAGACTTGGAAGATTGATATTTTTTTGTATTTTATCTAATGACTAGTGTCCAACACCTTGAAGATACTTTTTATCAGTAAGAGCCTAGCTTTTCATCAGGACTCTTTCTATAAATGGGTGACAATTCAATTCTCTAGCTTGCCAATACCCAGGCCAGACAGTTCTAGGTAATCAGTGTGCCCCTAATGCCAAGTGCAGCAGCTGTCCAGCTTCCAGAGCTGTGGGCATTGCTGACTCACGCAGCTCAAACAAACTTCCATGAGAAGCAAAGCCATGGCAGGCCTAAAGACCTTTCAGTCACAGATGGAGTTCAGAGAAGCTTGATAAATAAATAAGGTTCAACTGTTTGCATTTTGCATTGAGGAAAGGAGATCAATATGACATAATGCCATTGCCCCAATGTTTTAACAGTTTTTCTATGTCTTTATAGAAAATGAATTTCTTCCTCATTAAAAAAAAAAAAAGGTTTTTCTCTTTGCTTGAATTTGCCTGAATGTCCACACACTGAATATTTTTAAAGTAATTCTCAGGCAAAATTTTTTTTCCTGTGTGGCAAGGAAGGAAAAGGGGGTCTGAAATGAAAAACATATACCTTAAGGGCTTTAGAGATGGTTGCATTGTAGATAGAAGTTGAATTATGCCTCTATATATTTCAAGACGTGGAAAAAATTAAAGCCTGCAATTTTAATTCCTTTTACTATCTTGGTCTAAATTAAAGATGGAAATGGAGGCAGATTGCAAGAAATTGAATGCACTGGAGGAGGAAGAGAAAGTGGTATAGCAGCTGTCCTTTGAGGCTTGGAGAAATATCCCTCAGGATAGAAAATAAAACAACTTGCTCCTTTTAGAAGAGTAGTCTTTGAGGAGAAAGTGTGAACAGCTTGAAATCTGCAAGGAGTCATTTTAGTTTCTTTTCTGATTGGTTCAGGCTGTCTCAAATATACTTTTAAAGGTTTATTTTTAAATGTTCAATAGCACTTTGATTTCTCTTTTCTTGTGCTGCCTTTGCTATTTGATTTGAAGTCAAAATAATAGAGTAATGATGAACTGCCAGTCACTGGTATTTTTTTTTCCCTCACAATCTTTCTAAGGGAATAGATTCCTATCATACAGCACTGCATTCTTCAGCCTGCCACTCCAGTTTCCTTTTTTGAAAAGCAGTGAAGGGGGGTGATTACGATTCTCTTCAAGTGTTTTATTTAAAAATTATTGGGCTGAATTACTTGCTACCATTGCTATAGCTGTAATCATTTCACTTGCTGGCAGACGTCTCTGTATTCTGTGTTGAGCTTTTGCTCCCAGCTCTGATAGGTAGGCATCGTGAGAAACTGGGTGGTAAAATGCAGTGCAAAGATGGGACTCCTCTATTTGCTGCCCTCTGCATTTCCTCATATTGACTTCATTGATCCAGCAGGGCAGGTTGTTTTCTTGTTGCACAAAGTGCTTTATTTCTAGGGACAATTAAATAATTTTTCACCTGGGTATTGTTTACAGTAGCTTCCCAACTTCATAGCATTTCTTTGAGTGGCAAGTATTTCTGTAACAGCAAGAGGCAGCAAGATCTAGAGAAGGGTGTGGTTTTTAATAACATCTCTGAAAGGCTGTGTCTTTGTCATCTGCCTTCCTCCAGATGTCAAAAAATGTAGAAAATATTTCAGAAAATATTCTGCTCTGTATCCCTCTTCAACTAATTACTGAAGGAAGATTGGTCGGTGTAGAGTTAGTGATAAAAGGCAAAATTGTCTTGCTTGTTATAAAGTATTTGTACATTTGACTCAAATGCTTAGGAAGGGCTAAAAACTGGCCTGTAGTGATAGTCTTTATGTATAACTGATGATGTAATCACACAGTTCTAGTGTGTTTTGGTATTAGTGCTTCTCAAGCTGCAGAAAAACTACTGTGAGCTTAAAAGTTACAGGCTTAGTTGCATGACATTTGTAAAATAATATATTTAAGCCTTAAAAGCCTTTGTGGCATGTAAATGCACTCATATGAGAGAGATTTATCTTAATGCTTTCCAAATTGTTATTTTGGAAACATGCACGAGCAGTGGGGAGGTGTTAAGTTTTGTTCTTTTGTTACAAGATTTTTGCTGCTGAATAGATCTTTCTGTAGTAAATGGAATACACGTTATGCACATTCAGGTCTTGTCAAAAAACCTGTAGTTGTATCAAAGTGAATGTTTTCATTTGGCAGCTGTTTTTTTAGTATTTTTTATGATAGCAATTTCAGAAGCCTTCATTTAGAAGGCTTTCTATTATTATATATTTTATTGCTATTTGGTTTAAAAAAATAATTATTTTTGAGAAAAAACAAAGAAAAATTGCTAGATGTCATGACTCACAAAACTAGAAACACTTATTTGCAACAGAGGGAAGAAATTAAATTAATTGAAATACTTGTCAGTTAAAAATACCTGATGTTAAAAAACCCAGTGGGTGGATAGCTGTATAATTTCATTTATCTTTTTTGGTTTTTTTCTAATAATACAGTGATAACAACCAAAATTCAGTTGATCAGTGGGTCTGGATTTCAATATATGCGTGGAAATAAGAAAATATGTATGGATTTGGTATCTCCATATAGCTTATGGAAATATCAAAGCGAGTGTTAGTCTGGTAGTTTTCCAGAATTCCTAAAAAACAGTTCACTGTAAGTTTGGTGTCATCAGTCACTTGAAACAGGAATATATTTAGAACTTGAATATTTGTGAAGGTTTTTTTCACCTCTGCTGCTTTAGTTCTTAATTACTAAAATACTGGCACAGAGAAATAAAGAGCAAAGTTTCCAGTCTGTTATTGGCTGATTTATTACTACGATCTAAATGTATCGATGACTGAGTATTTTTGATAATTGAATACCTGGGTGCATGAATACTGTTGCACTTCAGTTGTGTACACATGCACGCTGGCTATTACACAGGCATCTTCCTAGCCACTTACATTATGTGCCCTCCCTTTGTGTGGGGCACTATGGTTGAGTGTCAGAGTTAGGTAAATGAATCTCTTTTCTTCGAATTACCCTTAAGGAGCTTGACACTCTTATCACCTATTTGCTTAAACTTCTTACATGTCATTGTATAGGATAGTATTGTTTAATGTCCTGGATTTTTCTCAGACTGAAACAGAATTTTTCAGGACTCAACAACTGTGAAAATCAGATTGCTCATTAGTTTGTCTGTCCAAACTTTGAAAATGTTAACATATTTTTGTGGCTTGCTCCATCTATAGTCTAACTAACTTCTTTTCTTGGATGTTAATAGAACTAGCTTTTACTGAAGTAAAAACTGATAACACTAATTAAACTCAGTGTGACTTGCTTGTTCTTACACCATTAAGTTTTTACTTTTCTTTGCTTACTAAAGTGCATAATTTGCATGTAATTTTTTTCCAGACTTACCAGACCAAGTTCTGCGGGTTTTCAAGGCAGACCAGCAGAGCCGCTACATAATGATCAGTAAGGACACAACAGCAAAGGAAGTGGTCATCCAGGCCATCAGGGAATTTGCTCTCACTGCAACCCCTGATGCATATTCACTGTGCGAAGTCTCTGTCACACCTGAGGGTGTCATCAAGCAAAGGAGGCTTCCTGACCAGCTATCCAAGCTTGCTGACAGGATACAGCTGAGTGGCAGGTAAGATGGAGACTGAGCTAAAGCTGCTGGTGCCACTTTATTAAGTCAAAATCTTGTAAAAGGAGTGTTAATTATTTATGTTCTGTTTCTTTGCAACACATTGCTGCTTATGCAACTTCTCATTAATACCGAGGCCTGGTGAAGTTCATTTTGTTCTCAGATTCCAATTGGATCGTTGCTGTAACTTTCAGCACTAATCAGGTGTATTGTATCTAGTGTCTTTTCTTGAATTTTTTTTTACAGGTATTACCTGAAGAACAACATGGAAACAGAAACTCTTTGTTCAGATGAAGATGCTCAAGAATTACTAAGGGAAAGCCAAATTTCCCTCCTACAGCTCAGTACTGTTGAGGTGGCTACCCAACTCTCCATGAGAAACTTTGAGCTGTTCCGTAATATTGAACCCACAGAATACATAGATGACTTGTTTAAACTCAAGTCAAAAACAGGCTGTACTAATCTAAAGAGGTTTGAAGAGGTGATAAATCAAGAAACATTCTGGGTGGCTTCTGAGATTCTAAGAGAAACCAACCAGCTGAAAAGGATGAAGATCATTAAGCATTTCATTAAGATAGCACTACACTGCAGAGAATGCAAGAACTTCAACTCGATGTTTGCCATTATTAGGTATTACCCACTAATAATTTTATTTCTAGATAAAAAGCAAAGTCTTACTTATGTTAGTCTAAAAAAAAATGTAATTAATAGAGCAAATCAGTTAATACTGCTAACATCAACACTTAGCAATCTGCTAAGGAGGGAATTTTCTGCATTCTGAAGTTTTCTATAATCTGAAATGTTTGGTGAAATATTATTTGGAATGCTTCTGTTATGTACTTACTGCTCAAGATAGTGTGGCAAGGTCAACATGGCACTAGAGAAACTACTGCAGTTATTTAAAGACAGAGACCAAAAAAACCAGCAGGTATATACAGGAAAACCACACAATTGTAGCAAATGAACATGTTGATTCCCCCAAAGCAGATTATTTTTATACATACTGCCCAGTGTCTTGAATTCTGCCATGATATGTTGCCTTTGTTTTTTTTTGTATCAGCAGTTTCTTGCATGGAACTCTGATAATAATCAATAACAGACTGTGATACCATAATAGTCTGTAAATAAAGATCTTTTAATAAGAATTTTAAAATGTACTGAAAATCTCAGAAAACTATTCTTAGGTTTGGAATGAGAAGGAAGAGAAAAAACTCTAATGCCTATATTTATATACATTTTTAAAAACCCAAACAAAAACAAACAATCCCCCTATACTGTCTATTATGAAAAAGCTTGAGTAACTTGCATTAAACTGACAATGTTATCACTGTCTTTGACACAAGCTCTTGTCATTACTGTCTTGACATTCAGTCAACAGATTGAATGTGACACTTTTCCTGAAGATGAGTAGGTTTGAATACTATTCAGCAAACGGGGCAAGTTCCAAAGTCAAGGATCCATGCTGATGATCAGTCAGCATCTCTGAGACATCAAAATATTGAGATTTTGTTCAACTATTTCAACCAGTCTCAATGAGAACTAAAAGCAGCCTGTCTGCTAGGAAAAACTTGAGTGAAGGAAAGATTCTAGGTAGCAGAGTTTCCCACAGGTAGAAGTTAACAGCAAGACAGGCAATGTCATTACAGGGAAAAAATGGGGTTTGTACCAGCTACAAGCTTGAGACTAACCTCGGGTATAGAGACTGTTACAAAATTTTATCTAGAAAGAACAAAGTCAGATGGATTATTGCAGAAAGAAGGTGGGTTAATGTGCTGTAACCCCCTGAACCATCCTCATGTAGGTGGAAGATGGTTTTTCCACCAGTTTGTTAACCTGGAAGTGTAAGTGCTGATCCTGAGGTACTTAGATTATGATACTCTTATCAAACTCAGACGTGGTTCTAAAGTAACAAATACATAGTTTCTGTAAGGTTTAATTACTCATCCAAGTGTAACTTTTATCTGTTTATGGTTACATTGTGTAGATATCTCCAGTTTTTATAGCTTTCATAAAAATGATCTTAACTATTCTGCAATACATACTGGCAAAAAGAAGTTTTTAAATTTCTGTTACTTTATTGACATTGTTGTGTCAAGATATTCTGACTGCATGGTATTTCTACCATACAAAATTTAGCATGGTCTATTCTAGGATTTTTGATTTCTTCCTCTTGTTCTTCAACTTTTTTTGCACTTTTTTTTTGTTTCAAGTGGCCTGAATTTGGCACCAGTTGCAAGGCTTCGAACTACTTGGGAAAAGCTTCCAAGCAAGTATGAAAAACTGTTTCAGGATCTGCAGGACTTGTTTGATCCATCTAGGAATATGGCGAAATATCGTAATGTCCTTAACAGCCAAAACTTACAGCCCCCTATAATCCCCCTGTTTCCTGTCATCAAAAAAGACCTTACATTCCTTCACGAAGGTAAAAACAGAAGTACATCATCTTTTGCTAGCTAAGGAAAAGTAACTTTCCTGCCTAATCACTGATGTTGTTGGTTGTAGGAAATGATTCTAAAGTGGAGGGCCTGGTGAATTTTGAGAAGCTGCGGATGATTGCGAAGGAGATACGCCATGTGGGTCGCATGGCGTCTGTGAACATGGATCCTGCTCTAATGTTTAGAACAAGGTAAGTGTGTTGTACCAAGCAGAGCTTTCCCCAGCTGGGAGAAGGCTAGGTGTCAGCAAGAGGGGCTTTTATGTGCCCCTTCTATTGGAGAAGTATGAATTTTTTGTGTTAGCAATTTGCCAGCATGATGTGGTGGTCCAAAACTGGAGAAAAAATTACAATTTGTGGTTACTGATATATTCTAAAATATTTCTTACTATTCCATAGTTGATAGTTACTTCATAAAAATGAGATTCTATCAGTGGGAGGGAGGGAGAGAAACTGTCTTGAAAACATACCTATTACTCTACTGGAACATTGATGGGTGCCAGCCTTATAATTTTGGTTTAGTAGAAGTAGTAATGTATCTGAAGCAGTGTCAGCTACTCATGTTAGAAAACATGGAGTGAATGCTCTTCGGCTTCATATTTGACAAGCTTATTGCATACTCTTTTTTCTTAATTTGAGCTAGAAGAGTTTGTAATATCTGGTTGTATGCCTGAGACAAGGTTCTTTTTAATGTCTGTGGGCTTCCAGAACTGCTTGTCCTGAGGTCTGGTCTTTTTCTTTCTGAGCTTGTGATCTTTCTCTGTCTCTTCTTAAACCCATGCTTTATTCTTCCTGGCTCTCACTTGCAGGAAGAAGAAATGGAGGAGTTTGGGGTAAGTGGTTGGAGACAACAAACACAGACATTCATTCTTCCTTTACCATTTGCATTGTTTCCTACTTGCTACCTTTAATTTTCTGGTGCTTTGACATTTTTTCTTTTGTTAACCCTTTTTTACTGACAATACATTTTAATCTAGGAGTGCTTTTGATTTGAGATTAAAACACAGAAGCTGTAAATTATTTTTAAGTGGTCGTAAGTAGAAGTGGGGTGTTCTCCCCCACCTCCAATTTAAGTTGCTAAAGGAAGTGACTTTCAGTCAAAGAGAAATTACAAAATGACAAGGTTGCAACAGCTGAAAATAGCTGTTAATTTCCTTATACCTATTAAGCAATTATCACAATCAAATACAAAAGTTAAAACTTACAGTATCTGCTCGACTAACTTACTTCATATTACAATTAGCCATCATTTTTCCCTTAACAATTCAGGACCAATGCATAGCTTTCATATAGGTATACATACATTGAAATGTGCATGACATTTATTTCATTGTGAACTAGCTGATCATTTTATTTAACAAAAGTGTCTTCAGTCTTGCAAGTTACAAAGAAATTCTATTCTGTGAAACTGAGCTCTCCATTTTGTATACAGTCTGATTTAAAACACAGAAGGCTTTCAAAATGCCTCCTTTATATGTATTTGAATTTGAACCTCAGCTATAGTCTTCTGTCAGCATTGCCTTACTGCATGAGCTTTTCCTATTGCTCCAGTCCTCTCAGTAGATGGCTTATGTGAGAGAGCTACCTTGAATGCTTTTCTAGATGTGTGAAGTGTTACTGCCTCGTTGGAGCAGAATAGGTTAAAATATCTGTGCCATTAAAATAGTGCCTGTAACCAAGTGAAAAGATTTCCTGGCCCTCATCTTTCTGTCTTTTATAGCTGTTTGACTGACTGGAATGAGGCATGTAAGCTTTGACCGTAGACTGACATTCATGCAATCTTTTGCACGTTTCACATTTATCAGGTGATACCATGTTGGACTAAGTCATACCTTTGCTCTCTTTTATCCCCCTCCTGTCCCCTTCACTCCAGGTCTCTCAGCCAGGGCAGTACCAATGCAGCTGTGCTGGATGTTGCACAAACAGGGGGGCATAAAAAGCGGGTCCGCCGCAGCTCCTTTCTTAACGCTAAAAAGCTCTATGAAGATGCTCAGATGGCACGGAAAGTAAAGCAGTATCTCTCAAACTTGGATCTGGAAATGGATGAAGAGAGCCTCCAGACACTCTCTCTGCAGTGTGAGCCAGCCACCAACACATGTGAGCATTGTCATTTGTTGTGGATTTCAAGAAAACTGTTCAATATAACTGTTTCTAGTCCAATGAAGCAATTGGGAACAGTAACTAGACAATGAAGTAGAAAATTATTTGTCTAGTCATTTTCAAGTATTAAACGCCTATGATTCCTAAGGAAATAATCTTGTGGATTAACAGGATAGAGACCCAGTATTTATACAGGTGGTAAGGCTTTAAGATGATGTCCCACTGGAAGTGTATAATGGCTTTTTTAGATTTGTCTGTACAAAGGGTATGGAGGAGTCAGAAATTTTTCTATATTTCTGACGTACTGAGGTGATTAGTGTGAATAGCGATATGGTTGTTCTGAGGGAGCAGGGGATTTTCTTATGTCCAAGTGTTCCAGAGATACCTAGAGGGCTGTACCTCCGGCAGAAGAGTGGGATCTTATCCTGGATATCCATTTCGCTTTGATTTTAGGAAATGCTGTATCCCGTGCCCTTCCCTTGCTGCAGGGTAGCGAAAACTAGTAATTATGTGTCTGTTCTGAATCACTTGTAGTCCTTATGATAGCCCAGTATGACCTCTGGCCATGCTTTTGGTAACAGTGGTTGTTTATCAGAGCTTTATTTTGAGAAGGGAAACATTCATTGGTAATGTGCATCTTTTAAATGGTGTTAAATCTCCCCGTCTTTTCCTTTTCATCTTTTCTGTCCAAAGATACCATGCTGCATTAATTGTATGAATATTTGAGCACCTTTTAATTGTTAATCAGAAGGTTTTGCACTGCTCAGACTAAAACAGCACCATGTTTTTAGTTAGTAGTCATTCATTGTTTTGTCCCCTTTCTTTCAAAGTGCCGAAGAACACAGGAGACAAGCGATCTGGGAAATCTGAAACGTCACCAGTGGCTCCCCGGGCGGGCATCCAGCAGAAAGTGCAGCAGCAGCAACAGCATAAAGTAAACCAAGCATTGCAGGTCCCAGCCGTGTCTCTTTATCCCTCTCGCAAGAAAGTGCCAGTCAAAGATCTCCCACCATTTGGTAGGTGGAACAGGGAAGAATTTGGTTTAATATTCTGAAGTTTGTTTGCCTATGTCAGGAAGACATTTTTAACCAGATAAAGTTCACACTTTTATTTCTGGTAGTATGATATGCAGGTTGTGCCCGTTCGTGCAGTGTCTAGGCATAGTTCTCTTCTCTAGAAATGGAAAGAAAGGAATTTAGGGAAAGCATCCTGTCAATTTAATCAGTATAAGTATTTACCTGTTAGTAGCAGCTGGAAGGAATAAATGTTTCTCACTGTTTGCCCTGGGATCTTGCCTTAACTTTTCTAGAGGAATTAGGGACATGGAGTTCTTGAGATGCCTCAGAAGTTTTGGTGTCTCTTCACAAGTTGAATTTTTAAGGTGATATTCAGGCCTGCTCAAGCTGGCAGTCCTGTTAGAAATGTGGGTCTGAACTTTCACGTTGACAGTTGTCCCTTTGGCTTCTACTCCCTTCTGCTTTTTTATGGTTGTTACTCAGATGTTGCTGCTTCCATATTCCACAGAAAGGTACCAGACTGTAGGAATTTTTTCTACCCTGGTTTCCAAATCTGTCCCAACATGTGTACAAAATGTGTATGCATTGTTAACAAACCCCTTAAATCACAAGTATGGTAATATCCCTAGTAAGTATGTGTAGCATAACTGGCCCTTCCTTTTGCATGATGGTTATTGCACAAGAGCTTAATTCTGATTTCACTCATGTTGGTTTTTCCTTGTGCACTGCTAAGACTGCAACAAAGCATTAGAAGCAGCAAAATGAGCAAGAAACAATTCAATATTCATCTAGATCTTGTTGACTTTACCATTAAATTTTAATCTTAAAAGGACTTTGAAGCTCTGTAGACTGCATTTTTTGCTCGTAGTGGCAAAGTTTCTGAAAACTGACTAGGTTATGCTGATCAGGCAGCTGTAAATTATTGATAGCAGGATTGTGATCCAACAGATCAAAGATGAAGTCCACAAATGCTTGGAAATAACCTCTACCACAAACATTGGCAAAACTGTCGGAGAAACTCTGTCTTCGCTTATAAGGCTGTCCCAGAGTGGATTTTTGAGGGGAGGGGAAGAGAAAGATGGATGAATGTGGGAAAAGCAATTCTTGATGCCCTAGATCTTTACATCATACATCATCTTCAGGATGTTTTTACTCTTTGGTTTCCCAAAATAAGCTGGTGCAGAGATAGTTCTCAAAAATGAAAGAGAGAAAGGCAGCTGCAGGATGGCCTTGTTTCGTGAGCCTAATCCTTATTAATTTTCTTTCCAGCTTTCTTTCTTCAGCCTGACCTTCTAGGCTACTCTGAATAGAAAATAAACAGGAGAGCAGTTTGAATTCTTACTATATAAATCTTCACTAACCAGTGAGAGGGTGTGTCTGTATTTAAGCTAATTTTAGTTCAAGTTTCTCAGTAACCATTCCTATGCATATCCTCAATTGTATATTGTATTAGCAGTATTCTGCAACATCAAGTCTTCATTGTGTTTTCTGTGGCAAAGTATTTATCTTAAGTGGCCAGAATGAAAGACCATCTGCACTAATATGTGGAAATAAAGCACTGTATTTTAAACAGGAATAGGTTTAAACATTTTGCTTCATTTAAGCTGCTGTCAGGAACTCAGGAATATACAGGAAAAAAATGTAGCTTTTTCTTCATGTGGAGTGTCTGATCTATAAATGCATTTTGAAACATAAGGATGTATTTATACTGGACTTTACATCTGCCTACTTTAATTCTTACTTAAAGGCATTAACTCCCCACAAGCTTTAAAGAAAATCCTTTCATTATCGGAAGAAGGAAGTTTGGATCGTCACAAGAAAGCATCTGAAGATGCTGTCTCAAGTGCATCTTCGCAGCTGTCTTCTCCTCCTACTTCACCACAGAGCTCTCCAAGGAAAGGTAGTAGATGTTCAACATTTCTCATCCTGTTTCTTGAAGCTTGTGGACTTCGGAAGCTTCTGAGAGAGAATTTGGACACTCAATACTGCTGCTCCTTATTTTTGTCACATGTGGTCAGCAAGAGGGCAGGAAATGTAGTGCAGAGTGGGATACATGAAAGGTAGCTGTGAACCTGATTTCAAGGGGACTTGAAAGGCCTCTGGTTATCAAAATCCTGAAAAGATTGCCTGGTATGATACAGGGTTTGATGCAGTAGGTCACTCTCACTGAAGCTGCTTCTGACAAAATATATTCCTATGATCAGTGTTTCCTGCCTTCAGTGAAAGGATGTGCAGGTTGAATCTTAAAATCTTTGTACAGCATTGACCACACCAGTCTATCAGAGGAATTATTTGCTGTGTCATGCATCTGAATGGGATGTGACCTATGTATGACAGAAAGGCTTAAGATACTTGGAATTCAAATCAGAATATTTAATATTGTAATTTATGTTTTATACTACAGAATATTTTAGTAGGAACCTGATTATTTAAACCATGTGTACGAATTTTTGAGGAATGGTATTATACATCGGAGCTTTCTTGACCAAGATCTTTATAAGTGATTTCATAGAGTTATTTTTTAAAATGAAATTAGGACTTTAAAGGAATTTTTTAAAAACTTGTTTGTTTGTTTTCATGTTAGTTCTGGCTATGAATTGACAAAACAGAGTATGGAGGCATTGTCCTGTAGTTTAAACAACAAAAAAAGACACTTTGGAAGTATGATAGCCTAGATGTATTGCATGTGACTTGTAAGTTACTATCTTTTCAGAATAGCATAAAAGTTCAGTTTAACAGTTACATAATATAGCATTATGGTAAAATATACATTGGGGTTGAAGTGACTTCTGCAGAAGTGTTATTTACAAAGGTCAAATGGAGGAGGAGAATATGTAGAGGATATATCATCTTGAGTCCTTGTAAGCTGTCATCATTAATTCTCCCAAATACTACATTAGCAAAGAGTGAGCTTATATAAATATGATCAGGCCTATACATTTTTTGAAAAAGGAATTAGAATTCTGTACTTGACTCAGTGTGAAAAGCATTTTATTTTTGCTAAAAGCAAATCATAAACATGATTAAAAAAAAAATCCTTGGTTTGATGGTTACATGAAGCTAATGATACGTTCTTTCAGATAAAAATGACAACATTAATTCCATGTTCTCAGCAAGTGAATTGGGGTAGATCAGTTGAAGTAATTTTGACACTTATGAGTAGAGTGAAAGCAAAAAATGAAACCTGCGGTGATTTGTGGATGTGTTGTTTAATGATCTTTAACTTAGCTGGCAAGAACATTCAGCACAATTTGTTTAAGACTGAAACAAAAGCTGAATTTGCTTCTGTGACATGGTTTGCAGATTTTATCTGAGTCTGGCTGTGTCAGTGCTGTCTACCTCCAAATTTCACCATAATTCTGGTAATATGGAATTTGGAATTAATTAGCTAGCCAAGTGTCACAAAGAAAACTTGAAAACTTGCCCTTCTCTCAGACAAGATATGTACTAAGCAGTCAGCCCAGGCATCTGGGCTTCATGTATCTCTTCATCTCTGAAGTGTAATTTTGCAGAACAGAAGCACTGTGAGGGAGTCTCTGGGATTACTTCAAGCAGTAATCCCAACCAGAGCATCTCTTTCCTTCCAGTCTTGGACACAGTGTTTATGCACAGGCAGATTTTGAGAAGTAACATTTAATAATGTGAGGATACAAGTAAGATGATGAATTTGATAAAAATTTAGGGGAGGAGGGTGGAGTAGAAGGAAGGAGAGCAGTCGGTTTGCAAATGAGTAGTACATGTTCCCACAATCCTAAACCTCTGATTAAGATACCAAAGACAGTGTCACAGTTTTGCTGTGTATCTTTATCTTTTGCAGTGCTGTGTAAATGTAATTGTAGCTTTGTTTCATTGCCAGTTTTATTGCAGTATGGCCAGCTGCCTGATGAGAACTGAGCAGGTATCTTGGAGAGTCTGATTAACGTGATGTTCCCTTTGCAGGCTACACTTTGGCTCCAAGCAGCACCGTGGATAACTTTTCCGATTCTGGTCACAGTGAAATTTCTTCTAGATCTAGTATTGTCAGCAATTCCTCTTTTGACTCTATGCCAGTCTCCCTGCATGATGAGAGGAGACAGAGGCATTCTGTCAGCATCGTGGAGACAAATCTTGGTGTGGGAAGGATCGATAGAAGAATCATGATTGAACCAGATCAATACAGCTTAGGGTAAGAATTTTATTTGTGCTTATTTATATTGTACTTTCATATAATGTCTGTGTGGCATGTATATTTGTCCATGTAAATTCCCATGTATCTATCAAATTTTTGTTCTCCTCTGCTCTTAAAAAACTGCTGCTTCAGTGTTGCATTTTGTGATAATGCTCCGTTCCTGCCAAGAAAAGGTTTTGCACTCCTGAGTGCGTGGTGAGGTCTACAGCAGTAAGGCCTTAACCTCACTAGACGTTACCATCTGAGCATTTCAGTGGTGCTGTAGGTTATCCACTTTGTGGCAGACTAGTACCCTAGCCTGCTTTCTCCATGGGAAATTAACTGAATTAGATGAGATATTCATACAATTATTCAGTGATCAAACTGAGAACAGAAATAGCTAGCAATTTTCCAGTCTGCTTCATGGAAAAGTGCGTATTTGTCTAACTCCAAAATATTTTACCCCCAAATATCTCTTCTAGTCAACAATAATTGGAAGCTAAAATTCACATTATGCTGCTGGTTTTCTAGTAATTTTCTAGGTAATTAACTTCTGTAATGGTAGGGAAGCTAGTGCTGTGAGGAGTTCTCAGAATCTCTAGCAGTGAGCCTTGGTGTGAAAATAATTGGAGCTCTGGCTCCTGTTTTGTCTCCACTTACTGGGGTTTTTTTTGGAGCTGTTATTTGGATGCTTCAGTCGTCTGAATGGTTTCTGGGGTTTTAATCCTGCAGGGTCTGTGAATGGCAGACCTGTTCCAAAACTGCTGTACTTGAGCTTTGGGAATCACAGGCTATGCAAACTCTTTAATCAGATGTCTTAAATATTTGGAAGAGGAGGGTTCCAGTCTGCATAGGAAGGTGCCCTGGAAGAACAAGTCCCAGGAGCCTGGATATCTGCTGAGCAAAAGTGACACTTAGTCAGTTTTCTCTGCTGCTGTGTAAGGGATCGTGTCAGGCTCACTTAATCGTTGAAAGGCTACAGAAAACATACTTGCTCTACGAAGTAGCATGTGTTTCCAAAAATAAGGTTAAAATACATTTCCATTTGCAGGAAATGTTGGAAAGTTAGCTTTCACAGTTTCCTAAGCAGGAAAAAAATCTGAAAAGCTGAAATCTAAACCTGAATATCAGCCAGCTCCTGCTAAATTGTCTTTCTAGCTTTTGAACCATTTGCTTAGCATGGCTGGAAAAGCAGTAGGATAAGCCTCTTTCCCTGTATGTGTCAGTGTGGTTTGCCTGTCTGAAAGGGCTTTTGCAAAGTTAAGATTTTACCTTTTGAAATTACTCTGCTGAAATGAAAGGCTTCAGCAAGTTACCTATCCAGGTTTGTTTGTTTGTGTTTGTTTTTGTTTTATTGAGGATGTACTTGAAAGAAAAGTGTTATATTCTCAAAACTGAATTATCCATTAATGCAATATAAAGTGCATCAAAACCTTCAATCATAGAATCAAAGAATGGTTTGGGTGGAAAGGGACCTTTAAAATGTCATAAAGGTTACCTAATCCAACCCACCACCATGTTTTGTTTTTCTTTGATTGTTGAACTCTTTGTGTGTCTTGTTCATGATTTCCAATTCCAACACTGGATTTTTTGTCCCCCTCATCATTGTGTATCCAGCTCATATGCACCGCTGTCAGAGACCAGAGGCCTGTATGCTGGAGCAACTGTGCTTTCTTCTCCTAGTACAGAAGAGCTGTCACAGGACCAGGGGGACAGAGCTTCGCTCGACGCAGCTGACAGCGGCCGTGGGAGCTGGACTTCTTGTTCGAGTGGTTCTCATGATAACATCCAGACAATCCAGCACCAGAGAAGCTGGGAGACTCTACCTTTTGGACATGCTCACTTTGATAGTTCAGGCGATGGGGCAGGACTGTGGGCCTCAGGCGGCCACATGGACCAGCTGATGTTCCCTGACCATGGCACAAAGTATGGCAGGCAAAGTCAAGGCAGGGAGGGCCTTGATCAAGCACAGTCCAGAGCAAGTTGGGCATCTTCCACAGGATACTGGGGAGAGGACTCCGAGGGTGATACAGGTACCATAAAGCGGAGGGGTGGGAAGGATGTTTCGATTGAAGCTGAAACCAATAGCATAACATCTGTACCAGCAGAAGAGACAAAGCCAGCTCCTGTGCCCACTCACACAGCAGCAGCATCAAGTAGTACAAAGGGCCTTGTTGGTAAGTTAAGTTTCGTTTATCATGAAGTGTTTTAATTCATTTGCTTAAGTTTTTTCATATTGTTCTGCATTTCTTTTGTATGGTTTGATTTTTTTTTTTTTTTTAATTTTTAAAGCAAAACTGAACATATTGTAGTCTCTCTTAAATTTTTCCCTTTAACTGTGTGTTTATTGCTCAGGAAAATATCATGTATTGTTGATTCTCAGTTCTGGCAGTGCCTTTGTGTTTTAAGAAAGCCTGCCATACATCAAAAACCTAGCTCAACTGCCGGACAGTATTTTGAGAGGTTGATGTAGTTAGATGTCTGTTCTGAAATGTGAATTTCTCATCACAGTAAGGCTCCATAGGCTATATTTAGAAATCTTAACAAATGTGGCCTGATTTTTATAGAAGTGTTTTACTTTATACCTTTGTATGACTTGTCTGATAATTGTGAATATTCCTTACTTCTGAAAATGGGATCCCTTTGTGCTTAAATACCAACTGAAATGTTTCTGCAGAAAGTGAAGAGGTTTCAAAGAAGTTAGAGCTGAAATACATGTCTATGCATTCAATAATGGAAAGATCAGATAATATATAAATTAGTATGAAGGTGTCTTTGGCAGAGCTTAACATTTTTATCATATTGTTCCTTCCATGCATCCCAGTCTGTGGGCCATCCAATACCTCTGCATTTTTGCCTCTTTTCTTCCTTTAATTCCCCCTCACTTTACCTTTTGTTAAATTAATATGAAGAACCACCTAAAAGCCATTTTTTGCTGACACAGCTGAATGTCTGCCAGATTGAGGTCATGCTGAGACCACTGTGATAAACTGCTTTTCCATTTTCTGCCCAAATATATTGCTTAGCAGTGGTCTTTTGCCTCAAAGCTTGGGTGCAGATCTAAATCCCTGGACTATGAAGGGGAAGAAGCTGTACAGATTCATGCCAATCTCTAATTTTACTCTTTGATACCCTTGGTTTCCTCCAGAACGTGTAACAGGTGTGCTTCCAAACTTGCCTCTCAGGGCACTGCTTGCCCCTACATTTTTAGAGACTTGAAAGAACATGAAAGAGACCTGAAAATTCAAACCAACAGATTCCATGCCCTTCACTACTATTAGCTAACTGTCCTGCAAATGTAACTCTGTGTATCACTGTCCAACAGAACCCGCTGGTTTACCTAGTTCTTTTGCACTGAATAGACATTGGTTTCTTGCAGTATTTCAATAGAATTTTTCTACAGTAGAGTTTTTCTATAGAATTTCTTCTGATTTTCAGAAATCTTTGAATAAAGTTTCTCAGAAACTTCTTCATGCTGCGTTGCTCAGTTAAAACAGTTTGTCCAAGCAAAATACTTAGATTCTATTGGAAACTATTTGGTTTTGTTGTAATACCAAGGATTTATTTTTAGTCTGTAAAAACTTGCATCCAAGTAGCACCAGTCCATTTTAAGCTTGTACTGTCGTTTCAGTGAAATCATGCTGTCTAATGCAGGGTGGTGTTATCATCACCACTTATGTGAGAATATACAGTGTATGATGAGCTGTAGAAAGTAAATTGTTTGTGTCCATGGTTTTTCCTGCTGTATTTGTAAGGTTTGTCATTAAAGTGGTCATGTGTTAAAGGGGTGGGCCCCTAATAAGTGTTCAGTATCAAAGTCCCAGCTGACTTCTCTAAGTGCTTTGAAACAGAGACTCTTGCCTATCTGTCCCTGCAGATGCTTAGGATTCTTAACTGTTGTTTTTTCCCTCAAAGTTCTCTCCAAGAGAGAACTTCTCAGTATGCCCAGAGCTAAGCCTTGTTCAGGTAAACAGTTACATCTTAGTGAGATCCACAAGCTAGGTGGTGGTCTTTCCATCTCCTAGATAAAGTCATATTCAGTCATTGTTCTTACAGGAATACTTTCAGTTTTAATTTTGCAGAGAATACAACCGTAGGGGCTGTGGGCAGTAGTGCATACAAATAGTATTATGATGAAGCCCACCTCTCTTCCTTACCTCTTGGAATTATACCTCTTTTGGCTTATGCCTCATTAAGTCGTACAATTTGTAGGAAGAAAATAATGTATCAGATGCATTTCTTTTTTCCTCTTCAAGATGCTAAAAACGAAATAGTGAGCTCTTGGATGCGAAGCCCATCTTCAGAATTAAGATAATCATGCATTTGGGGGGATGCCAAAATTCCTGATGTTTGCTACTTCTGTGGACTCTAGAGTCTTCCATGTAACTTTGATCACTGTACATTTTTTTTCTATACAATTGATGGAACAGCTTCAGTTGCAAAGTTTGAACAAATGCCCCATGTAATTTGGTGAATTTTGTTAGACTAATGCTTCACTACTGGAAGAGTAGCTACATCCTCTGTGTATGTTGTGTACTTTCTTGATTGATTTATTTTTCACAAGCTCTTTGTCTAGCATATGATAATTAACCTTTGTCATTCAGATTTTCTCTTCCTGGGCTGTTGATTTGGTTGATACTTATTTAGCTTTTAGCTGTCTATTTTCCTTTGAGCAGTGTTTCTTGTCCTGTCTCTTATAATCATCCGTTGCTTTTCCTGCAGCACGAAAGGAGGGTCGATATCGGGAACCACCTCCAACTCCTCCCGGTTATGTAGGAATTCCTATTGCTGAGTTTGCAGAAGGTGGCTCCCATCCAACCAGGAAGCCTCCAGACTACAACATAGCACTTCAGAGGTCTAGAATGGTGGCACGGACATGTGAGACTCATGGGACAACAACTCCACAGCAGCAGTCGCACGGCCACTCAACTGGCAGGCCTGTGAACAAACCTCAGTGGCATAAACCAAATGAGTCAGATCCACGTCTTGCTCACTATCCGTCTCAAGGGTTTTCCACAGAGGAAGATGGTAAATTTCTCATTGTTACATTTTGAGTGTGCTGCTTGCAAAACAGGACGGTGCTTTCACAGACACAAAGCAAATTGCACAAATCTTGCCATAATTTGAACTCTTATTTCATTTCAAAACTTGCTATTTGTTAACTTTTTGAAAGGGAAGGAATTCAGTTCGTCCTGAATATAGTTTAAAATTTGGAACGTAGGTCCACCTGAATCTTGGACAACCAAGCAGCTGGCTTAGGCAGCTTTTCTGAAGGTGCTTGTGTTCACCTTGTACAGCCCAGCCTGCCATGGTTTTCCACATTAACCACGTATTTAGTGATCAGAAAAGTATCCTGGTCTACAGAATGCTTGCCTATCCACCCCGTAGAGCTTGCCCATCATGGCTCAGGTATATTTGGATAGTCGCTCACATTCTACCTGAAACTCTTTACACTGTGGACACTGAGTCTTCCCTTCCAGCTGTTTCACATGATGAGCCCACTGCTGTCTTGCTACCTTGCTGGTCCAGGTGTGTCTACATCTTTATGCTTTTGTTCAACTGTGATGTTTTTCTATGGAGAGCAAGTGCAGCTGGATTGCACCTTTAGGTCCTCAAAATTTAGGTGGGGTGATGCCAAAATCACACACTTGAATGAATGCTTTGTTTTGCTTAATGATAGACTAAGATTCCCCTTCTCCCTCTAGCTGCTTAGTTGCTAAGGTTTTAGGTGCAGGATGAACTTTGCAGTTGAACATGATGGGGAAAAGAAAGTGAAGTCCACCTTAACTGAATGGCCTCAAACTTTGAGAATTACCATGACTGAGGATTTTAATTGTTTCTACTAATGATGACTAAACTGAAAATATATTTAGGGAAAAATGTCAAATGCCTTTCTGAAGCTGTTAGATATCTAGGAGTATCTGTTGTGCTCCTCGGGGTGAAGAACTGCATCTAGCTCAGTTAAAGCAATTGTCTTATTTTCTTCAAGATCAAAATTCTAAAGGAGTAAGTCCCATGAGACTTGAAATGTACTGAAATTTAGATTGTTTTAAAGTATATATACTTATACAATGAAATGGAAAACACATGAGCACAATACACACAGTTGTTGTATGCACAGCTTGTTTCATTCAGTAGCAGTCTTGTTCTTTATGAACTAAATTCTGTTTTCCCTTATCCTGTTATGTTTGCAGAAGATGAACAAGTCTCTGCTGTCTAAGACTTGGGCTTTTCTGGATCCAGAGTGAGCCACCTTAAAGGAGAGCACAAGAAGACGTCCCTAGAATAGGAGCCTTGGAACTATGATTAAAGGATGGTGGACCTATTTGCCTCCTTCCCTGCCTTAAAGCAGCATGGGGCTTCTTCCTCTGCCCCTCCCCCTTCTGTCCCCTCTCCCCTTGCATGTGAAATACTGTGAAGAAATCGCCCTGGCACTTTTCAAACTGTGTTGCTTGAAATGCACAGTGCAGCAATCTCCAAGCTACCACTGTCGCTGTCTGCCACATCACACAGTATCATTCCAAATTCCAAGATCATCACATCAAGATGATTAACTCTGGCTGCACTTCCCAATGCCTGGAAGGGTTTTTTTAAATCTTCCTTTTAGATTTTAATCACAATCCTAGCACTTAGTCTCATTGAGATAATGAGATAAGTTAGTTGTCAAACTACATTTGGCCTTTAACCTACAAAGAGAAAATTATTTGAGATCCTTCAAGGAGGCAGTGCTTATTTGCTTGTTTACAATGCCTTTGTTACAGTTTTGTATGTTTGCATTTGGGAGATCAAATAGTGCATCTGAATAGTAATTACAGTATTATTTCACACCTGTAAGTAGGGTTGCCAGCCTGAGCTCCTGGAAGAATATTGCTATCACATGGCTGAGCAGGGCAGAAGGGAAGGCAGAGGTTACAGGATGCAGCCTTTCCTTGACCACCTGGCTTTGCTCTTAATGTGCCCCACCCTGGAATCTTCATGAGTTTGTAAATGTTAATGTTAATGGCATCCTCATCCGGATCTGGTGTAAATGCAGAAACACACTGCTTGTAACTGGTCAGTGATGGAAGAGGACACGGTGTGTGTCATACCTGTGCCTTGTGGAATACAGGATGGCATGCTAAAAAAAAGTGTCCCATTGTAGTAAGACAGATGGCAACCCCACCTTTAAGTTATATACTTTTTAAAAAAAACCTATAGTAGTTATATTAAAATAAAAATTAACTGGATAACACTGCAGTGAAGGCAAGTTGGGATGTCACAGCTCATGTCAGCTGTTAACACTGATCTAATAACCTCCATCTATTGACTTCGACATTAGGGGATAATTGAGCCTTTAAGTAAAAAAAAAAAAAATAAAATAAAATAACACAGTTAGATTTGCCAGTCTTTGCAATGCAGAAATAGTCACAACTGTTAATGGCTTCATGGAATACTGCATGTGTAGAGAAGGCCAATGTGTAGCAACCACCTGCTCACAGCTGCTATTAACCCTATAATGACTGAAATGACCCTCCCCTCTATTTTTGTGTTGTTTTTGCACAGACTCCGGAGAAGTGAAGGCTGCCAATCCGAGTAGTACTCAAATGTGAGGAACTGCTGGTCTTGGATTTTTTTTTTTTTTCCCATTGAACTCAGCTGATCATATTGATCAGTAGATAAACGTAAATAGCTTCAACTTTTAAAGATCAAAATGCAGTGTTTTTTCACTGTATCAAACAAATGTCAGTGCTTTATTTAATTCTCTCTCCTGTAATCATAGCTTTTGTCTATTTGCTTATATATCACATTGTCAATTATGCATTTGTAATTTTACATGTAATATGCATTATTTGCCAGTTTTATTCTCAAGGCTATGGACCTCATGTGCATATAGAAATACAAAATCCTAGCTCTATCACAAGTTGCACAAATGTTATATAAGCATTAAGTAATTGTAGACCATAGGACTGCTAATCTCAGTTCGCTCTGTGATGTCAAGTGCAGAATGTACAATTAACTGGTGATTTCCTCATACTTTTGATACTACTTGTACCTGTATGTCTTTTAGAAAGACATTGGTGGAGTCTGTATCCTTTTGTATTTTTAATACAATAATTGTACATATTGGTTATATTTTTGTTGAAAATGGTAGAAATGTACTATGTTTATGCTTCTACATCCAGTTTGTATGAAGCTGGAAAATAAATAAATATAACATTAATGAAGTCCATATTGATTCTTATGCATTTTACATGTTCCACATACTTGAACAAATTTATGAAAAAATTTTACTTCTCTGTGTATTAATATTAAAGGGACATTGCCAAGTGATGTGGGCAAACCACTGGTGTGGAGTTTTTCTTAATATACAGTTGTGCTGCTGACAATTTTTGAAAACTTTGGTGTGTGTACTGCTGAATGAGAATGACTGATACTATGAGCACCCCCAGCAGAAACATTTGAGATGCTGAAAAAGGTATGGCCTTAGGTGTATGTAGAATGTAAACAGTTTTAAAGGTAAGATTGTGTTGATTTTATATTCTGAATGGTGTAAAAGTAAGGAATACATGTTTTAACATTTGGGTAGGGAGAAGTATGGAAAGTCATCCATTTGAGTTTTTACTGAACTAGGTATTTCAAATTATAAAAATCACCCAATAGCATCGCCCGTAATAAAAGCTGATGTTAATTCAATGTTAAATCTGTAGATTTTATTTTTTCCCCAGAGGTTAGATTCTTTATTCCCAATGGTATGCAGACAACTGGGTTAAAATGGTACTGCTAAAGCCATTACAGTCGTATCATGTTTAGCTTTGAAATGCCTGGCAAGTGGCGTTTCCAAGTCTAAAATTAGTTCAATTTTGCAAAGAGAAGCAACAAAATGCTGTCTAGATTTAAGTCTTCCTAACACAGCTCTAGAAATGATCCACACTTAAAATTGTAAGAAAGCTAAAAATCACTGAAAGTATAGGATTTGTAAACATTGTGGTTTTATTGCTGTAATCTCTAGCACTGTAAGGAAAGAAATTATGCAAATTTAGATTTTTGTGGTGTGAGTGGAACTACTGTCTGTGAATCTGTGGCTAATACTTGTTGGGTACATTTCGACAAGCTAAAGATTACCATTGCTTTTGACATTAGTAGAATGAACACACATTTTTATATATTTTACCTGTGAGATTGTCATCAAGTAGTACTAAAGGCAGTGATAGGCACGTAATTCCTCTTATCAACTTGTGAGGTGTTTGCACACTTGTCAGTTTTTTCTAATATGCTTGATGTATTATTGAATTAGGCAGCACTCCCAATCCTCCTGTTTCTGCCTCCTTACTGTAATTAGTAATTTTAGAACATATTATGTAGAGACATCCTCAACACAGCATCCAATACAGATAGCTTAATTCATTGTGGACTGGGTGATAAATAACACTTCACACAGCAACTGACTCAACGGAAGTAAAGGTCGTGGTGTGACTTCTGAAACAGGTTTGGTAGTTGCAGAACATGTAATAAGAACTTTGTACTTACTGAGTGGATGCAGGCAAGTAAATACCAGTTGCTGGGATTTAGTGTTGCATTCACCAAAATGGATCAGAGCACTGAAGTCTAAGGATTTTTTTGTTTGTTTGTTTGAAGAAATGTCATTCCATTATCTGTATTTTTTTACAGCTGTTTTTTTTTACTGAAACTTACTGAGGCTGAGGCTAATCCTCTATGCAGTCCATTGCACACTGGAGTCAGCAGGAATCTGTAAAAGCTGCAGTATTGATGGTACTGCTTTAATGGATTCATCTTGGTCATTTGGAGAAGCATGCATGTTTTACATCTGTAAATCTGAGACTCAAATATTTGGTCAGCCTAAGGCGAGGAACAGGTTTTGTTTTAAAATAGAAACAAAACCAAAAGCCTTCTATTTTCTTCAAGACTAGTAGGAAATGCAATAAATTTCCAGGCTGTCTCATATGGATTGTTGCGTAGTTGAAACAAAATCAACTCTGGAGAATTCAAGTAATGATTTAATTGCAAATATTAATATTTATGTATTCCTTGATATGGGATGAAACATTAAAAATACTTCTGTGAATAAAGCCTATGTAGCAGCAACAGCCTCTCTAACATAAATTAAATAACATAGATTTATTGAGGAAAATATGAACATTGTTAAAATTAGTCTGAAAACTTACCCTCTCAGGAGACAGCAGCCAGCTGAGATGATTAATATAATTTTGGTCTCCCCTCCCTCTAGATTGTCCTTTAAGTAAGCTTTACAGTCTTGTGTCTGAAAATGGCATGCTTTGAGAGAAGGCTGGGAGTGAAAGTAGTTTTATTTTTGAGGTAAGGTGGAATCTGTTACTTTCTGTTTTCCATTGAAAATGTGATAAATTAAAATTTAGAGTTTTTACTAGAATATGAAAACTTTTAAAGCTCTCTCTTGCTTATGTGTGGTGAGTGTGTAGGAATGAGTTGAAAGTATTCAACTACTAGCAACTATCAACAGCATAATCTTAAACTATTCTAATTTGATTTTCCTGGGATTAAATTTATACAGTGGCACTCTACACACCTACACACAGACTGCATTCTCTGTAGAGAAATGAGTCTTGGCTGTGTCAAAACTCAAGTTTGTGTTAAATAGAAGTGCTGGCTTCTCCTTAAGAGGAGACTTGTAGCTCCCTCAACTTTTTACTTGGTGGCTCGATATGCTCAGTCTTCTGTTTCTGTTTGGAGAATTAATTTGGATTTTATTTCTTTATTCAGTGCATCCTTAAAGGCATAGTTTTGGCCTAGGTAGTCTAACGTCTGAAAGGAGCATTATTTTCTTTGCAACACTGTTGCCCTTGCTGGCAATGAAATCCTTTATGTGTGACTATAAAGCCATTATATATATATATATATATATATATATATATATATTTTTATATATATATATATATATAAAAGCATTTTATATGTGTGTGTATGTATAGAAAAAACCCTGTTGTATACCACTGTAGCATCCACTTTTTTAGCTAGGATGTCTCCACTGGAAAAGAAGCCAGTGCAGCATTATTTAAAGGCATTTGAGGGGTAAAGTTTGACAATCTTTTTTCAGTGAAATTAGCACTGGAGTAGTGATACTCAAAATGCTTTCTCGGTCGCTACCAAACTGTTTTGACATGCAGTAGTTATCTTCTGATACAGTTCCAGGAAAAAAATTGCCACTTGTGCCAGGGTCAGTAGCTGTGGCAGAGATAAATTCCTTAGGTGCTGTGTTCAATACGTTTTGGGGCTTTTCTCATAGCTAGAGAAATATGAGTGGTTTTTAACTAGTTTTATTGAGTTTTATGTAACAAGTAAGATGATCTGAACTGTGGCTTTCTAACAGAAGGTAGGCTGTGAGGCCCAGGATGGTTTTTCTGCCTTGGTGTCTTTGGTCAGAATCCAAGTAAAACACAGGAAATTGCACTGATAAAAAGCAGCCTTCCACACTGAGGCCCTACTTCCAGCATCAGCGTAGAACTGGATTTGTTCTGGTTTGACAGTCCCAGGAATCCTCATATGGCCTTGATACACGTTTTGCTCCTAAGAAGAGATAATGCTGTTGCTGCATTTCTTACCTGGGAGACTGATCCATTACTTTCATTGTCAAAAGATAGCGAGCTTCCACATGCTGGTTTATATGTGTATGTGATTTTTGCATTAAACATTCTTTAGGCTGAGCAGCTCTCTTCCCTTCTCCTTCCTTATACCTCTGCCTTACAGTGGCCACATGGTCTTCCTGTCTGTGCTGCTAGGATAAGTCAAACTTAAGTGGGACAGATAGAATGGAAACTTCTGTATGCACTCTGCATCTTGTGCAGTTCGGGGTTTTTTGTTGTGTTTATTTGGTTGCTTCTGTTTTTTTTCTTTTAATGTAGATGTCTAAAACTACTGCTTAAAATGAAGCATGATCTGCATCTTAATCTCAATTTCATTCTACTTTTGTCGCTGTGATTATCACATTATCACATTCTCCTCTTACAGCATTCTGATCTATCTCTTGTCAGCCCCTTCTAACACTGTATTCTCAACCATTTGTGCTATGATGATTATTGTTTGTTATTAAATGAATAATCTGATCATCAAGAACTCCAGCAGTAGTCCCTCTCCAAACTGATGCTTCCATCTCTTACAGCACATAGTTTATTCCCTCCTGTGCAGGTAGGTGGTTTATTTTACTCAATATCGCCTCTACCTTGCGTTTTATTCCTTTCTGGTTTTTATCCAGAATCTATAAACAGTTTTTTATTTTGAGATGTGTTCTCAAGGTTTTATTAGCTCAGATTGATGACTTCTTTGTTCCCCCCACATTTCTTATATGTTTGTAATGCTTCTGTCATCTGGTGTAGCTCCTCATGTGACAGCTTCATCAGGTCTTGTTATTCAGTCTGTGGTAGCAAACACTAGCTCTTTCAAAACTAGTAGCTATAGGAGGTAGGTAGATGAATTATTCCTGAGCTCTGTTCTTTTTTGGCCATATAGTGGCACTGCAGACTCGTTTTGATTTTGAGGTATTTATTCAGTCGAAGAATCTTTGGCTTTTTTGTGTTAATGAAAGAGTCTAATTTCAGATTGGCTTCTGTCCATTTTGATTTTCTTCTCCACTCTCCAATATACTAATTTTTCAATCTTTGTTTCCTTTGCTTATTTTGGTTTGAGTTAGAGGACAGAGTCTAGGTTTTCCTGGTCACACAAAAGATTTGGTTTGGTTTTATTTCTTCCCCTTGCTGATGACACACATTCTGGACAGTGTTTGTGTTTTGGGTAACCTTTGAAATTAGTGAATATTTCACTCTAAGTAATGTTAGCTGAGAACTTGGCTGAAAAATATTATTCAGGTTCTGGGCTTTGAGAAAATCTGTGCCTTCTTGGTAGAGGAGAAAAAGAAAACCTGTGAAATGCAGCTTCCAAGGAAACCTGGGGTCCTGTTTCCTGTAGCTCCCTGAGAAGAGGTAGTAGCAGAGTGCAATGTTTAGGCTGAACAGCTCTGAAACTCATCGAAGGCTTTCTGTCATTAAGGCTGAACATAAAAGTTTCTAAAGAATATTGAATTTTGTTTTATGTTCAATTAATGTTGGCAAGATGGCTGAGCTTCCTGAAATTTTGCATGCTGTGCCTTGGTCCATGTGAAGTTCAACTGGCAAGTCAGTCATTGTATTTATGAAAACCTCATACAAAGACTTCACTGAAATTCATGTTCATATGGCTTATGTATTTATTGCTCTTGAATATGATTCAACAATTCATTCATTTTTAAGTGCTTTGTTGACTAAGAAAGGGTACACTTTGCTGCTTCTCCTCTTCCCAGCACATACGTGCTTTTCCTCTTTCTCATGCCTCCCTTGTTGTTCTTTAGATGCATAATTCTCCCTCCCTGTTAACCTCTTTCTGTTGCTTATATTAGCAGCTTTCTCACACAGCTTCTCTTTGCTCCTTTGTAGAACAAAGCACCACCCATTTCCTTCCTCCCAAAGTGTGTTTTGTGTGCAGTCCTCAGAAACAATGGAAGGAGGCAGCACTTCAGTGCTCAGAAAGCTTGAAAGGAGTGTACCCAGACAGGACAAATTCAGACTCCAGTTCTTTGTCTGCACACAGCCCTTTTCTCAACTGCTGCCTGAAAGCTGGACTGTTCATGTTTCCGTGTAGTGCCCATATATATTCATAGCATAACACTCACATTCTTATGATCTGATGAATACCAAGCTTTTGGGTTTTTATGTGCTGAAGTCTTTGTCAGATAGAAGTGGAGTGTGGCTCAGGACCAGTGAAGGGAGTTGGGGAGGTGGGGGAACCGAGGGAACAGCTGTGGTTCTGGCCAGATTTCTCAAATGCAAACAGTAATCTTACAAGGCAGAGGGGTCTGTTGTGTAATTGAAAAGGTCTATTTTGTCTCACTATTATTTTTTTAAAATCACATTTTTGCTGCTTTTTTGTTTAACCAGTATGCATTCTCTATAAAAGCATGTTTTTTTACGAAATACTGTTGAAGACCTGTACAGGACTGAATGACCTCCATGTTGTGTATCACAGGCTCCTCAGGGAAGTGGGCAAGCACCAAGCCTGCCAGAGTTCAAGAAGTGTTTGGACAACACTCTCAGGCACATGGTGTGACTCTTAGGGCTGTCCTGTGCAGGGTCAGGAGTTAATTTTGATGATCATAGTGGTTCCAATCCAGCTCAGAATATTCCGTGATTACAACATTTGGTTGGTTGGGATGTCTCCATTCTGGCACTTGCTCTTCAAGCAGCTGCTTTTCCAGAGTGGTGTGCTGTGGGGTATGTCCAGCCCCCGAATCTGCTGAGATAAGGAGAGTGCTTAACCTTCCAGCAGGACTCCCTGGAAAGGCAACCACTTTTCAGCTACAGCGAGAAGAAGACAGACCCAGAATCCTCTGGGAGACCCTGTGCAGATCCTTTGTAACCCATTGGCGTTTACCCTCTGACACCCACCCCCTGTATCCCTATAAAGCCAGCCCTCTACCCCTGTGAGGGAGAGAGAAGCTTGTCCCTGGCTCCCCTTCGCCGGAGTACGGACGAATAAAGCCACCTCATGCGGAACAGCTACACGGGCTTCGTCTCTCTCTGGTCTGGCCTGGAGGTGCCCTGCAGAGCTGAGCTGGAATCACGAGCTGATAATCACTAAAGAGCTGACAGCCTCTGCAGGGCCCTCCTGCCAGCAGCTGAGGGAAGACACCGGGCCCTGGGAAGATGATCTCTCTCGGAACCATCTCTCCGAACGGGTCACAGCTTCCTGGGTCAGAGCTACTGCCCCCTAACCAGCTGCCTTAGTGTGCATAGGCTTTTTTTTTTTTTTTTTTTTGTGCAGCTTTGTGTTTTGCTCGTTTAATACTTTTTATGGAAACTGGCATGTCACATATTTAATGTCTTTGAAGACTCATTGGATCTTCTGTAATTCACTGAAGATTGTGTCCAGTTCTTTGTTGCTTACACTGCAGAGCTACCTGGGTTCAGGAGTCAATTGGATACATCCTACTCCTTTTCTTAAGTGGGATGTAACACTGCCATTTCAGTTGGAATGCAGCAGTTTGCAAATTCTGATAGTTTCTGAGTAGCTGGAGTAACATCTTTAGGCAGTTAGTATCACCCTTTCCCAGTAAAGAATTGGACTAAGGCTTTGCAGAGGTCAGCAAGTGTCCTGTAGGTACTATTGCCAATTTTAATTACACTTTTCCAGATATTTCTGGAAGGTATTTGAAGGTTATGATTCTACCTTCCTTCATGTTATCTTTGCACTAGGGACATGAAAATATTATCACTTGTGGACAAAGCTTCCTTAAGGGTCTGTTTGAATATCTGATGGAGTCACTGTGTACAAATATAATTTTCAAAATGTCAGTCCACTTGCAGAGAGCAAGCTACTCTATTCAGTCAAGTGACACTGTCTGTAACTGTCACTAAGAGTATGAGGTGATTAGGTGTTTGTTTAAATCACCTGGATCTGGTGCAGACATTATTTTGGTGTCTTTGCAACTACTAGTCTTGGATTTAAGTTTCTAATTTCAGCCTTTGTTTTGCAGGATTTGTTTTTAATTTGAGGGCAACGAGTTCTTCCTGAAGTAGGTGTGGCACACTGCATCTTTTTAAATCTTTGCTGACCTTTAAGCTGCTGGGATGTCACACTGCATTGTTTGCTCTTAGTACTTTTTTTGATTTGTTTTTTGTTCACATAAGTATTGTTTGACTTTTTCATTTCAGCTTTAGGGTCATTGAGGTTTCTGAATTTGCATTTTAACTAAAATCAGGAATTCAGTGGTGTTTATGTAGCATCTGCAGTGTCAGCCTTTATTCCTTTCATACTTGTAAGCTTGTCCTTGGTTCCAGTGTTGTCCTGATGATTGTGACCTCATAATTTTAATAGCTTTGGCTGAAATTCTGCTTTCAACTTCTGTATACTGCTAAAGAAATCTTTGCAGCTGAGTGTATTTGCTGCCTCCTGATGTGCTGATGCTGTTCCTCTTTGCATCTGCTGCTAGTCTGAGTGTCACAAGCAATTTAATTTCCTCGTGTTGAAGTGCGCTAATGCTGTATGCACAAGCTGCACTTGACACCTAAGATGGACTTTTCTTGGGCATAGTTTTATTTGCATCAGTCAGTGTCTTTGGACAACAAACAGACCTTTTCTCTTGAGGATGCATCTCAGTATCAGACAGATGGCTGTGAAAGAAAATGTTGATCCTGTCCTAGCTTGTACTGTTAGAATTCTTAATTCTTTGTGCAATTCACAGGTGCCTGAGGAGCTTTCTCATGGCAGCCTGTACTGTAATGGTAACTTGCTGATTATTTTCTTAAAATAATCTTCCATGCTGTGTACTGGTTACCTGATAAGATGTTCCTAAAGGAATCATTTTTGTGGTTGGGAAATGGAGTAGCCCAGATTTGCAGCTGTTTCTGCTGCAGATACATGATAGGCCTTCCTTCGTCCAATTGGCAAAGACTGGAAGTAAGAAGTGCATAATTATCTAGGTATGTAGTTGGCATTCTCAAGACTTTATACTGTGGAATGAATAAATTGCTTATTTCTAAACGGTGGAAAACCAATAATGCTGTGGTTTTTTAAAATAGATTTCTAAAAGCAAAAGTTATACTCCTTTGTAATAGGATAATCTACCTTTAATTCCCCGCTCCTGCTCTCTGATATTGCAACTGTATTATCCAGTGTTTTAGTTCTAACACAGATTATGCTGTAGACCTGCATCATATTTTCCTCTAGTGAGCCATCCCAATGGCTTCATGATTTGCTACATAATTTCATCACAGTAGAAGTCCCAGTTCAGTTTATTCTGGTGTGACTGGAGCTCTGAGCTGAGAGGGTTCTGCCCTCAGACCTGATGGGCATTTATGAAAGTTGCCATTTGGTGTGGGTCACGCCAAAAAGGCATTGTGGTTGAAGCAGGAGATTCTGCATATTTCTGACGCTCTGAAAGTGTGCATAAATAAAAAGCACACATAAATAAATGGGAAGAATGCAAATTGCTGACCCACTGAAAGTGGTCACATGCCCCCTTCATCCAAATGAGCGGCTTGACAGTAGTTCAAGCTCCTGTGGTATGATGGGCTGAAGGCTCTCTTGTGGGCTGTCCACTTCCAGTGTCTTGTTGGATCCCTGCCTGCCTTGTGTCCTTGTGGAGACAAGGGCATAAAGCTGACTTAGCTAGCGATCAGTGGTGTTCTTTTGATTATTCACCTAGGATAGTCAAGTAAATTGCTGTTGCTGCTGTTTGGAGTTTCAGGGTTTAGGTTAATGTTTTATACATTATTTTACTGCATTTCTTCTGTCTTCAGCTATATATCTTGCAGTCTTTGTCAATTTAGCCTATACCAATATTTGTTTCACATATAAGCTTTCACTGCACTGTATGAGCACAATCTGTCCTTCATTCCAGTCCCTCCTCGCTGTTTACCTTCATTTACTACACCCAATTTGTATGCTTAATTTAGACTGGAGACCCTGTGAGGAAGGCAGTATGCATTTATAAAATAATATCAGTGGATAACTCTTGGCTTTTTGTTTCTCAAAGCACGCTCTGCATTGTCAAGGTTACAAAAAAAAAAAAAAAGCCCAGTTCTCTGCAGATTTCTTAAATTATAGATGCACACCTAAATAGTTTAAAAAACACTGCTTGCTCTGTGAAGGTCACCTTCTTTCTGAAATATTATTTTATAAATGAAATGTGCTGGGATTTTAGAAACATGGAATTGGCCAGATGTACCCAATCAATAACTTTCACTGAACTGCTAAAAATACGTACTTGTGGAATACTGCATGTTGATGACATAGCATTTGTTCTTATTAGAATAAATTGGATTTTTCAAAGATGGAAGTTCAGTTAAAGTTATTGACCTCCTCATAGATACTTAAGAAAGAAAAATCATGATAAAATGACTAAGACTGATATTGGTATAGTGGTCTGGAGAATTTGAACTAATTGAATGCTTACTCCAATCCTCAACTTTTGCCCAGCACAAAAAAAATGAACTTAGAACTTCCAGCTTTTTGTTACAAAATGGTATATTTCATTCCAAAAAGAAAAATGTACAAGGAAGAGGATTAGTCCAAACAATGGAACAGACATCATGATAATCTGACTTTCACTCAGTAATCTTTATGTATACTCAGATTCTGGTCAAACAACAAGCATGCAGAACATGTGTAATACACACAAAATCTTGAATGCAGTTGGTTTTGCAAGACAGGGTGACAGCAGTTCTTTCACTGGCCATTAGTGCTAGAAACATCAGTCAGGTGAGATTAGATATTTTTAGTTTATATGTCTCATTTCTTGTCATAAATGAGTGATAAAATTAATTCAAACTAATACAAAGAACAAAATACAATTCAGAAAATAAGGTCTAAAAATGAGAAAATTACTACTTAAAATTATGTCATGAGAATTAATACCTGAAGAAAACAATTCTGAAATCTTGTTCTTTAAAATCAAATGACCTGTATTCATAATGATAACTTACATTTTTAAGTTGACAGGCTGATTCTGGCTGCTGGTCATTATTTTTTGTGCTGGTTTTGGGTCTCCCTTTCATCTAAGATGTGGTAAGTAATAAGCTATCTGCATGTATTTATAGATGAGTAGGGTGCTGGGGCAAACAAGGCTTGAGGCAAGCACAGGATGTTTGGCATGTTTATGGTCTCTTTTGACTGTAATGTACAGTGCCAGGTGTTCCCTGGGGTCCGGGTGAAGGACGACATCAGGAACTTCCCAACCTTGGACTGCTACCTATTACTGCTGTTCCATGTGGGTGGTGATGGAGCTGCAATGTGTAGTCCAAGGGAAATCAAAAGAGACTTTAGGCCTTGGGATGGTTGGTAATGGGATCTGGAGCACAGGCGGTTCTTTCCTCTATCTTTCCAGTTTCAGGCAGCTACATGAGGTGAAACAGATGGGATCTACCATTAAAACATGGTTCCACAGCTGGTGCTACTGACAGTTTTGGATTTTTCGATAATGGGATGGTGTACACAGCACCAGGCACCCTGGTTGTCAGATGGGATTCACATTTCTCAAAGAGGGAACAGAGGTCTTTCCTTAAAAGCTGATGGGGCTCAGTGACAGAGCTTTAAGCTAGACTTGAAGGGGGAGGGGGATAATACCAGGATTGTGCATGACAAGCTATGGGATGAACACGCCAAGGTTAGAGGGACAGGGTGCTGGTGAGAGCCCCCAGCCTGTTGCTCTGAGATCTGCTGGCTGCACTGAAGCACTTGAAGCTTTACAGAGACGAGCCATATATAGGTAGTCAGCCAGAAGAGGAAGGTCAAAGAAAGCATCCTCCCCGTGCTGAGCAAAGCGGGCAAATGGGTAATAAGGGACAGGAGAAAGCCGATATGCTGAACAAGATCATGGAACACATGCTCCTACAAGCTGTGTTAAGGCACACAGAGGACAGGGAGGTGATTTGGGACAGCCAGCATAGCTTCACCAAGGGCAAGTCCTGCCTGACCCACCTAGTGGCCAGATCAAGTGATTCTGTTCCTCTGCTCTAGTGAGACCCCAGCAGTGCAGTCCTGGCTTCAGTTTTGGAGCCCTCGACACAGGAAAGACATGGACATATTGGAGCAGGTCCAGAGGAGGGCCACGAAAATGAGAAGAATGATGGAACATCTCTACTATGATGGAAGATGAGGGAGTTGGGGTTGCTCAGCCTGGAGAAGAGAAGGCTCCAGGGAAGCCTTACTGTGGCCTTTCAGTGCTGAAACTTTTTAACAGGATTTGTAGTGATAGGAGTGAAGGACTAATGCTTTTAAACTAAAAAAAGGATAGATTCAGGCTATATATAAGGAAGAATTGTCTTACAATGAGGGTGGTGGAACACCTAACACCTGCACAGAGAGGTAGCAGATGTTCCATCCACGGAAACGTTCAAGGTCAGGTTGGGCAGAGCTCTGAGCAACCTGAGCTAGTTGAAGATGTCCCTGCTCACTGCAGGAGGGTTGGATTAGAAGACCTTTAAACGTCCCTTTGAACCCAAACTCATCTATGATAATCTATATGTTGACAAAATATCAGGTTCTTACCTGTACCCAAAACATCTGCTACCTTTTTAAGACACCTAGAAAACATCTGGAGAATAATATGGATGGGATAACAAGGCATTAGGGGTATTGTGTTTAAAAAACTAACAGAGAGAAATGGGGAAATCAAGGTTGTATTCCTAATATTCCTGATACCAGTTTGTTCCTGAGAATTCCAATGTGCTCCAACAGGACCATATGAATATTACAAATAGATGGTATAATTGCATATAGTCAGAGGAGAAATTAAGGAAGGCAAAGGCAGGAGGATGAAGAGGAAGGCAGCTGAAGGACTCTTAAGCAATGAGAGCTGGACTGCTCTGAGGATGTCACTGTGTGCCTGCAGCTGATGGGCAGCAATGCTTCCCATGTCTGTTTTGTCTTTTTTCCAAGATTTGCAGCTTAAGAGCTTGGCAGCTTGCATATGTGGGCTGAGCTGTTTCAGGGAGAGGTAGGCTAACCTGGAAATGCTTCATGAGCATTATGAGCATTCTGTATATATGCATTATGTATTATTCCTCTTAATGTATGAGGGAAAGGCTGAGGGATGAGTGCTGGTGTGTGCTGGAGACCTCCTGTGCCGGCTCTGCTGAACTGCGCTGCTTCTGGGAAGGCCTGAAAAGCTTATTTGGGTTTCTCTGTTTGCTAAAGTGCTGCATGTCTCTGCCTAAAAATTTCTGAGCTGATTACTTAGTTGAGGAGGAGGTGTTTTGCCTGAAGATAGTGCTGCAAAATCCTTCAATTTTGAAGTAATAGTTTTGTAAAGAAAATTAAGAAGAAATCTTCTCCTAAGGTAGGAACAAGACTAAAAAAGTAGCTGAATTTTAGAAAATGGTATGGTATCCACACATGGTAACTACTTGTGTATTAAAAAGCTATGTTTACTATAGAGTAAATTTGAGA
Source organism: Aphelocoma coerulescens (assembly GCF_041296385.1). Classification (NCBI taxonomy): domain Eukaryota; kingdom Metazoa; phylum Chordata; class Aves; order Passeriformes; family Corvidae; genus Aphelocoma; species Aphelocoma coerulescens. The sequence goes on from NC_091017.1 coordinate 36,375,017, forward strand.
TATGCTGAAATTGCAGGAGAGTTTTTTTTGTCTCTCTTCTCTTTCTTCGGTCTCTTTGATCTCAGGCATCCCTGAGTTCCCGGCAGTGGTTAGCATGTCCAAGGAGAATGGAAGAGCTGAGAATGTGATGTTCTAACCTGTCAAAACCTACTTAAACTATTATAAATAATCCAACTTCAGCGTCTTTATTATTCCATTTTGAGTAGTCTGCCTTCAAGCCCAAGTTCTGGGAGCACATGTATCCGGTTTACCTTTGGAGGTTGTTACCCCGAAGACAAAACCCGTGATGTGAGGTGAGTGAATGAAATTGCTCTTTTCAGTACTTACAGGAACTTATTGCATCAAAAATATGCTTTTATCACAGGAAGACATCGTCACTAGCCAGTAAGCAATCTCTAGAACTGATGTGTCTTTTCTGGAATGAAATATTTGTCTCTGCAAACTTATTTCAATTATATTAACTTTCTATTATAAATTCATGAATGTGCCACTTCTGATGTTTGAATGTCAGAAGTTTTTGGTTATAGTAGGCATCTATGTCAGGTGCTGTTACTGCACCAGTATCAAAAGACAGCCTAAAAATGAGCCAGCAACTGCAGAGTGAGAAACAAAATATTTGATTTTAAATTTTTTTAAAAATTCTAGTTTCCTGCATAGAATTTCTGACATTTGAAGCCCAATAACATTTCCTGTATCATTTTCTACACATCAACAGAACACTGACTGTACATCCCAGGTATGCTGTCATGTTTCAAAGAGATGAGAGTTGTATGTGAGTACAATACAGAGTATAAAACTTTGGTTATTCAGGAATGGGCATTAATATCTTAAACACATAATTAAAGTTATCAAAATTTATGGATTTTCTTCAGAAATTACTAAATCCTTGGAGGAGCAGTTACCTTCTGCAAAACATACTGTTAAGAAGCATGTTTCAAGCTGTTTTATTATAATATCAGAACTGGGAATCAAAACTCTGGGCACTGGAGTTTTTTGGAAAAAATACACACCAAATGCTGTGAGCCTTGTTTAGAAAAACAACATCATGCAAGCTGACAGCAGGTGGCTCTTTTCAAATTGAACTATCAGCAACAAGTGTGTCACTGAATTTTCTTGGCGGTCAGCAGGCCATCTTGGATGGGGACTGGTATGCACACGCTTGGCAAACAGGCCAGTTATTCCCACTAGCTTTGCTTCCAAGCTGATGTTCCACTTGACTATTTGGTCACTGCCTTTAGATGAAAAAAAACAAATTTGCAATTATATTTTAGTAGTGTAAGATACATAGAAACAGTGACGTGTTAAAAGAGTTGCCAATAGCAAGACAAAAAAATCTTTGCTCTGGAAGGTAACAAGAGCTAGGGCTAAACATGCAACTTCAAAATCTGTAAAAAACTAGAATAGCTCTAAAGATCTCAAAATCAAGGGTAAATGCTGCTCAGCAGAATGGTTTTTAGAAAGCCTAAAGAAGAAACAAACTCAGTCCATGAGAGATTTAAACAGAAATTTTCCTTGTCAAACAATTTAAACTGTTTGCATTTTTACTCATTGCTGAACACGGATCTGCCTTTCGGCTACTTGACATTTGGAATGGTTTTCTGTGGCTCTGCTTGCCAACTCCTTGTGCACAATGTTTAGCCTTCCCTATGTACATGTTCTTGCCTGCTAAAAGCATGTAACATTTGCAAAGCATAGCTTGTATAGGTTTTCAGAGAATCACAGAATGGCTGAAGGTGGAAGGCACCTCTGGAGGTCATCTGGTTAAACTCACCTGCTCAGATATGATCACCTACAGCCAGTTGTCCAGGGCCATGTCCAGATGGCTTTTGAATATCTCCAAATAGAGAGACTACACCTCTCTGGGCAATCTCTGCTGGTGCTCAGTCACCCTCACAGTAAAAAAGCATTTCCTTGTGTTCAGAGAGTCTCTTTTGTTCCAGTTTGTGCCCATTGTCTCTTGTCCTCTCACTGGGCATCACTGGAAAGAGCCACGCTCTGTCACCTTTATACCCTCCCTCCAGATGAATGTACACATGTATGTGATCCACCTTGACACTACTCTTCTCCAGGCTGAATATAGAATCATAGAAAAAACAGCCACAGCACTCTCAACCCTTCCTAATAGGAAAAATGTCTCATTTTCTTAAATATTTTAGTGATCCATCGCTGGACTTTCTCTAATATGTCCATGTCTTTCTTGCACTAGGGATGCCAGAACTCCAGGCATTACCTCACAAATGCTGAGAAGAGGGGAAGAATCAACTCTGTCAACCTGCTGTCAATACTCCTAATGCAGTTCAGGAATCCATTATCCTTCTTTACTGCAAGTGCACATTGCTGGTTCATGGTGAACTTGATGTCCACCAGGACCCCCAGGTCCTCTTCCTCAAAGCTGCTTCCCCCCTGAGTAGTCATTAACATACATTGGTGCATAGAGTTGTTCCTCCCCAGATGCAGGACTTTGCACTTACCCTTACTGAACTTCATGAGGTTCCTGGTAGCCCGTTTCTCCAGACTGTCCAAGTCCCTCTGGATGGCAGCACAGCCTTCCATCAAATCATCCACTCCTCCCAGTTCTGTGTCACCAGCAAAGCTGCTGAGGGTACACTCTGCCCCATCATCCAAACCATTAGTGAAAATGTTGTACAGGAGTGTTGACCTTAAGGATACACTGCTTATTATTGCTCTTCAGCTAGATTTCCATCAATTTCCATCCCCGGGGCCAAGATGTTCAGACAGTTTTCAGTCCATCTCATTGCTGTTCAGCCCATGCTTCAATAGCTTCTCTACAAGGTTCTTATGTGAGACAATGTCAAAAACCTTATTGTTGTCCAGGTAAATAATATCCACTGCTCTCCTTCCATCTATCAGACCAGTCATTTTATTGTAGAAGTTTATCTCCTTGGTGTCAAGCATTACTTCCCTTGGGTGAAGTGATGTTGACTACCCCTTTAACACTCATCTTTGATATGCCTGGAAATGGTTTCTGGGATTTGTTACTCCATCACATTGCCAGGGATTGAGGTGAGGCTGATTGGACTGTAATTCCTGGAGTCCTCCTTCTTGAAGACATAAGGGATATTTGCTTTCCTTCAGTCTTTGAGTTCTTCTCCTGATTGCCATGATCAAAGATTATTAAAAGTGGCCTCGTGATGACATGTACCTGCTCTCTCGGCACTTGTACGTTGTCATGGACTTGGTAGGACATCAGGACCCTTAGACTTGTGTAAATCCAGGTTGCACAAGTACTTCTTAACTTCATCCTCTCCTACAAAGGATATGTCTTCCTTGGCACAGATTTTCCCCTTGATCTCTGGCAACTGGGTGTCCTGAAGGCAAGACCTGCTAGAACCAGGCTGAGGTAAAGGCAGCATTTGGTACATCAGCCTTTTCCAATATCCTCTGTCACCAGGGACTCTGCTTCATTCAGAAGTGGGCTCACATTTGCACATAAGTGCATGTGTAATAAAGCTCCTAAAATGTCCATGGGCAGCATTTTTGGAGAATTCACCTTTGAAATAATTTACTCTATTAACATAAAGGCCTTGCTAGAAGCATTGTGTACTAGCACAACTCTCTTCTGTTACTGGATTAACATAAGGGCCTTATAATGAATGAAACCATCTCTTCTGTTTCACAATCTGTTGCATTATAATCATGCTCTACATACTGTTATTGCTGTTGGGGATAGATCCAGCTGGTACTTATTATCTCAACAGATTCATTGTATAATAGGAAACTCCATGTACTTTTATCAGTTGACTATAACCTACTTAGGAATAGAAAAAATATAGTCCATTTTAGTGGGAAGATACCCACCAAAACAAATAAATACAAGATGTTTTGAGAAAATGATGTGAGCTTTTTGGGTTTCCCTTTTTAAATTTTTTTTTCCCCCTCCTCATTGGTATTTCTAGGATTTATTCAGGAATTTTACTAACTTTTTTTTTTTTTGGTGGAATAATATCATCCAAATTTCAAGTGCCTTCAGTACATTGTATGTCTCTGTGTGCACAGCTTGTGACGTATACATGGAAGCTGAGAATGTTTGCAGCTGCAAATCTGTCACATGTAGGTTTTAAAAATGCTGTTGTTATGTTTCAAAGTAATATTTATTAGCAGATTCATTCACAAGCCTGACAAAAGGCTTCTGCCTTCAAACAATGTACTTCTTACAGTCATCATCTTAATGCTGGATAGTCTGATAATAAGTTTTCAATCCTAAAATATGAGGGTATTAAGTAAATGAATAGAAATTATTTTAAGAAGAAAGGACTACTCAAATGACAAGTTTCACACATCCAAAATAGGTCATAAAGCAGTGCATCCTTTCTGCAGAATTATTAGACATTTTAATGAAAAACATTTGAATTTGAATTCCTTTTTCATTAGCAAAATTAGCTTTTTCTGCTTTTCCTTTCTGTGCGTCCCTTCCCACCCCTCAGTGTGCAGCTTCCCAGTGTAACTGAAGCTAATCCAAGCTCTATCTTGGGCAAGCTGTTCTCACTTTGTATTAGCACAGACATCTGATATGCCAGATACAGAAACTGATATCACTAGAAGCAACTTCAGGGAAAATAAGTGTAGCTGGATCAGTTTCTGAGGATAACACAGCTGAACAAAAAGCAACATGTGGCCAAGGAGGGCATGGTGCAGAGCAAAATGATCCCATTTTGGCAACTGCAGCCTTCACTCATCCTGTAATTCCTTATCACTCCAGGTTCTGCTATCTTTGCATGGTGACTGGCTCACTCACTGATGTATAGAAATACACAGCACAGCACTTGTCTGGCCCTGCCACCTCGTGCAGCTTTCTGCCCTGTCCCCGTGCCCAGGCAGGCAGTGCAGCCAGGTATGCAGAGGAAGGTAGGGTTCTGTCTGTATTACAGAGTCTCTTTGCTTCCCAGTCTTGTAAAATGCTGCTTTCGATGATGCCAAACTTGTGCTGCAGCCAAGCTGTTTGTTACAAAAGCTTTTTCTGGCAATGATGTGACACTGCAAGTGGATCTTCAAAGAAGAACAGGAGAGGGAGAGAATAAACTGGTGCTGGATTAAACATGATGTTTATTTTCACCATTTAGACATTAGATGCAAATGCAGGTGATATATGCTAATATTAGTCTAGCTACTTTCCTTGTGTTTCATCTGTACTCTTTCCTTGTATTTTACTTAAGCTGCCTGTGTGTACATATGACAACATATTTGTACTCTGTATTTAGCAAGAGAGCCTCAGTGAATTCTTTATTCCATCTATGGTGTTTTTCTAGGCATAACTGAAGTTATGTTGTTAATACAAAGGCAAAGGGCTCATCTTGCTTTCAGCCAAAAGGAACTCCTGATTGCACTTACATAAGAATATGAAGGGGGTGAGCAAATGGTTGATAACAGTGACTCTCAACTCATTAAAACAAGATACAATCCCAACACAGATTGTGTGATGAAAATAATGCTAGATTTAATAAACTCCCCTAACCCACTCCCAAAAAAACCCCCAAACCCACCATGACCAGAAAACCCCCAATGAAAACCCCAAACAAACAAACAAAACCAAACAAACAAAAAAACCCCACCAAAACTCAACAGCCTCAAATTTAATTGATTTCTTGTTCTATTAAAAAGAAGAAGAAAAAAAAAAACTTCCAAAAATGTTTGTTATCTATGTATTGAAATGATCAAGTTCATTTTTAACAAAGAAAATATGTTCTAAAACACTCCTGGTTTTCCCCTTGATTGAGAGATACTAAAGAGAGTATTAGTATTAGAGAGTTTTTAAAGATTTTTTTTTGAACTCTGTGAACAGCACAATTCAGTTCTCAGTTTCAGGTAGCTAGTTTCAAATTGGTTAACTTCTGTTTGCTTTCTCAGAAGTTAAGAGCTAAACTCTGGTATCCAAGGAGGTAGAGGAATGCAGTCAATCATAACATTTAATATCACAGCAAAACCCCAAGGCTTTGTCAGTAAAGTGTTATGAGGAAATGCAAGGAAATATATTCTAAGGAAATGGGTGTCTGTGAAGAACATGGAGACTATCTTTAGTGAAAACCCTCAAAAGTGAAAGAGGACATTGGCATTCAAACTCATTTACCACTCTATGACAGACTTTGTAAACTTCTTGAGTAATCCAAGAAGCTAACTGCGGTGAAATTACATTTACTGCCAAACTGGGAACATTAACCTAATATGTCAGTCCTATTTATCTTACAGAATAGTTTACAGGGAGGGCCCACCTGGGGTCTGCAGCTGTGATTTTGATTTTGACCATAACTTAGAAGGTCTGCGTTGGGGCAGAGTTAATGGGTAATGTTGTGCTGGTACCTGGTAACTGGGTTGACAGGGTCCTCGTGGTGCCTGGCTGAAAGGGAATATTTCTTGCAATAATTTCAAAAGCAGGTTCATATCTCCTGAGGTCATACTTTTTTGTGTGTTTGTGTGTGTGTGTGTTGTAGAATGTTTTATTGACACCTGTGTCAGCAGGTTGAATACCATTGAAATAGTTCTTGGTGCCCATCTAACCCCACACAGAACTTCAGCAGCCACAGCCACCTGTGCACCTGCAAGTACCAGGCGGGAGGATCTGTTTTTTCTTTGGTTGGACCTAAAAAGGTTCAGCTGGAGGGTTGTTGCAGTCATGCCAGAGAGAGGTAGATGATGACTAGACTTAACATTGAACTTATTGGCTGTTTGAACTAGGAGAGATGAAGAAGAATTTAACACTTTTGAGCTGGGTTTGTGTACAGTTGAAATTTATTTTCCTTCTCTAGGGCCTTTGAGCTTTCAGAATGTGAAGAAACCATTGCTTTTTTGGTCTCTGTGTATGTACATATGTATGTATGTACACAGGGGTGTATGAGTTCTGAGTTTGATATTAATTAACACATCTCTTCTAGTGCTGCAGGTAATTCCATTCAGCCCTAAGATGCTTGTGGTTTCTCTCTTTATAGATGTATATATATTTTAGGCAGAATGAACCTTTCTTGTATTTTTTTACTGCAACACAGATGAACCACAACACACAAGGGAACTTTTAAAACCAGTTAATATAGTGCTAACAATTATTCTTGGAAAAATGAAGCTTAGTAGTGTCTGTAGAATAAACATAGCACTAGAATTCAAGTCCGAAATTAATTTTATTTGGAAACAGTTCTGGCCCATTGTTTTCTATTGTTTTTGATTATCCCAAGGTGGGGGGAGAAGAGAGGGGGGGAGGGGGTGACTTCAGGATTTGAAGCACAGGTTCTAGGAACGTGATGCTGATTTAGGGAGCCGGTTCATTTTTGTTCCGGTTTCTCCAAGACGTTCGGCATTTTCCTCCCTGCGGCCGCTCCCGCCGCTCCGGGCCGCGCTGCGCTGCGTGCCGCGGTGAGCGGGCGCCCCACAGCGGTGGCTCGCCGGAACTGCGGAGCGGCTCTGCCCCGCGGGCCGGGGGACACGGGGGAAGCTGGCATGCAGAGGACGCTGCCATCCGAGGAGAGCTTAAGGACGTGTACTTAAGCAGTGCGCTGTTCTGTAGATCACCACTTCTGCAATCTAAACATCACCTCTTCCTGTAAGCCTTCAAATGTACAACCTGTAGGTAAGTTACATATTAAAAGGCTTAGAGCTGTCTACTGCTACACATAACATGGAGCATATGGTACAGTGGCTAGTAGTACCTTCCCTAATTCTTTTTGCACTTAATTAAAAAAAAAACACCCAACCCCAAACCTCGTATCATTTGGAACTATTTTTGGTCTATATTATCTAATTGGGCAGTATAATATTACAGGTTCACAGGCTTGCATCCTACATAGAAGTACTTTCTATGTACTGTGCAGTTTTAGGGCAAAATACTGAGTAGCTGAACTCCAAAGAGTGAGCCAGGGAGATGAGGTGATTAAGTGTTAACGTTATTTTTCATCAGGTAGCTTTCTATGTCTGCTCACCACTCAGACTGTTGATTCTAGCCTGTTTTCTCTGATGTAAGGTTAGGTGACTTTTAGATACCTACATTCAGGATCTCTGTCTGGAAGGGCTTTCACTCTTGGAGCTAAGTTCAGTTGTGCCTGCATCAGTATTTATTGGAGGTGCCACAGGGAATCCCAGCTGGTCTCTGAAAGGCCATAGATCTATGAAAGATGTCTGGCATTGCAGTGAGCATGGGTATACTATCCTTGGACGTGAGCTAGGGGCAACTAAACTGAGTTCTAAGATATTTTTATATCCAAAATAGCTACTGCAAATACCAGCTGTTCTGAGACGTGAATCTGTTTCTTTCTTTTTCTAGTCTTTTCTTCAATTCTTCATACTAGCCAAGAAACATTTTCTGACTGATTCTTTGTTATGTCTGATATTCTAAATAGAGTTTTGATTTCAGAATACCAAAATAGTGAACACTACATTAGCTGAGCTTTGTTGATATGATATTGCAACACTAAAAGTTCCATTGTTTCCACAAATTTTACTGCTTAAATGTGTCCAAAGTGACCTAGAAACCTCTGATAACTGAGCTGTGTAACAGATTTGAACAGCCCAGGCCTTGCTGTGTTGGAAGGAATGACTGCAAGGATCCCATGTTTCTGTAGACAGAGACTGAGTTGACTGCATATGTGAACTATCAATATAGGGATATATTACCCTGAGTTATGCAAGCATAATGTTCTGTTGGAAAATGTATTTGCAAACAAAATGGCATAAGTATCCTTACACTGTCATGAATCACTCTGAATGCAAGTGATTTAACTTAAATTTCCCTTTTGAGAAAGGGTCTCTGGTGTGAAAGTGCTACGTTTGTTATGTAGTGTTTATTGTGTGGCAGCACTCAGGAGATCCAATTCAGAATGGACTCCTTTGTAGCTTGGATGGTTATAAAAATGTGTACATGAAAAGACAATGCCTGGCTGAAAAGGAATCTAATATTAAGCTCTGGATTTAAATGGAAGTTACAGGTCAGAAGCATGAATGCATCTGAGTAGGAAGTAGTTTGGTGTTCTAAAGCTGAGCTGATGTCAGTGTGCTAGTGCATATTGGTGTGTGCTTCTTAGGTCAATCTGCTGGCTATCCCCGCCTCCTGTACTTTGCTTTGCATCCTGGAGCAGTCTCAAAGTGAGCGAAATGGATTCCTCTGGGGTGAAAAACTAGCAGAAAGGCTCCAGGAACCATCTAACATTCTCCAGACACAGATGGGTGTTCTGTTCGTGAGGAAAAGTCCAAAATGAATAAACAGACAAACCCCAACCGTGTCTGGTGTGGATGTCAGGTCCACAGGACCAAGTAGTTTTCATTACAAATTTACTCCTATTTTTTCACGGTGTCTCCTGGTAGTCTAGTGTTGTGCTGCCACATGTTGCCATGCTCCATTGGTAAGTTGTGACTTCACAAAAGGTTGTCCTGGCTGACAGAGAATTACAGAAGTGCTTGGCAAGGTGTGAACTCACCTGAAACTAGTTTTGGGTAAATAGCCTGAAGCTTGAAGTTAGAGTGAAAAGGCAGGGAGGTATAGTGAGTGGGAGAAGGGACCCCTTTCAAATACTCTTTTCTAATTCACCTGAGCCTCCTTGTTCCAAATAAAGCATTGTCATGGATTCAAAGTAGTGTATACAAGCTGGACAGAACTTTTCCCTCAGGAACTCATGTCAAATAGAAGAAACTTAAAAATAATTAAAATACAGCTTACAAGAAAAAGAAAGGTCTTTCTCCTGAGCTAGAGCAATTTATTTTCAAGACTATGTCTGCAGTTAATCACCCTCTGCTCTTTCCACAAACAAATTAGACATTGATTTTTGGGGGAAAGATCTTGTGTATATGTTCCACATTAAATTAGTGATGTTTCAATCCTAAATGTTTTTTTACTGGATTCAAGCAAATTGATTTGCACATGAATGATGTTCTGTGACAAAATAATAATGTATTAATAGTATCTTCTGTGTTACTAGCAATGATGCCATCAGTGTAATAGGAAATTGTAGTTAGGACTAAAGCCCTACATCTACTATGAGTTTAGTTATGTGAAAAATGAACATCTGAGAGATGTTACACTCCTTTTATTAAAGTTTAATCTTGTATCAAAAATAACTGATAGTACAGGAGCTTTTGTCATCTTGCATTGTAAATTTTCTGCTCATGAGACAATTAGTGAAAGGAAGATGACTACTCTTTCTTGTTTCTTCTTGGTTAATAGTCTTTAATGACATAAAATAATGATGTTAAAGACACATCTCTACAGTATGGTAAAGTTTTCCGTACTGTTTCAGTGTAGTGTATCACACTTCCACAGATGCCTAAAATGGAGGATCAACATGCTGCAATTCTAGAAAAACAAGAATTAAAACTTACAAGAGTGGCTGCTGTTGGATTCTGTTATAATAGCGAAAATGAGATCAGGTGTTAGATATCTGTATTTGCTTTGAAATCTAGCTCTCACCTTAGAGATGATGGAGTAGCAGTATTTTGTTGGTATATGGGTAGGCAAGAGAATGATTCTTCACTGTACCTAAATGTTGCTGCTATTCTGTGGCTTCTGGACCTACATGGAACACACAGAGAATCATTCTTGAACTTTCAGGGCTTGTAAATCAGGAGAGAGAAGCCATGTGCATTTGGGTTCCCCGACCAAATATGAAAATATGTAATGTTAGGGACTGTTCCCTGTGTGTGTCACCAATGAGGTTGGAGTGTGGAGCAGTCTGTACTTTACAGACATATCCATAAGGATTTCTTTTAAGTATCCAGTAGCATCACCTCAAGCATCCTTTATCTGTGATTCTTGTTCCCCCATTAAGTTCCACAATTCCCCTCCTCTTCAGCATCATTAGAGCTGAAGTGAAGGGTGTTCCACCACTAACAGTTGTTGAGAGCTAAATTCACCAGCTAGCAACACTGGTCTCTGCCTTCACTGAGCAGAAAAAGGCTAATTTGGTGGGTGATTTATGGTGCCTGCTGGATTGCGCCTTCTTTCTCTTGACTGCAGCAAGTCCATAGATTAAGTGTTTCGTCTAGGTAACATGAACTATTTTCTGTGCTGACAATGCTGCATTCAAGTTATTTATTTCAGGTACCTATTATAAATTTCATATTTTCATACAGATTTTTTTTTTCCTTATTTCCAATAGCTCCCTCCCCTACAGGGAAAATTGTTTTCTAGTCTCACCAGAGAAAGCTGATCTCCACTGACTGAGCACTGACTGATACTGGAACATGAAAGGAATAAACAAGAAAAGTCCAAGAACGGAAAAATGTGGCAACAAGCGCTTCTGCTGTTGTTGAGATTCACTAAAATCTGGTGGGGGAGCAGAGGGATGAGCTATAAGTAGTTGGAGACAATTTTTTTCCTCTTACAGGACATGACTTTTAAGGGGAACATGAGCCCTAGAGAAAATAGGTACTTGCAAGGAGTTAACAAAAGGCCACTGGAAAGTTCAGGGCTACATTAGGTACCTACAAATCTGACAAGAAAACTTGGCATTGGAAAATCTAATTGAGAGGACAGAATTATATTAGGGTCTAGGTAATTATGACACTGCAAAAATTCTTTAGACTTTCACACAAGACAAAAATACAGGCTAAATTGAACAATATACCTCGTGTTTGCGGCTAAAAGAAAAAAACATGTTACCAGCAATAAGGTATACAGAGAATTTTTTTGGTTTTGCACTGAAGAGAAAAAAGTCCACAAATAACTTACTTGTTGTGATATTGTGTTTATTTCCTTGAGATAAACTCACCAGATACTCTTACAATTAAATAAGTGACCATCTTCGTAAAGTTTTTTTGCCATGTTACCTATTTTCCAGATGCTGCAATATTTGACAATACGACAGAGTTTGCTGAAACTGAAGTAAATTGGTGGAAAAGTGAAGGTTTAGACATGAAGTTGCTAGAGCAAATCATCTCCAGTATAACAGAGTGTCCTGATTCCAGCTAGGATAGAAGGTAAAGTTAATTTCTTCTCAGTAGCTGTTACAGTGCTGTATTTTGAATTCAGAATGATAATGGTGTTGATAACACCATTTAGTTTTTTTGTTTTTTGCTAAGTCAAGTTTATCCTAAGTCAAGGACTTTTTTCCTTGTTTCATGCTCTGAATGCAAAAAAAATCAAACTGGGAGGGAGCATATCTGGAACTTGAACTGACCAAAGGAATATTCCACACCACAGAACTGCCTGCTATATAAACTGGAGGGAGTTACCTGAAAGGGGGGGGCAGGATTTGGGTTCAGGAAGAGAGGTCTGGCACCAGTCAGCAGGTGCTGAACAATTGATGGTTTTTTCCCCTTTTTATTATCATTGTTATTATTACTTAGCATTATTATTGTATTTTTTCTTTATTTTCAATTATTAACCTGTTCTTATCTCAACATACAAGTTTTACTTCTATTCTCCTCCTGATTCCACTGGGGGGGTGGGGAGAAGAGAGGAGGGGTTGAGTGAGTGGCTGTGTGGCGTTTCATCTCCAGCTGGGCTTAAAACCATGACACAGGCTATTGGGAAATGGTATCAGAATAATTAAGGTCATGCTAGCTAGAAAAGACAAGAAAATCACTCTGATCCACATTTAGTATTGGTAAATTGCAGAGTAATGTTAATGAAGCATAAGTTATGTGCTAATAATTTGGTTGCTACTTAGAGAGATGTCTGTTGGGACATGGAGGCATATGAAGGCCCAGATAAGGAAATCATCCCCTAACACCCTTACCTAACAAAGCTTGGCATGATTTACTGTGCAGGGAGTTCTTCCTATTTCATGAAAATCATGATGGGAATGAATCTACACTGTGCAATGAAGCACTGTGCAATTACCAAGACAGATGTAGAGAAGCAACTTCCTATAACTATGAAAGTTTTCATCCCCCAGAAATATGCAGTGTGTTTACTGGCCCTCACAGAAAGAGGTAAGAACAAAAGGTTATGACTCTTCTGTTTATCTGAGAAAGGAGCAGTTACTGCAGAGGCTGTCTGCACCCTGTCTTCTCTACAGCCACAATGGATCTGGAATGACTTATACCTACTGTGAGTAAACTGGTGTCTACTTGACATTGCAAAGCTTGATTTCTGGAAGCATTGCTCCCCCATTATCTGCATTAGTTAGTCTGGCAGCGTGCTGTGAGGATGTTATTGCATAGCTTTTGGTGCTGGCGCTGGTTCAGGGATGCACGCGCTGCTATCTTTTGTGCAGCGTAGGCATGTCTGTGTGTAACTGCTGGGAAAGAAAGGCCAGGGCTGCCACAAGAAATAACCTTCAAAGTCCTATGACTTTGACATCCAAAATAGCTACATGTTTTGTAGAAATAAGCAATGCTTATTGAACTTCAGATAAGAGGGAGTAAAACAGGTCAGATTTGGGCATTTTGCCCGAAAGGGCACCACCTTTGTCTGGGGAGTATTGACAGAGACAGATTAGAGCCAATTCCATTACTGAACCACAGAATGCTGCAGCCAAGGTCTTGGGGAGCCATCCCTGCTGTGACAGCCAAGCCTGCAGTACATTTGTTTTTTAAAGTGATATGTAAAAAGAACTCATCTCTCTCAGATAATTCAAGAACTCACGTCTAAGGACTGCGAAATAAAGGATCACGTTCCGCAACCTGAAACAATGCGATAGCTAAGATGCAGTTTTGGACCAGTGACGTCTTTCAGCACTGCTACTTTGTAGATTTGCAGATGTGTTTCGTCTCACAATCATTTATTGTTCTTCTAATGTCTTGGAATTGCTGCATATATCCATCCATTTATATATTCTTCTGTACATGGACATGCAATTATCTCAGCCTTATTCATATATTTGACTCTACCTTTCTGGGGCATATTTTTAAAGGAATGTGTAGTGGTACTGAAATGTGAGAGAGCATGATAAAGAGAAACCCCAAAATGTTGCCTGCAATAGATCTGTGTTTGGTATGAAATAACATTCTCTACAGTTGGAAGAGATGACTTTCTGCACCTACAGTTTTGGGGCAGAGCACAGCTGTAATTTGAAGGTATTTTATTCTTAGCTGTGTGTCACACTTTCTAGAAATGTATTGGAGAGAGGTCAATAGAGCCACTGTGCAATTTCAAAGAGAGGTTCTTTTTACAATGCATGTTGGAGGAGACACTGAAATAAATATTTGCAATCCTGCTTGGTAATTCCAAGCATCACTGTGTCATGCAACAAAATATTCAGTTGTGTAAGGGTTCTGTAAAAGCGCGGGTGCTACTGAAGGTGGTTTAAAGAGCAAACAATAGCTAGTGTCAAGGTACAGTACTGCACATTAAATCAATGAGGGCTGCCTTTGACTTCAGGTTTGCTCGGGTTCACAAAAGAATTTGGTCACTTCAGTCTCAGCAGTCGGCTGTAAGACAGGTTAGCTTCCTGGTGAACGCATTCTCATTTCTTTATTCTAGGACCTGTTGGTGACTTGCTTACAGAGGATGCTATTGATTAAAATAACTGCATGTTTTTTTCTTTTTTTTTTTTCTTCTTGTCAAGCACTGTAAGGGTAAGTGACTAAGCTGGTGTCCTCATCAAAAACCTTCAAATAATTTCAGTCTGGTTTATGAGGAAATACAGTTGGTTCTACATAGTACGTCCTGTTCCTTTATCTAATATTTTGTTATAATGGGAAAGCACACGATTACTGATGAAAACAGTTGTTTGGTACTGAAAACTTGCAGCACTTTTTAACAGGATAAAGTCAAACTCAAGTTACCTTGGGCAGTAGCAAATTTGGTACTGATGTCCCCAAAAGTCCTCACTTCTTAAAAAGTGGTAGTGTGAAGTGTGGGAAAAAACCCTAAACCTTGCAAGATATAAGATAAAGATAAGTAATTGGGATAGTAAAGCTCCATACTTTTTGGCTAGGACATACATGAAGAAAATATTCCTAATCCCACCTCAAAGGCATTTTTAAAGTATCATTGAATGTGTCTCTGTCTTGCTTGTGTGCTCATATGCAAAGATAACAACAAAGGATGGTGAAGAGTTTAATAATTATTTCATCTTGACATATCCTTTAAAATGAATCTCTTCTCTACCTGCCAAGTTCCTACTCGTTCCTTCAGCCCTCTTTCTCAACAAGTGTGTGGTTTTACACCACCCCAGCTATATCTATCCATTGGAGACACTCAGGACACAAACACCAAAACTCCTTCCCTTCCACCCTGAAGATGGGAGCAAGATGGGTGCTGCTCCACAGCCATATCCTTACACCATCTTGCTGTAGGGGAGTGACTGGCTGGTGTGGGGAGAGATGGTGACAACCAGATCAGTGCAGGAGGGTGTAACACTCCGAGCTACACAAGGAAGAAACCAAGAAAGTAATCCAAGGAGTTTTGTTTTACTGAGATTTTTCCAGGAGAGTGGCTGCCCACAAATTACCTTACAGCAGGGCCTGTTCACTGGGTTGTGGTGAATAAGGGAAGCTGATGTCACCATCTCACCCAGGTGAGATGGGTCCTGGGCACTGAGGTGTAGGAACAAATTCACCCAGGGAAACATCAGTGGCGGAGGGGCAGCGAAGGGCTGGGGGCTGCCAAGTGTTGGGCAAACACCCGAGGGAACAGGGCGCTGCCATGACGCCCGCCAGGGCCTGCCCGCTGCGGGGACCCCCGCAGGCCCAGGCCGGGCACGGGGCTTTGCCGGCGGCGTAGGCGCAGCAGCCGCTGCCACCCTGCCCTTCCTCCCGCCTCCGCCGGCGCCTGCGGCCCTCAGCGGGGCAGGGTAGCTGTGCTCGCAGGGCCGAGTTAACCCCGTTTCGGTGGCTTCGCCGGGCGCTGCAGGCTACGGGACCGCTGCTAGGTGGCGATGTGCCCCCAGGAACGGCGGCAGCCGCTGCGGGAAGGCGCCTCAGCACAGCCGCCCCCGCTGCCCGCCGAGGCCGCCGGCGCGACAGCCCCTCTGGTCGTGGGGTGCTGCTGGGCGGCTTCTGCGTCAAACCATACACGCAGATAGATAAAAATACATACTGCTGTATATTTATAATTTTTAAAACTGCTCACGTTAAATGACAGGAGGTTTCGAGTAGACTATCAGGAGGAAGTTCCCTTGCTGTGAGGGTGGTGAGGCATGGGCACAGGTTGCCCAGATAAGCTGTGGATGCCCCATCCCTGGAGGTGTTCAAGGCCAGGCTGGATGGGGCTCTGAGCAACCTGGTCTGGTGAAAGGTGTCATTGCCCATGGAAAAGGGATTGGAAGTAGATGATCTCTAAGGCCCCTTCCAACCCCAAACTTCCTATGATTCTGTGAAACTCTTTTTTGTTATGTACCTAATGGATGTGGTGAGTGGAACAGCGAAGGGCTGGGAGCTGCCAAATCCCTGCTCTGCCTTAGGTTAACACACAGATCATATTATGGGTGGAGGTGCCTCTGGAGCCAGGGTACTGCCAAGCCACCCCATCCAGCCCCAGCCTCTCTGTGTGACACATCAGGGTGGTTGGGAGCCAGCAGAAAGGGGCTTGTGGACAAACTTTAATATGCAACTTAAAGCAACGGCTGCCAGGGATAGGCTACTATTTTACAGGCTCGTGAGTATTCCTGGGTTTCGTGTGGGTATTTTTGTTTGCTTTTTTGTTGTTGTTGTTTGTTTGTTTTCTTAAATTTTTTTTTTAATTTAATGAAATAGGAACATGCTGCAAGATGTACCGAAGATGTCTCCATATCTGCCTGCAACCTTTGCATGTTGACAAGTGTGTTACCTTCAAAGTGCCTTTCAGTCTGGCTCTCCTCCTCTTTGTAAGAAAGCCTTATGTTACTTGGCTGAACTCAGACTACCCTGTGCTAATTGATGTGCTGGAGGTAGCTGTTCTTCAGGAATGAGACAGAGTTCTGGGTTGAGAGTGCTTTGCTCTGTATAAACAAGTGGTGTTTGTTATAGATGGTAATGTGTTCCAACTTTTTGTTCTGAGCTAGATGTGCCAAGGATACATCCAGTATTTTGTTTTAATACTTGTAATTGGGGGTGGAAGGGAAAATTCTTTTAATCTATCTTATCCTGATTGTTATTTACTCAGAAATGACAATTATTTTAAAGAGAATTAATTATGAGCCAGTCACAGAACTCTAGTTCAGTGCAGCTGGCTGGCAATGACTGATTCAAAAGCAGTAATTATTGCAGGTTTGAGAAGAGAGCTTAAATGACCCATATGGTTAGTCTCATTAAACTGATCCAAAGTCACCAGAAGTAGTGCTAATTCTCTGTTTCTGCTGGGTGCAGCAGTGCATTAATACCTGTGATGTCAGGGGACAGGTGCTAGTGAATCAGCTTGAGGTGACAGAGCTACATCATAGCCGTCCTGCTGTAAGCCAACTCGATAGACTTTTAAAGCACAGATGCCCTGATGGTGAAAAGCTGAGACACTAAAAGACAGACACTGAATGAAATAGACCCCCTCTTCCAATCTGTGGCTTAGTGGTTATTGGCCCACACACCATAAAGGGATAAAACAAACTAAAATAAATAATCTGAGAAGAAGAATGAGAGCAAGAAGAGACTCATTCATACTTGAAGCTCTCTGGAAAAAATCAAGACACAGTTTAAGTAGTGTTTTGTTTTTTATCATATATGCAAGTATTATATTACAACAAACACCAAGATTGTTTGGTAGTAGTCTTGTATGTGACTAATTTTGGAGCACTTAATGTACTGTGGCAGTGCTACCTGTACAAATATGTTAGTGGAAGCTGCTTCTCTATGATAAAAAGAAGCATGTGACAGAAATGTTTAAAAGAAGTGAGGTAAAAAGCAAAAAATGTGTTTATGTGAAAATGTATTTGTGACTGCTAAATGTGGTAATGCTGAGGTTAAAAGAATGCAGGAAAGACCCTTGAGACTGAAAATGATATGACCGAATTACCTTAGAGGCTATGTCCTTTCTACAGCTAAAGAATGACATTATGGAAGCTTTTAAAGTTTGCCAAGTTGTTTCCAAAAAATTAGGCCCCTCATGGGAAAGTGTTACAGTGGGGATACTGTAACACCTATATCAAACAAGGACACCCGTGGGAAAGAAATATATATGGACCGATTCTTGATAGATGTTTCAGAGATGTTTATTTCTCCAGCCGCATGGCCAGAGCTCTGCCAAGGAACTGCTCAATCGCGGGACCTGAGGGTCCTTGCCACACAGGGGAACACAAAACAACCAATGGGAACGAGGCTGAGCAGGGGCAGGGAAACCCCGTGCCTCCCTCAGGGCCCCTCTCCCAGGGCTACATGGCGGGGGGGGAGGGACCCTGACATTTCACCTGTTTATTTTTAACAAAAGAGATATAAAACTTAACATTGAAAACAACTGGATAAACATAACAAGAACAGTTTTAAAACAGAATAAGCCACCCTCCTGAGTCTTTAAATGTCTAAACAGATTCTCTGGAACATCTTAAGGCTGACAGAAAGGAGACAGGACTCTCTGAGCATGCTTTGTGGGGAAACTGATGCAGGAGAGGGTTTAATTTCTTCCCTCCCTCTTTTCATCCCCCACTTGACATTGGAAAGGGATTTTTGGGGAAACAATTGGCAAAGGTATGGTTTTGTGAGGGAAACCATGGATGAAAAAATGGATTGGGAATACACTGGGGGTGCTAGGATATAGGATAAAGGGGAAAGGTGGGATTAGGAAAGAGAGACTGTAGGGGGGGCTTATAATGGAGATATTGTCTAACATGACTATGATTTTTAGCATATATACTGCCTTTCACAGAAACACCATCAGGCCCAGTGACCTCTGCTGCTTGTAACCCTTTCCTACCTTGTACAATTTTGAATTCCACCACCTCTCCATCTCCCAAGCTTGGGATGCATTTTTCAGGGTTACTATGTTCTATGAATGAATATGTCTTGCTGGTTGTCATATCTTGTTATAAAACCATAATTTTGTTTAACATTATACCATTTTTACTATTCCTAAAACCTTAGCTATGGTGATCTTTTCCTTTTTCTGAGTGGCTGCTGTTTTCTGTCTCGCTGCGTTTTTGCTTTCTGTTTCACTCTCTCCTGTGTTGGAATTGCCAGGGCTGCTAGTGCTGCCAGGGCCGCTGGAGCTGCTCATGCCTGTGCGCTCTTCCCGGGGTTGCATTTAGGGCCACGCGGGCTGGGCCGGGCCGGGCCGCGCTGCTCAGCTCCCTGTGTGCTGTCTCCTCTGCTCTCAGCTGCGCTGCCGCTGCCAGGCGCTGCTCCCACGTCTCGGCTGGGGCCCCGAGCGATGACCCTCCCGCGCCCTGCTCCAGTGCGCGCTTCGGCTGGGCGTGGCTCTGGTCCACTGCCACCAGCCGCCGCCCGCGCGCCGCCCCTCTTGGTCGGGCGTTCACGGGGCTCACTGGAAAGAGCTATAGTAGTGTCAGAGAATGCACCAGTCAGGAGTCTATGAGGTTGCAGTGAAGTAGTGGTGTAGCATGTAAAGTCTATGAGTTCATACATAATAGTTTGGTGGAAAAGGACATCAAAATACTTGGCTGCCTTCTAAAGGAGTGTGTAGGTTCAGCCTGTGATCCCTTCTTAACTCTGCTAAATTACAGGCTGGGGACAGTGAAGTGTGGTTTATCATCTGTGACATTTGTACAAACAGAAATTGAAAACAAAAAATGGCTCCATAATAAAAAATAACAAAACCAAAGAAAACAACAAATGTCTGCATGAGCAGGGAATTGCAGATATGGATTGAAGCAATGAAGGCAAATCAAATCAAACCTTGGTATTTTTTTGGGATCCTGGTTGCTACCCTTAATCCATAAAAATGAGGCTAGAACTACCTGCAATAGGAAACAAAAGGCTATGAACAGCAAGAATGTCTCGAGGTGTGGCCATTGGATTGAGTTAAGTTGTCATTCCAGACAGTCTGATGTTCAAAAGTAACAGTTTCTGCAGGTTCCAGAAGGAAAAAAGATAGGGGATATGAATTAGCTGGCCTGACCAAGGAATAGGCAACAGACAGAGAAATGTTAATCTGTGGAATTAATTACCTTGGTATCACCTGGTAACTGTCATGCCCTTAAGACAGGGAGATCGCAAGAATGAAATTATCCACAAAGACACCTTAAACATTCCTCTTAAGCTAACATACATATATGTATATTTCTGGTGTTCAGATGAACATGTGGCATATACTGTAGTTGTTTCTTGTAACATTTGCATGGGAAGGTAAGACAAAGCCAACTGTCCTCCTAGGAGTTTCTGGAACAAGCTGCCGATTGCTGTGTGCCTACTTGTGTTGAATGGAGTTGTGTTAGAAGTCTGATACCAAATGGAGCAGATCTCTCCTTGAATTAGATTTCTAAATTCTACAGTGTGCTCACAAGACAGACGCGTATGTGACTGATTCAAGTATCATACCAGTCTATCCTTTTTCAGAAGGATTACATTCCAAAACAGTAATGCCTTTTTATAAATGCTTAATGTGAATTAGATTAGGCTGTCCAGTAAATTGCAATATACTCATATTTTAAACAATTATATTGGATAGTCTTTCTTAAAATAAACTATCTAATTCTTGTCCTCTATATTCATTGCTTTTTAGAGCTTAGAAAATCAGCAATTGCTCTATGCTGTTAATCACATTTATTTCTCTATATACTTTACATTATAAATATTAAAAAAGTGTAATTACCTGAAAAGTCAAAGTGAACAGATCTTGGTTGACAGGCTGTAATGACTTAAATTATCTTCTTGTCCACAGCATTATACTTGAAATGAAAGCAGCTAAAAAACCATAATTTTGCCTAACTACTGTACAAATATTTTAGCAAATAAGGTCTTTACACCAAGAAATATCTGTGAAACATATACTGAGCTGGCAAAGATACCAAATCAAATGGAAGAGATAGGGAAGACTGTTAAGAGAAAGGATTAAGTTATTCATCTCTGAATGGCGTTTCCATTACTGTGAAACTACTTGGAATGAAATGGGCAAATAGCTTTGTCTGAAGAAAAAATAGCTGCAGTGTGGTGGTAGCATTTGCTGAGGTTATTATGAGATGACTTTGATTTGAAAGAAGAGTGAAGAAGAGTTGGAAAGGAATTTTAATCAGTTCTAGCAGCAAAAAAGGACAGAATGTGATTCATGTAGAGGAGCATACCCTGGGCAACAGGCACTTACATAGCTGGGCAGACTGAGTTAATTTCCTTGAGCGTTGCTTTTCTCTTCCTCTTTCCAGCCAGGCTGTGGATATACCAGTCAATGTTTGCCAGGTGCCATGTACAGCCTTTCCAAACCTCCTCCTGTACTTGTCAGCGAGACTGGCAGTGTGCTGCACTTCCTGAACTGAGCACGGGCCAAAGAGGAAAAGAGGAAAGAGTTCAGAGAAGAGCAAAGAGCAAAGAAGGGCTGTCCGAGGCAGGACTGCTTTGGATCAGATTGCATTATCACTGGTGACCTAAGCATGGAGCCAGGATTTGCATGGCATGGTTTGAAGATTATAGTGAGTGTTCTGGGTAGCGGGAGAACCAAACACCAGTGAAGGGAATGCGTCCGGAATTATATCAGGGATAAAGTGGTTGGTGCTATGTTAATTTCTTTTCCTTGAGGCATTGTAAAAGAAACTAGTTTGGGTTCAATTACCACAATGAGTTTTCCTTAGAAATGAAGCAGTCTGTGGTTCTGGAAAAACCTGGAAGCTTCTCAGCCCAAAAAATGGGTATCCTTCTATATTCTGCTGTGCAAGAAGACCAATGTCCTGTGGAGAACAAGGGAGGGATTCTTTTGAAATGCCAGATTGCTTCTCAGAAACCCCACTGATTATCTCATTGCTTTTATCACTGTTCAGGAAAACTGGGAAGGATTGTTTTCGGTTTACTTGGTGTTTTCTGTTGGTTCTTTTTTCTTCACTTTTTTTTTTCCCCCTCCAAAAAAAAAAAAAAAAGGTGGTACAGACCCAGTTACACAGAGGATGGAAATATATTTGATATCCATTTCCTGTCTTTTGAATCCCTCCTGTACTTTCACCCTATTCAGGTGCATGTACCTGTCAAACAGGTTGGGATAGAAATACATCAATTTTTCACAGGGAAGCAAGTATCCTAGCAAAGAAATAGACACAGTTGTCTCAGGATGTCATAGAATTAACTTTGAGACAGAGGAGTAATTTCTGCCTCATCCCCCGCTCCCAACATTAGAAGTGTCAAAGAAAGTTTAGAAAATTGCTCAGTTTAGTAGTGTTGCCAAAAAGTGCACCTCTGTAGCAGTTCCGGTTTGGTCTATTACTTCTCTGTAACATATAAGAACCCTTCAATACCGTGATGTTCTGATATGTTCAATGACAATGCTGTCTTGAGTCAAAGATGCTTATATTTTTAAAGAATAAATAGTGTAAATTGAGTAAATACTGTAAATTTACTGTCAAGTAAAGAAGTCAGCAAATCTTGCTGTCTCTGTGAGGAGAGTGGGAGAGCCAGGCCACAACATATGACAGCGGTGGGGTAGAAGGGTTCTTTGTTGCTGCATGAATTGGAGAGGACAGAGAAGGATGGTGAATTTCAGAGAGAATATATGGTATATTCTGTTGGGGTTCCTCCCCCCTGCCATGGGGTCCTGGGAGAGGGGGCCCTGGAATAGAGGTATGGCCTAGGCACAGGGTCTCCCTTCTCCCTCGTCAAATGTACCCTAATCCTGTTCCCCATTGGTTATTTTGTGTTCCCCTGCCCGGGGAGGACCCTGGTTGTCCCGTGATTCCCGAGTCTTTGGGGAATCCCCTGGCCATGTGGCTGGAAAATAAAGATCTCTGAAACTTCTATCAAGAGTTGCTCCCTATTTCTTTCCATGGGCCTTGCTGTCTATGGATGTTGCAGGAGACCCTACTGCAACAATATTCAGCCTGGAAAAAGACAGGAAAAAATTAATAAACCTAGCTCATACTCCAGATATGCATGCTTGCCATTGTAGAGCATCCACATGACTCCATTCTACAATTTAGGGACAGCTTGTAAGTACTTGTAAGGTAAGTACTTATTGCTGCCTTAGGATCTGGACTCAGAATGCTCTAGTTGCTTACCATTATGCTTGCTATTATAAATTCTGGAACTTTTAAAATTTTTTACCTTTTTTAAAAAAAAATTAGCTGCAACATTTCCATGATAATTTGCTTTATCATCTGTACAGCCTGTTTTACTAAGTTCAAAATAGTTTCCTAACATCTTGTAATTTTGTACATCTTTAGGAAACAGAAACAATATTTAAAGCAGCATGCAATAAAACAGTAAAATGAATGCAGTAATGTATATCCTCATTAGTAGATTCTATGTGCTACCATGAACCACTGCTGTTGAACAGTATATTTTATCTATAAATACAAACATACAGTTGTTCAAGTTGTCCAAAACTAGCCAAGCAAGAATACAAATGGACTTTCATTCCCATGGTTGTGCTATATCGATAGTCCTTTGGAGTTTGTTTCCAGTATAATTCAGTATAATATCTTGCATATTCTGATTGAAAGTACTCTTTTTGCACAGCAAATGTTCTGCCAACTGTAATACTATCTTTACTAATGCTTATCTAAATTGTAATCCAAACATTGTAGCATGACAGACTCTTACTCCGCAGACATATGGAAGTGTGTTTCAGTATTGTCATCAGCATTCACTTAAAGTATCATTAAGGTACTTCAACCAGGGAACAATATATTGGATCATATTTTGACCCTATAGAGAATAAATGTAAAATATATGTGATGGACAGAAACACCACATTTATAGTCATTCTGTGGGGAAGCAACAGAGCACTTCTTTATTTACTTATTACTAAGCCAACTTTACTCTAGGTCTTTAGCACAGGAATGTCAGTGTAGTGTGAGGAGGGTAAAAGATGTCATTGTAGTTTATATAGACTTGTTCCTCTTCTGATGGGACAGATAACAGTTGTATGTTTTATACTTGTGGGCTTGGTTTATGAGACCTAGTAGGTACAAGTATTTTTATTAAATTTATTAAATTTAAAATTTATTTTAATTAATTAAATGTATGTATATTATTTTTTATTATTTATTAAATTACTAATGATTGTAAGTTAAATTATTTCAAAGATTCCAACCTCACCATCTGTAGAAGCAGCAAACTTCTGTCATCACAGTGCTAAAAGGCAAGTTGTCAAGAATATAAGCATCTATCTGCACTGCAGGCCCTGGAAACAGAGAATGTCAAGCTCACACTCAGTTTCTCCAGGGCCATGTTGTCTTCTTTCTTTTAATAGACCTTTTGTTCCCCATCTTTGTTGCTCTCCAGTGGTTCTACCAAAGTGTGCACACACTTGATCAAGCAAGATGCTAGTGTTTAGTTGCCTAGCATCACAGCACTATGATTTTCATTTCTGTTACTGACAAAAAATGAATCACTCCAAATTTCCCCTTAAAAGTATTTATGTTGTGTTCCGTCTTGTTTCTCTGCAAGTCTGCCTTAGCTAGCTGTTACTAGAGATGCAGTGACATGAAAACTTGAAAATCTCTCCTTTCCTTCCTATTCTTGTCTTGTCTGCTTTGGAGGTTCTTTATGCATTGCACTGATACACCTATAAAATGTTTGCTCTCATTTTCAAGCAAATCCAGGACTCCAGTATTTTCAAGTTTTCAATATACATTACATATGCATATATGCTGTAAAGCCTTTTCAGCTCCTGTGTTCCTGCTGAACTGTAATCACTTTGCTCTGATTTTTTTCCTGTGTTGTGACACCATAACAGAATATTAGATTATAGTGGTGTAATGTTATACAAAATAACAAGAAAACGTAAGACCTACAGCTTTGCATAGCCAATATTCTTATATCTTTAAACCCAAACTTCATTTCTTTTCAGAAGCCTTCTTCAATGATTAAAACATTTTGAATCCTTCCATAAGAAAATGCAAACAACTTTTTAAAAAGCAGACTTTTCAAAAGATTCACACCTTTATGAATCAGACATTGTGCACTCTGGAGCAGTATATGAATAGCTTAGATTCTTGCTAGAAATTATTTAGTAAGTTGGACTGGCAAGCACTGAATCAGCATTTAAAAATCTGAAGTCAGTATAGTGTTCCCTATGTCAGACCTTGAGTTTGCTCTCTTCTTCTGTCTTTTATCTGTATCAAGTTAAAATCTCCAGAACCACTAAAGCTCAAACATACAGAATAATTTTAGTGAGAAAGGAGATCTCAGGACTGGAACTAGAGCAGAGCCTGAATGAATCCTGCATTTGTCTTTTTGCCTTTCTCACAGGGTTTGCTCTGGTAATCAATCAGTCTTTGAACTGTGGAAAAGCAAAGGCATAAAAATACATGTATATGTGAAAAAGAAGACAATGACAATTTTATAGTTAGAGGTTTGTTTGAAAGCTGTCATTCCCAGGTTTAGGTACCCAAAAGAGTCCCTACTACCTACCATGTATTCAAAATAGCTATTCTTAATCTTTGTAAGCTTTCTCACACTAGATTTATGTTGTATGGAATCCTCTTGCACACCCTACAAATATTATCACGATATCTTTTTTTCCAGTATAGGTTTTACCCATTTACAGCCATTCTATGACAGCTGTTACAGGCTCCCAGAGGTTCATTCTTGGATTTCTTTATATTTTTGCTTTGCTATCACTAACCCTTTATACTACTTGCCTTTGACATTTTTTCCCAAATAGTGGATTACCTTCATACAATCAGAAAAACCTGGCAGATCACTGTAAAGAGTATTCAAAGTGACACTCCCTTAAATACATGTATATATTTATGTACGTATAATATACGTATTTAGTGCATGGCTAGATTTTAAAACAAGGCAATCTTAGCCCAAGTGATATGCATTTATGATAAGCAAGCCTGACAAAAAGTCTAGAGAGAAGGTACGGGGGGAAAGGCATACCCAAACCAAAAACTGAACTTACTTAACATCACTGGCTAAGAGAAGAAATATTGCATGACCCTCAGTGTAACATGAGCCTTCTGAAAAGAAACAAGGATTTCAAAAGCTGCAGGGAATGGCAGAAATTCCAAGTAGCAGGCAAGAGTAAAGCAGAGCACAGATGGAAGTTAGGTGAAAGCAGGCCTCTCTATATTTGATGTCATTCAGAAGGACCACAGCAGGCTGGAGAGATGGGCAGAGAGAGAGATGAGAGAAGAACCAACTGAAATTCAACAAAGGCAAATGCAGGGTCCTGCACCTGGGGAGGAATAACCCGCTGCACCAAGCTGGAAAGCAGCTTGTGGAGAAGGACCTGGGGATCCTGGTGGACACTAAGCTGTCTATGAGCCAGCAGTGTGTCCTTGTGGCCAAGAGGCCAATAGTGTCCTGGGGCACATTAGGAAGAGCATTCCAGAAGGTCAAGGGAGGTGATCCTGCCCCTCTGCTCAGCTCTGGTGAGGCACATCTGGAGTGCTGTGTCCATTTCTGGGCTCCTCAGGACAAGAGAGACATGGATTGGGTCCAGCGAAGGGTGACAAAGATGATGAAGGGACAGGAGCATCTCTCTTACGAGGAAAGGCTGAGGGAGCTGGGCCTGTTCAGCCATGAAAAGAGACAACTGAGAGGGGACCTCATCAGTGTCTGTCGGTGTCTGAAGGGAGGGTGTCAGAGGGTGGAGCCAGGCTCTGCTCGGTGGTGCTGAGCAATAGGACAAGAGGCAATGGGGCAGAAACTGATGCACAGGAAGGTCCAGCTGAATATGAAGAAGGATGTTTTTACTGTGCAGGAGACCGAGCACTGGAACAGGTTGCTCAGAGAGGTGGTGGAGTTTCCCTCACTGGAGATATTCAAGAACCAAGTGGATGCATTCCTGTGCCATGTGCTCTGGGACAACCCTGCTTGAGCAGGGAGGTTGGACCAGATGTGACCTGCTGTGGTCCCTTCCAACCTTATCTGTTCTGAGATTCAGGCTTGTACATGTTCCTTGTGTAGGAATGGCATCAGTCTTGGGAAAGAGATCCTGTAATGGTTAAATGACTCAGAGAATAAAGCTAGAAGTTTGGGATTGAGACAGTTGTTTTTTTTGGTTCAGTGAGTGAAATGAGGAAAAGAAAAGTAGGACAGGCACTATCTCAAAACAACTCAAAAACAAAATTTTTTCCCCTTAGTGAAAAAAAGAAAAAAAACCCAGAATAATTCACTTTCTCTTAGAAAATTATTCTGATTGTTCTGATTGAATTTAACCAACTTCAAAAGGGAAAACATACTAATTTTTTCCAAGGTAACCCAAATTTTTAAAAAATATTAAGTATTTCTTAGCTATAAAGATATAACAAGCTGGACTTGAATTCACAAGGGCAAGAAATTGAAACTTCTCTCAATTTTGTTCTAGAAATGCAGAATTATCAAGTTTCAATTGCTGCTTTTCAGGGCAGTAAGAACATAGCAGATGTCAGTCGAAGAAGCTGGAACAAATTAAAGCATCTGGAAAATACTATTTAAAAACTACCTATCTGGCCTGCCTACTGCTGTCATGGAAAATCTCCCATTGCTCCAGTGACCTCCACTTGGATGGCTGTGTGTGCTTATCTTGAAATACCCAATAAAATCAAGGGAGAGTCTGCAGAGGCCTGTAAGTTTGCAAGTGTAGAATTTACTGCTGCATTATTGACTAAAATACCCCTGTAAAGTACGTGTGGCTAAAAAATAGATCAGTTTCTGAAAGCACCAGATACAAGAGGTCTCAATTCATGCTTTCACCTTATTAAGGAATATAATCCAGAATGAGAAACAGAAGAAAAAATAGTCATGATGGAAAGTTAAAATGTTGCCTCCCCTTAGTGTGAGTTAGCCCTTTTTAGAGCTTCAGGTTTACTCTTAATTTGTGATACAGCTTTTTTCTGCATTAAACAAAAGAGATGCCAAATCGTTAATTGATATGGGGATAATTTTTTTTTAAATTTTAAAAGATGACTGAAAGGATAAATTTTAATGCTGTAAAAGTAACACCGAAGTGTTTATTCTTCTGATGGGTGGGGTGATGTTTTCACTCAGCAGCAAAAAGAGGGTGACCTAATGCTTAACATTGATGGGATGGGAAGTCTATGCATCTAAGTGGAGGTCTGTACCAAATAGCTGTCTGCAGCCTTAACTGTTAATTAGTTCCAATAGTGGTTCAGCAATCACAGCCATGTTTCGTGTGACCTCACTGGTGTGGCATCTGGGCAATTATCTTTGGGATCATGAGCCCCTTCATCCATAGCAGAACAACAACATCTCCACTTGGCTTGCAAAAGATCAGAGCCAGTCTGCTTCTCATCAGGGTGCCTGCTATCCCCTTTGTATCACACCTTATTTCAAGCTTAACCTTTCACATCCTACATTAATTGTTTTTAGATTAAAAATTAATGTATCAATTTTAACAGCATTGAGGGAGGTGGGGGGGGGGGGGGGTGGAGTGCTGTTAATAAGCCCAAAGTATCATCCAAGAGGTAATTTAGATCTTAAATATTCCTGTCTGAGTTTTGAAATGAAAGAGAAACAGCATTCCAGATCACTGGTTAGAAATGCTTGTAATCTTTTTCATCTATGAAGAACTGTAATTAGCAGAAAGTATGGTCCTTGCTCCTCAACAGTACAGTTTTAATGAAAATATTCATATAATGTACAAAAATTATAGAAACAGCCACAAAAAGACTACAATTTTTTAGTATTTGCTCTACACCATAGTGTAGAGCAAAGCCCTTAAAACATTTGACCCTTTGGGAGCTTTTTCTCTTTTTTTCAGTTCATTCTTAATGTGAAGATTTCCTTGATTCCACTGAAATTATTGAACATGTCGTGGCTAAATTTCTCTAAGGCTACTCTGCCATGTTTATTGATGAGTTATGAAACTTTTCCCTTGCTTAGAAGGGTACTTATAAAGACACGTGATTTCACAAGGTGTGGTAATCAGTGCAGAAACATGACATGAATTGCTAATGCTTTGAATTGCTTTGTTTCAACAAAGCAGAAATAGGAATTACTTATTGAAGCTTGAATTCTGTCTCTATTTTTTGCAGACTTTATGTGCTTATGCCTTTTCTCCTCCACTTGCACATTGCAGTTAGGCTTCTGCAGTCTTTGATTAAACTGAAGGAGAGCTGTAGTTTAATTTTCCTCGTCGTCTGAGGCAAAGGTGCTGCTTCCAGCTAAGAGTATCTATTGAGCTTCCTTGAAATGGCAGCTAGAAAGTTACCCAATGCCTAATAAAAATAGGGACTATCAAAAATTGTTCTGTTGTTCTCCTTTTTTTAATATATAAGCTAGTGCTACTAACTCATCATCATGTTGTTTGATCCACAGAACATATCTTTGATGGCTCTGAAACTATTTTCCTTGTTTGTATTAACATAGTTGTCTTAAATTTGCTCTTATGTTCATTCAACTGTAACTCTTTACTTATGGTTTACCATGTCTTTGAACTGTATTGTAACTCTTGTTTTTCTTTCTTTTGTATCAAAATAATCAGATACTATCAATTAATTTACATAATAACCCACAGCCTTTTCATTATCACACTGAGAAGGTGAGAAACTAAGAGAATAACTTGTAGGGAATATTTGCTTAAGAAAGTCAGAAAGAGGTTTTTATGTTTTTATGTATAAAATATATAAAATTCTAAGTTGCCCTGAAGTCATCCTTCTTCATGGCTTAAAAATCACATTGAAGCTCATCTTGTCAACTTTTATGAATGCAATAAGTTGAAAAATCTGATATGGAGTTTAAATTACACAAGTAGCTCAAAGACAAGGTACTTAGCCTCAGAAGTTACCTCTGTTGGTAACAACTCAGCTTTCTCCCTTGTTTGCATGGTGTGTTTTGAGGGATGACAGCAGCCTTTTGAGAAAGGCATATGTCACGCTGGACTCTCTGTACCTCATCAGGCAGTACTTAACGCCATCTGATGGCTTTCTCTCAGAACATGTTGCCTTTCATTTTGGATACCTGGTGAATGCAGCTCCTGTTACTGTGCCTAAATAGCAATTTCCCTGCATTAATTATCATCTGCACTGTTCCTCTATTGATCCATTCCTGTGTTCAGTTTGCTGCCACTGCTCTGACGAGAGAAAAATAAAGTCTACTGTTTCTCACAGCCGCTCTTCCTTTTTGGTGCATAAGCAATTTAGTATACAGGCTCTTTTTGCCATTAAACTTCCCATTATGAATCTTTATGAGACATCACAAATGTGCAGAGTGCAATACAAGAGCACAGTTCACTCAGCAAAGGTTAATGAAGACAGCCTGTTAGTATCCTGCTGGGTTTGTTGCTGAATGCATTGCAGCAATGCTTGGAGGCTTTGCTCTCAAGGGAGCCCCAGTACAGTAAGGCAGGGAATGCACCATATGTGGGCAGAGAAATAGAGAATGCTTGTAAGTTCACAGTCGAGGCTGAAAAGAGAGTTGTAATTAGATGACTAAATAATAATAATAAAAATTAAATAGCTTGCAAAGACCATTCAAAAGGGTTCTGTTCTCTTTACTTTGCTAAGGTGGATGTGGAAATGGGAAATTTATTAAGCACATGGTACAGGCTGAAGTACTTCTCTCCTCCTTTTGAGTTTATCAGGGGCAAGTGCTAATCTTTGCAGCCTGGCCAAATTCAAGAGTTTGGGTGTTGGTAAAGTCATTTAAAGGTCATTAAGGCCCAGGATCTAGATGCTTGGTGTACCAGTCTGCTGAGAGTTGTTAGAGAACACAGCACATAAGCTGAGGTTGCTTAAAGCACTGTGGTCAGTGCAGATGGGCAAAACCTGCTTTTGATTCTAGAGGCTGCTTTGATACTGAAGGTATTTGTGAGGGGTGAGCTAGAGTAAATTTCTTGCTTTATAGCAAATGACATCTGTATGCCAGGGACAGGTCTGTCAAGCCTCTTTTTGGAGCTGACTGACCAACAGTGCTATTTTAAAGAAATCTTTCTCTTCTCTGAGTGTTGACATATGCAGACTTAGGTATTAACATTTTATAACATTGCCAGCTCAGGAGCTCCAACCCCACAATTCAAATACTAAAATTATGAAGTGTAATTATTAAGTATGTTAAATCTGCATTGATATTGAAACTTGAAGAGTTCTATTTTCCAGATTTCTCTGTGTTTTGACAAGAAGGGCTTGAAACACACTGCAGAAAACCCCAAAGGAAAATCAGATTCTTCTGTAGCTGATCCACTTCAGCTGGAGAGTAATAAAAATGTCAAAGAGGGCATGACCTGTTGAGTCTGAAGATACCATATCTTTCTGAGGGAGAGAGAGGGTTTGGGGGGAAATATTTTTTGTTATGGTGCCAATGTTCTGGAGTCTGGAGATAGCCTTCTCACGTTAGAGTTGTCTCCTTCCAAAACGTGTAAAATGGACAGTTTATGCCGCATGGCTTAAACGTGGGGCATTACCAAATGCTGTTGCAGGATGACTGATACAAAAAAAGAGACAGCAGAGCTAAAAGGAGTATTTTGAGGAATGTGTTAAATGTAGCAAGAAGTCCTATGATTTGGAATCTCTTCCTGTGGTATAGCATGACGATGATTTTAAATGCCTATGGCTGTGCATACTTTAATATGAGATTAGTGTTATGCTCCTGTTCCTTTTTCTAGTTATATTAGGATGTGCTTAAAGTATGGTAGAAACAGTGTAAGTCTTTCCTGTGAATGACTTTAAGCTTAGAAAGTACTGACACTTGAGAGGTAGAAAACACATTTATAAAGAAACTACTCAAGTCAATGGCTTGTGAAGGATGTTAACATAAGTTAATGTCATCTGGAAAACAACAATTAGATGAAGATGGAGAAAATAAAAAATGGTGTTGCATAACTTTATTAGATATTATTTGTCCATGACTAAAAGTTTAAGCACTATTCTGAGTTTCCTGAAAAGTTACCTTTATTTAAATTTCAAGAAAGTGAACATTTACTGAATATTGTAAAATACAGTAAATAATTTTCTGCTTAAAAAGTCACATGCGACTTATTGAGCTTAACAGGCTTGAAAGTTGCTCTCTCTTGAGGCACATTGCAGGTATGTGTGGAACCACAAATGTAATGATTTAGTTCTTCAGATTAGTTCCTTCTCTATCCACTTCTTTGATCCTCAATGTCAAAGAAGGTTGAATAGTTTTTCACCACTTCTTTTCCATCAAATGGATATCTGCAATTCTTTAGTTTATATGACATATCAACATGTAGAAATTTAAGAACTCAACCTTCCTTACCTTGACTACTGAGTAACTCCTGTCCAGCTGATGCACTTCAAACCACAGGAGTTTTTGATTATGTAGAGTGCTGATCCTTGCTGAACATTCCGCTAGTTAGGTCTGATGGCATTTACAGTATAGTAAAGCTCCAGCAAAACCCACCAAGTTTTACATATAATTTGTTTGCTTGCAGAGATAAGACAGGCTTGTAGTTATGTAACAGATTGCTGAATGTTTCTTTTATGCCCTCATGTTCTCCAGTCAAGAATTTCAAATTAATACTTGAAAAACAACTATAACTTACCTGCATAGTTCCTAGAAATTTAACAGGGTGTAATACAAAATAAAGCATGTATGCAAGAGCATGAGTTATGACACTTATAGGAACAATAAATTTGTATTTCCTGACTTTTGAGTGTTAAAGGGAGGATTAAATTCCTAATTGTACTGGCTTTAATATAGTTTAGTGCATCAAATACCTTTCCTGGCCCTCACACATTTTTCTTCCAGACCCAAACACTAATTTCATTTGGGGCTTTTGGGGGGAAATAAAAAAAACTCTTAGTATATGCTTAGGATCAGTTGATTCTTGCTCTACCTAAAAAATCCAGGTGATACTTTAGATAAAATAACCCTCAGTATTCACATAGCAGGAGTAAAGGAGAAGGTGAGAATATTATTCAATTGTGGGTGCTTGTTAAACAGTGGGGAATGCAGAAACTTCTAAATAAAACAAATCATGATTGTAGGCATAAAAATTTGGAAAAAAAGAGTTTAAATAAAACACTACTGCTTCTATTTAACATGGAGGTGATTTCACAGTTCTGTAGTAACAATTTAGAAGTTAATGGAGACCTGAAAACAAGGGGTTGTTTCAAATGACATGGTTTACTCTCTGTGAATAGATTATTGGCAATTCTGAACAGTAACTGTTAGCAGAAAAGAAAGCTGTGTCATTTTGAAAGGCTTTATTGAAATATATGAAAAATTAAGATACCTGATAAGATGATGGTCGACCTGGAATAGAATACTGCTTCTGGGAGAGTCTGGAGTTTTGACCTTGATACTGATGAACATTTTCTTGTTTACTTCCTTGAGCTAAAATGAAAAAAAAAAAAAGTTTGAAACCATGGTAGTGGAGAACAATATATTGGGCCTTTATGAAGCCCTTAACTGTCTCTAAACCATTGGTGTAGGGATATAAAAGGGAGACTTAAAAAATAAGCCTGACCAATTTATTTTCTGAAATATTGTCAGAGATGGCCGTAGAGTTCCCCATTCAAGTTATCATCCTGGAAATATGCCAAAAGACTGTAAAAGTATTCAGCCTTCTTAATAATTCTAAGGGCATTCAAATTTCTTGAGGTTTTTTTGTTGTTTGTTTGGTTTTTTTTTTCTCTGTTTTGTACAGCATCCTACCAATTACAAGGTAGAAAGACTACATTTTGTTTTGTCCTGTAAATATTTATATTTGGCCATCTTGATTACAGGTAGTCACAGTGGTTAGAGGCAAAAGTTCTGGGCTGAAGTGAGAAATTATGTCCCTAGTTCAGAATACTTTTTAATATGGAGAAAGAATTGTAGCTAAAGAAAGATAATGCACTGCAGAGTACTCTGTGGTAGTATTTTGTATGTTGAGTAGTAGGTTCAGTAATTCTGGTAACCATTTATTCTGTTAAGTCCATTTCATTTTATTGCATCTTCTTAATTTTGCTGCTTCTAGCACTTGTGCTTAGTGGACTGATGCAAAATTGACAAAATGCTTATCATTATGGCAGCTGATAATCACATTTGTTAGAAACCATGATCATACAGCTCAGACACACAATTACGCTGGAGATAATACCTTCATTCCATGGACTTTCATTTCATTATGGAGTTGCTCTTGCTACTGCAGTTGTTAATATTAAGCTACAGTTTTCACTTTAATTTTATAAGTTTTGTGCAAGTAAATCAGCATATTTTACCTAGGTTCATAGAATTCAGTGTGTTTCATAGAATCAGAGAATGGTTTGGGTTGGAAGGTATCTTGAAGAGGCAGGAGACTGAGGGAATGAAGAGGATGTGGAGGAGGAATGGTTAGAGGCCAGCAGTGCATACAGTCCACACAGAACTGGGTGCCTGTTGAACAGCCTGTTATGGAGATTATATGGTGCAGGTAAATATGAAGGATTGCTATACATATATATGTAGTTGCTTTGCTTATATAGGTCATGAACTACAGTTATTTTTAATAAACCCATGGTAGCAGCAAAGGTAGTTTAATCAGCCACCACTTTGAGCAGTTCTGTTGGTAGAAGTAGATGAGCAGGAGACTGAACAGGGCTTGGTGATACTAGGAGGCTACTTCCCCTGTAAAGGCCCCTATATGGCTCCATGGAAGATTCATATATTTGGGCAAGTATTGCTTTTGGAAAATCACATTTGTGATCAGATTTATGTCACCAGATATCTTCACTGAAGGGTGTAAGCAAAGTGTCCTTTCATTGAAATTTTGCTGTATTTGCAGCTGTGTATCTTTGCGCATTTTTTTGTTTGTTTTATCTAGGGAGATTGGTGATTTGTCAAACACAGCTTGTTGTGATATTACTAGTGTTACATCTTGTATCTCTTTACATTAAGAAAATAGCAGAAATAACATGGATTGTTGTGAATTCCAAATATGCTTTATGGGAAAAAATTTAATTACTCCAAATTCTAAGTTTATGGAGCTGTAAAACTGTGTAGCTGCTAAGATCATCTATGATTGTTGCTGACAAAGTTTATTATGCTCTATATTTGATGGTACAATATGCTGTTACATTTTGCCTTCATGCATATGCCTCAGCCTGCATAATATGCCAAATAATGTATCATAGAATATTGAACAACTTGAGGAA
This sequence comes from Aphelocoma coerulescens, assembly GCF_041296385.1. Lineage (NCBI taxonomy): Eukaryota > Metazoa > Chordata > Aves > Passeriformes > Corvidae > Aphelocoma > Aphelocoma coerulescens. Next base: position 36,409,924 of record NC_091017.1, read on the forward strand.
CTTTGGGGAGGAAACTTGGTAATAGTAGTTTTGAATTACACTGCATGGAGTTTTATACATAATTCTGAAGTGTGCCAAAATATTGTCATATGCTGAATTTGTGCAGAGACTAATTGGCTAGAGAGCTTATGTGGTAATGGGTAGTTTTGTGCTCCAGCAGAAACATTACAGATGTGGTGTCTTGTAATGTGTAAACTGTTCTGAGGGCTAAACAGTGACTGTTCCTTCTATTGGGATGATTATTTCCTGGGATAGCTGCAGTTATGAAGGGATTGATACACTGTGCCATATCACCCTAGATTGCAGCTGCCTTATGTCCTCTTCTACTTTGATAAGAATTGTGACATGCAGTCTTGCAGCATAGTCAAGGTGCCCAAAATCCAAGTTGCTCTATAGCCTACTAATGGGAATTTCACCTTGCTAAACTGGGGAAATACTTATGGCAACATTATCTGGCCATGAGTTTGTGAAATTGGCAATACCCTGGAGCAAAAGAGAAAAGGAATCCCATGCTGTTGCTAGTATACTTCCTTCTTGCCAATGCATTTTCATTTGGACAACACTCTCAGGGCATGTGGTGTGACTCTTGGGGATGATCGTGTGCAGGGTCAGGAGTTGGGCTTGATGATCCTGCTGGGTCCCTTCCAACTTGATATATTCTGTGATTCTGTGATCTTTTTTAAGGTGCACATGGTGCTGTGCAGCCATATAGTCCATCCCTGACAATGGATTTTTGAAGCTGTTTGCTTGCCAGCAGAAACAGAAAATGGAAGTGTATGCAGAGTCACTGAAGAAATGGCATTTCCTGTTCTCCATGGTTCCTGTGGAAGCAGAGGAGAATATATGCCAGCATGCAGGCATCCTCAGTAAGTAGGCCTATTCATATTGCCTATCTCAGTGCTGAAGAAGTTGAGTCAATCAAGATAGCTGATTTGCTTACTTGGGTCTTATCTGAGTTTGTGAGAAGAGCAAAGATTTTGTAAAAATAAGATATGAAAAGGGGCATTCATGTACGCTATGCCTTTGCTGAACTTTTTGCACTGGAGTAGTGATTTGACACAGCTGTCCAAGGAGGTTTTGATTTCAGCTTAGCATTGAATTCAAACTGATCAGGGTTCTGATTATGGTGACATTTATGAAACAGACACCATTTTGAACTAGGAATTTTTACTTAATGCTTTGCTATGTGGCTCCAAATTTATGTCCTTCCTGGGATTTTCTGAACTTAAATGACACTAAAAATTGCAAAATGTTCTTTTTTTCTTTTTTTTTTTCTCTAGTCAAAGGTGATTGCAATATTTTTCCTCTACAGATTTCCTTGCCCTGGGTTGAAATTCCATTATCTGTAAGCAAATATGCTTCTCTATAGATGGTGAGTTTAAGGAGAGAGTCACTAAGAAACAGATAGTACTTCCCTGAGGCAACTAACACCTGCTAATAATATGATCATAAAGAAGAAAGCTGAGCTTGATTATAATCCTAGAGAAATATAACCTAGTTATTCAGAAATATCTGCTTCTTGTAATATTTATAGGTTAACGGGCTTTTAAAGCTGCTCAAAAAAGCCTATCACAGGTCTAATATATTTTTGGTAATCACAGGAATTTAAAGAAAAAACCAAAAGACATTAAAAATCTGCTTTCAGCTGAACTTTAATGTTATTTTCATATAGACTTTAAATTATTCTACTTATATTGTTCTAAGGATCAATTTAAGAACATTATTGCAATATACATAGCAATGTATGAAAACATGAAAACCGATCTTCCCCTTTCCACCTCCAACAGTTACTAGAGAGATTCCTGTAAAAGCTGTGGCTACATAACGTAAGTATTTTGAGCTAGGTGAGTGCCTACAGCAGCAATATTACTTGAGAGATAAATCTGCATTTAAATAAACTCGTTATTGAAATAGGTGAGAAGTAATAAACCAGAATTTCTACTATGAAAGTATGTGTAGGAATTTAATACAGATATGAGAAAAAGATAATGTCATAGTATTATTGTCTATTTCTCTATAACAAGGTTTTGCCTCTATTTCTGATATTACTTATAATTTTAGACTCAGTGTTTTGAGAACAGCTGAAGCATAAGTACCCAATTAAAATTGATTTTGTGATATAGAATACTTATTTCCTTTAAAAAATAGATACCTGGATTTTCATGTCATGTGCTTTTTAGTTTAGTCTGATTTCACCTCCATTTTAAGTAAAGGTTTGCATTTTAATAAAGGTGAATGCCAGCAGTGAGGTGAGTGTTCTAAGAATCATACGCTGTTTAGGTTGGAAAAGATCTTTAAGGTCATGGAGTTCAACTTAACCTACCACTGGATTTCACCCAACCATGGGCTTTGGACTGACAATGAACTGAAGATTATATTTATTGTGAACTTAGAAGTCAGAATCACACTAAGCGCTTTTTGACTACTGTAGAGATGGTCTGTAATTCAAATCGAATTGCTTGCAGGCATTTTTTAATTACCAAAAATGACATTTGTGAAAGTAGTGGAAAAGACTTGCAAATGTGGAGAGAATTTGGCCAGTAGCTCTTGCAAGGAAAAAAAAAACGATCAGATTTGGAGAAATCTGAATCTTTAATTTTAGCTTTTTTAAAAGTATGACTTCTTCCCTTTCCATCAATATGTAGCTATTCAGAAAATGAAAAAAAATTATAGTAAAAATACAGAGTTGTAGAATAGAATTTTCTCTTAAGCTGTCCCTTCTAATAAATTATCATAATGCAGCAATCTTCTGAAGGTGAGGAAAATAAAAAAGGCATTAGTTATTTAATTTGCATAGCTAAGAATCAAGGAATGAAGTTAAAGGAAAAGACAGGAAAGGAAATATAATGAAATTAAATGAAAGGGAAAAAAAAAGAAAATTCTGGCATGAAGTGGCAGCAATGGAATGGAATGAAACAAAGCGCAGAGAAATGGATGGAAACAGGATGAAACGATACGCGGTGAAATACTGAGATTTCATTTCTTTTTATGACATTCGTTTCATGAAAGGAAATGAAGTGAGGATGCAAGGAGAGAAGTTAAATGAAAAGACAGAAAAGGAAATATAATGCAATGAAATTAAAAAAAAAAAGAAAATACTTAGGAGAAGTTAAATTGCTGGAATGGAATTGAATGAAATGAAGTGCCACGAAACTAACTGAAATTTAATGAAATGATACTTACTGAAATCTCTAGATTTCATTTCCTTTCATGAAATGAAGAATTTTTCTCACCACGGAGTGCTGACATTGCCAGCTCACACTTTTTAATCTGTGCCACTTATGGCAATAAGGACCTCTGCCACAGTGCCAAACTGCCATTAGGGTTAGCCAATGGGGCTGGAAAAGACACGGAAAGGTGATCCCAGAAAGGCCCCAACATTGTTGCCCCTAAATCTGAGGTGCCCAGCACATGGGTAGTGCCAAGAGGCAAGGTGTGGAGGGAGAAATGCTGGGACAGCCATGTTCCTCTTGGCATGTCTTTCGTAGCTGCAGTGTCCCTGGAGCTCTGGGTTTTGTGGTTTGCTGAATCCTAACCCCAAGTGTAAGCCTAACCCTAAGCGGAGCAGTAAAATCCTCCATGTCTCAGTTTAGAGGCAAGTTTAGGAGAAGACACTCTGGACTGAGCTGTCTCCTCTAAAAGCGTTCCAACAATTCCTTTCCACCAATAAGAAATGAATACTAATGAATGAAAGTGAAAGAAACCCCCAACAGTTTATTAACAAAGAGAATGCCCAGCAGGCAAGGGAAAAAAAAAAACAACCAAAAGCTAGATAGTAAACTGTAGACCTTGCCCCCCCATTCCCCCCCTCCCACTGGAGCAAAACCCCAAAATTCCAGGGAAAATACCCACTTCATGATGCAACATGTGGTACAAGATAGCACCGGCATCTCTTTCAGGGAGAAACCCAAACAAACAGGAGCTTCACACAGCACTTCAGGCAACAAATGAAAATCTGGTGATTCTCTAGTGTGGACCTCCTCTCCACGCAGATGAAGCAGCTGGGTTGGAATCTCTTGGTGTGCTTTCTCTCCCCAGCTCAACTTCCCGAGGTTTGGGGCTGGTTTAGGGCCAGGACTGAGAGGCCCCTGTCCCGAGCGATTGCTCTCCGGCTGGACCCGTTTCTCTGCTCTCGGACTAGCAGCTGGACTACAGCTCACCTCAAAGGAAGCTGAAAGATTGCTGCTGCAGCTTCTCCAAAGCCAGTGAAGGGAAAAACTTTGTGCCTGGGCCGACCAAACCAAGCTAGGTAAGCAAAACCAGATGGCACCGCACCCCAGACGTCTGGGGAGTGAGGCTTTGAAAAAGGCCTGCCATAGAGCCCAAAGTTCCCCCTTCCCTCAGCCCCTCACCTTTAAAGATACAGCAAGCATTTTTGGGCATAAAACGGAGGATCAGGAAATAGACTATCATCATAAATCACTCCAAGACAAGTTCATTCCCTGATTTCAAGATTACAGTGAGTGTCATTTTGGAAATTTTTGGAACTTTTCACTGCACCTCATGTCATCCCATTCCATTTAAATGTTTTCAATTAATTTCAGAATTTTCAGGATTTTTAAAAATTGCATTTCATCATAATTCTTATCCTGTGTGTTCAGTTTACTTCGTTCCCTATTTGGAGATTTCATTTCCTTTCATAAAATGAAGAATTTTCCTCACAGCAGGGTTCCAACTCTTCTGGCCCCACGCTCTGTGCCACCTATGGCAATAAGGACTTCTGCCACAGTGCCAGGCTGCTGCTAGGGTTAGCCTTGAGAGAGTAAAAGAGCCTAGAGCTCCAGGAACACTGGGGCTGGAAAAGGCATGCAGAGGCCCTCCTGGCAGGGCCCCAACATTGCTACTTCTACACCTTTCTAATCTGGGCCACCCATGGTGATGGGGACCTCAGCCCCAGTGATGAGAAGGCATTTGGCTTAGAGATAGGTTTGAGAGAGGAAAAGGGCCTAGAGCTCCAGGGACACTGGAGCTGGAAAATGCATGCCATCATGGCAGGGCCACAACATTGCTGCCTACACACCTTTCTGATTAGGGCTGTGCGTGGGGATAGGCACTTCAGCCACAGCCCCAAGCTTGTTTAAAGGTTAGTGTGAAAAAAAAGGAAATTCTGGCATGAAGTGGAAACAATGAAGTGGAACGGAATGAAACAAAGTGCAGGGAAATGGACTGAAACTTTACTAAATGATACTCATTGAAATCTCAAGACTTCACTTCCTTTCATGAAATGAAGAATTTTCCTGAAAGGAAATGAAATGAGGAATCAAGGAATGAAGTTAAAAGACAGTACAGGAAGTATAATGAAATTAAATGGAAAAAAAAGAAAAATTCTGGCATGAAGTGAAAGCAATGAAATTGAATTTAATGAATATTCATTGAAAAATCCCACAATAACTGTGAAACAAAATTTTATTTGTTTACTATTAAAACATCTAAATTCTCCTGAAGTGAACGTGTGCTATTTGACTATGAATAAAATTAACTTCACAAGATAGAATGTAGCAGGGTAGGAACTTATAATAGGTGATAAACACAGATGAACAACAGAATTTTTAGTTTAACATCTCAATTTTTTTGGAGATGTTTTTATATATGGATGTAGCTATGAAATTGAAAGTTTAATTAATTTGTCTCTGTCCTTTTAGGACAGTACATCTTCACTGAAGTGGCCAGAATATCTCCCTGAGCTTGGAAAACTTTCCTGAATGTCTATAGTACTGGGCATCTACCCCACAGGGAAATGAATCAGAACATTTGAAAATGGCCACAATCAGTTTAGGTATGTCGATTAGAATTTATGTTTAAAGTTTCTTAAATTTAGACATGCTGATAAGAAATCTTTTCAGCTAGATTCTTTTCCTGGTTAAGTTATCTTTTAGGATCCCTTGATAAAAATCCATAACAGGGGCAGAATTAAAACCCCCAAAAGAATAAAAATAAATGTTGAGCACTCCCTTTACCTTAAGTACACCTCTCTGCTTAGCAGTTTCTTCTATGTTAATATTAAATGCACAAAGGAAATAGCAGAAAAGGCTCTTTTCCAGTGTTTAATGAAATGACAATGTAGGTTCAAGGAAAGTAGTTTTGAAGATAGAGCAGGCCTGTGTGAGATGATTGTTCTATGCTGTTAAATAAAATTTGGAGTTCTGTATATCCAACAGTTAGATGTACTTGGAATGCTTAACATAGCTCTTTTCTGTTTAAGTAGAGAAATTGCATCTGTCATCATATGTACAATTGTCTTGTAATGAAGCAAAGAAAATGGAAATATCTCAGTGGAAAATTCATTTAGCAGAAATAGATGGAAGTGAAAGTAAGGTGGAGTAGTGGTGTCTCTCCCAGAGATATGCTCTAGAAGAGGATTTACGGAATATTTACACTAACTGCATGAAGATCAAAAAAACCCCAACAAAGTAAAAGATTGACTACAAAAAAACAATTCTCAGAAACATTTCCTTCTGATTAAATGTGGTGTGGAACTTGCAGATTCTTTATACAGATGGAGAAAAAGTAACAAAACAATTATTTGATATGTACCAGAATAGAGAGAAACAATGGATCCTGGGTCTTTGGGAATCTGCTGCATTTGCTAACATAGGGCAGCAGAATGTGCAAAATTCCAAACGGATTTTGAGGCACAGGCTTACCTCTTGATGAAGGCTGGTAAGGAAGAAGAAAGAACTGGAATAGCAAAGGAGGGAAGATACTGACCAAACTCTGTGGAATGGCACTTCAGCTGAAGCTACAGTGATCTCTTCATCTATGCAAAAGGCAACAAATATTTTTGGGATCAGTGGACAATTAAAGCCAGAGTCTAGTTTGATTCAACATTGGGTTTTGAATTATCACACTGATATGCAGAGGGATGAAGGTAAGGAAGGCAAGTTTTACTCGATGACTGAATAGTGTTGTTATTTGATTGTCATATTCAATGACATGGGAATTGAAAATATACTGCTAAGTCAGTGGGGTTTTTTTTTGTTTTTTGTGTGTTTGGGGTTTTTGTTTATTGTTTGTTTTGTGTTCATGCAGCTTCTTCTTCTCACAAACACAGATAATTTCCTCTTTATGTTTGGTGTTAATTCAAACAATAGAGGGACAGAAAGTGAGGCATAACATTTATCTGGATGTTTGTAGGCTCCAGGACGTTATTTGCAGTTGTCTATAATACTGAGTGGAGATATAGCTCTGTCTGTTACATGGTCTCTTGGCTTATTTCTAGTACAGCATTTGTGGAGGAATGAGTTGCACATTCTTTCAAAAGCAAAATCAACCAAACAAAAAATCCAACACAGAATGAGATTAACCCCCACTGGTCTGAAAATGTAATTGGATTAGGTAAAGGTTCAGTAACGATCTTTAAATGTTTGCACACTCTCAGGAATATTTGCAAAAGTGGAAGTGAAAATTATCATCTCTGTAAGAGTTCTGTGGGCCCAAGGATCAGTGAAGAGTTATAGAAAATGAAGAACTGAAGTAATACTATAATACAAGTGGAACATCCATCAAAAAATTTCTCTCTGAATGTGAAGGAGATATGTTGTCATTTAAACTTGACTTCAGTCAACTGTTAATTTTGGATCCAGATTGGCACTATGAAGAATACAAAACCAGTGGCATCACAGCTGAAAGTAATGGGGGACACAAGAACTAATATTTTAGGAACAGGAAAACATATTTTGCCCCAAAGGCAATATAACTCAGTGTTGGAAAGAAGTTCATATCTATTGAATGCCCCCAAAGTGTAGAAGGTTTGTAACATGGAGCTGAAATCAGTGGTCACTCATTATTCTATGGAAATGAAAGAACAAAAAGTCAGAACTGTGGTATGTATTCAAGTCAGGCTTTAAAGTTTTCTTTGAATTATATCAGGGGTTTTTTGTGTGTGTGGCTGCACACTTAGTGGTCAAAGAAGCAGAGTACATCTCTACAGGAATAATCTGGTACAAAAGTGATATGGTTTATGCATATGTTAGTTACTAGTTACTTTACTACTTTACTAACACATGTATGACATTAGGACTTGGATATGACCATCTGGGTAACTACTTGCTCTTTGGGCCATATTAGAAGTTGGCTACCTTTTAAAGTTATTCTGAATACTGACGAGCATCTAAATGGGTACATTTTTATTTACTGGGAACCAAAGGAATGCTGAGTTGCAAAGATACCTAGGCTCCAGAGACTTTCAAGTGAGCTATAAAAAGAGAACTTTTCAAATTTGCAGTCAGGAAGAAGACACAGACTCCTCAAAATCTTAGTTGTTTAAGATTTAGATGTCTCCTCAGTCTTTTTGTAATTTGAACCAGCAGAAACATTGTCTACTGGTCAGTAACCACAGGTGAAAACTAGGCCTTGTGAGCATCGATAGGAATTCTGCCAACAGCATCAAGGGAGCCAGGATTTGCATGTTAATGTCTGGATGTTTGTGCATTACATTCATGAACACTCTGTCTATATCCATAAATCAGCATTTCATGTTTCTACGTACCAAATAGGTATAAATTTGTGTATACTATACTCTAGAACCTATACTCTTGAATATGAAAAAAATTGGGTTCTAAATATGTCTGTTGACAAATATACAGATTGCCCGAGAAAATCCTTAGATGCAAAAATTTACTGCTGGGTATATGCAGTATGCCTGCATATCAGTTGCAAGGACAGTAAAGTTTATTATGCATTTTCAGACATGTAGTGTGATATCAAGTTTAAAAAGTGCATTAGGAATATAAACTACCAATGAAAATTGTAAGGAAGAAGAAGTACACTGTGTCTTATGTATTAGAAGAATAATGCTAAGAGCATTACACCTGATGGAGTTATAAAGTAGCTGCATTAATGTATACATTTTACAATGTATATAATACAGCACCATTTTTGGGAACAACGAATAGCCGACTGGAAATTTCTCAGTATCCCTTTAAGGGCATGACTTTGAAGAGGACACAGATGACTGAATTTTTTCTGGTAGCAGCAGTCGAATGGTCATTCATATTTTTGAATTACAGAATTTTTTTGTGTGTTCCCTTTTTGTTCACTTTCAATCTACATTTATGTAATTCAGCTTTATTGGCATGACAGTTTGCAAAAAGAGAGTTTCAAAGTCATGTGCTTGACAATTAAAGTAAAAAGGATTTTAAATTTGCGTACATAAAGTGATCTCACCAGCAGTGTTTGCACATTCATCTGCTTGTGAAACAGGTCTAATGGTGATATTCATTTGTTCCTACTCACAGTGAATAAAGTGCACAATAATTTGTGATGTCTTTAAAATTGCATTGAGAACTAAGGAATTTCTCAGAAGACTTTAACAGTTGGGTTCCTGTTTTAGGTTGATTGCAAAGATACTTTCATTTGGTACAAAATCATTAGAAGGCTCAAAACTTTGTCCTTTATAGACTATTAATCTAACTTCTATTTCTCCAAATTTTTTTCTTTTAACAGATGGATGCATTGTGTTGTACCTAGATGACACTCCGGTCTTAGGAATCAAAATATTTAAGGCTCCTTGTCTTGAAAATTAGCTTTGTTTGGTATTTGTTTGTTTGTTTGTTAAAAATCTCTGTCAAACTAAGTGTCAAAATTGTGGAAGAATTGTAGCCTAAAAGACCCTGGTAACACCTAAGTATGCTCAGCTTGAGAATGGTTTACAGCATGCAGTGCCTGTGTCACTTTAGAAGACAATCCCAGGAGAAATCCTGTTGTCCTTTGAGAGGATGACCTTGCTGATCAAAGGTGTGCACACACCTAAAATGGAATTGAACTTTACACATATTCTGTCAGCAAAGATATTGTGTGTACCCCACTTGCTATTCATTCTGCTGTCATGCTGTATTTTATCTTTTACTGGTACAAGTACTTCTGAGTTCATATTTCAAACCAGGTTATTGAAATGGTAGAGGTCTCAGACTTCTTCAGTGTGTTTTCCTCTATTTAAAGATATTTTAGAAAAAAATAGCTCCAGTATTTCATCCAATTTTTGGTTTACCAACAAGAACCCTCTCTTATATTGTAGGCAGAATGATGTAGATAGATCCCAGGTTACCAGGTCAGGAGAAAATGTATGAAGTGTTTCTTAGCCAAGCACATGCAAAATGCATGCTGAATTTTTTGCATCGCTTTATAATTGAAATGGTAAAAAAGTGTTTTCTTCAATGATTATACTTTCTTTGTGTTTTTCTTCAGAAAGGTATATGTTTGTGGATCCCTTGTCTGATGGTAGAAGAGGTAGAAGTTGGGGCAGCGAGAATCTTGTTTACATGGAATTTGTGTCCCTACTGTGACTTGCAAACCAGCTTGCAAAATCATGCAATGCCAAAATTATGCATTAGCATCCACAGCCTGGGTCCTCGTGCTTATTTGGGATTGATAAAACTCCTTTTTTATAGCAATATAGCCAAACATCACTATTGAGCACTTCCATTCAGTCTGATAAATAGAACTAATTTAACTTTAATTAAGTCTAAAGTGACTCAACTAAAAACATTACAGGCAGCTGAAAAGCCTGTAAGCAAACTATCTTTTCTTCCTTCATTTGGATAGTTTTTCATCTCCTTCAGTAGTTTTTTTTTGTGATATATTTAAAAGAAACATTTCTGGTAGTCAAATAACAGAGTATTTCACTAGAGCTGCATTTCTTGCATAGAAAGAAGTGGCAACTGCAGGGAAACAAAGATACAGCACATTGTTTAAAGGTCTGTGCACACCTTTTCTTACTGGGTGTTGTATATTCTTTCCCCAAGTATGTATTTCTTCTACCCTTGTATGTATAATTCAATTTATTATAAGCTCCAATTTACTCTTTAGTAGTTCTTGTTAAAAAGTCATTTCATAATGACTTGGATGCAAGCCTTGAAGGAGTACTAAGTAAGTTTGCCAACAACACTAAATTGGGAGGAGCTGTCGGCTCCCTCGAGGTCTAGAGAGAACTCAACAAATAAAAGAGATGGGCCATCACCAACCATATGAAATTAACAAGGGCAAGTGCCAGATTCTGCACCTGGGACAGGGCAACGCTGGCCGTGTGTGTAGACTGTGGAATGAGAGGCTGTAGAGCAGTGCTGTAGAAAGGGTCTTGGGGATCCTGGCTGATGACAAGTTGAACATGAGTCAGCAGTGCCCTGGTAGCTAGGAGGGCCAGCCGTGTCCTTGGGGCATCAGGCACAGCATCAGCAGCAGGGCAAGGGAGGGGATTGTCCCACTCTGCTCTGCACTGAGGCAGCCTCACCTCGAGTGCTGGGGGCAGGTCTGGGTGCCACAATATAAGAAAGATATTAAATTATTCAAGAGTGTCCAAAGGAGGGCAACAAAGATGATGAAGGGTCTGGAGGTGAAGCCGTATGGGGAGTGGCTGAGGTCACTTGCTCTGTTCAACCTGGAGGAGGGAGACTGAGGTGACACCTCATTTTTGTCTTCAACATTCTCATGAGGGGATGAAGAGGGGCAAGTACCGATCTCGTCACTCTCATGACCAGAGACAGGACTCAAGGAAATGGCATGAAGCTGAGTTTGGGGACATTTAGGTTGGATATCGGGAAAAGGTTTCCCACCTAGAGGGTTTTGGGCACTGAAACAGGTTCCCCAGGGAAGTGGTCATAACACCAAGTCTCTCTGAGTTCAAGAAATGTTTGGATAATGTTCTCAGGCACATGGAGTAAATCTTGGGGTATCCTGTGCAGGGCCAGGAGTTGAACTTGATGATCCTGATGGATCCCTTCCAACTCAGCATATTCCATGATTCTGTAGTTATGTATACAGGTGAAAATTCACTGTATCCTCTTTGAGGGCTATCAATATTTACCAACACTATTTACATAGGACTTTTTTCTTTACTGGTGAATTGAAAACAGGTTCAGACATGAAGAAATTCAATAGATTATTAAAAAAAGGAAGCTAATTTTAGTACGACTTCTTAGTACTAGACTTCTCATGTATTACCTATCTCCAAATACATAATATTGGTTTCTATAATGCCCACAACCCTGCTTTTTGTGAAGGTCAAGCCTTTTGTAAAGCAGTGAAACAAGTTGTCCTGAGACAACACCTCTGTTCTTGATTGTGTGTGTGTGTTTGTAGGTTGGCTTACATGACCTCCAAAGATCCCTTCCAGCTTAAATTATTCCATAACTATATGATACAGCTGAAGTGGGAAATTTGTAGCAAAGTATAATGCCAGATGATTTCAAATTTAGATTGCAATAATGAGTATCCACAAAAAATCACCTGAATGCCAGATGTCCTACAGGGTTCCAGTGGGATAGTTTGCAAAGCAACAGTCATCACATTTTCAATAAGAATTGCAAAAAGAATGGGTATTTACTTTGGAATCTTTCCAGTGGGAGCAAAATAAGTAAAATTTGTCTCTGGAAATGGGGAGACTAGTATAAAACATCATTTCTATGTAAGCATGTGTGTGCAACCTGAGTCATCTTGGCCAAACAAAAATAGCATTTTCAAGCTGATGCATATTTACCAGGACTGCAAGTGAATAAATTCATTCTGAAATTATGTGAAGTCTGTTTGAATGCTCTTCTGATAAGCAATCCAATTTTACAAACACCTGTTACCTCTGCTGTGGATGATCCATACAAGAAGAAAAATCTTGGAGGTAAAAGTGAGTCTGAAAACTTCTTAAAAACCTTCGGTTTTTCTTGGAGCTCAAAGTGAGGATACAGCTTTGCTAGGTCAATGGAATCTGTAGGGGATTAAAAGAATTCTTTAAATGATTGCGTGGTATGTATTACAATACAGAGGAATAGCAATATCTTTTTCTGTCAACTGTACATCTTTCTCTCATACTGTTTCCTCCTTTCAGCCACAGAATACTTCCTTACCCACCCTCCATCAGGCTTTTTCTATCAGCCAGATATGAATTTCAGCTCTCATTGTGGAATTATGATCCCTTCTTTTGGTTCCAGCAGCTATAGCTTTCACTGGAAATGGGAATTATCTGTCCCTTTTGTCGCCCCTTTTCATCTCACTCAATGTTAAGGCTCTCTGCCACAGTTTTACATAGCCAAAACTTAATAGCAGCATTTTTTTTTTTCTTTTCCTGAGTGTTCAGCAAATTTCCTTCAGGTACATGTCAGATTATATTTTATAGAAGTATTCGAGAATTTTGCATTATTTTTCATGGGAGCAACAAGCAACACCTAAGGAAATGCAAGTGTTATCCTACATTAGCTTTCCAAACATAGTAACTCATTGCTAAATCCAGAAAGCAGAAGATTGTATGCGTGGATGTTCAGCAGAGTAATGGAAATAATGAAGTTAAGTGAAGCCAGATTTGGTCAAGGCTTATTTACAGCATACCGGTTAAAGCAGAGGTAATGGCATAAAAGACAATTTTAGAATAAGAATGGTTATAGTTTTCAATTTAGCCATAGGAGAGGAGGGCAAGTGATTTAGCCTTCCATGCACTACAAGAAACCTCAATTTTCAGGCAATTCAAATGTCTTGGAGTTGTTCTTACTTGTAGCTTTAATATTTGGTACAGATAAGAACTAAAATTTCCTTTTTATTTTTTTAATAAGATTAAATATTAGTGATGAAAGCAATCAACATTTGGGATGAGTGAATTTTTTATTGCTGTGTATGAGTGTACTATTAGAGCGAGGTAAGCTAGCAGACTATATATTAACAAAAAAGAAACTTAAATCAATTCGTGTTCATTTATTTGCTTTCTTACAACTTAAATACGATATGCAGTCTTATAATAAACTGATAATTTGTTTTTGCTTAATAAAACTGAATTGAAATAAGTGATACTCGAGCTGAATTCTGCACAGTATGTTGATTTTTTTCCAATTCCAGAAGAAATTAAAGATCCAAGTTTACTTGGAAAAAAACTGCTGTCTAAACCACAAAGCTGTCTTTTTTGTTCAACTCAACATTGAAATAAGTATTCACTCTTTAAAACATTAGACCATTAGACCATTAGAGAGCTGAAGTGTAAATAACTACTTATTCCAGTTCTTTGGAGGAAAATGTAACTAGTTTAGACATTGATTTAGCCCTGAAAATTATTTGTCTGTAATTATAAAAGACATTCAAGAAGAAAATTAATTAATCTGGTAGTCTAATAGGGATTTATATTTGTTAATGTCAATATAGTAGAAACAAGTTAGAGGAGTTAACAAACTATAAATTGTCCTGAGGGAAATTCTTTGACATGAAACATCTTTTGCTAGTGTTAACATCCGAAAGAATGCAGACTTCAAGAACCATGTGGGATGGAGAAGCAAGTCAACAAGTATGCAAACATCACCAAGCTGCCCATCATTTAACTGTGCTACACAGAAATTGTGCTGGTGACAACACCTTCTAACTGGCTCAGATGTGGCAGGGAAGGAAAAGGCAGTTTTATCAGTGTTTAGGACTTTGATTTCTTCTGTGGGAATGGATCTTGCTTGGAATTTCAGATATAGAAAATACGTTTTCTGGAAAAAGTGGTGGTCAGGGAACTAGTGACTCCTGCTGAACCATCACAGAATGCGCGGTTAGTGAAAACACAGGAGGAGGTAAGACAGTTAAGTTCACGAATGTTTAAACCCTTTGATCAGTGCGATTATGCATGGAAGCACCAAATCCATTTGCCTGAAACCACAACAATAAACAACCTTTAACAGAGATTTCCGTATGGTTGGTCTCTGGTAACCCATGCCAAGGCCTCTAGGAGACTGATGAACATGTGTGGCTGTGGTTGTATCACATACAACTGACACCATCACAATTGAGAAGGGGAGCTGTCCTGCTCTTGGTTGCTGTGTGGTCCTATCTTGTGTGGGCCCCTCTCAGCCAGCTGAAGGATTTTGCCTCAGCCACACAATCCTTACACCTTTCCTCCTCCCCTTCTTTATAGGAAATGATGAAATGCTGACTGGAGTCTCAAGGTGCCTTTAGGAATTGGACACTTACTTCTTTGTCCAAAACCAAATGTTGCTGATATGTAGTTGCTGCAAAGAGAAGAACTAACCCTTTGTTCTTCTGAAATCCCAGGTCACTTTTTCAATATTGGCAGACTTGAAGGGAACAGGTTCAAGATTTGTGTATTTCAAACCTATTTCAGGCTTCTCCTGGTCTTCTCCCTCCTCTCTTTCCATATGTAAGCAATCATGACTGTCTGGATAGTATGTAAACAGATGATAACTTCAATAACCTTTTGTATTTGTTTGGTTTTCCAGCTGATCTGACACTGTTTGAATACAGTATTCTGTGAAACTAACAGGAAGGCTGGTTTCTACCTTTCATTGAGCATTTATAATCTCTCTCTGTAAATAGACATTGCAAAAATGAAAAAATGCTAACAGTGGGTAAGAATCGCGGAACAGAGACTAAATAGCTGGATTCCTTTCTCAGGGCTGCTGCAGAAGCGCTGAATTACTGACCTTGGGATGTGACTGGTCAGAATGGAGAAAGTCATTGCAGACTTTCCTACTGCAATTCCTACATTTCCTACTGCAGAGGAAATAAATAATAATTACATTTTTATTAGAAATGTGTGTATCTCTTGTTATCAGCTCAGTTTTGTATTGTGATCTACTGGAGGAGTTAATTTGTTTTCTGGGACAAATGAGTAACCGTGTCAGCTGTGCCAAGAAAAGGAATTACTTTTGAGGCCCAAAAGATTTTTGCTTTTTATACATTTTTCATATCTTTGTAGCTCTGTAAACTACTATTATATAGTTTTATATATTATATAGTTGCATATCTTCTTAATTAACTATAGTACATTTCCTACCCCTTCTCTTAGATTTTAGAACAATAACCTGACCTTCTAAGCACATTCCTGAAATACTGTACAGCTTTATCGTCAGGAAGAGAACCTACAAGAAGAACATTTTCTTTTCCAACCAGAATCTCAGAAGTCATACCACAACATCACACCAAAAAGTGGGGTAAAGAAGCCCTTGGACTAACTCCAATGGGTGGTTTACTGGGGCAACTGAATCTCCTATTTTATGTACCTGTTCGATATCCTAATTAGTTAACCTTATAAAATTGTGGAAATTGGTTGCTGGGTGTGCCCCATCACCACCAGGACACCTGGAAGCTTCCAGATAAAGGTTTGCTTTTTAACTTTACTATTCTAACACTGCTGCAAGAGTTTTTTTCCTCTTTTGATTATAGGCAACACTTTGATGAATGTGCCTGTCTGTCAGAAGTTATTCTGTGCTTCTGCCTTAACAGTTAGCATGAGTATTTGTGTACCCGTTTCAACTAAAATGAGCTGTGCTTGTGTACACCTTTTAAATAGTTGATCTTTGGTAACTTGGCTCCGGTTGTGTCTGTGGCCTTAGAGGTGAGGATGCCAACAAGGAAAAGTTTACTTAAAAATTCTGAGGGCTATCGGTATCATCTGATTGCAGATATGAGAAGTGCAGCAGCAGGTCATAACTTTTAACATTGGCAGCTAAAGTCTGATGCAGAAGGAAGACCAACAAATTTTTAAAAAGGCACAGAGATAAGTTGGTGCAAAGAAAGCCACCATAATGTGGGAAAAACCTCACTCTCCTAAACACAATAGAAGTGAAGAAATGCTTGATACCTTGGGCTAGAGAAGCAGGTAGGGTTACTAGTGCATGTCAACAGTGCAGCATCCTTTGCCCTTTTAATTCAAAAAACTTAAACAGAGTGTGCTGCATGGTCAACAAAGATTACTCATCCTAGGAAAAAGAAATCTCCAGGGTTCCTTTGGAGCTGAATGGATGGAGACTGTTACGATAAGAGACGGGAATGTAGAAGCTGGTAAGACAAATTTTGATACTTGGAGTTTTGTGGCCTAACTTTGTGTTTGTAACATATGTTATATCTATGTCAGATTAAATTCTTACCCAGATAGTGTTTAAACTGTTAAAATCTTAACACTGGAGTCATGCTGACTACATTCAGAACATGCTCATGCTCCAGGTCAAGGACACACTGATATTAAAACAGATGCTTTTGCCAGTGTATTTAAACATCAATTTATTCAAGTTTTTCCTTCCTATGTGGGATGATGAGTTGCATCAGGTTGATTTTTTTCCATGCTGCAGTGCTTTACTCTTGCACAGTGCTTATTTCTGAATGAGATCTCTGCCATTTTACACTTTCCTACGTAGCAAAGCACTCTCACTCAAACATTAAAAATCCTAAATAATCTCCTTGTTGAATGACTGTGTGTGTGAAAGCTGTCCTTTTTCTCGCAAACATGCCAGTCTGGCTATGAATAAGACAGTTACTTTCTTTTTGGCACTTTATGATGATTAACAAAGGATGTCTGAAAAACTTCCCTTCTTCACTTCAGCTTCTTACTTCAATCACTGCTGACTAGGAAGTTATTGACCTCCTGTACTCAGCAGCGCCCGAACACAGGAGATAAAAAAAAGCAAGGAAGTAGAGCTTCCTTGAACCAAAAAAATAGAACACTATTTTTCTGTTTCAACAACTCATTACAAATTGTGGGCTGTATTTATTAGAAATAAATTATTTAACCTTAGAGATAATAATAAACTTCCCCAGGGAAGTAGTCACAGCACCAAGCCTGTGTTCAAGAAACATTTGGACAGTGCTCTCAGGCTCATGGTGTGACTCTCAGGGCTGTCCTGTGGAGGGCTAAGAGCTGAACTCAATAATCCTTGTGGCTCCCTTCCAACTCAGCAGATTCTGTGATTCTGTTACATTTGTAAATTATTATCAGTAACTGCAATGGTTTTGCTGTCTAGTTTCAATTTATGTGATCAAAGATGAGTCAAAGTATGAATGCAACTCTGTACACACATGTTTTACTTAATACTTCCCTTTAACAAAGCTTCTTTCACTGACTTGCTGTGAAATTTTGGACAAATAACTGTACCCATAGCCTATTTGATTTTAACTTGATATCCAAAGTTTAGGGATCATTTTTCCTTTATTTAGCTCTTTTCCAGAATGCTCAAGGAAAATATTATGTTTGAGCCAAGTACTGAAATCTTTGAAGTAAAAAGCATACATCTCAGTTATTAGTGGTCTCTCAGTCCTGTTCTTCCTAGTCTTCCAACACAGATCAAGTCAATCCAGTGAATTGTATTGGTCTTTTACTTCCTTCTTTGTTGGTTTGATTAAAAAAAATGGGGATGGAATTATAAGGAAGGGCATTTGCAATCTAGATTGTTGAAGTGTTTTCTTAATATAAGACCTGTAGAAGATGAGGTACCTGTTTGCTGTATACTCACAGATGAAATATGGAAAATCCAAAGGCATAAAGGAGCTGATAGGAACTTTGGTTTCAGTCGGCTGATTTTGAATTTAACTGCTGTATTTCAGGTGTTTTAAGGCTGAATGTTGCTCATTTTTTAAAATGAAAAATGAGGTTCTCTAATCTTAAATGCTGTAACTATCAGTATGATGCTAATGGTTTCTAATATATATTACTACAGGGAAATATTTACAACAGTTGAAAATCTCAACTAGGCTATAGGGTATTTACCAGATGGATTTTGTGAAAAAACCGACCAAGGACATCTTTGGGAAGACTTAATTTGTTTGAATGTTAACAGTGATACTCTGAACATCAGATTCAGATGTGTGTGTTGTCTGCCATCATGGGCATGGTCACTACATATGACTATCATTGCCAAATGTCCAAATTTCTCCAAAATAGGCCTGCATTAAAAAAAAAAATTAAAAATTGCAGCTACATAGAGATCAACAGTGAATTTACAGCAATAAAAATGGTAGTGATGTTAGGCATGCTTTGCAATATAATAATTTAAATCTCTCCTGTAATCATGAGAAACTCTGCTTAAAGCATGCAAACAGATAGCAGGAGTATAAAGCTTGCACTCTAGCATTTCTGCATGTTGCTCAGTGTCCTGTTCCATTGCCTGCCTTCAGTTGCAGATGTGCCTATTTTGTGGAAGGTATTAACCAATTGTCAGATAATCACAGTCCTAGCTGAATAAAGGAGAGACAAACAGAACAATTAACAGAAGCCATTATTGTGTTATATCCTTAATACACTCTGAGCAGCTGATAGTGTTATTAGTCATTCCCTTTTTTTGAGTTTCATGAAGTATTGAGCAGATTCAGTCACACAGCAAATAAACACTTAGAGAACTTGGGACTTTCATTGACCCAGTCTATTCTAATATGTTGTCTCTACAGTTTTGTCAGTAAAAATGGAGCAGAAGCCTTGCAAAGACCCACCTTTCTAGTGACTTTGTAAAATAACTTAAATATAACAGAGATTAAAAGGAAAAAATAAAAAGAGGAAAGAAAGATGCAAGTCCTTTTAGAGCTTCTTCATTTATCTTTAAGCAGAGAAGGGGTCATGGGCCATAGTGATTTTATTTGATTTTATTTATTGAAGTGCTGGTTTTTGTTTGAGTTTGGATTTATTAATATTTGGTTATGAGCAAAGGCTGATTCTCTCTCTTTAACTCTTTCACTTGAAATGCGAGGAGGACTAACTGCAGTCTGTGCTCAGTTAAATATATTAATGTAAAACTTCTATTAAATGATTGGTTTATGGTTGGGAAGATCTAATATTGATAAAGTTGGTGGTAAAATTTATGCCTGATATTGAATGAACCATGAAATTCTCATATATATACAATGTTTTTGTAATTGAGAAAGTATAAGATAATAGAAAAATTATATAACAGGTCAAGAACAGCATTCTATCATTTTTCTGATCGTGACATGTCTATGACAACAAAGAAAATGAAAGCTTCTATTAATACACTTTTGTTCTCTTGCTGTTAGTTCTCCATCACCTAAAACAGCAAAACTTCTGAGGTAGTAACTATATTTGGGTAATGGCTCAGACAGCAGACACTGTTGAAAAGTGCTGGTGACTCACTTTTTTTTCCTGTCATTGACTGTAGCTAAACCCCTGTCTCATAATGAAGTGAATAAGCAGCAAAAATTTGTATGATTTATTCTAGGCATTCAATATACCCCTGCATGTCACTGTTCATTCCTATGGAACAGTAGGTCAACTCAAAGTCTGGATGAAACAATTCATGTTATAGATGGGGAAAATACATCAGCAAGACACGTGAAGGGACTTTACACACTGCCCTTTCAACTGCCCATGGGATTCAAATGCCAATTACCACAAGAAATATGTCAATCCTGGTTTGCTTTGTATTTCCTATTGTACTTATGATAGAATCAAAAGTGTTTGCCTACCCAAGCTGTTCTGGTAGAATTTTCTTTTTAATTAATTGGTTGCAGCATAAATTTTGTCATCAGCCTTCTTCACTTCTGTTATGGAGCACTTATTAAAACTTAGACTCCTTGGCATTTTTGCCTTTCAGTATATGAAATTCATTACACTGACATTTAATCACTTCAACATTTCCACACCGATTTTTCTAATGCAAGTAGACTAACATTAGAGCAGAGGTACACTCTGCAATTTGGTTTGCAAATGAAGTAGTGGAAGGTCTGATGAATCGGAGTCCTTAAGCGCAGAGTTAATTTGAGCTGATGACCTCTTGACATCAGAAGGAGTACACCCTTTTTAAAAATGTTTCATCAGGTCAATAAAAAACATCAAATGCTGGCCTTTTGTACATTACTTTCTGATTAGAGTTTTGGAAGACTGGTGTGTGATTACCAAGTAACCTTCATGTCATTTTAAAAGGAGCTCCACTGCTCCCACTTACATTTAGAACTGAAAATCTTTCAAGATCACATAAACTATTACAGACAGAATGTGAACATGCTGGAGGAACCAAAGAGTGAGTATAATGGATGGGAAGTGATAAAACACCCTCCAATATTCTAAAATTCCCATTAATTATTTTAACTCCTTTCTTGATTAGGGCATTTAGAGCTCTTTGATTTTTCGTAAGGTATCTGAAGGAATCACTGCACTGCCTGCTATCCACCAAGTACCTAAAAATATTAATTTACTTGGTCTGTGACATTTTTTGGGTGTAATCTCAATTTCTGCTTTATTGAGCACTTTCCATGCTCTCCTTCTGCTTTCCCTACCTTCTCAGGGGAAGTTTCTCCAATTCAAATATCACTGGTGTATTGGCACAGTTTCATATCTTGGGGAAGTAAGACTCTGTAAAAATTCAGCAAGTGCAGTGTGTGTGGTGCTGGGTGAATGTTTATACCCTTATGAGAATCTGTTAAGAAATACTGTACTCCTTCCCAAGCAAACTTCTCTTTGTCCATCTCCGTCAAGGGATCCATAAAGAACATAAATTTTGTACTGAACCCTGCCCATCCAGAGGAGTGTGGCTGCTTGCCAGATAGATAAGTTTGCAATGTTTGGTACAGCAGCTGTTAGTGGGGCTGTATTGTCAATTGCTCAGTACCACCTCTGGTGACCAAACTGGCCAGACAGGTGAGACAATGGGAGTGGTTCTGGAGATGACTGTCTTTTCTCCACACCAGCTGTGATTTCAGAAATTCTATTTCACGCCACAACACAGACTGGATGCTGCAATGTGTCAGTAATTTTTGTGTCAGGTCGTGCAGGGGCCGTGTGTAGTAGCCATAGAGCAGATTCCCTGTTTCTGTCTGAGCTGAAGGAACACACACTGCCTGTCACCACATGCCAGGTTTGTCCATTTAAAATATCAAAACCCAAAATATTTTCATGATGGCCTTTAATTGTGAAGTGAGCCATTGCTATGTGGCTCTCATTAGGGAGCCAGAAACTGCCTTTGGCAATTTAACATGCAACCCTTGTGCAGTTCACACTGCTCACCTCAACTGTTTGCCATATGGATCTCATGCTCTGCTTCTTGGCATCTTGTGTTGCCATTGAAATTTATGCTCCTGTATTTATTAAAAATGTCGCCAGTTGTCCCTGAGGACTAACTGGTGTTAAAATGTATGGGCCATCATCACCTATCCACTGATCAGCCTCCTCATCCTGGACAATCAGGCCCAATTACTTATTTTCTCACTCATGACCTGCAATTTCTCCCTAAGTGGGAGGAAAGAGTTGCCTCCCTTTTTATTGAAAGTTGAAATATGCTTCTTCCTTTCACTGTTATCCTTTTATTGGAATGTTTCATTCAGACTCCAGGTAATGCCAGTAGGCTGACCTTGAATTGAGGCTATAGGAATGCCTAGGAATGCTCTGGGAATCCAACCATAATTCATTTCTCTGCTCTTGAGATTCTGTTCAAGGGTTCTCACCTCTTTTATCTTTGGTCTAGTTTTTCTTCCCTCTTTCACCAGTCTGCCTCTGTGATCTCTTCCCTTGGGGGCTTTGTTTTTCAGCTGGTGTATTGTCCCAGCTCATTTCACAGCTATACTTAGCAATGCCTCACATTAATTCAACCCATTTGGGGAGTTGTTTTTATTATATTCATTATCTGTTTCTATCTCATCCCATTTTGCAGCTAACTAAGGTTTAAGCGTTGTCATGGCTCCTCTCATCAATGGTTTTAACATTGTGAAATCTACTGTAGCAGATAGTGGGACATCATGGGGTCCTCATTTGTGCATGGCTGTGTGCACATGGCTTTTGTGACAGCTCTAGAGAGGTCACTTAGGGAGGGTTTACCTTGCTCCATTGTATCTAACCCTCCAGCCCAATAAGCTACTTGTCTGGTGATAGAATGGGGAAGATTGTTGCACTGGGTCCTAAATTTAAGAAAACTCCTAGGTCCCAATAGCCATTTGCTCTCAACATGATTCTGTCACCATCACTTAGACATACTTGCTGCAAGTATTCAGTTTGTTTCACCAAGGATTATGCTCTATCTCCCTTGCAAATTTGTCAATCGCAATGGATCCCATGTTTGTTTACATGGTATAGATAAACAAATGACATGAGAACTGTTCCCTGACGTACTATACTTTTTTAAATACAGTGAGAAATGTATGGGAAGGGCATCAGAAATAACAATAAACTGAAAACTTCACAAATGGTAACTTAAAAGGGCACAAAATAAATTTTGTATAATTTAGTATCTTTTTTTTTCCTCTGTTGCCATTCATAAGGCAATAGTGGGAATTGATGCAGCTTTTTCCCATTTATTGATGGTGAATTTTCAATTAATTCAATGTTGCTCATTTTCTTCTCAATTTCTCAACATTTTTTTTCCTTTGCCAATTCCCCTCTTTTGTCTTAATTTGGTGTGTACATACATACATATGTATGTGTATATATATATAAATATGTACATGTATATGTGTATATATATGGATTGCTTCAGTTGTATCCAGATTTGAAATTCAATGTGATCTGGGCACTCGCTGCTTTTGAGCATCTGTCTGATGTTGGTGAGTTGGATGGTGTTCTCTCTCACAGTCCACCATTACACAGGAAGGCAACATTTAGTGATATGTCCAATCTGAAACAGCTGTGTGCAACCATGCACACAGCCAGTTCAGTGAGATTTGAAAATGTCTGCTAACGTGCCATTGTGTTCCACTTGTATTGAAATGTTTCCCATTACCATATAATGTTAAGGTTTGTAATAGAAGGGCAAAGGCACAAATGTAATGAGTCTCAGACAATGTGAATACTCATTTATGTCCTGTCCACTGCACTAATATTCTCTTAGAGAAATGAAACCCTCATCTGAGTTTAGTCCATGCTGCATGCTGTGGTGGTGAACATGAGAAAACAAACCACCCAAAAGTCAAACACTGAATGCTGCAGATCCACCATAAGGAGAGAATTCCGTTCTATATACTCTGTCTGGTGATGATTACCAGCCTGCCTAGGTACTTGATTTGTGTAAGTCCCATGTGTGTATGTAACTCAGACATATGTAGCTGTCTAGGAAAGCTAGTAAGAGGAATAAGAGTTCTTATCACAGAGAGCCCTTCTATCTACCTCTACAAGGTTATATATAAACTCAAGTCTTCATCTTGCTGGTGTCATTACTCTATTTGGAAGCCTTTTCCTGAATTTGTTGTAAAGATGCATTTATAGCTGATTTATTACCATTCAATCTTGTACTGATATTGCCCCATTTAGCTCTTTCTAATATTTTTAATCATTTTAGCAGATATTCCAATTAAAGTAAAATTTCACTGAAACTAATCGTCCAGAATCATACACAATATTTCTGATTAGACTGTTTGCTTCCTCTCACAACAAATATCTTTCCCCATGCATTTTTGAATTCATTAGCCCATTCACAGCTTCAGTAATCACTATTCATAGTCATCTTCCAGTGGCATGAATCTGCTTTTCCTACTATTAATTTATATTTCATTCTATCAGTTAAATCGTAAGTAATTTAATGCTTTTATAAGATGTTCTAGTCTTTGTAATAATGATAATCCTGTACAACTTTATATTGTCTGCTAATTTCATCTATACTTTTCCTGAAGATTTTTTAGAAGCTTATTACACAGGACTGATAAGACACTTGGTAAACTATCCTCATTCTTTGGCCGCATCCTTAGCTGCTTTAGAAATTGAGTATTAGCACTTGGCTTCTCCACCTTTAGCAAACTTTCTCTGCAGGGAGAATGAATCAAATGCCTTATTTAAATATCTGATAAATAATATTCTGTCTAATAAAGCATATAACTTTTGAAAAGAGATATTGGATTTGTTTGAGATTATCGACTCTTGACAAAGCCACATTATAATTTATACTGCCTTTCATTTCTCTCTCCGCCTTTAACTCTTCCTTCAAATGCTATTCTGGATACTTTTTGTAAATCAGTTTATTAAGTCTATTAAGTCTAATGGCTCCAGAAGTTGTCTTTGTTCATGTTCTTTTGAATTTAGTTCTACCTTTACTGTTCTCCAGTCATAACATACTGCCCCCAAAAATTCTAGCAATTGGAGTGTCAATTTCATTTGACAGTTTCATATTTCTATATTATAACCTGGACTATCCAGCCTGCATTATTTTTGCTTTATGAGGTATTAAGAATGTTAACATTTATTTCTCCCTCAGGTGTCATAATTTCTTATGCACTACCTTCATTTTTGCTCCTTACTCCACTAATGTCCTCATCATTAACTTTATAGAAAATGGAGACAAAATATGCATTTGATATGTGGATCAGAACTGTAATCAGATCAGAGTAATGTTAATCTCTTATAAAACTCTGTTTAATAATAAATTCTATATTTGCACACTGTAACATTTTTTGTTCCCCATGCTCCTTTATTGGTTGCAAAGAATTTGTGCTGATTGTTTTAATGGTAAATGAAGTCTAGCTCCAAAAATTTAGCTGTTTTCCTCTTTTCTATATCCTGTAACTTCTGAGAAACATTGGTCTCTCTTTGTTCTTGGTAGATTTGCATGTGTACAAAAGCAGCTAATTCACTGAAGGAAGCCTCATAAGCTCTTTCTATTAGCTTCTTTTGTTTTTTCTCCCTTGCAATTTAAACCCTAAGTAGTGCCTGCCCTTTAATTTAAAGTAATTCCTTACTTTCTGTGCTTTAAAAGCTTTCCATTCCTAATTCACTGTGTATGCGTTCATTAGTTCCTTTCTAAAATCCCAAACATTAGTCATAGGCAGGCCTGTTGTGTGTCTTGCAGTTTGATAAAGACTGATTCAGTTAATGATCACTATAGCCAAGATTATTTTCTATGAAAATCTGTTCTGTAAGACCTTGATTGTTGCTAAACCTATGTCCAAAGCAGCATTAATTTTCATTGGTTCACTGGATATTTATTAAAGAAATCTGTCTTACAGCAGGTTCAAGATTACCTAAGCCTTCAGTTCTTAACGATGGCATTTGTATTGCATCCAAGTTTGGGTGATCAGTTTCCCAAGCTCTCACAATCACTACTCTTTATTTCTTAATCTTATAGAGATTTCTCTTCATATTCCATCCCAAGCTTAGTATTTCTGTGACAGCAGTCTAAAGCTTTCTCTTCTGGTGCTTTCCAAATCTTATCTTAAAGAGATTGTGTTTTTTCATGGAAGGATTAGTTTTCAACCCATGGTCCACAGACCCAGGGAATTCCAGCATCTACGTCTTTAGGATGAGTAGAGGGTAATTAGAAAGGCAAGTTTAGCATCAATATGCTTAAATACCTAAATTCTCCCTCGACAGCTTCATGCTGTTCTCATACATTTCTATAACAATGCAGACCTTCCCAATCACCTCCAGTCTTATTTCTGTCCTTGGATAATTGAAAGGTTTAGCTCTTTTACCCAAACCACAAGAATTCTTTCTGCTTGTTTCCATTCCTGCAATATCCACTTATGTTTTATGCTTGATGCTAGGCTTGCAAGACCATGATGAACATGTTTTACTAAAGCACATTTTAAATGAACATGTTTTACTAATAAAGTAATTCAACAGAGAATGAACACTTTTTTCTTTTGAAATCAAATCAGGAAATATTTTGGTTTTTTGTAAGCTTTCAGCAGTTTGTCCAACCTTCCAAAATACAGATTAGAACATATTATTATTATTATTTATTATTATTATTATTATCATCTAAAACTTGAGTGTTTTCAATTTTTTTTTCCTCAGAAGCATAAAATATTCTATTTAAAATGAAAGTGGTTCTAATTTAAATATTTTTGTGTTTGGCAATACATTTCTGAAGTAGCTCCTGATCAAGCGCTCCATCAGAAGTCTGTGCTTTGCTCCATTACTTGAACACTAACTAGTAAACTGACATTAAAAGCTTCAGACATTAATGTAAGTCCTTCTTGAGGAGAAGAAACTAAATAAAAATACAAAAAGCTGCAAAGCATCAAAGTTTTCTCTGTGACAGCCATGCTTTTAAGTTTTAGCAAACAATAGCAGAGCTAGATGAGGTTAGAAAATTGTCACAATTAACAGAAAAAAAGCCCCAAACAATCCTTCAAGCAGCTAGAACTAATTAGTGAAAGCATTTTAAAATCCTGTTATTAGAGAGGTTGATTTGGAATAAATATCACTTCCTTTCCCCACAAGAAGGTAGAAAATTTCACCTGTTGTACTTTATTAGGATTATCAGGAGTATATTACTGCAGAGCCATCAGACAGGACTGCAATAACTCTCAGTACACTGGTCAGCAATTACTGCCAGCATCCAAGTATGAAAAGCTGAGTAGAGAGAACTGCCTGTTTCACTGGATATTTTCTTCCATATGATTTGCTACTCTATGTGCACCTTGTTCTCAGAATTTCCCATGGTGCTCCAAAGGCACCTTGTGACTCTCCATGAGAACAAAGAAATAATTTCACTCCCAAATAAACCAATAAATAGAACTGGGTGGAAAAGAAACTTTTCTACACTCTGATGCAAGTAGATTCCTAGACATGAAGTAATCAACAGGATTCTCAGAAAATAGAAGATTTCTAAAAGTCAATATTTACCACAATATTAAAATTATTGTCAATATTTATGAGTACTCCTATTGGGTAACTGACTGCAGTATTATTTTAATGCTAATGTGAAATGCACTACTATTTTAAAACCTTGAATTAACTTCTTATGATCTGTGCTTGCTTTCTGTTGTAGGATCTAAATGTTTCACTTTCAAATCTTC
This sequence comes from Aphelocoma coerulescens, assembly GCF_041296385.1. Taxonomy (NCBI): domain Eukaryota; kingdom Metazoa; phylum Chordata; class Aves; order Passeriformes; family Corvidae; genus Aphelocoma; species Aphelocoma coerulescens. The sequence continues at coordinate 36,437,326 of NC_091017.1, forward strand.
TTAACTGATGATAACTTTCTATATTTTTCTTTTTCTATCTGAAACCATAATTGACTTAAGTGTATTTTGCAAAAGACTTGCTCAAGAAATGAAAGATTAATGGCCATGAGCCCAAGTGACTTATTCCGTATTTTTTTCCTTACAGATTTTAATCTTGATATTATGTATAACTTGAACATTAGTCTTAGGTGCCAGATCAGCAGAAGTATTAATGCACAGGGCTAGTACTTCAGCTCTATGAATTCTTTCTAGTCTAAAGAGACAAAGCTTGAAAGAGATATGTTTATTTAGTTGTTTGCAAAATTGAAAATAACATTTCTCATTTACGGATGGGAAAATGATGTGTAAAAATTTATAAATTGGCAAACAATACATTCAGATCATACTTAAAAATAAAATGCCCTATTCTGCTTTTATGAATGAGATGGTATCTCTGTATTTGTCCTGACTAACAGTCTTGGGGTGCCATTTTTATAGGATCTAGTATAAAAGCTGTAAAAAGTATCTTTTGTATGTAAAATAATTTTATGGTTTTTTTATCAGAACATGAATGTCTGGTAACAGGACTAGCTTCAAAAACTTTCTTTAAACCTAAGGTGAATAGCTGACTCCAAAGCAAAATTTGAAATAGCTGGATGAAATTTTCAAAAGTGCAATATGATTTTTCCCATTGAAAATAATATTAACTATTACTGTATTAGTTATTAATAGCTACTAGCTACAAGATGTTAATCAGTATGAGAGGTTTAGTCTGGAACTGCTTACCTTTTTTAGGGCATCTCACCTATTGTGATTTGACAGTTGAACTGCTCTGCAATTAAAAAAAAAAAAGGAGCCAAAGACTAAAGGCTGAGCTGGTTCAGTATAGAAATAGTTGTTAAGGAAATACTTCTGGATTTTGAGGTGAAACTTTCATATCTTGCTATTATGATGGATGAAATAATTTAACATGTCTGTCTGTCTTGCAGAAAGCTTTGAGTTCATTGATACCCATTGGTTGAATGAAGAGGAGCTGGAGACCTGTCCCAGGGTTGGCTGGGATTAATTTTCTTCCCAGTAGCAGTTTGGAATTAAGATGAGAGTGATGTTGATAACACACGGATGTTTTAGTTGTTGCTAAGCCATGTTTACACAGAGTAAAGAACTTTTCAGCTTCTCATCCCACCCCACCTGGAGGAGAAGATGCAGCTGGGACAGGTGACCCACACTGGCCAAAGGGATATTCCATACCATATAATGGCACTCTCAGTATATAAACTAGGATGAGATCTGGTCCGGGGCCACTGTTTGGGTATGGCTGAGCATCATTCAGCAGGTGGTGAATCACTTGCTTTGTATATTCTAATCCTATTATTAGTAGTATTGATGTTACTATTATTATTTCCTCTTCCTTTTCTGTCCTATTAAACTGCCTCTTTATCCCAACCCACAAATTTGACATTTTCTCCCCCAGTTCTGTCTTCCATCCCTCTGGGATATTGTAGGGGAATTGAGTAGTGAGCAGCTGTGTGGTATTTCACTGCCTGCTATGTTAAACCATGGCAAGATCTCATGCTAATTAGGTGCTGTAGGTGTTTGCTTTTTAGTTTAATTTTATTTTTGATATACAAGATTATGTTCTGATATGCATGGATTTGGTTGGAACAACTGTATCTGGCTGAGAGCAACTTCCTTGTAAAGGCACATCATCTAAAGAAAATATGTTTTAAGGACCAGGATTCAGATAAGGTTCAGTTCAAGTGTCAGAAATAGTCAGAAATAGAATCATCACTCCAGATGCTAGTAACTATCTTTGTACAGTGTCAGAAGGAGTACTGCATATAATATGTGGTATTTTATAAGCCCTTATGAATTTGAAATATGTTAATGAGGGCTTGTGTGTCTTAGCATCATAGAATCATTTAGATTGAAAAAGACCTTTAAGATCTCTTGAATTTATTTTTGGGAGGAGAGAATAAGGCTTTTATAGCATTTGTGTATATTCTGGTTTTTCTTATAGTGCATGTTATCTCTCCCAAGATATCCCATGGTAAGAGCTTTATGCCCATGAATGTTAGATTAAATCTCTTCAGCATGCTTTTGTGCAAAATGTGTCCTTCAGAGTAAATTCTAATTAAGGCTGGGCTAAGTAGTGTGAAGTGTTTTGAACTGTTAAATGAATTTGTTTCAAATAAGCTTTCTCCTTTTCACCTCTCCTTGCTGTCCAGATAGTCTGTCAATCCTAAACATTCACAGAATGCAAACCCCAAGGTTTCATGTGCAGTGGGAAACAGCTCCATTTTCCTCTGAGTTGCACAACGCTTGTTGGATATGTCTGCAAGTGCACCCAGTTGGGAGAGTATGCAAATATCCTGCAACACAGCTGACCAACTGCAGCTAAACACTGCTTGGAATTTGACTATTTCAGTTAAATCACAAGATCAATATATGAATCAAATCTGATCATTAAATTCACACAAATGGCAGCCTCCCGGCAGCTTGTCCTGAGCACCCACTCTGTCAGGATCACTGAACAGACTGTGCTGTAAGAATTACTCAACAAGCATTTTGCAAAGTATGGGAATATCCAAAACTTTCTTGTACTTGACTGCTAGAATACAGCCCAGCTTTCTGACCTAATATGATACTGCTCCACAGGAAGTATGATGCAGATGGTGGCAGATCTCAGACATTCATAGCTCTGAAGTTATTGTATTCCCATATTGCAACACTTGTGTGTTTTGGAGGCTTCAGATCAACTCCAAAGAAGGATTTGTGGAAACTTTGAAGCAGAATTTTTGTAATTCACTACTGGATCCTAATGGAGTGTTTGACAGTATTAAAATAATTTTTGCAATGCCAAGAACTGCTTGGTTTTAGCTTCAGCTGGAGTTTCTCCAGAATGTCTGCTACCTCTATGGCAACTGGGAATATGCTTGGAAAATATTCAGTGAACTGCAGATTGTTGTTTTTTTCTGCCAAAAAAATCAAGATCTGTTGAAGCTCTGACAGCTGTACCTTGTCACGAAGAAAATACACCAAATAAAAAACAAATGACCATTCAACTTGATAGCACATTAGTTATATTTTATATATCAGTTATATATATAGTTATATATACAATAGTTATATTTTATAAATCAGTTTTTATCACTTCATATTGCTGTCACAGCTACCCTGAGCAATGACCAGGACTTCATTTTTCTTTGCAAGTCACTCTTGAAGCTTCGTATCTTGTCTTTTGTTTCTAGTCCAAAATTACCATTCAATGTAATAGGAATCTAAGGGGAGTTTGTTTGAATAGGAAAAACAGTATAAGAGTTATTTTGAAAATAATATTGGACCTGGAATAACAAGGGAAACAGTTGATAGCAAATGGTTGACTGACTACAATGGAAAGGACCTTGTAATGATTAGCAGTTGTATCTCAATGTCACTATTAACTTTCACACATTCATATGGCATCTGAGAGCAAATAATTTAATTCACATTTGCAGTTACCATTACTAAATATTATTCTTTTCTATGCAGGCTTATTGGGAAGTTTTCTTTTGATGTAATAGCTTCATGGCATGTAGGTTAGCTTGACTGATTTTTTTGCAGCTATGGAAATGGCACCAATTTCATGATCCATATTGATAATAAACTGAATTCACATCATCTTCCTGCTTCTCTGAAGTGCACCGAATTGCAGAGAAAGTGTTATTCTGAAATACTGGAATGTCTTCGAAGCAAACGCCAGAAATATAACCAAAATCTTTCATGCCAAGTAACTTTATTTAGTTGCCAGATATGCAAGGATGAGGTAAGTGGACACAATACTGACACACCTGCTGGATTAGGAAAAGCTGTTGTATGAAAGGGTCATACGAGCCTGTAGATTTAGGGTCTAGACCTAGGAAACCTTAACCTTTGTCATATTTGAAAGATGGTTTTCACTCCATTTCTTTTCTTCTGCCTTTTCACCGCTTCTTGGCTCCACAGTTCTGCCCTTCCCTCATGCCAGATTTGGTGCCTGTCACACATTCATGGGAGCCAACTGAGTTCCATAAGCCAAGATAAAACACCCCCTGCCCCCTCTTTTTTTTTGGAGCTAATTTTCTGCTAGATTAATGCTCCAGCTTCTCTTACATGGAAGGCCCAACAAATGCCGTGGCTGGTTCAACTGATACAAGTACACAGCAGCTGGGGTGGTGCAGAGGAAGGAAGCAGTGGTATCACTGCCAGCCAGAGATCGTGAGCTTCTGGATATTAGTATCATCCAACTCTGCGGGTATTTTTTTAGAATCAAGAGTGAGAAACAGTTTTCTTAAGTGCTTCCAGTAACCTGAGAAGAGCTAAACACTTCTAATAGCTGGCAGCGGCTCCATTCCTCCAAAGTCAGGGAATAAGTATAAATACTTTACAACAGGATTTTTTGCCACCTCTCACTTCTCAGCCCTAGAGTCACTGAACTACTGCCAACTCAGGGTACCACCCAAGGAATTTGAAAAAAGCTCTGACAAAATAGAATAACTTTTCCAGTGACTGCCTTAAGTATCTGAAACTACAGCTGAGGCAGTTTCAGTTGAGTTCAGTCCTTAAAAAAATGTGTGTAAAAATAATATGGGGGTGAACAATTAAATCTGTTAAATCTGTTGTAGAAGGTAAGCCCCAGGAGGAGAAGTCAAGTATTAAGATATACTGATAAACAGATTATCCTGCCATTGAAATTCCTCTTTATGAACCGATAATATCTATGTCAGAGAATAGAATGACCTCATACTTCTGACCCAAACAGTCAATTTTAGAGAGGCTTATGGGTTCTTCCCAAGAGGGGAATAAACTGATAATGGAATCATATTTCTTTCAGGTAACACTGATCATTTCAAAGAAGGAAAATTCTGCTGTCCTGAACACAGTGTGAAACAAACAATGAAAAATAATTTCCTTTTTCACAGTTCAGAGCATCTTTCTGGCTGGTACTTTATCCAATCTTTTTCTGCCTGTTTGGTATTTGAATGCAATGGCACTTTTCTGTTGCTTTTTTTTTTCCTTTTTGTAGCTGTCTGGTCTGTCTTCTGTGTCTCATGTTTTAAGAGGTGCCAGAGAGCATACCTTTGTTTTCTAGACTGCTCATCCAGTAAGTTATGGCCGGCTGGATCGTCTTCTGCAGACAGAAAAACAAAAGCCTTTCACATCAGTAGCTGAATAACCAGGCAGTAATTGCAGTCACAATTCACTTTTGGGGAGGCTAAGGAAGTGAACAAAGTGCTGGTCTCAGTCTTGTTGGTTGCTTAGACACATATGATTAAAAATACCTGATAAGGAAAGCAGAGACCTGAAGTCCTCAGCAGCCTGCCTGAAGATACAGAGTAAATGCAACTACGTTTCTCCTGACAGTAGTGAGGCGGCTGTCATTTCAAGCTCTCTGTTCCAAAAGGGAGCTTGGGTATTTTCAATGCTTTGAAAAACACAGATTTAATGAGAAGGATATTTTTTATGAGACTTTCATGCAGATTGGGTATTCCTAGCCAGTAATAAAGTTAGTATTTAAAGCATACTGTCATGAAGAGGCTGCAGTGCAGTCACAACTATCATTCCTGTCTTGCACTTATCCCTCTTCTAATGGAGGCTGTTTTCTTCCCCATTCAGTCTACTTTGTATTTCTCCTTCTCTCTAGAACGGAATTTGAGCTGAGTTACATCCATGTCTTCCATTTTTCATGGGCACTAAAAAGGGACAAGCTGAGTAGCTAATAAAAAAGCTTAATGTCACATGCAGAATGGATGCAGTTCCTGTGTAATGACTGCACTGAGCTTCCTTGTACTTGTCCCAGTGTAATCATTGCGTCCTGGATAAATCAGCTTGGTCTCTGAAATTTGCTGCAGATTCTTGTCTGTTTCAAGCAGGGATTTAAATATTGAAGAGAACCTCTGTTGACTGTCTTGTTCTTTTTTATTTTTTTTTTTTTTAGCAAGGAAAAAAACCTGGGAGTAAGAAAAAAGGAATACAAAAAATGTGAGAATAAAAAAAATAGAGTAGCTGAGACACTTCAGAATACACTTCCTAGTAATTCTACTCTTGACTGGCTTCCAGTATCCTCTGAATAACCTCTTTGATAGTTTTAGTGAAAATCCTGCATAAACTGGCTGGAATGTGCATAATGACAATGGTCAGTGAATACAGTCCTTTTTTTTCTGTTTCTAGGAGTTTTGACACTCATTCTAGACGGACTCTTTGGAGAATTGAGCTACTAAGCTCTTTGAAAATTTCTGCTGGACAGATGCAAGTGACAGCTTATTTCATGGCTGTAGAACTTGGTCAGATGTATTTGGACTCCAGTTTTTCAAAAGGTAGACGGTGAATGATGACTCCCTAGAAAATTTAAAGCTCCCCTTTGAAGTTTAGGAAGCACTAGAATTCATTAGTGCAACAACTAAAGTAATAGTTTTTTAGGACCTTTCCACCACCACCCTCTCCAAACTCTCTCAAGTTTCTTTACAAATTGTTTACTTAACTATATCAAAACAGGAAGGCTGAATTTTAAAAACAAAACTTCCCCAAACCCATCAGTCTGTGCAGACACCCAGCATGGAAAATTTCAGCTAAAATGATAATAAAAGTTATAGAAATAAATGAAGACAGTGACTTAAACATGACTAGAGTTTCTTCATAGTTGCGTGTTTAAATTGTTTTCTCAAGCAACATTTCAACACTCAAGAAGCCAGCAAGCATTTTAGTGTAGCAATAGTGAAAATAAAATTCTGGAGACTTCTTTGCAATATTTTTAGTCCTTTTAAAAAAAGACTAAAAGATGGCATCTGTATTACTAGTTTCGGACTGTCCAACTATACCTCTAGATGTCGTTTTGCATCTTTGATACTTTTTAATCAAGTTTTTACCTGTATGTAATAATATATACATGCTAACATTTACTGTAGATTTTTGTTGCTTTTGAAGGAAATCCCTGTATTGCAGGATGTCACAGTCTTTGGGTTTAGTTACAACAGTGTTGGTAATAGAAGGACCTGGATATTTGACTATTAACTGATACCCATTTTCCATAGAGCATTGATTTACTTCGTTGTCTGCTTAACAAACTTGAGATTAATCTACTTTATCCTTGTAACTCAATAGAGAATATCTGCATTTTGAGCAGGAGAACCAGGAAAGGTTTTATCTGAGGGTAAGAAAGGGAATGTCTGGTTTGCCTCTAGATGGCAGCGAGGCATTATTTCTTGATATCCACTGAATTACCTGTTTCGCTGTCTCTGCAAAGAAAGGCTTGCTTAAATACAGTCAGCTTTGTTCTGTTTTCTGACCATTTTGGATAGATCTTGAAATCCTAAACTCTGTATTGTAATAAAACATACATGGTTGCAAATCAGTTAGTCCTGGAAATGCAAACAAAGATGCTATGTGATATGTGCTGTGAATCAGCAGGTCTCTGATCCATGCTTTCATGTGACTATGATCAGTGGTAACATTGGGGTTCCCCAGTAGATCTTCCTTTTTTCAGAAACCAATGGCTTCAAAAGGCTTCTTTGTCTTTTAGCATCTTTTGTGTGCTGACGTGGCTGCTTTCTAGCACAAATTACTTTCCAGGCATTTGTACAGAACCTGGTCTAGTGAAGGACATCCCTGCCCATGGCAGGGGGTTTGGAACTTGATGATCTTTTGAGGGAGGTATCTTTTCAGCTTTTTACCGGCTAGCGCTTATAGTTCAATGCCTTAGAAATCCCCGAGCAACCCAGAGAGGCAGCACGGGCAATCCAGCATTTCAGGAGCTCTAAAATCGGTACCTGTATCAGCTGCAAAGCACATACCACCAGCAGAAGCAAAGAGGGAGAAATAGAGCTCCCTGCTCGCTCAATTTCCTGCAGTTAGAAGCTTTCAAAAAGAAACAGACGACAAGAGATGCTCACAGAAAGAGTTCAAAGCCAGCGAGAGCGGGCCCCGCCTTGGTCCTGTCTTTTATTGGGAGAAGGGGAAAGGGGCGGACTGGGGCAGACCCGGGGTGAGCGGCCAATAGGACACTGCTGAAGAGTCTGAGTTACATTTGGTTTTGCCCACGCTTGGAACAAAGGGGTTCAGAGCACATGGCAGAGGCAGGTGTCTTGGGGAGGGGGAAGGGAAGCTCAGAACAGGCAGCAACAATCTTTAAGGCCCTTTCCAACAAAAACTATTATATGGTTTTATAATTCTACATTTGGGCTCAGTGCAGTGGTGGTACATGTGATATTGTGTTCAGATAAATGACTGCTTTTATCACTTTAGCATGAGCAATGGACCACGCTAAATGCTGCTAATAAAGGGATCAGAGACCCTTTAGTAAGTCGCTGCTGCCTGACACTATTAATCGTAATGTTGAGGAGATGGAAATTGGCTCTGCAATTGTAATTCAGGCTCTGATTTAACAATGTGTTTAAATCAATTACTTTTAGCATGTGCTTGTGTTGACTGGATTTTAGCAGCGTAGCCGCTAACTTTCTCACATCTCATCTGGGGAATGCTTTCACTTTTATGAATGTCCTTATTTTCAACCTAGGAAAGTGCTTTTTGCGCATACACAAAGAAAAACATGTCCTTAAATGCTTTCCAAATTGGGATATACATTGCCAGCTTTGACACTGTGGGCTAAGAGTAAGAAGCACAATTTTGAGCTGGATGGGTTCCACAATGATCAACAGAAAAATGTTTAAAAAACTGTTTTGGTTGTGATCAAAATGCATTTCCTTTTGAATATCACTACTGTCCTATTAAGGGTAAAAATACAAAAGAGTGCTTATTTAAACAAGCACCACTTTTTAACACTGTGTTTTGCATGGCTAGGACTAAGATAAACCTCTAATTGCTCATCAGGAAAAGCATGGCATTAGAAACATAGTGTGTCTCAATTGCTTGAGAGCTGAATGTGTCAGTAGAAATGTTTTGTGGATTGTGCCAGCCAAAGGAAAATGTAAAATGAGTAAGCAATTTTAAACTGACTGAGAAGAAAATGCTGTATTTGGGGGAGGTTTCTAATGCAATATACTTTGGCATTAAAATTTAAAATTACTCTGAATACATTTCTTTTAGAAAACACTGTGGTGATCAAAGACTTAGCAGCTTGATGGATGTGAATGAATGAGTCTCATAAATTGAGACTGCAACTGTGATCGCTGCATTAATAAGAACGAGATTATCATAGTGTTAAATCATCCAGCTATACATTTAAAAGTACATACTGGGAATAAATGCATATTGTGCAATATGTCTTTGTCTTCTGCTCTCAGGCCAGCACTGTCATGCTACACAAATATGAACACTGGTAGACTCTGACAGTCTCACACAAGGAGCAGTTTTCAGAGGCATGTTTATTAAATGGTTGCATAATTGCCATCATTATTGCTTCTGATACTAATGTCAAAAAATAGGATTTGGCACAGAATTTTCTTACCAAAGATGATGTAGAAAATAATATTAGTTTCAGAAAAGTTCAGGTTGTAAACTGGGTTCCATTATAAATGTACTGTGTTTTGAAAATGTTCCACATTTTGCTTGGATGCCTATACCATCACAGTGAGATAGGTATGATTTTATGATCAAATTCCTAAGTTATTAAAGAAATTTGTATAAAACCTTCTTGTTTTGATTAGTATTGGATTATTTTGCGCTGTTCTCAATACGTTACATTTGTGTCTCAAGGTATGAGGTATACTGCTTGCTTGCTGTGTGGAAGACTTTCAGAGTTAGGATAGCAGTGGCTTTGTGATCTTCCCAGGGAAGCTCTGTGTGCAATGTCATCTGGTGATCACAGGAGAGACAGTCCTGCAAGTCTCCCTACAGAGGGCTCAGTTACAGGCTGAAACCAACGTTTCCTTATGAAAATACATCTAAAAAGAGTCTAATGCCACCTAAAGCTGTTCACTTGCTCACACTCATGGATGTTTTCTAAATGTGACTTTATCCTGTGTCTGTGCTCAACCTGTTCAATATCATGCGTGCTCATGAGTTTAAACCTTGTCAGTGCTGTCTGTCGTCTTAGTAAGTGGTAAACGATTACTCTAGCAAGTGTTACTGACTTATTATATTCTTCTTCAAGGATTGGTGAACTGATCTGAGAGAAGAAAAAAAATCTCCTGTACTTTAACATTGTCTTGTGAGAAGGGTTTGAATGAGAACCCTCTCAGAAATCCCTTTCCACTCAGTGGGGTTGTCAACCAAGTTGATGGAATGTTTGTCAGTGCTGCTTTAATTAAAGATTGCACTTAGCTATTTTTGACCATTCCTTGTGCACACTTAAATGCACATTAACAGGCATGTGCTAGGAAAAAATTAAGACATTAGGATACCAGTTAAAAAGATTTTAATTACATACATTATCTTCAAAATATGCTGCTTCAAAGATACGGCTTAATTCTGATAACATTGAGTATTTTTGGGATTTCAAAGTTCTTTTTTTACTTTTGACCAGAAAAAAAGAAAGTAAATGGGAGGAAAGAAAAATACTAGTTAAAACCAAAACAGCCCCAAATTTGAACTCATATTTGGAATACAGACCCCGGGACATATTGCAATAATCTTTGAAATGCTTTGCTTTTGTCCCAATAAAGGACAAAAACTATATTTCTAAACTCAAGCTGACATGCTGCTGTCTGGTTAAAACTAGATTAAGATTTTTTTACATAAATTTGGGTCTGCATATGGATGTTATTCCCTTCAATGTCAGTAACCGGATCCTTAATACTTCCACTTTTTTTTTTCCTTTTGCTTTGAAAATTCGGCAAAACTGATGATGCTGAATTGTCAGTAACTTCCTGCTTTGATAAAATTTCAAAGATGAATCATTCAAATGCTTTCACTGGAGATCTGTGTTTCTGACCCTTCATCCCTTTGTTACTTGCTACTCCTTACTCTTACCAAGGTCTAGGTGTATGAGCAGTATCAACCACTTTGTGTTACCTTTCTTTTTTGGGTACTTCTCAGACTGACAAATGTTTCTGGTTTTATTTATTTATTTATTTATTTATTTATTTATTTAACATATTGTTTTTATATAAAATAAAGGAATTAGTTCTGAATTAGATAAATTTAAAACCCTCTGGAATTCTGAGGATGAGCAATGTGGCATTATCTTTGTATTTTTCCAGACAAAGCATATTCCCATTGTCTTTCTTGCTAGAAAAAGCCTGCATTCAACTTTCCTTGAAGGAGTGTGTACATTCTTCCACATTAATCCAAGTGGGGCAGGTCTTACGAGATCAAGTGAAGTTGGAAGATTCTGACATCTATTTAATCTAAATCAGGATCTCAGGTTTGGCCTCAAGTCCCAATGTGTAGTCTAAAATCAATGATTTTATAAGAACTGTCTTTCCTTTTTTTTTTAAATTTTTTTTTTTTTTTTTATTATATAGTGAATACATTACTGGTGAAATAGCATAATTATATATGTAATCCTCCACTTTATAGCCTATCACCTTAGGATGAGAAGCAAAAAGATGTTCCACAATGCACGATAAGCAAATAATGGTAGCATTCCCAAGTTGGTTCACTTGTATTGTGTCTGTGTTATGTGAGCTTACTGGTGGCCAGTCCCCACAGTACACCAAGAAAGCCAACAAATTTGCTGTTGCTGATTATTGCCTTGCTGGATGTGCCCTGCTTTTTGTTACAGCAGAGACACAAATGGGTCCCTTCTGGGTTTGTGAAAGAGAACAGCTTTACCACATAAACTGCTAGTAACTAACAAAGAAGTAGCTCTGCAAAGATAGTCTCAAGTGAAAGTTGCATTTTGATTCCACTATTTGAATTGCTTAGTATTGTTTCTTCAAAAGTATCTGTGCATGTTGACTTCCTAGGTACCACCCTGAGCAGCTGGCTGTGCTACAGCTGGTTATTTGTAAGGAAATTCTCCAATGACTAAATTACCAGAAGCATTCTTTTTACAGAAAGGAAAACCCTTACATTCTTCAACTTCGATATTCTGTTCTGAGTCTTGAAACTGTCATTCTAAAATCAGGATGGGAGTCCAGGTAGGGGTTTGTAGTGACAGTCGGATTCTTTCCTTCCACAGTTACAAATAATCCAGCTGACAAGGTGAACGTGTTAAAAAGCCCCAAAAAAACCCCAAAACCAAAACACCACAGAAAAATCTCTGGAATCCATCAATTTTACATTGCTATTAAAAAATTAAATGTTTTATGCCAGTGATTTTTTTTCTCGCTGCCTGTTCTGTGATAACTTGACGTGTATGATGTTGGCCCATAGGCTCAGGGTGATGTGGTTTATAAATTTGTCAAGCTTTATTTAAGCCATGCCATACCCCATATTTTAATGAAATATATTTAAAACTGTCTGTATTCATGCCTTTCAGGTATGTCTACACTCATAGAGGCTGAAAAGCACAATAAATTAGTCCTCACTAATCATCATGTCCTTACATAGTACTGACAAGCTAGACTGATAATTTAGAAATTAGTTTGGGCATTTCTATATTACAGGAAGATTGCCAAAGCTTACTGAGAAGGAATTAAAGCCTGTCTTTCCCCTTTCCTCCTTCTCTTCTTCTTCATTGCTTCAGTAGCTCTGACAGTCTTACTGTGTGCTTGCCCTCCTGCCTCCCCTCTGCTTGCATCTGTTTCAGACTGTCTCAGTCCTGGATATCTTCTTGTTCTCATTTTGCGCTCTTTATGGTTTCTTACCTTTTTTATTTTTTAATACCTTGCTTAGTGAGTGAGGTGAATGCAACATCAAGTTACCTGCATAAGCATAGGGCATATGTTTCTCCCTAGTTCTGGGATTTCCAAAGTAGCTCAGTACTGCACATCCAGCTTTCACTGGCCTTTGTATCCAGGCTCCCATGCATAGAGCCTCCTTTGCAAACATCACCTGGAATTTACATGCTCACCTTGTCTTTTGCAGTCAGCAGGTCCCTGAAGGACTGTTTCTCACTGAAAAATTGTGCAACCCCTAATCAGACTTCTCCAGGGGTGAAGGTGTTCCCATTCAAACACCTTCCTCCTTGCCTCAGTTTGATGGTCTCTTAATTGTGCTGCTCTGATTCTGTGTGGAGCCACACTCCAGAGCAATCTGATTTAAACATGAACAAACAATCCCCACCATTGAGTTGTCTTACTGCATAGTGGCAGGTGCATGCCTTGTGCCTGGAGAGAGCATGTGTTTTCTTAAAATTGCTTTGGTGTTGGAGAAACTACAATGTAGGACAATATCCTAAGAATTTTCTCAGCATAAAATGACTGCTTGTGGTTGGTGTTTAGGAAAGTGCTAGGTATAGGTTAAATTCTCTTTCTACTCCAATATGTAAAAATATATTATTTCTAGAGAAACTTGAGGACGTGTTATTTTAATTATGCCAGAGTATTCTGACCTTACAGATGTTTATATTAATGCATTTCCAGTGTTGGGGAATGAAATCAGATTACCTAAAGAGTTTTCTGTTTGCTAAATCTGGTTAGAATTATGGTAACATAGACTCTATGCAAGAAACATTGTGATGATGACATAATATATGTCTGAAATGATGTAGTGTTTTCACAAATCACTAGGTGAAGGGGTAGCTTATTTCAGATTTTAGCACTTGCCACTGCAGCTTGAATGATATTGTATAGTCTTTATTTGCATTCTGAAAATTGTCTGCAGTCACATATATTCAATTTAGGAGAAAAGCACATAAAGTAAATTAGGTAAAAAACCCTAACTCTGCATTTTGTAATGTTGATTTAATAGAAAGCAGCCCAAAAAGAATATAGTAATGATAGGGTGTAAATGTTAGCACTACATACAAATAAATGTCAGGCATCAGTTTCCTTCTAAATTTTTCTTAAGAACTGAGTTAGGATGGATGTCCCTTGTGACAATAAGTACAGAATATCTGACAAATTCCTGGCAAACAAGAAGTTTATCAGAAAGCAGGTTATAGGAAATCATATAACATTCGACACAGATCTCTCTTGAGTAATCTTCCCTCATTTTCCTCCACCAGCTTAGTGCAGATGAGATTGATTGTAATGATGGACATTTTGGGCCCCCTGGAGACAGAGGGCTGGGAACTGGAGAAAACATACATCTGGGAAATTTCTAAGGAGCTTGGGGAAAGCTCAGTAAAGAAACTCAGAGAAAAAGGAAGACCAGATGGTGCCCTGACTACCAGATTCAGAAATGGAAGATTTTCTGTTTAAATAAAGGTTCCATTTTTATATCATAGTAAGATAGATGAAGAAGTTACAGATGAAAAGGTTGCAGTTACTTGATACAAAGTAGATGAACTTCTTACATATTAATTGTCCTTTTCTCCTCCATCTTAAGAGTTTCACTGTGGTGACATTCTTGAGATGATTATGAGGTGTAAAACCATAAAGAACTCATTTAGCCATTAAATTTGAGAGGCTGGTACACTATGATTTTCTGATTGAATTATGATAATAAGTGTACAGGTCACAGTTTTTACAAGTCTTGTAAAAAGAAAAGTTACATTATTTTTCATTATGTCATGACTTGTGAAGGTACTTCTTAACTGTAGTTCCCATTTCTCTTTGCATTATTGTTTAGCTAGACTTAAACAAATATATATTCTGGCTAAAGATATAATATTAAAGAAAGAATAAATTATGCTTTTAAATTACAGTTAATCAAGATTAAGATCAATAATTTAATTTTCAGGTCTCTTAAAGATGTCTGTGAAATATATGTGTTTTTTCCTGCAGTCTGATCTGTATTTTCAGGAAATTTTAGAGAAAATCACATAGTGATGCTCATTGCTCTATGCAATAGTAAATTAACATATGGAAATGTATTTTTGTGAACAGTGGCTACTTTTGTGATTGAGAAAGCTGAACTCTGATCATTTCATGTTTACAGAATACATCCCTTTAGGTTTGTGGTTGAGACTGTTAGTGAAAATGGTAGTGTTCATGTTCTTTATGTGTAGTGGTTATATCTTCTGGAGACTTCATCCTGAGAGCAGGAGGGGAGAGCTGTCCTAGAAGGGAGAGAGAAACTGGCACAAGGGTCCACACCACAGGTGCAGTCAGCTCTGTTCAAATCACTGCTTTTGGCAATCAGATACTAGGGTCCTGAGAGCAGCTTTGGGAGCTGCAGCCTCTCCCCTGCCCTGATGACTCTTCACAGTGTTTCTAATTCTTTCATTGAGTCATTAATAGATAAAACCAACCAAACAAAAAGATTCTAATGTTAGGTTTGTCCAAGTTCACACTTGCCGTGTTTTCACAGACAGGCCACTTGATTCTCACAAGAAAGGAAAATTGAAGGGTGGGTGGGTGGGTGGTGATGGAGTGGCTGCCCTGATGGGTGGCTGGTGAAAAGCTTGAGAACACCTATTAAAATGTATGCTCCTGAGTGCTGCTTACATCTGTGAAAATTTTAAGATATATTCGAAATTCGCTGAGTGTGAAATATGATTCTGAGGTGATTCAAATTTTGTGAACCACAGCAAAACTAGCCAATAAAATGGTAATAGTAGTAAGAAAGAAAGTTACAAAATGGCTGTTGAAAGCATAACTCAACCCAAAAAGTGGTTCTTACAAATCCACAATTGTCTTGTACATGGTTTTTAGCTGTAATATCTCAGAATAACTAACTTAGAATATTTTTAATGTACTGAAAGAAATAAATTATTTTGTTATAACCTTGTGGTATTCTATGCATTGTTCCAATTTCATTTCCTACCATTATTAAAAGGAGTCTAAAAGAAATCAAAATGGGGTTTGATAGCTACCTGGATTTATCTGTGCATTGAACCAGGCATGTATGTTTCCAATTCCGTTAATTTTTATGTGATACTTGGTGTGTATATATGTTATTTATAATTACTATACTTTGTTGTTTATTGAGAAAATGGCATGCCAAGTTTCTTCTTTCCTTAATTTCTATCCCTGCAGAACTTCTAGGGGCTATAGATAAACAAGAAATTCTTATAAAACCCTCTAGATTCTGGTCATGGAGATTTGGTTGGTAAATTTTAAATGTCCCTAATATACAGAGTGCAATACCCTGAAATGTCAGTTCTTACCTGCCTTTATTTCCTATGGGACATTTGAATTTCACACAGTGGGTATGTGTTTTTTGTTTTGCTCAGGCGAAACATCCAGACAGCTTGTTCTATGTGCTCCAGCCACTGCTTACATCAATGAAGTTTAAATAACAAATCCTATTAAAAAAATTGCATGCTTTTAGACTAATTTTGTTAGGTGCATTCAACAGAAGTAATGGCAACTAAATTGATAGCATTACTGGTAATTTTATTGTGGTTTAGAGTCTGGCAAGCCTGTGAATGCTTCTGCCAGCTGGGCCTATAGACCAGGCTGTTTAAAGAATAATGACACACAGGAAAAAGCCACTCTTCTTTCTAAACATCTAGTTGTATTTTCTATGAATAGTAAGTTTTTTCTTACAAGTAACAAGTATAAAATAAAAGAGGCTAATTCTTTCTAGTTAGCCCTTTATTGATGCAGCCAATTTTCCAATGGGTGGAACTTTCACACTGCCATAGAAAAGCAAAAATTGGTTGGAAAATCTGATTTAAAAAATCACAAAAAAAAAAAGGCAGAACTAAGTTGTGGGGGTTTGTTTGTTTGTGGGGGGTTGCAGAGGGGCAAGATTTCAGATTCTCAATATTTCAAGTTGGCAGCATCCTGTTAAATGGTTTTGTGAGAGCTGAGAGCTTGCTGGCTGATGAATGCATGCTCTGTACTGTGTGATACCATGCATATAAAATGGTTTATTGAGCAAAATAAACAATTCTCTGCAGTCTCTGTCAGACAACTCTACATTTCTCTGCAGTGTCATAACTGACAGCTATGACCAGCCAAGTAAACTCGACCTGTGCATTTGCAATGCTTTCTCTCTATTTCATATCATTTAACCCTAAATGTCTCCTTAGTAGCGCACACCTGTCACTTGTTCTGTTAGTTGGAATTTTTTGATAGTCTAATTATGTGTTATGTTACACACAAAGTGTATTTTAAAATAATATTTACCTGTGAAGCTTAGGCTGTCAAAGACCTTCTGCTTATCTGCCTAATATCTCGTGTGAAACAGTTGTTATTTCCTAATTAGTATGCATACAATTTTTCTAACCATTCTAACCATTATTTTCAGTTAGCATAGAAAGGACTGAGGTAGTGTGTGGTTTTTTTTTGTTGCCTTTAAAGGAAGAGAATTCATGCAATTTATTTTCATCATCCAGTTTTTTTATTTTTTAAATGCAAATGTGGCACTTATAGAAACACAGGGACCCTAACAAAAAAAAATTATATTCTCATTTCAGAATTTGTTTTTTCCCTGCTGAGTACATCCTTTTATTCAGTCCTTACCACTGATTTTATGCCTTTTATTTACTTGTGTCAAAATGCATAGGAAGAAAATAGCAGATAGCAGACATAGCAGAGCCACTGTAATTTCATCCAATATGTCAAACCATCTTTTAAACTTGAAAATGGTCTTGTTTTTCTGGTACACAGTTATTAACAGGATAAGATTTCTGCAGTCATCCAGCATCCTTCGTTAGTGCTAAGTATCCCGAAACTAAAATGAGTGGAACCTGTACCTTGATGATAGCTCTGCCAGTCTGTGCTCATTATTTTCAAAATCTGCACAGAGTCAATATTCAGATGGAGATGGGAGGCTGATTAAAATCAAGGTAATCTTTTAAAGGTATCCAATATAAACAATAGTCTGTTGACAGTTACTTGGTAATTTTGTGATAATGAAGTAAATTGATAAGTTAAAGAGGTGCACAAGGATGACTGTGCTCAAAGCTGTTGTGCCATTTCTGCGAGTGACCTTTCTGTGTCATTTCTGACCACCTTCACCATTCCTGAGAAGGGAAAACTCTTCAAAGAGATTATCTTATGACTGATAAAAATTTGAAAACACTTTGAAAAAGGGAAAAATGGTCTTACTCCTGATCTACATCAAGATAATTCATAATCAGACAAGTTTCTTGCTTTTAAATGACCTCTTTGCAGAAGCCCATGGAAAAGGGTAATTTCGTTAAAGGGAAACCCAGAGTCCTTGTGAAGAGGAACACTGCGCAGAAGTACAGACACAGTGATGTGCTTTCCTTTATTGCTTTTGAGGTAGCTCTGTAATGGTATCCTGGATTAGTGATAATAGGAGAATTCCAGCAGGAGGCTGGGGCACTGTTCTATTTTCTTTATTCTTTAATGGTATTGGGAAGAAAAGGTTCCATACAAAAAAAAAAAAACCAAAAAAACAACAACTACTGAGAAAAGCACTTGGGGTTTTGTAAGTTTACAGTAAACAATGTTTTTCCTCTAATGAGATATTAAAATTTTATCATTTCCATTTGACAATCTTCTCAACACCCTCATGAATTAAAATCCAACTCTACTTCTCTAATAAAATTGTTAATTTATGACTACTTCTATAGCATGGATCAATATTTATTTTCTGAATTGGCATCCCACTAGACTTATTAAAATAAACAATCTGATCATAGAAAAAGTCTTTATGTTTCAATTGAGTAAGAAGCTGCTTGAGTCTTACTGCTGTATTTTGAGAATTTGAGGACTCCAATGAAGATTAAAGAGACTCAGGCTTGCCTAAGGCAATGAGTGATAGTTTTTATGGTTTTCAGTTAAAGACTTCAGCATGAGGAGTAAGAACTTTTCAATTATTCCAATCACTAAGAGAACAATTAAGTCTTTGAACAAGTCACTGTTCTTTGCTCCTAAAGGCAGATTATTTAGACTCATTTTGGATGCTTTTAACCATAGACCATGTGCAGAGAATCAGACTATCTCATGGCACCTCAAGATCTGACACTGCCTGCAATTCACTGCCTGCATGGAAGTGTCTAGTGCCATATGAGATGCCCTCAGGGTATCCAAGACCTCTGTGAAGAACTGGGAAAAATGACACAAGATGAATAGGAGACCCTTGTTCTTCTAGTAAGTCACCTGAAGGCCAAGGGAAAAGCCCTAAAGCATCTGAAAGGGTACTAGATGCCTATGCATGGACAAGTGTATCAACCCCTCCAGAGGGCTGAAGAATGAACAGCTTGCTGTTCTTATTGGAGCCCAGAGTGGATAGATAGTCTTAGTGTGTTTTGAAAATTTTCATGCTTCCTTGCCTACACTTTCCTTTCCAAGCTTACTTCTCATTATTGACCTTTTTTCAGTTTTGGGGTTTTCAGGATTGGGTTTGTTGTTTTTTTTTTTTTTTTTTGAATGTGGCATTTTGCCTTGGCAGATATAAAGATACATATCATATTTGGTCTAAGAAATTTCTTTTCCTATATTTCACATTTGTAAATGTTTTACAAATTCTGGAAGATAGTTTTGCTGGTTTATCTATTCATTGAA
Organism: Aphelocoma coerulescens; assembly: GCF_041296385.1. Lineage (NCBI taxonomy): Eukaryota > Metazoa > Chordata > Aves > Passeriformes > Corvidae > Aphelocoma > Aphelocoma coerulescens. Next base: position 36,456,633 of record NC_091017.1, read on the forward strand.
CATGAATGCTGTCCATAATTGTAGAAGGGGAGAGTGCCCTGTGATGTGGGTTTTCAATGCAATAAGTTAAGTAGGCAACACTTACGAGGCAGCTGTTGGATGTAGTCATGATTGACTGTTCAGAAGCACAAGGTAAAAAGCACAGATGAGAAGCAAAAGTTTGATTTGCTGTGGGAGAAAGTCACTAAAGGAAATTCAAACATTGGTGCAGTGGAAGGTTCTCTGTTTTATATGGTAATGAATAGCTCTCTCCAAATAGGGTCCTTGCCTTCCCTACAATGAGCACAGGTGGGAAGGCTTGATAGCTAAAGAAGAGCTGATGACTGTGTCTCCATGAACTAATGTTATTTTCTGATCATGACTTACTGTCTTAGTACATTTGCCATGACAGAACATGTACTCTAATTAGAAACAAGTTGCAATGAAAATGTTAGAAATAGAAATATTTTATTCCCTCTTCTTTGCAGATTTTATTTCTGACATAATTGAAAAGCACTCATGATACAGAATTTGGTCTACATGTCTGCAAGAAGAATTTTTAAATCAGCTGGCTGTCTGGGGTAAGGACCTCACATGAGAATTCCATGTGAAATGTTCTTATTAGAGCTTTCCTGATTTCTAGTGTCACTTTTACAATGTTAGCTGGTGCCAGCACACAACTGGAAAAATGTTGATTCATGCAAGCTCTATGGACTAATCAGTATGAGAATCAGTACCTCAGAGACTCAGAAATGTGTGCAAACTCTGCTGTTCCAATGCCCACAAATCTCAGACAGGTATTTCGACTGAAAGTCTTGTGTAGTTTTTTTTCACTGAATAGCTAAGTAGTGAGAGATTGTTGCAGAAATAAAAATGGTTTATTTTCAGTGACAGAGAAAGTGGGAAAGGAGGCCATAGGGACTGTTCTAATCTCTCCTGCATGGTTATAGTGAATACATCCATTTTTGTCTTTCTTTTTTTTTGTCTTGTCCACCAGAAAAAAATAAGTGCTTTATCTATTGTCCAGTAGTTTCCTGAACCAAGTCTCTCTCCTATGGACCTCTTACAGGCAGATTCAATTAAAAAAAACCCAAATCCCTGTTGGGAATTACCTTGATTTTCTTTGATTTTGATTTTGATTTTTAAGTGAAGGATATTGCACTAATCATTGCAAAATAAGGAAAATGCTAACACATGATGTATCTAATAATCTGCAGGTGGAACAGATATGTCTGAAATTTACTGTTATCTGTTTTCTGCTGTTCAAGAGCTGTACATAACAAACATAATAATCATGCAGTTAAGTTGTGTTTGCTTTTTTTCTCATGAGAAGAAGGCGAGGATGCTGGAATATATAAAGGGTTTCCATTCCTTCACCTGATCATTCACACATTTCCTAGTACACTTGTGCACCTCCCATTACCCTTTGATTCCTACCATCTCTGTGGACTAGCTCTGCTGAAAGAATTGCTTAAGCAAAGAAATGTTTATGGTTGACAATTTTTTTTTCTGCCCTTCTTCAAAATGGAAAGCTTTGGTATCAGTAGATGGAAAGAAGAATACAATTATCTCCTTAAAAGAGACTTGCAAAATGTTGGACCTTATTCTGCATGGACTTCATTTTAGTCTCAGTGGGAAGAAACAGGACAGTAGCTCTCCCACTCCAAAATAATGAGGGGTAATAGAGACAGTAAAAGACCTTTGGTAAAAAGTCTCTGAGACCAGTGGGGTTAAAAAACCCACTTGTACAAAACCATACTAAACTAAAAATGTAAGTTGTTCAAATTACTTTAGTGAATATTAACGAATAGGATCTTAGCTGTGAAGGAAATTTTATTGTATTGAAAGTGTATTAGTCAGCATTGGAAACATCTTCCATCTGTTCCAGTTCCAACAGTTATATCTATGGTCTTTTATTGGAGAGCTGCCCAAATTATAACTTTTTTAGAACCCAAGAATATTCTGACATTTTAGTCTCTGTTTACCTTTTGTGCACTGAAAAATAAAGTACAAGAGGCTTGTAAATGCTATGATTGTTGGGATGATCATATCAGTTAAATTACTTGGCAGTTTTGGAATGAATTTTCTTTTCTTAGGTCGTTAGAAGCCTGCCTATTTAAACACTAACATAAACCACTGGAGCTGGTTTTCATACATGCCAGGGAGAACTGAAATCCCTGGAACATTTGAGATAAATACAAATTATGTAAGAGGTTTTTTTTAAGGTTTTAAAGGAACTATTTTCAAACTAATTTTATTTCTGAGTAACGGTCACTTTGTATTCTCAGAGGATTCATTTATATTCAGGGATACTCAGCATAAGTGCTTTAAAACTAGACAAAAGAATGCCTCAATGCATTGCAAAGATCTGGAATTTCTGTTTTTAGCACGAAACTCATCTTACCCATAACAGGAAAGCCAGAAGCAAAAGTCCAGAAAATACAAAATCCTACTGTTAAACAAGTGCCCTATCTTGGTGTGGTGCTGATGTGCTTTTACTTGTTTTTACTGAACAGTTGTGTTGTGATCCAAAAGCACCTGGGAACCACGGGTCCTCTTTGTGCTAGGCGTCGTACAAACTTGTAAGAAGTGGGACAGTCCCAGCATGAAGGGTTCAGGAGTGCTAGGCTTTGCATTTGTGCTATTGGAACCTAAAAATCTTTTAAGCTTGTGTTTATTTACCTGGGTTATCTGATAATATACAGGGGAGTCACTGCTCACTATCTTTCGAGTGAGCTGTTCATTATCTTTCAGATAAAATTTGTGTTACAGAAGTAGCAGCTGCAATACTCCTGAAATGTAAATACTATCTGGACAACCCTATTTGCTGCCCAATGATCTGGATCCTGGTTTGGTTTTGTGCTTTGTCTTCAGACCCTTTCAAAATCTTTTTATTAAAAGACACTGAGTGTGAAATAACACTACTCAAAGTAGGGCTATAAATACATCGTTATCCTGTTCTTGAGAAATGTTTCTGAATGATCTTGGTTCCCTTCATTAAAAAAAAACCCTAAAAACCAACTTTGGTACAAATATCTTTGATAATGATGCTTAATGTTTTTCTACTGTATAAGAGAAAAATAATGAGGCCACATCAGAAACCACAGCATTAGCAGCAGAAGTACAGCTTCTATAGAGTTTGCACTTTGTATTTATGAGGCGCCTTTGATGGTAATCTTTAAAAATTCATTTTCAGTTCTGTTTTCTTCATCCATTCATTGCTAGGGGCTAAAAACTAAGGTCTGGGATAATCGCTGCTATCCTACACAAATCAGCCCCTTCAAGTAAGAGAGCTCTTTCAAACAGTGAGACAAAGTCTTGGGGTTGCTACAGTTTCTGATCAATTATATTACAGCACTTTTATTCTCTTTGTTTTTCCTAATGTAATTCTGGTTTTTACTTCACCTCAGATTTTAGCTTACTAGGACTTAATGCCGCTTGCATGTAACACATCCTTGTCAAGTAAATAAAGGTCAAGACTTTTCACATATGGACACATGATACGAATGCCTGCCTGAAACACTTATTCATTCAAATTGCTTGGGATTATAGTGCAAAGAGAGTATCAGCTCAGATCTAGTTTAGACACTAGACAGATTTGATCTGGGTTAAAACGTGTGTTTGAAACTAATGGCAGTGGCACTTGTCTCAGATTTATAGCCATGTAATTGAGAAAGTCATCTGATTCTCTGCGGCTGGTCTGTCCCCTAAGATTTCCTTTTCCTGTCTCATGCATCACAAAGATTGTCCGTGTTGTCTCATATATAAGCTGTTAGATACACGTGTCTCTTTGATCAAGTTATGTTTGCCATATCAGTCTTTACTAGTCCTATCCTGCTCATTGCTCTAATTTATCTTAAAATTTTTTAATGGCAGTCTGAGCAAGTGGGAGAAATATCAGGATATTTTCATCTAACCCATTCAGATTTGAGTACTTATATTCATTGCTGCTAAAAAAAATTTGTGTGGGTTGAACTGTTATTGTTGTTACCATTCCCATGTTCAAAAACATACTGAAGAGGAATCAGAAGCCTTTGCAAAATATGTGAAAGGAGTCCCTTAATGTTGAAAGCCTTGGATCAACATTTTTTTGATGTCTGAGGGCTAGGTAAGCAGTGAGGGGAAGACTGCTCAGCTGCCCAGTCCTGATTGCCACAGCCTTTTGCTCTGTGCTTTAGTGAATAATTCAGTCGTTCTGGGAGGGCTTTCCAAATGAGGTATAAATGATCACTTTCCATTATGCTTTTGTAAGGTCCATCTTGGCAGTAGGAGTGAGCTAGGCTAGGCCTTGGAAGACGCTGAACCAATCTTTTCCTCTTCTGGCAAACATGATATGGCTTTTATTCATCCACTATGATCCTAAAACACTTAACCTAAGTATGCTTGTTACAATTAGTTACTGGTAAAATTAGTGGAAGGTTATAACATTTTCCGATTAAAACACAGTTTACTGAAGATGTGAACTGTCCTCTGGACTGGCCAGTTTATCTCAGTTTTAAACCAGGAGACCAGGCTTACTTGGTTTCTAACCTGAAATGTCTTGGATTCTAGAACTCACATCTCAGTGCTTTGCAGTAAAAAGAGGCTAATGTGATATTCCTTCATCACATACAAAATGAAGCAACTACTTTTAAATTTGTGGAGACATCCACATATCTAGGATTGATGGGGCTATTTTTATCAATTTTAGATCAAGTGCTGGAAGTACTTTCTAACTGAAAGATATTCTGATTATTAATGGTTGTAGAATATTTGAAGATGTAAGACTGAATACATGCTTCTTTCTGTTATGCTATTTTTGTTACTTTTTTTGTGGAAAAAAGAGGAATTTGCAATACCGTGAACAAGGTGAAGTAATACAAGAGTGGTTTTCAGTACCTTGATTTTGCTTTGTGATAAAGGAAGTGCCAAATGGTTCAGTGCTCCTAGGCGTACATGAGTCACACTTCTGTTCATCTCATTTTGAAGTGAAATGCTCTGGAAATTGAGTATATGAGCAATGCTAGATAGTCAAGAAGATACTGGTCGAATGAAGTAAGTTGCTTGAAATTAATTACTTGGGAAGTGCTTTGCAAAGCAGAACTGTAAAGGAGGTGAAATTTTCCACTGGCTTATTAAAATGTGAGCACATTATATTAATCAGTGAATTACTGATTAATATCCCATTTTTTTTTTCTTATAAAGTACAAGATCTGAAAACTAAAGTACACCTATCTCCAACATACATAGCCTTCAAGTGCTTTGTTTGTGAAGATGTAGTTTGGTTATTCATTAGGAATTTAATCTATTTTTTAACTTTGAACATTGATTTCACTGTTTTGAGCTGCCTGATATTCTGAAAGTTGTGTGTTTTCCAGCTAAACTTAGATCTGAATCCCACATATTTGTCTTCTCTATTTGTCAATTTGCCTTCAATGAATTTTTGGAAAATAATTTTCATTTCTCATTTGATTTGTTCCTTCTGTCACTTTTTAAGACATCTGAGTCCAAGCTAAAAGTACAAGTGCACAGAGGTATGGTCTTTAATATCATTGAAGTGCCTTAATGTTTGAATAGGTTGCTAGTGTGTTTTAGAGAGATGAGTTAACTGACTCCCTTAATGATTTCAGACACTGAATATCAAAACACACAAACCAAACAAAAAACCTGCCCTTTACCATGCTGTCCTCATGATATTAGACACCAAATCCCATTTTAAAAATAATTTGGCCTCAAAGTCATTTGCATTTGTTGTACTTCAAATGCCTGCATAACTTCTACAGTTCAATATGTATTAAACAGACATATGATATGCATAGTACATATATTTTCATATTTTTTTTGTGGAGGCTTTGCTCTGGAAGGTTGGCAGGGTTGGAGATGTGGTGCACTCCCATGGGAATCTTGGTATGGCACAATAAACAGGCCGATGGGGTGCACTGAGTGTATTTATCCCACATAATTAAAAGTCACAGTCAATGTGAGCAGTACACTGAATAAATTTGGTGCTGTAAAAACCAGACTGTTTCTAGGCATTAAAAACCCCCACATCCTAGGGCTAAGAAAGCAACCAGAGCAGGGGATGTCAGCATCATGGTTTGAGTTTTGCCTTTGCTCCAGACCATTTTGTGTCTCAACCTGCACTCAGGTAATAGAATAAACAGGAAAGAACAGCTCTGCTGCATTTGTCACTTGCATTGTGAAGGGCACTGCAAGCTGAGGTACCAAAAGTTTTGGGTGTGCAAATAGTCAGCATTGCTTAAGCCATTACCCCTTAAGGATTTGTGGCAGTAGAGATGCCATGCTGCAAGGGGTTGTGCTGGTGCACTGTTCCCAACTCTGTCTTCGGAATCCTGTGGTCCATTTGCTATATATTTACCCTCTGTGGTAAACTGTGCAATGTGGAGCAGTTATCTTTGGGAGAAATCGTTTTACTCTGAGTCAAATTTAAGTGAGTGGTGACAGGAGAAGCTGTGGGTTCAATCAAAAGCCTCCCTGTCTCCCCCTTTCCATACAGGGAATGATTCATTTTGTGCCCAGATTCTCTCTGTTTCTCAATTAAGAAGCTATGAAGTGAAAACTGGCATTGACTTTTCACAACACTGCAAGGGCTAGATCCCCTTGGGTTTTCATCCCTCCTGCAACTGAACACTTCAGCCTTCAAAAATTTGTTTTAGCTTTTGAAGTAGGGATGTCATATCGTTTTACAGCAGTGAGTGTTTCTTTCCACTTGCAGCTATATGGAAGTCACCACAGGGACCAAGATTGTTCAAGTGTTCAGCAAGAAAAGCTATATCACATTCATAAATCTCTAAGTCAAATCTGAAATAAAAGTCATGCAGCAAACCGGAAAATGAATTTTATTTTAAATCGAAACAGGGATCAGCAGATATAGCCTGGGATTTGAAAATGATTAAGTGTAAGATTCAGTTAAGAAGTTTCACCTCTCAAGAAAATATAAAGCAAACATTCTTATTCCTGACCTATAGATCTTTACTGTGTTCAGAATAATAAAATGACTGATCCAATCACATATTGATGCAGAAGATCTTGGAGCATTTTTACTGAAACATGAGTCAATAATAGATTTTGTGGTTTTGGCTTTTCTTTCCTGGTTTAGTTTCAGCTTTCTTTCCTGGTTTTAGTTTCAGCTTCTCTCCCCCTGAATTGTAAGTCCTACTGGTAGATGCTGAAATGTGCTGAAGGTTGTATTTCACCTTATCCTTGCTTACATCAATGGGAATCTTGTGTAAATTGAGATTGTGGTCCTGAAGGTCCAAGTGTGCTCACTTTATTTCTTGTCTTTTAGACTCATGTTCAGTGAAAAAACCTGAGATTCAGAAGGAAATGTATTGAGCAAAGTATGTAAATCTGATGTCCTAAGTGGATATAATTAGAAAACTAAATTAATGGTGTTTCTAATTGATTCAATTCAATGCGTACTTGCAGTTTTTGGCTTTGAATCCTAGAAAGATTTTCAAAGCCTACTTAATCCTGTCTTCTAGACACTCTTCCCTGCACCAACTATTAACCAGACTTTTCCTTCATTGTCTTGCCTTGTCACTCACTACTTGGTTTTGAGGTTTGGATCATGGGTTTCTCTACTGTAGCCAAAATGACTTACAGATCTTCTCCAAATTTGTAAGCCACTCTGCTGGTAATGTTGTTGAATCTTGACTAATGGTACAGATAACTTCATCATATTTAGCTCCTATTTCTCTTTACTCACTTTGTTGGACTAAGGAGATGACTGATACTTTGACTTAGCATAGTCTGTAGGGTATGGTGAGGTGGTAGGAAAGGTATTCTGAGCACTAACATATAATCCTAAATGTCATACATGAAATCCCTATTTGTGCTTGGTCTTTGCATATTAAGTGCCTTAATTAATTTGAGCTTAATATTTTTAAATTGAATGTTAAAGCAATCCATCAGTCCAGGTACACTAATCAAGTTTTTATGATCTTCCTGTGTTTACTGTATACCTTTACAAGTGTTTTAAGATGTGTTGGATGTATTTTTTTTATGTTTTACTTGTATCTTGGTTTCAAGGCAGATTTTAAAAACCCCAGTTGCAACAAACAGCCCAGCCCCCCCATAAGCACATGACCCTTATCTCAACTAATATCACCCCTCTGACCAGGAGGAGCCATTGGTGGACGGAGATGGTCTGTCAAGGGAAAAACACCAATCACCTTGAACCAAAGGGGTGGGCTGTGGGCGGACTGTGGGCGGAGCAAAAGCTATAAAAGAAAGAAAAAGAAAGACACGTGGTCTCATTCTCCCATCCTCTCCAGCTTGCTAAGGCAGTGCTGGAGAAGCCTACCCCTTTCTAGGGGCTTTTTAGAAATAGATTTCTTTTTGACCAGCCTAAACTGCAAGTTTATTTTTTTCTCTACCTGAGGTTCAGAGCTGTCTTAAGCCTAAAGTTCCTGAATCCCTGCGCTCCTGGGGCATATCTCTCGAGCCATCTGGATCCCAAATTTTTATATTTTGTTAGTTTTTTGCAATTTTTCAACTTTTTTTCTGTTTTAATAAATTGTTTTAATTTCTACAAAGAGTTGTCTCATTCCTCACACTAAAATAGCCCTATACTTATTGTCCATGAATTATGCATCTGCACAAATCCCATTGGACAATTTGAATTTGAAAGAACACATGATGGAGAGTAACATTTGCCATTTCCATGTGGTGATGCTCATACTTTTGATGTGAAACTTTGCTTTTTTCACTCCACAGAAGAATCTGATAGATTGGAGCACACTCCTCAGTCTGCCACAAAAGACAGAAATACACGACTTAATTATTAATCCCAGTCTCCATCTGAAAATCTGGAGATTTTCACTGACTAGCCCCTTCTCAGAAACAAAATGATAAGGAGTGAAGGTTATATTTGTAGACATACACACACAGACTGCATGGGGAAGCTTTTCTTATGGGGAGACTTTTTTTTGGGCGTGGTGTCAAGGTCAGGCATTTTGACCTTTGGGAACAGGAGACAAGATTCCTTCTGGTTCATAGGATCCCCATGCTTTTTCAAAATTTCTCCATGCTCTCTCTCCTGTCTTTACTTTTCCTTTTGTGATGAATTCTTATGACTGGAATCTGCATTTTATCTGCTGTTGTACCCCACTGAAGGGAAGTATGGGGGAGTTTTTAGCTCCTATTTCACCCAGATGCTTGGTGGGCAAAATTCTCCTTGCTTTGGTATTTTCCTGTGAATTGGAGCAAGGGATGCTGCATTTGATATTATTTTCATTAGGCTTTGTAAGGTTTAAGACAGAATCACTGAAGCAGTGATTTTTGACTCTGACAAAAACTTGTTGAAGTCAAAGCTCTCCCCAAAAGCGCGATACATAGATTAGCAGATCTGTCAAAACTGGCTTTAAACCATCATTGGCCTTCCTAAAGTTCACTTGTGTGTTATTTACCTTTCATTGACCTGTTATATGTGCATCTCCACTGAACAGTTATACCACAATCTAAAATTCAGGAAATAATGGTTTCAGTTGTGTTGAGCCTTAGCCTTACCTCATGAGAATGTAGCTTGGAAGCTACTGCTGGTGTTTGTGAGATCTTATGTTTTGTCTAGCAGTGCTGAAATAATTTACTGAAATATCGATGTTTGGGTTTTTTCCTCCAAAATATAAAGCTAATGTAAAGTAGTATCATAGAAAAGGAAACCAAACAGAGATACTTGTTTTACCTTAATCTGAAAAGTAATAATACTAAAACATCCTGCTACATTAATTCTGCTCTTAAGAGACTTAAGCATCTGGAAATGAAGATGTGCTAGTCCTAAGATTTTTTAATAGAATTTGGATCCAGGAACTGGGAGGATGTGACAAAAATGTGCTTACCTTAGCTTCATGATGAATGAAGCATTTATTATTAATTAATGTTGAGAAGATAATGCTGTAATGATGTCTTGCAAAGATCAAAGGGCATGAATCTTTCAAGTTTCAATTCATGTGAAATTTATACGCATACTGAACTTTATCTGGAGACATAATGCCATGAAACTTAGTACTGAGGTTGGATAGGGAATTCTGAAAGTAATTCTGGAGATAATATTTCAAGATAAACTACTGTTTGGATTAAGAAGAAATATGAGTATTATGATAACCTTGGTTTGCAATGTCCTTCATCAAATTATCAATTTATTACTTTTGCTGCAGGCAGTTTCTTCTTTCATCTGTACCCAGATACCTCAGGAGGAATGCTGCTGAAATTGGATTGAGCAACCTGGTCTGAAATAAATTTGACTCTCCACTCTGAATGGCAGGTTACACTAGAGGATGTCCTGAAATCCCTTCCAACCTGAATTATTCTACCATTCTGTGTTATACTGATGAGAGACCAGAGCAGGGTCCAAATAACCAAGGATGTATTTGAAATTTCAGATATATTGGAAATGCAAACAGCTGCCACAGTACAGGAGGAAGTAAAATGTACCTTCTAGCATTAACTGACTTGAATAAAAATCTCCTGCTTTTCTAAGAAAACAAAAGAGGAAAAACAGATGGGAGTGAATTAGGAAGAGAAAAATCTATTGTTGTAATGCTTTAATCCATTGAAGTATGTGAGCCTTAAAGTGTAGTAATAAAAGTTCAGAGACTTAATTTTAGGAAGAATTAGGTGCTAGCAGGTATTTTCTGAGGGTCGAGGTTACACTGGCCTGAAGAATGACAGCAGGGCAGTCAGCTCTAGAGTGTTGCGTCAGTGATTCTGCACGCCACAGCCTGGGCCAGAGCTGCCAAAATGTGTTCTTGTGACTGGAAGTTCAGCTGCTCTCTCTAGGATGCAGGTAAGTTTCAACTGTTGTTTCACATCTCAACCTCTTTTTTTCCTCTTTCTTTCCTCTTGACTGGTATTGATGCCATAGCTTAGTAAAAGGTAATTCCATTATTTTCTTTGCTCAGCCTGACTGACTCACTTCCTCGGTCAGCAGTCATCAGTATCTGTGCTTTGTGCACTGAACTGAATGACCTTTTCCACCTACTCAGGACAAATACTTTTTTTTTCCTCAGCAAAGGCAGGCACTTTATTCACCAAGAGTGAACATGTCAATTTAAAGCTAAGTGAGAAAACAGTATTCTGGCATCTTAATTTCAGCAGGCAGCCTTAATTTATATGCCAGCAAGTCATGTGGCATTAAAACACATTTTTATTAAAAAAAAAAAAGAATAGTTGCTATAGTTACCAAAAAATCACAAGATGCTATACAAAACTGGGAAATAAAAGCATTATAATTAAAGGACAAAATTGCCAATGAATAAGAACAGCCCTTTCTTTTTTTTTAACTGACTGAGTGGTGACATCAATCCAGTTGCTATTATATGCAATGCAAAATCTGACAGAATACTGAACCCTTTATGGAGTGAATACATAAACATATAGCTAGTGCATTTCCAAGTATGCCTCAGATACATATCATTGGAATCTTTGTAGAAACAGTCATTTGGAACAGAACCGGTGCCTTTACTCTTTCTCATAAAAGAGAATGTTTTCTTTCCATTGGGGAAAATATATCTGGTTTTCATTATTTATTTTTAAAGTATGAAAAAAAAAAATTCAAAATTCTGGTAGACACATTTTGGCTTTGTAACCACTCTTGATACACTGCATAAATGGCTTAACTTATCTGAGAATTGCACTGCTGCCAAAATTGGTGAATCCTGAGTTTAGCTAAACTTTGGCAATCTAGTTAAAGCAATTGGCATGCTTCTGCTAGCTTGTGTTGATGCAAATCAGATATCTATATATAGCCATCTATGCTTGTATGGCTTCTTTCCACAGTGCATGACTGACCTGGAGCTGGGTGGTCAAGACTTATTGGAGAGCCTGCTGCCAGAGTTATGAAAATATTTCAGTAGGCAGAAAGAAAGAAAAAGCTTAGGGATGCTCCTTTTTGTAATTATCTAAGATGATGATAGCTACAAAAAGGATGCTATTCTCATTGTACAGAACTGGTCAGGAGGATGATTTGGTATAGCGTGGTTTATCACAGACCTGTACACTCCATATCATTGTGATCACTGGTAAGGACTCTGTAAATGGTTGTACCTGAAAACCGTCATAGGAATAAAATAAATGGAAATATAAATAAATAGAAAAAAGTAAATATCATAAACACTGGCAGCTTAAAAATATTATTCTGCTAGTCAAGGACAAGTGAGAAAAACTGGCTAAAGGAGCAAAACTAGAACAAAATCATTTTTGCAGTGTATTTGGAAAAGAAGCCTACCAGATGGCCTGTACTGTGACAGCCAGATTATAGAAGGAACACTCAAAGAGCATGAGGCCATTTCAGGGAAGCTCTATGAGTTTTATGCATTGATGTTCATTGTGGAAGAAGCAAAAGGGTTTGCACTTTGTAAGGCTCTAACACAGGAGAAAAAGGATATGTTTAAAACACACTGACTGCAGAAGAAGATGTGGTACAGTGTGGAAAGAATCCCTCAAAATCATCAGATTGTTTAATATTCACATACTAGTTCAAACACAGCTTAAGCCTGAAGCACCTTGCACCTGTAGGCTCCCTTTGGAACATCCCTGGTATCCAGAGACGGGAGAATGGCTACTCTAACATCCTAAATAAAAAATTGTCGGTGGGAGCAAAGTGAGGAAGCATAGGCTGGCTGTTCTGAATCCTGTACAGGGCAGATCAGCAGAAGCTTTGGTGAAGGGAAGATTTCAGCACAGCTCTGTTCTCAGAGGTTGTGCCTTTTTATGGCTTCTTGAAGTGCTTTCAGAGCAGCAGCAACCATATCAGTGGGATGATTTGGTCTGCTAAAATAATGTACTGAAGTTTCCAAAAGGCAAACATTCTCCTAGAGCTTTCAAGGCATTGGTGGGGCAAGAGGAAAGATCATAACATGGATGAGTCATTGGCTGAAAGATAAACAGATGAATGACTTGGTCAGAGACAGTGAGAAAATGTGCAGGTGACACTGTTGTTGTTCAAGGTACTGAGGAGGTCAGTGGCAGGCAGCACAGACTCATAGAAGGGCTTTACAAGTTCCATGTATGAGGGAAATGTTAGGCAAAATCTAATACAGGTAAATGTAAATTGACCCACTGAGAAAAACAGTATAAGCTTTGCATCAACATGGTAGGCTGTGAGCCTGCCATCTCCCAGCATTTTCCAATCTGACTATCTTAGGTTGTGGCAGGTTTAAGTGGGATCTATACCTGTTTGTAATGAGGGACAGAAAGCAAATCACTTTCTATATGTGCATTTCAGGAGAAAGAGATAATTTTCTCATTCAGATCGTAGTCACTTCTGAATGAGAGAGGAAGGTCTTGAATTGTATTGTAACCTGTTCCATTAACAGAGGGGAGCACAGCAGTTTCCATTTTCAGATCACTTCACAGTGTGCAGCAAGGGAGCAATTTCATTGCCTTCCCAATACAATCTGGGCTTGAATGTGTATATGGGCTTTTTAATTAGCCCTCCCCCTCCCCCACACACATATTTATGCCGGGAAATTTATTCAAGAAAATGCACTTTTGGGTACATATCCAAGTTTTGTGTGTAAAATTGCATTACACATGAAAGAAAGCAGAACCATTTCAAATTATTATGTCACCCAGACAGGAAAGAAAGCAACATGATGTAGAAAAAACAAATGATTGAATATTCATGAGAATAAAATCTATTTAAGCCAAAGTTGTTACAGTCAACCCTTTATAAGCAATCCACAGGTTGAAATTTGTGTGCCGTATATATTTGGTAAGCAACTGGAAATTGTAAGCAATGAAGTAAAAGCCAGTCAAATAGCAGATTAACTAACAGCAGTGAAAAAAACCCCAACATTTATCAGTGCTTTTGTTTCCTGAAATTGTCTGTGCTGCTTTAATATATCACAGAACTAGAACATTACCTGCAACAGAGCCTTGTTTAATAAATATGGGATCTTGTTCTGGAATCCAAATTTCTGATGCCCCGGGAGTTGATGGTGTTGGCAGGTAACTGTATCACTGAATATTATAACAAAAAAATAGTGCTGCTCATGGCTGATACCAGGGTCTGGGGACATACGTGACTCATTTGGAGACATAACCCAGCACGTTAAACACCTCACATTAATTCCTTGCCAGGCACTGCAGTTCTATCTGAGTGAATTTTGTTGCTCGTCCTGTAAATCATTAAGAAATCCTGTCTGTCTTCTATAGAAAAAGAACATGACACAGCAAGAAAACCAATCTGCATAGAAGCTGTGATTGTGTATGCTCACGTAGGAGAATCAAGGCTAGAATAGAAATTGCTTGCTTAATTTGTTGGGGTATAATCTTCTCTCTAGCCCTTAGCTCCTTGTAAATGGCTTATGCCTTTCATGTGGCTTAGGAGCTTACATGGATGGTCATTATCCCTCACATTTCCAGCATGTTAACTATCTATGTCCCTGTGGCATCGGTACATTAGAGCACTACCTGCAAAATAGTGGCAAATTTGTAATGGGAAAATTAATTTAATATCAGAAAATGGTGGCAATAGGAAGATGGATATAATGACAGTAAATGGCACATAGTCACAGAAATTAGACATTCTTCTTATTCTGAATTATTCTACTAGAACCAGAACTGTAATTTCATGTCACCTTAGGTTTGTGTGGAAAAGTTAAAATCTTTAACAGAAGGCTGTAAATAATATTGCCATACTAGACAGATGTTGCTTTAAGCTGTCCTCCTTACAAATATAAAGATGTCCATTTGGTCAGGGATCAGAGAAAATGCAGTGTAACTGCTCATCTAGCCAGCAGCCCGAGGTAGGGGAGGGTGAATGCTTAGAATGATTAACTGTGTAAGTCCAAGCCATACTGGAAACAAATCATTGTTGAATAAAAAATGTAAGTGATGGTGTAAATTTTTTTTATCAATGTTTTAAAAAATACAGAAGACAAATTTGTCTAATCATGCATTATCTGAAGACATATTACATCTAGCTCTTTACAAAGCATGTAACATTGCTGCAAAGTGGTGGGATAGTATGATCATTATCTGACAAGCCACTAAAGCCACCTAACTGTGAAGTTTCTTAGATAAAGTGCATTGTGTACACAAATTGTGCAAAAGTAAACTTCTGCATATTGTGTTTTATGATTTTATGATTATGATTTTCCAGAAATACTGACTAGATAAGATTATCTTTGATTATGAGGACTAACTGTAGATGCCATGTTACTGTAACTAATTATTTCAATCTTGTACTATTTACAGATCCTGGAAGGAAAAGCTTCCAGCTCTTCCCAGCGCAGAGCATCTTGGGGTCAGCAGCTGAAAAAATGAAGTAGTAAGCCAATTGCTTGCATCTGAAATTCATTACTTTTCCTTAATAAGGTATTTTTTCTTATGACTTTTTCCATCTTTAAGGATAGCAGTGAATTTCCTAAAGGCAAAAAAATACTCTATATTTATTTATAGAAACTCTATCTTTTACGAGTGTAAGGAACAGAAAAAACTTCACTCATTGGATCTTGAGATTGCCTTGGAAGAAGGACAAATAGATATGGTGCAGATGTTTGAAAACATAAAAATGTGGTTTTGTATCAGAAGAAAAGATAAAAGCCATACTGATGTTTCAGAGTGTATACTTGCTAACTGATGAATGTGTGTTGGTATCCTGAGGTAAACTGTAGAACATCAAATGCACTTACAAAGTAAATTTTATTGCATGAATTTTTTTTAAGATCTTCACGTTAAAATAAGAACCATTATTTCAGTAAATTTAATTGAATTTTAGTGTCTCTTCATCTATGCAAGCAAACTGTTAAAGAAGTGTTCTTCGTCTGGTTGTAGAGCTTATTTATACCTGAGATCTTTCATGTTGTATAATTCTAAAGAAATTGCTGGATGAGTGATATGAAATATCCAATATTTTCTCTCTTTTTTCCCAGCATTTTAATTTTTGACTCTTTTGTTTGTTGAGATGTTCTGCTTTCTAAAAGTCATCAGATGTTTCCTTTCTTGTCGACAGAAGAGAAGTCTAGACTAGGAACATACAAATAACTTTTTGTCTTTGTTTAGAAATGGTATTCCCCAATCCAGTGTTCCTACCAAAACACTCCAAGCTATGTGTTGCTCTCTCACTTCCCCCTTCCTTTCCCCATGTGGCAGGCTGGAGAGGAGACTTACAGGCACAAAAGTTAAAGATCAAGGGTTTGAGATAAGAACAATTTACGGGAAACATCAATGAAACAAGAAATGAACAGTAACAGCAAGAACATTAATAATAGAGTGTACAAGGGAGGTGAAACTTTGCCATTCAAGTGGTCACCATGCAAAGCCCTGTCCTTAGGAATAATCAATGTTAATACATAGAAATCTGTTCAATGAAACTTGTAGTAGAAAATAGCAGACAGTGGGGATTTTGTTAACTGACATTCTCTTGGAGTATATGAATATTATTGTATGTCATATAAATGGCACATATTTAGTATAATTCTAAGTGAGAAGAGACACTAGTAAAAAATAAAAGCAAAATATTGAACAATCTACTTTGTTAACATCTTTATCTTGGCATGTAATTTTTCTTATTTGTACAGATAAAATATGTTCCTGAAGGACTGCATCTTGTGGCAGTAACCCACATTCCAGCAGTTTGTGAACTGTTGCCTGAAGGATTCACATTGGAGAAGTTCATGGAGAGCTGACTCCCATGGGAGGGACCCCACAGTGCAGCAGGGGAAGTGCTCCTCTTCCTGAGCAGTGGCAGAAAAAACATGTGGTGAACTGACCATAACCCCCATTCCCTGTCTTTCTGCATCTCTGAGGGGGAAGAGGTAGAGATGGGAAGGAGGGAGAGGTAGGGGGAAGGTATTTTTAAGATTTATTTTACTTCTCATTATCTTGCTCTGATTTGTTAGTAATAAATTCAGTTAATATCTCCAATCTGAATCTCTTTTGCCCGTGACAGTATTTGCTGAGTGATATCTCCTGGACCTTATCTCTACCCATGAACCTTTGTTATATTTTCTCTCCCTTGTCCAGCTGAGAAGGCGAGTGATAGAGCAGCTTTGGCAGGTGTCTGGCATCCAGCCAGGGTCAATCCACTCAAATGTCAATGACATTTTGGAAACTCAAAGTCACAGTCATCCTGTACTACCAAACCTGCACGTGTGACTTATGGAAATGGATTTGATTGGTGTGCAAGCTAACAAAGTAAGTCACTTAATTATGGATGATCATGAGTGTAGATGTGGAAGAATGAAGATACAGAAGAGTGCAGATGTCAAGTAATGCATAATTAAAATGATTGATTCATGATCAAGGCACTATTTTCACTCCCTGCCCTGAGAGGAATCCTTCCCCAAGTATTACTGATTCTCGGTTCAGGCTTTGACTTCTTGGCATAGCTCTGTTGCTCTAATATCTAGAAAGGCAGGGGCTGCCATTGCATGGGGATTGCATCCAAGGAAACATCTTGCTCTGGGTCAAAGGGTGTCACATCAACAGGATCACCTTTGTTGCTATCATAGTGTCCACAGACATTTTTACTATCTCCAATACCTCTATGGAAAGAGCATGGGGCTGCACTTCAGCCTACCCAGAGTGGTGATATAAAACGAATTAATTATCCTGCTAAGATGAAAACAAATGAGGAAGAAGAGTGTAAGCATACACAGACGCAGGCATAAATCAAGTTTTGTCTTTTTGCATATTGATGCATATATTTTTGTGAGGGCTGAAGTCACAAATACACGGTTTTAATTAATATTGTGCTCCAGTGAATTAGAAATAATTTCTTCAGTAAGCCCAGGGGGCCTGTGGATGACCCTTTTGCAAAGGTGAGTTGAACTCACAGAACTACTGATCACACTCCTGGGGAACTGGGGGACTGCTGGGGGACCGTTTTGCCTTCGGAGTTTTAAGAATCCACCTCCTGACAACCTAAAGGTATTTTGTTGCCTGTAGATTTCTATAAAATAATAGAGGTTTTGCTCTAGGGTGATGCTAGATTAATTCCAGAAGCACAAAACCGAAAAAGTGAACAGTTATTTTTGCAAGGGCTAGGAAAGAAACAACAGTCTTCTGAACAATCCAGGTATATGAAATTTCAATTAGTAAAATAAATACAGGTGTGACTAATCTTGCTGGCTGATAAGTATCTACTTTCTTATTGGCTTCCTGCTGGCCCATTTGACGGCTGCCTTGCTGCTGTGCTGATTTAATTCCTTTATGGAAAGGTTTGAATGTCCTTTCTTTTGTTTTAATGTCACCTTGCTGCATGACTGACCAAAAAGAAGATATCTGGTGAGACTGAGGATATGAGAACCTAGGCCTTAGTAATGTGTTCTGTACACAGTGTAACTTTGAAAATGGCAATTTATAAAATATAAGATTATCTTCTAGTCTATGTTTTGTGGGATATTTCCAAGTAGGAAAACACAGCAGAGACAATTTTTTGAATACAGACGGTATTATTGACTACTGTGCAACAAACACCTGGTGGTCTGTGATTTTCACTGTGGCATTTACTGCCAGCTTGCCAGAAGTTGCATCACAATTTTCAAAATAGGCATTTTTCTTCTTATAAAGCAGACTTCACAGGAATACATTTACTATTTTTTAAATCCTTTAATAGCAGATATAGCTAGTCAAGGATTAAAAAATCTCATAAATATGTGATAGTTTGTTTTGTTCATTCACAATACTATCTTACAAGACACAATGTGTATTCCAGGGACTTTGGAGACATTTTGTCTGCTGACACTTTATGCAATTAAATCAAAACAATTTAAATAAGTAGATTAATTTCCACTTAATTGTATTTCTGAAAGTATTTTAAAAATCTAGTTATGACTAACATGCTGAACATATTTTGTAAATGTTTTATGAATTTTTTTTCTGAAATGATTGTGAAGTACATAATTAGGTGTAATGTATACCAACAGGCAAGCTATA
Source organism: Aphelocoma coerulescens (assembly GCF_041296385.1). Classification (NCBI taxonomy): domain Eukaryota; kingdom Metazoa; phylum Chordata; class Aves; order Passeriformes; family Corvidae; genus Aphelocoma; species Aphelocoma coerulescens. The sequence goes on from NC_091017.1 coordinate 36,475,497, forward strand.
ACTGCTGAATGTTAAATAATTTCTCATTTTTAGTTACACTTTCGGCATTTAATTGACCTTTCAAAAAAGAAACAGCGAATGCATAAATGTACTTAAAGTTTACTTCTTGAAGTAATGGTTTTTCTCAGCCTTGATTGAATTTAGAAATATAAAGTCAGCAGATTTTTGTTTCCTGTTATGTTTTTGCTAATTAATGGTAGAGTTTGGGTGGTTTTTTTCCTTTTTATTTTTTTTGTTTTTTCCCCCATTCTTCATTTGTTAAAAATTTAAAAATATGAGAGGAGAATGATTTGTAAGGCAAGCCAGGGGCCATTCTTTGAAGCTGTACCCACTTCCTGAGTTTGTTTGGGCATTTGTTTGAGCTCTGGGCGGGCACATGGATTGTGAAATTCATGTTTATACACAAAAAATGAGGTCTAGATTAATATAATAATCATCTTGTCTGGAAATCAGGTACTGTAGCTGGAGTTTGGGGAGAAAACCTGCTGATAATGATAGCTGAGCTATCCAAGTACATTTTGCACCTCAGTACAACTGAGACTGCATACCTACAGGTTTGTAGGGAGGCAGTATTGTGTATTGGTCTTTTGGACGTTATCTTATCCACTTAAGACATCTGACTGCTTTATGTCTCTCTTTGAGTGCTTTCTGGTTTTGTATTCTTAGTGTCATGCAAAGTTTTCGTCATTCTAGGGGAAAAATAATGTAGCATCTCTGACCATTGCTCCTAACCTTACATGCTGGTTGGGAATTATTTGTGTCCATCTGGTGGTTTTACATGAAGTGTCACGATTACATAGGAATACATGCTCTAGTCATAGATTTCAAGAAATGCCTTCTGATTCTTAGTCTAGAACTCTTGAATCTTGTCTCTTCCAACAGTCTTTCTTCCACCTATCTTCAGTATTATCATTCCAGAGAGGTTTTTAATTCTCTGTAAATTTCATCTATAAAACTAGTTCAGACCATTCTTTACTGGTCAGTGAGTTTTCTGTTTTTGTTTCTGCTACTCCCTTTCTTTGTCTACCTACAGCATAAACCTTACTTGAAATATAAACTACTGAAGTTAGAAATCAGGTTGTATTAAATTTGCCTGGTATAAAATGAGCAGAGAAACAGAAATGCTGAACTTTTCTGTTGCTGAAGAAAAAAAAGGCAGAGAAAAGATGAGAAGATGGGAATGATCCTGTTCAATTGTTTGCAATATTAGTTCCATTATTGCAATTGACAGCTGATTTTTTGGTGCTACTTTTTCCTGTTCGGTATCTGGAACTGGGAACTATTTCAGTAAAATATTTCAAAAATTTTCCATAGAGAACATAGACTTTTTAGTACTATATTTAAACTTATCAGACAATTCACATGCAAAGATATGTCATCAAAATGTGCATATTTTTGTTTCCATATTTTTAAAATTTATTCTATATTTACCTGGGAACATGAGTAGAAATATAGCCTTTTGTTTTCTATTTTGTTAGTTATCTTTTACAGCCACTTTTATTTAGAAGGTTTTATGTTAAAAATTTTTAAAAATACTCTTTTAAATACTTTTTTTTTAACACAGTGTCCCAGATTACAAGGAATTTAGTGTTTACAGTATGTTTAAAAGTTATTTCCAGTAAAAGTGAAGGAACCTAATGTTAATGTTCTCTAATTACAACACCTATGTAGAAATGGTAAAAGAGCTGGTTTACTGTTGATCATAGCAGGACTGATGTCATTTTGATATTTTTTTCTAGTGCACACTACAGAAAAATTTCTTGGAGAGCTGCAGTTTCTCTCAGTCTGTGTGCGTGAAAGAGAGGATTAATTTAATTACCCTGTTATTTTTCTATGCAAAAAACAAACCCTTTAACAGAAGTTACTGATCCAGACATGCTTCACAGGAGTCTATAGTTCTCATGTCTCATTTAGACCAAGAGTTTGAGTTTCATGGTCTGACAGTACACTGAGCATCAGTAGCACATTACAGTGTCTCATTCTTGTTTGGTCAAGAATATCTTGGAGTCAAGGAGTGTTTATTTCTGGCACAAGATTTTGCAATCTTTTCTTCTGAAAAGCTTCTATTTTCAAGAATTGTCATTTTGCTTTGAAATTTTTCTGATCAGGTCTAATCTTGCATCATTTAGAAACTATTAAAAATTCTTTGACTGTAAACCAAAAAAAGTTTGTTTCATAGTGTTATAATTGTGAAACAAGTGAGCTTGGCAGTAATATCTGGACATAAAGATTTAAATTATTATCAGTATATAATGGTTAGTTAATTCTAAAAGCTTCAAACTTTTTTATTTACTTTGACATATGTTTCATTCCTTCTTGCAGAAATTGATATTCTAGAGGAAATTGGCTATGAGAAGCATGAAGCTGTCAAAAAAAAAAAAAGCTATGTCAGCTGAGGTAAGATAATCAGCTAAGATACATCATTTTTTAAAATAGATTTTTGCACCAGTTATAGAAAGGCCAACCTGTGGTTGGACTCTTAAGCAGCTCATAATCTCTCTCCTGGCAATGAGAAAGAGAGGAAGATGCTCATTCAGCAGGCTAGAAATGTTTTTCAAAAAGATAAAAATAGATGTGGCTAACATTCCCACACGTACCCATTATCAAAGACCCAACATTTTGACACTAGTAGTGCTTAAATTCTGTCCTGGTTTGTTTTTCTCTATGCGGCGTTTAGGAGGGTGTTCCACATGGTTTGTTTTAGAAAGTGGTTTACGTGTGAGGCTTAGTTGCATTTTTCCACTCCTATAAGCTGTGCTCTAAAACTGTAAAAGATACTGCTGTGTGAAAAAAACCTGTTATTTTTCTGTGTAGGCATTTTCTGAAGACATTGTCTTTGTGTGTAATGATGTAAACTTAAGAATTATAGTGACTCACTTAAAAAGATATCAATCTGTTTATCTGACTGTAATAATTATTGATGTTTGTCTCTTTTTTGGAGTGTGATGCAAGACTGAAACCATCCCTTTCACTATCATATGGCAAGGTACAGGGATGCTCCACTGAAGCTTCTGCTTTTCTATATAGATTCTATGAAAGGAAAAATTCTGCCTGAATGTAAAGCTTCATAACATAGGAAACTGAGATTCTGTAAGATATTTTAGAAGTAATTTTAAGTGTTGTGACTAAGACTGTTTATAATATTAAAAATTCATCAAAACAGGAAGTAATTTGTCTTGCTCTAAACACAAAATGGATAGTCTGCAAATGGCTGGGATAGGAATTCTAACATCTGTCTAAAAGAAAGCAGAGTAAGATTTTTCTGAACTTTCTTATCATATCTTTGTTTAAAGTGTAGCTGTGCCTATAAAACCATATTCACAACACAGAGGATGAACACAGCTATAAAGATATTCTTAATGACAGTGGAGATTTCTTCAGAACTAAATCTTGGTTGCTGAAAAAGTCATATATATCAATTCATTTATTCTAAATAACAATTTAACTGTGAATGAGAAGTGATGAAAAATTCCTTGTTTTGCTTGGCTTCCATGTGTGGCTTTTGATTTACCTATTAAATTGTCTTTTTCTCAACCCATGAGTTTTCTTACTTTGACTCTTCCAGTTCTGTCCCCCATCCCACCAGTAGAGTGAGTGTGGTGACTGGTTTCCAGCTGGCGTTAAACCATGACACCATCTGAGACGGAAAGTGAGACGTGCAGAACTACCCTGAAATGTGTAGAACAAATGATAACAGGAGGACGAATTATACTTACAAATAACCCTAGTATTATTCTTTATATCCTTAGTTGGTTTGTACAAGGCTGTGTTTCCTCAGCTCTTTCTTACATTAAAAAAAGACAAACACCAAGATGGAAACCAAGCCAACTCCAGGACGTTGTTAAATGTATCTGCTTTCAATTTCCCTGAAAGGGGAGAGACCCTTCCCTCTCAGGTCACTTCTTTTTTGTCCTATACCTTCATTTACGAGGCATTTGGAATAACTGTTGCATATTTAAAATCAAGTTAATTTCGGAGGTCTTCATGCATTGGCTGAAAAATTCTCTCCTGACTTGTTATTCTGATGTCCTCTGTACTGAAGCTGTGCTTTTATGCTCCTTTGGGCTAGACCTTAAAAAAATCTTTTCTAAAAGCCCTGAAGTCCTATGTCTGTATTAGCCTTATCAGTGAACTATTTCAATAACAACACTCAGAGTATCTCTCCTAAAAAATAGTATGGGGAGAAACAGCTCTGCTAAAAGTCCACCTTTGGGCACCAAGCAGAGAGTGAGAAGCAATCAAAGCACAAGAGGATGAGCTTAGTCATCATTGCCCCATTTGTCAGTGGTTGCCCTGCAGTCTTTATTTGCCATAACCAAACTTGTAGACCCTAGGAACTACTGTGACTAACTTTTGGTCCTAAGGACCTTGGGTTAACCACTCCCTTTTCCTTCAGCAGCCAGAGAAGTCCAGCAAAGGCATCTGTAATAAGTCGTGGCAAAAGGAAGATTAATACCCAGGGCTTTCAACAGCTACAGCAGATCAGATGCAGGGTTAACAAGCTCTGGTTCCTAATCACACTTTTAAATTGCCTTTTCTAAGCAAAGAACTTGGATTTAGTACATGACAGCACACCCTCACACACTAGCAGAGGTAAACTAGCTTGTCATACACAGTCTGTACCACCACCACAAAATGTGACTGCTTTCTTGTCTTAATATGAAATGCAGGTTGCCAGAATCCTTCCCCCAAAGAAAGGGTAATGCATAACTGGTCAGCCAGCCTGCAAATTTTACCACAAATTACACAGTTTTGCAAGTTTTCTTCATTTCTCTGTGTGCCAGCTGTCCAGTTTGTTGAAATTAGAACAAAATAAGGACAAATAACCTCATTGATATTTATCTTTCTATTTTTTTTTTTTTTTAAAGTTAAGTAATATTAGGGAGATATACAGGGGACTGTGCAGGCAGTTGTGTGAAAAATTTATGTGATTAATTTATGTGGGATTTTTTTTATTTTTTGTTTCCCAGCTGCACATCTATTTCACTTTGAGTGCCTGTGCTTTCAGACTTCCAATAAATTCAGCAGTTTTCTTTATGCATATAAATATACCTCAGAATGGCAGAGCAATTAGTTTATATAGTGGGTAAGTGATTTGACAGAAAGTTGCCTAATGATAAGGAAAACATACACCACTGGCTAAAAGCTAAACAGCAAAGTGAAAGCATTCAATTGTTAAGCATAATTATCATCCTGAAATCTCAGAATACTGCTCTGCTTATAACATGGCTGTTATAACACCCCTTGCCCTCTTTAGGTCCAAGCTGCTTTAATTTTTTCATATGAAATCCTGTATCATATCTGTCTGCAGTCTCACTCTATACATGATAAAAAAAAAAATTCTTTTTTTATGACAAGTCTTTCTCTGAGACTATATCTTTATTTTGTTATTTGGGCTTTGATGTTCCTATGTGAGCAAAACTCAAAACTGGCTCCTCAGGAAATTGTGCCTTTGCTTATAAAGCAATTTAATATAAAAGTAATATAAAATTTGTTTTATTCACTAATTTTATGTAGCTTGTGGCTTGTGGCTAGTCAGAACAAGATTAAATTGCTAGGCAAAAGACCCATCAGTGTGAGTGAAGACAATATACTTGAGGTCGTGTTATGATCCAGTTTTAAGGTTCTTAGAAATGCCTCTGCCCGAATTAAGGTGCAAACGAGACCATATGCCAGGGACAACAGTAAGGATTTTATTTGATGGTAAATATGAGAGAGAGAGAGAAAGAAAGAAGTAGAAAATAGGTGGGGTGGACAAAGAGTGACAGAGACAGAATAAAAGAATATCACCGCTCTGTGGGTCCCACTGGTGCCTCGATGATCCTCTCCAGCTGCTCTCTCGGTGGTGAAGGTCCCCCCGGAAGGCACAGAGTCCCATGGGTGTACTTGCCCAGGCCGGGTGGGCACACAGAGCCCCATGGGTGTACTTGCCCAGGCTGGGTGGGCACACAGAGCCCCATGGGTGTACCTGCTCAGGCCGGGTGGGCACACGGAGCCCCACGGGTGTACATGCTCAGGCTGGGGGGGCACACAGAGCCCCACGGGTGTACATGCTCAGGCTGGGTGGGCACACAGAGCCCCATGGGTGTACATGCTCAGGCTGGGGGGGCACACAGAGTCCCACGGGTGTACATGCCCAGGCTGGGTGGGCACACAGAGCCCCATGGGTGTACATGCTGAGGCTGGGTGGGCACATCCAGCCATGTCCCCCTGGGGTGGGGGTCAGTCTCTCACAGCAGACTCTGGGTCTGTTGCACCACGTGCAGTCCTGTGGGGCCGAGCCTCTCACGTGAACGTCCTGTGGATGTGGATGTGGCCTGTGGGGTTGGGGGTTCCTCAGCTGGGCCAGTTTGTGTAATCGGAGGATGGGTGTTCATTGCCTCTCACCAGAGGTTGCACCATGCACCCAAAACCTCCTCCTCCCCCCTCGGCTGGGGGGAGTCTGTGTAAGCCTGGCTTGTGTGAGCTGGGCTCTCCCTCACCCCACACTCAGCACAGGATAGCTGCAGCTGGTGGCTTTGGCCTTTTGTGGATGCACACCTTTCCCTCAGCCTGAGGTGACTGAACAATGGGTTTCCTTTTATTTAATCAGCAGTTCGACTTACAGTCCAAAGTTCAACAAGGAGGTTTCTGCGTCTGCAGCTTCTTTTAAACTTTGTATCAGTGATTGAGGCATGAACTATTTCGGTCTCTGACAGGTTGTCACTGTATATATCTATTTATCCTTAATGAATACCAGGATGAACTTTAAATTCAGGTTCTAATAAAGTAGTAGCCACAAAATAAGTGAGGAAGGGCAACAAAACAGAGAAGAAGAAAAAAAACCCCACTTTCATTAACACTCTTCAGGAATGTCAGGTGTTTTTCATTTAAAATGGCAGGTTGGAAATCTGTAGTTTGTTGCTGACAAGCAGATTTGCTAGTGTTTTAAAAATAAGCAGGTTTTGAAATTGGTGGTTCTGTCTAAAACTCAGTCTAGTTTGTTTGTAGCACTGAATAAATTCATTATTTACTGCTAAAAACCATGTAGACTGACAGTTATTTTTATCCAAGAAAACTACATCAGAGAAAGTGAGTGTTACCCTTACCATCTGGCTTTTTAAATACCGGAAAGAAAGTTAGAGCTACAATAAATGCCCTACAGGCAAAGACCAGAAGTTTTTCAGTGGCTCAGGGGATAGTAGATATAACCTGAACTGTAGGGCATAGTAAGAGAGGAGAATTGAAGACTGAAGGTTAGCAATGGTGTTTTGTGGCACTGCCTGTTGACAGATGCTTTAGGGCAGAAGAAGGTCATTGATCTAAAGGTCAGCCTGAAATAGGAATGTCTGTCTTTTTCTATCACTCGGTTGTACAAGATTTGGCCTTTTCCTTCTCCTGCCTCCTAGCAGAAGTAAATATGTAACATGGATATAGTTATGAATATATATTTAATAAATATCAATTTAAGTATATATCCAAATAGCTGTTGATTCAAATATTGCTTTACCTAGGATATGTAATAAAACTATCAGAGATATGTGTGTATAATATTCAAAGGACAAACACGTTATTTTATTTGCCTGAATTAATTAGGAGACAGTGGAATTTTCTACATAGGTTCCTTTAAAAAAGGATATGTATTAGTTTATTGTTGTTATATGATATTTATGTGACAACATATTGGCTTTATAGTTCTTGGTACAGTGATCACATGAAGACTTTTACCTCTGCCTCCTGCTGTGATCTTAGATTAGAAGCAAGAGGAGACTGAAGCATACATGAAGGTATCTTGTGGGAGAGGTTTCAATGAAATTGAAGTGGTGCTGTTTGCTGGTAAAAGCTGATAGAAGAAGGATGGATGCAATTTATGATTTTTTAGTTCATAACCTGAGGACTGAAAAGATTGATTTCATCCAAAAAAAGGAGAAGTAAAAAGAAGATAAGATGAAGTGATTTTGAGGTGTTTTATGTAGAAATTTGCCTCAAAATAATTGACACCAGTTTTAAAATCTCTGAAAAAAGATAAAGACTGAAGGAACATAGTCTTTCTTGCTCAAAATCCATATATTTCTTTTGGTTTCTGTTTTTGATTCTGTCAAAATGACACTGGTAACTGGTACATGGTCAGCTTTCTGTTCAGCCTGTGGGAAGCCATGAGCCCACTCCTTTCTGCTTTCAAACTTTGTAGTAAGTACACGTCTATTCCTTAGTTGCATCTTCCCTGGGGCAGCTCTATATGGAAGCTGCAGAATTTCTAAGCTCCAGCACTTCATGGATTGTCTGTTTTGTGTTTTCCTGCTCTACCCACCCTAGTATTGGATCTGTTTTCTGGGATGTGCAAAGACTCATGACTTGTTTCTACATTGAATTTACATATTTTGTTTTAGGAATGCAACTTCTTGGAAGGTACACATTTTCAAAAAAAAAAAAATCCACTTGGGAAACAAAGGTTTCAAAGAGGATTTTTTTTTTTTTTTTTTTTTTTTTTTTTTGTTAAATGAGATATGGAAATATTCAGGGAAATGAATATTTTTGTTGTTACTCTTTGTGAGTTAAACTGGCTCATCACTGATGAAGGAAAGTAAGTAACATGATCCATTAGTAAGAACATTTAAAGCTTGTAGAATCACACCTGTTCTTTACTTACCCCATTGATTTTTACAATCTTTTAAATTCAGGCTACTCTGACTACCTTTGAATATAATTCTCCCAGCTGAGAGTATGGATATCACAGATTATTTATATACCAGTCACAGCACCCCACCATTTTTATCTCAGTTTCTCTCTTCTGTCTTCATTGCTGGATCGCAATGTTTACTGCTTAAATTTTTGATCATACTTTATATCTCAGACTTGATGGGAGAGAGAATTTTGCTAGGTCATATGAGCTTTCTTCATATATGTTTTGTCAAAACAGTGGTGTTATCTTTCTACCTAGTAAAACTACATAGTGAAATTTTTGTGATGGTATCAGCAACACTTATGTATCCTAAAACCTAATACTCTCATATTGTTTCACTATCACTGGGGTTAGATATTTTTCTTGTGTCACCAAGGTTTTTTTCTGGTTAGAGGCTTTAAAAATCTCCATCTTAAAATGCAAGAAAAAATGTTGCTAACCAAAACACTTTCTCTTATTCAGCACCTTCAAAACTCAAGCAATGCTTTTATTTACCTCAAAATCTGTCACCTAAATAACAGTAAAGAAGAAAGTAGGTCATGCTGTACATTCCTATTGTTTCCTTAGCAGGAGTGTTTTGTGCCTCATTAATGTGAGTACACGTTGTCATCTGCTGCTATTTCTAATTATGTGTGATGGATCAGAACATCCTTTCAGTGCAACTGAAGCTGATGAAGAATATCCTTGGATGCTGAATCTGGGAATACACCCCTATTTTCAATTCTTTTAAAATTAGTCAACAGATTAAATCACTAATCCGAGGTGATCTGAGTGACAGACATTCAAGCAGAGGTAAGAGAAAGACATTGCCTGTGGAGTCTGTGGGCTGCACAAGCCTTTCTTCCACAGGCTGTCATGGTATAAATGAATTGCACGCATAAGTATATTGTGCATGACTATTGCTAAGCTCTCAACATACAGCAGTGTATTTCCGTGAGCAACAACAGCAAGTCAGGTACTAAAGAGGTTTTAAAAAAATGCTCCATCAAAAAACTGGACTGAAATTCCATGTCCAGTGTATCAGTAAAAAGCTGATATTTTAAACTTACTTTTCTCCGAGAAAGAGATCCCACTGTTGCAGGATAATAGGGACATGTGCAGGTGACCTGACTGCTGGGACAAGGAATCTGTTTGCAGTCTCTTGTGTCTGTGGCAGCCTCTTTGTACCCAGTTGCCCTCTGGCTGGGCAGTTGTCGTGCTGCATGGTGCACCATGGCCCTGCTGCAGAGGGCTCAGTAGCAGCCTAAGCTCAACTGATGTGTTGCTTTCATTGCTCATACTCACCTTTTTTCCTGGTCTGGCAAATGAGTAAATCCAGTGCAGTTGTCCTGCCAACATCATACATAGGATATGACTTTAAATTAAGATTGATGTGAGGATTGATGGAACTGTCCTTCATTTTTTTTCTTGTTACACATTCCAGTATTTTTACTAGGAGAAAAAAGCCCTTTTCATTGTGGATATAACCTGGTAATCCCAATGGACCCAGTTGGTTTTGTTAGTTAAAGCAGCAGCTGCCAATTTCCATATGTCATGCAAATTTCATAGATACTGAATCTACAGTCAGTTGCTTGGGCCTCTGGCTGTTACCAGATTAAGGCTCCACTTGAGCTTTGATTCCCCTGCAGCAGAGGTAGATACTGTGCCCTGTAAATTTGGTGAGCTGGCAGCAGAAACAGGTGGCCTTGTTACCTGTTAGTCAGGTTCTGGGGTGCCAAAAGGCCTGTGTTTCCTCACTGCCCTTTGCCATCCCAGCTCCTGTGGAAAGGGCAACTTTAGCTGCTGAGATAGTTGCTGAGTGGTGTCAGCCTTGCACGTCAACTAAGGCTGACTAAACAAAACGTTTCTACTAAAGTTCTTCTGCTTAAATGAAAGAGAACTGGTGTCATCCAAGTTCATCACCTCCATACAGTCCAGTATTTTACTCAGGGTATGTGAGCAGCAGCTGTGAGCAATTATGGTGTTTGATGAGAGCAATTTCCCATACTTTACTATCAGTCTTGAGACTTTTTTTGCTTTCTTTCCCAATGTTTTCAGCTGACATCCAGGTCTGAATGTTTAGCTGAAGGTGTGGCTCTCAGTCCTTTGTAGGTCTTTAGAGTAAGACTTGCCTTCCAGTAAAGTATTTTTGCAACCAAAGTGATATGGCAGAGCAACAGAAAAATAAATGTGTATGTGGATTGATTTTTCTGAGGGGAGAGTGAGTAAAAAGTTCATTCAGTTACCTGTAGAAGGTTGCCCTATTCCCAAGAAGGTTTGACATTTTGCTTTTTTTGCCTAGTTGAATGAGAGGTCTGAAATTTTTGTGGAGAAATATTATGAACTGTGGAAGGTAAGGAGATTAAATTAGGCTTTGGGACTTCAGAAAATGATTATTTTATTTAAAAAAAAAAAAAAGTTAAAAAATACTGCCTTTCTGGAAACAATGCACTTTACAATTTGGAGACAAATAGCAGAACAGTACCTCTAGAAGACAAAGTACAACTATGGAAAGGTAGCTGATTAATTTCAGACTTCTGAGCCACTTCAATCATTCTATCACATTTTTATTACTAAATAAACTACTTTTTTAAGCATATTGCTGTCAAACACAGTATATCCAGTTAACTTGTGCAATCATGAACAATTATACCAAAGCCCTTGAGGTGTAAATCTTTATTCCACTGATGGGAAATCCTGTTCTGAGAAATCATTATTAATGTTTTGTTTCACTCATAAAGAAAAGGCCAATAAAAGTAAATAGTACTCAAAGTGTAAAAGACTTTCTGGCATCATTTGAACATTGTTTTCACCACAAAGAGAAGTTTATGAAAGGCTTATCTAACATGATGATAAAAAGTAAGTAATCTAGATTGTTGTTGTTATCTGCTTTATATTTTATTCACTGAGCCAGACCCTGTAGAAGCAGTGAACAATGTCAACAAGTCATGGATCTCAGCCCAGCAGTATAATTAAAAAATCTAGTGAATAGAAAAGTATCCATCTCAATTGTGTGAACAAGAATAGCTTACTGAAGTCAGTGGAATTACAATGTATAATTCTTAAATTTATGGTAGTAGGATGACACTTCCATACATAGCTATGCAACAGAGGAAAATTCAATATAATTAAAAAAATATTACCTCACTGTGTAAGTAGTGCTGTTAGCTCCAAGTGACAATCTACTGCCAACTAACTGAAGCAACCCCCTCTCCTAAAACCAGGGTATCTCCACACCAAACAAAAACCCCAAACCAAACTAACCAAACAACAAAAAAAACCTAAACAAAAAAGAAAAGAGGCTCTCCTAGTCTTATTTAACAATAAATTACAAAAGCATATATTTTAAGAATTTTTCATGAGATAACACAAAAAGGCCGTGAAAAAAGTTGGTAAGGGTGATGCAGGTCTACCAGTAGGAAATATAATATGGATTGTAAAAGAGTAATGAAGGGAATAGTGACATTTTTAAAGCTAAATTTTAGTGGCAATCTGTAAAGAATGAACAGAACACTAATTAGTATTACTGGTGTTTTTAAGAGCATCTTTGTTCGAGTAGTCTGTCTTTCTGGGTGTGTTGTCTCTAATACATTCAAGGAATAATATATAATGAGGCAGGTGATACAAGCACAAGCAAGAAATAATATTAGGTTGAAAGACCATAAATGTATTTGTAACTCAAGAAAATGAGCCCTGTTTTACTAAAAGGTTTTGGATTTTTTCAGTTCTATGACAGAACATGAATACTGCTCTAGTGTATTTGTTGCTCTTTAAATCCAAGTTACGGAAATGTAAGTGAAATTGCAACTAGCTATTCTTCTGCAAACCCTTTCTGAAATTCAAGCTACATTGAGATATATGTTGTTTTGGTGAATATTTACAGCAATTACAGAGAATATGATATGATATGTTGCTTCTGAGAGATTTGCAAATGTTAATATTTTACTTAAATTATCATAGGAATAATTGTACATTGAATTAAATCACCACTATAAAAGCATAAAAAATTAATTGAGTGATGGCTAAGTTACATGGTTATTGTCTTTGTAAGAAATGCTCTCAGAATTATGGATTATTGAAAAATAACAACATAAAGAATAAAAGGTTAAAGTTGATTTTTAAGTACAGTGGAAAAACAGGAAAAAAATCTCACTTTGACTAAACTGAAAACTGCTGTTCTATTGGCTATTATTATTATTATTAATTATTATTATTACTAATATATACTTTGCAGTCAGAATGGTTCTGCAGCCTATAAACAACTTATTCCTTCTCATTAGCACATGCTTCCTTGCTGCTGTAAGAAATACTGCAAAATTTTCATCTGAAGACAGGTACATTATGTAAACCTATCTGAATGTGTTCTTGGAAGGCTAGAATGGAGAATCCTGCAAATAAAAGCATAAATATTGCTTGTCACGTTTCAGACATTAGTATTTAACCACACACATGCAAGGATATATATCACTTTTTAACTTGAAGAACTCTTCCTCTCACATTTGTGTGTTGGTTTGTGTGACAGTGTTTTGGTCTGGTTTTTTCTTTTTCTCCCTTTTTTTTTTTTTTTCCCTGTGAGATCAATGAATGTTCTGGAAGGAAGGTATTCAATTAAGAAAAGAAAAAAAGGGGATCTAAAAATCGTTGATAAGCTGACTGATTCTACTAGCTTAAATCTGCTGTGGTTAAAAATATAAAACCCCTGCATCTTCTGTGTGTGTGTGTATTCCTTCCTTATATGTTTAAAGAAGTGATTAGCAGTAAACTGCTTTGACATTGGCTTTACTGTAGCAACATGAGAGAGTATACTGATAATGCTATTACTTTTTTAAAGACCTTAATCATTCTAATTACACTGGCACCATTTCTATGCTAATTTACCACCACTACAGGCATGGAATTGTTCTACGAGTTATCTTAGGGTTCTCTTTATAACTTTGGGAGCACTAATATTGGTGGTCACATCAGATGTGATCAATTTACTAGACAATACAGTGTTATAGATGCATTTTAATAAAATGATAGTAGATTACCCATGATATTTATTGAATGTTATACACACTGCAAGGTCAGCAATATCTCTTACTGATTGCTGTAGCACATCTCTGGAAAAGATGCTGCAATAAAATTGTTTTCAATGGCTCTAGTAATTATGCCATGCATTTGGTGTTATTTCTGTATCTTCATCTGCTGATTGTTACAATTAAAATTGCATTTTGTATTGGCATTTCTTCTCAGCATATTATGATTTAACATAGATATTTTTTCTCATATAGGCTCACCAATTGGATAGGAAATATTATTGTTACTTAGCTTTAAAGAGTGGTTGCTTGGTAACTTCCTCAATGATGCTTCATACTTTTTCTGAGATGTATTTTTATGTATCTTTCTGTCAGATCAAATAACAATAAAAAAAATTTTATTCAGAGTAGGTTCTTTACTTTTCAGGTATCTCAGCGTACTGGAAGTCCTATTTGAGGAAAGAAAGATAATATTAAAAAAACTAGTGGTAATACATATTTGAATAGTGAAAAAAAATTAAGCATTTTTTAATACTTTATGCACCAAACCTTTCTGATATTACTCCACAGTATTAAAGGCGCCTATTTTGCCTTAAGTAAGAGTTCTGAATGGGACAGAATTCCAAATTTTGGGAGTATATATTTTTTTAAATTACTATTCTGCCTCTAATACGTGAAGGTATCCCACAAGGGAAGAAGGATTCTTTCTCTTTTCATTGGTTTATTGGAGACAAGCCTGAGAGGCAAACATTTCCAACCTATGGTACTTAGGTGGGCTTTGTATGGTACTGAGCAAATCCATTTCCATTCTGAGACAATGTGCTTGAGTTTTACAGGGGGACACATGAATGAGCACTTGAGAATACAGCTAAAGGAAAGCTCTTGTGTTCAAGGTGAGAATACTAAAAACAATCCTTCAGGTTATGTTAAAAGGTATCCAAGGAGAAAAATATTTAATTTTCAAGGAGAATACTATATAATATGTAAAATAAGTAATAGAGACTGAGTCAGGCAGCAATTTGTTTATTGTGTTATACATTCTGGAGATGTGAAGAGGAACTGATAACTTATTTCATTTCTTCTTTCTTTTATTTTTTTTTTTTGCTAGTTTGAGAGAAATTCCTTCATTAAGACATCAGTTATTCTCATAATTTTCATGCACCACAACTAAGTGGGAATGAAAATTTTTCTTCTTAACTACTTGGGATGTTCAGTTGCATAAAGTAACTTTTAACTACCTGGGATGATCAGCTCCAAAGAGTCAATCTTGATTTGATTAACTGTATAGATAGAAAATTATCCAATTCAGTATTGAGAGCTAATTAATGCAAGCATGAAGGATGCAGTAGATACAGGAAAAAAAATATTGGTATCTCAGTATTTTTTCTTTTTCCATAACATCAGTAGTCTACTGTAGCCCAAAAATAGTAGGACTCCATCTGTCCCTGTGAGCCATGAACTTTGGCAAAAATTATGGTACAATTATTTTCTGACTCTAATTTATAATGTCAGACAGTATGGTAGTTTACTTTGCTTCATCCAGGTGGTTTAAGGTCTGTGGCTCTACTGTGTGCAAAGCTTCTGGCGTTTTCTATGAGTATGGGACAGACCCTGCATTCATTGTTTTGAGCATCAGACAAGTGCTGCAGTGTCTGAACATAAAATATTCTGAACTTTGATCCAGTTTGGAATGTCAATCTTTTGGACTGGTGAGATTCAAAGCTTGCTTGTTTTTTTGTTTTAGTGAAAACTTGAGACACCAAAGCAGCTCTGTGGCTGTTGCCACTGAACATTTATATAAGCAGCAGAACTTAACAGACAAGGTGGTGGAAAACTGGGAACTCTTTGGGGCAGGCTGCCAGGCCACTGGCTGTACTACAGTGACTTCCAAGTTATGTTAACACTGTCCTTCCATCTGTGAAACTCCAATAAAAACTAAAGTTGTCTTGACAAAGGTGTTCTGACAACCTCTTATCTTAATTCTTTTCTGCTTTGTGACCATGTTTCCATCACAATGCTGCTGCTACACTTAGCTTTGCCTTTTTTAATCCAATAAATTTCAAGAATTTCTGGAAGTAGAAAGTGCTCCACTCAAGTACCGAAATACTGAAATGCTTATAAAACAAAAGTTACTGTTATACCCTTGACCTGAATTCTTTGTTCAATTCTAGTCATCTAGATGAAATCTAGACAGCAGCTGCTGGAGTAATCAGAAAAGTAGGGAGTTCATTTTACCAGAGTGCTGAAAAAGTCTGTCTTTTTCCATCTAGCTCATAGATCATATAATTGCTTGCTAGAAATTTATCAAAAGGAAAAACAATGCTGGTCAAATGCCACAGAGAAATTGTCCCAGTCAAAGAGCAAATGCACATGAATCAAAAGATCAAGGACAATGGAAACAAAGCAAACATTAGAAGAGTAGGGACCTGGTAGCCATAAGAAGAATGAGATTTTGAAGTAGGCTTTCTTTTAAGTCTGTTTTGGCTATTTCCTCTAACCAATTTGATAAGAGAGCACTTCTGAAGGGGACTGGGCTGTACAATACACATTGCCTCAGGAAACAATCAGTTCCATGATGCCAATGGAAGTTGTTTGCATTGGTTTATTTGTAAAATAGTATCTTAAGCCCCTTGTACGATGCCTGGGTATTATTTACAGGTCGCTGCTCTGATTCTCTTTCAACTCTAATATATAGCATGCATTACATACAGAAAAATTCTAGATGTTGTCAATGTTGCATTATATTGCTTTGGGGCTTATCTTGCTCCAAAAGCTTGTAATTCAGGCTGGTATGTTCAGAATGATTGTAGGATTTGGGTGTCTAAATCACACTGATGTCACACATAAATAATCATCAGGAGTTAGATATATTGGTTTGAAGTCTGCATTCCTTAACTGTGAATAGATTTGTGACCTAACAGTTCAGTTTGGGATTTTGAAAAACGGTTTTCCGATCTTAGTTCTGTATTTCAGTTATATTTCTACGTATTTTATTAGGATTGCCTGTTAATTAACTTAATTAAATAATGTATGACCACACTGATCTTACTGCTTTTCCCCTAAACTAAGGCGTTCATTCGTGAATTTGTCACATTTCAACAAAAGAGAGACAGTTTTCCCCTGAAGTTGTTTCAGCTAATTGGCATGAAAGGTCAAGATTCAATGCATTAGCTCTTTGTAATTTTCATTAACTTTCATGCTGGTTTTTTTTCCATTTCATGACCATGAAATCTTGTTTCAAGAGGGTCTGAATTTAAGATGTTGCTTCTGGTATAAAGCATATAAAACATAAAAGTATATATTTACCAGAATTAGATTCTTACAAAAGTAATCTCTTTGACTTAAATAAGACTATTTAATTGAATGACTGCTATTTAGAATCAGTAACATGGATCACTTTAATTCTATTTTCCAGGGAAATACTCTGTTATCGTGGAAGGTTGCTATGGTCACAAAAAGAAAATGTTTAACAACTTCTTGTTTTATATTTCTCGGTTTCATATTTACAGAGAGAAAAGACTGACTGAAGACGAATCTGACAACTAGAATAAGAGGTGTCTGCTGATATAAGAGAAAATTTTTTCAAGGAGGTATGTCTATAAGTTTCAATTAACTTTAATTTCAGTATCGGTTCTCTAAAGTGTTTTATTTTCTCATGTCAAAAGGGGTTAATGAACAGTAATTTCACTAAAGTTAATCATTCTTTCATACAGTTTTTTGAACACTTTGATACAGAAGAATTCAGGATGAGGCCCTGCTCTTAGCAGGTAAAAGGGCAGAGATCCTGATCGTCATTATTTTAATGCATGTAAGTTAATTTGTCTTGAGGAATTTCTGTCTGTGCAGCATTTAGGCTGAAGCTAGTTGTAAGAGTTTTTATTTGATCTTCTTGTGAAGACTAAAAATGACTTTTCTCTCTCCGTTTCCTAAAGAAAAGAGTGTGTTTGCCCACTTGCCATTCTCTGTGCCCACATGTAACATCTTTTTCTACTACTTTTTCACTTGGTGAATGTTCTACCTCCTCCACATGTGCTCAGTAGTAGGATGGTTCATGCTGGTTTGGCTCCATCTGCCCTTTCCTCTGTGCTCTTTACCAAGGCCAGTGTGGACTCCTTGGCAGTTCCTGTCTCTTCCCTGCAAACCTTTGTGTCTCCCACCATTTCATCGGCACAGCTTTTCATATTTAGTTCTTCTTCATGGATAAACATTTCACATAGTTTTGGAGGTGGTGTTAATCCCTACTTAGTGTGGTTAGCAGCGTAGAAGTGCACATACAGCCACAACTGAAGAATATTTCTGATTAAGACTGTTTTTAGTCAATCAACATATGCTTTTGATGTATTCTATACAGCTGCTTTGCACTTGGTGGTGCATGATAACTGTTATCCATGCAGCTATCATAATTTGCATAACTCTTATCAGGACATTTGTTTTATAGACCTTTTCTCTTTTTTGTAGTCTTTTGCAGATACTCAGATCTTCAGGAGCTTAGCTGCTGAAGTCCCAATTTTCCTTAGATTTTTGTATTCTAAAACAACAAGTAAAGAATGTGTTATTACTATTATAGTGATCACTTTTGTGATTTTATTTATAAGTAAAACCAATCACAGTTTTGAACCAAGAAGCTTTTTCCTCAGGAAATAGCACTGAAAGTGAATGTCTATAAAATCTCATCTCTGTTATTTTTGCCTGTGTAAAAAAAAGTATAATTCTGAATGAACTGTTTTTTTAAAGCACTGAGAATCCTGTTATGCCTATGAGGTATACTCCAAAATATAGTAATATTGTTGCAATTGAGGCAGTGATACAGAATGTCAGAGTGGCAAGGATGAAAAGCCCATCAAGCTGCATAATTTTTCTGTCATTCTCTGGAAACATCTGTATATATTTCTGCCTGTGTGACTGTATTTCTTTATGTGTGACTGCGTATATACATACATAGTTGCATGGATATTTGTATATGTGCAAGTCTACCAAATATCCTACAATTTCTTTTTCTTTTTTCCCTTTCACTTATCCAGGACACTTTCAGATTATTTTATCCATTTTCTCCCCTAAGTTTCCTTTTTGATGATGCCACAAATCTTTCAAAAGATCTACTTCTTTCTCTTCTAACTGCTTGCAGAACAAAGCTTCACTGAGAATGAAAAAGTGCCTTGAAATAAACCAAAAGAAAGAAGAAATCAGAATAACTTCAGAATAGTTCTACATAAGTGTATAAGTGGTTGCAAAAGTGTTTCTCAGGTATGTAACAATTCTTTTGCTGTTGTTAATTCTGGGTAGTCTCTGTGCATAAATTTGAGTTCCATGAACTAAACCCACACTCACATACTGTTCCCTTTAGTCATAACTCTGGGTTTAAGTTGCCTTAGAGAGAACGAACAGCACCTAGCCTGGATGACAATCTAGGAGGAAAAGAGCTACAAAATGGTAAAACTTCTGAGCAATTATTAGGTCATAAATGGTTTGCACTAGCTCACTACATTGGGAATAGTTTCTTCTTACGATCAATCTTTTTTTGCTAGATTAAATAATCTAGGAAACAGAAATGGCGTTTGAATTTATTTTACCTCTAAAATACAACAGATTGCTAAAAAGATCAAGTTTGATAAATAAAGTGATTATGTTATTCATGTGAGAACATAGGCAATGTGCATTTGAGTGAAAGCAAAATTGCTGGGTACTGGAAATATAACATTCACCTTTCTTCTCAAAGTGAAGAATTAAATAGAAGTTTTATATGGCCTTGGTAATTTTTCCATTAATGTTGTGTAAATAAGATTCAAGCCTAGCAATGCTTGTTTGCTTTAGCAATGTATGATTTTGCAATTAATATTATAAAAATGAAAGACTTGTAACATATCCTAATTGAAGGAATTACCCTCTGGACGCTATTGCCTCCTAGGCAGTTTAATAGTTTAAAACCTGATTAGAAAAAAACAATTCTGAAACCTCTTTGTTAGAAATATTTTTGTACTGCATTCACATTTTAAAAAACTTTTAAAAACAAAATATTTTTCTAAATCCTTAAAATACTACATTTCTGCTTCTAATTGTTATAGCAATTCCTTATGGAAACATAAAGTGAATCTTGAGTTTTCATTTTTCATAATGAAAGTTTATTATGAAAATGTTATATGTAAACTTGAAAAAGTCTTTAGGACTAGGAATAGGATTTGTACAGGACTGAGGTTTTTTTCCTATTTCAATGAGGTTACAAAATCAGGACAGAAATAAAGATTTTTTATATCATAAATTACTTAATACTGGAGTTCATAAAGTTGCTTGAGTCAAAACACTATAGGTGAAAGACTATAGTCTGAGAAACTAATACAGAGAGTCATACATCTAAGGCAGAAAGAAAATACCTAGAAACATCAAAAGGTCTCAGAAAAAAAGCTGTAGACATGGGACCAGTAAAAGAGCATAGGATAGCCATGGTTTATTATTAATGAATGTTGTGGGCAATACAAATTTGGCGACGTATTTAGCCAGTTGTACAGGAACAAAAGAAGCCTTCCATATTTCTGTAGCTCCAGAAACTGTCTGATTTCTTGATAGAGTGTTAGAATTATGCATTCCTTGCCATGAGATATTATTAAAACTACAATCTTACTGTGGGAGAAGATGTAAACATGTTTGTGTAGTAAAGTTAAGCATGGTTTTACTTTCTGGATAGACTGGAAATAATTCCCTATGATTCAAGAAAGTAAGGCAAATATTTTTAAAGAAATACTCTCTTAAGAAGTTATCATGTGCTTATCCAGTATTAATAAATCTTGTGATTCTTTTTCTACACTCAGTACTGACTACTGTTGAAGACAGAACACCAAATTAGAAAGTCAATGTGGCAAATCTACCCTTAATGTGCCCATTACGCAGCTATTTTCTGCAAGCACATTAATGTTGTTAGAGAAGCCAGTCTTGATTATAATTTAGAACACAGAAAAAGAAGGAAAAAAAAAGAAAGAAGAAAGATTCCCTTCATATGATTGTACAAATTGTATATAGCTATTTATTAGTTATACAGGTTGCTCCTTCAAAGAGGAGTGTAGAAGAAATTGCTTTCGTATTTTAGGTGATTTACTGATCCTGGTAAGCTCCATTAAATACTAGAAAAAAATCAACCTGATTCATTAGATTAAATTTCTGTAAATGTAATTAAATCCTGTCCTGGGTTTGTTCATGTATCAGTAAACTAATTGCATTTAGTCAAACATTTGCTTTGAGTCTGAACAGTATTAAATTAATTTCCCTAGCTGTGAACTATAGGAAAACAACATACAGTAAATTGTTCAAGCATTGAGATTATTGACTTAAAAGGCAGATTTACAGCAGAAATGTTGATATATTCAGTAAAAGAAGTCATTAGAATAATTATGTTTAATTTGAGGAACAATAATTTTTGGTTATATATAACAATTAAAGTAGAAGAATAAAAGAATTCTTAGAGAAGGTCTATTTCCTCCTGCCTCTTGGGTTTTATTGTAAAAACTTGAGTTTTCTCCTGAAATTCCACAGTACAGTTGACAGGGATGAGACTAAGATGAATCAGAATTTGACAGAACCAAGACATCCCTTTTTGCCACTGTATGGGTGGAAAAATTTAAATGGAAGATGTATGAGAGGACTGGGACAAGCACAATTGCCTACACAGGAGAAAGGTTTCAAATAGTTGTCTAATGAATGTTCAAAGGTCTTGACCCATAAAGGGCTTGTGAATGGGAAAGAACAATGAAAATATTTGGAACAGATTTTGAGGGCAAGCCTGTTCCATTTTCAATAAAGGTTTGCATCTAGAACAGAAACAAGACAAGTTATTTCTATGGTCTCCTGTTCTGTTTCTGCTCTGAGCCAAGAAGAAGACCCATGAGCAAGCCCAACGCAGAGCTGAGCTTGCTCTGTAGCTGCTGTCCAGGTGCACGAGCTCAGCACCGCTGGGTACTTTGGTTCCAGCTCCACACTAACAACATTCATTGGAGTTTCTGTCTGGGGCTGAGTGAGCTTGATAAAGGTGAAAGAATGCACAGTACAGAAACCTGAGAGATGCTCACGTCTGATTTCATGATTAGGACATTCATTAAGAGATGAGGATTCTAGGGCTATTTTAATTATTGGTATAATGTCATAAGAAGAGACTCAGAAAATCGTCTTCCTCTGAGTGCCCTGCATTTGTGAAAGCCTGGACTCAGAAACTTCCCCTTCGCATGGACCAACTCTTGAGGTCCTGTGACAGCCATTCTCCTTCCAGTAATGTTGTGACTCTCAACCCTCTATTCCATTGATTTGCCTACAAGTGAGTTAGAAACTAAAAAAGTCAGGGAAAGATTCAGAAATTATTAATCCTGATATGATCTGAGGTGATTTTTTTTAAGCTACTGCACCAAAAAAGCAATTTTTCATACAACCATATTTTAAGTGGAAAGAATATCTGGCTAAGTTTCTGAACTAGAGGAACACTTATTCTCAATGAGTCTCTGATCTGAGTCCTTTAAGATTTAATCATAATTTCCCATTACTTTGAATAAAAGGAATACATCCATAAATGCTAGAGACGAATGGAGAATTCATTCTCAAAATGTAAGTCCCACATTCTCACTCAATTTACCTTTAAACTACTTTATTACTGGTATCCTCAGGCCAGCTCCTTCATACTTCTTGTTCTTATATGTATGGGGGGTTTAATATTCACAGCACCCATTCAACTAAGTATAATCACAGACAGAATGCCAACATCACCACTTTTGTTCAGTTCTGTGCACGTTTAGTTGCACCAAATCATGGACAGAATAAAATACGGGGGGACACTTTGGTAGTAAACTCTATGTGTGTAATGTTTAAAGGGAACCTTGCAAGCAAGATTAACTGCTGAGCAATGTCCACTTCAGAAGATCATATAAAACACTAAGAAGCCTGTGAACATCTGGTTGATGTCCAGAATCACTGACAGATTAAACAGATGTGGAAACAAAAAGGGTATGTTTATCATAACGCGTGTTTTGGCACCTACTAACCGGATCATCATGAGTACTGAAAGTCTTACTTGAGATGGTAACTTAAAGAAAATGCTGGAACACATTTTTACTTATGAAAACTAAAATCTGTAACTGATTATGAGGTACAGTAAATCATAGTTGTAGAATTTATACAAGGTTCATAGTCTGTCAGTTTATTTGCATGTGTACTGATATAAGTCATATTTATGTAAGCTGCATAATTTATGATACAAAAAGTAAGTAGTTGATTCACACCTGGGTGAAAAAATGCATGTAAAATTGATATCCCTAAAGAAAAAAAATTTGCTTACTTATGTGGGTCAATTTACATTGTTCACTGCTGTATTTTCTAGAGACAAATTCAATTTTGTAAACTAGAACATAAATTCATAAGAATAAAAGACTTTTCTTTTACCAGAACCAGACCATCCAGTTCAGCCTGTAAATATATTTATTTTGGCTACACTGCCCTATTTTTTCACCCTACAGATCTTGGGACAGAGCTCTTGAGAAGCTGTTTCCTTATAGTTTAACTGGTGACTACAGTGTTAATAGACTTAATCTGTATCAGCTAAAAATTAATTTTTTATCAATTTGGTATGGATTAAAAGAGTCCATTACTGTTAAAAAAAGTGGTATGATGAAAATCAAGCTCCTAGAAGGAAAACCAGGATCCTCTACTAATTTTAGTAATTTATATTCTGTTGTTTTTTTTTTTCTTAGTAAAGCAGAATAGCATGCCAACTATTTTTGTTCAGAAAAAAAGCTTTCAGTGAGACTTGAAAAGCCACAAGAAAGACAGAAACCAAGCCAGAAAGGACAGAAGACTGACAGAAAAAACAAAACAGAACTCTAGTAGCCTGAAAACAGAATGTGTGAATGAGGCTACGAGGTGAAAGACGTAGCTGAGGCTGTAAGTACTGCAGAGAGTCTGCTGAAGTTAACTTTGCATAAACTATGTAGCAAATATAAAATAGAAAAAAAATATAGCTGAGAAAAGGGTCATCTTAGAATCTGTTCAGTATATTCTGGGACTGAGTAACTAAATGAAAACAGCATTAAAGTGAGGTGGGATATAAGAAATGTCATTACAAAACCAATCCAGCCCTCCATCTACTCTACTATCCTATTTTTAGCAGGGACTCTCAGTGCCATAATGTGTTTTAAAGAAAGCTGGGAGAAGACATGTGCTAAGCAATTATAAAATCTGCCCTGAGGGAAAACTTTCTTTCTTCAAGCGATCAGTTAGAGGTTTGTTTATGCCTTTAGGCATGAGGTTTAATATTCCCTCCAAATGCTTTTGTTTTATAAGCTTTATCTTTTTTTGTTTTTTCATAAAAATGTTCATTTTAATAATAATAATTATCATTATTAATGATTCTGACCCCCTGGAAGCCAAGGATGTCTGTGACAAAAAATTCCACCATATAGTTATTTACTTATGTGACAGAAATGTACTTTATATCTTTAAAGGGTAGCTGGAATAAGTTTGTGCTTCCAAAGACTTACTGAGGTCATCACTGATGAAACAGAAAGGTGAGAAGGATTAAAAAGGAAAATGGTATTTAAGGGAAGAAATGAGATGGAATGCAAATAGCTGAAACAACAGCAGCTTCAGCAGACAGTTATCATTCATCTAGTCCTTGTGAATGCCAAAAGTAAATGTGATAGACATTAGCCAGTTGTTACTTACAGTTGTTTAGATTGCATTTATCCTAACTTTCTAAGGGTCAGCAAGACTGCCTATTCACCTAAGTTCATTTATACATTCAAGTCTAAACTGCAGTAGCATCTACAATGAAAACACCCCAATAAAGAGCCGCTTATGAAGATTTTTTTTTACTGCTTTGGGAAGCTATATGCAAGACAATTCAAAATAAATGCTACAGTGTCAATAAGGCACTAAGGATTAAATAAAGCCTCACACATTCTCATTTTCTAAGAAAATACAGTATGCAAGCATTTGTGTTTTCCTTTCAATACCTGAACTCTTAGGAGGTACTTGAGGTTTTGTAATAGACAGGAAATGCTCATATTTTCTACTTGTAAAATGAACAGTATGATTTACAGATAACATAAAATATGTATGTAAAGAACAGAAACCTTCTGGTAAGTATCAAGTCTCACAGGAGTTCTGGAGAAAAAAAGCCATAACAATGTAAGACCAAGTAATTCTGTGGTGACCCACACCCATCTAATGTATTCTGAAATACATATTGGTTGCAGAAATCCCTCCTAGCCCAAATCTTATGCATCTATAAAAAGCAAAGTGAGAGAAAGAACAGGTCAGAAGAGGATGGATGTTAAAGACAGAGAGGAGGAAACAGTAATACTATGACAAATAAAGGTCTTAGCTGTGGCATTTAACCACAGAACTACAGTGGATGTAATGAAAAGCTATCTTGCTAGTGATGATGCTTAGGGAGCAATTAGCTAAAGATAACCTTCTTGAGTTCCTGATGCCAAAGAGCTCTGCCGCTGATGTCAGTCTTTTAAATAGCCTGTGTGGCCTCCAAGCTAGTGACCTAAGAAGAAAAACTGCTATTTTGCCTTCTGTCCACTTTCTGCAGCACTGGCCGTCCCCTCGCTGCTCAAAGAGGAAGTCCTTCCTTTATTCTCCAAACTCCATCCAAGACATAAATAGCTATCACAGGAGATACTCAGAGGAAGAAGGACTAAGGGAAAGTTAAAATATTAAGTCACTCTGTATCCTTCCCTCCCAACTCTCGCCTTATGCAGTACTTCAGAATCAGAGATATTTGCAATTGTCTTTGCAATTCTATCTTTTTGCTATGCCAAAATCAGGACTGCAAACTGCCTGGTAAGATCTTGTAGTTTAGACTGTTGTGATAGATGAAGGACTTGCTTGTAAACTGATCCTTATTCCATTTTCACTTACCCTGGTAACAGATAGCACGGAAATGTGTATAATATGGGTTCTTTTGTACCTAGTTTTTCATTTTCTATTTTTCACTCTAATGGCTTGAGCAGACATTTTCTGCTGATTACATGACAGCTGGGAGGATTTTCCATTTTCTTTGTTTGTGTAAAATTTCAAAGAACTTCAACAAGGAGGTAACTTTTTATTCCTTTAATTGTAGCACTCATTTAACTCTAGTTATATTTTCAATTATAATAGATATAAATACCATGACCTAATCCTTGTAATGGGTAGACTCTATTGTTTTACCTCACATTTTATACAGCATTGGGTTTCACTCTGTGAGGCAGATTTGCCAGAAAAGGTTTGGCTATGCAAGCAGTGAAAGTGAAAAAGACAGACTATATTCTAAGCCTGATAGATGTCCAATGACGAGCTGTTACCTACTAACTTCAACTTGCATTTAAGCAAGTTCATTTCTAATCTTGAGACCTCTTTGGCACCTGCATCTAATTATGCCCTCAAGACCCACTTGCAATCAACCCTGTTCCCATAAACATAGGGAGAATACATTAGTGCAATACAGAACTGTACAGGAGGAGGTCAGGACTTTTTCCTACCACATGTACCAGCTTTTATCATCCTGCAATATGTATGTCTCCTATTGTTTGTCTGCAACTGACATGTGTATGCTTTCACACATATCTGGATTTTTTAATGCAGCAGAATATATTTTTTTCCCCAGGTAGGTTACCGACATTTTTATTCTGAATAAAACTTGAGTAAAATTTTAGTCAAGCTTGCCCTGAAATGTCAGAGAAAGTTAGATAAATTGGGCAGCTTTTAAACACTGTGCTTCCCACATATTGACGCTTCCTAGCTCAGGTGTGGGAACCGGCCTCTTGCAGACTGGCTGTAACTCGTCTGGCCAATGTAATAATGCAGTGCTTTAGGGCTGAAGAGGTATGGAATATTGTAAAGGAATCAGGTTTACTTGCAATGAAATTTCTTATAAGCCTTTAAAAAGAATGCAGAATTTTTTACTTGGACAATGTGTGCATACAACACAGAATGGATGACAAGGATATTTTTCAGGTAATACATGGATTTGCAGAACTAAAAAGGTAAATGCAATCTCATTTTCCAGAGTGGATGAATGGGATTTAAACTGAGAGAATGTGCAGGGCCTGCTGTCTGTGCAGTGGGCAATGTCACTCAGGTGGTAAGTCATGTAACCTTTCTTTTGCAAAATTGTAACAGCATGCTTTGGTGTGTAGTCCACTTTCATACCTAAGAGCACTTTCTAGTCCTTTGCCCTTCTAGTCTCCTTAGGCATTGTTGCCTCTGTGGTGGACATGTTGCCCTTCTCCTTAACAGAAATGATGACATCAATTGCACTGCTTATATCAACTCTCTGAGATAAAGGTATTACGCTCATCCCACCCATGTTGTGGGTTTCACCACTTACACAATTACCATGCTTTTTCCTAAACTTTTCCTAAAGAGAAAAATAACAGTGCCTCATAATTTTTTGGCTGCTCACATTCTCTATCGAAGTGGTACAATTCACACATTAACCTTTGATTGAAATCCAGCTGTATCACAACAATCAGGGATTTTGTCTCCAAAACAGCAGCCTTTTAACATTGTGAACCGTGAATGCTCTTAGGGATTAGTTTACTTACTAGCTTGATAAGAAGGGTGCTTCTGAGCTTATTTAAAACAATTTTCTGTCAATTTTCAACAAATGCTATAGATAAATATGGCATATGGTGGCGATAGAAACATGCACATCTCTAGCAGCAGGACTCAGCCTTCCTTGAAATACTGATTTGGAGACTGTGAAAGAGATATTGCAATTGCATTAAAAATGGAATTCTGCTTGGGTTTAAGACTGTGTCAATAGTAATATAATCCACAATGTCTGTAAAGTGCTGTTTATGATGCTACCATCAGCTGCCACTTTGCAGAATACCATTAGAGAGTGATATTTACTACGAGAAAATATTCTTAGGAAGCAGAGTGAGCTGCAAAATGAAATCAATGATAGCTCACTTTCTTTAGATGAGTCCAGTTTTGAGATGCTATTGTATCTGTTTTCACTGGAATTAGCTGTGGGCAGGGAGCATTCGCTGTATATGGCTCTGCAATAGGTTACCTTACAATAAAATATAGCTGGGCTGGAATCCATGAGAATATTGGTACAATGCTTAAACAGATAATAACATTTGCAGATCTGTTGGGACTATGGTTTAGGTGCTGTATTTGTTTGTTCTATGTAGTAATTTTTGACCACTAGATGGAACTGTGCAACTTCATGCAATTGTATTAACTACAATATTTGAGAGTTTATTTTACTTGCAATTAATACTTTTCTTTACCCCACTGAAAGAGGGCTTTGCCCCCAACCTTTGAAAAGGGTGAAATGACCAGAGCCTCTTGTAAACAAGGATCCCTGTAAATCTTGTGAGAACAAAAAAATAGCAAACATTACAGTCCATCCAACGATCTATAAAAGATCCAGCATGCATTAAGAAACAGTTTTAAAGTTGTAACAAATCATCTTATCATCGCTGGAGTCAAACACTGCAATCATCCTTCTTGACTGTGCACTACTACTACTACATATTTCATCTTCATCATCTTTCTCATTGGTGTTCAATTATCTTGGCTGTTAACAGCTGAGCCTGACTCTCTAAACTATGCATTATACACATTTCTTTCCAATCTTAGGCTCAGCCAGGGTTCTGTGATACTTTATTCAGATTAAGATGCTGTAAGGAGTAAAAGAAGTGAAAACCAGTTATCCCTTTCCCAGCTAATTCATTGCATTCGTCTTTTGTTTCCCAGTGATTAGATTCACAGTGATCTGGAGGCTGTAGCAGTAAGGCACTTTCTACTTTGATGAACTCAGCAGGTTTTATTTCATTTTGAAAGAATGTATGGCAGATGGAAAACTGATCTTGGTTGGCTATTGTGATTGTAATACTTTTTTTTTTCTTCCAAAATATTTTTTTTGGTTTAGACTTTTTTTTCTTTTGGTTTTGTTTTTCTTCATTTTTCTTACTCTCCATCTTAGAATAATAATTACCCCATGGTTCTTTTCATTTGACATCTAAAGAGGTTGACTTTCATCAGCATAGAATAACGCACTTAAATCCCAAGGCTATTTTAATCTGGAACGTTCAAGAAAGGTCTTGACCATGTGACAGGGGTTGTTGCTGAATTTATTTTTGTTTCTTGTTAGAAATGTGACTTTCAAACTCTGTGACTCTCTTTTGAAAAAACTAAATAGAACGGAAAAAAGTGAAACTTTATTTTTTGTTTGTGTGTCTGGAATATTTGATAAGAGCATCTGGAGCACACTTAACAGATTTAGGGCCAACTCTAACAATTTTACTTATCCAGTCCTTTTTGTGGCAAATACTATCTAATTTACTCATATATCCACAATGCATCTCTAACCTGTCTTTCACCAATTAAGCTCAGGCGCAGAAAGCCATCTAATTTGTTTACTGTTCCCCACTGAGAATTTGTACTTTGAAATAACAAGCCAAAGGATAAAAACAGTATTATTCCATTTTACCTAGGCAGGATGGAATAGCGACAGTACCATACTGAAATAACAGCCAGCTGACATGCACATACATTGTAGAACAGTGGTTCCTCATGAAATGACATTTTGGTAGAAGAATCCACCATGGTTACTGAGGTACTCTCAACAAGATGAATTCCCATGTTCCAGTAAATTTATCCTTTCCCTCTGGGGTCCAGACATGTCTCAGAAATGCCTTATTAAGACAGAGAGGAGGGAGAATGAGCAAGTTGTCTTTTACCATTGCCAGGAAGACAATAATAATTAATAAGATGACATAATTAATATAGTTTCTATTTCTTACTGCTGTGTAAATGGTGTGAACATGCCTGTATGTCATAGATATATAGATAAAAACATGCATTCTGTTTATTTAATGACAAATTAAGTGTGGTTATCTATTCATGTGCATTTGAAACTGACTGTTTTAACCTTGGCTGATACTCTAGTTTCATTGTGGGTGAGAAAATCTGACTGGCAGGGTTCTTTGGCATTTTCAAAAATCTACAGGAGTGTCTGACTCAGCAGAACATAAGACTCAATGTGTGTACAAAGAAAAAGTATAGGCTGTCCTGTGTGCATTATAGAAAGAGAGCATGGAAGGTACATGCACATAGGTGTGTGTGTGTGTAAATATATATGTGTGTGTGTGTACAGTTTCATAAATGCATATTGAAGGCTACTTCTGTCACTGTCTCAGGTGTATTTAGAAAAGTTCCTGGAGTGTCAAAGATACCTTGCAAAACTTACAGAACTTTTCCAGCAGTAGCACCCTTTTGTTGGTCAACTCTGCATATCCTGCTTCATAATTGGCTTCAAAGGCTTGCTTTCCAGCCATACCCCACAAATTGGTATGCACCATGGAGAAGAAAGAATATACAACACCTGCAATTTCCTAAGCAGAGGTACCTAGCACTGCAACATGTACTTAACCTATTTGCCATTTTCTTATCACTGACAGTGGGAAGAAGGTCGTGTGTATATGCAAAGGGACAACTGCAGGGTGAGATTGTTTCACATCTAAACCTGGACTGGATCAGGCCTACCTGAACTCCTAAGATGTGGGAAGCCAGACCAGTCTCAAGAATATTCTTCACTCTTTCCCTGAGCTTCATGAAGCAGGTATGTGGAAAAAAAAAAAGCAAGATTTCTCCCACCTTAAAATGCTTACCCTTTTTAGAAAATTTTAAAAATTCTTTTCTTCAAACAACAGCTTAGAGCTTTACAGCTTCCTCCACAGAGAGAGATTATGACTGCTGCTCCTGTTGTTTACCTAAAGTAGAACGCAAGCACTGCTGCTGATTTAGAAATGAGAGACCTATTCCTCCTTATCCTTCATGTTCCCAGGTGCCTGGCTGTTTTATTTAGCCTTGTTGCTAGAGAGAAAATTCTGTCTTAAACAGACCTGCTTTTGCATTAGAATTCCTGATTTTCAGAAAATACATGATTGCTTCTTAGAAATCACACATTTTTATGAGTAAAGCTGAAACATTATCTCTTTCCATTTGTATATACAAGCTTGAGGTTACATGAGATTCTATGCAAATATTTTTGAGGTTACATGAAGTTCTTGTGTAAGATGAAAGATGTATTTTGAGGACCCCCTCCCCCAAATATTTGTGTGGAGGTTATTTCATAGGATGAAGTTAGTTGTTCCTGCTGCTCATCAAGTTTATGCAATGTCTAGAGGTCTAGCATGGACATTACCTGCAATATGCTTATGGCATCCAGCTTGTCTCTGCTGAGGGAGCTGAGCAGGTGTTTTAGCCCATCAGTAACATGGGGTATCGATGAGGGCTGCCTCCAAACACCAGCACTACAGTCTGAGGGGCCAACAGCTCTAATAGTTTCTTTAAAGGAGGGCATTATCTTATTCATTTTATCTTATGTAGAGCAAGCTGATGAAAAGTGTTTGATAGCAGTGGTTTAGATGACAGTAACTGGGTTAACACTGTAAATTCTCCTGTTTAGTGGTTTACAATTCCAAACCTTACCTCACTGTAAGTGTTAAATAAGTGTCTGGAGATGTGAATGTGGACTTGGAGAAAGGAAGGAAGAATTTTGAGATTTGTTTGTATTGTAAGTGGATTAACCATGGATTTAATTAATTTTTATAGTTTTAGAACCTATAACTCTATGAATCCTATCTGATGGTGTGGATTTTATAGAGAAATACTTATCTGACTTGAGTTACAGGCTAAGTGAAGTAAACATCAATGTGTTGTATTCTCTGGGGTGTGTAATCATTATAAATTGGATACTAGACTACTCACAGAGAGCCCAAAACACTAACATGTTTCTTCAAAAGGATAAAAGGGTACATCTTCCCATTAGCTGCCTGAGCCTGTTTGAAAGTTTGCAGTGAAAGGAAAAAAGTGGTACCCGATAGCCTGTGTCAGCCAGGAACAACTTTTGGACTTGCAGGTCCCGGAGGGTTTTATAAAGTGTTATGTTTTGTAATAGCATCATGGCTAAAACCATAAGACATTTAAGAGTGTATCAATATGTGTGGACTCTCTGGAGACTAAGAAAACCAAAATGGTTGAGTAATTGTTTGAGGATATCTCCCACTGGACAAAGAACTTCTAAATTGTGTGTAGCACAGGATCTGTAAAAAGAAAAGCTGAGCTATGATTCATGCCCCCAAAACAGTTCTTTTTATCTTTATGCAGAGAAAAAAAATCCCTGAACAAACCAATGAGAAAAAAAAACCAAACAAACCAAAAATAGCCAACCCCAAAACATGGATAGCTCTGAGAATAATCTATAGAAGAACTGTCAGGCAAGACACATTCTTTGTGGGTCTAGAAAAAACAGATTAAAAAAAAAATATATATATATATAAGAATTAGATAAGTACCAACAAGAGAAGAAGACTGATACTGACATAGGGTTTGTTTGTTTGTTTGTTTGTTTTGGTGTGGGGTGGGTTATTTTTTGGTTTTGTCTTTATTTTTTTGTTTGTTTGGGGTTTTTGTTGTTGTTGTAATACCCTCAGGTTTGCAGCAGATTCCTTTAGGAATAAAAAAATTAGTACACTCTCTCATTCATACAGTCATTCAGTGTGCATTTTAGGAGACACTAGTCTCTCAGGCTACCCCTGGTCATGTTAAGGCTTACCAAGAAAGTGCTTGAATATGGAGATGTCTGAATGTGATGCAAGAATGGTAGAAAAGCATGACTCCAGACTTGGTGCAGCTGAGGAAGAAGTGGACCTGATAAATTAAAGCTTACTAAGAAGAACATTAGATGAAATGAAGATAACACACTTGGAAAATCCTGCACAGAAAAGTGAGCAAACAGGCCATATTAAACAGACCCCCAGGTCTGTAGTTACAGATGTCTGCAAGGAACTTGTTGATACAGTCCTTTTCTCATATGATAGCCCTGGATGTGTGTGGCTTATGCATCACTGTCACTAAGGAAAATTAAACAGAAAAATGTCTTTGGCCTTAGGCTCTGAGAATAAAAATAGTTTGGTTTTGTTATTTACAGAAGGTGACTGTTAGCTGAAACTGACTCTAAGCCACTTACTGCATTGCCAAAAGGTGTCTGGCAAACAGGACCTAGTGAAGAGAAGCATCATTTTCAGCAGCAAATGCATGCTTTTCCAGAAAATAGGATTTGAGGAAAAATTGGATTGTTTGAGATACAGATTCTCAGGCTGCTTGACAAAGGTGGGTGGGTAGGACTCCAGAGGTTCTATAGCTTCTATACCTGCCCATCTCATTCAAAGCAAGCAAAGAGATCTGCCCTGCAAAGGCAAGGCGAGGGGTCATTCTCATACCATATCTTATAGGTGGTAAAACCTATAGGTGGTAAAGACTATTATCCTGAGGCAATCAAGTATTTTAGTGAACAGGATTTTGTTGAAAGATACCTGAAGAGCTGCAGAAGAATATTATAACAGGGAAAAAACAAGGTGATACAGAGCCAAAAAACATCTTAAAAAAAATTATTTTATACACCAAGAAGACTGATACAAAAGAATTCATAAGGGTTTTTTTCCATGCATCAAGAATAGCGGATAGTTCAAGTAGTTTAAGAACAACAGTTCTTGTAAACAGCTCCAGAAAAGTGGCTGCTGAGGTAATGTATGCACAGAGGCATTTGCACTTAGGAGAAAATTATTAAACATCCCTCTCTACCTTGCATTCTTTTTGGGCTGCTGTTCTCTCTTCACTGTTAGAAATATGTACTTACAGATAAATCTGGGCTGTGCAAATCAAATGCATCTTCTTCAGATATTAACTGTATTATATAATAGTTTACAATGGAGTTTAGGAGATATGAGATGAGCCATTTCCTATATGGCCTATTCAGAAAAGTGTTCAACTCACCCTTCTCTTGTTTTCCTTGGCACTATCAAATTATAGAACAACAGAAAAGGGGGTGTGTGTTGTTACCTGTTGGCAATTTTACCAATCTAAAACTGCAAAGTAGAGCACCTTCCTGTCGCGGGTTGGGTTTGTAACCGGGCGGAAACACCAATTTAGTGTAGTGGTTTGGGCTCAAATACTCATTACTGTTTATCTTCTGTGAGATAAGAATTAGGAGAAACGCAAAGCAGGCACCAAACTTGAAAGAATATAAAGAAGTTTATTAACAGACCTAAAAGAAGAAAAGGAAAGGGAAAAAAAAAAAAATTATACCACCTTCAGAACTCTCCTCCTCCCCCCACCTTCCTCCCTTCTCCCACTGACAATGTAAAGACAACCCTTGAGATGTTCAGTCTGTTTACCACTTCCATAATAACCTTGTTCAGTCCATTTAGAAAGAGAAGTCTCTTTTTGCTCATGCTATGAAAACAGTATCACACCGAGACAGCCACCCACTTCCAAATATTGTTCAGTCCATTTAGGAAGAGGAGTCTCTCTGCTTGCGATGTGAGTCCCTTCCCCCGACTTGCAGCTTTTCCCGCAACTGCTTTCGAGGGTCCACTCTTGAAGGTTTTTGGGGTACAATTTTAAGGTTGAGCTGTTCAGAAACAAAGAAACAGAGGCCCTTCTCCTTCCCTGGGAGCAAAGGGTCTTCCACATCTTCATCGTTAGGACTATCTCTGGGAGCGTCTCTAGGAATTGAGGTTTTTCTCCTTTCCCATTTGGAGCAAAAGTCCTCATTTGGTTCATCTCTCCCTGTCCAAGCTTCTCATGAAATTACAGCTGCATCAGCATCTGCCTATCTCAGCGCAGGTGCTTCTGCTTACGAGTTGAACACTCCACCCCCCATATCTTCATGAAATTACAACAGGATACTCTGATACATCATAGCTTCACAACAGACTTTCAGCTTTAAGCATCTCCTCTCTCTCTTCCCTCAGGTTTTCAGCTCTTCACAGCACTAAAAGGGTTAATCTCACCTCGGCCTTGCAGCTGGAATGTGGCTTATCGCAGTTGGTCCCCTGACCTCTGCCGGACAGAGGTGCCGCTTTGCTGAATCTCGGCCGCAGTGGAGGGGGGGGGTTCCGAGCCGCTCCGGCTGCCCACGGCAAGGCAGTGGGGGGGGGTTCCATGGCTGGAACAGGCCCATGGCTCCAGGCTGGCCGTGGCCCGGCCCGGCCTGGCCCAAGCAGGGCCTGGCCGGGCCCGCTGGCCCCTGCACGGGGCCCACAGCCACCTGTCCCAGCGCCAGAAACGAGAGAGAGCTTGGGGGGAGTTTGTCTATTCTTAAGTGTGTATCACAGAGGCCGTCACAACTTTAAGTGGCTTAAAGAATTGTCCATATTCAAACTGGCCAGCTGATAGGTTCTATCAGGTCCCAGAGGAAGCTGTAAGCACCCCTTAGCAAGGACATCCCTTCCGGGACTATCCTTGCTAACCTACGACACTTCCCTTGTCAAAATGTGATATCAGAGCACTTAGGGATCTGCAGTTAAATGTGCAGATAAAGCAGATATGGAGATATAGAAGCTGCTGAAAGAACGTCTCATGGTCACAGAGTTTATCAATCCAGAAACACATGTACTACTGAATTCCCTGCTTCCTAGCAGAACTTCTATGGAAGAACCAGATTAATCAGGTAGAGAGAGCCTTTTTTTTGGTATCCCACAAGCCTTTTGGGATGACCCTCAAGGTTACTAATCCTGAAAGATGGTCTGGCATCCTCTTAGAAGAGTAGCAATAAGGTGGACTGTTGGCCATGTTTGGGACAAAAAACAGGTACTCACCAAATCTTTAAATGTTTGTTTACCTATAGCTCCTAAACAAATCCAAGCTTTTATCTTTGGCAACATTAATTTTCAGGATTTCTTCCTGCTCTTTCCAAAATGACAGGCTCAGGATGATAAAGTGTTAGAACAGCTCCTGCAGCTCTCTCTGCAGAGGAGCTGGGTAACAGCTGGAAGACAAGGGGTACTCTATTTTAGGATTTCCAGGCTGCAGGGAGTATCCCTGAGGAAGTCTTGAAAAATGGTGTACTGTCAAGCACTGCGAGCCTGCCTGTGGCTATCACATCTTGGTAATGGTGGGTAGCTGAACCGAGTTTCCCAAGGGAAGGCAGTTCTCTCTTCTGGTGAGAGTGTGCACAGAGCACCTGCAGCTCACACGTCTCTCTAAGGAATCCTTGACAGCAAGACAATTTTGCACTGAATGCCCAAACCATCCTGAAAGGGGCTTTGAGTAGGGTGATTGACACACCCTTGAGAAGTCAAGCTGGAAGGTGGAGGATGATAGTAAGTACAATGGGGTGTAATGGGTATAGACTACAGATTTCTGCCTTATGCATCCCAAAGTCACAGATAGACTGTCTTGGGACAGTCCAAAATGATTTTTGGTGTGTTTTTCCACATGCTTGCAGCCGGGGCTACACAGTCCTGTGGGCGCACAAAGAGACCAATATGGTTAGAGTGTTCTGGCTGATTATAGATACAAGGGCACATGGTCAGGGAGAAGAGTAGCCACAGGCATGTGGCTGCAGAGAGGTGGCACATATGCATGGTTCTGGCAAGTAATGTTGGCTGGACCTCATCACACCAAAGTCTGGCAGAGTTGCTGATTTCCAGATGAAAATTTCATTTTGTGGCTGAGAAAACTGGACTTGGGATCTAAGCAGAGGAGAATGTTGTCTGCAGACTTCAAAGAGATTGGTGGGTCTATAAGTGCAGCTGTGTGGCTCTACCCCATCTACTTCTGGTTTTAGGTGAGAGGCAAAATGTTGCTGCACTCATTTTGTGCTGTTCTGGCAGTAGGGCATGGATGGTGATACTGGTGTGTGTAGCCATACTGGGCTGTCTGGTGAAGTATGTCTTGAAAGACATAAATAACTCCTAGTGCAGGGAGTGATCAAAGTGCCAGGTGTAGTCCTCTACAGCATAATTTAAAGGACTAAGTGCTAGCTAACATTCGTGCTCAGGCATACCAGGATGCACTGAAAGACCTCTGTAGATGAGAGATTTGGCAGTACAGACACAGCCAGGGTTAGTCTAACAAAGCAGTATATATGCAAGCTGTAGTAAAGCTACAGTGTGAAAAGAGAACTGGTGAGATGAAAGATGCCAGAAACCTGAGTGTTAAAGATTAAAAAACCCCCCCAAATCTGCTTAAAAACCTGAATGTTTGAAGTGAGTGGCTGCAGTTCCAAAAAATTGAATAAAATAATTACACTTACTGCCTGGAACTGCATAGTTTTGGCTTTTTTCTAAGAAGGTAGGTGAACTTTATATTGACTTGATTTATCCTTAGTGCAGCCCAAAGCACTAAGTATTTCACCTTAGCTGGTGACCATAATGTTTTCAGACAAAGCAAAAGTAGAGCACATTTTTTTATGAAAAGCCATGCAAAGTTGACGTGATTCATTTGAAAAAGCTAACACAATAGCTTCCAACTTCTTGATTATTTTTTAAAAATTAAAAAAAGTATTATTAATTTGGATCATATTGAGCATTTTTTCATCTTGTTCAGTTCTTCATGTTTTGATGAAAAAAATGAACCAAATATTGAAACTTGCCTGTACATTTATAGAATCATAGAACCATTTAGGTTGGAAAAAAATCCTAAGATCATTGAGTTCAACCCCAGTCCTTACACAGCCAAATCCACCATTTCCCCATGTGCCGTATCTCCATATCCAGGGAGGGTGACTCAACCACTTCCCTGGGCAGCCCGTTTCAATACCTGGTAACATTTTTCAGTGAAGAATTATTTCTTAAGATCTGATATAAACCTCCCTGGTGCAACTTGAGGCCATTTCCTCTTGTCTTATTGCTCGTTACTTGGAGAAGAGACCAACACCCATCTCACCCTAACCTTCTTTTAGGTAGTTGTAGAGACTGATAAAGTCTTCCCCGAGCCTCCTTTTCTCCAGGCTATATAACCCCAGCTCTCTCAGCTGCTCCTCATAAAACTTGTGCTCTAGACCCTTCACTAGCACTGTTGCCCTTTTCTGGACACACACCAAACCCTCACTGTCTTTCTTGTAGTAAGGGGCCCGGAACTGAGCACAGGATTTGAGGTGTGGCCACACCAGTGTCAAGCAAATGGGGACAGTCACTGGCCTGGTCCTGCTGGCCACGTTATTGTTTATACATGCCAGGATGTCTTTGGCCTTCTTGGCCACCTGGGCACACACTGGCTCTTGTTCAGCTGCTGTCAACCAGCACCCCAGGTCCCTTTCCTTCCTTGGAAGCTTTCCACTCTTCCCCCAGGGAGTAGCACTGCATGGGGTTGTTGTGACCCAAGTCCAGAACCTGTCACTTGACCTTTTGAACCTCTTGCAATTGGCCTCAGTTCATCAATCCAGCCTGTACAGATCTCTCTGTAAAGCCTTCCTACCGTCCAGTAGACCAACACTCACACCTTGGTGTTGCCTGCAAACTGACTGAGAGTGCACTCAATCCCCTCGACCAGGTGTGCCAGTTTGGACAAATTTGGAGGAAAAATATTCTCTGATAGAAGGCAGGTTACAACCAGCCCTCCCCCACCAGGTTTGGGAAAAAATGCATTTTCCTCGAAGGAAAGTGAAAGAGATAAAAAATATCTAACAAACACACAGGAAAAGGATAATGATGCTAAATAATAAAACCTCTCGCTGTGGAGAGAAACCTGGGAAAAATTTCAGAGTCCTTCTGTAGATCTCTCTCTCCCCCTCCTTGGAGCTGGGATGGGGTGGTGGGCCCACCTCCAGGGCCAAGGCCTCGGTGGAAAGTGCTCCCAATGTATTCTGATGTTGAAACAGTCCAGCAGAGAGAAAAGGGAAAAAACCGAAGTCCCAGGAAAACAAAAGTTCAACTCTCTGTCTCCCTCTGGAGAAAAAGAAAGCCGAAAGCTGGCTGGAAAACAAGCAGTGCTTCCTCTGCTCTCTACTGCAGAAAGCAGAACACAGAGGAGTCTGTGTATCTGTCTGTAAACTGCTTTGAAAGTTTTGCTGGTTTTTTTTTTCTCTCCCCCCTCTCAGGCTCAGTTTAAAGGCACAGAAAAGGCAAAAAATTAATTTCTGGGCATAGAGCAGAGATAGGGGATGCACATCATAAAGTCACCTCAAGACACCAGGTCATTGATAAAGTTACTAAACAGGACTGTCTCCAATACTGAGCCCTGGGGAACAACACTAGTAACTGGCCACCATCTGAATGAAACTCCATTTACCACATCATAATTTGATCCTCAGATCAATTTAAAATTTAAATTTACATTGCTTAATAACTTGCCTCATCTGCAAAAATTTTGTGTTAAAACTCCTGTGCAGCCAATACTTAACAGGAGACCCAGGCAGTCTTGTATCATGGACAATGTGCTCCAAGGGTATATATATAAAAAAAAATGATGATGAAAAGAAAAAAGGATTATTTATTTGTTATAGTTTGGTCATCTCGCTTGCTGTAGACAAGTTATATTTATTTTGCTCTGACCTAAAGCAATTTCTTTGGTAATCAACAGTGAGAAAAGAGTGTAAGGCAACCATGAGCACAGGATTCATGTAGTAACACAGATGCCATTCCCAGCAGGTTTTCAGTGAGTGAAAATTCTACTCATCTTTTATATCCAAGAGCAATCTTCTCTAGCTTTGCCACTCAGATATTTGCTCTCGCAGTGTCTTACATACCAAAATAGTGAATATGATGGTAATCACAAATCTCCGCATCAGCAAATTTCTTTCTTTTGGAAGGAGCTTATGCATTTTCTGTTCAACACTGAAACTGTAATAACTGCTTTTAAAAAAGTAATTTATCTCTGAGAAAAATTATAATTTTTTTTTTTACTGTTTTATGTGTGCTCTTAATTAAAGTTCAGCTCTTACGTTTGATGAAAAAACTAATACTTAACCCCATGCTTGGTGATGAAGGTGAAATGACACCTAAAACCTGCCTTTTTGAATTCGGACAGGTTAGGTTTCTTGGGGGGGATGGGATTTAAAATACAAGAGAATAGTTCATTTCTGAAATCAAGAATTTTTCTTTAATGGCTTGATTATAGCCTATGAAGACTCCTGGGATAGAATTCTAACATAACTAGGTTCGTTCTTAATATATTCAAACCTCATCAATTTTGCTTAAATGATATTCAAGCATGAATGTTAACTAGTAGAACTGTAGTCTTTGGATTTTTGTAATTGCTGTGGAATCATGATGGAATAAGGAAGATGATATTCTTTTATGGTTCTGACTGCACTGTTCAGCAGGGACATTGTGCAAATCACTGGATTTAATAGAGACTGATTCTGAACTAAGTAAAAACAAGATAAAACGTCTCCTAATGAACCTTTTCAGCATGTAGTTTAAAGGAGGGTAGTTTACTTGCTATGGTACTGATTTTTCATTAGCAATATCTTCTCCTCCATGTCTCTTACAGAAAAACTGCACAGAATTTGAGGAAGAAACAGAAAGGCATGTATTTATGGCAAGTAGCATAGCTTTATGCTTTCTATCATCAAAAAAGGAACTGTCTTAAGATCAGTCCAGAGAACTGAGCCAGCTAGTGCATGGGCTGTTCTCCACATATGGCTTCTGTTCT
Source organism: Aphelocoma coerulescens (assembly GCF_041296385.1). NCBI lineage: Eukaryota > Metazoa > Chordata > Aves > Passeriformes > Corvidae > Aphelocoma > Aphelocoma coerulescens. Next base: position 36,515,574 of record NC_091017.1, read on the forward strand.
GATGTATATTTGCATATTCACATGGCTTGTTATATATTTGGTGAAGCTTAAAACATGTAATTGCAGTTAGTTATGTGTACTGCTGTGTGATTTATGTGGAGGGGGGGCTTTGTGAAGGATCAGTAGGAAGAGCTTTTCAATAGTTTGAGCTAGAAAAGTCTCAAGATCCAATATATCCTGTCTATTTTGACATGCTTTTGCTCTTTTGGGTCATTGATCTTCTTGACTTGCTTTTTTTCATAGTTGATAATCTGTTCATAAGCTATCAGTCTTCTTATTAGACTTTCCCCACTCTTTTTCAACACCTTGACCTTATATAGTTTTTAGTTCTAGACACTTTTACAACAGCTGAGTTCAAAGAGTGCTTTTCTGCATCCCTGCTGCTCTCCTGAGGCACATCTTTTAGTGTGTAAGTTGGCCTGCAGCTTCACTTCCCTTTGAGGTATGTTGTGGAAGGTACCAGGTCTGAGGTGCTTTAAGGCTCAGAGACTCCCTTGTTTCAAGGAAAAGAAGTATGTTTGATCAAGAAGGATGATTACTGAGCTGCTTATATTTATGTTTAAATTATACCATCCAAGGATAGGTTAAGATACAGGCAACTTGCTTTCCCTGCAGCAGTTTAGTATCTCAGTTTAAGTCTTTATTCACTATTAGTTAATGACTAGAAAACAATGCACTGATTGTGTTGATACCATGATATAAAAACCTCCCCTTTTTTCTTGTATTGTAACCTATATAGTCTGAGTAATTTCCTAACTTGGCTGATATAATTAGGCAGAGCAGTTTGAGTCATGATTTCTGACTTGAAAAAATTCAGGAAAAAAGGAAAACTCTACAGGATATGACATAGTGTCTTTTTTTACATTATGTCTTATTGATGGCACAATGGAAATAAAATGATATGCGGAATATTACATTAAAAGTTGAGAACACACACACAAAAAAGACCCAACCCCAAATACATAAAGGAGAATTCTGTGAGAAAAGACTGAAGAGATAGTGAAGGAGAGGTCAGATCTCAATATACAACAAAGAAAGACACCTATGTGTAAAAAAGACAGGAAATCAGGAGAAGATTGTTATATGCCATTTGTTGAGTAGTAGGTTTTTATCTCAGATGTGTAATAATTTGAAATCAGTGATACTGAGACTAACATAGAGGCACATCTGAAATGACACTCTACCACTGTGGTTTGGGTATAACTTCAAACTTTTTAATCTTAAAATGCCATGGGTTAAATTGTAGTCTATTATGTCTGTGTACCTCTAGCAAAAGCACTTGAATTCAAAGAAATTACAGTGGCTACTAATCAGAGAAAAAACCTTCTGGCTTGAGACCAGCATTATAAAAGAGAAATAAAACAACTGACAGTTCAGAGTACAGGAAAGCACTGAATGTGAAATCCTAAACCCTAGGTTTTTATTACCAAAGAGGATCTTTGAATACTTTTCTGATAGTCATTAAATGAGAAGGAAAATGTACCTGAGAATATAATTCTGTTTTGGTTAAATACAAATCTTTGACCTTGCTGCATTATTCACTATTTGAAGTTGAGGAATTCAGAAGTATTACGTTATATATATGCCACTCTTGTAATTTTCTTTTGGTACTTTTCTCCTAATGTTATTTAAAAGTCAACACAGCTAACAAAATGATTAGTTATTAATGATAATTTTTATTGCATATTTGTGCCACAAATGAATGCTGTTATTCAGCATATATGACATTAATATAAATGTCATTTGAAGAATTGTTATTGTTTACTGTGGGGTGGGGTTTTTTTTTTCAAATTTGCTAGAGGTTCTTTTTCATAGGGGGAAAAAAAGTTGCTAAGTATTAAGTTTAACTATGCCAGAAAAGAGAAGCCAATACAAAATAGGGTGTGAAAACCGTGCCTGATAAACTCACTGCTCACTGGTAATAATGTCAGAATTAGTTGCTCTGAATGTGATATTGCAGTGCAAACAGTGTCAGAAGCTTTTTTTTTTTTAACAAAACATTTGATAGAGTTTGTTTCTTACAGCAATGTAATCCAGAATTACTTTTTAAAGATTTATAAATTAAGACCAAAATCCCCATCCTTCAGGACTTCAGCTAGTGTTAGAAAAAGAATGAATATTATGATTGTCAATATGATTGTCAATACCTTCTTTTGGCATTGGGAACAAAATGCATACTTTTCTAAACTCATGACGAAGTACTATTCATTAATGATAAGGCAAAAGATACTGTTGCTGTCCACATTTATTTTCCTTGCAATCTGAACTTTATTAAAAAATGAACAATAACAAAAAATATGACTAAATCCCAGCATGCATTGTGTATGGTATTTTCTTCACTTTACTATTTGAGAAATAAGTTCAGGAGTGGATTCAGATTTCATATACTTAATAAAGTAACTGCCACAAACTGAAAATTTAAACAACATTTGGCATTTCACCCTTTATTTGCATAAGGGCTGAAATTGTCTTTGGATTGCTGATTTTCCCATATAGCCAAAGCTTTTCTTTTGAGTTGTAAATCTCTTTGCAGCTTTACTTAGCTGTGAAATTTCCTTGACAATCTTCAGCTCTCTCCTGTCTTTCAGAACAGTCGCATGAAAATGGATAAAAGCTGTGACCACTGGAAGAATGCAGCAAATGGCAGTGAAACACCAGGCAAGAACTTGTATTAGAGTACAAACAATAACATGTCATCATTCTGGATGCAAGGTATTCTCTACTGCCAGTAGAGTGTAGTAGAGACTATGGTACTAAGGTAGAGAACTATGAGGAGCTCACCAAATTTGGACCACTAATGGTGCCTCCTCCCAGCAACTGTGTTATGAAAGCAATTACATTTAAATTGCTTTTCAAATTTATTGAATTAGTGTAAATTATACTGACAAAATGATGCCTCTTTCTTTGTTAGGTTAACACACATCCAATACCAAAATATTTAACTTATACCTGTTTTTGAGATTTAAGTTGCACTAGGTAGTTTTACTGATGTTCCTCAGAAATGCTAAACTTAATTCCTAGTTGCCAAATCCAAAGGAGACAACCTTTCTTCAAATAGCTAACATCCTCTTTAGACAGTTCTTCTCTTTTTCACAGCATCATATGAAATGTTTAGTAAACTAATGAGTTCAGTAAACTAATGAGGACTAAATATGTAATTTATCTCATAGTATTGTAAGTGGCAAATTTGACTTATTTTTCTTCCTTACGTCTTTAAAATGGAGAAAGTCGAGTATGTGACTCATTTCTTTATGGACTCCATCTTGAAAATATTGGAATTACTATAATGCTGTTAATTTCAGTCATTCTGTGATTTTACTGAAGGCTTTGTGAAAGTTACTTCAGAATTTCCAGGGCAGAATTCTGGTCTTGACAACTTGGAAAAAGTGGCATTCCCTTAATTTTAAATAATTTTATGAGGACTAATACACAGTTTAATGGAGCCTCTACACAGCTGTGCAAAACAGCTACTACTAATGGGCCACCAAAATTGCTTTAGGTTTTTTTCCAGTAATTAAAAACAGATGGTCAATAACATTTTCCACAGTTTCTAAACAAACTTAGTAGCTACTACTTGTGTAATCAAACACTGATTTGCTAGTTTATAAAATGATTTTGTGACTGGATAAGGACAAAAAGGGGTTAGGGGAAAAAACTGATCTTGGTAACATAATATTATCCTATTGAAGACAATAGCTAGTCTGGACTTACAGCAGGATAGAGGATAACATTTAACCCACAATTCATAACTCTTGATTTTGAGTATTAAAGAGCATAAAGGTCTCAGTACAGAAGCTTCAGAAATATTCTCCACCATAATTTACATTTATAATCAACTTTTCCTGCATACAGTTGCTCCTGATTCCTCCTCTCACCCACTTTACTAACACTCTAACTTATATTGTTGACGAAGAAATGTTGCAGGTTTGCATAGATCTAGCTGTGCTCAGTTGGATCAATGCACCCTCACTGAATAATTGTAGAGCTTTTGACATCATTGGTACCCCCAGATAGTGCAGTGAGACAGGTTCTATGTGTTCCACATCCATGAATAAGTGACAAATTAAAGGAGATGTCTGCAGCAATATTTAGTTTTGAAGAACTTAATTTTTAATATGTTGTCTTTGTCACAGAATCTCTACATTTTCAGATTAGTGTAAAGTTGTTCAATGCAGGGTTATAGGAGCCTCCATAAGTAATGATTTCAAATTCTTAAACTACCCTTAAGAAGTACTTAAATAAAGCATGTATATTTAAATAATCTTTTTTATTTTTATGATCTGTAAATGCCTCCTTTTACACACAGTTAGATACTGCATTTTTATATTCTAAAAGCCAATGTCTGTACTTTTTCATTTGCACAAAAAATGTTGCTCTGTGCCTAGAAGCTCAGAAGGTATCAAATACAAAATTTGAGATACAAGAAAGGTTATGAAACTTTGAGTCCTTGATAGGCAGGTGGATGTGGGGAGAAGTCTTGAGTTCTATTTAATGGTGTGATTTCTATAGGAGAGGTTAAAATGCCCTGAAAGCAACATTCTTAGCTGATTTAATCTTTTCTTGATCCTAGCAGAATTCAGTGAAAATTTAGAATTTTATCTGGTATAGCTCTCTGCTCAAAACACTTCTCTGGATATCACAGACCTGAAACACCTAAATACATTAACAAATTTAGCAGTTAGAAGGTTGTGATATCATTATGCATTTCCTAAGCAGAATATAGAATGATATGCATGTCTGTCTTCTTGTAGTTTTGTCTATGTTTTGTTGTCTAGGAATAGCCTTCCAGAGGCCAGTGTGTGGAGATGAATTGCTAGCTGTAGTTTGTCTAGCTACAAAGTAGGTGCAGCATGTATAAGGAAACAAAGTCCCAGTGAGGTTCTGTAACCCAGGGCAGTTGTAGCATTCTTCATTTCTTCCTCCAGGAAGATTCTGTGCAAAGGGTGGAAAGGGGAATCACATTGGCTTGATCTCCGTTATGAGTTTATATCAGTATCTGCAAATAAAAATGAGACTAAATGGTAATGTAAGGACATGTCTCCCCTTCCCTTTAAAAAAAGGAAAAAAAATTAAAACTGATTTTTGGCTGAATGTGGAGTATCAGTTGAATCTGACACAAAATATCCACCCTTAGGTGCTCTGGATAACTTTACAGTCTTAGTAAAACTTCAGTTTCTAGTGGCATTCAATCCATCAAAAGGATGGAGTGGTGTTAATGGCAATCATGATAATTACATCCAAGGGGTTAAAATCTATTTCAGTGATGCTTTGTGGTTAATGGAATTGATCTTGATCCTTCTCTTGCAGATATCCCAGCACAAAGTTGTGTATAATGCCAATACTGTTCTCAGCATGAATTTTGGTTAATTGTCCAGTAGAACATACACCCCTGCTGATACACTTGATGCAGCACATGTAAGGATAGGGGGTTCTAATATAATAAACTGTGGTAAGACTAACATAAATCACTTCTATGTGTGCATGCATAAACATCTGCCTTCTTTTTTTCCAGTAAAATCTCTGAGTCAGAAACCACATAAATCTGCATCCATCTGTGGAAGACACACCTGATTTACAGCTTGTCCTTATTGAATAACGTCTCATTTTGTCTATCACCTCCATGATTTGTCTGTGGAATACCAAAGGCACCTTATACTGCAGAAAAAATATAGCTTCTAAGTTGTACTCAACAGCTGGGCTGTGTGCTGTATGCAAGTTCCTGTTGAGTATTTTGTTCATTTCAATGGGTGTAAAATAGTTGTATACAAAAAATGGGGATTTTCTCTTGGATTTAATTGTTGACAAAATGGCTTTTTTTCAAGATAAAACTCAAAGGATCATCTCATACATTTTATCTTCTACTACTTCTGGCTTATTTTTGGATTTTAGACCATGTTTCTGATTCATGCCGCATTTACTGAAGTACAGCTGAACAAGTATTGTTAAATACATCATACTGCAGGTGAAAAGGTAAAATGGTAAAGTGGTGCCCTATGAAACTAGAAGAGCACGGTAAGGCTTATCCATATGTTGTGCACTAATAGAACTAATAAAATGAGAAATATATAGCGATATTTTTCCTTGAATGGTTCACTGTAATATCTTCAATTTCATTTTAAGCTCGTGGAGGTAAATCAAAAGAAAAAAGATTGTTTCAGTCATGCTAGGAAAAAGGCCTAGATTTATTAGGATCCTCCAGCCTACTGTTTACTAGTTCCATAGTACAAAAAATGTCTGTGATTTATGTGCCAGGGTTTAAAGTGACAGTTATAGAAAATATGTTGATATGCCAATTAATATATTTTTTATTCTGGAAATAGAATGGGAAGGACAATAAAAGATGTCAGAGATTTAGAATTATTTTAATATTTATTTCCATTACCAATATTTCCCTAAAATCTAGAATGCAAGGCAGTCTGTTTTCCTACAGATTTCTCTCAGATCAGTTTGACTTTGGAGTCTAGGAAGGTTAAAAGTCGTCTTGAAGTCTCTCTGAGAACAGGTATTCAAAGGATCTTTTGCCTCCATTTTCATGTGCAAGTGCAATTATTTCCTGAGACTGTTTCCCTTGTGGCAAATTCTTCTTAAATCATTCAGTTCATGTGAAAATAATTGAAGACATATTCAGACACTGACAGCAGCACAGAGAAAATTACTGGATCAGTTTGGTGTCCATGGGCAAAAAGCTGAAGTTAACCAATGGATAATTCATGATAAAAGATCTTCATTGGAGTTCAGAGCTAAGGAAGAGGCTCCCCACACCTGCAAGATGAATTTAGTGCATCCGATGTTCTCATTTGTGTAGTCACATTTGTTTGTATTTAAATGCACTGTAATGTTTACCAACGGATTTCAGTGTTCCCATTTTATTTCCTTCCTTGAGACCTGTTACTATTCTTGTTAATACTCTTGCTTTTCTAAGAATGAGAATTGCTGTTACTATCATTACCTGGTATCTAGAGGTCATCCATTTCAGACTCAGAATTGTTGAAATCAATTTCTAGATTCTGCTTGATAACAGGAACAAGAATATCAGGAGATAGAAAGAAACATAACTGACCTGCATCATGTTAGAACTATTCTGAGGTGTCTCAGAAACACTCTTCTTCAATCACTTTCAAAGAGCCCTGAAAATGTTGCAACCCAGAAAAGATTTGCAACAGACTCTTCTCTCAAAATATATTTCACCTACCCCCTCAACTTCAAAAATATTTTTATTGTTCTATTTTGTTGTTGTGCAAAATGTGTCACTTGTTTTCAGTGACAGTGTTAAATAATGGTCTACAAAAACCGTTTTAGAACATAAATGTTAATGTGCTACTGTCATGAGTCTGAATTGTAGTGATCTTTCACTTCACTTCATTTATCTGTGTGTTGTTAGAATGCTTTAGTATAACCAAGACATAAACAGAGCTGGAGCCACATTGATTTCAAATGAAGGGATGGTAACGATTCCTACAGTTATGAGTTACTTTTCTGCATGGGAGTTTCTAGCTAGTGAGCTGGAAAAATAATATTACAAGTGATAAATAATGAGCCAGAGAACCACTCATCCATCACTATATTTTGCAATGATAATTTTCTGATAAGTAGGAGTCTGTAATGCCTCAGAACTCTTCCCCAAGTTCCTTAAGACATCTAATTATTCTGTATGTTTTATTCAGACACAACTAAATTCAAATATGAAGATTTGTTTTGACACTGTGGAATACAGTAATAATTGTATCCCTTAATTTTCTGAACTTTACTTCATTTACTTAGTAGCTTCTACAGTCATGCTAAAAAAATAACATGAATATCTAAACAGTCATTGTAATTACACATAATTCAAAAGCCACAATCAGAAAAGCAGTCCCTCGTAGCAGGTAACACTGAAGTACAAAACTAAAACTAAGCCTAGAGACTTTTCATTATGAAATTCCAGGAGAAAGAAAAATAAAATAAATAGAAGTGTCTGAAATACTGTAAGAGCCAGAAAGGAGAGATGAGATTTTAAGTTTTTTTTTCTTTCAGAAACTACTAAATAATTCTAGTCCAAAGAGTTGTGATAGCAGTCTACACCTTCTGTATTAGAGTTGTTTTGAAGCTGGAGTTGATGCCCACTGCTTTCTCTACTCGTCTTTTCTTTTCTTCTGGCCAATGGAACATATGAAGGGAGGGCAGGAACCAGAATCCAGGCAACAAACAGTTATCTTTCACAGCCTAGTAAATAGGAATTTTGCCATGGTTAGCTTAAGTAGATAGACTTTGTATTGATCTGGTAGGACTTAGGCCTGCACTGATTTTAGCGTCTTTTAACAATTTTCTAGAGTTGACTCTTGCTTATCTGCTTTAACTCAACCTCATCCTTGATATCTGACACATGTAGGGAGTAGATGAACAGGTCTAGCATACAAGGTGGTATGGATTTCCAGCAAACAACAGCCTTTTGTGCCAGCTGAGACAGTGGGAGCTTATTCTGCAGCTTTCCAAATTCCTCTGAAAACCAGTGCAGGGATCATAAGGGAGGGGAAATAGACTGGGATAAGAAAATATTTAAAAATAGATTCAAGTGAATCCAAGAGTGAGGAGGGAAAGATCCCCATCACCAGCATTGTGCTGCTCCTGGTGGACTATTATGAGTGCTGGTAACTCACAGTGGCACGTCACAGGACAGCTCTGCCTGGAGAAGACCTGAAGTCACCAATCTTCTGACTTGGAAGGACATTGGAAAGGAGGAGACTACAACATGAGAGAAATTGAGTGGATAGTAAGTTTTCCTTCATGACAGTTTTAAGGGCTTTTTTATTATTATTAATAGACTATTGATCTTATTATATCTAAATTAATGAGAGGTATTTTATTTTGAATAATTTGGGTGTTGTCTGAGCTAACACTAAATTTTTGGTTCCACTTATAAAGTGTGTTCTAATTTTACCAACAGGACTTAAACCATAACAAACACTTTCAGTAAAGCCTTTGTGGAGACAGTGTTATCCTGAGCCACGCTGAAAAATATTTCTCTCTCTTCCATTTTCTTCCCTTCCAAGGTTTTGACTGCTGGGGAAAGCTGTGGGTGTACTGGGCTGAGAAGCAGTGTGGGGTCTAAGAGATTCCAAAGCTAGACAGAGACTCTGGTTCTGCAGGGACGTGAGGTACAGTTCTTGCTGTCAGAGGATCCTCCTGATATGGACAGTGGGATTCAGTCACATGTGAGTTCCTCTAAAATATATGGAATGATTGGGAAAATACAGTTTTTGAGAGGGTTGTACTCTGTATCCAGGAATTAGAGAAAACACAGCAGGCTCTGGGGTTAGAGAGTGGAAGGCTGAGGAGCAGGGTTGCATTGTTTTTCAGTCTTGGTTTGGCAAGATGCAAAAGGGGACACGGGGAGGGCAGGAGAATGTAGTTTTTTGCAAAAGAGTTTTTGGATTGTATTTACTAGAGCCTTGAAGTTTGAAGAATGGCATAATTTGGGGGTTTTTTTCCATTGTTTTCTGGTAAAAAAATGAAGAAGACAAAGAGTCACATTTATTTCTTTGCAAGTCTGGAGAACCAAGAAGTTCTTAAATGTTTGTACTCCACTCATTTTACCTTTAGATTTGTGTAGGAATCTTGGACTGGACACCATGTGCTTGTTTCTTGCTACTCCTTCTACATGTGTTACAGTCCTTTGCTTTTGAATTTTTTGCATCTCTCAAAGGAGAATCCTACATTCACAGGGTTTTGTTTTAGGAATTCCCTGATCTTTCAAACATACCAAGTTGCATTTGTCAACCCTCTCCACACCACCACGTTTTCTCCTGAATATCCTTCATTTTCAGTGATACAGTCAGCCCTAATTGGGTAATCAGTGCTCTTCTGGTGGAAGAGGAGCAACATGTCCAGCAGTCAGTATCACTTACCTCTTTAAAGTGCATACAGCTCAATTACCTTCTGTAAAAGTGTTCAAAGTAGCATTTCTCATGAGTATTCAGCCAAGTCTGTGACTCCATCCACCATGAAATCTGAATGTCCTCAGATAGGTGCACACTGCAGACTGCACGTGGTTATCTGCCAAGAGCAAAATTCGGTAGATGTAGCTAAGGTGTAGTAATCACAATATATACTCTATGTGACTGTGAGCTGCTGGAAATCCGTCTGGCTTGTCTGTGTACATGTATTTTGAATATTTCTAGCAAGGCAGTGTTTAAAATATGTTGTTTTAGAGACCTATACCCTCCATTGAAATATTTTCAGGTTTCGTTCCTAAGGGAGCACCTCCACGTACTACTATAGGTAAGCATCACACAACTGGTCTTATGGATTAGTGGGAAGGAGCATTTCATGGTAAGCTCTTTATAATAGGGTTTAATTTGAAGTCTTCTTTTCAAAAGACCAGGATTGATCCACTATTATTATCCATTATCCATTATCTTGAGATGTGGAAAAGTCTGATGTGGTAAGAATAGCTATGCAAAATTTAAAAAAAGAGTTTAGAAAATTTATCTCTCCTCAACACCAAACTTAGTTTAAAAACAGCTGTAGTACAGTTGGATTGCTGTATTTTTAAAAATTTCTTGTCTGGTAGCGTGTTACATTTTGAACAACTGAGCTGGACTAGATTTTTTTTGTTGTTGTTGTTGTTTTTTTGTGTGTGTGATGAAAGACACTTTTAATGGAGGAGTCCTACATGAGGCTTTCATTTCTTGGACATCTAGGAAAATACAGAATCTTTTTTTCACTCTGACTCACAAAACTCAAGTAACATATTTTTCCACAACAGACCACCCCAGAGGACACAGTGCAATATGGTTTCCTGACTTCTTTGTATACATTTGTCTCTCCAACAGCAGAGTTTTCCCAAACAGGAAAGGCTCTTAAGATCAATTTTTTAAATTATGTTAAAGAAAAATCCCCATGAAGTCTGAATTTGCAGACCTAGAATTCCTGATTTCAAGTGGAATGAGACAAGGCAACTATTTTAAATCATGTCAGTAAGTAGTTTAATAATGTGCTTTCACTGACAGACAATGTATGTGAAATAAGGTCCAGATTCTGTAAGCCTGTTGGATCAGCAAAAACGAATTCTAGTTTTCTCATTGTATTTATTGAAATCCAGATACTATGAAAGTAACAGAATTTGGCATGAAGGAACATATTCTGAGCAATTAACTGAATTTTGGGGAGTTCACATATTTTCAACATTTCAACTTGAAAAATGTTTTTCTGGGTTTTGCTCTCAGTTTTGACCCGAGTTGGATAGACATTAGTTATATCCCTAACGGCAGAGAAATTTTTGAACTTTAAATAATTATTTAAAATAATAACTATTATTTTTGCACTTCTGTAAGTTTTTTAGAACTATACTAAAGCCATCCCTATAAGCACCTTCCAGAATGAAGGATCCAATGAAGAATTTCAGCAATGATTAAATCTGGAAGAAGTGTTTGTAATGGAAATGCTGAAATGACATTAACAATCAAAGTGTGTGTAATAATAATGAACAGTTTGATAATGGGTCTTATAATGAGCTACAAACTTTTTTGTGCAGTAGAAGTGATGGTGATGGCATGACTAATTTATTTAACTTTTGTAATTGTAGATTAGCACGTACATTTGTTCAGCTGTTAAAATTCACTTACAATTGTTTTAGCTTTCTAAAATAAAGTGTGTTTCTATTCCAAAGTTATAATGGACCTGCTAATGGGGTATTGACTACTGTTTCTTGTCATCCATCTTCTGCTGGAAAGGTGATCATTACTTTTCACTAAATAATTCCCAGTTTTCTACACATTCACATAAAATTCCTTTTACAAGTAATTCATTCCACTCACATTTGAAGTTACTAGCAGCAGCTAGTGTTTAATAGTTATTTTTTGTATAGTATAAAATTATATTTTCAGGCATTCACCAGGATTAAGAACTGTTTTCTTAGCTTGAGATTTATTGACTGTATGCATGTCTTCAGACTTGAAATTTGGGTGCTATCAACTCAACTGATAAGGAAAATCTTATATAAAATTGATTTTTAAAAAATAGGTTGTGGTGGGATGTTTCATTGAAATGAACTGTTGTTGAGAAACTCTTGGAAAAAAGAGTGAAGTTGTAACTATAATTCTTTATTTGGATCTCTACATTCTTCAAATAGAAGCCAAAGAGAAGAAGTTTCCAAGCATTTGGTTCTATCAAGCTTAGCACAAGAAGAAGAAAATGCAAGAAACCTCCATATCCCCGCTTTTTCAGTAGGTCCTTGGGATAGTTTCTGCTTTTATTAGAGTTCATATTGCCTTATGTTTCCTGGACAATTCCAAAAATTTCAAAAAATTTACCCACCTTAGATGTATGTGTATGGTTGAATCACCAATGGCTAAAGTCAGACTGCACTTTAGAAAGCGATGCTTGGGTACGAGCTGTAGCTCTCTCTTAGGTTAATGCATTAATTCCCTGGAATTGTACTATTTTCCTGAATTCAAGTGCATAAAATCTCTGCTTCAATTATCAAAGAATGACTGAGCACAGAGACACAATTATTTTGTAGTATTGATAGATCCTCATAAACGTATTGATTTATACTGGAAGAGCATTGTCAGAAAGTTTTAACAGTCCGGTCCATATTCTGCTTAAACTGCCCTTTAGCTTTCTGATGAGCAGCTTTCAACAGGACTGTAAAAGAAAGGATGAGAATACAGAATAGAGGTTTTAAAGGTTACAGTTATCGAGAGAATCCATTCAGTGCTTGGAAATTTTCCAGATTTCTAGACAGGGTGTAGAACCTGTAACCAAACCAAAGGAAACTCTTTGTCATGCAAGTTTAAAGTTAGCTTTATCTATGATCTGCCACTAAAAACATTCCCAGTTCCTGGCCTCAGTTCCCATGGCAAACTGTGGCAACTCCAAGTTAAGAGTTAAAAGCTTTGTGTGCACACTTTAAACGTGAGAGTTCAGCTATGAGTGACTGACCTTGGTTTTGTTAAAACTCTCATGTTCTGAGTTTTCTCAACAGTTATGGGTGTGAGAACTGGACATATTAAATAAAAAGTGAACTTACTAAATAGAAATATTCTTTTTCTTTTCTTTTTCTATCTAGGGATTATCTGAGATTTTGGTGTAGTCTTCCAGCCTGCCTCTATGGTAAGCTTTTACAGATTTTTTTTTTTCTCCACTTAAGGAATTTCTTTCATGTTAGAACATAGTGAAAAGAGTCATGACGTGGGGCAAAAGATAGTTCCTTACATTTAATCAGCTATAATCAATTCATTCTAGTCAATACTGAGAAACAGACTTAACAGTGGTTACCATGTACTACTACCTGAGAAAGGTTGAAAAGATATTAAGATCTGTATTCAAACCTTACCGTACAAGTAGACACTAATGTTGTCACTTTCTGATTGCCTCTTCTTTTGAGCCCACATAATAAACACATGTAACATGTAAATATAAAATTTGAAGGCACAGACATTTATGGATAGCAAGAGCAAACAAAATTAGCCATATGCTGAAGCATTAATTTAGAATTGAGTCATTGATTTATTTTAAAAGGCCATTGTGCCAGCAAGTTTGTAATAACTGGGAAGGTGAAATAGAAATTATCAAATGAATGAAATCCATATCTAGACACATTTTTTCTTAAAGCCAAACTGCTAAAAATATGTCATTTCACCTGTACAACATAAATCAAAGCTATTGATATGTTTGATCTTTTACTCCCCTGTGTGCAAAAGTCATCAGGATAGCACTTTGAAATTCATAGCGTGCTACTCTCTAAAGAGAACTTATTTCAGACTATCTAATATGCCTCTTCCATATAAAATGGTTTTCATAGCTAATTGTAAGACTCATTTGACCTCCTGAGATCAGTCAACCAGCAGGGTGGTGTCTTAGTTAACTTCAGAAGTGGTAAATTTCCTAGCACCCAAGTTTTCTGCTGTGGTAGTTTAAACTTTTCATCTTCAATTGTACACTTGATAAAAAAGTGAGGGATTCTCAGGCATTAACTGTGAGCCCTGTGGTCCCACATACTCATACAAGGCATAAGGGAACTGAAAGGAGCAGACTTTGGAAAGGAGCACAGTGAGGTAAAGGTAAAGGTTCTCTTACCTTATATTGCAGCTCTGGAGAGAGATCCAAGCAGGGGAAAACCCTTCAAAGCATAAGCTATGTGGGGATGTCTGGCTACCCTGTGCATTATTCCCCTAAGATTCACAATTCTTATGGCAGTAGACTTTACTACTCTAATAAGGAGCAAGTTCTCTGCATAACTCATTTTGCTGCATGTTAGATACATCACCTACATCCCAACTCACCATGCAGTACTGTCTAAGCATGAGGGAGATTAAAGAAATGTGGAAATAATTCAATTGTCCTTGTCTGCTCTTGGTATTTAGAAGTTTTTATTCAATTCCTCCAAAACTTGCTTTCTTTCTTGATTAACTTTTAAGAGCAAATGGTGCAGTAGAACAGCAGTGGCATCACAAAATTTATTCAAAACCTTAGGGACTGACAATAAAGGTTTGATTATATGGAAATAACTGAAAATGCTCTGCAAATGTTCCATGGACTACAATACTACCATGCTTTTACAGTATAAACAGATTTTTAAATTCACCTTATTTGCCATGAGAGGAAGAAAATTATCATTCCATTTACATTCGAGCAAAGAGGAGAATGTAGTAAGGTTCAACAATGCTGTGCATTTGCTCCCAACAAAAAAATGATGTAGTTGAGTCATTGGAATGTTAACAAAAATCATTATCACAGTTGTCACTTTTGATAGGAACAGTATCCAGGTCTTTGATCTGTGACATGGCATAGAAAATATTGCTGACTTATTCTGCTAGAAAAATTAATAATGCATGTTATGGCCCAGCATGTAGTACTGCAGAAAGAAATTGAGAACCATTTTGCTCATCTGCTTAAGTAGCTGTACTTTGGTTTTCTCCTGTGCATTGTTACCTGAAAGAGTTAAATCTTATTTGCTTTGTTGCTTGCATTTGTCTCTGTCTCTACTAACCTGATTTTCAGAAGAACTACAAATTTATGCTCCAGAGGGATGGAGCACTCCTTTCTGCACATCTGCTACCTTGTACCTGCACCCACAGTGATACATGAAGACAGCAGACCAGTTCTGCAGTGCAGAGAGCAGGACTCCATGGTACACTTTAGGGAAGCACTTCATCTTACATCATATAAGGTCCAGAAAAATCTGCTTTTTAAAATATATTTTACATTCCTGCCAGGACTGCAGAACAGATATTGGAGTGTTTTATTTATAGAAAACATGCTGAGTACCCAGAGACGATGAGCTAGGAATTTCTTCTATGAAAAAAAATTACATATATATATATATATATATTCTCATAAACTTTATTCTATCCTCTGCCTAGCCTTTTTTCATCATGGTGTATTATTCTTCAAATATTGGGGGAAAATTGTGCACTATCAAGAGAGATATAAGTTCCTTGAAGTTGGTCAGATGTCTGTAGCTTCCATTATTGGCAAAAAAGAGCAGGAACAAAACCAGTTCTGTAGATCAGTTTAATTCCCAAGCCCCATGTACAGAGAGGAGTTTTAGACTGAGTCTTTGTTTCAGAGGAAAGTGTTTATGCTAACATCTAGTCTGTCATTCCTATTCCATTGGTTTGTCTGGAACTTTTCACAGAAGAGCCTCTATGGGGCACAGGATTGTTTGGTTTACAGATAAAAATATCTTTGAAATTAGCGAAAGTGCAGCATAAAGTGTGATCTGGGAACACCTTTTATGCTGCTTTATAAGCAGTCTCATCTCAATAGCCAGTTATCTCCTGTGTACCAGAGCTCTGAGGAACATATGTTATATCAAATTTTGTGAGATTCAGCTTGGGAAATCTCAGCCTGTTCCCATAGACCACCTGGCTGTGGAGCAAAGGTTTTAAAGCACTACTTTAAAAATTTGGTTTGTTGTGGTTATTCTTTTAAAATGAATGTGGGGTGAGATGATGAATATATCCAGGCAGTTTTATCACAGAAATTATGTGTGCAGTGTCAGTTCTGTGATGAGAGAAATAATGGTAAATCCAGCTCTAAGCAGATCAAACTGTACTGAAGTCAGTCTTTGCACTAATTTCAAAGCAACAAGGAGATATCCAAGTAAGATGTTGGGGCAGGCACAGGCAAAGCATTGGCATAATCCCATAGAGTCTGTGGAATATTTGCAAAGCATTTCCTCAGTTATTTCCCATGAAAACAAGCCTCCCTTCAGATCCTTGAATACCAGTATTTTTGTAATTCTTGTGTTAGCACTGCTGCTCTAGTGCTCTCAAAATCTGTATAGTACAGCTTCATGACTGACAAGTGCAAAAGAAAGATGCCAGAGGCATATTTCCTGCTGCAGAAAGAAGAAATTTGTGTTTCCACATTTGAACTGTCAGCTGTGAGCTGTTAGCAGGATAGGGAAGAACCAGATACGGCGCTACTGCGCGTTGCCTGCTCCTTTACAACACTTGAACAGATCATCAAGGCACGTAACCACTCACACAGACTTCCAGCTACCAGGGAAAGCAACCATACATCACTAGGTAGATAACTATATTGGTCAGAAATCACAATATATTAACATAATTTTCTGATAAATCTAAGCTGGTAAAAGTAATCTAATGTAAGTATGAGAAGGTGTTAATTGGCCACATGAGAAGCTTATTTAGATCCACAATGCTTAGAAACGCTTCGTAACTTAGAGAAGAGCCAAAATGAAGGAAGTTGAATTTCTCCAGGGCTTGTGGTTTTGTACTTTTTGTATTTTATATTTTGGAACTAAGTGGAATACTGTGAACAAGTACGAATCCTACTGCTTGCTTCCTTCTAAGTATCACTGAAGATTTGAGTTCTACCCAGTATCATCACACAACTAGAATAATTTAAGCTCCTAGCAAACCTTGAGGGATCGGTCTTGTAATCTGGCCTAAACTACATGTGTTGCAGGTCTTCTATTTCCTGTAAAGAAGTAAAGGAAGGAGTGCCAGGGGTTAAGAAACCTGTCAGAGTGGTGAAAAAGACAAATAATGTTTCAACACTGTGAGACGAAATTAAACTTAGATTTTAAATGTCCCACATGCTGACAACTTAGTTTGGCTAGAATTACTCTGTTGCTTTTGAGTACTAAAAAGGACTTTTATCTGACCAGAAATGTTCCCCTTTGTGTTTTACAGTACCAGAGATAGCTGTGAATCTAATGTTACTGAGCTCAGAATCACACAAAATTGATACTGCTGGTATTACATGAGTTAGAGTGAGGCAATGTTTTGCTCTTTTTATTTCTGTTGTTAGAGGGCATTGTATTAAAGAATATAGAAAAGTGTGTGGGTTTTTAATACTGTATTTTATTGGTGTTTCATACAGCAAAGAAAAGTCTGATAACTAAACAGACTTTGTAGAATTAGAAATGTAGCAAGCAGTCTTCCCTCATTCTCACTTTTATTTGTGTTCTATATATGTGGAGAGAATTCAGGCCAGCCTAATGCATTACTCACTGAAGAATCTTTCCAAGAAATAAATTCAATAATGAAGTAGTTGGAAGCCCTGTATATTCACATTTGTAAATGGGAAAATTATCAGCAAAGGCATGTTGTTATTGATTTTGTAATAAGCTGCACTAATTAACTAACTAATAGGCCAGCTGGAAGTCAAAATGGATTTTTTTTTTTTCCCACACAGGTTGAGAGAAGCAAAATTACTACTAGAAGTATTGGAATTTTGTATTGTTTCAAAGGCAAATAAAGGGAAAATAAAGGAGTCCAAAGCAATTGTGTAGTATGGTTTTCCAAAGAGGCAATAAATAAACTGAACCACTACAAAGAAATTTTGCCCTGCAAAAGGGTGCATGTTTCTACCTGAGTCGTTTAAATTAATTTTCTTTACTGGGAGTGCTATCCATTATTTTGATATGTTTTATGGTGAGTAAATATCCTTGATTGTAGCTGCATACCAAAGGAAGGAGTTTTGCCACTTTTCATTAAAAAAACTGTCTTCAGAAATGTCAGAGACCATTTGAATTTCATTGCTTGAGAAAGTACTTCAGAAATGCTCCAAAATGAGCTTTTTTTGGAGGTGGCAGCTTTTGAAATAATAATAATAATAATAATAATGAAAATACTGCAAACGTATCTGTCTAACTATATTGGAATCACCTTTATACAAATCTTGTAGGCAAATAAGAAATGTATTAGTCATGTGCTCAAAACCAGAGTGCCCCCATAAGTAAAAACACTGGAACATTTCTCACAGAGAGAAATTCACAGGTTACTTCCAAGTAAGATAAATTGGACTGACTTCAATTTGGCTGCTTTCTCATGGATAGAAAAATAGGACACAAGAATTGCTGGTAGTTTGATTCTTTTTACTGAAATTTCTAATATAAAACTCTAGTACTCTGGAGCACAGGTATTGAACCTCTGTTACTTTGTAAGTGTATAATTTACAAGGCATTTTTGAAAAATAACAGAAAATTACAGGATTGTTTTTTATTGTGCTATGTATTTGCATATCATTCTGGAGACCTCAGCAAAATTTTTTATGTTTCTTTATTACCTTTTAGGTGTTTCAGTTCATGAATTTTGAGGTGAGATGTCCAAACCACCATGATCATCTCATTCTGGCTTCCTTTGCTGCAGAAGCTGTAGAACTTCTGTGAATGATATCTGACTGGAAGATGCACAGAGCTCAGTAGTCCCTGCTCCTAGAAAAAAACCTCAAGCCTTCAATCTCTTATTTTTATTGATGAACAATGCTTGGTAAGTCATGCCAATGGCTAATTTTACTCTCTTTTATAAAGATGGCAAAAATTTTTATATTTAATTTATTAACATTTAGTCTACAACTTGTACACATCTCATTATATCTTAATTTGAGGAACAGAGGAGATAGATTTAAAAACCTGCTTTTTTTGTCTTTTATATCCAGGTTGTATGTTTCTTTGCAATGTACTACACCAAATTAACTTCTTAATTTCTCTATAACTCAAAGATTATGATTCTTTGAATGTTCATGGGGGTTTATATTTTTGTTGTTTCCAATTTTTTGATATTATTTCTAAAATGTGAAGGCCATACCTAGATTGAGTGGTCTAATAGTGGTCATATCACTAGCTCAGTTTACACAGAAATAATGTAACCTTTCTTCTTCTGCCATGGCCTACATGATAATAAAATAAGTAAATAATCCCAGGATGCAAACTCTTTGTGCCACAGCCCTGCAAGTTCACTGTATGATGTGATGTCTTCAGAAGTGAAGAGTTGTGTCTAATAAACCCACTCCCTGTTTTTCAGAAAATTCACTTACATTCAGGAACGTGTGTTAGTGGACATGGAGATATTCCCTGCCTCCAAGCCACTTGGATGAAACCTTCAAAATGTCCTGAGCCCTCCCCAAACTCCCAAGAAATGGTGAGAGCAACAATTATAGGCAAGTAGCTGATCTTAAGGAAACAATGGGCTTCCTAGAAGCTAGCCGGGGTTTTGTGCTTCAAGCTTGCTCTCTGAGTTTTGTCTCCACCTAAATTAAAAAAATGCTCTGTGGCAGAGTACCTGATCTGCTGCTGGTGCCATGCACTGAAATGGTGCTGTACTTCCAGAGCAAGGGCATTTTTCTTTGTTTGTCCTTTAAAAAATTTTATTTAAAATTTAAATAGTATAACTAGGTCCTATGACACAATACCTCATAGGATGTAATCCATATGTAATCTGAAGGATAGTGAACTGAATAAGAGAACTTGGAACAGTCTCTAAGCCTGACACTTGATTTTCTTTATAAACATAATTTCTGGACCTCAAAGTTTTTTATAATCCCTATTGTTACACCTGAGCATGAAACTAAATCTTGCATGAATGCAGAAGGAATTCATTCTTTTGACCATGGTTCATAGATTGATACACTGACTTTACAGCTAATAAAATACAACGAATTTAATGAATTTAATGTGCTCAGAAAATGTTTCTGACTGTGCTTATATTTTACTGTGTTGACACATTTTCAGAGATTAAGGGTGCCTGTTGCTGTGTTAGACTCTGTAATTACTCATCTCAGAAGAAGAAACAAACCTCCAGCTGATGAAGATGATTTATCTGTAATAATTCTGTTGCTTTATTTTGGCTGGTGAATGTAATTTTCACACATACAGTTTGCTTCCCTTTGACCATAATCCAGATATAGTGAAATCTGGTTACACTTTTCTGTTGCATGACAGAGCAATATGAAATATATGTCAGGAGTTAAATATGAAGTGAAGAAAAATATTTAATTGTTTTACAGGTCAAGACTCTGTATCATGTTGTTTGCTTCTATTCCTGCCATTATTGTAAACTCTGTTGGCTTTCTGCTTTGGGGATGACAAGGTAATACAATGTAAGAGTTGACTTTTGCCTACCAAAATCTCCTATGCTGAAGTCCTGACAATATACACTGAAAGTGATATAACTGATAATGAAGGAACAGGGAAAATATGCCTTCTCTGGCAGAGGTTAATTGAATTTGTCCTTTCTGCTTTGCTCTATCTAGTTCTCAGTTTCATGTTTGCTTCCTTTTTCCCCAGAAGGTATAAGCATGCGTGAGCGGGCTGCACTGCTGTTCTCCATCATTTTTCAGAATACATTTTCATTTCACATGTCACCTCCATCCTCTGTGGTCTTTATGTCCTGCAAGGGTGTGGAATGTTGCCATGCATTTCTGCATACTTCATGTTTCTTGAGAGCAGATTTCTTCTTTATGAACTCTGTTGTAGGCTTTATTGATCCTAATATTTTATCTTCATTAACTCAGCTGGAAAATATTAATAAATAATAAAAATGGGAACACTGACCCTGCTTCCAGTTACATAAAATCTGGGACAATTCAGATAATTTCCTTGCCTTCTATATTTCCTTTCACATGCAAAGTTTATATTTGTTCCCATTCCATACTAGATAAGAGCAACAGTAAAAGCTGTGAATGTCTTAAGTCATTATTGTTTCAGTAGGTCAAATAAAGATTTACAGACCCTGCTGAGTGGTGATAGATGGATCATTAATGCTCTTAATTATATATAACTTGTCATATTTGCTTTTGAAATTTCAAACAGGTTTGGTCTGTCTTTTTGCTTTCCTGACTATGTCAGCTCTGACATAGTTTTTAATTCTTATGTCACTTTTCATTTTCATTTTGTTATTCAGCTTGGATGTAATTTATAATTAAAAAGCCCCCCAAAATTGATTCACTGACTTATTGATCTGTTCACCAAATAGTTCAAATTAAGTCGTTACCCTCTTGACCTCTGCATTTGCTGTTTGCTTTGCTTTCATTTCACCAGTCTGGATACTGCAGAGTTTTGTTTTTAAGAGGTGTGAAAACAATTGGATTTGCAAATTGTATGCATGCTGTGATTTTTTATGCTTTTTAAAGACTTCTCATTTAAGCATTTAAGATTTTTTCTTCCCTCCAGAATAGCTGTGTTGGAAGAGATTGCTGATTTTTGTACAAGTGATATAGTATCAAAGCCCTCCTAGGGATTAGAATCACACCAACTTTGTATGGGTGTTCAGCTCCTCTGTAGCAACAATTTACATTTCCCTTTCATATTTGCAAGGCTTACAAAAATGGTTTTCTTGTTTTTATTGGTAGAAAGATAATGAGGTAAATAATTCTATGTACTCCCTAACAAGGTAAAAAGATTTTTTCATCTTCTAAAGGAGAAACAAATTTGCTCATTTGGTCTTCACTCATGTTTTTCCATCAGAAATGACCACAAGTCTGAGTTCCCAGTTTTGCCTGTTAGTCTTGGAAGAACATTTTTTTTTCAGATGAAACTGCATGATAACCTGCAGTTTCTGAGCAAGCCCCTTCAGAGCACCACAAATTACTAATTACTCTGCAAATATAGATCAAAATGAGCCAAAATATAGATTTAGATCAGATTTCTGTGACTAAAATAAGGAACAAAAAGGTACCTATTTATTGTGAAAGGAGTTCTTAAAAATTAGTCTAATTCTTTGTAAAAAATGGAATAATTTTTTAAATGAATGTGCTTAATTGGGACTTTTGCTTGCTTGCTAATATTTTTAAAGTGTGAATATTGTCCTTTTCCTCTTCTATTATTTTGGAAGTTATCTTCAGTTTCTACAGCACTATATGTGAAAGAAATACAAATAAGAAATCACACAAAAAAAATCTCTTCATGTGCATAGATGTCAGATACTTTCTGAACTTCTATTACTTCTTGTTCATTTCATAGGGAAAAAAGGATTTGACAAAAGTCTCCATCATGTTTGTGTCAGTGCCTGGAATTAGATGCTCAGTGCTACTGTGTATCTGAAAATGCTAGTACATCTACAAATTCTAGAGAGAAAACCAGGAAAGATGAATGAGAAATTTTGAGGACCTTAGAGCATCCCGTTGTGCTTGTCTGGCTGTTCTAGCAGGAATTTTGATACCAGGAAATTATCAAGAAGCTTATATATGGTTTTTACCCCAGTATTAATGCATCCCTGAGAGAGTTGGATGTAACATGAGTTACATCATCTGTAAGGAGATAATTATTTTAGTACTTTTCCTCACTGCAATAAAGCCATAAAAAACTGATATGTCTCTCCTTTGGGCTAGCATGTCAGCAGTCTTGGATAACACTTTGTAATTGGTAATAAAAGTGTCATTTGCCTTAAACCCTATGTAAGGATTTGGCATTTGCCAGTCATTTATTAACATACGTAGGAGAGAACATGTGGGTGCTTTTTTTACTTTCTGTTCTCTTAGGTCAGTTTATAATTTTGTAGCATAATTGACTAAAATGAGTTATTTTCTATTCACAGCTCTGTAAGTCAAAGAACAATCAGTGTTGTAATTTTAATTTTTTTTTATTTTTAAATTTAAGAATTCTTGTATCAGCATGATGAATCTGTAAGTGATTTTTGCTTGGGTATATGCACTGTGGACAGAAGAGCTTGGCATTTTCAGAGGTGATTTTTAGTCTGGAGCTGAATATGGTCTGTAAACAAATCTAAGTCTCAACATTGTCTAAAGTCCAATGAGACCACATGAGATGATGTGCAAAGTTAATACAGGGCCAACTTAAAATTGCAGATAAAGCACGTGGGGGAACTGTGGCTCAAATTTGATTATGACTGGGGATGAGAACCCAGCAGGTTTCTCTATGATTTGAAAGGGCCAGAAAAGAAGGTACAGAAAAAAATTTCATTGCTGATCCCTGTAGAAGTTCTCTGTGTATGGCAAAGAACACCAGCAACTGAGAGCACACAAAACTCTCCACAGATTAATCCTTTCCCTTTGATCGTGTACTCTATTCAAGTGCAAGGTGAAACCATCTGTACCATCTGTACAATTTTTTGGCTTCTTTTTTTGTACAGACAACCTGAAATGCTGAAAAAGGAGTGATCTGCTTTCAATTAAGGTAGAGTTAATTTCTTCTCAGCAGTTGTTGCAGTGCTGTGCTTTGGATTCAGAATGAGAATCATGTTGATAACTCAGTGTTTTGCTTTTTTTTGCTAAATCGTGTTTACCCTAAATCAAGGACTTTTTACTTGTCTAATGCTCTGCCAGTGAGGAGGCACACAAAAAACCAATAAAACCTCAAGAAAACCCAAGAAACCAACCAATAAAAAAACCTAAACCCCTGAAAAAACCTCTGGGAGGATGCTTTGCTGGGACAGATTACCTGAACTCAACAACAGGATATTGCACACCACAGCATGTCATATCTGCTGTAGAAACCAGGAGAGTTACCTGAAAGGAGCAGCCACTCTGGATTCAGGAAGGGGGGATCTAGCATCAGTCAGAGGGTGGTGAGCAATTACATTGTGCATCATTTGGATTTCTTTTATTCTTTTTATTATCATTATTATTATTCTTTACCATTATTATTGTATTTTGCCTTATTTTCAATTATTTATCTGCTCTTATCTCAACTCCAATTTTACTTCAATTCTCCTCCCCGTTCCACCAGAATGTGGGAAAGAGAGTAGGTCTTGAGTGAGTGGCTCTGTGTGTTTCATCTCCAGCTGGGTTTAAACCGTGACAGGAAGAAGTATTTTTCTCAGTGCCACAGCTCTTGAAAGTTAGCTAGATTGTATACTCTGAAAGCAAGTAACCTGGTTTCCTTCCAGCTTATGCAAGGAATCTGTCTTACGAGTTCTGTGTTTTGGCAGACATTTTTTTCTGCCCCTAACAATGCATGATGGGGTGATACCTCATTTCCTTCTTCATACTTTGAGATATGTTTGACAGTGGAAGCAGTTTATAGTACTTATTATGTGCATGAATTATACATTTAACTGTACCTAGAAATCCAGATGCTTCTTTAATTAAAGTTTCTGCTAGGCTCAGAGTCAAGATTTGATTTGTATGATTAGTCTGCATCTTAGATGAATATCCTTCATACCATGCAACTGAATGTACTGGGATGAGTTGCTTTTAATCTATTCTTTATTTTCTGTAAGTAATTAGGTATCCATAGATCCAAAAGTAGCTCTACTTACCTGGAATATGCCAGAATCAACCAAGTCCATACTCACCTGCTTCAGTGCAGATAAATGAATCTGAGCAGTTCTTGCTTTGATTTGAAATGATGTATGTAGAGAGCTTGGTCTAAGAAGAAAGTTTTCCACAGAACATTCTACTTTTTCTTCCTTTTAATTTTGCAATGGAAAAAGGTATTGTATTCAGGAAAATTCCACGTATCTCTAAGTACTGCTCTGTCACACTTGTAACTGTCAGTGACCAATAGCTGTTTTTCTTGGTTTGGTTTTTGATGTCATAGATATGCTGACAAAAGCATTTGGTTATGTGAAAAGCTGCAAGGAAAGAAAATGATGGGATATATTCAAATAATCAATGTGGTTGTTTAAGTTAGGCAGCTCTCCCTATCCTTCCTGTACCACTAGGCCTTTTTCTTTACTTCCCCAAATGTTCAGGATAGGAAATTCCTTTTTTTTGGTCTGAATTGCACAAAGCAATAGCCTTCTTTTCTCAAGGGTTTGCAATCTAGATCTAAGGAGACTATTATGTTAGCTTCAGCCTAAGATAGATTGTTGAGATTAGAATATGTGAATATTCATCCTGTCAATGAGTCAATTTCTGTTAGTTTCTGTTTCAGTGCCTAGAAAATGGAAGACTTGGAAAGGGGAATCAATATGTTACTCAAGTATGGAAGGTAATGACTTACAGAATTACACTTAGAAATATTTTTTCTTGTTAGGACAATTTTGGTTGACTTTGGGATATTTTCTTTCCCCTTTGCAAGGTGTTTAAATGCAAGGATTGTTTTTATTTGTTCTATATCATTCACTTTGAGTGACTGCTCACATAATTAAACAGAATGAAATCCTGTGTCTGATTACATTTTAAGAATCTCTTTCCATCTGGAAATAATACTTCATTGGCTTACTCTGAGATAAATGCACGATTAAATCCTAACAGGTGTTTCCTTAAGGAGGAAGGTTTTGCAGGCCTGTTGAGTCCTCAGGTTAAGTGACCACTCTGTATTTCTCAGGCAGAAGTAATATATTCTTTTGCACAGTAAAGGAAATCAAATTTTTCAAACTTTCAAGTCTGTTCTAGTGTTTTAACTACTGATCAGTGTTGCTGTGATTTCTTTTAAAATATTTCTTTGGATTGTAGGGAGTTCAGGTACAGATGTAGTTTTTTATGTTGAAGTTCGATATGTCTAAACCACCTGACAATTTAGAAATTTTTATTTTATTATCATCCAGTTATTAAGACTATGCACAGTCTTGGTCAAAATATAGGCAGTACAAGGGTTAAAACCTGTATTTAGGGGAATTAGATTAGATTCTATGTCAGAAGATTTTTTATTACACTTACATACTAAATGGCATTTTATTTAGAAAGCAGTAGAAATTTCATTGGAATTCAGCACCAGTGCCACAAACAATTAAGAAGCACTCTACTTATTCCTGTAATTTACTTCTTTACCTTGCGTATTTTTCCAGAATCTGTCCCTGTGAAACTTCCTAGGAAAATATTTCTGAGCAAAAGAGGGTTTTATGTGTGCTTGTGTATGTGTGTGGGGAGGAATGAGAAGAAGCTAGAAAAGGGGAGATAAGCGAAAATAGATGAGAACATCAGTATGGCTAGGGAATGCTAAAGGATCTCATATCCATTTTTGCACTGTAAATGCTACCCTAGACATTGTAAATAGCTACTCTTTCTGCAAACACCTTAGCAAATGGTTCTTTGAAATTCCTGTCCTTTGCAACTCTGCCTTGTTTGTAAGCTCCTATCATTTATCATGGGAGCAGCTGTCATGGCAGGGCTATAGGCTGAGACAATCTGTGAGCCAAACACTGCTGTTGTATGCTTCTGTGAAATTTAGCTTAGATTGTTCCTAGCCTATCAGGATAGAATCCATTCAGCATGGAAAGTAGCCTTAACAAGATGAACTTGGCTGGGAAAGGATCAAAAATATATTTGTAAAACAAAGTGAAATGGATTCAGCAAGAACAAGGAGGAAATCAAGACCATGTAGGAATTGCTGAAGGCCAGTAAAGTCTGAGAGGAATTGAATTTGGAAAGGAATTGCCATCTATAGCACCTGGGTTTTACTGGAATAGTTATCCTGATGTACTAAAGGAGGAAAAGTCAGCAATTTTTGCTTTGCAAAAAGACAGATACTTATAAAGGTTATGCATATCTAAGACCCATCTTAGAAAAATGTAATTCCTAGATTATATACAGGGGTGTACTTCTGCTGTTGGTTACATGGATTAGAAGAATCCAGAACTTTCTAGACTGCCTCAGAATCACAGCCTCCCTGAAAGCAGACATGTCTGTCAGACAAACACTTTGGGTGTCAGTTTTTTACTAGCTGATTCAGGAGAAATGATCACATCTAGATTCAAATACTTTTCCTCAAATAAAAAGAATTAGCATAATAAATTAAGTTCTTTCCTGTAACATGGTAAGTGTATCTTTCTCCTTTCATGCTGTTACGTATCTTATTTCCTCTTTGTAAGTTGAGTCAACACTAGCAAATGTGCAGTGGAAGTACAAAAGCCCCACAGATATAATGTTTATTTTGCAGAGCTTCACTGAATCAAATGGAGTGAAATCTGTGCTATCCTTGTTTTCTGGATGTGTGCATTGTAACAACCATATGTTAGTTGTTTAGTGAGATATTTTTGGTTACTGATGTGCAGCCGATGTCATAAAAGATGCATGGCAAGAGGGGCAAGGTGTTTCCTCCAATTCAGCTCACAAGAGCTGGGAAGCAGTCTACAGTGGTGTCATTGCAAACAATATTTTGACTGAGATCCTGTTTTCATGCAAACTCTTTAAAGCCACATGATCTCTCATATAAGCTGGAGGTAGTAACTAGGCCGGCTATTTTCATTAAAATGACGGAAATGTCATAAGCTAAAAGTTGCATTTTGTGGAAAAAAAAGAATATGGGAGAAAGGATAGAAGAGATAAATCTAGCATATGGGTTTTTTTGTCATCTAATGGCTAGAACTAGTCCAAGAGCTGGCAGTCACTAGTGTAGAAATGAAGTAAATCAAAGAAGATGGTAGAAGTTACTACATTTGCAGTTATTTATAACCTTAGAAAATGGAAAACCTAAGAACTAGGCCAGAAACTTAGATGTATAGCTTAAGTTTTTAGTGTGATGTGCCTCACCTCTGAAATAAATGTTTAGCAGCTGATATTGTAGAATAAAATAATACAGGTGGGGAAAATATTTGCAACTTTTCTGTGCCCACGCTCTTAGTGAACTCTTTCATATCAAAACTTGTTTTCATTAGGTGTGGCAACATATTTGTATTCATTGCTATATTTCCTTGCTACAGGAAAACTGGTTATTAAACTAAAATTTTTGATACATGCTCTACTAGGTATCAAATATTTCACTTAACTAAAATTTGAAAGTTATATGTTTTTATTATTTATTACTAAATATAAAACTTGTACCTTTACAAACAGTTTTGTTTGCTTTGAAGAATAGATTCAAGAATATCTTTGTATGCACATGGGACTGTTAGTTTTAAAGCACAGTAGTTCAATAGTATGACAAGCTTCTTAAAATAATCTTCCATGCTTCTCTCACTTGCAGCCTGAGTGTTGTCTGTTGTGGAGTGCTCAGTGGAAAAGGAAATTTTACCTTGAACCCTTGCTTGCAATCCCCTTCAGTTTTCTGACTGTACTCTCACTCTGCAGGTGAGAATTTATATTTATATGTGTCATAAAGCAGAAAAACATGATTTTGTAAATCTGAAAGGCTTATAAACTGAATGTCTAGATACACGTGTTCACCATGAATTTTGAATGATTCAAAAAGAACAAGTGATCATTCTCTACTGGCTGTAGTTTGCAGTGTGATCTTACTGACATCTAAAGCTTCCTATCTAGTAAGCAAAGACTGCACATTTAGTAAAGGTTTGGAAGAAAAGACTCATTTGAGCTGCCATCCTCCTTGACCAGTTG
Source organism: Aphelocoma coerulescens (assembly GCF_041296385.1). Lineage (NCBI taxonomy): Eukaryota > Metazoa > Chordata > Aves > Passeriformes > Corvidae > Aphelocoma > Aphelocoma coerulescens. The sequence goes on from NC_091017.1 coordinate 36,543,987, forward strand.
AGTTCTGGAGGGATGGAAAATGAGAAAATAATTTATGTAACCAAACTTTTCTAATTGACTTTTACAGCTCTACCGTGGTAGAGGAAACAGTATGAGACTCTTATATCATCATTAATAGTAATAGTTCATCCTTCAGAGAAGGCTGCTACAATCTAAACCATCTGTACCTTTTCACATTGCCAAGAGAAGCCAAATCCTAAACCGAGGAGGGCATATGCTCAGGAATCTCACAGGGAGAAAATCTGCCATTAAGTCGGTGGTGCAACTGTGAGCTTCTCCTAAATGCTATTACCTACCAATAATTACTAATTTGAATGAGCTGTCAGACACCAAGGGGAGAGGAGACCAACATATGAGAAAAGACTTGTTAGGAAATAATGTCTTTGATTGTTCTGTTCTGTCTTTCACAATAAAACTGACAAGAAAGGTGTATGTTAAAATGAATGTCTACTGAACATTTAGGAGGTGATTCTGTTTTGCTCTGCTCCTCTCTGGTGAGACCCCACCTGGATACTGCATCCAGCTCTGGGATCCCCAGCATAGCAAGGACACCACCTGTTGGAATGAGTCCAGAGGAAGGCCAACAAGATTATTAGAGGGATGAAGTACCTCTCCTATGAGGAAAGGCTAAGGCAATTTAGATCGTTCAGCTTGGAAAAAAGAAGGCTTCAGGGTGGCCTAATTGTGGTCTTCCAGTACCTGAAGGGAGCCTACAAGAAAGATGGAGAGAGACAATTTACAAAGGCCTGTAGTGACAGGACAAGGGGGAATGGCTTTAAACTGAAATATGAGAGGTTTAGATTAGATATCAGGAAGAAATTCTTTACTGTGAGGGTGGTGAGGTTCTGGAAGAGTTTGCTCAGAGAAGATATGAAAATGTTCAAGGCCAGGCTGGATGGGGCCCTGAGCAACCTGGTTGAGTGAAAGATGTCCCTGTGCATAGCAAAGGCATTGGAAATAGATGATCTTTAAGGTCTCTTCCAGCCCAAACCATTCTATGATTCTATGATTTATGAGCTATTTAAAAAAACATCCTAGCCACTTAGGAAACAGAAACAGTGGTTTGTACAGTCCTAAATATATAAACTGCTTGGATCTTGCTTTCACTTATGTCAGAAAGACACGGTTTTCCATGATGCAACAAATTAAACTAGGATAAAGAAAGGGCTTTCAAAGAAGTCAAGTAGACCATTGTGATCTACACAGATACTGTTGGTGGAAGATATGGCAGAAGAGAAAGACAGGTATGACTTCTCAGATGCAGTGCTGTGCCACAAGTACTGGCGATGACACCTTTGCAGATGGTATTGAAGGAGGAGGTTTCTTGTGCTTCCAGATAGGTGAAGTACACTGTCCTGTATCTAGCAGAGGTACCTCTGGTAGTTTAGTTTAAAGTATTAGATTTCTGACAGCATGAGGTTGTGTCTTGCCTAATTTTCCTTGCTGAGAAGACAGATGAATTTGAACTCAGTATTGTGCTGCAGCTGGTGCACACTGCTAAATAAGATGCCCTCTGAACTCTCTTACAGGACACCACACGTGCTGTAATCTTGTATTTTCCCTTCATCAGGCCTGGGCTAAAGAAATTCCCTTTCAATAACCTGCTAGACCCTGGGAAATCTTACCTTTATTACTGTGTGTGTGCATGTTTTGTGTAGATGTGAAAATATCACTGAGGCTTTCCTTTTATGACTTTTTATAACTAGAAATGGAAGTCAGAAGAAAAGTACTGGTTCAGCTGAAGCAATTTTTAGTTCAAGGCAATAACAAAGATGCTCTTCATTGCAGGATGTTATGCTTAGGTCATTGCTTTTAGCATTACCTGTACACTTCCAGGTATTGTCAATCTTGTCACAGAAAATAGCACATTTCCTTTTCTTCCACTGGTGTTGCTCTGCAAATGTGTTACCTAGGATAATAGAATAAGAATACAATTGGAAGACTTTTTGTCACTGCTGTTAGTGCAATTTTTGAGGGCTTTTGCAGTCCTTCTGAAAAATTTGGAATAGCAGCACTTTGGGAAGGTTGGCCAAAGCTCTAAATTAATTGAAATATGTGGCAGTCTTGTTCAGCTCAGAAATGTTAACTACTGCTACAAGGAAAACATGAATGTGAGAAAATTTTTTATTGGCTGTTTTCCTAGAATACTATTTCTGCTTTCAACTCCTGGTAGTGTTTTGGATCCACATTATGCCCAGCTGAGACTATTAAGGTGAGATCTGTAACTTGGTACATAAGGTATTAGGCACGTTTATAATCTTAAAAGCCCTACATATGTATCAATACAAAAACTTAAAGTACCAATAGCAAAATAAAGTATCATTATTCCCAAGGGGAGATGAGAGAAGTGTTTTTGATAATGTCTAAATGAGAATAGTACCCATTACTTCTTATGAGAATGTTGTGCAAGCTATAAGAGAGCACCTCTTTACTTGAACTCTCATGTGTTGTCTCTGTCCTATAAATAGACATTCTATTTCCACTATATTCTTTGTAATAAGAAAGTAGGAAACTTAATGCATTTTGCATCTTTGAGTTTGATTTTTTGTTCAGTTTTATTTGAAATGTGCATTAAAAAAGACAGAAGTTGTTGCAGAAAATTCCCTTTCAATTCTGACATGAAGTGAAGGAGTGCCATTCTAACCTCACAGCTCTTAATTGTCTTTAGTGGATAAAAGAGAAGTGGAATTTATACTATGTTTGAAACATGTATATAGATATACGTATATAAATGCATGAAACTGCAGAAGATAGCAGCCAGCCTCACTCAGAAATCCTTGCTAGAAGAGTGGGATGAAATACACTAAAAATGTTGTGCTTGGTCAAACAATTAAATGTCACAATTTAGATGAAGGAAAACATGCAAGGTGGGCTAGCCAAATGTAAACAGGTTAGTGAATATATTTTCTGAGGAGAAACCCCAAAAAAATAGTCCCCTCAAATAAACAGCTTAATTTTTGCTAAATATGTGCCATTTTATTATTTGCACAGCACCAATATAAATGATTCTGTCTCCAACCCTGTTTCTTCCTGCAAGCATTACCTTCAATGTCTACCAAAAGCTATTCATTTTCCAACCTTTACCTGCTTAAGAAAATGGGGAGGAAAGGAACTAAGCTAGTAGACAGAAAATACTGTTGCTCATAAGGCTCTGTTTTTAGGTGGATTTTCTGTTGGGATATGCAGTGTTCGTCAACCTTTTAGGCTACAAAAAGTGTTGCAAGAGCCATTTTTCCCTCCCTGTGCCTTGGCCAGCTTTAAATTATCTATCTGGCTACTATCTATCTTTCCTACCATCTATCTAGTTGTCTTAGCTAGAGAATGTACTATATGGTCGTCTCCAAATAGTTTTGTTGAGGTTTTTCTTTCATTATGTTTAATGAATGAAACACTTTTAAAGAATATTAGAGTGTATTGGTTTGGTCCAAAATACTCATTACTGTTTACCTTCTGTGAGATAAGAATTAGGAGAAATGCAAAGCAGGCACCAAATTTGAAAGAATATAAAGAAGTTTATTAAAAGACCTAAAAGAAGAAAAAAAAATTATACCACACCTTCAGAACACTTCTCCTCCCCCCACCTTTCTCCCGTCTCCCACTGACAATGTAAAAAGACAACCCTTGAGATGTTCAGTCTGTTTACCACTTCCATAATAACCTTGTTCAGTTCATTTAGGAAGAGGAGTCTCTCTTGCCCATGCTATGAAAACATTATCACAACAAGACAGCTGCCCACTTCCAAATAACTCTGTTCTGTCCATTTAGGAAGAGTCTCTCTGCTCGCATGTGAATGCCTTCCCCCGACTTGCAGCTTTTCCCGCAACTGCTTTCGAGGGTCCACTCTTGAAGTTTTTGGGGTACAATTTTAAGGTTGAGCCGTTCAGAAACAAAAGTTCTCTTCACCCATCTCTGGGAGCATTTCATCTCTAAGAACAGAGGCCCTTCTCCTTCCCTGGGAGCAAAGGGTCTTCCACATCTTCATCTTTAGGACTATCTCTGGGAGCATCTCTAGGAACTGAGGTTTTCTCCTTTCCCATTTGGAGCAAAAGTCCTCATCGCTTCCATCTCTCCCTGTTCAAACTTCTCATCAAATTCAGCTGCTTCAGCATCTGCCTATCTCAGCGCAGGTGCTTTTGCTCACAAGTACGAGTTGAACGCTCCACCCCCCATCCCTTCATGAAATTACAACGGGTACTCTGATGCATCATAGCTTTACAACAGAATTTCAGCTTTAAGCATCTCCTCTCTCTCTTCCCTCAGGTTTTCAGCTCTTCACAGCAATAAAAGGGTTAATCTCACCTAGGCCTTGCAGCTGGAATGTCACTTATTGCTGTGGGTCAAATGATCTCTGCCGGACAGCAGGGCAGCTTCAGCTGACTCTTGGCAGCACTGGAGAGGGGGAGCTGCCCGGCTGCCCACAGCAGGGCTGTGGGGGGGGCTCTGCGGGTGGAACAGGGCCCATGGCTCCAGGATGGCCGTGGCCCGGCCTGGCCTGGCCTGAGCAGGGCCTGGGCTGGGCCCGCCGACCCCCACACAGGGCCCGTAGCCACCTGTCCCAGCACTGGAAACGAGACAGAGAGGCTCTGCCTCGGAGTTTCCTATTCTTAAGTGTGGATCACAGAGGCGGTCACAACTTTAAGTGGCTAAAGAACTTGTCCATATTCAAACTGGCCAGCTGATAGGTTCTGTCAGGTCACAGAGGAGCTGTAAGCACCCCTTTGCAAGAACATCACTTCTGGGACTATGTTTGCTAACCCATGACATAGAGTTACCCAAAATGGCTGGTCTGCGCCCGCATGAAAACAAAAAGCCATTTCTAATGGTATAAATCCAATGCAACTTCCAAAAAAGTATTTATAATTTCAGCTCTGATAACTCTCCCTCTTGCATGCTTAGAGAAAAATAAATGAGTGTCCTTAATTTAATTTTTTTTTAAAGTGATCTTCATGTTATTGCCCTACTTGGACAATCCACCTCAAACTAAGGAAGGAATCACCTTTCAGATGAAGGTTGGAACCATGAGAAATGTCACCCCATAAAATATTAGGAGCCTTCCAGGAAGGGGAGTCCTAAAACTGATGTAGGAAAACTGGAGAATTAGCAAGTAAAGTTCCTAAGCCAGAGGTACAACAATAATTCTTAATAGAGAAAAAGCCCAAATAGAATAGTTAAAACTATTTATGGTACAATTGTCTATAAAAGAGCCATTAAATTTGAACAGAAAAAAGCTCAGCTCAGAAGCCTGGGTCTACCCTAATAGAAGCACTAAATAATGACCTCCTCCACTGAAAAAATACATGAACTTTTGCAAAAAGACTAATATTAAAATGTTATATCATTGCAAATACCTATGATTTTCTTCCTTAATAGTGGTATAAGTCAGGCATAAACCAGGACAAATGACATTATCAGGAAAACAAAACAGATCATTAACAGGACAGTAACTTTGCCTTGTAAAGGACATTCCAGCAGTCTGTGGTACTGCTTGAACTCCAGCTGACATTGCTGCAGGAACTATTGAAAGCTTTTATGCTCAGTACCATCTCTACTACAAGGAGATGACGGTAGTCAAAGCTATTCTCCTGCTTAGCCAGCCATAAGAACATTTTCTATCCCCTCGAGCTGTGTATTTTATGTATGATCTGATGAAGATATTTTTAACTAGTTTTTGTCTTCTACCTTTATACATACATTTATGAATTGCAGCCTCTGAAAGGATAGACTTATACTGCCATGCTGCAAACTTAACCCAGTTATTTTTATTGATTCAATTCACATCTCATGAAAAACTCTCTTTAAATTCTGGAAGGGCAAATTTTACTTAAGATTTTCAAGCACACACTAGAATTTTAAATCCCCAACTGATTAAGCTCCTTGTGAAGACCATGTCCTTAACCCATTTTCTTTTGTTGTTAGTATTGATACTTTCTCAGAATCGGGTTCTTTTACTAAGTAAGGATTAGATCCGGTTCTTCATGATACAGGGAAAAAAGCCAAAAAGATTGGAAGGAGATTTGCTTCATTCATGTATTTATTTAAGTATAAACATGGAAAATATAGTGACTACTACATTGCTTCAGTATGGAGTAAGAATTTTGCTTAAATCTGAATGTAGGACAAAAAAGTGACTGTATAGTTTATTCACTCTTCAGTGTTTCAGCTGAGACACCAGAAAGCAGTATCTGCTGTAATATTAATTTTTTCTTTTTGAAGTCTTATGTAACATTATTGACACCTTTGTGAGGATGGTTCTGTATTCAAAATGATGATAGAATTATTTAAAGTTTTAATTTAATTAATTATGGCTGATATAAAAATAACTGCTCTGCAAGATACTTATTACTGTCAATCCGTATTTCACTGAACCTTAGGATACCAAACATATATAATAACTGTTTCAGCAGTTATCAAAAAAGAATTTAGTGAAATATGGATCTCAAATTGCTAAATTTATCAGTGGGGCAGAACAAAAGAAATAGGAAAGAAAATGAAGGAGAAGAAAAATTTTGTAGGGAATTGTTGCCTCTTGAAATAAAAAATTGGTGTCAAAATTGAAGTATTCGAGGCTGTCTTCTGAATGCAGTTCTTTTTAATTTTTGTGGTTTTTTCCCCCGCTACTTCAATGATATGCAAAGACATAATATATTTTCAAATAAACTAGCAGATATTCCTCAAGAGATAGTTTTCAAGCACTGTGGACCTCAGTTAGGATTAATGGTCTAGAAATCAGCCTGCCCCTCTAGTGACTCTCTCCACTGATCTAACCTCTCTGGAATTAATTTTTTATGGTCAGATTAGGAAGATTAAAATAAAACAGAGCTGAGTGTTGAGTGGTATAATTGTTGTAATATAAAAGAGAGTGTTTACACTCTTTCATTTCCCTAAACCACCTACACAGTTTTAATGGTAAATATGCTAGAAGCATTCTGTTCTTTTTGTAAAAGAATTCTGTCCTTTTTGTAAAAGAATTCTGTCCTCCTAATGTAGAGCCTCAGTTCCTCTGAAGCAGCTCTCAGACCATTACTGAAAGGATTAGCACCTTGAATTTGTAATCTCTTTTAGAGATGGACCGGTTGTTACACAGCTGGCACTGTTATTGCACAGTCCCATTTTAGTAATCTGTAATAGCCATCTGTGCACTCTCAAAACCTTTCCAGATGAAACCCAAGCATTTCTACAGTCCAAAGGTGTATACTAATGTTTCAGGGTGGATTTAGGATGAGTATTTAATGGGAACATAAAATTATGCTATAAGGAGAATATTGGCTTTAGAGGAATTCTTCTACATATTGAAAAAAGATCCAGATCTTCACATTAAGCAATTTGAGCATTTTTTATCCTACCTAATTTTATTTTGAACTGCTGAAAACCAGCAAAGTCTTACGTTGTAATGGTTTGCTAAGTCTCTTTAAAGAAGAGACTTTATCATCTCATGTGAGCTAAGACAATTCATTGTCTTAATTGAGCTTCAAATTATGTGATTTTTAGAAGGAGAAGGAAAGTTTGACCCTCTATGCCTTTTATAAACCGTTTTCTAAATGGAGAGTGGGAAATATGATTGATAACTGTTTAGTAATTTAGTTTATTTTCATTCATTTCATTCAGGTATAACAGATGAGTAAGCAACGAGTAGACTGAACTTATAGTTTTGGGCTTTTATTTTTCTTTCCTTTCAGCTATTATTTTCTTTTCTAAACAAAAATGAATTTTAACTTTAAAAAGAAAAAAAAAGTCACATTTTCACAATTCTGTCAAGTTTTGTGTATTTTGCCCATAGGGAAACTTTGTACTGTACACTCAACAAATTTCTATATTCTTTTGTTTTGTTTGCTGGATTGTGCTGATAAAATGACATAAAACAGAGTTAGAGATGTTTGCTTCTTGTCACAAGCTAAACATTTGGGATAGAGGACTGTAGTGTGCTATTGGAGATTCTTTTAAACACCAAAAGGCAGCGGAATTTCCACTGCAGATTTAACTTAAACAATTGCTGACCCCAATTCTACCTAAATTATGACTTTAGTTGGAGACCAAGATATGCTTTTGTTGCTCAGATCAGTGGGTAAATCTAAACCTATGTTCCTACTGAAAGCAGTCAAAGCCAATAAAATGTTTTTTAGAACATTTTTCTGCAGTGGGTGATGATAGCAAGCTTTGTATGAGCAGCTTCCTCAGGGAAAGACAGTAAAAGGAGAGGGGAATTGTCCTTGCCCCTTTCCTGTGTTTTACTACCTCTTTGTCTCCGGCTATTCCAGCACAACAGCAGGTTCTGCAGGGTGAGAACAGGATAATGAGGGAAATATGAGATAACTCAGTTCCTTCTAACCTTGTTCATAAAGGAAGAATATGGATTTTTTTCTTCCAGACAGGTAGGTGTTGTTACCTGCTGAAGCCTCTGTTTTCAGAGTGGTCTTTTCTGCATCTTCAGAATAGCAGGACTTCTTCAAGTCTTTCTTTCCGGAAATTCAGTAGTTCAGAAAGTAAAATATGATTGCTATATCTGGGTTAAGTAGTCAGGAATCCTTTTCATGCCTTTTGATATCTTTTCACGCCTTTTTATATCTTTTCACATAGTAGTGAACCCAGAGAAGTTACTTTCTGTTGTTGATGCACATCCTATTGTGACAGTGTATCATGCACCTGTGTTTGCTTCTATGGCTATAGACACAAGTGTGTACACATGGTAAAAGTGGCAGCAAGGATTTTAATACTCATATCTACTTCTGTTTTCATAAGTGAAACAAAGATCAATTGTTCAAATTATCTTTTTTTGTAGCTTGACCATAAACCCAGAAAAAATATTGGCAGCTAAAGATGTTATTCTGAGCAGAAACTACTGAGTCTGTTTTCTGAGCACAGAGAATGTAATTCTTGGGAGAATATTTAGGATTTTTTTTTTGTTCAAAGAGTAAGGGAATGAAAATGAGCAATGGAGTAGTTCTCAGAGAGGTGTGATTATAGAGCCTGCATGATGCCACTACAGGAAAATAAAGGTGTTTTCTCACAATCATGTAGAACTTTCTGTAATTTACTTAATTACATAATAGAACAAGCAATGCTTTTTGTAGCAGAGTAGACATCCCATATAGCCATAAACCATATAGTAAGGTCAGGTCAGGGAAAACCTCAAAGGTATCTGAAGAGTCTGATTTCTTATGAAAACTCCGAACCTGCCATTAACCCTGTCACATTCTCAAATAATGTGACATTGTAAAAGCCTTTCTTCCAATCATAATATTGATGTTAAATGATAGTAACTTTCTGTGCAATAATACAAAGCCTTGTTTAATTTATTGTTTTACCAGTTATTATGACATGTCATTTATTTTAATTCCTCTGAAAGATAATCCTATTTAAGAATTGCAACAGGATTTGAATACTATTCAGAGACAGAAGTGAAATTTCTCTTTTACCATAAAATATTTTTTGCAACAGCTATTATACTATTTCAGTACCAAAATTAAAAAGTGACTTTGCCTGTACTGGTTTGCTTGGTTATACAGCTATATGTATTTAAAAATTTTGTTAGTAGTAAGCAGTTTTCAACAGATGAACATACAATAAAAATACCGTAAAGCACACACTTCCCAGGTTATTCTGATTTTAAGATCTATAGTTGAAAAGACAAAATATAGAAAATGAAATTTAATGAGGTGAAAACTTATTAGAGATACACACCTTCTAAAATTTCTATGTTGAAAGATTTGCGGTCCATAGCTTCAGTAAGAAGATAGGAAAAATAAATCACTCTGGTTTTGGAACATTTTGATTTTACTGTTCTGGGAATTATCAGCCTTATTTATAGGTAGTATTCAATTTGATTTATTAATGATTTTACAGAGAATGTTTTACAGTGCAATAAAATCATAGAGCTTAACACTAAGGTGACCTTCATCTGAAATATGCATATGAAAATACTCAGTTCATGTAAGGATAACCATTATTATTTTTTAGCTATATTAAATAATCATTTCCATTTATACAGCAGAAATAGCTGATCTGCCCCAATAATTTATCCAATAGTTTATCATCTAACTTTACTTGGTGGTAAAATAAAAAAATCTAAACCATGCAATCACTGGTATATGGCTTTAATGATTTGATGAAACAATATTCAAAGAGCTGAGAAAAATAGTTCCCTGTCACTGAGATTGTCCTTCTGAAACTTCTCTCTCATTCAGTTCTTTTTATTTCACTGTGTTTTGCAATTTTATCTGATTTTTCACTGCCCATTTTGGGGCTTGAGTGTATTTATCTGATTTTTTTACATCACTACGGAACAGCAGAATTTATGATAATCATTAACATTGAGAATTCCACTGTTATCCACTCTTCCATCATAAAATAGTAAGTCATGAAAAAGAACTTTGTTGGGGATCTAGAGCATAAATCTTCAGATCTGGTGGTGTAGAGATGAGGTAAGATGTGACAAAAGTGAATACTATTATGTAACAAAATAAGTGTCAACGAAGAAAAGAGAAGAAAAATGAGAAATAGCACCATGAATTTAAAAAAAAAAAAAAAAAAAAAAGGATAAAAATCTATAAAAGAGTAGGGTACATCATCAAATGTTTCGTCTTGAGCAGCACTGCTCTGAGTATCCCTTTATCTTTTCCTGTGCTCTGAACAGACTACCTCTCATTGTAGGAAGACTCTTCAACTTTACTTACCCTGAGGCAAATTACACAGGCTGCCAAAACTGCATATTTTGACTTTTATGCTTTATTATTTGGAAATGCAATGATCAGTTGCTACTATCATTTACATTGGCAAAAAGTAAGTATTGCTTCCTTTGCTTTAGAGAAAATATATCTAGAGAGGTGCCTTCCAACCCTAACTATTCTGTGATTCTGTAATTATGATGTAATAGGCAATACTTTGATAAAGTCTGTGCTTTCCCCCTTTGGAAAATGCTGACTGATTGACCTTAGAAATAATGACTGGTAATTAATTTTTTATAGTGCCTTTTATTTCAACAAGCCTTTCAATGTGGGGAGGTGCTGCACACTTTTTGAAAAACACTTATATTCTCTTTTTGATGGAGATTGTGGGGAGATTTCAGGATCATAATGTTTTTGTCCAATTTAGTGAATGAATCAAAACATTTTTTCTTGCTTAAGTATGATATTAAAATCTCTATTATTTTAGAGTCCTATTTTCATTTAGGAGTGGATATTCATATTCATATACCTCTGACCCTTTTTTTTTTCTGATTGTATAGGCTTTTGCTCCTTGTGCTAGTTTTCTTACAATGTAGTAGTAGCTTTCTAGTTTTATCACATTGATTAAGAGAAGATGTTGTAATTTCAGATACAAAGTAACTTCTATCAAGCATACCATAGGGAGACTCACCTTGACTCACCATATACAGAGAATCTCCTTTTAGAATTTGATAAGAAGATGCTGGGAATGTTTGCCACATTAAAAAAAAGAGGACCCAACAACTCACAAACAAAAAACCCTCAAAACACTAATTTTTTTTTTTTTTTTAAGGAACTGAAATGTCTCTTCAGTGGTTCTCAGGGCAAATTCCTAGGCAGCTCATAGTCAGCATGTCACATATCGTTGGTATACACGTAGTATCATATGGAAGCCTGTTAGTACTACACCTGTAGTGCAACATCTACCTTTGGGACCCAGCAGAAGCAGAATCCTGGTGTTCTGCTTCTGGGCAGGAGGTAGATTCTTTGAAATGATTGAAATTTAGCCTATTTGTGCAGCATGGATTTATCAGCAATAGCCTTACTTCCAGGTTTCCATTTCTCTCATTCTTTCCTGCCTCTGTAAGTACATATGAATTTACAATATACTTCACAGATGGCTTTCTAGCAAAAACTTCCTTTGTGAATAAGACAAGCAAGAACTTGTTTGTGCAGGGCACAAGGTGCAGTAGTAAGAGGAGGCAGCTATTTGAGTAGTGTAGGCTAGAGAAGGTCTCTTAATCAGTCTAAATATTAATATAGAACTGATTACAAATGCAGTAAGAACATTCCAGTACTTGTACTCAACCTGGGATGCAAATGGTAGCAACATCATTACATTCAATACTAAAACAAAGTGCTTGTTTAATAGTTTATCTACTTAGAGCTAGATTTAATAGGAAGCAGTGGATCATACTACAGTCAACACATGAATATAATATCTATAATTAACAAATAAATAGAATTATTAAGTCAGAATCACTTCCCCCATTAATCTAGTGAAATTCTTTGATTTATACATAGAGAATACACTTCACAAAATAGAATAGATTTGCCTTTGATCATACTATTGCATGAGAGAAAGCCCCAGCCAACAAGAAGAGTAGAAAGTAGAGCATTAATAAAAATAGAGTCAAGTAACAATAAAATGAAAGAATAAGAAAGAAATGGTAAAATACTTGTGTACTAGAAGTATTTTCTCTGTGAACTCAGACAACAAAGTAATCATAGGGAAGGAAAATTCTATTAAGCCAAGAACTTTCTTGAGCACTCTGATATTGCAAAAAAGTGAATATTTTCTAATTTTGGCATGCTCATAATCTAAGATGTTCATTCTCTTCTCATAATCTAGTGAAGCCTTATGTGGTCATCTTTTGCTTTTAATTCATTATATTTGGATTATTGTATACTGGCAAAAAATAAATGACCAATTATGTGAATTTGGGTCCATTATATTTTGTTTCCATTTAACATATTTCGGGCCTTCTGGTATCTGAATTTGCCAGCAGTAAACTCATTGCTTTAGTTTAATTAATTTAATTTGTCATACTATTATGAAAATAATTAAACAAGGATTTTGTGCATTCTCTATAGTATTTGCCTTTCACTGAGTCCTTTAGACTTAGATTCGAAATGCTGCATCTCATCTTTCTTCTTGCAATGAAAGAAATTTGAACAAGTGCTGTTAACAACCTCTTTTATTGTAGTTTGCTTTTACTTGGGGGTGACCTTAGATGACTCAAGTAGAAGTCCACCTACTAGAAACAAGGTTTTAGAAGTAATGCCAATAAGAATAAGCTAATATTATTCTGCTTAAAGAACCTGTTTTGGCATCTCCAAATTACACTTCTCCTTCACATCTGGCTTGAATATCTCAAAAGCCTTTTGATAACATAATCTTATGTGTACCAGAAATAAACTGTGCTCTAACAATCAATGAAAAATGCTGTGTGCAGAGGTATGTCTTAAACCTAGCTCCTACAGAAGGCTGTGGGAAATCTACAGAGATTTAGCACCTACAGAAGACTAAGAAGAAACAGCATATGCTGTCATACCCACTCTGTGGCCCATGAAAGGAAAAAAAAATTGACAGATATTTGTGTAGGTTATGAGAATTAGTAGTAAAGTTATAGGAAATTTTACAGAATCACAGAATATTCTGAGTTGGAATTTGAAATTACAATTCTCCTGTAGCCAGAGGAAGTTGAAAAAGAGAATCTAGCCAATGCAGCTCAGGTACAGTGCCCAAGTCTTTTGACATTAGTCAGGATTAGGTAAGGGTGGAAACATGGGAATGTATGTGGGATATGAATTGCCTCAAATTTGGTCAGTTTAGTCACTGTACACGTCCAGTGAGTTGTAGCTTGTCCTGCTGCTTCTGTGCCAGACGTACTGTAAGTCTGGCAGAAGGTTTCATAGCTGTTTTAAAGACCAAGCACAGCTTTACTACCCTTGGAAACCGAGGTAAAAAGGACACATTGAGAATTTTGATGTGTGTTGTTTCTCTTGCCCAACCATGCCGGGCTGTGTTTCTAAATCTTTTATGTTAGATATAAATATAAAATAATCTAGACAGAAGACAACATTTTCTTTTTATGTTGACAGATAACTATAATTTACTTTTAAGAATGGTTAAAATTTATTTTCAACAGTTTTTAGCAAACACAAGATCATTTGTGCTAAAATTCCTTACCTTTTAATTTATGTTAGTAAAAATAGGTATGTGTTTGTATTATAGCACACATTAAACACCCTGGAGAAGCAGTTCCTATATTTTGGAAAGCTGTCACATATCTTCAATTTGAAATTAATGTTTAAAAATGCAGAGTCCAGCAGCATGCATCAGATTAAAAAAAGAACAATTCAGATTACATATTTTAACAAATTCATATTTACATATTTTACATATTGGTAACAAAATGTTTTATGTTTTTTGCAAAGTTACAGAAGTCCTGAAAGCAATTTTAAATTGATGGTCAGAAGAGTTTGGAAAAAAAAGCAATTCATTCTCAAGAACAATAGCACTTAATATGGAACCTTTATTTGCTGTTGGCATTACACTAAAACACTTCAAGTGTGACTGTGTTGCATGGAGACTTCAGGTTTTTGCCGTTAATCCTCCTACGAGGATAATGTGATACCCTGCAAACTACTGTAGATTCATGGTAGATCCACAGACTAGTAAATATCCTGGGCTTTCAAAATAAAATACATTAAAAATATAACTCATAGAGATCCCTATTTCTCTAAATATATGCCTGTATTTCTAATTATATTTTACATCTCTCTGAACTATTTAATTACACAATTCTTTCTCAATCCAAGGACTTCTTGTTATCAGAAAAAAACACCTTTGACACTGCTGATGTGAAATGCACTAGATTGGTTGAAGCATTCTTTTTAAAACATGTTTTGCTAAAATAGTATTAAACATTTGTGATTCTGCTATCAGAAATAACAAAAGAAATAGAAAAAATGAGATGCAATTATTCCTGATTTGTTTAAATGCTGCTGCCATAGTGATCTTCCAGCCATGCTTCTGAGGTAGTTTTACTGCAGACTTTTTCTGGATTTATTTGCTTTCAGATTTTAGCTCTGCTGTTATGTTCTTTCCTTGTAAGCACCTGCAAACCCTGCAGTTATGAAGCGGTTTTTGTTATTCATCCTGTTTTCTGGGGCAAGTGGGAGACAAGAAGGACCATAGGTCACCATAAACCGTTCAGGTCAAGCAGTTTGGGTTTCCGAATCCCTCAGAGCTACCATCCTCCTGCTTTCTCAACAGCTGACAGTATATCATAAAATGTCACTGGTTTTGGTGTCAAGAAATGAGTAAAAGCAATTCCAGAAAATAAATTTAATTCCTGTTTAATCTGAACAAAGGTCCTGAATATTGTTGCAGTTCTGCTGGAGTTTCTTAAATTTATTTTCCAGCTGGCCTTAACAACGGTCCCTTGAGATATGTGGGCAGGTCCTTGCTGACTAGAATGTAATACCATCAGTGTTCAACAAAAATAAGATGCAGAGAGTCTATTTCCAGCTTGTATTTTGCCATCTGTTTTCATTATATGTTTGTTTGTGAGTGGCAGCTTCCTGTTCCACCTATTTAGTGACTGTTCTCAAAGTCCACAAAAGCCTAAGAGAAGTTTCAAGGAAAAAAGGAAACTTCAATAATTCTGAAAAATATCAAACATTGGATAGACACTTGTAAAGGTAATTTGTAAAAGTAATTTGTAAAGGTAAAAGCCTTCCTGCTGTATCTTCTTGCCTTCATATGGATGTATTTTTACTATTGTTAAGGACAGAGAGTATCAACACAGAAAATAAGATTGCAATATGGAACTCTAAGCCAGTTTGTATTGGAGAGTTTTTTGAACCTGACAGTCTTCAACCAATGTGCCTTTTTTCTGTATACCAATTTCAGCCACATTTTTTATATGGTGCCCACGTTAAAGCAGAAGTCTGTTACTTGTGAAACACCAGCTGTTGATATTTTTGCAGTTGCATGGGGAAATTTGAGCCTTTTGTAAAATGTGTCCAGCAGGATATAGAAAATTTAGGGGAGCAAGGGCACTTTTGAACAAAAATGCAATCATCTTCCTATTTTTCATGGCAGCTAACAGAGATCTAGTTTCTTTTACCTTCAATGGGAAATTCTATTTTTATTAAGCAGAGCAGTAAATTAGCTTCTGGCATTTTGTATCTTGGACAGCTGCAATGCTCAGAGCCACAGAGATGACAATTAGAAAAGAAATTACATGAGTAGTGTGGTAAACTGAAGGGGGAAGAGAGAGTTGTCTTAGTCCAAATCATTTATCCAGAAAAGATTTCATCAGGCTAGTGTGAAAAAATTTTCAAAGGAAATGTGCTTTCTGCTTCCCTGAAAAAAATCCGGCTGAATTTTCATCTGTTCCTGGTGTATTTGCAGTATTGGCTATGTATTCCATCATACCCCATGTTAAAGTACATTAATTACCATTATTTATAGACTAAGTTAGAAAAGTAATTTCTTTTACAGTAAACACTATAAGATGCTATACCTTCTTGAAAGGAATTAATTTAAAAAGTAATTAAATTCTCTGGGTTTTTTTAGAAAAAGTGTCTTTAGGGAAACAAAAATACTTCCTATACAATTGTATGAACTGCTAAATCTATTCTACCCTGAGTTTATCCATATTCTTTTAGAGAGGAATTTCTGATTTGAGTTGTGGGATGATATTATATAAACAGTGTTTTTGCATTACTATTTCTTTTTCTCCTTTTGCTGTTGGAAAATTAGAGATGCTACTTCATTAGTCTCTAATGGTAAAAAAAGTAATAATTTCAGTACTTTGAATTTACTTCCATTTCCAATAAACAGAGAATACGGCAAGAAGGTGAATGATTGCATGGATATCTTTGATAATTGTTATATCGAAGAAGTCAATTATTAGGCCAGACTCAAAAAGCCCATTTACATTTGACTTTCCTTCTGTTTCAGTAAAATTGCACACTATTGCTCTACAGTGGTTTATGTCTCTCAGTTTCCATAAATTAGTTTGTGCAATCTGTCCCTGTGACCTCAGGAACAATTCTCCTTCTGTTTGTCTGAGGCATATGAACAGGGATGCTGAGACTGGAAAACTTAGTAGAGCTGATAATTGATTATTTGCCCTGTAAGTAAACATCAGCTGTGGCTAACATTGAGTTGGATGGGTAACTTTCTTGTATCACAGCCTCACACCACCACCACACAGCCGGAGGGAAGAGAAACTTGTCAGCTGCTCACAGATTAGAAGGAAAGAAGGGGTTTTTTTCCTCCTTGTCAGACTAGCAAATTGTTATGGACTTCTAGCACTGAGTGTGAGATAGAGACTGATGTGTTCGTGTTGGTTCCTCTGTAGCTCTGACCCCCTAACATCAAACCAAATCTTTGAGAGCACACATGTATGGGAGGGAGGAAGGATTGGTGATTAAGATTACAAACTGTGAATATACAGCTAGAAAAGGAGAGAATAAAAAGGTGATTTAAAGAACAAAAATAGAGTGGGCTTCTTGAGGTACTTGACTCTCTGTTCCCTTCCCTGCTCTTATGTTTCCACATATGTTTATGTTACTTAACGTTTACCTCCCCCTCATAACAGTTAATAAAATACTTTTCAATGCACTTTGATAAACCTGAGATCTACAGAAAGAGGCAAAAGCATCAACTGTAATTTTCCCGCAAGATTAAAGCAGGAGAGATCAAATATTCACAGAACAGTTCTGTGCCTGCAAACCTTACCTTTGAGGTCAAAAAGATGGCTAGGGAAAGCTTTTAAACCCAAGCTATCTGTTTTGCTCCATGATCCCTTGCCAGGTTTTCTCTCATTTGCCACGAACTTAAGTGCTCCCTCCACATTTTAATTTCCATTTCAGAAGTTCTGTCTGTGAAAGCCTGGCAAGCACACTTCTTTTCTACTAAGTTATTACAAGCAGAATTTATTTTAGCATGACCATAGACAATTATATCTCATAACTGAAGTTATTCTTCACTCATCTTAATATTTGCTCCTGTCCCTTCAATATTTGCAGATTTTATCAGCTTCCCTTTTCAGTTTTACTGCTGCAAAGTAAACAATCCAGGTTCTTTTAATCTATTTTTTAACTAAAGAAAAAGTTTTCCCGTCATCTAATCATTATATCAGTCCTGCTATAGAACCCATTCCAGTTTAAATTAACATTTCTAAAAAAAAAATAATAAAAAGATACCAGAAATATATGCAGTATTCAGAGGTTTTTCCAGTTTGGCAACTGATTTTGAGTTAATTTACCAGTAGGTTTAAAACAATTAGGCTCTTAGTCATTCTTGTACTTGTTAAATTATAGCATCACCTTTAATTCCTTTCCTGGCATTTCATGTCATAAAAAAGGAATCACAAAAGCATTTGTTTCCCAATTAGCCTTTCTTTTTTTTTTTCTTTTTTTTTTTTTTTTTTTTTTCTTCTCATTTAAATCCTAATAGTAATAATAAAAAAAGATCTGGAGTTGACTTTGGTAAAAGATTTCATCATGTGTCTTCACAACTAGAGATTATTTTATAGTGATAAAAATAAACTTGCTAAGAGCATAAATATGTTATTTGCTTGTCTCCTTCTAAATATTACAAGTAACTTTGGAAATAAAGGTCAAGGTTTCCTATATCTATAAAATGTCATAAATGTTACATATAAACATAGCTGAGAATATGTTACTGTAATAAAGTATATCTATTATTTGTTATCCAAATAGAGAAATGTTATACTAGTGGAACATTTATTTTAAAAAAAAATCAATAAAACTGGTATATCAAGTTTTCTACTGATCTGATACTGCATGTGGATTTAGGCATGTTGCCTGGGGCCATCCTGCAGCTTTAGAGGAAAATAGCTAGAGGTTATAAAACTGACTGTGATGCTTTACCTTGACTGAGCAAGACTGAGCAAGCAAGAATGGGAAAGAGAAGGTATTTGATCACAGTAGTTGAGTTTCTATTACACTTATTTTTCTTGCCAATTTAAGAGTTAACAGAAGAAAAGCAATATAATGAAAACATAAGGTAACAACCTATTCATAGACATTCCTGAAAGAAAAGATAATGCACAACACAGTGCAGTTGCAGCAATGGTCAGAGAAAACGACACAGTATGTATGGACGATAAGATGCAAACTCCAAGCTTAGGCTTTGATCCTGTTTCCTTCGGGATTAGCAGTTCATTTGATGATACAGATACCAGTGGAAATGGGAGTGAGATATAAACCATTTTCAGCTATGAAGTATTTATTAGTCATGATGACAGATTTCTTATTGCTACTGACAGGAATGCTTTTCAAGATATTGCTAACACTTTCCTTTTGTTCCCCTGTCGAATACCAAGCATACCTATTTAAGCATTTCCTTTGATCATTGGTTGTTGGATGTCCTTGGTCCTAGATTATCCTGCTGTATGAATTAACATGAAAAATCCTATATTTAGTTTTCAGAAGAGTACACCTCTGAATATACAGAGAGAGAGATTGGCAGGGGGTGGTGGGGGTGAAGAATTTTCATTTCTATAGAGGGATATTAAAAGACCGTTTAGATTATAGTGATATTTTGAGTGGGACTCAATTCATAGACTTTTTGTTGACCTACTGTGCTGAGGTGATTTTATTTAGAGAGAGGAGATCTGCAAAAAAAGTCAAGAGCAACAGAATAGTTTAATATTAAGAAGCCATATTGATATGTGATATATTCAGTGGATCTTTATTTCCCCAGTAGAATTCCAGCGGCTAAAATACCAGGTTTAAATTCGGTCCAAAGCATTTGAACTGCAGTCTTATTTGTGTCACGTCTGTCATAGAATCACAGAATGATTTGTGTTGGAAAGGACCTTAAAGATCATCAAGTTCCAACCCCAGCTACCATGGGCAGTGATACCTTCCATTAGACCAGGTTGCTCAAAGGCCCATTGAACTTGGCCTTGAGCTTGTCCAGGGATGCAGCAATTTTCTGCTGCCGTTGTGCTTCATCTTCAGTCAGTTGCGTAAGAAAATAAATCCAGAAGTGCTAATTAGCTGAAGGTAATGACAACAGAATGTGTCACTAACCATTGAAATATAGTGTGGGAATTTCAAAAAATAATCAGTAAATCATCACACCTTGTTAAATCAAATCAGTCACTATAATAAACCAGTGACAGTGCAGTGATGTATAGAAAATACTGAGCAAAAAATATCACCTATCTTTGCACTCCAGACCATAATTCAACAGCAGTTATGATAGAATGTAGTTTAATAAAGTCTGTCAGCAGGTGACATTATACTGAGGAAGACTGACTTGACAGAGTCTGTGCATCCAGTGAGACTCCTATCACTCCTAGGAGCAGTTGAATCTTATGCTGATTGCAGCCCTTCAAATGGAGTTTCCCTTCATTTTTTGGACTATCCTGTTGAAAACCAAACTATGCACAAAACAGGAGGAGATTTTTTAATGTGTTCTCTTGCAAATATGAAGATACTTTGGCTTCTAACATCATGCTTTTTTTCTCCCCATAGTTTGATAAATAACTCTTCAGTATTTTTAATTATCAGAATCAAATGCTGGTCGTGCTCCATTCACTATGGGTTTCGCCTATTTGCTTTGCTATTATTTGGTTTTTTCCATGTACATCATAAAAAAGTAATTTTGGAAATGGATTCATTAATAACTGCAATCATGATGCTGTAACTTTAATTTCTTTGAAATGGAATGAATAGCTGCTATATTACTTTTTAATTTACAAGCTGGTTATCCAGGGAGCACAAGGAGGTAAAATGTATTTTAGAATTTAAACTCTGGATGTTTATGAGTACAACAGTAACCGTAAGGAAAGAATTAATAAATCAGGTAAGGCACAATGTAACTAACTTTAAATTTAACCTGAGGATGGTAAGAGTATATGTGACATGTCTAAGAATGCAGTCTTGCAAGCTGTTACTGCAGTGGCAACATAGATTTTGTCAAGAACACAACCAAACTAGGTGTTGTACACATTCATTACCAGCAAGACAGAACAGAAGTGGCTAATGGGCAATGCTAGTTTTTGTGCCGTCTGTGACTCTGTTGGTGTCACATAGTGCTCTACCTTGTTCACAACAGGAAAGGACATTTGCAACAGAAGATTGCAAGGTCACCTCTCCTGTGCTCCTGGAATCCTGTGTCCCACAAGGTAAGCCTGTAGTTTGGTCCTTTCCGTTTTACCCTTCTTTGTGTCTAGGGATTTCCCATATAAAAAAAGGTGTCACTAATAAAATTGGGTGCATTTTTAGCAGCTCTGAAAAACCTGAATTGGTTGAATTCAGTGCAGTGATTAATTTAAAAACAAAATGAAGATCAGGCAATGCTGCCCAGCTGTCTCTGGAAATACTTTCATAAGATCTAAAAAAGATATGTAGCATTTTTAAATCTCATACTGAGTTAGCCAGTGGCATGGCAGCAAAGGGCAACTTCCAGCTGTGATGTTCCTTCTCAGTGGTCAGCTTAGTTCTGAAGGAATGAGGTGTAAACTGGCAGTGCTGTCATGCTGTTGGGCACCACCAGTCACTGCAAGCCGTGCTCTCCTTGCATGTGACTTTCAGACAGCACAGAAAATGCTGGAACATAGTTAAACAAGTGTCTGGTTTATGAGACCAGTTGGAGAGGTTGCTAAGCATCAAACTGTCCAGTTTAAGATGTTAGAATTAACGTGCTACGTCTTGGATTATTTTAATGTATAAATTACTCTAATGAGAACCCTCACTCTGCTGGGTTTTGCTGAAACTTGAAGCTCCCGACCCTTCTTTCCTGGATATATACTGTTTTGTTTAGCTTTGTTTTGTGTGTGGTAATGGTCCTAAACAATGATTAGTCTAAATGGTTATTTGGCAGATTAAATGGCAGATTTGATTAGGTGCCAGCTACTATGAAGTTAATGTGTAGTTTTGTGATTTGGTGTCCTGAGTATCCTATGACTGAAATTAATTTCTATTGCTTCTGCAGGAGTTGGGTTTCTGTAAATATTTCTAGGAATCTGCCCATGACATAATTCCTCAACATAAGAAAAACACCTTTGTAGACTCTTCCTGAATTTCTTGTCCATTCAGACTTTCAAAAGCATGTGCTTTTGGTCCTAAAGTTCAATTGAAGAGAAAGCATGGCTAATGTGAGGTATTTTGCTATCATCAACACCTTAAAAATAGTCACTCTTCTACCTTGACAGCACCAATTTACTGATTAATGGCCCATCATCTTGGCTTTGTATGAAGCAATTGCACTTGGCTCCTGCTGAATTACCAAAGGAGCTGTATAACAGACTGCTGCACACTGTAAATGTTTCTACCACACAAAACTCAGTGAGAACCACCAAATCATATTAGGACAGCAATTCCCATCTCCTGTTGTGTTCCTGAGGCAGATGACCTATTGCTTCCAATAAGGACAATTTGGGAGCTTGAGACTGTACAAATCAGTAGCCTCCACTGGACAGATCTGTGCCCCACTAAAATAGTGTACTCACACTTTCAGCTTTCATTTCTGCCCCATTGAGAAGCCAGCTTAAAAGGATTTTCACAGCTCTTATGCCCTCTTTGTATTTCCACTGAAACTCAAAGTAGATCTTAACTAGTGAGTAGATAACTGAGTTGACTTAAATCAGTTGTCTGCAGGCCTGGTCTCTGGGATGGAGAAATTATAAGTGCCTTGGAAATGGAGATGGAAGAATGCAATTCTAGTTGCCACTGAATGACTCCTGATAGCAGGGTAGAAACATGAGGTCCTGGAGGTGTCATATCCTTTCCAAACCCTTTAATTAGATCCGTAGTGTTCATGCCGCCTTGGCTCTTGGGAGTATATTTATTTTATGGACAAACCATTTACTCATCATCTGAATGACCACAAAGTACAGTTGTTCTTTGGAGTTTGTTTTCAAAGAATATTTTGCCCTTCTTTCCCTCTGCTTTTTTGTGCAGACAGCTTTTGAATGTGCTGGTTCACCCTGCCCAACCATTCCACTGCAGCTGCCTTGGCTGTAAATTCTTCCTCTGATATTTTGCCTTCATAAATTATAGAAGTTGTGGAGAATATAAGATGTTGCTTTCTATATCTTCTGCAGCACTGTTTGCAGCCCTGTTCACTTTTTAAATTCTTCTCATTTGTATCCCAATGGTAATAGCATTTGCTGGGAGGAAAGAATTAAAAGTGGGAGAATGGCAAGGGGGATAGTAGATTTACTCAAGTGACCTTGTATCTGGGAATGCCAAGTCCTGGCAAATAACAGTGTGGGAAACCATATATTATGCCTAGTGCTGCTTATCCTCTGTTTTGAGAAGTAGAATTTCTGTGCAGAGACAACATAGGTGTTTACAGAGACTTGGAGACCCTCTCCAAGACATGCTTGAGCTTCCTGTCTTGGGAGAGATATCAAAGCAGAGGTCATAAAAAGCACAGAGAAAATCGTGGAGGTAAACTGAGCATGTGCCAGACCATTTGATATATTGAGCCTGGGGAACAGGTCACATTCTTTTTGCCCCTGCTAAGGTGGAATGAGCTTAGCAGTGTATGTGCCCCAGCTTGCTCCTGAAATCCTCCAGCCAGCAAAGTGATGGAATAAATCTGTTCTTCTCACTTCAGCTGTGGGTCCTGGTCACCTTGGTTACTTGCATCTATCTGTTCATGCAGTATTATATCTCATAATTCATGTTGATAAATTCAAAGCACTTGTGGCTGATATCCAGAACCATCTTTTCTAAAGGCTGGAGCTAGAAATTATCAAGTGTCTAGCCAGCTCTCTGGCCCTGAAGTTTGTATTTCACTCCTGCCAGCAGTGTGTTTCCTTATATGTGCACATCACAATTTGACATATAGCTTGTAAGGTCTTCAAGATATTATATGTTAACAAGTTAATCCATTGAAGAGAAGTTTCATTTACTCAATAAGAACAGATGTGTGCATAAGGTAACTTATTCCTCATTAGAAGAGAAAGTGTATGACCTTTGGAGCACTTAAATGCTGATAGGTAGATGGTATGGAAGATTATCTTTCTTTGAGTATCTTGTCTGAGCCATTTGATGTTAGCTTATATTACATATATCAGTCAGCTAATGCTCAATAGATCTTTGTCATACTGTAGGTTGTGCGATAGATTCTAGCAGAACTTATTTGATGTAAATAATAGATTTGTAATAAGTAAATGGATTTCCATGTTTAGCTTTTGAAATTTTTTGCATGGCTGTGAAGTGGAGATTTGCAGGTCTCCACTGCTAGAGCTATGCCCCAAATTAGCTCATACCTGCAGTACCAAATAGAGACTTGGTTACAGAGCAGGAATCAACAATATTTTTTTTTTAAGTTGTCCTTAGTGACTATTTGGCATTTGATTACTGACCTATGGTGATTTACATGCCCTCCAGTTACCACAGGCCACTTCCCAGCAAAACTGCAGATGAATACAGTCCCATTCTCCATGGACATTTTCTCTTTGAGTGTTTGGTGGAGATAACTACTAGTAGAACTGTGTCTTGCAGTGACAACAGCAAAAGGTGCTCACATTGGGCTCTGACATTCATCATAAATTTTTTAGAGATTGTTTTTCTCGACAGCTCTACCCTTCTGGTTTGCTGTGTTTTCTTTAGCGATACTCAGTCAGCATAGGCCCTGAACATTCCCCACAATTATAGTCCCCACAAATAAAAAACTTCAGGCCATTTAGATAACAATATAGCTTTTTCATCTTTCCTTTCTCAGTTTGCACCCTCTGGAGAAGGCCAAAAACAAAGGTTCACCATTTCTATCACCCTAGTTAGAGCTAGTCAGTTAGAGGACTCTGAAATCAGATAGCCTTTTGTGTGTGTCATAGTGTATCATATTCTGCCTTAAATCTTCTTTGAGCTTACTAACCCAAGAGTTCTATCAGCTTCAGTTCTCTTGGTTTCTTTCTTGCCCCATGTTAGCCTCATGATCGATAATTAAGCATTTCAAGTTTCATTCAGATGTAAAAAAGAATAATTTTGAAAGGAAAACTCAAAAAGCAAACACACAGACTGTCAGTGGACTTAATGCCATCCTCAAAACCTCATGATTTTTTAAAGCTCTGTAACATTCATAAGGGTTTTTCAGCATGTTAATAAGGACAACAAATACAGTGCTGGTAACAATCTGAAAATAAAAATCCAACTCTTTTCTTGCTGCAGTGCTTTAGAATTAGTTTCATATTTACAAACCCCGATTTCTTTCCTCATGAGTTAAAAAATTTAAAGAAATCCAACTGTAGGTAATTTGAAGCTTTCTGATAAAAATCTATCTTAAAACCTCTGATAAAGATTTTGAGACATATCTGTTATATGTGTCTACCTCTTGCGCTTTGAATTTTGCCATTTAAATGCTCATCACTCAGGTCTGGCCACGAGCATGATAAAGAATGTTAGCAAAATATCTCTAATCTGAATCCAGTCTAGGTTTGACTTAGAATAAGCATCTCATTTTTCATTCTGTAGCCATAAATTTCACTCTAACACATCCTGCAATGTCGTGATTGAGTATATTCTGGAGAACCTTTTTCCTAATTCTTCCGAAATCTTACCCTAGTTCGGGAAATTACTTACCTATGGAGGGCTTTAGAATTGACTGCCAGTAGATCCACAGGAAATTGCTAGGCTTAGTTCAGACAAGGACTTCTCCTATCAGCTGAAGTGCTACATTTCTTTATTTGCTGGATCTGAAGGCAAGGGCAATCTCACTCTGTACTTCAACTTATTTACTGTGAAAAAGAGGTGGTAGAATATAACAAGCATTCTACATAAAACATAATTTCAGCTGCTATGTGCTAGATTGAAAAAAGGGATACATGCTGCAGATTTTTTGGTTAGAAAATAATGTCTAAACAGCATCTTTTCTAGCTGTGGCTCCAAAATTAAATCCATTTAGAGTGCACTTACAATAAACAGAAAATGTTTTGTGGATGCAATTGTTCTGTTGCATGAAATCGCTTCCAAATCACTGTTTTTCTGGGTTTAAAGTACTTTGTATAACTGCAGTTGTGTAATGAAAAGATTAGTATACTGCATGTATGAGACTTGTATTGTAACTGCAAAGAAAAATTACTCTCCTTGCATCCAGCCTACATTTTCTAAAATGTTAGGCTGAATGCAAGGAAAGTCATTTGCATTAATGAAGTCAAGCCCAAAAGGTAGATTTTTTCGTTTTTAGAAAATGTGAACCTAAAACTGAAACATGGAAATTAATTAAGGTGTGCTGTGTTGAAGATTATATCTGGACAGCCAGAATCAAAAGTACCAGGAAAATGAAGGGTTTTTTTCCTTTGGAAGTATCACCATTCTAAACTAAAAAGACAGAGCAAAGGAGGTTAAAGAAAGGTTTCAGTAGTAGCACTGTCTACGTAAGATAAATAAGTGGCATAGTTCAGAAATCTGCACTAGAGGGCTTATCTTCTGGGTTTTAGATTAGTCAGAATTATTTAGCACACTCTATTTAGCAGAAAAAGTCTTTTAAACTTTAAACCCATTGAGCTGCTTCTATTACAGAATATGTATTCACTGTTGAGTCAATCCTAGGGAACAGAATTGATAATCTTTTATCCATTTTATATCAGGTCACCCATCATTAAGTTTCAGAACTCACCTATCAGTGACAATGAAATTTCATATGGGTGTTGCTTGTTAATTGCTCTAATTTACTTCTTAGGTGAGGAGATAAGAGAACAAGAAAGGCACTGAAGATAACTTTGAAAAAATCCCCTTACCTACATGGTCATGTATTGATGTTTCATGTACAAATATCCATTTAATAATGGATTAAAAACTGAGGTGAGGTGAGAGACAGTCCTAGTGATAATATTAAACAGATGCAGGTCAGAGAGCACAGGTGACCCTAAGGGAAAGAAAGGCCAGGAGAGCAGTTAGAATAGGAAAACTGTAGAATGCAGGAGGAAAGGTGCAGTTGCAGTTTCATCTGCTAAAACTGCTTAGTGTCAGGCTAATTCCACTCCCTGAGACGTCAGTGGGAATTTTATTTCTGATTTCAGTGGGAACAATTAAACAAAGTGGGTCAAAAACCTGACTGAGTCCTATGCTACATCTTACAGTTATTTGAACTCAATGGTGGGCTGATTAGATTTTATCTATAACTTTTTGCTAACTTTTGCCCTGTTCTTTTAGGAGAGTGCCAAGGCAGTGCGCAAGTGGTAAGAAAACTACTTGTAATATTAACTGTTTAAGTTAATAGACTAGTTTAATGTGATGATTGGAAAATATGTAAAAATCTTGAAGGATAGTCTCAGAGGTAGCTTGTTAAAGTGTTTTGGATTACTGTAATATTGATCTTAATTCTTGTACAGAAAAGTTGAATAATATTTAAAGATGCGTGTCTTGTGTTAAATGTTATAAAAGGCAGAAGCAACTATTATAATGTTATAATAACTCATAATACTCTATCTTCTGTGCTCCATCCTCCTGCTCTAATTGGTGAATCCCTGAACAGACAGCTCCTTTGGGAGCATTCCTCACACCAGCTTCAAAGTGCCATCATGACCTGGCACAACAGAGAAAAAAGGCATCTGCTGGGTCCTAGTCCCACTAAGTAAAGAGAAGAAGGGGATTAAAATAGCTTCTGCATGGTGAGACAATCCAGTCAGAAGATGGCATTGATAGATATGAGTATGAGCTTTTGTTGCTGAACCTCAGCATGTTTCGTTCCGATATGCGTTACCTCCTTGGAAACGTGTATCTTCTGATTATGGTTAATGAGAAAGCTGACAAACTCCTTCTGTTGCTGACCTCTTTTGCAGCTGTTCTCAAGTCTTCAGAAAATAGCTTAGGGATGCCGATATATTTGTCTTTACCTCCTATGAACAGGTGATGAGGTAAGTATTGCCCTCCATTGTTTCCACTTGAGTTGAAACATGGTATATAGTGATTTGGTACTCACATCTTGATAACCCTGTTTCTTATTAGTGTATGTTGTCTGTATTCAGGCTGTAGCTTCAGTATTTCTTATGACCTATAGAATAATTGCAATGGATGTATCTCATTCAGACAGAATAACTGATAAAAGGGAACTGCAAAAACGTGCCTGGGTCTTTTCTGGGTTACCACCACAACAGGAAGCTATTTTTTCCAATATAATTACTGGCAACATTTAAAATTTTTGTTAATTTTGAGATTAACTACAGTTATTACTTTCTCAGTGACCCATGTGATTTTAACACACAGGTCACAGTGAAATATACATGCAAAATTCTTATAGGGTATTCATCAGTAGCAAAGGCTCTGCTTCCAGATGAAATGAATGATTCTTGAATTCAGGTAAAAGCAAAACTAAAAGAAAACAAAAATAATTGTTTATTTCATGGAAAGTTAAGGTCTTTTAAATGGCAGTGTACGTAGAAAATAACAACTTGTTCCTTTCACATTAAAAAAAAAAAAAAAGCTGGAAATTCATAAGGAGTACAGAGAGTTTGCAGTTCTTGGGCAGAAAAATCTTTACAACTGAGCTGTCAGCAGGCCAACCCTCCAGTTCTCTACCTTGCCAAGCTGGATATATCTGCATGTTGATCATTGTACTAATTTGATTGGGCGTGTGAAAGTCCTAAACTCCAGCTCTTCACCTGATCCTGTATTTTGGGCAGTTACTGTCAGATCATGAGTCCACAGTTCACAGGAACCTATGACAGCCCTAAAAGTCAGTACAGACATGTAAGTCATGTCTTTGCTCGTGCACAGCATGTACAGAGAGCATTTGGCCCTGGGATTTTTCTAAAGACAGAAAAAAAGCAATGTTAGTGCTGCTGCAGAGAACAGAAATCAACTGCTGAGATGCATCTAAAATGGTTTTACCACTGGCAAAAACCGTTTGGGACTATATTTTTCCAGTTTTGTAATCAAACGGGCTGGTTCCTGGGGAAAAAAAGAAAGAAAAAAGAAATCAAAGATGTATGTTTCCCTCTGGTAAAACCAGGAAAGAAAACCAGAAAGAAAATCTAGAGGTAATTGTTGAGGGTTTTTTTAACAAAACCCTGTACTAATTCAAGTAAATTTTGAATTTATGGCTCAGCAGTGAGTAAGGGACTCCATATTATAAAGGTGATTACATTTCTCACGAGTGACGAAACCAAAACCATGTCAGTATTGTTCTGCAAGAATGGAGTCGTTAGCACTCAGTTCCAATTCCCGATTGGATAATTATTTTCTCCTTACCTAATTTCACCTGCAGTTCAAAATAGATGCAACCTTCAATTTCTATTATAAAATATTGTGTAAAATCACTATAGCCCCTGAAATTCACCATAGACATAGCTACAGTTCCAGGGCCTGAAAAGTTTCTTGCATGGTATACATTCAATTTATAAAGAACTTTGTAAACCTTGTGAAGTGATACGAGTATATGAATATATAGCATCACTAAATGTTAGGTAAAGTGGGGATTTCTAGCTAAAACAAGTCAAATGATGCAAGATTAGTCAAATCTTTGATAGGAAGGAATGAATCAATACATTACTCTTTAGATATTTTTTTCTTTTCTTCACAGTTCTGTCAGTTACTCGATCAGAACCTTTTCTGTGGAGGGAGATAAGAGATGAAAAAGAGAGAAGAAGGTTGACTAAAGAAATTCTGTTGTAGCTTAATCATCAGCTGAAAGAGCTGTAGCATTCATGAAGTCAGATTGTACCACAATGGAGGAGCATATTTCTTCTATCACAAGAAACACCCCTCCTTCATATCTCTCCTTCATATCTCTTACCTCTCAATACAGGACTACTGCTCTTACAGCTGCACTTTTCTTCCTGATGTTACACTGGCTATTAATATAATCATGAGATCTCTGAAAAGCTGGGGCATTTACTCTGTTGCTAAATGCTTTGAGATGGGGAAAGATGAGGGTGGAAAAAGTCAGACATGCGTTCTGGGCTACTGATGGCACATATCACTTTGACTTTATTATTTGTACCAGTGGTTCTAAAAGCTTGTTGTCTTCCAAAGTACACCTATAGACTCATTAAGAAATAGAATTTTTAAGCAATGAAAACATTATTTTATTTCTTTTTCTTCTGTCCCAGTTATCATCTGGGATGCTTGAATTATTTTTCATGCTTAAAAAAAGGTAATTTTGGATGAATCTCATTATTTTTCTCCCCACATGTAAAATTTAGCACCATGAGAAGTGCATGACTTTTGTCAGCAGAAATTTTTCTTTTGCTACGTAATTTCCAGGTGCTTTTGCATCGGTCTTTTTTATAGGCTTCTCTGATTTGAATATATTCTTTGAATTGAATGATTGATTTTAAATTTATGTAATGGTTATTGTTTTTACCATCTCAAGTTTTTTCCTTGTGCCATCTCTTCACAACTTTTCTTCTAATCCAGTACCTCCAACTATTACAAGTGGTTTGAAACTGTTGCCAACATGCCTTTGAACACTGAAAATTGTTATGGAAGTACTGGTGGTTATGTCATAATGACACTTAGCTCCCTCAGCACAAAAACCTGCATCACTTAACAAGTTACACTGATTTAAATCTTTAAGCCAAAATTCCAAAATAGGATACTGACACCCAGTTCCATTATCCACTACACAAAAATAGGTTGGAGATAATTATTACTGCTTGATCGGTAACTGATCGCTCATTGATCCTGTTGAGAATCTGAAGCTAATTTGCTTTTGCTTCTTTGCGTGTGCAGTATGTATTCCTTCATCAATATAGAAATTGTCACTACTTTATGGACTTGGTGTATTTCTTTTTCTCTTAAAAGAGTGTAAATGACACTCCTTTATCCATTCCCTATTCAGATCAATGACAATATCCCTGCTGAGTTAACACCCCCCCAAATCACACTTTTTTATGTACTTTAAAGGAACAATTGAGATAATTTTTGATGACGAGTGTCTTATATGAGACATAGTGAATTCAACCTGTACTCCCCCAAATCAAGCAAAAGAAAGCATAAAATCACTTTTGGTAATAGGGTAGAAGACATCTCAACAGTAAAAACAGTAATTCTACAAAATGAATAGTTTCAAATGGCATACTTAATTTCCTATGAAATGTATGTCACCTTAACAAACATGCATTAAAGAGGGGCTGTCATGAATTTAAAATTTGCTGGAAAAGCAGAATATTTCTTTTTATATTGTACAACCTAGGGAATAAAAAAAAAAGTGGCACCAAGTGCTCTTAATGTTCCAACTTGTCAGTGAACATTATAAATAATTACTACTTGTATCCATAAAAATGAATGCCAGTTTCAAAACTAGATTATAAATTTGCATGAAGATGATACAATTTGAGTAAGAACTATAAAGTCTCATTTTTTCAGAGATTTTAGTATATGTTACCACCATATCTGTTTCTAGATTTGGTCCAGAGATTTATAAAAACAATTTTCAGAAGACCTTTCTGTATAATTAAAACATTTTACAAATCTCTGCTTCTATATGCCTGTCCTAAGTTTACACAACTTATGTCCATGTAATTATTCCTTGGGGTTAGGTGTCTTTACAGGCATCAGCTATTGAACAAAGATGTTTCCATTATCTTCCCTTTGAAGCATTTCCCTTTTTAATGATAAAAATCCTTATTTGCTTTCACATCTTTAGGTCATTATGACTGTATGCAGTGATTTCTAAAATGGCAATTTTAGAGGTGCCAAAAGCAAGGGCTGTCTCATGGCAAAAGACCAATAAGATAGTGAGTACTGAGCCAAGGAGCACAGTGGAATGCTCTGTCTCTAGTGCCATTTAATTACCTATTTAGGAATTGTCCTCTGGATGTGATTAACACTATCAATAAAATGACTATCTCTAGTAATACCTGATATATGTCTATACTTTCATTTTATAGACAATTTCTAACATGATTCCTTTCTGACCTCAATTTTACATGTATTACAAAAATTTCTTCCTCATTTAATTAATTTTGATCATCAAACTGTCTCCAATTTCCTCAATGAAGATTGAGAATGATTGACCCCCAAATCTGTGTACAAGGTGCTCTATGGAAAAAACCCTAATTCCCTAGAAAATAGATTTATATTTTAGAATACAAAAATTCCTTCCTTCCTTCCTTCCTTCCTTCCTTCCTTCCTTCCTTCCTTCCTTCCTTCCTTCCTTCCTTCCTTCCTTCCTTCCTTCCTTCCTTCCTTCCTTCCTTCCTTCCGAATTCCTTCCGAATTCCTTCCTTCCGAATTCCTTCCGAATTCCTTCCGAATTCCTTCCTTCCTTCCTTCCGAATTCCTTCCTTCCTTCCTTCCGAATTCCTTCCTTCCGAATTCCTTCCTTCCTTCCTTCCTTCCTTCCTTCCTTCCTTCCTTCCTTCCTTCCTTCCTTCCTTCCTTCCTTCCTTCCTTCCTTCCTTCCGAATTCCTTCCTTCCTTCCTTCCGAATTCCTTCCTTCCGAATTCCTTCCTTCCTTCCTTCCTTCTTCCTTCCTTCCTTCCGAATTCCTTCCTTCCGAATTCCTTCCTTCCGAATTCCTTCCGAATTCCTTCCGAATTCCTTCCTTCCGAATTCCTTCCTTCCGAATTCCTTCCGAATTCCTTCCGAATTCCTTCCGAATTCCTTCCAAATTGCTTCCTTCCAAATTCCTTCCTTCCTTCCTTCCTTCCGAATTCCTTCCTTCCTTCCTAATTCCTTCCTTCCTTCCTTCCTTCCTTCCTTCCTTCCTTCCTTCCTTCCTTCCTTCCTTCCTTCCTTCCTAATTCCTTCCTTCCTTCCTTCCTTCCAAATTCCTTCCTTCCTTCCTTCCGAATTCCTTCCTTCCGAATTCCTTCCGAATTCCTTCCAAATTCCTTCCTTCCGAATTCCTTCCTTCCGAATTCCTTCCGAATTCCTTCCGAATTCCTTCCTTCCAAATTCCTTCCTTCCTTCCTTCCTTCCTTCCTTCCTTCCTTCCTTCCTTCCTTCCTTCCTTCCTTCCTTCCTTCCTTCCTTCCTTCCTTCCTTCCTTCCTTCCTTCCTTCCTTCCTTCCTTCCTTCCTTCCTTCCTTCCTTCCTTCCTTCCTTCCTTCCTTCCTTCCTTCCTTCCTTCCTTCCTTCCTCCCTTCCTTCCTCCCTTCCTTCCTCCCTTCCTTCCTCCCTTCCTTCCTCCCTTCCTCCCTTCCTCCCTTCCTCCCTTCCTTCCTCCCTTCCTTCCTCCCTTCCTTCTTTTTTATTAAAGTCCACATTAAAATCAGTTTGATATTTGGGGTTCCCAGTATTTTGGTGACAAGGCACTTGCTTTGAATTTCCAGAAGGATTTCAGTTCTTCATGCCCAGTTTATGGTCATTTGTTCTTATGTCACATTATCCTTGAAATGAGATTACATTTTTCTCTTTTTGATACCGTGCCTCTTGATATGTCTGCAGAGGGCAATCATACCAAACCTTGGACTTTTGGCAGGCTAAAAAGTCTGGTTCTTCTCTTCCACAGTATCTATTTCTCTGTGATATCTATAGCTCTTTTCTGTTATCTGTAGAAGGAATGATCAGAAGATTTGTGAAATCTGAAAGCCCTTTGAGCCTCTTGTGGTCACAGAAATGCTTCTTTCTCTCTGCAGAGGTTGAGAAGCCCTTGCCAAATTTGCTCAGAGTGATCTTGTTCTCTCCAAGTGTGGTATGGGGTGCTTTGGTACTGAACAAGGCAGGAACTCTGGTGTAGTCCCACTGCAAAGAAAATCTTGTCTTCTCTTATACTTGCAGTGTAATAATGAATAAGTTTGGGCGTTCATAATCTGGCTCAAGTGCATAGTAAAAGGTGGTTTAGCTTATAACCTCATGATGCTATGTGTTCTAAACAGAAATCCTGCTAGTGTGGGAGCATCCTGATGTCTGTTTATTTTTATGTACCTAAATTGCTGAGTTCCCATTTGTAGGAAAATGGGAGGTTTAGAATGGAGGTCGAACATAAGTATGTGTGATTAATTTCCAAGGGAGTCATTCTTGTACTTTCTTTCACAGCTGCAGAAACCTGAGCTGCTTAGGTTCAGGTTATAATTTGAATGGTTCGTTTGAGTAGCAACATGGGTGAAAAACAAGGTCTCAGGAAGGTCTGCCAATGAAGACTGCCACTCAAAGACAGAAATACTATTTAACAAGTAGAGGTAGGCATCTTTAGAAAGATATCTTTGAAATAATTTTCAACATAATATGAACAAAATTGAATAAGCCAAATCTATGCAAATTTCATATTGTTCCACTCTGTGTAATATATGTGTTACACTGTTAAAGACTGTGGTCTCATCACTACACTGAAAATTTTGCAACTGATTAGAGTGAGATGCAGATTTTTTCAATAGTCCAGTGGACGCTCATTTACAGCTATTGTGAGACAATAGATGCTGTCATCCTTTCATTACTTTGTAGCTCTTATCATGTGAGTGCAACTAAATTATTTGAAACTCACATGTTTATCCAGAGACAATGCAGGGTGGGATTCTGGATAAATTCAGTGAATACAATGCAGATTTATTATGTATCTATGCAAAAACATTTAAAAATTTATCTGAATGCAATTTTCCACATTTAATTTTTTAGAGACAAGCATACATCATGCATAATATTTTCAAAATTAATTCCTTTAAAATATTTAATTGTAAAAATTAACATTAACAATAAAATATCATTTATGAAATGTTCTTGATTTGCTTTTTTTTTTTTTATTTTGTAAATTAACAGTGAAAAAATGAGAAAATACCCCTGTGTTTCTAATCCCCACTCAAGTCTTTGAGATTTCTTGGCCTGCTTAAAAAAAAGGAAATTAAAATAGGTCATTAGATGCTCTGCCTTATTTATTTATTTATTTATTTATTTATTTATTTATATCAAATCTTTATTGTATTTCATTAAGGAAATAAGGCAGTGAAGCCACTTTATCAAACATTTAGAAATGTAGCTTGAAATAAAGTCAGAACTGTACCCACTTAAATGTTAATGTAAGAAAGATTTTGATTCTATGTAATAACAGCTGCACAGGAAGATTGTTTCATTTTAGCTGATTTCAAATAGGATCTATATAGAGTAAACGTGGCTGCTAATCTATTTTCTTCTGATCCTTTTTTAGAAAAACAATAGCTTAATTTTATAAGACTTTGCAGGTTATATAAAACTCTCACCAGTGATTGATATTCCATTTAAGAAATTAACTGTAATTCAGGAATAATAATAATAATAATGATAATAACAAAAAAAATGTTGTGAGATTGGTGCAGCGGGGCTTATTTTATGTCTTTTTTTAGTAGCAAAACCAATTAGGACATGTGTAAGCAAAATATAAAAACTGAAGAAAATAAACTTGTTGAAAACCAGATATATTCACAGAATGGGTAAGGTTGGAAGGGACCACATTCTGGCTGGGTCCAGTCCAGCCTCCCTGCTGAAGCAGAGTCATCCCAGAGCACAACGCACAGGGTTATTTCCAGACAGTTCTTGAATATCTCCAGTGAGGGAAACTCCACCACCTCTCTGAGCAACCTGTTCCAGTGCTCAGTCACCTGCACAGTAAAAAAGTTCTTCTTCATATTCAGCTGGACCTTCCTGTGCATCAGTTTCTGCCCCATTGCCTCTTGTCCTATTGCTCAGCACCACCGAGCAGAGCCTGGCTCCACCCTCTGACACCCTCCCTTCAGACACTGACAGACACTGATGAGGTCCCCTCTCAGTTGTCTCTTTTCATGGCTGAACAGGCCCAGCTCCCTCAGCCTTTCCTCTTAAGAAAGATGCTCCAGTCTCCCAATTATCCTTGTTGCTCTCCACTGGACCCAGATAAAGAATGAATGATTTAATAAAAAGGAAATAAAGGGCTATAATGGACATGTGAAAAATGTTTTAATGATGTACTAGAAAATGGGAAAATAAGACTTTTAATTTACATGTCATTAAAATGAATCAGTGTATAAAAGCACTCAGTTTTGAAGAGTACGAACAAAATGTTTTCAACTGTCTGGTTAACCTTGTTTATCACAGGCATGCTGTAATATCAGCCAATGACTGTGGAATTCATGATACTTTATTGTTCTATTCTTCATATTTATTTGGATATATCTTTTGAAAGTGAGGTCATAAATGTTTCCTTTACTTACTAAAAGACATCTCTTTCTTTTTTATTAAATAACTATGCTGCCATTAAACCAATGAAAAGCCCAATATCTGTAAGGTATAGATGAGTATGTAAAATAAAGTATGCACCATGAATTATAATTTACTAATCATACACCAAGCTGCTTTTTAGGATAAAGTTTGGGTCAAACAGAGCTGTGGTAAAGATAAAGTATACAATGAATAGATGAACTCAAATACAGAATAAAGAAATAATCCCAAAACAATTGTACCTGAAGGTGCTAGAATGAAATCACATAAAAAGTATTGCTTAATAAAAAAATGAAAATCACATAAGCAAGAGAACATATTGCTTATTACCTGTATATTTTCGTAGTAGGGTTGCTTGAAAGATACTGTTTCTATTGATTTATTTCTGTCAAAAAATGTAACATTGCTCATCTATTCTAGACAAATTTAATATCCTTTTTTTAGGAATTGCAATACTGGAGTGAGTGGACCAGAAGTCTAACTTCCCCAGTATTTTTATTCTGAACTTAGGAAGGATCTTATTTACTGCATCTGTAGCTACAGAAAAAAAAGATAATTTCTTAGTTGTTTAATCTAGAAAAATTTTCTCTTTTCCTCTCTGTTCCTCTAAGTCTTAAACTTCTGCTGGATAGAAATCTCTTAGCCTTACTCCTGCAGTTTTGTACATATTCCAAAACTAAACCAAAGTATATTGACACTCGTAAGAATTCTGGATGTTGATTAGAGATATATGTTCTTTTTGGATCGCTAAGATTTTGACCTCAGTAGCTTTGAGGAACAGTGAATTCTATTCTGCTATGTGGAAAAAAAAAAAATTATTAATTTATCATCCTTTAATTGAATTCTTTCATGCCTATTTATTACAAGAAATGGAGACGAGAAGCTCCCAACCATTTCCAGACTATCAGTGCCTGTGTTTTTATACTGATGGGCTTACATTAAAATAAAGAGCAACTGTTTTGTATCACCTTTTTAAGTAAAATGATTCTAGCCTTACTGAGTGTTTTTCCACCCCTTTGTTAATTTCTCTGGATTTTTTTTTCAGAGATTTGAGCTTCCTTTTCTGAACCACTGCCAGTTTAACACT
Organism: Aphelocoma coerulescens; assembly: GCF_041296385.1. NCBI lineage: Eukaryota > Metazoa > Chordata > Aves > Passeriformes > Corvidae > Aphelocoma > Aphelocoma coerulescens. Next base: position 36,580,837 of record NC_091017.1, read on the forward strand.
TTTTTTGAAACCTTGTGATCAATGCTACACATAATATTCTGGACAAGATGACATTTTAGATGGATATGTGGTAATTTCTTTACTGTAATGGCACATTGAGCTGTTGACATTTTTTATTTCCTCCTTTTCTCTGTCTTCATTGTCAGTTAGTTTGGAAGACACAAACTGTATGTGAGTACCACACAGAAATTGAAAGGAGATATGATCACTCTTTTTATTCTCTTCCTTCATATCAGTGTCGAATTCAATTACTGCTGTCCTTGAAGTTTTCTGGCCCAGTTACAAAGAATATCCTCTCCTTTGATAAGTGATTTGGTTTGGAGAGAAGTACTGGGATGGTGGCTGGGGTAAGGGATTGCTCTGCTTTCCTCTGAAAAAGTGGAGCTACATTGGCAGCTGGCAAGGATAGATGCCAGGGAAGCCTCCCACTGCAGTCACTTTTAGACCCTTCAGTGGCATGCAGCTGGTTGGTGTGACCGTCTCTAGTTCTCTGGCCTAGATTAAACTCTCATGGCAAGGGGTTTACTTCTGGATGATATTCATGGTCCCTTCCAACACAACGCATTCTATGATTTGAGGGAAAGAAGGAGTTTTGCCTTTTGTCAGACTTTTTTATTCTGTAGTGTTTTATATTATCTTGTTTCAGGGAACATCAGGGGAGTTCCATCAGAAAGTTGCAGAATTTCTAAACATAGGGAGTATCCTTAATCACCACTTCCTCCTCTGGTGTGCTTTCATTTTAAAGGCTTTTGATCTTTTATATTAAGGGCTCCATTCTCTGATCAGATGCTGAGGCATAATTTGTGCATTGAAGGGCATTTAAAATCTTGTGGATGGGACACTGAAGAGTTTCACACCATCTGTGTATCAGATGTACATCTGATTAACTTGGTGGAAGTAGCCTTATAGGACCAGTGCTTTGTACTCTGAGTTCCTGAGTGTGTATGTAATGGGAAGAGGGAAAAGAGGAAGAGGTCAAGAGAAGTTATAGGGAAAGAAAGGATTTGGAGTGAATGTGAACATAACTGCATCCTTAAAGAGGGGTGTTTGCTGTATTAGAGGGTGTGGCCTGAGACAAGAATGCAGTCTCCAAACCCATTCATTGATTTTACTTCAAGTAGTCAGAACATAGACCGAAATTTATCCCTGACTGTAGCCTGTGTTCTGGGCTGCAGAGTACCTTTTCCATGGTCTAGTCCACTTGCTTTGCAAACGTTGTATGGAGCTGGCTTCCAGCTATGCTCTGTGATTTTTGTGGGTTTTGAGACTCCTCTTTCTCTCTATACTTAAGTTGAATTTAGGAAACTAAGTCAGAGGTATAGCCTCATTAATAAGAGCAAACAAGAAAAAATTGATATTTCAGTGTTGTGGAATTTAAATCTCTCTTAGATTTGGATCTAAGATCTGTCTCAGATAGAAAGGCTTTCCATAATAATGAATTCTACATGAATAGTCATAATCAGAAAAAAAATGTTATGGGAAATTGTCCAAATGTCCAAATGCCCAAAAAAGTCCAAATTTCTGTACCATTTCAGACTAATCCTACAAATCTGGAGATTACCTAAAAATGAAGAGTAAAATTTGGGCTGCTATACAGGTCCTTTCAAGTTATTTTTCACTCCTCTTTAATGTTTTATGGTATAGGTGACCTTGGAAGATACATTTCTTTCTCTTTTTGTTTTTGGTATTACTATCTTAACTTTTTTTTCTTTCTGAAGAACTAAGCTTGTCATGAATTCTAAAATCTAATCTTCTGCAAGTGCTAGTAATGAGACAGTGGAGCAGAGAGGCATGGCTCCTTCCCACAAGGTTTTGCTTTCATAATGAATTAAGTCATATGCAGTGTGGAATCTGAGATAAGGCATGAAATTTTTAGATGGTGCCAGCTGGAATAGCTCCTTTAAAATCAATGGAAAGACACCAGTTTTCATCAGCAGCTTGTGACTCATTCCCAGGGGAAATAAAAATGGTTGATATAAATGTTTCAGTCATGAGCCTTTTAGAGTGACCTATTGACATGGCAAGAACAGATGCTAGTATTCAAAATCGAAGATAATTTGGGATATTATATTCTGGATGTGATAGAATCTGTTGGTTTTCTCTCTCTTTCATCCAGTGTCGCTTTGAACCTGACTCATATTTGAGCTTTTTAGAAAGTAGCTGAATAATGTGAAGTTTCTTGGGGCTGTGGAGTAAACTGTGGGCTGCTGCACAGCATTAGAATGAATCCCTGCTTTTCATAAAGACTCAGGCAGGGGAGGGGAAAATCAAATCTTTTACCCTTTGTTCCTCACCAGACACATATTGAATTGTACTACTGAGTCCTTTGCAGCCATATGACTATTGACAAATACTACTAAATTCAGTAAACCCATATTTGTGCTGATAAATATGCATGTCATTTTTTGATTTTACTGTAAGGTGGGTGCGGGATGTTATTTTCCAAAGTGAATGTGGCAATAGCAACAGCCAAATCCATGTGTGAGGATGCATGGATGGGCTTGGAAAAAAGGGGAAGCAACTACGGGTTTTTCAAGAACCACTTTCAGATTTTGTGAATTCCTACTGCGAGCTCAGGAAACCCCCAAGCAAGAAAAATCTAGAATAAGAAGCAGAAACATAGATGATTTATCTACTTTAACTTTACTCTTTAACATCAAGATGAACACGGAGAAAAAGAAGCAGGTAAGAGGCAAAACAGAATGGTCCTTTCACTGGGAAACAGTGATAGACCTTTAAGAGTCCTGTTTATACAAGATGTGAAAGCATTTCATTTCATGGACAGCCTGGTTTCCCCATTTACATTACCCTTGGATCAGTGCAAAAGCAAGTTTCTCACTGTGGAGTTTTATTAATGAGGTTATTGTTAAGCAAGAAAGCTCAACTGCTTTCCTTCCAAATGAAAAAGGGAACATTTCCACGGGATAAGATTTGCCCTCTAGCTGGGCTCCTGAAATCTCACCATGTTAAAACTTATCCTCTGCCTATTTTAACTGTTGTATAATAACTTAAATATAATATATATAATGCTATATAATCCTCTATGTTAACTGATGACGGATGGATTTCAAGCTGTTTCAAAATATGCCCCATTAACTTTAGTAGTTGCTAAACTTTGTAGCAGAATTTTAATTTTCTGTCTTTTCATACAGCTGTGCTTTTCCCTCTGATGAAACTTCTCTGCCGAAGAGAATACTACTACTAGAACAATAATGATTTTATTTTTCTTGAATTCTTAAATTATTGAAATCATAAGCTAGAATCAGAGGATATTGCAGACTGGAAAGGACCTCAGGAGACATCCTTATGCAATTTCCTCTTCAGGGCACTATTAGCTGTGAGGTGAGACCAGGTTACTCAGAGCTTTATCCAACCAACTCTTGAAAACTGTACTAAAAATTATAAGAATAGAATAGAAATAGTAAGAACTTCTAAATTCTTGATATTGGAGAAATTATAAATCCACAGTTATTAGATTAAAGGTATTAGAAGGTGCCTTTTTGCTAATTCCCTTTAGTAGCTGTTTATGGCACTATTGTCTTTAAATTTGTCTGAGGTTTTTTAATCTGCTGCCTCCAAGGGACTCCTGAGGCAAAAAATTTCAGAAGTTCACTTGCTACTGCATAAATGTATTTTCTTTTAATGGCTTTTAACTGATATGATGAATTCATTAAGAGCTGGCTGTTTCTTTTTGGGCTTATTGAATAAATAGTTCTGAGTTCACTCACCCTTGTGATTTTACAGACCTTCAAGCATACCCCATCATCCTTCTCTTTGCATCAAAGGATACCAGTCTTTCTCATCTGTCCCTGTTAAGGTTATTACTCCTCTCCATATGTTCTTAGTTCCATGATGTTTGTCTTGAGGTGCAGAAGTGCTCACAGTACAGAAGATGTTTGTGTGGAGGAGGCTGCTTATCCATCCCTCAATGCCTGAAGTCTGCCAGAGACAGATGTGTAAACCATAGCTTTTAAATGATGGTAATGAAGTAAAAGGAACTGTATGGCTGTGGTGTAAGTAAAAAAGGAAATTCACTGTTGATCTTAATGATAGTGGTGGACATCCAGTTTATCTGGATGTCTTAGTTGCTTTTGGGCTGATTTTTTTTCCTTGCTCTCTTCCACTGCTTCGAGTGTGGTTGTATTGTGATCACTAATGAGTTAGTAAATATCTACGAAGTTGAGCAATTAATATTTGTGATACTGTTACACTAAGAGTAAGGCAAAAGCTTCAGAAAAAAAATTAAACTAAGAAAAGGTTTTTTATAGATTTCTAGACATCTGAGGATGACCTAGAAATCCACATTCACTGTTTATCAGGACTGCAAACATAAATGGGGTATGCTCTACATCTCATCAAACTCTTGCACTTGTTTCTGTTCTGGCACAGGAGGACATCGGTTTGGAGATACGGCTGATGCTTGCTTGAATGTGGCAGGGGGCCCTTAAGTCTGCCAGAAAAATATTCCTGTCTGTCTTGTTCTTGCCAGTTACGTGGCGAGAAGACACTTCTCATAAGAGAAACAGGTTAGTACACCTAATTAATGGCTAATTTAACTGAGCAGTCAGAAATATTCTGTTTCCCCTCCTTCCTTATGTCATCTGGACAGCTTCTTAAATTACAGCTAAATGTCTTTTTCTCTGATGCCGTCTCTGAGATGTACTAGTCCTGGCTTTCAAGATTCCTATCACCTCATCAAATACATTCCTGTGCTGCAATAGCTGAACAAAAGTTAAGGGAAATGAAAAAAATATGTAAAAGAAGTTTTGAAAGTTTGAAGCCAGACTTTAGTCATGCAAGTAATACAAGTTTCCTCAGAATGTAGTGACTTATTTTAACTGGAATTACAGGATTTGTTTTTTAAAATATAAACGGTCATGTTACATGAAATTTTATTTCCTGCTACCAGCAGTGATTTTATTGACAACTGTTCAAAGAGGCTTTATCAACTACCTGGTCAGTCATCTCAAGGCCATTCACTGGAAAAGGGGACTGTAATTTTTTGTGATGGCTCACATTTATTTTTGCTCAATGATAGAAATAATGAATTATTTTCATGAAAGATTCATGTCAAAATATGTGTTGTGGAAGCAGAAATGTTTCTTATTCAGATCTCTCCATATTCCTCTCAGAAAACAGCCACCTTTGGAAACTTTCCAGTCAGAAACTTTCCAAGTTGATCCAACTCTGAGCAATATGTTATTTGTTATTTTGATAAAAAGAAATATTAACCATAAGAACGATATGAAGTCTTCTAGTGTCAACAAGTCTACAGTCTCAGGCAAACAAAACCAAAAACGTTCTGAACAAATTCATCACTACTTAAAGGTCTTCTAGACTAACACTGGAAATTCAAGAGCTGGGTCATCCTTCCTGGGAAATGTTGCTAAGATTTTCTTGAGATTAGGTAAAATATGATTCAGTATACATTAGTGCCTATTTAACAAACATTTTGTTGTGGTATTTACTTATGAAGTTTGCTAAAGGGAAGCCTTTAGAGATGCAGTATCTCACTTTAATTTCAGTCCTGAGGGACAGGAAAAACCTCATGCATAGTAACTATCATTTTCATAAAGCTATGAATTCACATTGCTTGTAAATAATAATTGTGTATCAAATGTGAAAATATGCAGTAGGAGATTAACAATTTGTTAAAGCACTGACAAGATCCCTGAGAGAGAAATATAATTCATTTTTCTAAGCAACATTTTCAAGTTACTCTTTACTACTTCTCCTTTTAGATGAGTTATGAAATAGTAACATCACTGAGACAGTTGAAGGTTATGATACAGTAGCAGATTACAAAAATAAAATGAGAAAACCTGTTAATCCTCTATCTCATTCTGTGTAGTTTAGCTTCCTCTTTGTTCCTGCATTTAGATTATATTTTCATCACTATTCTAATTCTTTCCTATGTGTAGGGGGTACTTCTAACAAGACATTTTAATCACAAAATTTTAAGTAATGCTATTTTGGTAAGAGTTCTGAGAAGAGCTTAGAATTTTGACTCAGTTCTACTGTGTTTCCATTGTAAACTCAAAATAAATTCAGAAACAGCTTCAACACATTTATGCAGTAGGGGCAAAGGTTTCATGCCAAATTTCAGTTAGCCTTAATCTTGATACCATCATAATATTGTCAGTCTCTAAGTGTATCCAAAGCATCATTACACAGGCTGGAAGTCAGCTAAAGTGGAGTGGCACTCTGGAATGCCTCTGCCATCAAGTCTTCACTTAAATTTCATTGCCACAAAGCGGATGTTGTAGTGACATCTCTGCCATCAATCTGCCATTAAGGGATCCCCTTAGCTGCTAATCCAGAGAAGTTTTATAACTCCTTTGCCCATTCATACCGTGCAGCATATCAGGATAAAGATCATAACATTTTTCCAAAACAGTGCTTAAGCACTTTAAAATGGGCTCTGGATATATTTCCTGTTGTCATTATCTTCCCTTTTGTCAAACAATATTGTAGTTCCACTACTGTAATGTAACAGTATTTTATAATGTGTATAATATCTGCAACACTCTATCAATACATATTTTATGAGAAAAGCTCACATATGTAGCCCTTTTGCCTCATAGAAGCAGGAAAAAGCCTGGTTTTTTTTAAATCTGACTCCTAATCAATAAATAAACTGCACTGTGTCTCAAAATCCTCACAAAAATAACTGTACTCTGTAGCCTCCTTGCAGCAGAAAATTCACTAGTCATATAAAGACAAGCAAATGTTTAACAGGAAATTTAAATGTAATCATGTAAATATGAAAAATATGGGAGTGATATGTAGCATGTATGCATGGAAAGAAATTTCCCCCTATCCACAAAACTGGAGGTATTTTGTGAAACATACCTGCCCTGAGTTGATGAGAAGCTTTCTCAAGCAACACTTCACTGTTTGCATCAGCTTTTGCAACCAACCTTCCTCAAATTCTCAGCAAGAATCTAGCCATAACCTACATGTCTTCTTAGCAGGTTTTTATTAGTGCCCTAAGTACCTTCTGCCTTCTTTTGACTCACCAAAAAAATTTGTTAAACCAGTGGTTTAATAAGTTACTAACTACCTGTATATCCATACAGTGAAACCCCTTGTGCCGTGATTTACTTCATTTATTAACAGTAAATTTATAATTTTGCAGTAGCACCTCATCAAACTCATAACAAATTGGCAAGTAAGAATAGCATTGGTGAGATCCAAAGAAGTATTAGGACACTAACCAATTATTGATATAACTACACTAATCAAAGTTAAAATCAAAGATGTTCACAGAGATATGTCAATTAGAAAAATGGTTTGTTGTACTTCTAGGGTTGCTGTAATTGAAAATGTAGAAGAAATGAAGAATAAAATGGCTAGAAATTATTTTACTTGCATCATTCCTGCCAATGCACTTGAATACATTTCTTTTCACTGTGTCCTCTAGTGAGCTACTTTGACTCGCTACTTTTGGTGATACTTAGAGTGGAGAAGATGAGAAGGTAACAAAGAAAAATGGAAATATAGAAAATGAAGACAAGGAAGACTCACATACAAGGCCTGATAGTGTTTTCAGACATTTGGACTTGGCTAGATCTCAAAGCAATGATTTCTCTGTAGAAATAAATATTTGAAAGTCACATTCTTTCATACGGTAAGTCCCTAATGATGGGTACCATAAATTTATTTTATCTGATTGAATTTGGCACTGGTCCTGAGTCATTTCCCTGGCAAAGGAGGTAAAACTATCTCATTTGTGGCTACTTTCATTTGATGTTATTGGTAATTTAGTGTAGGCTGAAGCAATCCTGAAAGTCTTCTGTATAACTCTCCAAAATCTTGAGCCACATTATGGTTGGGGACCTAAACAACTGCTGCAGAGCAACTGTTTTCTCCCTTGTGAGTGCACAAGCCAAACTATAAATGAAAAGTTGGGCTATGAAGTTGCATTTTTCTCTCAGAGTAGCCAGAAATGTTAAATGTTCAAACGCATGTAATCATTATGTGTAATTTTAAATACAATAAAGCAGATGGCTCAGAACAGAACCAGCCTCTTTTGGTTGTTGACTTGCTAAAAGAAAAATGTCTATTGGTATTAGTGCAGGAAAATTTTAGCTGTGAATTTGGGTTCCTTTGTTGCTCTACTTGTCTCTGCAATTAGGAAAATATTTCAAAAACTTAAAAAGTTGTTTTGTAAGCTTTCTTGTATTTCAGCCAGCTGATGTGTACTTTGACTTTATGATTAACACATCCTTGTTTTGCTAGAGTACAGATAGCATCATTTTTAGAAAAGTGGCTGCCATTAATAAATGATCCAGAAATTCCGATTTCAATGCTGGCTTTTCTAACGAGTGGATGTAGTTTGTCTGCAGGTAAAACCATCTTTGAGCTTTAAATTTCATAATAAAATCTTACTTGCATTTCATCCTAGAGTATCATTGTTCGGCATGTTAATTTGGAAATTTAGCAACAGCTTCAATTTTGATTTTCCTTTTTCCCAGTTATGATATAATCACTGTATATATCAATTAGCAGAAAGACCCAGTTTTGGGTTTCTTGTGATTTTAGAAAGAATGTAACCTTGCAGCTATAGCTCGTGACCTGTTAAGTGTTTAAATAAAAATACATGGCCTCATCCAAGGACTTCTGAAACCAGTAACTTTCTTTGGATTCCTCCCCTGCCATTTGGTGATGTCTCGTAAACAAAACTGTGCTCCCTTGTTCCACATGCTAAAGACTGGAAAGTAGCTGGACTTTTTTAGTCAGTTGTGGTTTGTCTTGCTTAGTTTTTTTTTGGTGTGCACATATTTCTGTGAGGAGAATGACTGAATTTTAAGTTACTTAAATAATAATGATCACACATAGGACTTAAAAATACTCTGTGTATTATGGAATTTTTCTATCATCATTTCATAATTAAGAAAAAATATGATGGATTGATTTACAGAAGTCTGCTCTAGAAGTTAGTGATACTCATGCAAAAATAATCCAAGATGTGCAGATACTGTAGATCACGCTAAGTGAAAAGCAATGCTAGTCTAGCATATCTTGTTATATCTTTTTTCATTGAGCCATATATGCGCTTTTAGAAATATTATATAAAAATCTGATACCTTCCCAGGGGGGTTTCAACTCTGCAATGGACTACAGGAAGAGAAGATGATAGAGAAACTAAGAGCAACCAGTCTGTTTGATTTTATGTCAGTTGTCCAGATAGCTACTTAGGAATGTTGAGACACATATAAATGTATGAATCTCTCTTTCCTAAGAGGACTTAATTGAGGAGAATGTCAACATATCATAAACTAAGTAGCCTAATTTTACCTGCTTTCAATCATCACTTTCTTGAGTACAGAACCAGTTTCAACAGGCCAGCTGAAAACTTCATGTCCCAGGGAAGAAACTTGAGGAATCTCAGTGGCTGAGAGGACATAAATAAATAGGAAAGAATGAAAACAGGAAGTTTCACTGTGTGGAATTGTGATGTGTTTTCTCTTCATACATAAAGGAACAACAGAACTCTGTCTTATTTCTAGGAATGTCAGTGCATTTGTCTTTGCATTTGACAACCAAAACAATACAATCCTTTTTATTATATTACGTCAACATGGTTCTTGAGGAAAAACCAGTGCTCTGTTAGATGACTCAGGAATGCAGCAATGGGAATGAATGTCCAGTAAAAGCTCATCCATGTCCTGCTTAGACCCACAGGGTCTCTGCAGCTCTCACCCAGCAGTAATGAGAAACCTTGTCTCATCTAAAGGCTGCACAAGGTAGAGCCACGAGTGGCTGTCTTTGATGAGATCTATTTATGGGAGAACATTTTTCTCCTCTCACCCTTTCCCTCCGCTAATCAGCTGCAGCTCAGGCAGCTCTTTCTGTATTTCAGGGCTTTTCTCTTTGTTTTCCTTCCTTCAGAAGATCAGAATGGGCTGGTGCTGACAAGTGAAACCTTTACAGATCTTTTGCAAAGAGTGAGGTGCTGTAGGCCTCACACTGTAGGTGTTTTATCACACTGCTAGTCCACAGGGCTGTTCCCAGCTGAGCCTCAGCAATCAGGTCAGTGTCTGCCTTTCAGTGCTGATTGGGATAGAGCAGTCAAAGAGAGTTGCTGGAGAGTTCTGGATCATGCGAACCTGGGTTCTTGGCAAAAGTGTGGGATTGGGAACATAGGTTTGCAGGAACATAATGTGGAAGATTACTGTAACTATGGCTGGCAGCCATGCATTCCGGTGGCTTGAAGCTTGCCATTGATGACTTGCAATGTGAAGAGTTTCATATTAGATCTAATGAAATTTCTTCACCACATGGAGTGGATCACTCTCACCAGACATGCCAGTGCTACTGGAACACCAAAGTCTGCTAAGAATATGTGAGGCTAGTCTTACGGTCTGTGTCTGTATCACAGAGACACAAGGAGGCAAGTTAAGCACCAAGATGTGTTTTTCTGGAAATATTTAATGAAAATGTAGTTCTGTTGCTCATCTTTCTACATGTGTTGGCAGACTGATACAGAATCAAGCGAGGATGCTGTGGAGGCTTGCAGCAGCAACAAAGAGAAACAACTAAGGGACTTCTTAGTAGTGAAGGAGATGAGCTAAAATAGAAGCTCAGGACTTGGGGATTAAATGTGTTAGATTTATTCAGTTATTAACAACCTATGTCTTTGAAAACTGAGAGATCATTTCATTTCTATTAAAATGTTACATTATATTCAAAGTGCCATGCTGTGCAATTGTGAAAGGATAGTAACTCGAAGAAAATCACACATAAAAGAGTACTTCTAAAAATATATATCTGTAACTTGGGCACAGAAAGAAAATCTGGCTATTTAGCAAAGGAGAAAGAGTGGGGTGGGGTAACAGACTACTACAGTGAGGGTTAATAAGTGAAGTTTTTTTAATAAGTGAGATTTTTATGACTCAGTCATAAACTTTTGAATGCAAGGGTCTGTAAAGTAAATGCTGACACTCTTAAACACTGTAAAACATTCTGTAATGGTACCAGATTCCTGGGATTTCTTTATAAATATATATATTCTAATAGCTAAGCCTTTTGCAAAGAAATAGTACAGATTACAGTAAGAACTACAGATAAAGGTATCTTTTTCTTTGCTCCAGTATAAAAGGTGTCAGTGACTTTCCAGCAACATACTGTAAGTAACCACAGTAAAACTCCTGACCTTCTGCCGTTCAGTTAAAACCTTCAATGTGAATTACACTTTTAAAAATACCTTTTAAAAATAAAAGCTACTTACTCAGTTATTTGAAATAATTCTGCTGACTATTGATTTTTTTTTCTCAATATGTTCACATTCTTCACTCACAAGAAATGGCTTCTTGGTTCAGAAATGAAATATCTATAAGTGCCACATTTCTTAAAGATGAGTTTGTGCGCTTCTAGATAACCATAATCATTCCATCTGTGCACCAAGCTTGTAATACTACTTATAGCTGTAAATTCATAATTTTAAACCACAAGTAACATACACAGAAACACTAATTTATTGTTATGAACCTGATTTAATTTCGTCTCCTTTGAAAACAGCAAATCTCCTTGGTAGGTAAGGATTTGAAAGTATAAAATTATATTAAATTTCTGGTTTGTTTTTTTTTCTTTTCAGTTGTGCACATTTTTATCTACTACCATTCTATTATTGTTAAGTTATAATTTAAAAACCTCATGATCTATTACAGATAACACGTATTTGTCAAGTTTAAACTTGTCCTCACCTTCAAAGCTGAACTTTTTTAGAGATTATTACTGGGAACTGTTGCAGGAGGAGTAACTTCTGATTCGTGACAACCTTAAGCCTTTCTACAGGTAGTGTGGGAAATGATTCTGTTTAGAAATAAAGAATCACTATCATTAGCCCTTCCCATCCTTCCACAGCAATGACCGATTATACCCAGGCTGGGATGAGCATTTAACACCTTTTTAAAAAGCAAGATGCCTCCTTTTAAAGAAGGAGCTAGAACCTAGTATTCACTGAAGTAGATATACACTGAAAATGCTGGAGGTGAAAGCACTGTATGTCCTTTACCTATGAGTGAAGCTCATGAAAAATGAGCTATTTGCCATTTTCTCCAAACCCTGGTGTCATAAGATGGTGGTGTGTAACTAGTGTAATGACTATCTGAGTTTTAGGGGGCTGGAACTTCTGCTCTGACTGTTGGAGGCTGTGTTTTCCCAAGGATCTGGTATCATCAATTCCAGACCATTAGTACCAACAGCCTTTACAGATAAGGCTGTTGAAAGCCTCATGTGATATGGCTTCAGCAGTATTTGTGTGCTAGGCTGAACATAAGAAATTGTTTAAGTAGAATACCTTTTATACTGAATATAAAGGATGCAATTTTTTTAGCTACATGCTTGTGTGGTACAGCATCTAGGAGATGGATGAAGAATGTTGAATAAAAATGAAGGGATTTCTTTGACTGCTAGTAAACATTACAAGATTAAGCAATGTTGATCAAAGTTTTAGAGTAGTGGAAAATAAGATTTACCAAGAGAATGTGTATTGTAACAACTTTTGTTGTGTTTGAACCAGTGACCTTTTTGGAACTGGCTTCTCTGGAGTCACAGAAGAGGAAGGGAGAATGAGTGAATTCTTTAGTATGGTGTCAAGTTTGAAAAATATATTTTTATGTTTTTTTAACTGTTTCTAAATGTCTGCTTTCATAAGAGAAGTTTGCATGTATCTGTATAGACATTCCCTTCTTTTTGTCTGTTAACCAGCTGTGAATGTTTATTCCCACAAGAATTTCCACATACATAAAAAATTTTACTTTATTTGTTTTCCTCTCTTGAAATTTGGTTTCCTACTGCTGTTTCCATGACTCTTATGAAAAGACACTTAGCATGGTTGCAAAGACCCCCAAGGTATTTTCTGATTTTTCTGGGTTTATTTCATCAAAACCTTCTTCCATTTGATTTTTTCAACCCAGTTTTAAAGTTTAAAAAGTTTAGTCTCAATATTAAATGTCTAATCTAGATTCACATTTCTATTTCCAAGTCAGAAATGTGTGCATGAAATATTGTTGCAATATTCTCTCCTTATTTAAGCCACATGATACTTTGAGCTGATGTTATTACCAGGGAGAAAATAAAGAGATTTCATAGTTAATCAGATGAAGTCCGCAAGTACTTTTTGATTTAGCTCCTGGAACATCAGCTTATTCTGTAGGATATATTGAAGTTTAGAAAATATAGTATGAAAAAAAATAGACACACCCAAAATCTTCTCCTGCTTTTAAAGACTAATCTAAGAGAAGTGGCACTCTAAAAAAGGAGCTATAAATTGAAGGTGAAAACACACCCAAGTGGCTTGTAACAGCAATATGGTTCAAGATGAATTCTGTAGTGTACCAGTCACAACATATCTGGCCCTTGTTATCTTTGAATTATTTTTATATCCCTGTAAAAAACAACTAGTCCATTATCTCTTAATATCATGTAGATAAGATTAATGTGTGACACAAGGGTGGCTGTGGAATTTGTACCCCTTGAAATGTTTTTTCAAAGGCAAATTACATCAGATTGCCCTTTCTGTCTTCCTGGAGCCTTGGTGCTGTTAAGAAGCACAGCAGGTTATATATTGCAAAACAGGTCACACTTTGTGTTATAGTTTTAGTAAGTGCTAAAATATACTTACCTATTAGAACAGTTCATTTTGTTATCCTATTTGAAATCCTTTTTAAGGTAACAAGGTGATGGACAATAAGAGAATTATTTGGATTTTTTCTGTACAACTGAAATTTACTTTACTCTTGCAGCTCAAAATAATTTTGTGTTGCCACTGTTCTTTTTCCTTAGGCAGAACACTCTCTCATGAGTCCTTTGTTTCTGATGGTATAAACCAATGCATTTGAAGCTTTTATACTGTTAATGGCTTTTTTTATTTAGCTGCTTTCAACAGCAAATTCTAAAGCTGTAATTAAATCTATAAGCCAAATTCAGTCCTTGGCTGCAGGAAACACTTGGAAATTTAGGGCCAGTACAAGGGTTCTTCTGTATTTCTTTTAGTGTTTTGCTATAAATTCACATGCTGTATTCTGTATTATAACAGTATTCTGAGGACTGATTTTAGTTAAAAAATACTTTATAAATGTAGTATCTATGTATATAACACCATGCCATTTCATTAGGTTTGTAGCTGGTGCAGAATTAAAATGTCTGGTTGATTGAGGAGAGCATGGAACTTCTGGAAAAGTTGGTTGACCATTCAACCACACTTAAGCCTCCTCAATCCACTGAAAATGTGGCTTGATAATTTATCCATTAGCTGTAAGCAAACTGAAAGTGTAATTGTCTCCTCATCCTCAAAGACAAACATTGAAATAACATGCCTTTGTCTGTGAGAACAGAAACTAGTGTTGTAACTTTCAGAAATATTTCCTGGAACAGAAAATTTTTCATTCCTAATTCTAACTAAAAGACATTTGGAGCTTCCAAAAACCCTTGAAAAATGAGCTGGAAGTGACATTCATGGCAAGTTATTGAATATAAAAGCAGTACAATGTGATCCAGAGTTGTGACCAGAAAAAGTCAAGTGCTAGAAAAGTGGAAGAATCCAGAAGCAAGTACTAGAATTGTCAAAAAAGGTAACCAAGTTATATTTCCTGTATTAATTCAATCACCTAGGATGCAGGAGAGAAAGCGAGCATGGATGGTGGTCTGTGCAAAATGCTGGGGGGCAGATTGTTTGCTCCCAGGTTTTCTTGTGGAATACATGTCAGAAACAATAAAAAGATACAAAATATGCAGATCCAACCACATTTACCCTGCTCAAAATCATGTTGACACAAATATATTTTCTTATTAACTGAATTGTAGTAAATTTGCAATTAGTGTACTCATATGGGGTTTACACTATGTTGTTATTACAGACTATATAGGTCACATTTATACAGCCAGTTCAGGATCTTTCTGAACAAATCACTGCTGAGGAGAATAGGGATACGTGGAGCAGAGGAATCCTTGCTATTGTTTGTGACTACTGAAAATGGGAAGAGACAGCTGTGTGTGTGATTAATTGTGTTGATTTGGGTAGTGTGGGGACACTTTCTGGCTGCACATCCCTTTCCTAAATATCAGGGTGATGTGCTCTTGTTTTTATTCTGCCATCTTTGATGAAATGTAAACAGACTGTACATTAGCTACCAGTATATCTGCAGTACAAAAGTAATATCAGATCTCTAGTCCCAACTTTTACCAGTTTATCTGGGTTTTACTTATTTACATGGATACATGGAGACAGAGAGTAAGAGGACATGCTTGGCACCAGGAATTGCTCTTTTAAGAGATGTTAAACAAAAATTTTGCAAGTAATATATATTTGCTAGACATTTATACCTCTGCAGACTGTGGAATGATCCCCACCTCAGGTCTCATCATATCCCACTCCACATCTCAAATTGTATCTTCTTCTCTTTCCTGAATTTGTGAAGGCTTTGTGGGTTTCTGCTCACTACACACTAAAAAAGCTTGGTGAAAAATCAGGCAAGAGGTAATATTGTGTGTTCTCTCTGTGGCTTTGGATTAGCCTCCCCAAGAGTGGTTGGCCATTGGGTCTTGAGTTACAGTGACAAGTAATAAATGATGCTAAGCTTTTTATTCTAGTTGTATCCATTTGGGGGCAGAGGCTGTGGATGATGTCCCTTATCTAATCACTGTCTTGTTTTGCAACAGGCAAGCACTGAAACTTGGTAAAATTGTAAAATGTGCCCTGTGAATTTATAAACTCTAGATTTCCCTATAAGCTTCGTTTTTAAAGAATTTATCACTAGTATGTAGAATGAACTACATATTGCTTTGAGCATAGATGTAACTTTCTGAAGTGCTGGACAATAGAGCTAAATGGAAAATGCAAATCTTTTGTTAGGATGTCGGTGTTTTAGTTTGGTGGCTTTTGTTGATTTTGGTTTTTTAAATTACAAATCTGAACAAAAGGTCAAGCTCATTGACCACATTTTCTGCCATGGGGTTTCCAGATATTTTAACAACTGATGTGGAATATTTTAGTTTGCTAGCAATACTTGCAGTGAATGACAATAGCTTGTGCCCTAAGCTGCAAGGCTACCAGGCTGCCTGAGAGGACCAGGAACCAATTAACCCAGGAGCTGGGAACCTAAAACAAACTGACACCTAGGGCTTGCTTTGGAATTTCTTGCTAAGACGCTGACAGTTGATTTGTTTGGAATTTACTGCTAAAAGGGCACCCAGTCACCATCTCGGAAACCCAGTTAATTAATCCTTGTTGGAAGAGCTTTACCCTGAATGCCTAATGTCTAGTTATACTGACCTTTAAAGTAACACTTGTAGCTGAGATATCTGCCTGAGAGCACCCTCTCTGCTGAACATTGGGTTTCAAAAATAGGCACAGCAGGGTTCTCATCCTCTCTTCCTTTTGTTCAAGACTGTCATACTTGTCCTGCTTTTATTCAAAACTTTTCATCTAGCTATAGTGCAGGCACAGCTGTGGCTGAGAACACTTATGCTTTTCATGTTCCCTATGGCCTCTTGCAGACATAGCCAGTACCTTCTCCGAGGACTTCCCTGTGTTTGTAATTGCATTGTCATCCTTAAAAAGTTTTATCTGGCTGAAATGCATTTCTCACTGCTCACAAAACTTTCACCTGTTATAACAGTTTATAGCTCTAGTCTCATAAAACTGATTCACAAGGCATGCATATAAACAGATCTGTAATTTCTGATTTACTTTTAGCTTTTAGTACAGACCATTTGCAAGATATAAACATGAGGTTTGCTTTTAAGAGTGGATCATCCAAACATCTCCTCTGTACCTTTTATCAGACACTGGCATACCATTACACAGCTGGGCAATGGGTAAGCAGCAAGTCAGGTCCCTCAGCAGCTCACACATAAACAAGCTGTCAAAAAAACTGGCAAAAAAGACTACCAGGCTTTCTATATCTGCAGCTACTTGGGCATTAAAACCTCTCACAAGGCAGCTTCCCGTGCCCTGGGGTTCAGAGTTTGCTTCAGCAGGCTGCTACTACCTGTGCAGCTGATGAGCCAAGTGGTGTGGCCGGGAGCGGTGAGAGTTGGCAGGTCAGTTCTTCATCAGCATCCTACTGCCTCTCCTGTTTGCCAGGGCATGGGAAACACTGGAAGCCATGTTTCCCTGAAACATCATAAAAGAAGTTGTTGGGAATCCATGAAGTCATGGAGCTCCACTTTTTGGGACTGTTTCTAGCACGAGGAAGTTGGGGACTGGCAAGAAGTGAGTAAGCATTGCCTCAAAAATTGGAAATCAGCTGGTTCTACCTTTGCTGAATCAGAATTTCCAGAGGAAAGCTGTTAGGTCAGAAGATTTTTCCACCTGATATCATGAACAGAACAATAAAAGCAGCACACATTGCAGGAGGAGATTTTGAAAAAGTCATTGACTAAGTATTCATTTTCCATTGAGGACTACAAGCATATTTCAAGGCCTAAATGATGCCCAAGTGCTAAATTGGCTTTGGAAAGTTACATTTTTTGTCTATATAGCCCAGCCTGAATGGCTGAATGTCTGCTGCCTAAGACTGCCCTTCGGAAAGTAATCTCCACATGTGGTTTGTACAATTTGTACTGTAAGTTAAAGTTCACTCTTTTTTTTTTTCTCTTCTCTTTTTTTCCCCTGTAACACTTTAAAATTCTTGAATTACAGTATTTTAGGAAAATACGTTTATGTTATTCTGATTTATATGCAGGCAATACAGAAAAATCACCACCTTAAAATATAATTTGACTTTCTAGAGGTATAAATCTGACACTGTCCATCAGAAAATGTGGACTATCTGCAGAGGCACTAGAGTCACCCAGTCACCTGTCTGCACAACTAAACAAAAGAGAGAGATATTTTATAGGTATTTTAAAAACACACTTTACAACTAAACAAGAAAAGTGCACTTCAAAATCCAATGACGTTCGAAATGCCATTTTACAATTTCTACAAGGACAGTAATTGTTTCTTAAATGCAGACAGAAAGCAGAAAATAGAAACACTGTTTCAACTGAAAAGAAAAACAAAAAGAAAGTGACACATTGTGTTTTTTTTCTAATTTGCAAGCACCCTTCCTGGCACACACACATAAATGAGGAAAAAGGAATAGAAATAATAGAATCCAGAAAAATTTGGCTTTACCTTTTTTATTTTACTCTACTGTATCATGATAGCATATAACTAAAACTAAACAAATATTGCTAGTGCTAGGAAATATAAATCAGAGAAAAAGGGTGAAAAGAGATTGGTCATACCTCCCCTGTGCCCCCTGTGCATCCTTTGACAACAAACAAGGTGGTGCTTTGTACTGCATTGTTTTTCATCACACTTCCATGACTATTTCAGCCAAAAATAAGAGGAATCAGCAAACCTGATAAATCAAATATTCAAACAGAAAACAATATAATTCTATTTTCCTTATTGCATGGCAGAGTTTGCACTCATCTCTGCCTTTTTCTGTATTCGGTAATTGATACCAAGTTAATGAGATGAGACACACGTGATTATCTGCCATTTTGTGTTGGACATCCTCTATTCAAAAGTAATAAATGATCTGAAGGCTTTTACGGTGACAGAAATATATATTAACCATTATTAAATTATACTATAGCATATAACACAATTTTAATTATAGTTAGAATTAAAAGTTTGGAAACATTTCACCCTAGATATTTAAGTAGTTATTTGAGCTATTGCTGCAAATGGGATTGTGCTAGGTGCTAGATAAATGCATTGCTTGGTATAGATAGATCTTTAGTGATGTGGTACAAAAATTGTAGTTGCTGTGGGAGTTTTCACTGACTCCAAGTGTTTGATGTGAAGCTTTCATTACTGTAACTTTCTTGGTTATTTTTATAAACGTGCTGTATTATATCCTAGGAAGAACTTACAGAGCACACCCAGTTATGGAGGAGCAGGGGATGAAACATGCATTTGCAGCTTCTTACTCCAGGTGCCAAGGTACAGAGTTTGTTCTCAATTGCCTTACAAAATATTGGAAAAAACCAACCCAACACTCAGTCAATATTTTATTTCATATTGCAATATGTCTGCGCTCTCTACCCAAACCCAAATAACAGAAGGGTTGCATTTGAGCTGTATATCATGTTTCTGAAAAAGAGAAAGCAAAGTGTAGTGAAAGTTGAATGGTTAGAAGCCTTAAAGTGTTATTCTGAACCAGAGGATAGAAGCAAGAAGAGGATAAAGATTGTAAATCCCTTGAGACAGATTTATAAAATCACCCACAGGCAGTTCTTTATGAAATCCCTCAAATAAACCAATATTCTCTCTCTTATGCACTTTCTCACAAAAACACGTTTTCCAATAACTTACAAATATTTTAATGCTTTTGTAGCCACTGTAGTAGCACCACTGCAGTACAAAAATCAAATGATCTGCACTACTTTTAGTTCCATATATGGTGGTACAATTTTATTCCCAAAATGATAAACAGAAACAAGAAGGTGGAGTTTATAAAGAAACTGCAGTGTGACTCTATCAGAATCATAATATCATCAGAAGAAAAAAGCCACCTTTTTCTGATGTAATGCATTACAGAAGCTGTGAAAGGGATGAGTCTGGAATGGGCAAGTCATAAATGGAGAGAAATGTCCATTTGGTGGAATGCTCTTTAGGCAAAAACAGTGTGTAGATAGAGAAATATTTTCCATTTATTTTTGTGATTTTTTTTCTCCTACAAGTAGGGCTGTCAGTGGTTCAATTAGTAGCTCATAGACCTTAACCTTGTGGACACGTCTACTTGGTGCTTATAGCACACACTGTTTACAACAAATGAATTTATTTATAATTATTTATAAATTGCAAATTTCTGCTCAGTAGGCAAATGTGCAGTAGCTGGCACATCTTTTCATCCTTGATTCTGTATAGGATGATGAATGTTTCTGTGTTTAGCAGAAAGATTTGTCTCATCTGAAAATGAAATTCATAGATGTTTTATGATATTGGTCTTGGCACGTGAAAACACCAGTCTTGATGCTAACTTAGGAAAAAATAATCTAAATGTCGGTCCTCTAGAAGAATTCATGTGGTATCCCTCTTCAAATCAAGTTTTTCTTTGGATATATATGTGTGTGTGTGTGTAGGCCTGTGTGTGCATTTTTCTTGAATATTGAGTAAGTGTGAGAACTCTTAGTTTGGAAAAGACAGAAGGTTCAAGATAAGGTTCCTGAGGAATCATCATCTTTTCTAGGTAGAGCTGTTTTGAGTACTCCAATAATATTTTTGCTACAAAGAAGATTGGCAAACAGCTTTTTAACAGGTGTCCTGATGAATAGGTAGGCAAATATTATGCTGTTAAGGTTTCTGAAACAGTAATAGTTTATGGCATCATCGTGTATATTGCAGCATTACCAATTTCATAGATCTAAGATTTATTCATATTGAGCTCAACACCTTCATCTGTTACAAATGACAATATTTTGATTTTAACCATATCTGTACAGATGTTTGTATAATTGCAACAAAATAAGGAACAATGAGATACAGAAATGCATCCAAAGCTGAAATATGGATAATAATAGGAAATTGAATCTTAAATAATCTGAATTTTAATTCTGTTCTAGGCACATTATAATAGATTTTTTCTTTAGAAACAGGATAAGTTAAAAGAAAAACAAAATTAAAAGTTATCTGAGCTGGCTACTTCCATCTATAGTAAATTTTTGCTAATACTTAAAGATAATAAGCCACATCTAGCCAGGATGGAAGTGAAATTCTTATTGAAAGTATTACTGACTTCCATATGTTTATATACTGGCTGAGTTTGAACTTACATAATCCAAACCTAAGGGAAAAAAACTCAGTGTAGGATTCTGAATCTTTTATGCTGAACTATAATTTCCAGTACAGCACTTACAAGCTTTCAGTATAATTGTACTTATTTTACATGTGTTCTAGGCCGTTCATTTTGGTAGCCTTTCTCTGCAGAGTTAAGACATGGTTTTGATTTTTTGTAAATGCAAAATAAATAAATAATGTCTCTTGACTTCTGTTTAGAAAAATAACTTACACCAGAACAGCAAGAAATCCATAGAAAAGCTCTTGGGAACAGTGTAACCTGCAGGAACAGGATCAGAAAACACTTACTCAAGGTGATAAAGCAGTACTGCAGTGACCAAAAGGAATTATTTAGCTTCTACAAGGTGAGTTATTTTGAGAGAGCTACAGAAACGCTGTTATCAAAAGCCACCACAAGATTCAGAAACATTATACTGCATGTGTGACAAATTTTCTGGGAATCTTCTGGCCCAGGTTGTACCAGCTGTATGATGCTCGCAGTTGATTTCTGACAAGCTGAAGTCCCTGGTAAGGACAAGAGCAGCTGACTTGGTAGTATTCCTTGATTCCTCAAAAAAAATTTTTTTGGCATCATCATTATCCTGAATTGGAGGGCTATAGTAGACTCCCACAGTGACATCCACATTATTTGTTTGCTCCTCAGTTCTTACCCACAGGCTCTCAACTGTGCCATGGCCAACTCCATACATTCTATCCCTTCCATTACACACAGTACCCTGCCTCCCCATATTCTGTCCTGTGTATCCCTCCAGAAGAGCCTGTAACAATCAACAGGGCACTCTGATCACAGGACTCATCCCATCAGGTTTCACTTACGCAGGTGATATCAAAAATCTGAGACTGGGCCAAAGCTTTGTGCTTGTCATGTTTGCTCCTCACTCTGCCTGCATTCGTGTAGAAATGTTTCAGGTGGTTCTTTGCAGTCACAACTACTCCTGAAGAAGATGGAAGGCTCCCCATTATTGATCATTTCCTCAAGTTTAGGCACACCATCCCCTTGTTCATCACTGGCAAGACAGGTATTTTCCCTTTCCCCCTTCCAAACTAATTAATGGCACTCCTTCAGCAGAGTTTTTGTAGCTTAATCTCATAATTGCTGAATATTTTTAACATGTATTTTCTGTAAGATAAAGTTACAAGTGAAGATTTCTGTAATGTATAAAAGAATACTTATTTAGGTGAAAGAAAATGTTCCTGTGATAGCCACTGTCTGCACTGTGAATCAATGTATTTTATCAGAGCTTTCCAAAATCACAAAGAAGAGAAAACTGAATATAATCTTTCTCGCTCAAACCAACAAGAAGTCTTTTGCCTTCTCCTAGTTACAACATGGTGTTCCAGTTTGGAGACACATGGGTTGCATACTTACAAGAATCATGACAAGTTCCTGGACAACGTATAGCTGTCTCTTCTCTAGGGAATTCTTAAAAAATGTTAATTACTAATTTTTAAAAAAAAATCCAAATGAATTTGTGTTAACATATAGCACATCAAATTTTACTAGATTTTTTTATAACTGAAAATTATTTAATAATTTTAGAAATGCCATGTTTTAGACTATGGGAAGTATAGCATCTTCTTTAAGTGTTGCTCTTCTCAGTCCCATTAACATTTTACCAATTCAAAAGGTCTTTACTAGAACAGTTTTTTCAGTTATGCAAAGAAAAATCAGTGCAGTCCTTTATAAAATATTTTGTTTAAGTCTATAATTCTATGAATTGAAACCCAAAGTTGGGTTTCTTTAGAGTGTGAAAGTTGCTACATAATTTTAAATCTAGATATGATAACTCACCCAAATCCTAACCCCAATTACAACTTTGGTTTTAATGGTATTGTAGGTTTAGGGATACTTCTCACCACAAAGCTGATGTAGCACCTCATGCTTTGGAAAGAGAGTAGTTTTGTCCTTTGTGCAATGAAACAGATTAAAGGAAATGTTCAAATATGTCTCTAGGTGGGGGCTAAAGCTATTCATGTTACATTATTGGTCATCCATGCTCGGCATTATTACAAATGTGGAAAGAGAAAGTTATCTGTCTTTGACTAAATTCCTAATATTTTAATTTACTGTCCATGGAATATAGATAGCTCAGGGACAGACTGTCACGGTACAAATATGCTGATACTTCTTTCCATGTTAAAGAAACACAAATTTTAGTTTTCAAGGAAATAAGGTTTTTACCAGAAATTTGTCCCTCTGGGCCAAGTACTGTCACAATTATGAAGAGTAGTCCCACTGCACTGAAGAATGAATTTTCAGCTATTTCACAGGGCTGTGAAACAATACAAGAGCTCTTGAGCTGGATCAAATCAATGGTGTCTAATATAATTTATCTGCAATCATTTCATCTCTACAGGTTTCAGGAATAAAACTGCTCTCAATTTCAGTTATTCAAGCATTGTTGAGAGAACACTCCCCAGAAATGAAAAGTGGGCAGAAACTTTAATTAGCTCTTTCTGTTTTTTAGTGAGCTATGAGAGTCGGTCAGATATACAGCACACACAGGGCACAATTTTAACAGTGCATATAGCACTAAATTGTTCAACTGTACAACACTTCAGCTCCTCTAGACAGTACAGAACCTGGCAAGAGGCCAAAGCATCTATAGAGGCTTTTGCATGTGCTAACCTCCTAAAATAAAAATTGCTCACAGATGGCTTACATTTGTGAGGTATCTGCCTTTCTGAGCCAGAGTACACACGAGCTCTGGTATGCTCTGTGTGCATGTCCAAAACTGCTCCCCTCTGAAGAATGAGACACATCAATAATCCAAAACCTTGTCAGAGAAGTGATGCCTGAAGTGGCCACCTAAAAACAGAGACTAGACAAGAATAAGGGAATAAGGGTAGGTATTTATTTGAAGGGCCTTAATATGTTTTTAAAAAAGCCCGAAGGTACACCCCGGAGAGTCCAGAGGCTACTGCCAAAATGGACCCCAAGATGGACCACAGGTCACGAGTTCTTCACACTTTTATAGGTTTGGTTCATTTGCATATCAGAGTTAATTCTCCAGTTAAATCTTCAGGTAATGATGTCATTTCCTTAAGCTTTCCCCCCCTTTAGAGGCTCTTTGGTTTATACTTTTTGGGCCTAGGACAGTCTGGGTGTCCTTGGAGAGCAGGCCTGGAAAGGCTTTGTTATGTCTACCTAGCATGAGAGAGCAGAAGTTAGCAGGCCACACGAAACTTCAGAGTTACACACTAGGCAGTACAGGATTTGAAAACTATGAAAGTTAAAACCTAAGGCATCAGAAGGACTGCAGTAGCTTGAGAAACCCAATCTAATAAGTGTTTTCCCAATGAGATAGATGCACCAGCAACTGCCTCGCAATCTGTGAGTGAGGCAGTGTTGTGGTATGGTCTCACCTACTGGGTGTGACTGGTGGAGCTGCAGGATACTGTGCTGCAGCATCTCCTCAGTCAGAAGAAATTCAGCAGAGACTCAGCATGGAGCAGCGATTTCATTCAAAGTGAACAGAGGCACCACGCTTTAAGGCAGGGTAGGAAGTTGGATACATGCGTGGGTTTATAATTCTCCATTGGTTTGCTCCAGACTGCTTTCCTCCCTTTCTCCTCACAGCTAGTGCATTAAGATTATTCTCAGCAGGTGGCTAATTTCTTTCCGTGCTGCCTATAGGAAGCCAAGTATGCCTCTAAGTTCTCTGGGTTAGGATCAGCTAGTGTGCTTTTAGTTTCATTTGTGTGATCTGTGCTTCAGAAGTGTAGTTCTGTCAAAGGTAAAAGGGTTTTTTTTTTTAAGAGAGAATCTGGAGGGGCTGGTGAAATAAATGCAAAACAACCTTTTGAATTGCATGCGATGCTGCATGTCTTTCACTGAGTTGTAGAGAACACCATTGCTGAGGTTATCAGTCTGCTGCTTCCACTCACTGAGAGAATATTTAAATTCTGGTGACAGAAAGTGAAATAGATACTGCAATTTCTCTAAGGCTAGCGTTTCTGAAAAAAGAAAAAAGAGAATTCCATAAGATAGCTAACGTCTCATGCTTTGCATGCTGTACAACTGGACAGGTGTTTTGTGGAGAACCCCCAGGGAATGTCTGCATTGATGTAAACAGGAAGGAGTTTTCATTTCATGAATCACTAGATTGTCAGTGATGCATTATAGCTTGTCACAGATATTATGGAGCAAAAATGAGATATTATCCTGAGTTTTATACCCCCATGACCAGAAAATTTGAACCTAGGGATTTGCAAATTTTAACTGTAATCATCAATGGCAATTTTTTGAACTGCAATTAGAACTATTAGCATTTTTGAGTCACTTTTTCTTTGTAGATTTTGTAACTGGATATAGCAATTAATCCTTTAACATCTTCTCAATGATAGCCACTATCTTCTGTCAAAGGCAAAATATGACAGTACTGAATACCAAGCAATTGCTTTGTGAAATAAATTCTGTAACACATTACTATAAGGGAAGATTTGTGAGTTGTTCACTCTGAATAGTGACAGATAAAATAGCCCTTAAATATGTACTGTGTAGTAGGTATACCAGAGAGTCAGGCTTCAGTGACACTATGAAGCAGGAAACACTTTTGTACCTCTCATCATGCTCAACCAAACATGCCAGTAGAAACTGGTGGAGAAAGCTGAGATAGCCAAGGTAATGACATGTGCTTACCCTTCCTAGCTCAGAGGAGCAGAAGACTAGAGGAATACTCATATAAGGCATAGAAAATTGCTTTCTCCAACAGTGCTGAATACTGATGTAGAAAGACTGTGGGGTTGTTGGTGTTTGGGGTTTTTCCCCCATCTTGGTGGTCATTCATTTCACTGAGAGATATATCAGTGGCAGAATTACTTGTCCAAGCTTTGAGGAAGAGGCACTGGACTTAAAAAATTAAAATTACATATGTGGCTATTTGTAAAGTTCTTTTTGGTTTGGAATTCTTTTATTCCCCGCCCCAAAAGTCTCTCACTGAAGCCAGTGTGTCAGTCTGGTGTTCACAACTTGGTATGTTACTTTGAACATTCAGGATAAACCTGTTGTAAACTTTTTGCATAGGGTGTTTGTACCACTAACTAAACATAACATATCCGTTTATTTTGAATGGCGTATTATTCCTGAATATATTGTATAAAATGAATATGCAAATGAACTTTGAGTTTATTCACTTTTGCATAGTCAGATTTTTCCTTTGACTGTTCCCAGCTGTTGCCACTTTGTCATTCAGTAAGGGCAGAAAATACAGCTATCACCTCTGCAAAAAACATTTTTGACCTTGTGAATTTCCAAAATTTCATTCTATTAATTTAAAAGCTAAGATTTAGTGTAGTGAACATCAGGCAATCTGTAGCACTTAATCTACTTGCTCAGCAAAACACCAAATTAATTCAAATTTGAAAAGGCCTCTCCATCTGTAGCAAAAGCATGTTCTCAATTACATATTGAATTAAATAAGAGATAGGAATATTTTTGAAAGCTTGAAATTTATGGTTTCATTAGACTGAAAAATTAAACCTAAAAATGTGTAAAAATCCACATTAATAATTTAGTTTTAGCACATAAATGCAAATGGCTTGGAACTGAACTTCATTTCAGACTGTAAGTAGTAATTACCTAGTGACACCTCATCAGCTTCATTAGAACCCTGCTTTTAATAAAAGTGGGGAGCACTAGGGATCTGCACAAATAAGAGGATTATGGTATTTAATCACCACAAAGTGGTAATGATAAAACTTCATTAGATAGGACTTCCAAATATGAAATCCAAGAAGGCAATCAAATATGAGTGAGTTAAATGATCATTTAAAAGTATTTTATTTAGTGAGTTCTCTTTCCTTCTGTTCATCAGTGTGCTGATTTGTATGAATTATTTTGTTGCTTGAAACAATCATATTCAACAATTAGTAGATGGGAAATTCTTTCCTCCAAAGTGTTGATCTTATACGAGGCCAGTCTACAATTTGGTTTAGTTATTCATTAGTATTTTAGTATTTGTTATCCATTGTTTGTGATATCTAATAACTACTTCTATACCAAATTATTTCTGGTCCATTTCTGGTCTGTAATCCACAAGATACATGTTCATATACAAATATATAAGTGAGAATTTATATTATGGTGAAAATAACGATACAGAAGACTTCTCTTGACCAGCATTTTACATTGGTTTCAATTAGTATTTAAAAGACTTAAGGAAGCACATTAAAGAGGGTTTTAGGGTACATGCATGCTATATGTAGAGATGAAGACAATGGAAGTATCAAGTTAAAATGATAATGAAAAGAGAAAGACCTACTTCTCTCTCTGTGGCAGATTTTGGATAAGAGGAATCTCTTCTGCTGTTCAAGATTGTATGTAATTCCTGTAAGTAAAATGATTAAATCATTTTCTATACTTTCTTTTCTGTGTTACACCAGTGAACTCAGCTTCTATATTTTTGCTGGTTATTTATTTGCAATCACTCCTAAATATGTTGCAAATACTCTGCCTGTAGATGTGTGAGGGGAATTCTTCAGATGACAGTTTTGTGAGCTTGTCTAGAATCCAACACAGTATTCAGTACCTCATGATCTACTGTGACATCTTATTCAGGTTGAAAATGTTCATCTACTGTTCTTGCAAAGCACCGAGGCCTTAACTTGTTTTCTATTCTTTGTTTTATGCTCTCCTCATGTTCTCATACATCGTCTTTTTGTTTATAGCATAAAATTTCACCCAGCGTCTTATTCCATTGCTTTGGAGGTTGGCTGTATCTCGGGGTGTGATATCCTCACCACTGCAGCTTTATCATCCGTGCGTTTATAACTGTGCCAAGTGCTAACCTTCTGGAGTCCTCTTTCATCTGTTCATATGCAGATCCAAATGCTCTGTTCTTTTTATCTAGTTGTGAATAGCTTACACTTGTACAAATTGGAAGGTTCAGTAAAGAGTGGTGCTTAAACAGGTTGGGTAACTTCACAAATGGCCTACACAAGACTCAATTCAGAAAATGTATGAAATTATTGCACGTCAGCAATTGCATTTTTAATCACCCCAGATGTCCAATTGCATGTCTTGAACCTGCTGATCTTTACATTAATTTGGTAATTCAGGGCTGTTTCAGAAGAAAATTATTTTAAAATTACATCTTTCAAGCACAGAAGGTTTAGAATTGAAAATGCCCAAGCAATATTGAAGATTGAGGGTGATTCTTGGAGAATGCTTATTCTGGTTAGGCAGATGGAATTTTATATGATTTCATATATTTTATCATTAAAAGCCAGAATTTTAAGTCATTATGCTACTGCATCAGTATGTAATCTAGATGGTCTCAGCAATAATATGTTTATGAATCTATTTTATCTTCTGTATTGTTTCCTCTTTTACACTATGATTTACACGGGTTTTAGTACTCTGAAATTCCCATTTTTTCTCTTACACTGTGTAACAGTTCTCACACTATGTGGATCTCAATTAGTGCATTCAATATAAAATGCAGTACTTTACCCAGTGGTCATTACACCATGCAGTTATTGCCTTAACAAAGCATTAGTGCCGCTGGTTTTCTCATTAAATTTCTTCTAAAGATGTTTCAGAACATGTGGATTTCTTTCATCACAGTTGCCACTTCATTGCAATAAAAAAGTCTTCGTTCTTCTATGGTTTTTATATAACTTGCTCTGTAGTTTCTCATTAACCTGTTTTTCCCAGAAAGCTTATAATCCCTTTCAGTCCTATTGTGTGTAATCCACAAATTTCTCGGAATGACATTTCTGTAGCATCCAAATTCTTCATACTTAGACCTGAAGAAAAGTAACATTAAGGTCAAAATGCTTAGGTCTGTGCTGTCTCATCAGCAACTGACCTCAGAGAATAAGATATTTTAATATAATCCAATAGCAAATCGGATAGATTGTAGAAGAATTTGGGTTGAAAGGGGCCTTTAAAATTTATCTAGAACAACCCTCCTGCAATGAGCAAGGACATCTTCAATTAGATTATGTTGCTTAGAGCCCCATCCAGTCTGACCTTGAATGTTTCCAGAGTGAAGGCATCTATCACCTCTCTGGGCAACCTGTGCCAGTGTTTCTCCACCCTCACTATAAAATGTTTTTCCTTTCATGTAGCCTGAATCTACCCTGAGTCAGTTTAAAAACCATTGCACCTTTTCCTGTTGCAACAGACTCTGCTGAAAAGTTTCTACCCATCTCTTTTATGAGCCCCCTTTAGATGGCGTAACTGCAATAAGGTCTTCCTGGAACTTTCTCTTCTCTCTCAACCTTTCCTCATAGAAGAGGTGCTCCATCCCTCTAATCAGCTTGATGTTCCTCCTCTGGACTCACTCCAACAGATCCATGTCCTTCCTGTGCTGGGGACCCCAGAGCTGGATGCAACACTGCAGGTGGGTTCTCACAAGTGCAGAGCAGAGAGGCAGAATGCCCTCCCTTGCCCTGCTGGCCGTGCTGCTTTGGATGCAGCCCATGGAATGGCTGGCTTTCTGGCAGCAGGTTCCTTCTAGAACTGGAAGAGTGCATGCACATCCTTTTTCAAGCACTTCAATTATTTATAAAATCTTTGAAATCTGTGTTAAAAAAATTTCATGTTGATCTCAAATTACTTTTGATTTACTTGAAACCTTTTCTGATTTAATAAAATGTTTACAACAAGTAGTGCTTAGGCTGAGAGGAAGTTGAAAACTATCACTATGGCACGAAGTAATTCTAATGTCTTTGTCTTCTTTGACATTACCATGGTCTGTAGGTGAATCCAAGCTCATTTATTGCTGCAAAAGTTTGTAGGACTGTCCCTAAAATCTGAACCTGTCCATCATAAGAATTTTTTCTATCTAAGAAGCAATGCCTCCAGGCTTTTAGAAAACATACAGCTGTTTCATTTCCCAGCCATCTGTCTAGATTGAAATAAAAAAAAATTATACAACTTACAGCATCTTCATAATTTAGCACTGGAACTATTAATGACATGAAGGTCAAAGTGAAAAAAACCCAAACCTTAAAGCCTTTCTGGTTATAAATGACTGTTTAGTTAGAGTCAAACCCTATTATGTTGACACTTATGTAATAAAACAGTTTATCAATATTAATGTTTTGGGAATAACTGGTCTTTTCTTGTTTAAAGTATGAATATTCAGAAAATATATAGAAACTCAGGAGTGACCCTGGAACTGTTTAAAAACCAAAACTCTAAGTTCATTTAATAATGAACACCCAACAAATAAATAATTAAAAAGAAAGACAAATAACTGCATCATCTAGTGTCACAGTTATGTATTATCTATAATGAACATATGTGACTCTTTGAAATCTCTGATTGCATCTGACAGCTATTCTCAAAATAACTGACACACAATCTTTCTGAGCTTGCAGACAGATGCATTGTTCCAGATGCAGCTCAGCTGGTTAAAAAGTTGGTTCAGAGATTCTTTTATGACATCATCATCTGTGAGAGTTATCACCACCTGTGAGAGTTATCACCACTTATTTTCCAACCTAGGACCACACTCCCTCACTGCCAATTTGCTTCTGTAAAATTATCTGGGTTAGAAAACACCCCTACTATTAGCTTATGCTAATGTTGAGTGCTGACACCCAGGTTAAGCCACTACATCTGAGGGGATGTTAATGAGAAGGAAAGAGTGACAAGGAGTGGATAACAGAACAGTCTTAACCCAGCAGTGCTGTAGCCTAAAAAAGCACATCAAATTATTGTATTATATGATCCCAAGGATATTCTTGTACTGTGCTCTTCCCTTACTTAAGCACAGTAACCTCAGCTGGACCATGAGATGGCCAGTTAGCAAAATAAGTTGCGAATAAGTTGCTTGAATAAGATTTATTCAAACATTCTGTTGCTTCATTTGCAGTTTGGTAGTCAAGAAAAAGATGACCACCACCCCCTCCCAGAAAAAGAGAAAAGAGTCAGATGCATGTGATCACTTTGGATGGCTGGCATATCTGATCAGAGTGATACAGCTGATTTGGATTACTGCTGAGGAACAAGAAGCCAGAGGAGACACATGCAAATTCAATATTTGTAATTAATGACAGTGTACAGAAAATTTTAGACATGAATTTAAATATGTTCTTGTGTGCCCCAGAAGTAATATAAATCTGTTGAGGCTCTGGGCTAGGAAACATTATTCTATAGATGATGTAGCAGAGGGTAGTGTTTTATGTCTTTTTAATAAATCTCCAAAGTTAAGAAACACCAGACCAAATTTATACTTATTCTAAGATGTGAATCTGACATTTTTTAGCTCATTTAACCTTATTAATGTAACTGATGTTACCAGGATATTCCTCAGATTGTAGTGTTATAAACACACTCAGAGTGTAAATGAAGAGAAGATATAAACGTATTACTCTTTAGAGCTACCAATTTCTGGCTTAAAAGACTTTTGCTTACTTTGGAAAGATTTAATTCTATATTTCCAAACAGTTAAAATGCCATCCAGCCTAACACATTTTTCTTGGAACTATCACAAAAATTCTGTTCAATTTTCTTTTTTTTAATTCCACTACCTGTGGCAATTTAATTCTGAGTGTAAGCAGTATCATAAAATGAAAATTCTTGTGATTAATTGTCCCCAGAATGACCCTTGGAGTAATAAGTATGTAAATACAGGATATTTCTGCACTCTGATGGCCTTTATTCAATATTACAAAAATAATAAGGTAAAGATCAGTTTAAACCTACATTAGTAGAAAACAGGCAAGCTGTAATGCTTTAATTTGGAAAAGGCAGTGCAATTAAGACCAGACAGCTGTTGTGGAAACCTTAAGGTTTAAGGGGAAAAGTTATAAATCATGATTTATAGTGAGAGAATGCAATTTCTTGGAATTTATGAAGCCTGTATTAAACCTGTTCCAAAAGTGGACTTTATAAGTTTTTTTATAACTTTATGTGATCTGAAAAATGTCACTTAAATGGTAGCCAGGGATATAATTTGTGCTTCCCATGAGAAAACAGAAACAAAATTAAGGCTAAAGAGAATGTAAAGCAATTGCATGTTCCAGCCATCAGTTCATCCTCACAATATCTCTACAAAGTCTCTTTTTAGCACTTTTTTTTTTTTTTTTTTACACTAGCATTGGACATTTCCCGATATTTCTGGGGTCTTTGGCCTTCCGGGGGCCATAGATTTAGGATCTAATTTGTACCCCAGAATAGCAAACAACAGGACAGCATTATTTCGGAGTTTTTCTTCAGAGAGAGAATGTACGTGAAGGTAGAGAGAAATGTTAGTGTGGGGGGAAAACACTCCATATACCAGCACAGATTTACACTGTCAGCCCCTCCTCTTGCTGACAGGGTTGAGTAGCAAGTAGATGTTATCTGACATGACTGAAACTATGCATGTGTTAATGACTGAATATGTTAATGGTACCCATTGCACAAATTTTATATAGCGACAAATCATAGGGACAGATCATCAATATCTGATCTTGCCCCACAGCAGAGGAATGTTAAATTGTCAATGGAATGTCAGTGGATGGGACAGTCTTGGGCAATAACCTCTCAGCCTTGTCATGAAATGGTAGAAGCAGAACTTTGACAGATTTTTTATTTCCTGGTACTTTCAGTGTCCTGTTGGATGGCAGTGTGTCTTCATTTCTAGAAGGGCCAAAATACATGTGTTCAACATCTCCTTTTTCTTCCCCTTTGCTGGAGTAAGAAAGATATTCAACAATGTCAGAGATCATTTTCTTATGTATGCTAGAAATGGTGATAACCAGCAGAGGAGACTGAGACTGGTACCTGTATATCCTTCAGCTGCCAGTGGCTTCACAGAAGATAAGCTATTACTCAAAAGGGGAGCTTATACAAGTAAGAAAATATCCATTCTATTGGAAATTATTGTTTAAATCAAAACCAAGCTGCATGTTGTTTTCAGAGTCACTTGTCTGTGTCAAAATCTGATTGAACAAGCCTGTTGTGGGATTTATTTTTTCTGCTGACAGACATGCAGTGTTACCACTGGTGCTACAGGCAGGAGCACAAGGCACATGGGTGCTGCTGTTTTCAGAGCTATTAGCATTACAGGAACTGAGAAAGCACAGAAAACGACCCAGAATATGTAAACACATTAAAATGATTCAAATTCAGGAAATTATTTAAACAAACAAGCAACAGAAATAAAAAAACAGAGACCAAATATTGAGCAGCATACTCAATTTCCTAATCTATTTTCATAGCCTATTAGGCCAGTAAATCCACAGTAGGAGACAAACAGACACACACATTTTAAAATTTAGTTACACTAGGTTAGAACTGTAGTATTCCACAAGATGGATAAACACATAAATGTTACAGTTTCTATCCTCATTTTCTGAGTTGTAAAATGATGAGCATGGAAAGATGCTGTGTAACTATTGCATAGTAATTTCAGGAAATTGAAGCATTCTGGTTATGTTTAGAAAAAGGAGATTGTTGATTGCTCAAATGAAGATTTGAGTCTTCATTTAGAAATGATTATCAGATCTGTGGATGAGGGGAACCTGTGTGTGGAAGTATAGGTACACATATATATACCAAAAAATTATATTTAAGAAAGACAAATGGCTCATTTTGTTTCACTTTTGCATAAACCAAATATCTGAATCATGCTTTTCTGTGCATTCTGAGTTTCTTGCAGCACATTGTGGTGGGTTGGCCCTGGCTAACAGTCAAACACCTACCTGGCTGTTTGCTCACTCCCTCTCCTCAATGTGGTAGAGGGGACAAAAGAAGGAGAGCAGTAGGGAGAAGGTTCATGGGTCAGGATAAAGGCACAGAGATTGCTTACCAGTTACTGTCACAAGCAAAATAGGCTCAGCTGGGAAAAAAAAAAATCATCTACTCCTAATTAAAATAGGCATTTATTAATTTGGGTAGTGGAAAACAGAAAGAAAAATGTTAAAACAACACCTTTCCCTCTGACTCTGCTCTGTCCCCTTTTCTATGCTCTACATCATTCTTTCATTTCTGACTCTTCTAACCCTGCTCCAAGTGTTGCAGGAGTTTACAGTCAGTACCTGGCAGTTTCTTTGCTCCTCTGTGCTGCTCCTTCCTCCTCACACTTCTGTGCTCCAGCGTTGGCCCTTCACAAGCTGCAGGGGAAATATCAGTTTTCCCGTGGCTCTGACTTCAGTTCTCTCTCTATTGTTTCTCACTCCTTTTTTTTCCCCCTCCTCCTCTCTCTGTCTGGCTTTTTATGAATTTTTTAAAATATGTTTTCATGGAGGTGTCATCAGCTTGGCTGATATGTTCACTTGTGTCCTGTTGTGGATCCATTGGAGCTGGTTGCACCTGATTGTGTCTGGCACTGAGCAAACCCTAGTTCCTCCTACAGAGGCCCCCTACAGTTCCACCTGCCTACCACCTTGCCAAGAGCTGGAAAATTTTGTAAAACTTTAATTGTGTAGGAAATCCATTTACTTCCCAATTTTTTTTTCCTTCTCTGATATACGTCACAAGAGACCGTTTGCTCTGAATTGAGTATGAAAGTTGGAACTGCAAAATCATTGGTTAAAAATTAAAATACATGGTCCAGAATACCAGCTGTATTGCTAAGTCTTTGCTTTCAGAAAACATAATTTATTTTATTCCTAAGTACTGCTAATTTAAATTGCCATCTCCCCTCTCCCCATCAAAATAATTCTGAAATCTAGTGCTGATTAAGAGGAAAAAGTATATCACCTCTGGAAAACTTAAAATAAAGCTCCTAATTTTCAATAACTGACATGCAATTAACCAATTAATTTTATTGTTTAATTCTCAAACTTTAACACCCTTTAAAAATGCTGTTATAAAGATCCATTGTTTATGATCCCACAGCTGTAAGACAATGCTATTTGCAGCTTGGCAGGTATTTAATCTCTGGTGACTGTGAGATAGGTCATTTATCTCCGCCTGAAAGCTCTTTGGTAGTATTTTGTATTTCCTGCCATTAGCAGTGAAGCTGCAGGTCTAGTCACAATCATTTTGGCATAGAAGTCTGTTCTTCTAGTTCACCTTTGCAGCAGCTATTAGAATAAAAAATATCTTGGATTTTAGTCAGTGCACTAAGAATTTCGTAAGGATTAGTAATCACAGTTCTGGCATGCTAGCAAGAGAAACAAAAAGACTGAAAGACTGGGTGTTTGACCTTTTATGGCAGGAACTTGCAAATCATACTATTACAAGCTTTGCTTGCCTACAGCTTCAAAGTAAATAGTTACAAAATGTTCTGCTATAATGTTGAGCTATTTAAAAAATTAGTAAAGAGAGATTCAACTGCTGACAAAAGAAAAAATACTTCACAAAGAGGGCATAGAGAAAAGCAAAGTGCAGAAAAGCAATCAAAGAGGAAAGCTAATGCAGGAATGAAGTAAGAAGAGTACTTTATGTGCTGGATATGATAAAGGCTGGACAAAGCAAATTAAACACCTTCACTCGAGTAGCCTACTTTTTAATGAAGTACAAAGCTGTCAACAAAAGAGAAAATGTCACCAAATGTCAGCAACAGAATAAGCACAATATAAATCAGAACATATTACTTGAGATAAAAGCTGCATAAACTCCACTAAACTTTCCCAATCAAGTCCTAAAAAAAGAAGAAAAAAATCCTTACAGAGAAAATGTCAATGCTAATAGAGAGTCAAATAGAAAACAACACTATTGAGACAGAATGAAAAATAGATTTCTCTCAAGTGACATCAAACTACAGACTGACCTGAATGAATGGCCTTGTACAGGAGCCACTAATTTTAAAGAAAACAAAAATTGTGAAATAGAACACAAGGCAGTGAGTTTTATGAAAAATTAGATGTTCTGTGGTAGTGTATAAGTGAGTTATGTATAGTGTAACTTAGGATCTTAGTAGTCTTCTCTTCTTCTACTGTAAAGAAATGATGCCTTTTGCATCTTCCCTGCAGTTAGATGCTTTAGTTCTGCTTTGGCAGTGAAGAATAAGTTCAGTCCCTTAATAGAGAAAACATCTTGGGCTCAGGTTATCTGGAGAGCATGAACCTTGTTTTCCATTTTCCACTGCCTTAAGAAAATTTTCACCCTCATCTGTTTTTTCCAAACACCCCTCTCGTGTGATTAGGGGGAAGTGTCCTCATTACCATCTCCCAACATTTTTTTCCCTTTGTATGAAGTCAAGACCTACTAGTACAAACTATGAAACATTCATAATCTATATTGGGTAATCAACCTATGAATAGTTTTGGGTTTTACTTATACTGTATATACTATATACAATAGAGGGAAGGAAGAAAGAAAGATGTAGGTAAAGGGGAATTTGGTAGAAGAAATATATCACCTTGAAACATGCAAGATTTAGTTTCTATCAAAAAGGAAAGAAAACAATTCAAATAGATGAAATCAGGTGTAATGCTACTGTCACAGAAACAATGGAAAGATCACAGCTCTCTCTAGGTTTTACCTGTACTATGAGTTTAGTAGTGTGTTTGCTGCAGCATCATCAACCTCTAAACAATACATTACGTGCTTCTGCTGGCTCTGCAAATGCCAAGCTAGTTTCTGAGGATTAAAAAAAAAAAAAAAAAAAAAAAAGGTGTAAGAAAAAGAAAGAGAAGTAGAGAAAGTAAGAACCAAGAGCCCTGCATCAATGTAATTCTTGAAATAGGAAGTATCTGTATTTTCCCACCAGTCAGGAGAAACTAACCTAAAATTTCGTGACTGCTTGTATTGAATTTGTCTGGGACAGAGTTAATTTTCTTCATATAGCCAATATGAAACTGTGTTTTAAATTTGTGATTGAAATGGACACTAATGTTTTAGCTATTGTAAACAGTGCTTACCATCATATGTCATGCCTTTGAAAGAGTGTATGTCCCCTCCCCTTTCCTCTCTTGGACTACTGTATGCTGCAAAAGAAGGGCTCCACTAGGCCCTCTGATGCCCAGTGTGGTAGCTCAAAAAGTCACTAATGGAATGGCAGGTAGTCAAACAAAACAAAACTGACAAAACTATATATAAACAAACAAACAAATAAATAAATACTTATATATACACACACATGCAGGAAATCCCTTAAAAGAAAAGATGCTATGCTTCAGGAAAGAATATCTTAGAACCAAAAAAGCCTAAGCAATGCATGAGGTTCTCTGTTCAAGAAGTACTTTAGTGACTGGAAAAAAAGCCTACATTTCTTTGTAGAAATAGTTGCAGAAACAGTGTCCTGATTCAGGTATCTCAAGAGATATAAGACCCTTTCTCACTCATCACTTCCTCTTGATCAGCCTGACACTGGGTTTTCTGATTCCTGTTCCTAGACTTTCTCTCCATAAACCAAAGAGTTGAGACAGATCGTGTGGGATTGTGAACCCTACAAGATGACAAAGTACTTAAACCCAAGTTGCTAGCACCTCTCAGCCCCCCTCTCCCCAAGCTTTATGTGTGTATTGATGATGAACAGTGACATCACAACAGTGAACAAATGGCCTTCCCATTATTTTCCCTACCTTTGACCGCTGAAAGATCCAATTCTCAAAGACTTATGCTCCATGAATATAGCCCCACTGAATTCAAGAGCAGAATTTATGTTTGTGTTTATTCAGTATATGGCCCCTTCAGGCTTTTCACCAATGGACAAATGCAGCCAAATAAAAACAACCAGAATCACAGAGGCCCTGCTCTCTATGTCAGCTTTCCATGGTGTTTTTTGTATTTCAGCTCTCCCATTTTTGTTTTATTTCCATCGAAATTACTGGGTAATTTAAAGGGTGCATTTACGGCCTGTTATTCATTGTGAGATTAGTGTGGACATTCAGACTCGGATCAACAAAGTACTCACCTAGGAATATAGGAAAGTTTATGAGCTCTAAGGATCTTGTTCACTAGATGGGAGGAATGTTAGCTGGTGCTACAGTAATTAATGGTTAAATTACCCTTGGGTAGTAGGTAGTAGGTAGCATAACTTTACAATCTGGTAGCTTTAAATTTTGCGACTAATTGTAGCAGTGGGAGTTAGAATGCAGGTTGAAGACATAATGAAATTACCATAGGGAGGAACAGACTAATGAACTGAAGTCCAACAAAAGTTATGGCTACATTACTGTCAACTTGAAAATCTGTAAATAACAACTTTGAAAACCATCGAGGGCACTAGACAATGGGTTTTATGTGTATATAAGTATGAAATGTGGATTGGGAGGAATAATTGAGTTTGCTAGATTGTCAAGTATGTACTTGGAAAAAAATCACTTGGTCATCATTTAATCTTCTTTGCACACCTTTTTCATCTTATTTGCATTTTTAATGCAAACCCCCACAGAATACCTCTTCAATCATACTGAATTGGTTTGTGTCAAGTAGTTAATGCATATACAACTTTGCAAGTCTTTTAATTCTTCAGCAAAAAACTTTGAGGAAAGCATAATAAACTCTTTATGTTTTTGGTACTTGGAATTTCAAAG
This sequence comes from Aphelocoma coerulescens, assembly GCF_041296385.1. Classification (NCBI taxonomy): domain Eukaryota; kingdom Metazoa; phylum Chordata; class Aves; order Passeriformes; family Corvidae; genus Aphelocoma; species Aphelocoma coerulescens. The sequence continues at coordinate 36,619,007 of NC_091017.1, forward strand.
TCAAACTTTCCCGGTTTTATTAAGAATTCTGAAATTATGGTTTATTGAATAGCAATTCTAAACCAGCTTTTTAATGAAGTGGACTGTTTTAAACCAAATTATTTTCAGTTAATAAAGTATAGATGAGTGAATCCAGTGCTTTAGGAAACCGATCCCTATGGATGTCTTTTCTTCCAGGTATTTTAATATGAATTTATAGGTTTAAAGTTCCTGTTCTGTGGAAATGTCATATGAAAATCAGGTATATTGCTTTACCTGCTGCAGAAGTTTGAAAGAATTGCATTTGACCTCCCAAAGGAGGCCACATCCTGTACTTGTTATAGAAGCTTACATGCATTTCGTGGACTCTGTAACATCATCCTCCTATCTATTGTGAGGTTTTTTCATGGATTATCACTTGTATCAGCTACATCGCTATATCAGTTTCACCTATATCAACCATATTATTTCCTGTTTTAAGCAGACCTGGTATTACCTAGTCTGTGAAGTGTTCCAATAGTGGAAATTCCATTAGTTTACTGGTCAACCTGCTCCATCAGGTCAGTCCTTCTAATCTAAATTATTTGCTAATATCCTGCCTTTTCTACTGTGAGCCCTGTTTATTCTTGTCCTGTATGTCACTGTAATGAAGGAATAACTTTTCCCTTTGTTCCACAGCTTTTAACATAATTGAAATCTATCCCACATCCACATTCAGTTTTGTTTTTATGTCAAAAAGATGTCCAGTCTTGTCTTTCCGTGTTTTCTGTACCTCTGACCACCTATTGATCCAGTTAATTGTTGTATCCAGTTAATTCCCACCTTTCTTGGACAGCAGTAACCAAGGCTGCTCAATTCATGAAGGCTGTGCCCCCAATAATTAGAGCAGGGAACAGGTATTTAGACACACATCTGCTACCTAGGTGGTTCTTTTGCATCCTGTCCCCTTTATCATGGATCTGTTTGGCTGCTGTTGGACAACTGTAATATCTTGCACAAATTTCCAGATTTTCACCTGTACATTGTCCTGCAATTTAGATGCCATCTCCCTTACCTTAGTGTAGGTTCAGTAAGTATCCTCTGCCCCACTATCCATGCCATTAATGAAGCCATTGAATGGATCCTAGGTAAGTATAGGCTTCTGTATATCCCCCCCAAGACTTCTGAATTTCATTATGCTAACTGCTCTCTGGCTACAAATATCTATGATTATCCAAGTTTTTATGCACCTACCATCTAGAAATTAAATCAATTTGAGCTTTCTGGCTTCTTATGGGCCTATATTATGGCATTGAAGTGTATGATCTGTATTGCCTCTGTAGGATATTTGTAAATGGTTTGCTCAGATTTTTCTCAGAACTAAGCACAAGCTGGTTATATTTCTTTAGTTTCGTTTTGGCTGCTTTTTATTTTTTTTTTTTCCTATAAACACTATACTTACTGCATTTTCTAACACTGTTTTTATTAATTTCCACTCTTTTGGTGCTTAACTCCTCCTTGATGATTTCACAAAGAGAATGATTCTGTGAGTTTTCAGATCATATTTAAATACCTCAGGAAGAAGTCCATCAAATCTCAAGGTTTTGAAAATATATAATGTAGACATTACCTTGTAAACCTTTCCTTCCCTTTTCTGGGCTGACACCATACTACCTTCTTCGTTAGATTTAATTAGTATCAGGTAGTTACACATTTCCATTTAACTGTTTTTATGAAGACTGATGCAAAAATGTGAAACAAGCATTTCAGCTCTCTCAACATCCCCTGTCACTTTTTTTCCCTCCACTTATTACCAAATTAACACTTTCCCTGAGGTTTTTCTGCCTAGGAATACATTTGGTAGACTTCTTTATATTACAGTAGTTCACACATCAACCAGTCATCCCTGAATTTTGCCAAAAAACTGGTATGGCTAGATTGAGGCTGTTTTCTCAAAAAGTAGTTAGTAGGTGTAGTGGGAAGATATTCAGAACTGAGTAATAATAAATTTCCTTGATAATACATTACAGCGGTGAATCATACAAAACATGGTTAATAATTTCTGCTTAATTTTCAATTTGAGTTTTTCTAATTAGAGCTTCCAGTCATTAACCCTCTCTTTGGTACACCTCCTTTGCTGGATTAACTGCCAGTCTTTTCTTTCTGTAAATGCACTTGTAAGCTGTGATGAGTTCAATTTGCATTTCACCTCTGAGAAAACAGTCTGAATTCTCCCTGCAAAAGTCTATTTCCAATAGTATATCTATAAACCTATCTGGTTTTATTCACTGTTTCCTACTGATGTATGTCCCAGGGTATAACTAATCAGTTCTATGATGGCTGTTAAAGGGGTGGTCAAGGTGGTAAAATGTGAATGTACAGGGTTAAAAAGAGATGAGTAGATAAAGGTATGAGGTTTGGAGATAATGGGTGCTAAAATGTGAGAGGAAAAGTGAGGAGAGGAGTAAGGAAATGGGAATTTCTATGCTGAGCATAAATAAAGAGTGTAAAGATAAAGATTGTTTTTTCTTTTTCTTTTTCTTTTTCTTTTTCTTTTTCTTTTTCTTTTTCTTTTTCTTTTTCTTTTTCTTTTTCTTTTTCTTTTTCTCTTTTTCTTTTTCTTTTCCTTTTTTTTTTTCTTCTCTTTCTTTTTCTCTTTCTCTTTCTCTTTCTCTTTCTCTTTCTCTTTCTCTTTCTCTTTCTCTTTCTCTTTCTCTTTCTTTTTCTTTGTTTTTCTTTTTTTCTCTTTCTCTTTCTCTTTCTCTTTCTCTTTCTCTGGCTTGACTGAATTTTTGATTTTGTAGGTAACACCTGTTAAAATTAAATTTCATAAATATTATAAAGATTTACAAATTAAGTGTTTTCTCATTTCCATTTAATTCTGAGAATGTCATTGAGCCTGTCTGAAGGCTTTGTTTTGACGCATATCCCTGAAATACAAAAATATTCCATTTTTGTATTTGTGGTTTAATTAATAAAATATATGGTAAGAAAGCAGAAAGATGCAGGTGGCAAGTATGCACAAGCATAAACCAAGGCTGAAAGTTAAATTCCTACACTTGAAAAATATGATGATATTATAATTTTAAAGGGATTCTTTTAATCCTCTCCTACAACGTTCCTTGTAGCATATACATTTAGGCATTGTGTGCAGTTCATATGATGAAAATTTTGATTTCAGGTAAATTTAGAAAAAATAGGGGGCACTAATTCTGGACCAAGTAAATATTAAGAACTTAATGAAAATAACAATATCCCCTCCCCAACTTCTTATTCATTATCAGTGTCATAGCTATCTCCAGTTCAGTACTAACTCAAACTATCTATATTTGAATTAGCATCTCAAGTCCCCTTAGTTGCAATGCAAGTGGTCACAGTGTAAAAATACACATTGCACTACAGCTGCTGGCTTGATTGGTAACAGAACACAGCTGCACCAGCCTCTTGGAGTACAGGGGACTCCAGTGCAGTACTAGGTTAATCAGGAACATGCAGCTGTCATTATTTTCCTGCTGGCAGATGGTTATTGAATTCAAAGCCCTACTTAACCTGAGGTGGAAACTTATGTAGGTACATGAGAATGGAGTTCTCAATGAGGTATAACTCTTCCTGTTTCTGAAGCTAGCATTGCACTGAAAACAAGAGCACGAAGCAGTCAAGCACTTCACTAATACTTACACCTCCACCAGCCCTCAATTTCTGTTTTACTTTATTCTACCATCAACCTTCTTCGTACAATAAAATGCATAATCAAAGCAGGGAGCTAAGATAAAAGTGAAAAAAAGCACTAGAATCTCCACTTTGTGTAGGCTTTTTTTTTCTAACAAGCTTAGTCTTTGATCATTTTCCATTTGATCAAAGAGAGCTTTGATGCTCTTTGAAGAAGTACTGAATTATTGGAATAGAGATATAGAATTTGATTCACATTTTCATCCGAAGAAAATAACCAAAAGAACTGGGCTAGTAGTTTGCAGTAGATATGTCTAAGGATATACAAATAATTGGAAAAAAACCCCCACAAATATAAAGAAAAAAGGAGTATAATCTGTGAAAAGCAAAAGTTAACAGTGGGAAAGAAAGCCAGATGTATAGCATGCTTGTTCTAGAAAATGTGTCTCTAACTGCCAGTCAAACTGTGATAAATGTCTTCGACTTGGAAGAAAATGTATGCTTATGAATATCAAAGTGCAAAATGTATTGCAGATCCATGCCTGAGCAATATTTACCACAGCTGGAATGCTTTACTCTAAGCAATGCTAGAAAGGAAGGAAAAAAGTTTAGGAAAAAGCAAGTATAGTTTTAGCTCTATGTTTTATGTAGTGTTGCGTAGTAAGTGAGGTGAGGATTTTGGTGGATTTTTTTGTTTGATGACAGAAAGAGAAAAGTTCAAACTTCTTTTGAAAGTCATGAAAATGAATATATGTAAAGTCTGTAATCTGGGGTTAAATTCATGTTTTTGAGCCTTTAATTAAATACTTCGGCTTCATTTTGGAGGATGGATGGTCAATGGTAGCCAAGAAACCAAGCCAAATTTCAAAGTACGTATTATTTTGTTGTTGTTGGGATTTTTATTTTTTTTTCTTCAGTTTTCTGTTTTGACCTCATAAGTAGCCCTGTGCTAGAGTGTCAGCAAGGTCAGATAGAAAGACAGGAATAACTGAAAGCTGCATTTAGTCTAGAAAGGAAAAGACTGCTATTCATATATATATATATTGGTCAACTCTTAGAATAGTTATTTAATGAATACTTTATCTCACTTGTAAATATTGATTTAAAGATGCAATAGCTTTAGAAGATAATAACCAGTTATTCCTATTTTCAGGAGAATGGTTACAGTGTTGGAGCTGTGTCTACCCTAAAGCAACTTACATTATAGTAATGTTTTAGGTCTCTGCTATGTGATTGAAGTAATGTCAGTTGAAGTCCTGGTACTCAATCTTTTCAGCAAAATCCTTTCCTTCAACAGAGATTTTAATAATTTTTTTTTAAGTGGTACAAAAAGATGAGAAGTCTTCATAAATTCAAGCTGTTGTTCATTGTAGGTGGTAGAATGAGATTCATGTAAGACAACTTGTCAGGTTAATTTGGCTCTAACAGTAAATAGACCTAACCAGGCATGAAGAGAGGCAGATGAGATCCATGCTAAACAAAATAATGCAAATTTGGGAAAGAAATTCCAAACAAACAAAACCCAGACAACCAGTTCTTGGATGTGAAAAAGATTTCAACAACAGAGAATACACCCTGAGAAAGGAGGAGAAAGATGATTCATATTTAAGAAAGGGGGCATTTGAAAACTTTTTTGCTTTGTCCCACCAGTGCACAGAGCACAGAGCAATAGAGCTTAAAACAGAAAGAAGAATAGAGCTAACTCTTACTCCATCTGTCGAAAACCTCATTAGAAGCAGCCTCAGACAATGACTTGGAGTATTTTTCAGGTCTTTTAGATCTTCCCAGAAAATTACTCGACTTCCTAACTCACTGAAGTCAAGTTTACCATCCTAATGTTCTTTTTAAAGAACTCTTGGACTAACAGGGACACTCCAGAAAGTTGGAAAAATGGTAAATTTTGAATTAGCTGGATCATGTGCAACTGGCTCACTCTAGATTCACACTGACACATTACCAAAGTAGAAATGTTGTAATATGCACAAATGCAAAGTGAAGAATTTAAGAATAAGGACCACTGAAGATTTTAGAGTAAGGAAAGCTGCAACACTGAGAAAACTCTATGAATTATTAAGATAAGTAAATGAAAGAAAACTACAATACAGGGCTCTATCTAAAAGGGTTAATATCATTCCTACATATTTAAAGGGAGTGGGACTGAGAAGCCATTATCCATCTGTCTACACACTGGTAAAATCAAGAGCAGAATATTCCATACAGTCTGATAGATTTAAAGTGGATCTTTTGTAATTAGTACTGGTGAATAATATCCCCCTACTATAGTTATTTAAAGTGACAGAAAACTGTCTGTCATTGAAAGAGGTCAGTTTGAGGGATGATACTTACAGAACTTGTCCATCAGAATGTCAATACATGTTTATTTTGAAATTAATTATTAAATAACTGTATATTTCTGTGCATATAGTGTTTCCCAGAATGAAAATGCATCTCTTTTATTTTAGTTGAGTAATTTCTATTTTTCAAATTATGATAGGAATCTTTGTTCATATCCACTAATAAAGAGATTATGCAACTTAAATTCTCTCTGTTTTGGGTCATTTTTTCTCCTTCTATGTCTTTGGCTATGAAGGCAATGCTCTAGTTTCTTTGGAGACTTGCTTTTCCACTGTCATAGATTAGATGTGAGAATGCTTTGGATGATTTCTTGTTTAGCTATATTTGCTGAAGAGTGAACTTTCTTTTTGTTTTGTAGTTTAAAAAAAGAAATGAACAAAAATCTAGGTGGCTATACTCATGGAATATGAAATAAAAAGAACAATCAATAGCAAATGTAGAAGATTAGATTGAAGCAGTGGGAAAAACTGCATACAGAAGAATATGAGGTTTTCATAGAAAATATTTGTTATCTCTTGCAGGTACTTTTTGGACATGGTAACTGTTTTGCTACCTTTTTCTGAAAACTTATAAATAAAGTTTTATGCATCAAAATAAATTTTAGAAAAAAAGACAGATCCACCAGACATTTCAAATGGTAAAGAAAACTAATAAAACTGAAAGAGACTTTCTGAAAAGATATTTTACATGAGAAATTATTGAATAATGTAGTTGAACTCAAAATTATAGGAAAACATAAAACATGCAGATTTTAACTTGCAGTACAAATACATTACCATGTAAATGTGTTCTATCATTGGGGTTTCTAATCATTGTATGGCGAATATTGCTTGTCTTTGATGCAAATCCCATCAGAGCCTATTTCCAGTTACTTCAAATGATTCAGGCTAAACTGGAAGCCTCTGGCCTGCATCAGATCAACAATGATAAAGGAAAAACTTACTGTAGGCAGATCACTTATTAAGAGTCAAGAAACAGATGAGAGGGTCGTCTTGGACCAGTGGCATCTGCTTAAAGGCTAGAAAGCATGGATATCAAGTGTTCTCAAAAGCAGTAACAATATGTACAGCTGTAGAAAATAATTTACTTTCCAGGTTTTGAGAATGACGTTTGTCTTTAATGGAATCACTCACATTTAAATGATTTACTGCGGTATTCTGGTCACTTTTGTAACAGAATAGAAATAACATGCATATTCACATATAGATGTCCTAAATTGCTACTATGTCTCTTGTCTGCTACAGAAAACCTGTAGAAAAGAATGGTGTCCATATTCTTATCACAGTACAGATTTTTTTCCAGTTTACAAACTCATTATTTCTTTTGTGAAACAGAAAATAAGTTGGGTTTTTTTGTGGAACAAAACTTACAATGCCTCAAGGTTACAGTCATATCACTGTTCTTGCAGTTGTGTTTGTATGAAGCAACACTGATGCAGTTGCTGTCGTGTTGAAAATAGATCTATTTTTTCTTATGATATATGTCTGCAAAAATGTCAACTATTTGACTCTCCTACTGTATTAGAAGTTATCACAGAGCGAAATTCCAAAGGCTCCAGCTTCTTGTTACTGTCCAGTCCAATTTATCAAGCACATTGAAATGACAAGTGCAAGATAAAAAGTTCTTGTTGCCCTTGGGCTAGCAAAAAATGGTCTGGTCATCTAAAAATCAGAATAAGGTTTGTAGCTGGATATTACAGTTACATTTGATGACATTTTTATTTTTATATCAGTGAATTGTTTTGCATATAGTTCAGTCCATAAGCAGAAAAACAGTTTTAGGCTGGAAAATGAAGGAAGATCCCGGCATATTCTGAATGAAGATATATGTGTTCAATTCAGCACACTGTATGTATCACAGACACAAATACTTTTGGTTGGAAAACTCCACAAAAATCATTTTATTCTTGTTGGCATGTCTTCAGGTCTCTGAGCAATCACTGTCTAATTCCTTGAAGGTGGGCCAGGCAGATACAGAAACAGGTTTATGTGGTTAACCATAGGAGTAAATGAGTATAATAATTGCCAGGTTGTTTCAGTGCCTCTGTTCCCTTTGATGTTGGGTAGAGCATGTGAAAAGAGGATAAAGCTAGAAGAACTGAATGTTTTAAAATAGGTTGTATACATTCTGGGCTGAAACAGAAAATTGATGGGTTTTAGCCCCTATGTTAAAAGTGGCTGAGGTAACGCACCTGTTTATTTTTGAAGAAAAATCCTGCTTCAGCAATAAAAAATGCACTAAATAAGACTCAGAGTATGATCAGGTAAGTGCTTGAGTGCCTAATAGACTGATTTTAAAAGTTCATTTAAGACATGTAATTAAGTGCGTGATTCTGCTGCAGTGGACATTAAGATAGAGGACATTTTTTGTGAACTTATGTACAAAATGTACATTCCATGTTTTAGAGGCAAAGGATTCTCCTTTTTTGTTTGAGGGAAATGTTATCATAGAATTACAGAGTGGTTTGGGTTGGAAGAGACCCTAAAGATTATTTGGTTCCAAACCTCCTGCCATGGGCAAGGACACTTTCTGTTAAACTAGGATGCTCCAAGCCCCATCCAGCCTGGCCTTGCATATTTCCAAGGATGAGACAGCCTCAGCTTCTCTGGGTAGCGTGTTCCAGGGTGTTGTAGTCTGCATAGTAAAGAATTTCTTCTTGATCTATAACCTAAATCTTCCTGTTTAAAACTGTTGCCCCTCATCCTGTCCTCTCACTACACTCCTTGACAAAGAGTCCCTGATAAAAAGTGTTTGTGGCTTTTCCTGTGTAAGGAGTTTTATTATTCCCTTGGGTGGGACACCCAAGGGTCACACTGCAGAACATTTGATGACTGACTTATCTTTTCTTCCTTTTCCTTACTCCATAGCTGGATGTAAAAGTCAATGTACTTAAATAAGTCAACAAGCTTAAATAATGAAACTAGAGAAGTAATAGAGTAAGAAAGGTAACAAGTTGAGAAAAATTGCAGATTAATTCCCCTGTGGAGTTTAAAAAGAATTAGGGACATATCTGTGCTCTTCCATAGTTTTCTTCCTGTTCTGTTCCCATGGTAGTAGAGCTTTTCACTGTCTCTTGCTACTGACTGTGGTTAAATTTTAAATCTGAATTTTTGAATTGTTGAATCTCACTAAGAGAGGTTTGGTCTTTATAACAGAAGCCCATGTACTTCCAAGTGATGTGTGTTGCATATACGTACAAATGAATTACAGTAGAAATAAAAATAATTCAAACATTTTCAAGATGTCTGTAATTTGAAGCTCAGAATGGGTATAATAAAATTGTGAGTCTCTTTGTAAAGAAAACACCCAGATGGGCTCACCATCTCCTCTCCATATGGCACTTAGAGTCTGCTCTGCATCCCGCTGTGCTCACAGTGTAATCCATATGGACCTTACTTAATTGGTTTCCTGTTCCTGCAACATTGACTGTTCATAGCTTTCCATCAAGCATACACTCACTGCTGAGAGAACACGTTACTATGTGATGATTTTCTAGATTGCTGGAAGTGTGAAAGAATTAATCTTTTGTGTGTATTTATCTGTGCTGTGGCTTTGGCCATTAGTGGTGAGGTAGAGTGCACACATATAAAGCCAACATGCAGAATTTCAGCCAACTTATAAGTGCTCATATGCACCCTCTAAAGACAGCTGGCAAGCATTTCTCTGTTCAAGCAGCGTGCTCCTAGGATGTGCAAGGCACAAAAAGGAGGGTCGGGAACTTGGAGGAAGGCCATGGGCAAGTATCTAGTGGCTTTAGGGGAATTCCTCCAGGTTTTAACTGGATATAGAATTTAAGGGGTGCTCTGCAGTTGCTAGGGTGTCAATTGCATGTGCATAGATGGGAGACACAAAGAACAAAGGAAGTGCAAGTGTCACTCTGTCAAGGTTTTCAGTTTTCAAGGTGAATTAGCAGTGCTTGTACACTGCAGGCTGAATACATGTAATGCAATGCTAAAACAGGGTCTACACCTGAAGATCCAGGTCAGACAAATTCCAGATTTAATGCTCACTAGATATTTGCATAAAAACCATGTGAAGAGCTCATTAAGTATTGACACAAATTGTAGGAGTTGATCTCACAATCATATCTTGCTAGTGTTCATAAGAAAGGGGTACAACTTTGATGTTATTAAGTTGTTTTGAAAGCTACATTCAGTTCTGATTGTCCTGATTCTAAAGAGATTAAGCAAGAGGATGCAATGCTGTATGATGACAGATCATAAGAATATGACCAACAGACTACAAAGATAAAAATGTGGAAAAAGTGAAAGGGAGCAGTTGGCCTAATGACTATATGATAGAGGTTCAAAAAGATGAAGAGAAGGAAAAGGGTTTTTTGATGTACCTTTTGTTATAGTGAACCATGCTAAAAGGTATTCTTTTGAATGTATTACAATTATCCTGTGGAACTCTGTCATTAAGTATGTCCACAGCAAAGGAAATAGTGGGATTCAGTAAAGAATCAGATAATCATACAGATGATGAAAACATTCAGAAATTTGTTACGTTATATAAATTATCTATAACTATAGAGTTAATTTTTTTTTTTAATGTGAAAGTATATGTTTGTATCTTATAGAAATTTACCTAGCTGCTGGCCAGTAAGATTTAGGATTATGCTTGTTGTGTGCATGTATATACATACATACACATTTACATAGATATATATATATATATTTATCCACTCACAAAAAATTCTCAGAGGTTTCGGCATCTTCCTTGAACTGTGCATAGTAAAAAAGAACATAACGGAAGCCTTGGGACTGGTGACACAACTGGAAATTCATAAAATATAGGCATGCTGGAGGACAAAGGGGGAAATCAGCATCTTTTTTGGCAGTTGGTATCTCTTCTACATGGTAATGCTTATATAAGGGAAAATACTTGTGATAAAATATAGCCTATTATATCCTTTATTTTTATTGCTGTCATGACAGCTGATAAACTCAAACTGCTGATTGTGTCTGGTTCAGTGACAACTTGTAACAATTTCTCTTTCTTTCCTTGCATTTTCCCTTTACCCTTTTCCCCAGCTCCAAGAACGATTTAAACAAATTACCACTACAATCTGCATCACAGTTTCTCACTATATTTATTTTCAGGTATAAGATATTCATACCTATAGATTTACAGGTATAGATATGGCTTTTTTTCGGACACCAAATTTGCTTGTACTTCACAAACAGTTCTATGTGCACCCTGGCAGCGAGTGTGTAATCACCATTGCTACTACATCACAGAATCACAGAACAAGTGAGGTTGGCACCTCTGGATCATCTGGTTGAAACTCCATCTCAAGGCAGGGACACCTAGGGCTGCTTGCTAAGGGTTGTATATGATCAGGTTTTGGATACTGCCAAGGAGGAAGGCTCCACACCCTCTCCGGCATTTTTTTCCTGTGGGGAAAAAAAATAAAGCTTTTTCTTGTGCTTAAACAGATTTTTCTCTATTTTAGTTTGTGCCTTCTTGTCTAGTCATTGGGTCCCATGAGGAAAAGTTTGGCTTCATTTTCTTTACTTCCCCCATCAGGTATTTATAAACACCCAAAACATCTCATCTGGACCATTTCTTCTTCCGTTTAAGTAGTCCCAGCACTTTCAATCTCTCTTTGTATGACAGATGCTCCAGTCCCTTAATCATCTTTGTTGCCCTTTGCTGGACCCATTCCAATATATCCCTGTCTTCTGTTGGAGAGACCAGACCAAGGCACAGTATTCCAGATGCATCTCACTAGGCTGAGCAGCGATCCCATTTCTGGCAATGTTCTTCTTAATACAGTCCACGAGGTTTTTGGCCTTTTGTGACACAAGGGCACATGGACCATGGTTGATTTTCAACTTGTCTAACAGGGCCCCAACATCCTTTTTGGCAAAGCAATTTTCCAACCAGTCTGCAGCCTCTACTGGTACGTGGGTTATTCCTATGCAGGTGCAGGCATTTATTTTTCTGTTTTCTGTACTTCATGAGATTCCTGTCAGCCCATTCTTTCAGCCTGTTCAGATCCCTTTGAATATCAGCACCACTTTGTGGTTTATCAATTGCTTCTCTCAGTTTTTTGTCATGTCCAAACTTGCTGAGAATGTATTCTGTCTCATAATCCAATTAATTAATGAAGATATTAAACAGTGTTTGCCCTAGTGTTGACCCTTGGGGTACACTACGTATATGTCTTGGACTGCTGCTGCCTTCCTGTGTTATTTCTCCAGGAGATACTGGGGTCGTTCAAGTTTTCCATGAGTATCATGGCCTGAAAAAGTGAAATTATGTGAAGGCTTCACCTGAATTTTCTTGATCAGGTGTCCTGCAGCAGATGCACTCAGTTGTACCAGCCACTTTGGCCTGACGTCTAACCCTGACCCATAAGGTCTCTGCTCTTCATTCATCAGATGGAAGATCTTCATGTATTCCTTCATGTATTCACTCCCGTAAAATGACTCTCCCTTTGTGCCATCCTGGCCTGTACTTAAATCTCCCTAAAGTGGGACATGTCTCCATCGACTGCAGCGCTTCAGTTGTGTGAATTCTTACCACACCTCTAGGATGACTTCACAGCCCTGTGGCTGCACGCTGACCTCTATTTCCTCATTTGTTCCCCATGTTTCATGTGTTGCTATACAGGTACTTCAGGGGCACCTAGCCATGCTCATTTCCCAGAAAAGGTACAAGTGTGTTCCCCACGATCCTGTATTTGCTTGCAGGTACTCCTTTATTTCTGTGTCTATGCTTTAAGTGTACCCCTTTCAACTTCTCTTTTTTTCATGGTGTGGATGTTCCAGTCCACACCACCCTGGACCCCTTGCTTGCCAACTTAGTCTACGATTTCCTCACTTAATTACTTGTTATGGACTTTGTCCCATTGTTCCTACTTTAAAGCTCTTCCCTCTTGCTTGCACAGCCTGATGACAAAGATGATTTTTCCCACTTTAAAAGGTGGGTCCTTTCTCTTTCCAGGAGTTCTTAATCCTTGAATAGTCCCATGGTCACAAAAAACATCCATGTTTTCAACACCAGCCATGCAGCTGGCTGTTGACCCACAGAATCAGTCGGTCCCCATCTAAATCAAGGAGACCAACTGATGCCTTGCAATGTGCTGATCTCTCGTCCCTACTTGGTTACTTGGCAAGACAGACCCTCTGTCAGTGCACTCCTCCTGCCACCCCAGCCTCAGCAAGAGAGCCCAGGCATCCTTACAGCCCCAGACCTGAAGAGAGTTGCATCTGTACTCGAGTTGAGACCCCGAATGTGCTGGAGAAGAGCTCCAGTGGGGTGGGGTCTGAGCCCTGCAGTGTCTCCACTGCTGCTGAGCAGCACATATGCTGCTCTGCTCAGAGTTTCTGCCCCCACTCTGTGCCCTTCTGCATAAACTGCTGCCTCTGTTATACAGCAAGCCATCACCAGAGCAAATGAATTTCTAGTCTGAACTAGCAGGTACCTCGATGTTCTTTGTAATTCTGCAGTGGTTTGCTTCTCCCTGCTTTATTACAGTGTCAGAATAATGCTTTGTGGTTTAACAGCAGGGAACTGTATTGTTTATTCAACAATACATTAGGCCTGGAGAAGGAAAGGTGTGAGGGCAGGAGTGGGCACACATAATCTCAAATACCAGCAGAATGTCAGGCTTTTAATAACTTGATCAAAGCCAGAGATGTGTATTAACCTGCTCCATACTAAGGAAGATATGACCTGCACAGAGTAATTGAAAAGGGGTTAGCAAAAACCAAATAATATTTCTAGGATTTTTGTTGTTTTTTTCCTCAGTTTGCTTTTTTTTAGGCTATACAAACTTACATTTTATTGTCTAGGGTGTTTTCCTTTATTATAATTTGAGATGCAAAGGCTTCATTTACAAGTAGAGAAATAGTGTTTAAAATGTCATTTTGCCACAGGCATCAAGAAGTATTTATACACACTGATTAGCAGCCACTGTCTTTATAATGAAAAATGGGATGTCATTTTTCATTGTAGCAGATCCTGCTGCACTGTATTTTTAGCAGCTCCATAATAAATAACTGAGTACAACAAAGTGAATAGCTGCATTGCTCCCAAATGAGGAAATCTTCAAAAACCTTCACCAAAGCTCCAAAATGGTTATCTCTCTTCCTTAGAGAGTTACTCTAATTTTTTAATAAATATATTCTCTTTGTAACATATAGTAACAGTATATTAACAGACTTTATTAGATTCTAATTAATGATTTTGAACGTTAAAATTGCATTAAAAAATGGAAAAAAAATATAGATCTATTCATGTCATGCTGGTGGTGGGGAGACAGAGTTACATGAATGTGGAAAAACTTTTCGTGTTACGTAGTCCTGAGTGCTACCAGAAACAATGAATGAAGCCTGAAGTCCCAGAGTAATTATTTTCCTCCCAGATACATTTAGGCTTCTTTCTTCTAGTTAACAAATCATGGCTTCAGTGGTCTCTGATGTACACGTGAATTTAGACATTGATGTTAAAAGAAGCACCTCTGGACCCTGAAAAACTGAAATATTCTGGAAAACTACAGTCCTCATAATGAATATTGCCTAAAAGTAAATGACTTGGACAACATTTCTATGCAGTGGACACTAAATTGAATTTGCAGTAAAATGAGATGATGGTAGCAAGTGTAGTCTAGTCACATCTGGTGCAGCACAGCTCTTACCGTTAGTTTCTCACAGGTCAAGTGTTTGTGCTCCTACAAATGTTCCTTTCCTTACCTGAGCACCAGGGCCTGATGGTGACCCTTGTAAAGTAAGAAAGGACTGGTTTTAGGGATTTTATGACCTTTGAATTTGTTTGTGAATTTCTTCCCCCCCTCCGCCCGCCCCCCCCCCCCCCCCAGATTTCCACAGCAACAAGATTTTGAACCAATTACTTCTTCATTGAAAGAGAAACTTCAGAGAACAGGGAAGATACATATTACTGAAGTCCATAAGTCTGGTGTTCGTGACAAATACTGAAAATTTATGAGGAGCTGCCTTTGTATTTTATAAGTTTACTTTATACGTGAAGGGAATATGTCATTGTTTAAATGATACAACATTACTGGTGCTTTATCTTCTGCATTACAAAAACCTCTATCTAGCATGAATTTTAACAGGTCAGGATTCTGATAAACACCATGGTTAGACACATCATTATGCATATGGCAACTCAGTGGGCTGAAAGGTTAGGTCAAATACCACTCCGAAGTGGAATTTTTGCTTAAACACCAGTTCTAATCACTGATTTTCCGACTTTTGAAAAAGGTCTAAGTGGATGTGGATTCATGTTCTTGCTGCATAGATGTTTTGGCAAACGGGAATTTAATTGCTTTTACCTTATTTTACAGCAGCAAATATTATGGATATATATTTGTTACTGTGGGTAAGCTTCAGAATTTTCATGTTTTCTGCAAATATTAGTTGCATGTAATGTAAATACGAGGTTTATGAAGATGAAAAGGGGAAAATGAAGCAAATGTTTTAAGCACTTTTAGTGAGTGTTTTAAAAATATGTAAGGTAACTGTGCCAGTTAACTGATACCATTAGTTGCTATTGAAAGTGATGAGCCAGAGCTGCAGTAAATGCAGGAACTTGTGCTTGGAAACAAGAAACAACAAAAGAGAGCTCTCTTTAGCTTTAGTGCCATCATGACAGAACTTCAGTTGTGCTATTAAGGAATATTTGCATTTTCAAGCTAAGTATATCAACCTAGAAAATGTAAAGTGGGATGAATCAATAATATTTAGATAGAGATCATGATGTTTTCCAACCTAGTAACAGGTCTAGAGCTCTCCTTCTCTGAAAGGAAGCTACTGCAGTGGGGGAGGAGATTTTCTTGCTATGGGCTCTTCATTATTCAAAGTTAATAGGTTGTATTGCTGGCTTTTTGTTACAGCTGTTGAGAGCATCAGACAGGAATGCAGGAATTGTTGTTGCTGCAGGTCCTTTCTTAGACATTTGAGAAGCTGGGCACAGAGGAAGAACCTCCGTACATATAGAAAACCTTACACCACCAAACCATAGCAGTCATGATACCAATAGGTGGCTGCGTGTTTGACGAAGTGGGATAGAAGTGTGGCCTCCCCTTGGGCACCACACAGTGGGCATTCTCTGTGATGTTAAAAGAGTTTTCAGTATGATAAAATGTAATTAAGCAACACTGAGTTTGAAATTAATTTGGCAACAACTCAGATGTTTCTCAATATTTTGTGTTGTTCATTAGTATGAAAAACTGCGGCCTTTACCACATTTACATTCGTCTGAGGAGTATGTAATGAGGGAAAGTAGCAAGAAAACATATAAAAGCTATCTGTATAGCAGTGCAATAGCAGTTAAGAAATACAATAAAATGAACACAGCCACCTAGAATTAAATGCTAATTAGAATGATGTATTGTGCTCATGCACAGAGTTTGATCTAAGCTCTTGATTACTGATGCAACAGGCAGATAAGCTTTCTAGGTCCATCTGTCTGCCAAAGTGGTCCTATGCAAATTGCTTTCCTATATGATGTTCAACTGATTATCTGAACCAAATATTTTACTTATTTTTCAGCACAAAAATACATGCTTTATTTATTGAGCATGGAGATCCTTTATCCTTCTCACTGGCAATAATGAACTTGTGAAAAAGTATTATTTTAACTTTCTGTATAGAAACAGAGTCTGGAAGAAATTAGCTACTGGGTCATTGATTGCAGTGTTTCACAGCTGCAGGGAAGCATTAAATACAGTGGTTTCCAATCCTTTCTAGCAAGGTAATACAGCTGCCATCTCTTCATCACAAAACTGGAAAAAATATTTAATTTAGATTTGGGTTGGTTTTTTCTCTTCATCATACAGACAAAATCAAAATATTTTGTTGACTTTGCTTCTGAAAATCTTGGACCCCTTGTTGCATTGTGGAACTAATCACAGTTTACCTTATCTTTTCTGACTTCAGAGGTATTATTTGGAATTCTGGTTGTATTGCATGGTGCAGTAGTTCAGACCACTGCTGATATACCATTAGAATATTTTTGTCTGCAGTTCAAGAAACATGCAGTGTAATACTGTGTTTCATAGGGATTTTGCAATAGCATGTAGCACTTAGAGTTCCACTTACAATTCTGCAATGAAAAAAAACCCAGAGAAAAATGGGCTAGAAACCTTAAAAGAGTCTGTCTTTAATTAGTACTATTTAATTTATTTTTTTTATTTTGCGGAATCATCTGCCACCCTTAAGCATAGACAACTCCATTAAAGTGTTTTTCTCCTTCTAGAAGGAACCTTCAATCTATTTTATTTGACAGCAAACTAACATGTACAGTTTTCCTTTCTTCACTTTCATGGCCTATTAATCTCCCTTATAAGGCCAATCAATTTTGTTACCATTAACCAAAGTTACCACATTAGACAAAGAGGTAGAAGCTGTTCCCCAGCTACGTCTCTATGAACTCTGCTACTAAAATGGTCTTCCTCAACACTGATTAGGGCCAGAACACTGTGAACTTGGAGACTTGTATTCACCTAAAGCAAAACAAAATTAAGTAATTTTGCCCACAAACTATCTAGTGTGAACATTCAAAGGTAACTGACTGCTTTTTGAGAATGGTTGTTTGGTTTGTGAATCTTGCATGAAGCAGAGTGCTCTCCAGTGCCAAACTGGTTCTAAGGACTGTGTATTGCACCAAGGCTGCAGTAAATTTCTTGGCAGTGTCCAGCATTCTGTTTCAGGATTGAGACATTTGCACAATGCAAGGATCTGTGCTGTATGCCAGTCTCTGTCACAAGACTGGAACACAGGATAAGTGTAGGTGATACCCAGAAAAAATGGTGTAAGCTTCATTGCACTGGGAACAGGGGAAGCTCTTCAAAAGTAGGACAAAGGCTGCATTTTTATTAGTACTCAAAATCACAGAAGGATTTGCAAAGAAATAAAAGATTGATTTAGGATCACAGGAAATGCAGTCTTAAGGGTCAGTCATAACTGGGAGGTAATTACAGAGGTGTAAGTAATGCTATGATTTAAGAAATAAATATGAGCTCTTTTCTGGAGAGGAGTGGCAGAGATGTCCTCCCCCTTCTGGGTGATGTCTCTGAAGAAAGGAGGTGACACAGAGACAAGGTTCCTATGCAGAACACAAAACTGATAATTTTCTATGAAAACATTTTGTTGTTTTAGTGAAAAATCTATGTGTCAGTAATTTCCATGTTATGTATGTAGCACGCTTAGGTGGACCTGAAATGAGGAGAGGAGTCAGGACTCGGACTCGCCTGCCAGTTAATGCAGTGATGCCCATGGTATTTACTTGGTAGGTGAGAGAATCACTCTTGGAATTGTCATGCTTTGCTCACAATAGCAGCTTAAATCCCTTACACCTCTTTCAAGTAAATACTTCTATTAGTTTACAGATCACGACTGAGTAAAATTCACTCATTCATCTTTGCTGGAGATTTTTTTACATTTGGTAATTCAATACATGATAAATACATGAACTTCCAGCTTCCCCAAATCAGGTGGAGAAACTGCACTCTTATTAACTCTCTCTTCTGATTCTTCTTCCCATCTTCCCTTACTTCTCTTTTGAAAGTTTCATTTCATGGAGACAGAAAGTATTTTTAAATCATAAAAAAATCTTTCCTAGCTTGCCCTGGCAGGTGTGATGTTTTGGGTTCTTTTTGTGTTATTTCTTTTTTTTCCCTTTAGATTTATGTATCTCTTGGGCTGCACAAAGTAAGATAGATCTTTGAATATCTGTTCAAAATATATACCCAGAAATTTTATGGTCCAGGAATTGCATGGCAAAATGGATGGACACATCAACAGAATTTTCTCAAATTAATAAAACTTTACAAATTTATTGATCCCGAACTGAGATCTGAATAAAATGGTTTAATACCTAACAGGTAATTTTTGGCAGACAAAGCTCTCTGGCTTTAGAAATGCCAAGGTTTAGAAATAGAAATGCTAGCTTCTTTCAGGTAAGAGAACAATTTCTACTGGTACTGAGGTAATAAATACATAGAAATCGAGTCTAGAGCATATAGAAAATGGTTACATTTGGAGGATTTCTAGCTTGACTGAGGTATAATAAGAGTTTTGATCATGAGTTTTTTTTTACGAGGTCTAATTTCCCCATGACTCAGCAAGGAACCCACCTTTATTCGCTCAATTTTGTGATAAAAATTCATGGAAAGTCCTTTTGTTCCCACAAATATTTAGATAAGAGCTTCTGTGTGTGTGAATAAGGCTACTGGACCATGAATGATTTTTTTTTTTTTTTTTTGGTGCAAACAAGGGCATTCATGCTGAAATTTCTTAACTAGCTCCCCAGTACAAAAAGGCTTTATGTATCTATGAGTTATGGGTTAGCAATCAGCGGGAGACAAAAAATGTTTTAACATATGAGAAATAAGTAAGCTTTGGTATGAATTAATGTGAACATAAAGATTTGAATTACAGGATCATATTAGTAATAGCAAAAAATAATCACTGAAAGAACCAGGTCTGTGCTCCTGGGAGGAAAACTACTATTCTGAAACGTTTGGCTCATCAGACTCACCTCGGTCCCTGGGAAGATGATTGAAAACCCAATTCTGGAAGCCATTTTTAGGCACATGAAGGACAAGAAAACAGGACCAGTCAGCATGGACCCACCAAGGGGAAGTCATGTTTGACCAACTTGAAAATATTGTGTAATAAAATGGTTGGCTTGCTAAATGAGGGAGGAGTAGCAGATGTTGTTTCCTAGATTTCAGTAATTATTCCAATGTTGTTTCCTTTAAGATTCTCATACAGAAGCTGTTGGAGCACGGGCTGGATGAGCAGGCAGAGGTGGGTTGAAAACTGGCTGAATAGCTTGGACTAGGGAATGGCAGTCTGTGGTACGAAGTCTGGTTGGAGGCCAGTAATCAGCAGTGAACCCCAGGGATCTGTAGTTGTTCCAGTCCCGTACAACACCCTCACTAATGGCTTGGATGATGGGGCAGAGTGTACTCTCAGCAGGTCTGCTGATGGCACTGACCTGAGAGGTGTGGCTGATATGCGCTGCCATCCAGAGGGACCTTGACAGGCTGGAGAAAGGGAGAAAAGAAACAGAATAACTTGCTTGAATTTACATTAGTTTTCAACTAGGATGCCTGTGGGATCTGCACTCAAAGTGTGGTTTGGAACTTCCCTATCACAGCTAATACAGCAATAGTGATAACAATTAAAATACACATTTTAGTAGTTAGCAGTATCACAGTATTCTGACGTACCACTCTTTATGCCCGTGTTTTTAGACAGGAGAGATCTACAGTAATTTTTAACCATATCATAACTTCTAACACAAATATAATGAACACAGATGAAAGTGTTTATGTTTTTTTCACTGATGTTCTCGGTTCAGCTGTCCTTTCCACACCGACTGTCACCTTGAAACATATTACTGGTTGTATAGACCTGTAGACCTGTTCTGCAAGGTTGGTATACACCATTTCCAGGTGAATGTTAACATTTATTAATTGATCTGTAAATTTTCACTTAGACATTTAAGGTTATAAATTTCTGAACCTATAAAATGTGTGATAAAGTACTCAAGATGAAGGTTTTGGAAGAAGAATGTTGGAATCTCTTGCATACTTGTTGTCACAATCAAGATATTCTCACGCTGTTTTGATTTGTCCATGTTGCAAAATGAATTACCGATAAATTTACATTTCCTAGAGATGTTTCGCATGTATTGAGGCCTAGGTCAAGTAAATATTATGATGATATGGAACACATGAGCACATTTCTAGAGGCTTTGAAGCTCCTTGTAGTTTACATAATTTGCATGACTCATGGTAAAAATTAATGCAAATTAATATTTCTTTGGACAATTTGCACTTTTTTTACAGCCGAAGTCAAAGTTTGATGGAAATTTGGCAGGGATCAATAAGAGTCAGCAGAAAGAATATAGTAAGCTGGGGAAGCCAGACAAAGTAGCCTGGTTGTTCAACAGGCAGGGCAAGAAAATTGATCCAGTGGCACGACTGCCTGTCTGGAATCAGGAGCAGTTACGCAATGTCCTGGTAGTCACCTGTTGGGGTCCCTCCCCCGCGCCCTGGGGCCCTGGGGGGGAGGCACGGGGTTTCCCTGCCCCTGCTCAGCCTCGTTCCCCATTGGTTGGTTTGTGTTCCCCTGCGCGGGAAAAGCAGCTCGGGTCCTGTGACTGTGGCAGAGTCCCTCAGCAGAGCCCGGCCATGCGGCTGGAGAAATAAACATCTCTGAAACACCTAGCAAGAATCCGTCCGTATATATTTCTTTTCCACGGGACTCCTGGTTGGATATAGGCGTGTTGCAGTATCCCCACTGCAACATAATGGTGGAGAAATGAGGACAGAACGATCCCCAATCCCTAAGCGACTTTGTGTGAGTAAACCCTGGAAACTTTGGATTCCTCTTCTTGGTTTTGTTTCGCTATTCCATATCTGGACTATGGAAGAATCGTGGGAAATGGGGCTCTCTGAGCCACAGAAAAAAATGTATCTAGAAGTAAAAGGAATCCTTGAACAACAAAACAAAAAAGCATTTGAACCGGGAGATCTTGAACACTTCTTTATGTGGCTTTTCAAAGAGTTCCCCTATATTTCCCGAGACTTACTTTTTGATATCAAACCTTCTGGATATCATCAGGAGTGTTTCTGGAACGAGATCTGCGATAAGCTAAGGGATGGACGAGCGATAGAAGCTGTCCGTGGATCCTTTATAATCACTGACGCTCTTGAGGAGCATTTGTATGGTCCCATTACCCCTAAAGCAGAAGATCATACTTCTCCCGTGGCCGAGACCGCGCGGCCGCCATCCTGGGAGCGCATGACTGCAGCTGTGCCGATGGAGGTGCCTGCGCTGGATGCGCCCGGCCCCCTCGGGAGCGCGCGCCTTATCGCGGACCCCATCCCTGTCTCGGGGTCCCCGGCCACCCGGCCGCGAGTGAGGGAGCGACGCCGCAGGCGCCATGGGTGCCGTGGGCCACGAGCAGCCAGGAACCGGAGGTCAGCGTGGAAGCCCGCTCTGTGCATACAGCTCGGAGAGCCCTATGCAGGGAGAAGCGGCGGTTTCCACAGTGACACGAGAAGCCGCGCAGCGCAGCGCCGAGCTGAAATGAGGCCGCTCTCGAAGCAGCGTGGAGTTTGCGGAGCGGAGCCGCTCACAGGCCACGGAGCCAGCGGCGATGGCAGCGCGGGGCCGCGCAGAGCCCAGACAGGCGCCGGAGCGGGGCCGCTCGGAGGGCACGGAGCAGCCGCAACGCGGGGGCCTGACCGAGACGTTGGAGTCGGCGAGGCGGCGGCCACGCGGGACCGGCACCCACGACAAACACGCAAGCATGTGATGGGAGACGTTCTAGCAACGAAAGTCACAGGAACTGTGAAATGGTACAATGTAAAAAACAACTATGGATTTATAACACGAGATGATACAGGGGAAGATTTATTCATCCATAGAACTGCCATTAAAAGGAATAATCCTAAAAATTACCTGCAAAGTGTAGGAGATGGGGAAGTTGTTCAATTTGATATAGTGCAAGGAAAGAAGGGTTTACAAGCAGCGAATGTTACTGGGCCTGGAGGTATTCCCGTCAAAGGCAGCCATTATGCACAAAATTATAAACAATATCCATTCCAGCAATTTCCCTACCCACAGCCTAATTTCCCCTTTTACCCTATACCCAATATGAACCCTTTCCTAAGTTTACCCTATCCCCAGTTTATTCCTAATCCGTTTTTCACTCCATGGCTTCCTTATACAGTTCCATTTCCCTACAATTCCTCTCCGATGCCGATGGGGGGATGAAAAGGGGGAGGGAAGGAACCCTGTCCTGCCTCAGTTTCCCCACAGGCATGTCCAGAGAGTTCTGTCTCCCTTCTGTCAGCCCTGAGATGTTCCACAGAATTTGTTTGGACATTTAAAGACTCAGGAGGGTGGCTTGTTTTGTTTTGAAACAGTTCTTGTTATGGTTATCCAGTTGTCTTCATTCTCCTTTTATTAAAATAAAACGGGTGAGATGTTGGGGTCCCTCCCCCGCGCCATGGAGCCCTGAGGGAGGCACGGGGTTTCCCTGCCCCTGCTCAGCCTCGTTCCCCATTGGTTGGTTTGTGTTCCCCTGCGCGGGCAAAGCAGCTCGGGCCCCGACTGTAAGAGTCCCTCAGCAGAGCCCGGCCATGCGGCTGGGGAAATAAACATCTCTGAAACATCTAGCAAGAATCCGTCCGTATATATTTCTTTTCCACGGGACTCCTGGTTGGATATAGGCGTGTTGCAGTATCCCCACTGCAACAGTCACCAGCAACCAAAGCACAGCTGAAGCAGTAATTCTTAAGGAGTAGAAAGAGGAGAATAATCAGACTCAAAAAGTCAAGACCTTATTTACCTAAAGAAATGAGTTCTCCAAGGTAGTTGGTAGGACTACTCAATAAATGCACTAATGTAGAGAAGAACAATGTGACATAAGTGTCTCAAAGAAGCAACAAAACTGCAAGGGAACAGAGACTGCTGCCTGTCTCTTTGGTTGTAAATTGTGCAATCTTCATTCCTTAAAACTCAGCACAGATGGACTAGATATTTGTTACTTATGTGTCTGACTTCCTGATTCTGTGGTTCAGTTACCAAAAATGTCAATGCATATTCCTTTTGTCAAACACTACTACAGCTCCACTAAATGTTTTAGAAATGCTCAACGAATCTTTCCTGAATTCCATCTGTACTCCTGTGAAACACCCCTGTTTCAGCTGCTTTTCAGCCTTTGCTACTGTTTTTTGGGGGGGTCACTGTAGAATTGGGTAGGGGCTGTCTGCAAAATTGACCTGTCTATCTGCTCGTTGCTAGGAATTGATTTTCACCTACTCTTGTTTCCCTCAAAACCTCACCTTCAGGATTCTGTACTTCACAGAAATGAGGAGTAACCTTTCTGATAGCTGTAGTCTTTTAAAGTTCATGATTTATCTATGTAGAAATGAACTAGAGCTCCACTCTATAATGGATTCCATAGTTTTGAATCCCTGTTATACCCATGCATTATTTTGTCTTTATCAGTTTTTCTTGCTCATGGTACAATTTGTTCTACTCTCTGCTGCACTTCTGCTAAACTGAGAATTTGCTCTCTCCCACTAAACACAATTCCAGTAGTGATGTACTGTGCTGTAAAGGCAATGCCCTTAGGTTCAGCAGAACTAAATCCTTCCAACCTCTGTAGCCTTTTGCATTATCTCTTAACAGTTTCAATTCTTTTTCATCAAATTGTTCAATCACAGATACCTGTGATGTTAAGTGTTGAAATAGACATCCCTGAAAAAGAGGCTTAAGCAGTCTGCATTAGACTTTGTTTCTTTTGTTCATTAAGCTGTGAACCACCACCAGAGAAAAATATTCTGGAGTTTCACGTCCTGTCAGTACAGATTTAATGTACATTTATGACACGTTACACTATTCCTCTTAACTGTGCTACAAATATGCTCTAAGATTTTCATGTTTGAATATGCACAGACTTATACAGAATCTATAGAGTCATAGAACCATTAGGGTTGGAAGAGGTCTTTAAGATCATCCAGTCCACCCATCCACCCAGCACTAACACTGTTACCTCCTAAACCACTGAACCACACCTCCCAGTGCCAGATCCAGACACCTCTTAAACATGTCAAGGGATGGTGACTCCACCACCTCTCTGAGCAACCTATTCCAATGCCTGACCATGCTCAAGAGTGAAAGTTTTTTACTAATATCTAATCTGAATCTTCCCTGTCTCAGCTTAAGGCCATTTCCTCTGGTTCTCACTGCAGGCATGGTAGAAGAGACTGGTCCTCTCCTCAGTACACCTTCCTTTCAGGTGGTTGCAGAGAGCAATAAGGTCCCTCCTGAGCTTCCTTTTCTCCAGGCTAAACAACTCCAGCTCCCTCAGCCACTCCTCACAGGACGTTTGCTACATGCTTCATAAGCTTTGCCCCCCCTTCTCAGGACATGATCCAGCACCTCAATGACCTTTTGGAAGTTAGGGGCCCAGAACTGAATGCAGTACCTGATTTGAGTAAACTCAAAGAAGTAGTAGTAGTAGTAATAATAATAATAATAATAATAAAAAATATAAATCAAACTGTTTTATAAAGTATCTGTGAATATGGCCTGATTTTCTAATTATGTATCGCAGCTCCAGGAGCTCTCTTTGTCTTTTGAATTTAACCTGCTTGTAAATCCTTAGCATATGTATGGACTTAGCAATTAAAACAAATGTAACCAGGTTAATTTTCACTTTTGCTTTTCAGTTCAAGATTATTTTATTCTTCAGGAAGAACTATTTTTCCTCTTGAAGTTATTTTGGTGGGGATGTTAGTGACGTTTTTTCAATGAAAAGCTCACAGCTACATTTTCCCATCTAATATTCAATTTGATATCAATAGCGAATCTATAATTCAGAAGGGTTCCCTCAGTGTGTAGGGCAAGATGTCAGCCCTCTGTCATCCCTACATTCAGATTTTGAAGATTAAGGCTTTCTCTAGAAGTCCCTTTCAGTTTGATTTTTTTTTTATAACTTTTTATTTTAATACAGAGCACTGATATGCTGATATTTAATGTGTTTAAATTAAAAATTATTGCAAATTGTTATGTTTGTGGTATCTAAATATGGATATTGGATGCTTGGATCTGTGCATGTTTTTACAGTTAATGCACTTCCTGTCCATCACAGCTTCTTGTGGTTCTGTGATTTTTCTAACTTATTATTGTCTTCCCGTTTTCTAATTCCCCTTGTGATAATCTGTTTGTCCAGTGTAAATGCATCTCAGTTTTCTTCGAACATCTTTTTGACATGTCCTTATTGCTTCTCCTGATTTAGGTTTCTATCTTGTAGCTGTCATTCCAGTAGCTTTATACCTTTGATTCCGATCACTATTTGATCTCTTATAATGGAATCAGTCAGTATGCCATAATTACATGGTGAACGTGTTAAGTGACTGTCAGTCAAAGATTCCTCAAATTTAGAGAAATGAAAGAAATTCTGTTCTTTGAGAGGTGCATGTGATGACAATGATGTCCTTCAAAAGTTTCACTTTTCTTAGGAGCACAGTATTTCTCCTGCATATTTCAGAGACAGGTTTTTCATTCTGTATTAGTACCAAGCTAATGAGTAAATGGAGAATTCCAGGTACTGCTATATTAAAAAAAAACCCCACCTTTTTGTGATTGCTTTTGAGTCCAGTTGGTCATGCATTATTTCATAAGCCTGCATAAATCTTCTCTCATTCTGCAACATTGCCAAAGAACATCAGTTGCTTCTCACTCTCAATAGTGTTCTTCTCTCTGTCTCAATTTCTTTGAAAACTTATTTTTTCAAGGGCTCATTTTGGTATAATGCAACAGCTGTAGAATGTCTGGTTGTAGAGCAGCCACTCAGAAGTTAGAAACATTGCTTCTGCGTGATCTAAATTTCTTCGATTATGTAAAAAATAACCAACACACACCAACACTTTAAAAAACCTGTTGGGAATGTAATGTAACTGACTTTCTGCCTTTAGAGTGTTAAGTGTTGAACTGTCTTTCTAATCAGACTTATCTTGACACAGGTGTTTTTGGGTTTTTTAGATTTATTTTTAATTTATTTTGCCACTTTGCCTTGCCCCTTTGTCTTTTGCCCTCTATGTTCCAACACTGTAGTCTTTCTAGGGAGCTGGTTTATGTCCATATATACCAAAATGACAAGGCTGTTCACTGAACAGTCTGACAGTGATGTTCAGCAAAATCCAAAACTATAGTCAGGGCCCACCTTGAAGGCAGAGCCACGATTGCCTGCAAGAAGATCACACTTCAAGGTCACACTGGGCTAAGGTGCACAACCAGCTCAGGCTGCAAGGGAAAGTATTCATGCAGGGAAGCCTTGTGGCCCTCATTTGAGATGGTGTGGTGTGCTGTGTTGCCTTGGTCCCTATTTTTTAGTGCAGATATTTAGTGAACTCTATACAGTCAAAATGAAGTATTTGAGAAAAAGCTATTAAAAATTCATGAATAATGGTGGGATTACTGTTGTGTAAGAGTGGATGTTTCAGTTCAGTTTGCTGTTTTGGCTCTACTGTGAGGAATTGTATAAGATCACATTAAGGATGCCCAGAGGACATGTGGAATAGGGTCTCCTTGATGACCTGAAGCGAAAAGAATCATCACAAGATAGGGTTTGAAAACTGCTAACAAAGTATCAGAAAAGTCATTAGTTAGGCTGTCAGTGTCTTCTTTCACCTTTCCCCTGAAGCCCTCAGCGATCCTCATGTCTAACCCTTCATCTGTGAGGCTGGAAATTTCAGTCTGCTGCAATGCTGAATTTAAGAGTGCATGGAGAGATGAATAGCCTACTTTTGTCTTCTGAATTAATAAATCTCAGAAACTCTGAATGAAGCTACATCCCAGTGATATCTATAGGCAGCAACCAAAATCATGATGAACATGTCAGTCTTGGGGACACTTTATAATGTTGTATCCCATATCGCTGTTCTATGCCCAGAAATTAATTTTGTGCCTTTCTATGCCTTTAAACTGAGCCTGAGAGGGGAGAGAGGAAAACCGAGCATAGTTTTTCAAAGCAGTTTGCAGTGTGTTTTCATGGTTGAAGGACACACAGATACACACACACACAGACTCCTCTCGGTGCTCGGCTGGGGAGAGAAGCGGGAGGAAGCACACTGCTTGCTTTCTTTCCAGCCAGCTTTCGGCTTTTTTTCTCCAGAGGGAGGCAGAGAGTTGAACTTTTGTTTTCCTGGGACTTTGTTTTTTTCCCTTTTCTCTCTGCTGGACTGTTTCAACATCAGGGAGGACTTTCCACAGAGGCATTGGCCCTGGAGGTGGGCCCACCACCCTGTCCCAGCTCCAAGGAGGGGGAGAGAGAGATCTATGGAAGGACTCTGAAATTTCCCCAGGTTTCTCTCAGCAGAGCGAGAGGTTTTATTATTTAGCATTATTATCCTTTTCCTGTGTGTTTGTTAGATAGTTTTTATCTCTTTCACTTTCCTTCAAGGAAAATGCATTTTTTCCCGAACCTGGTGGGGGAGGGCTGGTTGTAACCTGCCTTATATCAGAGGATATATTTCCAAATTTGCCCAAACCGGCACAATATGTGAATAAAGTTTGGAAGCTGTTAAGATTATCTAGAGGGGATACAAAAATGAAGTAGGGAAATGTGTTCGAAAGGATAGATTGAGCTTGCCACAGAAAGCCTATAATGTCATATGTTTTACTGAAAATTCTGCTCAGTCATGTTCAGAAAGGGAATAGTTCTTTTAGGTGAGAAGATATTACCAGCCTTGCCAGCAGCAGGGAAACAGGGAAGTCATCAGCTTGTTGTCAGCTGCAAGTTCATTGGATCTTGCATCCTCTTCAACATTCCACAGTGGACCAACAGTAGTGTGGTACAGAGGTTTCCTGTGCAAGCAAAGCCTGCTATGACTCTGTGACCCTAGGCTGCCCATAGGCACTATGATGTGGAACTTTTTACACAAATTTTTGTAGGTACTGTTGAGCAGATAACAGGGCTTGATGAACCTTTTGGTATGGCTCAGTACAGTTCTTTTTTTGTTTTGTATAGGTGTTAGGGAAAAGAGGAGATGTGGGTATCAAGTTGACCTCCAAAAATTTTAAGTTGTTTTCATATTAGTTTTCCCTTTTTTAATAGGAGAGCTCAATGCATAACTCATGAAACATCTTAAGTATGTTGTGTGATGTGAGTGAAGGCAGAGAGTGCCTTCCCTCTGGTGCACCACATTGCACAGCTCTGTCATTTGTTCTGTCTGGTCATCTTATAATTTAATAATTTTGTCTTAATGAACATCTAATCCCAGGATTAAATTATTGAAGAAGAGAGTTATTTGAATTACAGCAACTCATCCATGTTGGATACAGGCACTTAAAGCATCCTTAGGCACCTAGTCCTCTTGCAGGCCTATTACAGTTGCATACCGTGTTTGCGTGATGTATCTTCTCATCTCAGGTACTTATTACACATCCAGATGTAGATGGAGAAGGCAGGTCAAGAAAGGTCTGTATTTTTTTCTGTGAGATTGTATGATATCTGGATAAATATGAAGTTCTGAAACTATAAAGGAATACTTAGAGAGAGACAGGGAAGTTACGCAGGTAATTCCAGAAATACGTAAAGTGGTTCTTGGTTACCTTTGCAATTTAAGATCTTGACAAGCTGTTCTGTGAAAACAGTGAGGAAACAGTGTAGAAAATTTAGTAGATGTTTATCTGAATATACCAAGAGTGAAATACTCCATCATCCATCTGTTGATTCCTCCATCTATTCATCTGGTGATAACTGTAGCATTTCCTTTGTCACAAAACACGTGTCACAGATTAGACTTCCTGCTAAGGGAGTCACTTTAAAATGGCAGCCTGCACTGAGAGACATCAGAACAATTCACAGCTGGGCAGATGTTGAAACAGTGCTGGTATAATACAGCATTTTTAAAAGGCATCATAGCGATTCATTTGCAGATTCAGCCTTTGTAACTACAACATTTATCCTGGATTCAAATGAATCGCCCTTAGTCAGGAATCTAAACATGTCTAACCATGCATTGTTCATTGTGAGAACACTTGACTGGAGTGCCTGGGTGTTAAATAATGATCTTAGATGTATCAGTAATACCTCTTTCCTCTTCAGAGGTAGAGTGTCTATTGCATTGGAATCTAAATGAAAATTACTCATTTGGATATCCAAAGCAGTCCATTTTTGCAATGCACATGTCTATGGAAAGCTATATTAGGCCTCTTTTACCTCCTATCTCTAGGAAAAAAGTAAACTTTCCTGAATGATTCTCCAAACTGCGATTTTTTTGGGAGGATCATGACACCCATCTGTTAGGATACACCTTTGGGATACAAGGTGTGAAACCCACACAGGTAACCAGAATTGGGGCTGTTTGTCTCATCTGCCTCAATTCTGGATGCCCTTTTGCTCATGGCCTGCACGTGAAATCTTAAGTGTGTTGACTGTGGATTTGTCTTTTGCATGTCTCCTGGGCAGTTCCAGGAATGTTATGTAGATCCTCTTCAGTGCGTCTTTGGAATGGATGAAGTGATATTGACCACAGATGTATATCCTTGTCTAATGGCAAGTCTAATAACATAGCCAAGTTTCCTCATATTTACTGTAAACTTGGAGTAAATACCTGTGTCTGTTTAGTGGATTAAAAGATATTTGGTAATTTGTTCAGTCACAGGAATGTGATTATGTGCTTGATGTATGTTTTAGTTCAGCCAAGAATATAATGCACCATGGCATGTACACCAGCAAAATCTGAGAGGCCTAATGGTGCCTTGCAGCAAGCTTTCAGGAAGGATGCTCAGGTTCTTAAGCAGTAATTATTTTGTGAGTCATCCTCTGTAAGGAAAGAATTTTTGTATATAAATCAAACTCAAGTTTTGAAGGATTATACTTTGCCTATCAACTACTGATACCCCAAAGTAGATGAATGTCCACCTTAGTAGGTAGATACTCAGTAGGATCTTTCTGAGTCCCTATACAGTAAATGGTAGATGAAAAATAAATAAGATATCTAAGATTAGGAGTGTAGATTTTTTTTTTTTGATCTCTCATGTGCCATAAAAGAAGTGGAAGCTTGTAGGCTGTTTGTTGCTGGGTATGCAGCGCTGACTCCAGTATACGAATGACTGCAAAGCTGGTTATATAGTTTTGCAGGAGATTGCTAGTTAAATTACCTGCCAGGATACACATGTAAGGCTCTTGTGAAACCCATCTCATATTTAGGGCTTGGAAGGGGAGAAATTGCAATGAACTCACCATAAAATGCAACCTTTTGGTGCCTCTAGAAAATTCTATGTGAGGCATTTACTGGCACCAGTAAATGCTGGAATTAAGTTTAGGACAATGAAGGATGTCAGTCAAGGGTTATAACACAGGACATATATTCATAATGTATGAATTGTTGCTTTGGAAATTGCCTGTGCTATGCACAATTAAGTGCTTATTTGACATGTTGCTGTCTAAGTGAAGCAGTGTAAGTGCTGTTTGTTTTCAGAAATATGCTGCATATTCCATCAGCATGTAACGAAGCAAAATTTAATTTCAGTGAAAGCATTTATTAAATTGTTAGTACTCAAAATTAAAGAAATAATAAGACCTACAGAAAAGACTTTAGGAAGAAAGGATTTTAAATAGTATTTGGATAGTAAATATAAAAGAGCATAAACATATGATGTATTGTGGGAAGCCTATCACCAAGACTGAAAGTATATTTATATGTGTATGAACATCTCTGGAAAGTCTGAAGACATTTTCTTCTACTTGTGACAAGGCAAAAAATTTATATTGCTTACTTATAGAATATGGTTTAATTCAAGTTAAACTGATAAATATGCTGGTAGTCTAGCTTCAATTTTTTGCACAAATTTAGTTGGAGTATTAGACAAGAAAGCTATTCAAGCCACCTGCTTTCTTTTATCACTTACCTGGGAAACTCCTAATACTGTTTCTATTTTAGATTTTGTACTTCTCTATGTGTCTGGGACTAAGTATCTCTGCATAGTTTAGAGTTTGAAAGTTGTGCATTCAGGTGACAGCTAAGCTCCATTACAGTTCAGAGATGCAGTGGCTGAACTGCTAAATTCTTCAGAGATTTTTTGCCTTCAGGAATTGTCAGAGTGGGTACTTTACCAAGCAACCAGAGCCAAGGTGGAGGCATCAGAGATTAGTTCAGAATAGCATCTGACTTTTTACCTTTTATAAAACAAGAGTTAGGGTACATCTCAAGATGGTGCAATATTAATTTTTAGGTCTCCTCTGCTCAAAGCTGCTTCTGCTCCTGAGAATGCTGTAATCACTGAGCTGATATGAGATGCTTTTATTTTGCTGTTGAACTTGCAGCACTTGGCAGTAACAAGAAGATTCTCAGAATGAAGAGAGTCTGGGGAAGACAAGATATCACCTGGGAGTGGGAAAGGAAATTTTCCAGTTAATATTTTATATTAATGCATTCTTCTGGTTTATTCAATTTGCTAGTGAGTTGGAAAGTATGTGTATGAGGCAGAGAGACAGGGGAGGACATTTACATATAGTACCCAGGATTGTCAGGGAATTTTAAAGTCAATCAATTCTGATACATTTTCCCCAAACTGATCTTTAGTAAAAATTTTTTCCCCTTGAGCTTAAGCCACTTTTATGTAGTTGTATGAACTGCAGAATATGAGAATTGGCCATCCCACTGGGAGCCGGGACTAGTGTTGTCTCAGAGGTAATAAAAATTTGTATGACATTCATTTAGCATGAAATAGTCAAAGTTTTTTAAAAAATTGTTATTCAGTGTAACCATTTCAATACACAGTAATCTAAAAAGTGCTTATTTTATCTAATATTCTATTTTAGAAGGATGATATTCACACTATAAATATCAAAATTACTGAACAGTTAACAGCATTTAACGCTATCTGTACCTTAAATGATCATCTGCAGTCAGGGGAATCAGATTAATTGTAAAAGGCCAAATAATTCTAATGTGTTTAAAGTCATGAATGACAGTAAAGATTCTAAGTATATGCTTAAATATATCTCTGTCAACACCAAGCATTAACATTTAAATCCTGATCTCATCATAGAACCACAGAATCACAGAGTATCCTGAGTTGGAAGGGACCCACAACAATCTTCAAAGTCTAACTCCTGGCCCTGCACAGCACCACCCCCAAGAATCACACCATGTGCCTGAGATTGTTGTCCAAACGCTTCTTGAACTCTGTCAGGCTGGTGCTGTGACCACTTCCCTGGGGAGCTGTTCCAGTGCCCAATCACCCTCTGGGTAAGGAATCTTTTCCTAATATCCAACCTAAACCTCCCCTGACACAACTTGAGGCCATTCCCTCAAGTTCTGTCACTGGGCACCACAGAAAAGATCAGTGCCTGGCTCTCTGCTTGCCCTCATGATTTTAGTAATCTACTATAGCATGATAGTAGCTGTCAGCAAGTATGTGTCTATTACGTGTGTAATTTTAAACTTTTAAAAGTACTAATAAATATGATAGCTACTCTTCATCCGCTAAAATGGTAGAAGAAATGAAGACAGAAAATAACAGAAGTTTCTGCTGAGATTACATGTCTGTAAAGCTCTGTATTCTGAATTATTACACTATGTGCATAATTTATGGTTTTTGATCCCTTAGTAATTAGAATCTAGATTCAAAGTGTAATTATTAATCTTTATAAGCAGTCAAGCAAGCAGGTCAGACACCTCCAAAGAGTAAATCACAATGCTTAAAAGATTTCGTCTTTCCGGTTATGGCATACAGCATTTGAATAGCATAGTGTGGGTAATCTCCCACACTAGCTTTGTAGGAAACAGGTGAGCTCCAGAATTAGGGAAGAGCACAGACATCCCAGACCTGAAGAACTGGCAGAGCCCTCTCATCTCACAGGTTTCAGAATGCCAGCAGGCGCTGAACACAGTTTCAGCACCTCCCTATCCATCCCCCAGCTGTGTGGTAGATTAAAAACCTGCATGTCATCCAGAATGTTTTGATTGTGTGAAGCTACATTCAGGGATGTAGGAAACTTCATTATCTAGTACAGAGGCAATGAGTACATTTAGATGACTGACAGGTCTGACAGGATTGTGCAGTAAGTGGTCTAAATTATTGCACTGAATTTGAGAACAAATACCTATAAGCCAAATGCAAAACTTTGGTGTGGTTTTTTGGTTTTTTCCTGAGGAGCTTCTGAATGGGTTTGAGCAAAAAAGCAAGCTTTCCCAGTAAGATGATACCATTCAGAACGACAAAGATCCAGACCTGAAATTTTAGGAGGGCCTTAAAAAAATCTCTTGGCTTCAGAAGTTATTTTTCAAAACTGTGAGCAATGAAATTAGAGTTTGCATGTAATACCCATAAACAACATCTAATAAAAGAAGGGTAACTAAAGCCACATTTTGCATGGGAAACATGAAGAAAAACTGGCTTTGTCAGTGGAGGAGTAACTGGCACTTGCATCTATACTAAGAAAAAGTGTAGGAAAGAGGCTGGGGAAAAGGAGCTCTCAAGCAGAATAAAAAAGATGAATAAATGATCCACATAAGTCTTCAGTTGCAGACATGTGAAAAGGGATTTCCAGTAGGTATCCTCTCATCTTTAGGCCTATCACCTTTTGCATCATCAGCTTCATTGTCTTCAGACTGCTCCACTCCCTCTCACACATAGGTTGCTCTTACATTGGTGTATGGCTTGTATAGCCCTGTAGCAAGAGAGTCTCATTCAAATTCATTTAAAGTTTATCTGCATCAGACATGACCTTTATCCATTACTGTTATTGGTTTCTATGTATTGATGGAAATTCAGTCTGCTCAAATTGTCTGGTATTTACAAAGCTGGAAGTTAAGCTGTAATATAGTTATGACAGACGTCTTTAGAGTTACTAAGATGTATGGTTTTTAGGTATTTCATTAGTTTCCTAAAACAAAATTATTTTCAATTTCTTGTAATATCAAGAAGATATGAAATATGTCAGCATCAGAACAGACCAGATTTATTACCTGGAAAGGTTATCTCAGTTTTACTCCTCAGTTATTTCAGCAACTTGCAAGAAAGCAACAAGAATGTGCATAGTTTGAGCTTAGATGATGAATTTCCAAGATTATTTCATATTGACAGTTAATTTTCCATTAATAGATTGCTGTCTGACTGAGTGATTAGTTAACAAATTCAAACCCTTTCCCATTATTTAGGTCTGAAATATGAGGAAGGAGAAAGGTCGCAAGGGAGAAAAGCCGTCAAAGGTATGTGTGGGACGAAAAGTTAAAGCTAATCTAACTATTTAATAGTTGGGTGGCACTAGATGGTAGAAAAATGTCAGAGTGGCAGAAATCCCTCCCCAGCAGAGCTGATTTGATATCTTTGACAGTGTGATAGATAGCTGTGCAACAGACTGTACTGGTTTGCCAGGAGATGATGTGAGCCTCTTTCAGCAGTTTGTGCCATTTCACGCCAGACGTTGGCCGGATTGGTTCATTAGCTAGGGAGCCCTCCTGGTGTATTTCACTGCCTTACAGATACAGCCAATCTATTTCTCATGCAACAGATATCAGGAAATAGCTGCTCTGTTGATTTGTTTCAGATTTGTACACTAGTGTAGCAGCAGGCAGAAGTTCAAACTATAAAGCTGGGAAAAGATCCATAACTGGCAATTAGCAGTAATTGTGATAGCTATAACACATTCATATCACACTGGTTTCAAAATGCAGTTCTTTGGCACTTGAGTACATTTAAGGAAAGCACAAATTATTTTTCTGCCATTATCCCTTTTCACTACTGTAACAGTATTTGGAAGACGTGAACAAACTACATTTACAGGGAGAACATTTCCTTGGAGAGCTGTCCTCTGTTGTTTTCATACTAGTGGAAAATGAGAAAAAGAACAAAACTCATGGGCCGTATTCAGGAATTCTGGATTTCTGTGGATTCTTGCATGCCAGTGTAACTTCTTTTTCTTTCTTTTTCTTTTTTTTCATCCTTTGACTTTAAGCTTCATGTTCCATGTTGCATCTATGTCTCCTTTATCATGGACTCAGCACTGGTGAGGCTCCACCCTGAACCCTGTGTTTAGTTCTGGGTGCCATTGAGTTGCTGGAGTGTTTCCAGAGAAGGGCAAGGGAGCTGGTGAAAGGTCTGGAGCACAAGTCTGAAGAGGAATGGCTGAAGGAGCTGGGGGTGTTTAGCCTGGAGAAAAGGATGCTCAGGAGACCTTATTGCTCTTTACAACTACTTCAAGGAAGGTTGTTGCAAGGTGGTTGTTGGCCTCTTTCCGCTCATAACAAATGACAGAATAAGAGGAAATGGCCTCAAGTTGCACTAAGGCAAGTTTAGATTGGATATTACGAAAAATTTCTTCACTGAAAGGGTTGCCAAGCATTGGAACAGGCTGGACAGGGAAGTGGTGGAGTCACAGTCTCTGGAAGCGTTCAAAAGGGCATAGATGTGGTGCTTAGAGACATGGCTTAGTGATAGACCTGGCAGTGCTGGGCTGATGGTTGGACTCTATGATGTTAGATGTCTTTTCCAACCTTAATGATTCCATGATTTTATTATTTTAGTCTAGAGTACCCTGAGATCTAGTTTAGCACTTTGCTTATGGCATTGAGCAACATGCCACTGTGTAAAGCTTTCCAGATAAACTAGAAGAGTACTCACAGGAGCCAGGCATTCAGATGACCTTGGTACAGGAAATAACAGAACTTCTTCAGCTGATAATCTCTGACAAGCATTTGCAGCTAACCAGCTGTGTGTTACCAGCACATTGACTAAAGATATTACTGAGCCCTGCCGCCTTTTAATTTATTGTTTCTGTTAATGGCATCTAATCTCCTGCATAAATCACAAATATCTAATGAAATTTATAATCATTGGTGTCTGCAATTAGTAATTTACCCATAATATATAAACTTTTAAAATGCAAGAACCTTCTCTGACTAATTTTTAGCATATTTGGTTACTACCCTTATACAAAGAAACAAATTCTGTTAAATATTTCTGCTAATAGCATTGCTGATGGCATTGAAGTGGACACGATTACTTGTGAAGTTTCAAACAAATTAGAAACTTATCATATTTATTTAGTAAAAATCTTATGTTTGAATAATTTATAATCCTGGAATAAAAATTATTATTATTTTCAAATAGTTAAATCTGTATGCGATTCTCTGAAGAATTGCTCTATTTAATCTTTTGAGTCACTTTTATACTAGTCTGGGGGATTTTTTAGTTAACAATTTTTCTTGATAAGTTATTTTATATTAAGCTTTTTAACACAGATATGTACTTAGTATTTGATGAAAACCATGGGAAGATTTCAATGTTTACTTGGGGTATTTTTTATACTTTGATTTGTTCTCATTTTCTTGTTTGCCATGATTATTCATCCTCTTCATAAAAGAAAAATACTTCTAT
Source organism: Aphelocoma coerulescens (assembly GCF_041296385.1). Classification (NCBI taxonomy): domain Eukaryota; kingdom Metazoa; phylum Chordata; class Aves; order Passeriformes; family Corvidae; genus Aphelocoma; species Aphelocoma coerulescens. Next base: position 36,655,885 of record NC_091017.1, read on the forward strand.
CTTGTTCTGCCTGTATTAGGAAGTTGGTCTCTAAAAAATATTTTTCAGCAACAGATCTTTCTTCTATGAATGTAGCAAAGGAATGTAAATATTTGCTGCTCAACAAGGTGTTATGAACCAAATCTACTTGGACCATAACGAAGTCCAAGGATCAGTTACAGAATATACGCTGATGCAGTGTCATTATGTCTTGCATATGCAAGTTTATTCTTCAATTTAGACCTGGTAAAGATTGCAGTAAAATAATATTCTAATTATATAATTAAAAAGGTTAATAACAAAACAAACAAAATAAAATTTAAACAGTCTTTACCAATATGAAATTAATTTCAAGAGCATTTCCTTACTGACAAGACATAAAGTATTAAAACTAATACTGAACACAAAAGGTCCCTGATAGAAATTCAAATCTAAACACCAGCCCCAATTCTAAAGAAAGCTTCAGCAAAAGGCAGAGGAAATTTTGACCCATCGGTAATGAGCATAATATGATATCAGCCAAGTAAGAATCCTTCTCTTGTTCATTCTTTTGTCTTGTATCACGATAGTCTCTCAGATCTGTGCTGTTTCCTGCTGAACTAATTTAAAAGTCAGTTGTAGTGTAAACCTCACTTCCTTTTTTGGGCTTGTAATAGAAAGGCTTCCTATTAAACTCTTCAGATGACATTTTTAGGGAATCAGTGCCCCAAGAAATCTTTGATAGTTAAAAAGTACAGTAAATGAACAAGTGTTGATTTAAGTTACATTTAATTTTGGCAGGTTGTTAATCAAGATGGTGTTATAATCTCCCATGCTGAAACTTGACTGTGGCAAGAAATCAAACCACTGATTTAGTAGCTGAGGAAATCATGAACTGTAGATAATAATTCTACATATGGAATATACGTGCAACAATTTATTATTAAAAAAGAGTTTAGTTGTGGAGGTTAAGAAATCTGAGGGAGTGTTATGGATCTGATGCAAAAACGAAGGAACGAAATATAGTTCCTATATGGTGCCTACAAATATGCTGCTACTGAAGGCACCTGAAGGGAAGAAAAAGCAATGAAAAATGTCAAAATATCAATCTATTTAAAACCTGTTTTGATTACAATTGAAATTTCATTCTTGTATTGGTAAATACTGTATTGTACCGCTTAAATTGTCAGCTGATGATTTATCTGGATAACGCTTCATCCCTTCACATATTAAGAGAGGTGGTGGAGGTGGTGAGGTGCTGGAGTGGACATAATTTTGCAGTTGATATCTTACTGCATGCTGGAGTGTCCTCCTGATTACCTTTCAACATATAAAGATTTTTGTGTGTGTCCTGCATTTCCAGCTCACTGTCAGCCTGGAGGCAGCAGTGTTTTGGTTTGTATACTCATCACAATACAGCCTTGTTGTTACCCATTTATCTTAAAATTCCAGTTCCTTCAATACAGATAATATTTTATTGTTTTTGCCTAGAATATTGAAAATAGGCAAACAGTTAAGACTATTTATAAAAGGCATAGAGATATGAAAAAAATTGCTTGAAATAAGAACAAACTAGAGGATTTCCTTTCTTCTTTCTTCAGATGATTTTTTTTCTTTCTCTTCTAGCAAAATATTTATCAAGGTTTCTTCTTTGAGTGTGTATTACATTCCAAGCTGCACCTTTAGAGTGTTAACCTTTCTAAACTTCACCACAGAGCACTCCCGGAGGATACCTCCTTCTGTTGTCTTTGTTAACCTTTATAGACCATCACTCTTTTGAAACTTTCCACAGACTTCAAACAGATTAATTCTTTCTACTTAAAATTAATCCAGGAGACAGTTTAACTGTTCTTCCTCAAAATAAACTGCTCCTGTTTAGAAGAATGTCTTGGTGGAGGTGCCTTCAAGTGTTTTAGATGGTTTTGGGTGTCTGACCCAGCCTCTAACTGATGACCCAGGAGGGCACAGGTTCACTGTAACTCCTGAGAGATGGCAAGATCCCTGTGGTTGTCTTGGATACCTCAGAGCATGGGATCAAGCTCAAATTAAGACTTCTAGCTTTTCTGTTTGATTGTTTTATTTTGTCTGAAACTAGATGTGATTATAAATGTGCACTCTGGGCAGCGGCAGAGAGTTGTGAGTAACTGATCCTCCAGTCACTTGTCTTAAGGATATTATAAGAACGCTGCACATAAATGCAGCACAGCTGAATAAAGTCAAAGGGTTTAGGTAAACAGTCTCTCATATTTCAGAAACGAGAAGATCTCTGTTAAGATGAAATCATGGCAGTAGCATCTGGGTAAAAATATGGAAAAAATAAGTCTGCAATGATTTTTTTTATTCTTAAAAAAAATTAAATAGCTGTGTGCCGTACACATGTCCATCAATGTACTCTCAGAGGCTTCTAATTAATTTGCAAAGCGTACTGCAAACTCTGAATAACTACCTGAATAAGTGATTTCTATGGAAAATGAATTTCCAAGACACGTTAGAAGTATTAATTGTAGTTGAATGCATAATGTCCCTCTTTATAATTTCTTTCCTGGAAATGACTTCCTCATCTCCTAAAACACAGAACATCATCTGTCTTTGCTGACTAGTTACTGCTGCGTGTATGTTTCTCTCATGCCTAGAAAGATTTTTATTTCAATTTTTCTGTTTGATTCCTACCAGAGTTCCCCCTACAACTTGTCTACTAATCTGAAAGGGTAGAAATTTTAAGAAAACTTGAATTCACCTGCCTAAATTTCATGGTCTCACTGGTGGAAGGTGAGTTGCAAGCCACCAGTTTTTGTTCAAAGTCTGCATTTATCCAGACAGTGTGTACTTCAGAGAAGTGGCCTGCTTCTTTCCATGGCTTTCCCACTGTAGGAAAGATGATGCTGCAAATATGTGCTTTGCAGGCCTCATGAGGTGTTCTAGTCGGCTTTTAACAGCTAGCTGAGGTAATAATAACAGATTAATTGTGGTATTTAATCTCACCTAATTTTAGATTAGTACTGTGTAGATGTGAAATAATCAACATAAACTATTTTTTACAGTCCATAAAGAGAATTAAGCAGTTGCAGGTTGTAATTCATCTGACATTTTGAACATCCTTGTTAGGGTGAATTATATTCTAAATCTGTCTCTACTAGTTATGAAGGGAATCAGATGACAAGCAACATATAAACATCTAGATTGTAGAGGTCTATGTTTGATCACATTTAAATATTTACCCTAGGTCACTCCAAGTTTTGAATCCTATATTTTAATTTTCTGTTTGATTCATCTGTATTTTATTAGTCATCTTACCTGACTATTTGAAGGCATATATACCTGCAGAGCAATAATCAATAATTGCAGTGCCCATAAATGATTTCCTTTCCCATCTCCCTCATATCCTTAAATCAAAAGCAGTCAAACTAAAGCCACATGTATAATTTTTATGCTTCAAGCAATGTTAACATCATGTCACAAAAGCAGATTAGGAATATTGGTACTTCTTACCCCATGTAGAATGATCTCATCTCTTCACATGTTAAATAATCCCTTTTCTCATTTCTTCTGTTGAATTATAACTGCACGTGTTGCACTTGAATACAAGTTATATTGTATAGCAAGATTGCAGAAAAACAAATGTAAAGTAGGAGGTTGAAATGGAAAGAAAGTTATTACTTTCTATCTTATTGAACTCAGAAAATTTATTACTAGTACAGCTACTTACAACAAAGGTGTAAAAAGAAAAAGGCCAGATTTCAATCTGATGTAGATCAAGGTATATACATCAAAAACATTGAAGGAACATTAGTCTGATCTAACTAAAGGTATGACCATTGTGTGGAAGTATTCTGATTTTTTTTTTTTTTTGTGAACAGTTGCAATGTGGGAATAGGAAATCAAAATAAGATTTCTTGAATCTTAAAGTTAGGTTTTATAAAGCTCATGTTTTCTTCTGTTGCAGTTGCATAAACTCCCTAGATAAGGGCAGAGCATATGAAAGATTTTTCATTGTCTCATTTTCATTTGATCTGGAAGAAAGCCTTAGGTAAAAGTCTACTATGTTATGGTTAGAAAAGGGAAGATTCAGAACGTGGGGTTCATCTTACTCTGGCTTTGCTCTGTTGTAGCTCTGTTGATTGCCACTCTGTTCTGATTGTCATACTGACTTCTGATCAGCCAGCTGTTGCCTGTTTTTTCTTTGATAGACAGGGACAGCAGGGACTGAAAAATGCTTCTCCATATAAAAGAGAGTTAAAATGGAAGAATCTCAGTCAGAAGGAAAAAAAGAGCTTTACTTATTTTTTCTTTGATACTGTAGACAGATTGCAGTAGACAGAAGATAGACAGACAGAAAGACAGATAGACAGAGAGATTCCTGTCAAGTATACTGATGCTTAGTCACATATATTTTGTCATGCTTCAGGAAAGTTAGTAATGACCTTTGCAAATGTATTAATAAGCAGGTAATATTTTTACCTATATTGTAGCACAGGTAATTACAATAGATGTAACATAATATTTCACTGTAATATTCATTATCCATTTATCTTTCCTATGTGTTTCACAGCAGCTTGTAAACCTGAATTTTTTAAAAGCTTGCTTAGAGAAACAAATGCATTTTAAAGTTATGGTTTCAGATTAATCAAGAAAATATAGGAAAAGAATCACATGATCATAAAAAAACCCCTTAATCGCTCTTGAATTTTGCTACTTGTGAGTTACATATAGGAGCTTTAATATAATTTACTTTCAATATTTTACATTCTTTTACTGTCACTGAGAACAAATGGCTTAGATAAAAAAGGCTTAACAGAAAAAAGAAATATTTATTTTTCCTGCTTTATCATTAAACTATGAAACATAAAAATAAAACTAAAGTCTCATGCTTTTCCCAAGACCAAAATTCTTCATTTAAGTGATACAAAAATTTCAGTTAATTCTTCTTTAGCCTTTTTGTATACTTGAGGAAACTGCTGAAGAGCTCTGAATTTTGAGGCTTTTCAGACCTACAGCTGAGGAGAACAGTGTAAAGTTATTTGTGCTATTGTGTGGTTCATAGGCAGACACAATTTTTATTTCTCTAATCCCTTCGTGTTTAGCAATCTTTGGGTTTTTTTCCATGGTGGTAATTTTAACTTCTTTCCTTTTTTTTTTTTTTAATTCATCAGGACTGTTCTGGGCCTCAGAAAAAGCCAGAAGTGGTGCCCAAGTACCTGGCATCACTTGGTGACCTCCCTGAAGGTGACCGCAAAGGAAATTGTTGGATTTCAAAAGCAAAGATCTGTCCTCTGCTTGCAGAATTCACCTTTCTAAATAAAGAGCCACCAAATGAGAAAGGGATGGTTTATGTACAAATTACCCTGCATTAATTATGAGCAAGTTTTAAGAATAGCAGCTTCCATAAGGTAAGCATAATTCTGGTCTGTCAGCAGCTCCCGACAATTAAGTTTTTCTAATGCTTAGCAGTATAATGACAACATTTTTTAACTCTTTCAAAGCTGTCTAGCAGAGGAGATGGATGAAACCAGTTTCTATTGCTGGTGCCCTAATTTCCACTCAAACACCATCGCTGGTGTGTCCTGCTTGTGCAAACAGGTTGCTGAGGTAGCCAGGGCTGACTACAGTGTGCAGGGAAATAAAATATTAAAAAAAAAAAAAAAAGAAACCCAACAAAAAAGAAAATTTAAGTCTAAAGCAGTATTTGATATTGCAACTACCAACACTAAGCTGGCAATGTGTAATTAGAGAGTCATGTGCAGATTATCCTGATTGTGATCTAGAAGGCTGTACCAGAAAGGACAGAAATATTCTGGAAGACAAGTATCTTGATGCCTGCAGCTTCTTTCTCATGGTATGAATTTTAAACCAGTTTTGGAAATGACACCCTAATTTTTCCTCAGGGAACCAGGGAACCCTGATAAAATCTTGGGCTTTAGATAACAAAGTGCTCATTACCACATTGTTATCTTGAGATAACCAAGTAATCTGAAGCTAACCAAGCTAACTGCAGTGGCTTCTGGTTAAAGGCCCAGTGCAATAAAGGTGAGTGACAGAGAGTTATCTCTGATTTCTCTAAGTGCCATATTGCCAAATTTCCATTCTATTTACCAATGTCATAATACTATGTGCCTCAGAAAATCAAGCATTAAGAGGCACTCAAAAATCAGTGCTATTACAAGACATGTCTGATCTGAAGAATTTCGGCCTTATTTGCCTGGATAGATTTTGAAAAACACTTTTAAGGAGGAAGCTGTTAAACGAAATTTAAAAATTCCAGCATCAAAAAGATGTGCTGTCTGTTAGGGGAAGTATAAATGGTAAACTGAAAGAAGATTAAAAATGTGAGTAACTCATAAAGTCTACAAGCTATGGAAAAGAGAGAAGATAAATGGCTTACTCAATTTGATGTTACAGTTGAAAGTCTAGGTTTACAGAGAGGCTCCTTCTGTTGCTTTTATATAGAATCTTTATTCCCATCAGGTGATGAATGCTTAGGGAGGTTAGGTTATGGGCATAATAAATGTTAAGAACTCTTCCAAAATAAATGCAAATGACAAAGCTAAGAGTACATGCCCAAGAATAATTTATAATCCCCATATCATTCAGAACAATGTAACAGCAGCACAAGTTCATTATGCACAGGAACAGACCAGAGTTTGACAGCTTTTCACTACAGTTTACAGGAAAAGAAATGTTAGCTTGGTATCTCATAGCAAATGCTCTCGATACTCATGCTGGCAAAGCTGTAGGTTAATACACATCGTTTCCCTGAGTTTCCTCTTTGCAAAGAAAGAATAAAACTGCTGATGATATACTGATATAGGAGTGTTAATTTTCAAATAATTGTCTGTACCCCTTGATGATCGCACATCTAATATCCCAAGAAGGGCACATTTTCTTCCTAAGTATCCTGTTGGTGTTAAGGAAGAGCCTGGCAACATGGAAATATTGTAACAGTTTAACAACAGGAACTAGGGATTTTTACTTCCTACCTGGTGAATAGTGACAAGTTTTTTTAAATTTTTGCATCTATGTAAGATCCATGGAAAGCCATATGTAATGGTTGGTAAAGCAGATTACATGAAATTTCTGTATAGGCAGAAGTTCTTATGGTTCTTTGAGATGACCAAATTTCAATAAAACCATGTGATTTAGGTGGAAGAAATATTTATGGAAAACAGGCAGGGTACTGACTGCTTGTGGTTTAGGTCTGTTTATTTTGTATTGAATAAGGTGTGCAAACTCGGGCATAGTTATGGAGGCATCAGGAACAACATGAAGATAATTTGTCCCAAAGGCTTGTCGGGTCATGCTGGCTTTCAACAGAGTGAAAGCAAATAAAACAAAGATGTTTAATTTGTCCTGAGTGTAAATTCTTAAAATAATGTAAGTACTCTGCTGCGAGCCACAGAAGTATGTAGCTAAAGAAAACTGGAAGAAAAAAAAAAAAAATCATTAGAGGTCCAGAAAAGTTTCATTTGCAAAGGCACGCACTTAAAGGGTCACATTTTCATTTCCTATGCAGCTTTAGTCCTGAGTGAGGCAATACCTGTGGTGAATATATGCAATCCTGTAGTTGAAGATCATGTCACATTACAGAAGCAAAAGTACAAAGGAAGGACAATTGTTCAAGGAAATGTAAATCTGTTGCGTCTTAACATTTGAGACTTTCAACCTAAATAACCCTCTTTTAAGCTATTTTTATATAAAGATTATGTAATTGATTAAACGTAAATCTTAATGCAAAACAGGTAAAAAGCTGTGAATGTATTTTCTCCCATGTAATGTGGAACTAAATTAAATTTACAACATCTTAACATCTGGGGGTAAGCACAGAATTCCTGTGCTATGTTTATTGATTTGTTACCATTTTTGTGCTGCTGTGTAATTGTCACATTAAAGCATCTGGTATTATTCTCTGCTTTTCCCAAAACACATGCACAGAAGGACATTGGAGTTTATAATGCACAGGAAGCTAAACACCTTTTCCACTGGGAAAGTGAGGGGAGGGAGGTGTTTTCTTATTGTGAAGGTTTTCTCCTGTCAATATTCACAGGCTTTGTGCAACTAAGAAGGAAATGGAGGTATTAGATCTTCTTGAAAACATCCTTTTCATTTACTGTATGAAAAAACAGTGTTTTAGAATTTCAGAGCAGAAAATACAGAAAAGCTTGTGAAATATAGAGTAGACAATAGAGCCCTGATCTGTCTAATCTGTGCTTTTCTTTAATTTTTTTTTTTTTTTTGTATTGTTCCCAACTTCTTTGGCTCTCTCTCTGAAGTCCCTGTTATTTTGGTTTGAGAAGTAGTTATTTTGTTTCAGAAAGTATGATCATTGCTGGCAGTACGGACTGCTGGGTAATAGCAACAACTCTACCATTTTTTCCCTCAGGGACATGATCCCTTGTGAGGGTTGTAATGGCTGGGGGAGAGCAGAAGGCAGGCTCTGTCACTTCAGTTGACTTTGCCTGATTGGAAAATGTTATATTCCTTCGTGTTTAAACAGTGCAAGTAGTGCTAAACCTATGCATAACACCAATGGAGATGTCTGAGAGTCACTCCTCAGTCCTAAACTACACTTCCAACAATGAGTCACATTAAAAAAAAAAAGTTGCAATGGTTTAATCACAGAGACTGTAGTTCAGCACTATAACAAATCTAAAGTCTCTTCTCTCATACATTGGGGCTCTACATTAGTGCTAGGACAAACCTCAACAGTTCTTGTCAATTACTAACTTCTTACAATATCTATAAAAGAATTTATGTTCAGAGGGGAAAACACCCTGTATTATTATTGGCATAAATTGGCCAGAACATTTCAGATATGCGCAAGTTTGTAAAAGTCATCCATGTGTGTTGACATTCTATATTATCAGTAGACAAGAAAGAACATTTCTTCATTTGATGATATTCATCCATAACTGGTGATACATACAATTTATATTACCAAGGGCCTACATTTAACCTTGTATTTTGATTTTGAATTGCTAAAATTATAAAATTAAACCATTTTTTTTTCTGATTTAGATTTAGCTGTTTGAGCATTAGACATTCTTTTGTTAAAATAGTTTGAGCATGTTTTAAAATACCAACTGTGCCTTGCTCTAAATATTTCTAACTTTATGCTTCTGTGAACTATAGAATCTATTTTTATTCCAATTTATCAGTATAGCTCTCATTAAGTAAGTTTTCAATTTGATTTCTAGCCATTTGTTTTATCTAGGACTCAGGCCTTGCTGAAAAGTTTTGACCCTGAATTTAGCTCAGAAGGACAAAAATATGCTCAATGGAAAATATTTTTGGCTTTCCTGATACAAAAATTATTTTGAAAATGAGACTAGTAGGCAAGCTATCTATCTTGCTGATGTTGTAGTTCTGAGCCTAGAGTTAAAAATGTTGTCTTGAGGATGTACTCTGTTCCTTTCAGCTGTTTTGCTTTGTGACTTATAGTGTAAGTGTTGGTTCTCTTAATTCTTTCTCCTAGGTCTTTTAATTATACCATGACCAAAGATTTTTATGTTGTATCTCCAGTTACAACTCTCTACCTTGTCCAACACTGGAATTTTATATGAAAATGAATAATGTATATGATATAGCTTTAATTGTTAAACTCAGACTGCAGTGTTCTTCCTCAACTCCCCAAACTCACATCCTACTACTCCTATTCAGGAACAGAATTTTGCTTGTCCAACTCACTAGATCTCTGCAGTCAGCACAAGGTAGTAACACACACAGTGGTTATGTTACCACAGCAGTAATAGGATCACCGGATTTTAAAAGCCAAAACAGACACTGAAGACAGAATAATATCAGGAAACATGCTTCTTGTGTCTTACATGGTTGGAAAAGTGTCTTAATGGACAAAATAAAACAGCATTCCAGTGTTCCTTGGCTCAGAAGTCTGAAATTTTGGATTTTTTCAATATAGAGTAATTTTGTTCTGCTTTCCCGGCCATAAGAAGCTTATGCCCAGCTCAACTGGTGCTCACATAAAGAAATTCAGATCTCCCTGCTTGCAAATGTATATGTTGACTGTATCCTGAACTATTTTCTTCTATGAGGGGCCTTCTAGGGAGGAAACAAGAGCAGAATCATAGTGACTGTTCTCTCACATGCCACACATACTCAGCTGCAAGCTTTCTACTGCACTTTTGCCCTGGGAAATGTGTCATAAGGTGTAGATTTTTTGGGGAAGCTCATAGGATATTTGCTTTTGCCATACCAGGATCTACTTCTACATCCTTTGAAGATGATGTGATTCAGTGGGCACTGTTTTCTCCTCCTTTATTTCAATTAAGGTAGGACTAAACACATCTTTCTTAGAATGAATCTTGCTATATTTTGTAGTTCATCTTGGCATCCTAATCTTACATCTCCTCTATGAAAAGCTCATAGTAAATATGTATTTTCTTGGGTTGTAGATAGAAAACAACAGCTGTAACAAACACAAATCTTTCCTGGCATTTCTCTTTATCTGGCTTTATTATAAGCATACAAGTTCCAACAAAATGGGTATTTTTCTAAAAACTTATGCACATTCTTTTATCGTTTAGAGCCCTGTTTTACCAATTTCCACTTCTCACAGCATAAAGAGATACAATTCATGATGATTTACTTCTGTATTTACAAGATTTGGGCCAAACTCTGAGCCTAGAGCTGTTGGGTGCTGAGGATGGGAGCTGAGGAGCAGTCTCTACTATAGCTGGTGAGAAACCCATATAGCAGGATTACTCCTTTTGAATCCCATATACCTTCTACTTTCCACACCTGTTCTTGTCGTTCTAGTTGAAGTTAAAGTAAAGCTTTTTAGGTATCCATTGAAGAACTTGAGCATTTTAATGACTGAGCTCTTGAGGAGAGATTAGTCTGACGTCTCTCACTCACCAGCCAGTCCTCCTTGAAATAAAACTTAACAAAATAAACTTTTCCCTTTTAAACTAGAGTAAGACTAACATGGCATTCTCTTTATATGTTCAGATGCTAAAGGAAACAAAATCTTCCTAATGTGCCAAGCAGCAAAATGAGCTCATACTTCTGTAAGCATTTTTGCCGCTACATCAGAAAATGGTTGCTATGGAGCGAAGGTTGCTGCTAATTGACTGTAAAGTAATGTTTCTTTCTTCCTTCTTTTCTTTTCCTGAAAGACCTTGTGTTTTGCACTTGTTGAAAAGGTAACATTTTGTTTTTCTTAAGGAACGACAACTATCCCAAAACATGCACGGGACTTGATTCAATGAGAATATCAACCAGCAAGAACTACCTTTTTGAAAACCTATGCAAAAATTTCTCATTCATTGTGGTTTCCACTTAAGTTATGGAATGTCTTTTTTCTCACTGTTTCCTCCTAATTCCTCTATACTTTCTGATGCCTATTTGACATCCTAATTGACTAAATGTAAAAGTATTCTCCCTTTCATTTGTTATCTGCTTTCCTTTGGTATTATTAAGTAAAATTGCTTATATCCAGCTCCTATTGACTGATATTGAGACAGTTTCTGATGCAGTGAAAATATAAGCTACTTTTTTTCTGTAGGTCCATCACCTGAAAAATGATGACTGTGATACAGCTGTGGCCAGTTTTCTATTACATGGAATGAAGATGACTTTGCAGTTTGCTGTGGTACATAGATCTTCGCAGTGAAATATGTTGCAGACATGTAAAACTTGTTACTAATTGGAATTCTGACTTATTTTTCTGTTTTACTTTCTTTTCCTGTTGAACTTTCTGTTGCAAAGAGATAAGCATTAGTAGGCTTTTAATTTCATGTATGTGCATTTTTCATATTACTAATACTTAATATTTAAATGTGCCTTAGTGCCTGTAGAAAAATACATTATGAACTGATTAGAGGTGATTATTAATTTGTAATTAATTAAATGAAATCTTCTAATGGTTTTAATTCAGCAGAAAATCTACAAATTTCTTGTCCTTTCTGTTTTTAAAAGACTAATTCCAGGATAGCATAAGTCTGTACTCCTATGTGCTTGCTTTCATGGCTCATACCACGAAAGAAATCAGATTAAGAGAACAGAAACCAATTAAACCTGCACCTTCTAAAGCTAAGACTAAAAATCTCAACTTCCTAGAAGTGTTCTTCAAGATAGGTCTATGTACCCAGTAGTATGTTTAAAGTTGAATGAATGAAACAGTAATTTCTAATAATAGGAGGTGTTGCTTCTTTGTTTACTTACCTGTTTTTCCTCCCTGCCTGCTCTGAGTTACAGCGTGTCCAGAAATTTATATAACAGATAAATGTATCTATATATCAGAATCTAAGGAAGCTGCCACATCTGGAATTCAGTAGCCATTGAAAAGAAGCTATTATTTGCCCAAATAAAAAAATTCTAGAAAATAGACGCTCAAGGAGCATTTAACACCTCTTTCCATTTTTCAAATTGTTTTTCCAAATCTTTTTTCTCAGCGTAATGGTGCTATTTGGAAATGTAAAATTGGATCAACACTAGGAAAGAAAATGGTGTAAGATGATTGGCATATGGTTAGCAAAACTACCCATCCCTAGCAGAAAGCAGAGTTCTGACTCCATAGAGGTGTTTGCTTCTGAGCAGGTACGTGGGACACGAGTACAGAAACAGGGTGTGGATACCATTCTGTCTTAAAAGGTGTTAAATAAAATATTTCTTATTAGTTCCACAGTACTGTTAATCAAAAAAATCTTCTTTTAGGGGTGGATCAATTTTTATTGGCATTATGGACGTGCCAGACAGAAAAAATATTACTTAAGTTTACAGTACTCTGTGTGGTCCAATTCTAGACCTCCAAACCTGGAGTTCACACTGTTGTCATAATTTGCTCTAGCATATTTTAAAAAATGCGATTTTATACTAATCTGAACTGCAGGATTGTATCTATTTTATAAAAAAATCTTTACAGAATGCATTTTGTTTCCATAATGGTGGGATGTATCTGTGAGTACACACACATAGCATATGTGTGTATATGAGAATGCATGCATGTTGTGTGGTCTATGTGTAAATTTATTCTCCAATAAGTAAAAAAATATAAAAAATCTGGAAAATATAAAAATATAAATTAAAAAATATATAAATCTTAGTTGTTCTATACCCCCTTAGAAATGTATTTACATTATGAAACAAGCTATTCATGTTACAGCACAAATGAGCTGTAACCATTCCACAAATACGGCACCATCATTAACATCTGCACGCACTTCATAACCCTGGCTACTTAGATCTATCTCGTCGTAATCTTGATCTCTTTTTTTTTTCCTCCCTCTCCCTTTTCCATTCATTAAGTAGCTTCAGAAAATCTTTTCGTGATGCAGAGGCAAATGATCTTGTAACCTTTTCAAAGTACTTAAGAGTTAATAGAAATTTATTTTGTCCTTTTTATGACTTTATTATATATGGAATAAAATAATACATAGCCTTCCAAATGTTTATGGATAGCTCCCTGATTTTAGACTGCCATCATACTCTCTGATTTTAAAATGTAAACTGTAAGCTACAATATAAATGTGTATGCATATACAATATTTCTATTGGTCTCAATTTGGAGAAGATACAAAAAATTTATCAAGATAGACATATGAATTTAAAAAACCCCACAAAACAAGACTGTTTCTCATAGGTAGAAAACACTATGATAATTCTCAGCCACCAATATATTTGTCTTATTTTTAATATCTTTTTTCCCACCACATTTTGGAGAACTTGCTGCTAATCTATCCTTATGACTTAAATATTTGAGAAAAGAGGGAGAGGTCATGAATCCTGTTTCATTTTACCAGACTTGTGATGCTTTGTAAATTAAGGCATAACAGAATGTGACTGCAGCTGTATGGAGAGATTCTTGGGACACTTGAGCTCTTGGGACACCTCAGCCCTTGGAAAAGAAATAGCACATCGTTTTTGGTGCATCAGTGTGGACTTAGTGGTCTGGCTGAGGATAATGTTAATTTTCCAGGCCTTATGGCTGCACAACATGTCTGCCTTATTTCTGGGATCCAAGTGGATATGACTGCTGAGTATCCAGCTGTGCTGTACAACTTTTGATGCTTACTGGGGTATCTCTACATGGTCATGCCTTCCACAGTTTTGACATGACCTGAGACACAACTCAGCTCTTACTGCTTGGAAAACTCCCAACATCCCATTGCTTTTTTCCTGCATTACTCCTTCCAGCTTTATCTCCTTTCTACATCTGAAAGTCAAAGTACATGTGTTCATTGGCAGAAAGAAGCTTAATCTTCAATTTTCTCTGATTTTTATGGGACAAGTTAGAACCAACTAAGTCAGGTGAAGATGTTGAGATAAATTTCAGTACTTTTATTTTATGTCTTGTGAATATTTCTTGGTAAAATGCAGTCCCAGATTTGTAACAGAGAATTCTTAGGCTACATTTTGAATGTCATCTCTGTTCTTTGTAGTCCCTTGAGTAAAATCTTGGGGGAACGATTGTCATAGGCAAAAACTCTTAACCTTCAGATCTTTCTCCACTCTTTTCCTTTGAAATATCTAACTCTGTGAAATTAGGGTGTACACTACTGTGTTTCTGTTCTTTATGGAATGTATCTGCGACACTTTCTCTGGTATGTTAATTTGGTTAGCTTATCTTTCGTTGCACACTCCTCTGCATCTCATTGTCCATCCGTGTCAGCAAAGTCTTACAAAAGCCTTCATGGAATAATTCAATTATGCTGTAGAATCTACAGTTTTTAAATCCTTGAGAGTTTTCATGCCTGCATAGTCAAAATTTGCCTTTTAAAATAAGACACTTGTACATCAGAAGTCTTTCTCAAACCAGGATTTTGGATATAATGTCTTTATTTTGTCCCAGCCCTGTGCATTCTATTTATGAAGTCAAAAGGAAAAGTAGAAGCTTGAAGATTGAAAGGAGACAAACAGGTCAGCTTCCCAAGTGCAAGTTTTATCTTCTGGGTATATAGTATTTCTTAAAATATTTCAAATAACTATAAATACATAAACAATAAATTTAAGTAAATTATAAAACAAAATCCTTGAAAAATTGTTTATAATTTACTGGAATTTATATATTAATTTATTTTTTTTATTAATACAATTTTGTAAACACTAATGTTGTAAAAATAATTAGTTTCTTCTTTTTGCTACACTCATACTTTAATTCCTATAGAATCCTACCTCAGTGGACCAAAAATAATTTGTCAAGATCAGAGGAAGTCATCTGTCATTATAGTGAATGCAAAATTATTTTAGCTGGCCATTTGGTAAGGAGACTTACGGTAGAGTTTTGTTTGATTTATAAATAATACTGCTTTACTCTTGTCCCTGCTTCTGCCTCCCTAAATGACACAAGTTACTCAGGAACAGTACAAACCTCTGTGGTGCTGTTTCAGTCAGCCTTGCTCTGAACTAGAACTACTTCTAGGAAGCAGATTATTATTATACCAGTGTTGATAAGCCAGGTACATTTCAATTGTTGCTAAACCATGTTTACACAGAGTCAAGGCCTCTTCTGCCTTCTCAGTGAGGAAGCTGGGAGTGCACAAGAGATTGGGAAGGGACACAGCTGAGACAGCTGACTCCAACTGACCAAAGGGCTATGCCATACCATATGGCCTGTGCTCAGCATGTAAAGATGGGGGATGAAGAAGGGAGGGAGGAACATTTGAAATGATGATGTTTGTATTCCCAGTAACCTTATCTGGGTTGTGTAAGATGGAGCCCTGCTTTCCTAGGGATGGCTGAACATCTGCCTGCCCATTGGAAGTGGTAAATGTATTCCTTGTTTTGCTTTGCTTATGTGAGTGTTGCTTGCACTTTCCTTATTAAAATGTCTTTATCTCAACCCACGAGTTTTTTCACTTTTACTTTCCTGATTCTCTCCTCCCTCCTGGGGTTAAACCACAACACTGCTCCACTGGGATTACTGTCTGCAGGTCTTATGTGTAATGCTGCCCACTGCAATTGAATATAAATGAAATGATCCTCTGTATGTGTCTCACAGTCCACTAAACAACCATGAAATGAAATTAACTTTTCTTCATTACTAACTCAAATCATATTCAAGCGAGAATACTACAGAAAATCATTCCTGATTATCACTTTTCTGACCCATGCACTAGTCTAGTTTCGAGCTTTTATGCAGTTGATTTAGGTGTTTGGTTTTTTTTTTGTTTTAAAACAATAGTTTCTGACTCAGGTGCATAGCACCTGAGAAAAACTCTAGTTTCTGCAGTCTCTCCTTTGTTTTGTGTATGATAAAAACTTTGAGTCTAAATGTATGTGCCTAAGCTTTAGCCATTCTTTTGTATTTCTTTGTCCTTGTGTTATCTCCCATACTTTCCAAAAACTATCTCCAGGTTTCCTTTTCCAGTGTACCATTGTCATTATGAGTGAGCTGAAAGCAGAAGGCGAGTTTAAGACAAAATCTTTTCTCTTTTTTGACCTCTTTTTCTGGCTTTTACTTTACTTAGGTATTTAATCTATATTTTCCATTTTGCCAGAGAATACTTAAAAAATTACAAAATCCTGTTGTCTGGCTTATTAAAGGGTGTAGCAAAGGATGACCTTGCATGAAGGCCTAGTAGATTCAAATAAACAGGTAGTGACATTTCACTCACTGGTGTTTATTATTTACTTTATTTCAGGTGCCAGCTCAAAGGTAAGGGAGAATAATTCTTTCATTGACTGAATACTGCACCAAGAAGGGATTTTTGTAAATAATGTAACTTGCATAGAAAATAATGCACTGCTATCAATCTCAAATACATACAGCCTTCTAACATCAACCATCAAAACTTTTACATTTTCCTAGAGGAACACACGCGAACACAGGGACAAATTAGCCCATGGATGGATGGAGAAATGAGTGAAAAATGGATGATTTATACAGTACCCAGTTGGGTTCTGCCAGACAATTTGCCTTTTTTTTTTTTGATTGGTGATTTATTCATTTTAGGGAAAGCAAAAGAAAAAGGGATAGGTATAGCCTGCTGTACTTCCAAAGCAAAACCCCACTCAGTTTCAAATTGGAAACATTGTACAGCCACATGTTCCAATACCTGGGAGACAAATGCTTAGTTCAGATTTTTGTGCCAGGTGTAGGTACCCAGGAGCTGATAGAAGGAGTTGCAGGGATGGCCTCTGAGGGTAAAGGCCGGGGGCTACCCTGTGCCAGACACAGCCCATCCCAAGCACAGGGAGCCACCACAGGGCATAAATGAGCCCTTCAGTCACACTCATGCCACTTTTTAGAAGGAGTATTCAAGAAAGGGCATAAAACACCAGAAAGAGAGAGGTGGAGAGAACAAAAAAGTATGTGAGGAAGGTCAACATCAGATGAGGGGAAAGTGTTGACACAACAAACCAACAAAATTAATTTAAATTTCTCCAGGCTGAGCCTGTTCTGACCACAGGCTTTCTCCTTCATGTTCTCACTATTTTCAGTGCTCCCCCACAGAGAGAGGAGAGTTGAGTGGGTTAGGTGGGTACTTGGCTGGTAGCCTTGGTGGTCATGGACTCAAACTAGAGCACAATGTGGAGCAAAAGCAGTTGCAGAAATATATGAGAACAGAAAAGGGAGCTGGAATTTGCCCCACTTCCTCTTTCTCCATGGATCAACAATACAAGTCGTCAATCGCATTTCATCAGATTTACAGGTTTGGGCTGGCTTTTTTGGATAAAACAATAGGATTGATAGATATCACCACTGGATGAGATAATTCACACAATTATCTCATTTACTCCAGGGAACTTCTCAGTAGTTTTGGTGCACTGGCCAAGCCAAATATTTTTGGCAGCTCAACGAGGGACTAGCATATCAGCTGGGTGCCACTTGTAGATGTTATTATTATTAGAAATCTATCGGTCCCCCTGGAGGCCACAGGGGGAGCTTAAAGCTGCCTTAACAGCTCTACACCACTCTCAGCTTCCACATTTCCATATTGTGTGGCTTAATGAGCGCCATCTCTCTGAGGATTTTATAGTAAGAGGTAAGTTTACGACGGCATTTTGTCAAGTAACACACCAAAAATAGTGCAATTAATGTAAATGTCATGATTTTTTAGTCACTATTTTTTTTAATATTGGTGCAATAGATTTTCATTTCTCTTTAATAGATCAAATGGAATTATGCTATAAATTTTTAGATTCAATTAATAAAAGCTATAAAAATAAGTTAAATAAACATATGGTTCTTTTCAGCCATCTTCCACGCAAATAGCAAGCAGAAATATTTGTTTTCCCAGATATTAAATTTCTGTTGGCCAAATTGTGCCTATGGGTATTACCATGCTGAGGTTGTTTAAAGTATGTTTTTATTTTCTGTAACGATTGATGTGTTAGGGGATCTCAAGAAACTTGCCTGAAGGAGTTTTTCTTTACAGTGACAGGGACAAACCCCTGTTCATTGAAAGGATAAGCCAGAACAATTTTCAGGTTCTAAAAAGCATTATAAATTAATGGAACTCCTAAAGAGGGATCAGAGTTATTTTGTTTCAAAAAGTATTTACTTGGATTTCTCATTAATAAAATATGATTTCAAGTATGAAAGTAGATAAAATTGACTTTGTACCAATCAACACATATTGCCTGCCTATGGCACTAATATTATGCTGATGCACTCAGTAAGAGTGGTCTGAAATCAATATAAAAACGCTTAAAGCAATGTTCATAGCCTTCAGCTGTGATGTTTTCAGGATGTTTGCTTTATAATTAACAAAGCTAACCAACTGTACAAAGAAAAAAGTATTAAGCCATGCAGATTTTTCTGAGAAGGAAAATATTCAGAATATTATTAGGACTGAAGGTTTTTGTTCTTCATCTGTTAGAGCAAATTACATTTTTTTTAATTCAAGAAGGTAATTATAGAAACCACTTATAATTTTCCTGGGTTCATACATTGGGAGTATACTTAATCTTGAAATTGATGGGATTTTCTTGTTAACATGAATGTTCAGATTGATAATTTTTTGTTTGATGGTTCACAATTTTTGGTCATATTTGTTTTCATTTAGACTATAAGGCCTCTATGATCAGCATCATGCCTTCACATATTTTTTTATTAGCACAATTCTGTATGGGTGAGAACTTCTGAATTCACTTGTAAGATCTTACCGTGTAAGATCAATTACCCAGTAATTGTAGTGTCACTTAGAAAATTCTGGCTTCCCGTGACCTGGGAAAGACTTTGTTTGTATGTTAAATTTTAATCTCAACAGTAAAATAAGGTAATGTGTGACACAAAGGCTTATAATTTAAGTGATGCTATTTTAAACACTGGAAATATTTGTAAAAGTCTAACTACTTGAGGAGGTGATGCTCCCTGATTCATAAATGTTTCAATTTATTGAAAAAAACCCAATAAAAACCCAAAATGAAAGACCCACTATGCAGGAAATAACACTCCAGTACTCAAAAGTTCAGTAATTTATTGCAACTGACTTTTCTTGGAAATATTAAATTATACCAGAACATATTATGTTTGAAATGACTAAGAAATATCTATAGCCAAAAAACTCAAAAAGAGTTAGAGTCGGTTGTCTCAGTTTTTGGAGACAAAATCCTGGGAGGAAGTGCCCCGGAATGAGCGCCTCCCCCAAAGGGACAAGGGCTCCCCTCCCTCCTTTGCCAATGAGACAAATGGGTCACAAGAAGTGCCAGTGGAAAAAAACCCTCAAACTGTTTATTAGCACACAAACAAAACAGGGTAGAACAGGGAAAAAAACCCAAACCTCAACAACTCAACAAAATACAACAACTTCCTGGAGAGGGAACAGACACACGGGCTCGGACCAGCCGGGGCCACCCGCAGGCTCCCTGGACCGGCCAGGAGGGAAGGGAGGCAGTGAGGCAAGGGGAAGGAAAGGGAAAGAAGAACAAGAAAAAAACCAACAGAACCTTTTCCCAGCTAGCCAGAACACAAAGGAACCCCAGAAAAGCAGCACAGTGCTCCCAGAGCGCTCCCTCCCGAGCCCTGCCCAGAGCCTGGAGCCCTTGGGCTGAACCGTTCAGCCGCCCCCTCCGGTCCCTGGCTCCGGCCCCGCCCCCGGGTCCATCCTAAAGGCACAGCGTCCTCGGGCATTGAGCGGGCGGGTAAGGAATAAAGCGGCTTCATAACATCACCCCAGGACATTGATGCAGCCTTCCATTGGGCCCAGAACAATTGCACATCTTCTTTGTGTTTACCCTTCAAAATGTTAATAGGTTTGACTGGGATTTAAATATTTAGAGTAGAAATTAAATTTTTATAGTACCTGTGGGGACTGTGGGGAAACAAGTAGTAGCAATCTTACAGTAAAAACAGCTTTAGAAGATGAGTGGCATTTACTTTATATAAGGCAGCATATGCTTTGTCTCCTTTCTTCAGTGGTGGAAATGCCTACAAGATGATGAATACTCTCAGCTCCAAGTCCTGCTTTCCTTGTTTACTGACAGGTAAATCTGGAGACATCTCATTTATCAGGACAATTTCTACTGATTCTCATCATTGTAGGGTAGCAGAACTGAGCATTTACTATTCAGTATAGGGTCCTTCAAAACATGTAGTGTGAGACCCTATATTTGCCATATGTTTGAAAGAGCAAACTTCCACCAAAAAAAATAACACACATCTTTGTAATTTTTTCATGGTATAATTGCTGAATCTTATAATTTCTTTCTCCCTGTTGTGTGATAACTTGCCTATTCAGATCAAAAGCTGTATAAAATATGAAAAATAGGCATATGAACACTGGAGTGAGAACATCTCAAGGAGTGCAGCTGTATGGCTCAGATCAACCATGGCTCTCTTTTTTGAAGGGAAGGCCTCCTGGAGCTTATTTGTCTACAAGGCTGTGCACAAACTGACACCTCACAGTGGGGTGCAGAGCTGTCCCTCAGCACAATCTCTCTCCCCAGCTATAGCTTTACCAGTGTGCTACCCCTTACTCTACATTTTGGAACAGTATTCAGCCTCAGAGAAGCTAAGGGGTTTAAGCATCAATTCTGTCTGGCCCATATCCTGGAAAAAAAAGTCAGGAAAAAAGGCAGATGGCATGTTATCCCCAGCGCCTGAAACAAGCCAGCCAGGCATACTGCACCTCAGATGTGTTAAGGTGGTTTCTTCATTAAACTAAAGATTAGTGACTCATAAAGAACAAATTTACTACAAAACTGCAATCTTTTATCTTGCTGAATTTGCAAAATGTTGTTTATGCATAGCAATGATCAGGAAGCATGTAAATGAATCTTACTGCTGTTGGGTTGGTTTCTAAATTCTCTGCAAAAGCTGCTCAGGTGGTTAAATCATATTATTTGCAGTTTTGTTAAACATCTTATTTTCAGTTAATGCAGTTACTTTTATCCTTAAAAATGACCTCATGACTTCTGAGTGAGTTGCAGCATCAGACAGAGATCATTGCTACCTACAATTGAATTATTAACAATCTGGTTAAATATCAAAAGGCAGATTCCATCAAGAGCTTAGTCACTCAGAGTCAGGCTTTTGAGTAGGGACGTTTGGGACTTGGTGCTTCTGTGGAGTATGGTGTTGGAGTAGGGTTACCATTTGTGTCAATGTTTGCAAAAGTAATTTATCACTTCTACAAAGATTTTATTGTAAAGAGAACAGAAGAATAAGTATTGTGCTGATTTTCATGGGTATTGTTGCTCTATAAATATTGCAGATTTATTGCATAGAATCCAAACACATAGGAACATAAACAGCTCCTTTTCAAAAAGGGATAACTATTGACAAAGGCCAAAACTATCAAGTGGCACACGAGCTTTCCATGCTTACCTTTGCGTTGCTGGACATTGGAGGGTTTTTTCCTTGTGTTTTAGATTTTTTTTTTCCTCCTGAGAGGTTAGTAAATCTGCAGTATTGCACATGCTTGAAATTGACTCTAGTTGCATTTGGATGCAGTCATGAATACTCACTAATTCTACGAACATAGTTCCAGTTATCTCATACTGGGCATATAGAAAGGGAGGAAGACATGATTATTGATAAAAATTCTTGTTCCACTTGCTCAGCATCCTGCTCATGGATAAGGTTTCTGTCTAGTTGTCTATACTAACATTTTCCTAATTGCAAAATAGTCTTGTTTGTTCCTGCACTGTGAATTCTCTGTTTTTCAGTCACAGAAACTGAAGCAGATCTTGGTCATTTGCTAGTGCACAATATTCATTATTAGAATTCTATTTTTATGAACTCATATCTGAGTATTTAAATTTTAATTAAATCTTTAGAGATAGTCAAAGGTTGCAATTGAAAAGCATTTCTCAAAAATGGTATCGAGTCACCTTCTGGATATAAACTATATTAAAAAAGACCATTATCATCTAGAAAATTATATTATAAGCTTGAAAGGAGGACCAGAGGAAACAAACAAATAAAGTATTAAAGACCAGCTGAAGGTAAGAATATTACAACTTTAACAATTTTTTTAAAGAAGAATTGACTGATGGAAAATAAGCACTGTCTGGGCTGTATGTTAGCATTTAATGTGCATCATCAATTTGTATTTAGGCAGTTTTACTCCATGGCAGAGGTTAAAGCCAGCTGAAAATAAAGAAGTAAATAAATGAACAGAGTTAACTAAGGGATTTGAATAATGTCATTATTTATCATATAATTTATTTGACAAATAGCATTTTGACTGCTGCAGAATTGGTTGACTATCATGAGCAGTATTTTTTGAATAAATTAGTCAATGAAAAATGACGAAGATTCAATGAATAATGTATTTGATAAATAATATTTAGCAAGCTCAACTGTACACATAATTTTATTTTCTGAATTCTGTATTAAGCAGAAACTGGTCAATTTTTATTCCTCTCCCTCCCCCCACTCCCAGCTCTCCTATGGCCAAGTGGGAACTGCTGGTTTTGGTTCTTGCAATACTGTTCCTCAAGTTGTACAGGAATGAAGCTGAAAATTAGGTGCTTTTCCTAGAAAAACCATATGTGATAGAGATCATGACATTAAAGACAAGAAAAGCTTCATCTTTTTTTAAAAGATGTGACAAGCTTTTGTAGTGCTCCATGTTTAAACATAATGGAAGTTGTTGCTTAAACCCAAAATCCAATTCTAATTGCACAGCTTCTACTTTTCTCTTTGGCAAATACAAAATGACGGTTCGGGACACACTTTACTAAAAGCATTATTTCTCACCAAAGATGCCAATACAAACTAGAAATGAGGATTACGCACACAAAAATCCCGATGTTTAAAAGTTACCTTACTTGAAATTGACATTTTTAATATCTTTAGTGCAGGAGAGCTTTGAGCTGCTTCAATTGAGTAGGTGATGAACTTCCACTACACTGTTCTGTGTAGGCATCCTTTGTTCCTATAATGGACAATATCAACCTTCAATTCTTTCAAGTTTTTTAGGAGCAACTCTAGAAAAGATAAAACTAAAATGAAGATGATGGTGGTTATTTGACATAATACATCATCTTTTTTCTTTCTTTGTGAGATATTTCGAATATTTTTTTAAGACATTTTAAAATCAGCTCCACAGGGACACTATTTAATGCCGTTATGTAGGGGGGCAGCATATCTGGCTAATATTTTTCTCCCCTTACCACTCAGATGTCCTCGTTAGTGCCTGGAGGCATGAAAGACATGAATTCAGGAAGAGATGTAGATCAGAAGAAGAAAAAAAATGTCAAGGCTGAGAAGCCCCCCAGCCCCGCAGAACTTGAAAGGAAAGAGCTGGCACAGCAGCAGAGGTTCTGTCTGTATGGGGCCTTGGGCACCAGCCATTCCTTAGTGTCTGCTGTACCTTACCTGTACCTTATGTTTTAATTTTTCTGAATATTAAAATACTTTGCTTGCAAAAGTGTTTTCAGCTGATAGAGAGGCTTTTGATATAGGACAGGACAGAATGAAGTAATGGAAATTTCTAAGGAAGGATGACACAGCAGGGGTTAGAGATGAAAAGGTGTTTTTGAGGCCTTTGCCTGCCTGTGTCTGGGTTATGCTGCAATTCCCTGTGGGCTTCTTGAGATCCTGCAGAATTTTCTATCTTGTTTTTCACTCACATCTTTTTAGGAAGCAATCGTATGTGCAGGATCATGTAATGGTACCGCTGGATTTAATATGTGCGTTATGATGACAGTTTCCAGAGGAATAAACACTTTGTGTCATCTTATGGAGAAGGAGTTCAGTTCTGACATTAACTGTGAAGAGTGAAATTGTATAAAAAACAATTGTCAAAAAAAAAGAGTATATATTGCTGCACTGTAGTGATATTAAAAGTATGAAATACTGTCTTCATTGCGTTCAGTGAGAGATTTATGCTTGATTTAGTAAAGTCAGGAGGTCATCACACAGAGAACTAAATCAGATGTTAAACTTTTGTCCTTCTTTGGTTTCAGCAAATATTCTAACCATCATCTAAGATAAAAAAATTGATAGCATGAATTTACACATCTGCTTGGATAGTTTAACTGTTAGTACATAATCATGTTTTAGTATTCCAGAGTAGTGAATATGGAGTGAAAAAGCCCCAAAGCAACAACTCTAATTCCTTTGTGATACATAGAAATATATTTTACCAGTTTCCTTACATTAGCTTAACCAAAAAAGTAAACAAACAAGATCAACAAAAATGACATTTGAATGCAATACCCCTAAATCATCTATCAAAACTTTACCTTTAATCCTTAATCTGTAAACAATGCTGCTTCAGGGAACAGTTGACAGACCAGGTGCCATTAGCCTGTGTGTGTTGTTACGTCTTAGCAATACTGGTATATCAAATATCCACAGGACCACTTTGAGGACAAAAAAAGAGACACCACAGTGTTACTTTGCTTTGTTCTTTTTGTTGAAGCTGCAGGGTTAGAATGTCTGTTTATTTCAGTGAAGAAATTGGGGATTTAAAATAAAACCTCCTTAAATTTGGTGTCTTAATAACTGGGTGCATTCACATGCCATCTCCAATTTAACTAGAGGTAGTCTGCCTTCTAACTGTCATGTTGTGCTTTTAGGATAAGGTATAAGAGTTTAGGCAAGTATGCTTTCCTCATGTGCAGCTACAGTCTTACTGAAATTTAAAAACAAAGTAATGGATCCAAGCCAGTGCAACATCTTTAATTTTGTTAAAGGAATACCAGAAGTCCCATATGGGGATGCTGTGTTTTTAGATCTGTTACATCCTTGGCCAAAGTCATAAACTGCACAAAATGCATTGTATGGACTTTGAAAGGGAGTTACTCTAATGCAGACAGCATATATATATACATACATATATATATATATATATATATATATATGTATGCTGCTGCCAGACAGCAAGTAATATGTTTTCATAGGCTTGTCACAAAGACACACACAAAGACACACAAAATAGACATTAGTTTTCACAATGATTTGAAGATTTTTCCTGTTAAAGTCTGTTGAAACTTCTACTAAATTCAGTTCTGTCAGAGCAGAACACTGATACAGTTCCAGAACACATTTCAACATTTTGCTGCTTCTGTTGTGTTCTCCTCCTCATGATTCTTCACCTTTGATTATAAAGATGCACTAACTTTTTCGCTCAGTTGGATCAGAAAAAGTATCCTGTTAATGAGAACAGTAGTTTTGAGCTGTTCAAGCACAGTTTTCAGCAATACTGTTCTGACCTTTTTAAAATTATACTATTAGAGTTTGTGCCCTGCCTGTGCTCTGCCACAGAGAACTCAATTTGTTTTACACACAGGGTGGTGAGGGAGCATTAAGAAGCAGATATGAAAATTTGTGAGTGTAAAGACCCAAAAAAGAAAGAGAAAAGTGAGTGGTCTAATTCAGGAAGGTTTGAAGCAGAGAAGGGCAAAGCACAGACTTAATCAAATAAAAAGAACAAGAAAAAATAGGAGAGGATTATGGAAGTCAGAGACGCTACATTAAATTTAAGCTGACAAATCAGGTCTCACTAGACACAGAGCATGTAAAACTTACATGTAAATGTGTTAGTGCATGTAAATACATGTATTAGTAATATTTAAACAAATGTGTAAGTGCATGCAAATGGAAGTAAAAATATTGATGTAGAATATTTACAGTGATAACTGTGCAAGAAGAGGGGAAAGAGTGAGTGGCACATAGCATGCTTCAGACTTGTCATAGTGAAGATGAGCAGAGGGATGCACATTTTCAGGGTGTCTGTTGACATCCATGCAAAATGGTTGTGTCATAGGAACAAATGGGAAACACAATTAGAAAAGAGGCTTAGAACTGTGTTTCTGGGACACTCCAAGAGTTGATTTAACTGTATTGCAATAAAAAATTGAAGAACCAATTCAATATGATTCTCTGTTATTTCAAGGCAAAACCCCTAGATTTTATTACATGAAAAGAAGCTGATGCCAGTCTAGTTGTGCTGGTAAACAGAACACTTTCTGGAGTACCTGCTGCCACTCTGAACAGCAGAGTAGATTAAAATCTAAGTTTTATTGAGCAAAACCAGCAATACACAAAAGTGGAGTACTTCCACTTTCTGCAGAAACCCTGCAATGAATCTCAACTCTTTCAAGTATCAATCCTATTCTCACCTTCCCATAAAACATCAGCCCTTTCCAATGTGAGCTTTTGAACTGGAGATGCCTTCATACTGTCAATTGTTGGTCTGAGCAATTTTGAAAAGTTTAATTCAAACCTATAATCCTAAAACATCCTGAGCTCAGTGTGCTGTTTTTGGCTGGGGTAATTTTCTTCCTGGCATGGGGCTGTGTTTTGGATTTGTGCTGAACACAGTGTTGATAACACAGAGATGTTCTTGTTGAGCAGGGCTTGCACAGAGCCAAGGGCTTTCCTGCCTTTCATTCTACCATGCTGAGGAAGAAGTTGGGGGTGCATGGGAAGCTCAGAGGAGACAGCCTTGACAGGTGACCCCAGCTGACCAAAGGGACATTCCCACACCACATGACATCATGGTCAGTATATAAAGTGGGGGGAAGAAGGAGGAAGGGGAGGATATTTGGAGTGATGGTGTTTGACTTCCCAAGTAACCATTATGCACGATAGGGCCCTGCTCTTCTGGAGATGGCTCCACACCTGCCTGCCCATGGGAAGCAATGAATTATGCCTTGATTTGCTTTTCTTGTGTGTCTTAATCTCAACTCACATGTTCTCTACCTTCTACCCTTCTCCTAGTTCCTACTGGTGGGGCAGTGAGCAAGTGGCTGCATGGGGCTTGGCTGCTGGCTGGGGTTAAACCATGACAGCTCATCAGACCTACTCATTAGCTACTAACATGAAAACAGATCTGGTTTGTGGTCTTTTAAATATATATGGGTTAAAGAAAAAAGCATGTGCGAGCACTGTGATACTTTAAGATTTAAGAAATATAAGACACATACATTGTCAGCTTTCTTACTGCTCTTAGATATGTTTAGAATCACAGAGATTAATTTGCTACTTCAAATAACTTGTACCCAACAAGGTATGTTTATAAAATCTATGAAAATATGTTTCTTGCATTTGCAGGTGATAACGCTCCTGTCGTTTCTGATGGAGTTTATTCTAGTGGTAAGGGATTTTAAATAGGTTATTAATATAAGCATGAAACATAGACCTTTTGAATTAACACAGATTGTCACATTCAGATATATATAATGACAGTTGTAGGTTTTTTTCTGTTTTATTCATGTTACCCCAGGCAGTTTAAACCATTTTAATTCTGAATACTAACAGCTAGCAGAACAGAGGTAAAGAATGTGTTTCTTAGCTACTCTATTGAGGAGCTGCAGACATGATGCCCAGTATTTTGTTTTCTTTCATAGTATCTCTGGGCTAGACTGGAAGGTGTCATAACTACCAAGCTAAGGTAGATGGTTATGTTCCCTAGGTTCTCTCTACAAGCAACTGGAGAGAGGAAGATCCTTTAGAGGTCGATCCAAGGAAGACTTTGTGTAGGTCCCTTAATAACACAGTAAGTAAGTATCTCAAATGAATATAAAAACACTAGGAAAAGAACTCAGTCAGCTTTTAGTTTGGGTGCCCAAAGTCAGATGATATGAAAGCCCTTGTATCATGCCATTTTTAAAACATTGTCACTGCTTCACTTTTAAGGCACAGAAAACAAAAGCATAGTTACAAATGCAATTTAGTGTCACGATACTCCATGTGATCTTAATAGCAATATCTCTCTCCTCCAGCTCCAACTGTGTCCCTATAATTTTGCTAAGAACAATTCCAAAGTTTGAATTGCATGTTGATCTAGAGATATTCAAAAGCCATCTGGACGTGGTCTACCATCTCCACTCTAGGTGAGCCTGCTTGAATGGGGGATTTAAGAGTTTGACAAGTTGACTCCCAGAGGTCTCTTTCAACATCCAACATTTTGTGATTCTGTGATTCTTAATTTCATGGAAATGGTTGTGGTGCAATTTTAGATGTTAATAATAGCAATTTTGATTAAATACTAAAAAAAATCGCCTAAAGACTCATGAAGGTCTCCTCTAGAATCCAAAAGACTGAAAAAAGGTCCTAGAGCAATTTTTCCACCTATGTTTTGCTGCTAACTGCAGTCCATTAAGGATAGATAATGTCCCCATTACTGACGGGCAATGAATTGCAGGCACATCTTGATTGCTTCTAGTTTATTCTTCATTTATGTCCTTTCCATCTGGCTATTTTTTTTTTTTTTTTTTTGCATTTAATCCATGAATGATTTGTATAAAAATTATGTAGAGCTGGAAAAGTTAGAAAGGTCAGAACACAAAGGAAGCAGCTTCTTGCAGAAACAGAAATATGTTCTTTATCCTGTTGTGCAGCACAGCTGGAGTGCTTTCAGTGGCAGAAAAAGTTCATTTTGAAAATTTGGAGGCAAAATCAGTACTAGTAGGAAGATCATGCTTTTACCATTTTAATGATCATACATTCAGCAAAAAGTTTAGAGTTCTGACTAATAGAATTATGAGAATGGCAGCTACCACAGGAAAGAACAGTCAGATGTCTATCAAAAACTTTGGCTTTCATTTTCTGTGCTCTTATATGCAGAAGGTCTGCCTATATTTCTATCAGGAAAGTATTATTCATAGTTAGAGACCATGTGGTGCAATAGAAACATACTTATGATGAACTAGATTAAGACTTCTAGCTAGGAGCAAAAAGTGCATGGGGCAAGTCCTTTTCTAATTGGGATATGAGATTTTTGCCAGCAATCAGAGTGCGAATTTCCTCAGGCTTGTACTGTAAAAAACAGTGAATAAAGCAAAAGAAAGGCTCTTTGGGGAGGCCAAACCTTGCATCTCTGCATAGCTTTGAATCAATCTATTCTGACAAGTCAAACTCCTCCTATTCATGCAAAACTAGTAAAACGCCAAATCTCTATGTACTGCCCTAACCCTTGCATCTTTTTCCTGTTGTGAAAGGAAACATGTATTTTTCGGTATACATATAGGAAAATCAGGAAACATCTACAAAATAATTCAGAAATAACATTTAGTTTATGAAAATTTATGACTATTTTATAGTCAATCCGCAGAAAAATATGCAAATCTCTTTATGAAAAGAAATTGTTCTGGTTGATCTACCAGTATTTATTGAAGAGATTTGCTAGGAAAAGAAAAAAATAAAACATTGCCTGAATTTCTGTCATCTCTGATTTAACAAGCAGCCTGTGACACTTACAGGCATTACTCACCCTTAACTGAGAAACGTGTAAAATAATGATTTTTTCTTAATAATTCAGGGGATTAATATTTTAATTTTATGAATAGTCAGTTGTGTTTTAAGATGTACATTATAATGTCTTTTGGTAATGAGTAGAATTCCATTCAAAAATATGTAAGGAAGTTGTTATAAATAGAGACTTTTAAAATCTTTTGCTATGCCTTTGGCTGTTACTGTGAGTTTACTTGTATCTTCTCGTTTAGGGCCACAATTCGACTAAATATCAAACAGATAGGAAATGAGAGTCCTGAACAAGGTACTTTGAGAGAGAATTTGATGTAGAAAAACATAGCTTTTGAAAGGTTGAACATAAACCTCAAAGATTGCTAACTCCTTTCTTAAACTGTAGGAGACAGGTTGGGTGGGGGATGGTGGAAATAAAAGAAGATCAGAAGGAAAGAGAGATACAAAGAACTTTTCCTTCACTTGCAGAAGGATGGATCAGCTTGGCTCTTCACCTCTCTTATGTAAGGACAATATAAGTCTAATTTAATGTAGGAACTGGAGCCATGAACATCAGAATAATATTGACTCCAAATGAATAGAAGCAAAGTTCCTCCACTGGCTGTAAGGAAACAAACAATCAATGTCAGAATTTTCTTGTGCTGTTTCTGAACTTTGGAGAAATTCCAAATCCCTGCTTTGGTCTTTCCTGTTTTTTGACTATTCACAACCAGAAACTCTGATGCCTCAGAAAATATAGATACTACAGGACACATCAAGGCAAGAAGTACAGAGACAAAATAGAGTCAGCATGGTTCAGTAGCACTTTCTTAGCTGTGGCTTAGCACAAGACATATAAGTCACAAGCTGGCACTTGCAAAGCCACGTAGGTGTTTCTGCACTGTGTTTCTTACAGTCTCAGCCCTGGGGAGACTGACCAGCTCCAGAGCCAGATCAGTTCTTACCACAGCACATCTGTCCTTCCACTGTAGCTGAGTTGAAATGAATGTTGTGAAAAAAAATTGACAGATTTTATTTTTAGAGACAGTGAAGATTCATTTATGGTTATTAAAGGGAAACTGATGTTTGTGTTTGCCAATGTGTTGGCATTATTTACATTGATATCTCTGTAAATACTTTATGTCTATCTAAGAATATAACTCAAAATTCAGTATAGAATTACAGGCAATACAAAGCTACTGTTAGGGATATACCATTGTGATGAGAAGTACATGGGAAGAGAAAATTCTGTGAAGCATCGTGGGGTTTTTGGTTGGCTTTTTGATTCCTAGCTGGAAAACAAACCAAACCAGAAAACAGACAAACTCAAAACCAACAAAACACCCCCTCCCCAAACTCACAAAAGAAACACCATAAAACTGATTCCCAGAATACTGTTTTATTACAGCATTTTCCTAACTTTTCACACAAGATGAATTTTAGTGTAAACTACAAGTATATAATGTTTTTGGTAATATTTCTCAAAAAGAAGCCTTCATAAGCAAATGAAAACAGGCTCAATATCTGTCGCATGGGATTTTGGAAGTGGTGATAACTAATCACTGGCAACAATAAATATTTCAGGATGGCCTGTCATGCATTTCAAATTCTTGGCTTCCCTATCTGACATGATATGTGCCCTATTTAAATTAATGCCATAACCAGGAACAGACAAGTTTCTCAGACAATGTAAATTAACATAGATCCAATTAAGTCAGTTGACCAAAACTCGATGAGAATACAA
This sequence comes from Aphelocoma coerulescens, assembly GCF_041296385.1. Lineage (NCBI taxonomy): Eukaryota > Metazoa > Chordata > Aves > Passeriformes > Corvidae > Aphelocoma > Aphelocoma coerulescens. Next base: position 36,687,123 of record NC_091017.1, read on the forward strand.
ATCAGTTGAGGTTATCTTAATCTGATTTAAGTTTTAAATATTTTATTCACAATTTTTCATCCACTTTCCTTGGGAATCTTGCTCATAACGAAAATAGGAAACTGTGAATGAATCACACAGAACTCCATCAGATAATCTCCTATTTCTGTTAGTTCTTATTTATTAAAGTGCCATGGCATACATGGATTCTGCTTGGGTTTTTGTCCCTTGCTTGTCTAAACATCTTCCTTTTCCTTGTCATATCTCTTCTCATATCTTATATCCTATATCCTGTGGTATCTGAGAGAAAAAGCTAGACTTTTTTTTTTTTTTCCTTAGAGTTGAAAGTAAGGAAAATATGTTGATAGTGATGCAGAGCTACAGTGAGTCTGAAGAATGAAGGAGACAGCAATGGTGACAAAATAAGAGGTCACCTTTTCTCTTGAATGGTACTCCAGTGAAACATCACAGAGTGACTTTATCAAGACCTGGTGGCTACTGAGCTGCTGTGTAAATGGAAGGAGTTTATATTTGAGAAGGTTATGGAAAAATCTCCAAGAACACAGGAAACTGAGGAGAAGAATACTCAGAAAAAGATTAGATGCTGGATATAAAACAGGTAGTATAAATTACGAGTTTGCAAGCAAAATATAAAAAGAAAAATAAGAAGTAGAGGAAGAAAATAACATCTGGTATTGCAAGGGCATAGAAAAGGATCATGTGAGACAGCTACAGCTGGAGAAACAGGAAAAATGAGACCAAGGTAGATGAAAGAGGAAAGAGCAGCAGGAGTTTATTTGAGGCTGAATAAGAGCCAAAGGTGAACAGAGTGGAATCTGCTATTCATCCATCATGATAGATTCGACAGATTCGTCCTAAAGTATCAAGAATATGCCAAACTGTGAGGCCAAGGAATTAGAATAGTAGAGGTTTTCAAGTGTTATTTTTCTTATATTTTTTAATATAAAAAAAACCAAAACAAAACAAAACAAAAAAGTAGGTGGATGGAGTGAATAAACTGACAATAGATAGATGAGTGCTAGGATAAAATAACATTACATTTTTAAGACCTTCAGCCATAGACAGGTGTTCAGAAACACAACACAGTGACTGGATGGAGTTCATTTTAGAGAAAAACAGCCTTCAGGTTACCATGACTGCAAAGATCCTGAAAATCAAAGGGGGTAAATTTGCACTCACTATGCAATTGACATCCCTACTTACACAAAGAAAAGAGGAAAAAGAAAGTCACATGATATGTTTCAATAGATAAAGAATGATCATGAGGGAGGAATATTTAATAATAACACAATATAACTGTTATAGGTTATAACTGTTCATGGAAGAGTTGAACATAGAGAGTTAAATATATTCAAGAAGAAGTAACTGCAAAGTTTGCAAAGACAGATCGGGGTATGTCAACAAGCAGAAGGACAAGAACTACTATGTGTGAAGAGAGTATTATATGGATATTTGAAACCTGGTGGGCTAGTCACTAACAATGGAAGCCAATTACTAAAAGTTAAAAAATCAAGATGTAGTATAAAAGTGTTCAAGGAAGAAGAAGCCTTAAAAAGATTAAAAAATCCACAAAAAAATGGAATGAAAATATACTAATAGCAGAATTTCTCTGGACCATTTTTTTTTTTTTTTTTAGAAGGTAAACAAATTATAAAAGTCATGGCTAGATATTTTAAATTTTATTACTCACATCACTGAACCAGTAAGATATGACTCTTTATCAGATTCCGTTTTGGTAAGAATTAACTGAGACTTAGTGGTTGAAGATAACATAGGTTTAGTGACAGTAAATTAATTCATTTTTTAAAATTCAATGAGTGGAAAAAAGATATGTGATATATGGTCTTCAAATTCAAGAGATAATATGAGTGTTCAAGAAACTGCAAATTTCTTTTCACTGAAGAAACTGTGTATGGAATAGGAAAATTTTATATGCCTGGCAATCTTAATAAAGGTGCATTATACTGCCTGTAGTGAGTTTTAATTTTAAAATCATTGTTTGCGCAAGTATTAATTTCATTCTTTTTTTAACACAGAAATAAGCATTTCAGGTTATCTGATTCTGTACTGAAAATTCATCACGTGAATCTCACCACTTTCTTCACCTTCTCTAGTGCATTTGTGGTGGTTCACTATTGGTATAGTGGTGGTATAACTTCATTTGTGGTGGTATAACTTCAGAGTTCTTGCAATTATTTAGAAAAATATGCTGCTGTTACAATTGTTAACTACGTATCATTTTTCACTATTCTTAAGTGGAACCAATTTTTATGACATTTCAGGATAATCATCCCTTAAGCCTTTCTGAAGTAAACTTGAATTTTAATAAAGGATTCAGAAACATGAACTTTCCAATACACAGATTGGGAGCTTTAGATTTAATGGACTTTGATGCTGAAAGGTGTGAGAGGGTCAGGAATGAAAATACAGATGTTGTGCTAATTCTGCCAGTTTCAATTCTGCATCTGTTGGCATCTCCATATTGCAGATGAACTCTGATAAATTATACCAATTTATAATTTTAAAGCAGTCCCATGAGTATCTTTTTATTTTGCATTTTAGTGTGCATCTGCAGTGACACATCTGCAGTTCCCTTCACATAGCAAATGTAGCAGACACTTTTTCGCTGTAATTGTCATGCTGTACATGAGGACTGCCTTAGGATTTGAGAAAAGGCTGTTAAGAATATCCCTCATGATAGTTTTCACTTCAGCTAGCGTATACCTCGATTCTGTAAGTCCAGGCAGAATGTGAAACAAGGCATATTGACTTATTTTATTTGTTTCACACAAATTCATAGGCAAAAACCTGACAAATATCTCAAAAGGTCAGTTTCTCTACTCATCCCAAAGACAGCAAAGATATATAGAAGACTCCATGCAGAGAAACATATGGTTAAAATTTTATATAATATAATTTATGATAAACTGTCTAATGCCTGATGATAATTTTTAATTGTGATTATACAATATGATCAAAATGTGCAAGGAAAAACATTTAAGAGGAAAGATTAATTTTAAGTAAAACAAGTAAAAAAGTTGTGCGATTTAAAAACCAATTCGTTTCTCTGGTCTAAAGCTCTTTTCTCTTCCTAGCTTTGATTATATTTTGTGAGAAAGAATCATACTCTTTTAGCAATATTACAAAATTCAGTATTTTCAATGTAAGGTATTTAACAAAAATACAAATATTTAAGTATGGGGAGAGTTTTGAGACCTTGTATTTTTTTTATTTGTGTGGTGTTGAATAAGAACACAATTTAAAATACTGGAAATTTTCTTCTAATGTGTATATATCTATTTATCAATAATGTATTTAAGTTTACACCACAGTAAAATATAATCCTGAATTCATTTAGGATAATTATTAATGTATGTTTCAGATTTTAAATGTTGATGAATATGTACCCATCCATATACATGCCTTAAAGAAATATGTCATATTGAATACCATAAAGTTGACCTATCTGATAAAAATGTTTTATTATCAAGAATAGACTTCATCCTATGTTACTATTCATCATTATTTCTGTCACATTAGAGTTTATGATGGAATGAAGTGATATTTATGTATTTATTGCTGTGCTATTTCATTATACATCATTGAGTTTTATGACATTTCTAAGTAGATTAATTATACATGTTCTGCCTGCTCCCCTGTCTGAACACTTATAACCAGCGGCCCTTTGAATAAATATCTGTATGTATCCTGAACTGGAAAGTTGGATTTGAGAGACTTTTGCATAAGTTTGTTGTGTGGAAATTCCATTAAAATATCAACAAGAAAATGAGGAAAGAACATCTGAAATAAAAATAAGCAGAAACAGATTTAATTACGTTACATTATACATAATCTACTAGCTTGAATTTATATTCCATATGATAATGAAACTGAGAACATCTTTAAGTATTATTCATTCTGACCAATGTTAAATGTTGTGTTAAACAGAATTATGAAATATTTACTTAAACCACTATTTTTTGTGGTATCAAAATATGTTTGTAATATGTGAGTCACTATCATATAGTCGTTTTAAATAATACTCATGTAGGAATTAATTTATCCTTACAATAATTATAGCACATATTAAAGATTCTTCTGCAATAAATGACGTTATACAATAAAAATCATATTAAGAATAATTAGATGGGTGTTGCAATGAAAAATGAATGTTACTTTTTAATCCTTCCCTACATTTAACTAATTTATAAAGGAAAATATTTCCCTAGTAATGACAGTATTACAGTTAACAGTAATAAGGAAATACAATAGTTGGAACAAGTAACAACTATAAAGGAGATGTTGTGGTGCACAACTGTATGAACATTTGACCTAGCATGAGCATCGAAGACAACACTGAGCATCTCTTCTTGTCCCAAAACTGATTTTAATAGGTATGTTTGTAACATAATATTAACAATGGTCATATTTTAAATACCACCTGATGGTTTATTACACACCTGGATAGTTTGCAAAAAGAAATAGTATTTTATAAGAAGAAATCTTTTGTTTAATGTTTGCTGAACATTATGCAACTTAATATTCTAGAAAGCCTTCTGCTCAGCCACTTTCAAGTTTCTAGAATAGTCTTTCCATGAAAATAATCCAGAAAAATTGTGTTCAGCTTTCAACAAGTAGTTGACACTTCATGGCTGTTAGCACTTCTGTGCGAAATGTTGGCAAACTGGATGAGCTGTAATGGTCTGAACAAGTAAGTATCAAACATCCTTTCTACTATAATATTTGGTGTGGAAAATTACAGCCATCTCCAGTTTTAAAAATGACATCTTGTTTTTCTTTATTTATTGTTAGCATTGTGCAAGTTTTGTAAGAGAGCAAAAATAAGGTGAGATTGTGGGAAAAGAGGGATTGATTTTATTTATTGTATAAATGTACATATTTGTACCTGTCTCTGTACTGACATACTGCTTTTATTCCTAACATTAAAAAATCCAATGGAGATGGTGACAGAAATAATAAATAAGTTTTCATTAATACTAAATCACATTAAAGTAGATTCAAAATTGCAATGCTTTTTATTTAAAAACAAAAATGGAAAAACGCTATACTGCCAGTAAAATTTCCTCTGTATTTTGAACACTGTTGAAGTCTGCTACATGCCCAAATAATAAGAGAGGACTAAATATATGCCCTCTTCTAGGGCATATAACAAATGTAAATATATTGCATTAAACCAAAATTATTCCTAATTTTCACTATCAGCCACTAGTAGTTACAGGAGCACAACCATAGTCCTGGCTGTGAAACTCTACATCAAGCAGATAATTTCCTAGATGTGAGATCAGACTAAATGCTGGGCTTCATGCCTTACTTGTAACCATATGTGTTTTGTCACTGAAATCTGACAGAGGAAATTTAAGTGTTGATGGGTAAGGTTAAAAAGTAACGTTATTCACAATGCTCAAAATGAATCTCTGCACAATGACTTGGTAACCATGGACACAAAAATCTCATCTGAATGTTATCTGGAAGATGAAAGATTACATCTAGGAAATTTTTTTCTGTGTGTTATTTGCTCATTGGGAGCTAAAGATGTATCTCCTCAAAATTTGGGTTTGATACACACAAGACTGTGTATCACAGCAGTCACATGCATGACTAGTGGCTTAATGTCTTAATTGATGTAAATGGCTACTTTAGTAATTTTGCAATACTAAGGAATATGAATTGGTCACAATCTGCTAGGCTCACGGTCATATCTTTTGTAAAATGAGAATTTAATTTGATGCATTTTTAAAGTTTAAATTTTCAGATGAATTGTGGAGAAATATCAGTATTGATCAAGGAAATTTATAACTCTGCAAAATGGTTACTTTGGAAGATGTGACCTGAGTACAAAATTGATAGGTGTTTTATAGGTTGATAAGAATTTGACAGACAGGTAGAGTGATGTTGTGAGGTGCAATTTATTGCCATGATCAGTGTGGAAGGTATGTAAATGGAGCTCAATTCAAATGTAATCTCCAGATTCATGTGCCAGAATTTGGTCTAAAATGTCCATTTGTTCATATATCTGCTGAAGGGACTAAAAATCTCTTGTACTGTGAGAATTTATATCCAAATTGCATTAGCCAAGACAGTTCTTGAATTTTAAAATGACAGTGTTTGAGCCTAATGGTTATTATGACAATGATGGGATAAAATCCCCAGAAAGCTTAGATGGGTAGACAGGGGCAACTGTTCAGGCAGAAATTTCCCATTCTCCATTACTCCTTCCTTACATAGATAAGGTATCACAAGGATTATGACATCTTCCTAGGATATTGAGAATATTTTGCAGCACATATATTTAGCACATTATGCAAAATGCTGATCCTTGACATTTTCAACACAATAGTCAAGGAACCTCTGCATCAAACACAGTAAAAATGTGAGAAGTTCCTGCTCTTTTTTTTTTTTTAAATTGGAAACAACACTTCTGATTTTCAAACAAAAAATAAGACTAAAACTATGTTTAAATAGCTTTGTGGTTCTGCCTTGAACAGACCAAAAGAAAAAAAACCCACAAATTTAGCTACCTTTGCATCTCTCAGTGCCGCAAGCTGAATTATGGAAAGAATTTCAGTCAAAAATAGAATATGAATTGGTTCTTTTTATATCATCAACCCTACATGTCATTACAATGCACCATACATAGAATTAAAAAAAAGTTGTAGAGCACACTAAGATTTTCAGGTAAGGTTTAAATCAAGAATCTGATTCAATGCGGTGAAAATTAGGAGAATTTTATATTCACTGGGCATCACTTTTTTATAGGACCTTATGCTTAAAAAAATAAGTCATTGCTTAGTAATAGCTGGGACCTGGGTTTAGATTAAATGGCAGTGATCATTTTAGGGACCTAAAAGAAAAAGAAATGAGATTTAGTGGAGGGTGGAATGGAAAATACATACTCATATATATACACACACATAGTTTGGCAACATATGAGCGGCCAATGTGCTTGTGCAACTGGGACTCATTTTTCTATGAAAATAAACCAGCCTAAAATAATAACAAATTCAACAAGTAATGACCAAGTCTTTGAGGATGACTAGCCCTATTGCTCCAGGCACCAGCTTGAGCTCTAAGAGGACAAGATATTTGTCTGTTGTTTTTTTCCACTGTATTTTTTTTCCTGCAGTGCATGAGGAAAACAGAAAAATAAGCAAGCATGACTGTACCTTTCTAGAAGAAACTCTACTTTCTTAACAGAGCACAAGGAAATGCATCTTTTGTGGTAAAAAAAACAATAAATAAAAAGAAAAGTCCTAAGTAGGTTCAGAGGCATGATTTATAAAACAATAAAAAATCTTCTGGAAATACCTATGCCAGAATTTGGGTAAACATACTAAGGAACAAAGTAAAAACTACTCTCAACAATAAAGTATAAATACTTCCTACTATGAATTTTGACAGCTTCATATTTACCAAAGAAGTAAATATGTATGGAATACTGTTTTAAAATGTTTTTTCTCACGTGATTATGCAAAGTGTACTAAGGGACTGGCGAATCTCTCGTAAAAGGAGAGGTTGAGACCTGGGACTGTTTAGCCCTGAGAAGGTTCAGGGGGATCTTATCCATGTGTACAAATGCCTAACAGGGTCAGAGAGTACAGGAGCCAGATCCAGGCTCTTCTCAGTTATGTCCACATGAAAGGATGAGAGGCACAGATTGAAATGTAGGAAATTTTATTTAAACAAAGGAAAAAACTTACTTTCTGTAAGGGTATTTGAACACTAGAATGGCTGGTTTTGGACTCTCCATCCTCAGATCTGTTAAATACCTGACTGGACGTGATCCAGAGCAACCTGCATTTGGGCACATTGACCTTTCTCTGAGCAGAAGGATGAAGTAGAAAATCGTTCTTCCAAACTCAGTGATTCCATGACACATTTTATATTACTGTGTATGAATAAGCATTCTAAAAAAGAAATTGTTCTGGCAGAAAAATATAGAATTGACTAGTCTCCGTTTGTCATACTTGCCAATTAGATGAGTTGCTTGTATTCGTTTTTTATCTCTTGCCTCAAACCCGCCTTGCCCTGCCAGTGATTACCATGACAATGAATTTGTTCGACATATCATTTGATTTACTCTGGAAATAAGCATATACAAAATATTGTACTCTCGGCACAATAAACTTTGTCTCTTTTAGCAGTTTTGCATAGCTAAAACATTATGGGCTAAGTCAGCAAAGGACCTTGAACTGTCAGAAAAAAGCATTGTACTGGAGGACTTGGTTTTCTTCTGGACTAAATCCTCCTGTGAACAAATGGTCTGTTCAACAAAACTGTAGCTTCATACATAGATGAACAATGTTGGATCTCCTGCCAAGAAAGATCTCCATCTTATCTAGCATTTTGATTGGAAGAAAGGAGTGGTTATCCTGACACAATCTGCTAAACTATGATCAAAGATAGGGATTCATTGACTATCAGGAATAGCATCCTACATATAAAATAAGATGTAAGAATGCTTTTTAAATACCTGAGGTTGACTTTGTGTTCAATGTTTATGCACTCTGTTTTTTAGCACTGTTCAGTCTTAATTCAAGAACACATTTGTATTCAGGAAGACATTTATAAATTTGAGTAAGTTTGGCCCTAAAGCAGCAGAAAAGTAAGTTATAAGATAGAGTGAGTATAAGCTACTGGCTAGACGAGGAAAACGTGATATTTAGATTAAAGAAATGCTTCTGTTTGACACAGACTGAGAAAGAATGAAAACAGACATTCTAGTCATCCTGGAGACATAAACCTGATTTAGATTTTCTAGCAGACCTGGATTCTTATGTGTGTATGTGATTGGTAGGAAAGCTCATGTTCTTTCACATAGCATTTTGCCTGGTACGTCTCTTTTCCATTGTTTTACAGGTCAATGTGGGACCTCAGTGTCATATATCAAGAGAAGTACTTATATAAAGTAAATGGTTACAATTCAAGGTAATGTTTAGTAGAAAAGGCTACTTTATCCAAGCAAATGTGACAAGGCCATGACATATCCCCAGCATGTAAATGTTTGTTCTGTTGCATTTTTAGAATAATGGCTGGTGCAGGTCAGCTAAGACAAACAATTCCTGTTTTCTGCCACGGGAGATATATCTTAAGGTGGAGAATGCTTACCACTGAGCAGTATGGCCAAAGCCATGTAATTTTTCTAAGCTGCCCCTCTCTTCCCCACACAGGTCTCAGCATTGGCTGCCCCACCATGCACTGCTGCAGCCTTCGTGCCTTCATCACTCTGGACACACACCATGGTGTTCTACTAGGAAAAAGCCCTACTCTCGAGAACTCCAGAACATCACACTGCTGATCTGGACGAGTTGCCTCAAGTGTTTCAAATTGAGAAAGAGGCCCATCTATGTGGTAGAAGCCGCCGATTGTTCATGACCTTGCAGTGGCTCCCATTCTTGATGCTCCCTCTTATCAGATTAATATTGTCCTGAAGAAGCACATCACCTTTGAAGGATGAAACGGAAGGTGTTGGGGAACAGTTGTTTCTACACTGTGGCTATCATCACCCACACTGGTGAGCCTTCCAGTGGTGTCAGCCCACAAGGCCAGCTCTGGTAAGAAAAAAGTGCCTTAAAACATGCTTCTGGGAAAGTTCTGGGTTAAAGCAAAATGATAAGGATACCTGCAAGATCTCCTCACAAAGTCATGTCTTTTAAAGACAAATTTAATTCTAAAGCAGTTTAAATTGTAGCAATGGAATTGCATTAAAGATTGATTTATTATAGTTTAAATTCTGGCTGCCAGAATGGAAGAGCTACTTTTCACTGAAAAAGCAAGAATTTGCTTTTATATTTTACCTGAATGATGTAATGAGAATGACTTAATAACTACAGATTGAGAAAATGATATATGTTGGCTATGACCCAGGTAGGTTATTCTCTGTTAACTGAATTAAACCATGTGTTAAAATAGATCCCTTTTCAGTTGGTTTTACATTATAGAAGTATACTGAGCATTCTGTAAGTGCCCATTCATTACATTTACTGTCAATTGTTTCATGTGAATAATTTATAGCAAATGATCTCCAAAAAATCAATACCAGACTTCTGAATTTACAGAGCTATTGGATATGCAGAAGCAAAGCTTTTATATTAACTAGAAATAGATCTAACTTTTCCCCTGCACCTTAGAAAAGGAACCCCAAAGATAAGAAATCTTTCTGAGTCTAAGTAATTGTAAGTACTTACCAGTTATTTACTGAAATTCAGTGTGCTGTCCTAGCATTGCCATTGGCATTGATGTCCTTAAGAGGATGGTGAGGTCTGGTGCGTAGCTGTTTTCAGGGTCCTTTTTACATTCTTATGATGTTTCCTAGTGGGAACACAGTTAAAAATGTATGGGTAAAATGGGGAAATACAATGCTTCTGTTCCTTAGTGATATGTAAAATAATGCCTTAGTGTGCAAATAAGCACTTACGGCCATGGCTTGGAATGCAGGAGAGCTATGTCTTGTAACTGTCTTGCTTATGGGGACTCACTCAGTAGCACCACAGCAGTTTGTAATTATTTAAAGAAAAAAAGTTGATCATATTACCTCTTTTCTCAATTTTATATGCTTAAATAATACTTTTGAGTAAGTACTCCCTTTTTTCTTCCCTGTGCTTGAAGCATTCCTAGTATTATTAGCCCCAGCTACTGCTGGTGTTACCTCAAAGATTTTGTGCACAAGACCTCTGAAGTCTTCCCTGCTCAATGGTTAGCAAGTCATGAGATTTTTGGTCCATGTCAACTAGCAGTTCTCTGGCCTTGGGTGGGAGCTATAGCACAGGCCAAGGAAGTCCCACAGTAGACATCAGGGACGATCTTGTACCAGGGTTGTCTTTTTCTCTGTCAGACAGAAATCTCCAGCACTAGCTGAGGAGGCCTTGTGTTCTCCCCCCTCCTTCTGTGCATGACCTGTGGTGTGACCACCCATCAGCTTCATGACACTCTTTTCAGAAACTGCCTGTACTGCCCTTCCATTATATCATATAACTTGAATTGAGCACAGACACATACACACACACACACACAAGTGATTATCATGTCGGAAGAGCATTGCAGAAAATCAGGTACTAGATAGGTGATATGCTGCCAAGTCTCCACAATTTGTCCTCAGAGCTAGAGGCTCCCAGCCACGTGTCGTCTACCAGCTTTTTCTTGTAACATAATTCATGCTTTCATTAGCCTGTTCTGGCACTTGTGTAAAAAAAAATTTTTTCACCCTTATGCTTAAAGTCTTGCAGAAAATGCTCCCCTGAGGAAGACCTTTCAGTTTAGAGAATGGCACCCAGCTCTTATACAGCACTTACAAGCAAGCCCTTTGACATTGGCGTGCCAAAACCAGCATCATGCTGCTAAGCTCACTTCACTGAATTTACCAAGGGAGGGAGGCCAGGCCATGGAGAAATTTACACACACTCACACACGCACGCACACCCACACACACCTCGTTTGTGCTCAGTCAATGCTCAGTTACATGCTTGCAAGTGTTGTACCTATCATCCAACTGGTTAATGAGTCACTGACATTTTGGAATGCGGGGAAAGGGGAAGAGTTCAGTAGAAAACCAAGATTGATATTCAGCCCTTAGATGCAGAGACTATATCATATACTGGTTATGGTAAACAACACCTGAAGTAAGGCCATTCTTTAGTACTTAGAATACCTATAAAAAGGGGAGAATTGTTCATCTGCTACTTTGAGTCTCTTGTGCCAGCCTTAATGATTTGTTTTATAAATATGTAATCATCCATCTATGCACTACTGTTTAAATATATGTTAAAGAAAAGGAAAAAAAAAAATCTCTCAATCTCTCAAAAATGACTCACAACCATAAAGATGAATACCCATTTAATTTGTTTAGTGATAGGGACCTTAGCCCCAGCATCCCCTTCCCCCAAGCTCTTTGTTTCTACATTGTGTTTGAAGGCTTTTTGATTTGGAATATAAGTTTCTGCAGAAATTAACTGTAACGTCTTGCATATTATAAGAAGAAAAGTGTGGATTTTCTCATCTTTGCTTCTACCGTGAGACAATAACAACATAAACTTCAATTTAGCTAAGGGCCCAGATATCCCACTGCTTAGAAGGCTATTAGGTATTTTGTAATATGGAGCCTCCAACATAATTTTGGATGTTTTAAGGGATAAAATTTGTTCTGCTCACCATTTCAGAAGCTTCATCAACATATTATGATAGCTAAGAAGTAGCTGAGTAGCTACCAGTATTTCTGAAGTCATAATTAAACTGTAACAAGTCATTCAGACACTGCTATACTCAATATTTTGCACTGGCCAACTCTTTTCTTAATCCTTAACTGAACCTTACTGCCAGGGGCAATAGTTCCCAGCTGTGTAACTGATTCCTAGGAATCAGATACAGACAAAAGTAACTCTGTCTTCAAAAAATCACTTTGGCCATTATAAAATACCTAATATATTGATTATATCTTTTATCTCTATCTCTCTATCTAAAATTAGATATCTACCTAATTCCTACCAAAAAGTTAAGGAATTAGAAAGAGAAGCCGAGCTGTACCCCTCATTAGGATACAACAAACATTACACCAACACTAGCACACACAAAGAATTACTTCTACTTCCATAGTTATAACCTTCACAAGCTTTCCTGAGAACTTTAAAAACAAAGAAAATTAAATATAGGAGAAATCTTAATCTACTACTTTTACTCTGCCTGTCAGATACTAGGCAGATTAAGAATTTTGTATAGCAACTGCAGTTAAATAGTTTATTTTTTTGTATGTGAATGGGCTCATTCTTAGAAAAGCAGCTTTTTCTTTCAAGCCAGCAGGATGAAGGAACATATTATGCAAGCATGTAATGAAATGACTTTATCATCTAAGGCTATTCATGTTAGAACAAATAAAATATTGCAGTTGTCTTCAGTGGAAACTCAGCTGACCCTTTGCTAGCATAGCATCTATTATGCAGCCCCCAATTATGTTTCTGTAGACTTGATTAGGCTTTTTTTTTTCAAATAATAGGGATAAAAACTTAGCTTTCACATGTGAAAATCCTTCATTAATCAACTATTTTTTTAATAATTCATTTGCTACTTACATAAGCATTTACAGACTAAAAAGCAATGTTTTGGTTGATGGCATTATCTCACCCTTTGTGGAGGACCATTCCCCTGAGTCATGCAGTATTAATTCTGATATGCGTGAATGCAACAATATAAAAAATGATGTAACAAGAAAAATAATTAGTACTTTATGCCCCATTTGAATTGTCGGGGTGTAAAAATTTAACCAGGGAATGGAAAAAAGTCCCATTAATGAGGCAATTTTTACAAGCAACAGTGAGCCAAAGTCACTGTTGTTCTTTACGTATCAGTTTCCAGTACTGAAGCAGTACTAGAAAAGAGAGATTTACCAGTGTAAATTAATTAATTAAAATGTCTATAAAGGTGTTAGTAATAGAGAAAAATGTATGTATTTAGAGAAGATTTAAAAAAATAGAAGATGTGTGTGTGTACTAGGACATATAAGAAGATAGATTCTTATAGAAGAACTTGATAGTGAAGATGAGTGTCCAGTACAGTATAATAAATGTAATTAATCTATAGCCATAAGAAACTGGAAAGAAACAGTCACAGCAATATTTAAGAAACTTAAAGGCAGCATTTGAAAGCAACTAAATGGCAATAGTCTGCCGAATTATCTTTAGGTGTAAAACAAATGTACTTAAGCAGGGGGTGTGAAAATATTAGAAGGAAGGAAAACAAAACACATATTTGAACTGAATTAGGAGCCAATTATTAACTAAACCAAGACCCATGTTCAGAAAAATGTAATCCTTGCACAACAGAAAAGGAGGTGGTCCTGATGGGAAGATACTGGATGTTTTAGGTGACATGATTACAAATTATCTCAAAAAGAGTTGAATGAACACAAGGGCAGAATCAATAGTCAGATTGACAGATAAATGGTTACTTCCAGGCATGCTAAGAAATGTGGAAAACCAAATCTAAAATGGCAAATGTTCCTACTCCTCTTCCCTCCTCCCTTACATAATATCCTCTACACTACTTAAATCAATTACACAAATGTTAGCAGATGTGTTAATAAGTGTTAATGGATAAGTGTCAATATTCTCTCACTGGGAACTCAGATCTCTGCAAGGTGGAGGGTCACCACCAGCCAGCAGGTTGAGGGAAGTGATTCTGCACCTCTGCTCCACTCTGGTGAACTGCACATGGATTTCTGCCATCTAGTTCTGTCATGCCCAGTGCAGGAAAGACGTGGACCTACCTGTTGGAGTGAGTCCAGAGCAGGGCCACAGAAACGATCAGAGGGCTGGAACACTTCTCCCATGAGAAAAGGCTGAGAGAGCTGGAGTTGCTCAACCTGGAGAATAGAAAGCTCTGGGGTGACATTATAGCAGCCTTCCAGTATTTAAATGGGGCTTATAAGAAAGATGGAGACAGATGTTTTAGCAGGGCCTCCAGCAACAGGACAAGGGGTAATGGTTTTAAACTAATGGAGGGTAGGCTCAGACTAGATATAATGAAAAAATGTTTCACAATGAGGATGGTGAAGCACTAGCAGAGGTTGCCCAGAGAGGTCATACATGCCTCATCCTTGGAAACCTTCAAAGTCAGGTTAGATGGGGCTCTGAGCAACCTGAGCTAGCTGAAGATATCCCTGGTCATTGCAGAGAACTTGTTCTAGATGACCTTTAAAAGTCCCTTCCATCCCAAATCATTCTATGATTTTATGATAAAGTGCCTGGAAAGTGAGTAATAACTTTTATTCCAGTCCAAGAAACTGTTCTTAATATTCTGCCTATCACTGGTATTATATACATGGGAATAATAATTTTAATCGCCAAAATCCTCCTATTAATTTTTTTATTGACTACACTGTCTTCTATCTGGGGTTTTTTAGTGGATAATAGTTTAACTTTTTTATTTTGGTGAGATTTTTTTTGGTCGTTTTTTACTTAATTTCTTCTCTATATTGTTTCCAAGGACTGGGATACTCTGATAATATCTGAATGGTAACTGTAGCTAATAGTTGTATCTTTAAGCAGAAACCTGAATTAAGCATTGTCTAATTTCAAAGCTATTTATATTTTTTGGTGATCTGCCACGTGTAAGTTTACAGGGGAAAAAATGACATGTTACAGACTGGATCACCTAAAGTTTTCATGCAGTCACATTGTCTCACGTATTTTATTTGTAAATGAAAGTGGTTTTGCACAATGATTACTTTCTTTGAATAATTTCTGCAAAAGAAAAATAGGCATTGGGTTGATACAACTCCACTGAAGCATGCAATGATTTGAGACATTTGAAGGTGCAACTGGGAGACTGCATTTAAATTCACTTGAATACAGTCCAGTGTAGCCTTCAGGCTGACGATTATGGGCAGTATTATATATAGCCCACAGAACACAGTAAATTTGCATCGTTTAACTGCCTACTGAATCCTGACTATATATAATTCAGTCATTACTGAGCTGCAAAAAGACCTGTTTATATTCAAATATTAGGAGCAATTATACAAAACCTCAACAACCAGGATATTATGTTGACATCCACTTCATTGTGTCACTGCCTTAACACTGCTTTAAATACAGTCTGATTGAACTTGTATTTTACAGTATCAATGACTCTTTCATTTCAGCATGACTTTGTATTGCTGATAAATTTTCATATTATATTGAAGTTACCTTTTTAGAAGCTTAATAAATAGATGCAATCACCTCTACTAGACTGGATGGGGAAAGATTGCAATTAGCTTCACATTCCTACTACTCCAAAAACTGCGCATTTCTAAATTCATGGGGGGCTATATTTGACAGGAAGATTGAAGCAATGACTGTTCATGTATGTTTTGCCACCTTGTTTATGTTCTCAGTAGAAAACAATCAATATATTTGGGCTTTTAGGGAACACAAAGCAGCCAAGAATACATAGGCAGGGAAATGCAAGAACTCCTTTCTTTCACCTCTTCTGCCCCCCAGTAGCTGGCTAAACCAGTACACTTACGATCTCAAGTAAGCCAGCACAGCTCAGGTCTATGCTAATACATGACCAAACAGCAAAACCATGAGGCTGAGCTGTATTCCAGAGTAAATTTCTCTTCTGTGGAAAATGCTGCTTTTCAATTAAGAGGCTTTAGTGTTCATTGGAGCAAGAACTAAAGCCTGCACATGAATCAACCTTTTGTTTCTTCCCTCTCCTTTCTCTTTGTCCCAGTGACTATTTCATTACTTTCTGCTAGGGTAATTAATTGAGTATCTTCAGCTGGAGAAATTCAGAGCAAGAGAGATATGTCCCTGACTATCTGGTAACACTGCAATTAGGGCACTCTGCTGAGATGGAAAATACTTTCATCAAAATGCAATCAGATATGGAGGAGACATTAACTGAGTCCCAGCTGAGCACCCTGTCATCTCTGCAACTGTGCTCTATGGCAGGCATGGACACTTCTCCATGTTTTGGGGTTTTTTTCTGCAAAGGTTTCAGATTGCTTTGAGCTCGTCTGCAAGGTCCTACCCTGGAAGTCTAATCTCTCAATCCCACTGTCACTGAGATGCATCATAGACAAAGGGCAGCTTTACTGTGCACTTTTCTGTCATCTTGAGCAGCAGAAATGTAGGCACTTCGGAGCTTTGCTGGGTGTTTTGATAATATAAATTCTGGTGACTTCATCTGGGGTGTGCCAGTGCATCTTGCTGAGCTAGAGGAGGAGCTACAGCAGTATTCTCTCTCACAGTATGCTGCAATGTGCTGGGCATCATCCTCCTCCCCATACAGAGCAGCAACTCAATGCTCTCTCTGAGATTCCAAGGTTTACCACATAGCATACCACTGGAGACAACCATTTCCTATTTCATTTAACAAGTTAAGAGCTGTGTGGCCAAGTTCAATGGGTAGTCCTACACTTTGGGTTCCCATTAGATTTGCCATTACTTATCTGTTTTGGGGGAAACGATTCATTCTGTATCTCAGTAGGACACCAAGCAGAGATGTATATGACAGATCTGTAATTCAGAAAAAATTATGCTGCCAGAAAATTTGAAACAACTCCTGTTCAGTCTGTATCAAACAGACTTATCAAGTATCTCACTATTTTTTTAAAGGGAAGGAAAGAAAACTTAGGTCAGAAGTATGATACCTAGTCAGAACAATCAGCAGATTCACTGTAAAATGCATATGTGGAAAGCATAAGCAAAGCATGGCCTGGGGAACAGAAACTGATTGAGCTTGTGTAAGTCTGTTTAATGCACTAGTGACCTGATAGTTTGCAGATCCTCCATTTTCCTTGATGTTTAGCACCTTTGTATTTTAAAAAATCTGAATAAAATACAATAAACCTTTCCAGAAAGGACCAGCTCATAAGATTGCTTTTTCAGTTTCTTCCTTAAGTAGTCTTTCCACGTCAGTGTGCTTTCATGCTTGTCAGTACATGACTATCTGAAGGGCTCCTGCAATGCTGAAAGTGACAAACATACATCTCCATAACTAAACCTCACTGCTGGTCAGAATATATCATTCCTTTTCCTGTCAATCAGTTTTGTGTCCTACGTCTTAGAAAGACTTTGAAAACCACACCTCAGCTCTCTGCACTGAGGGGCTTCCAAGAGGTTTCTTGTGAAATTACATCACTCAAATGAAATGGGAATGAGCCTGTTAACAACTGAGATTATACACCAATAAATTATAATTTTCTATAGATTTTGTTCCAGATATTTTCCTACAGATATTGTCAGCCAGGCTTAGACAGCATCTGGCTACATAATGGAGACCTGTATAAAGATAAGAAGTAAATAAGAAGCAGATTGGTCAGCTGTGAGTTTTTCTAATTTGTCCTTCACACCTGACAAGAGTGCATTTTTCTTGGAGGCTATAAAACCCACCACCAAAAGGAAATCTGTTCAATGTTATCAGAAATCTGTAATGTCTGCTGAAAGTTTTTATTTCTCTACTTCAGTCATCTTTAACCTCTCTTTGTGTTTTATCTTTCCCATAGACTCACAGAAAGCAGACCAGAACCTTCCACAGGAGAACTTTCTATATTTTTCATTTAATTTAGTCTTATATAATTGCCTTAGGGATGATAATTTTTTTTTTACTTTACAGAGAAACAATGGCTCCAAACATTTCTGAGCCTAAATTGCCCACAGAATCCTGTCCCGGATAGGTAATTGTATAATCTTGTGTTTCACAGTGATGAAGAGCACTGAATACTATTTGAAGATCAAGAAAAGCAAGGCAGAGTTGAAGGCAAAAACACTGTTTTGAACATTTTTCAAATCCTAGGTACCTACCAGACAAGATCACAAGGAAAATTGATCACAAAGATAATTGTTTATATAATTCCTAAATGTCCTTATGTAGGTGTTACATATTTGTATTTGAACTACATTTAATATCTATAAATGCATGCAGTTAAACCTTTTAGGTTTAAAAATTCAATATATTAGAACTCTTTGAAAGATGTAAACACCAAACTTTGTTAATGGGATAAACAACACATGTGTAAGCTCATGCTGCTGCATACGTTACTGAGCATTTAGATATGACAATATTGAAAAAGAGAATAATTTTTGAATTTTTTTTCTTTCTGTAAGGTTCTAATAATCATAACGTCTTTTGTCTAAGGACTGTATATCTAAACTTGAATGTGCCAAGTATTAATATACACTAGGACTGACAATTTGACTAGTTAATATTGGTGGAGTGGAAAGAGCATTAATACAGTAGTTAATAGCCTTTAAGAAAAAGTACTAGACCATTAATCTCTTCAATAATTCACTCTAATCTACTCTACACTTATCAATAGCTAGGAATAATTGTCCCATGTTAACAGGTCTTACTGAAAACCATGCCTTTGACTAAGGAAAGCTTTCCTACCAGTTCAATACTTAATCATTGTTTTCAAGCATTTCATTAATATTTTAATTTCCTATATTTTAGAGGTGTTTCAAAAGCAACATGAACACATTTAAATACACAGTAGTTCCAAGACGGTTTCACAGAACTGACACACACACAATGCATGAGGTGTCAGTTTGATAAAGAACCTGAAATGTTTCAAACTGCTGCCTTAACCCTCAGTTAGACCAATTCTATGTGTATTATATTATTCTAGTAAATCTTCTGATAGTCTTTTGTAATACATTTCCTAGTCACAGAGAAAGCTTTGTTTTCTATGATTTTTGTTTTTCAGGAAGAACAATTTATGCTTAAAACAACTAAGGATAATGAAGATGCAAGTTTAAAAAGGGAAAAAATATTTCTGTGAAAGTTGAATTCTTTTACCATCTGCTCTTGAAATGCTTTGAGACTAGAGAAGTTAAGCAGCGCTGGCAAAGTCTGTCCTGAAAGTGACTACATCAACACTATGAATAAAACAGAGTGCTGAAGCAACAGGTAGAAGCAACTGCAGGCCCTAAAGAAGGAGGTAATGGAAACTTCTGTGGCATTGCACTTGTGTAACTGAACCACAGACCTGATCTATATTTTTGGATAGAAGTAAAAAGTTATTTTTATCATTAAACATTTTTATCTCATTGAAAAAGAACTGTACTTCTAATGTGGTATTATAACTTCATGTGTCTCTTGTGAGAGGGAATGGTGACCACACCAGGAACTGGTTAATGATTTCCTTCCTTTAGGATAGCTGCTTAAAGTTGCTAATTATTTTCAGGAAATCCATTTAGGACAGATGTTTCTTGTTAAGAAGTACCAAGCACAATTCTACAACAGAAATTAAACATTAACAGTAGAATCCTTTTTAATACCTGCTCATACTGAGAAAAAAGCAAGTTGACACAAATGTTTTCAGTCAGAAAAATTATTTCCTGTCCATGCCTCTAAAGTACTTTATCAGAAAAGCAGTCTGACAGATGACATACAGGACAAGAAGAAGCCCTACTCTATAATCCAGTCTAGCTTGAAAAAGATGATTCTCTGGGCAAGGAATTGTGCAGTTACGCCTGAGATACAGCAGGCCAATTCCTGTCCGGAGCCATACAAAAGGGGTTGGAGACCAGTCCTGCCATCCTTCCACCCAGTGGCCTTTTTTATCTCACATCCCTTAACAGAGAGTTCTTTTGTACAACTGAGGATGTTCTTGCAAACTATTCAAAGGGAAAAAATGTCCCTTTATGTGTAAGTCCTAAATGTGAGGCTCAGAATGAGTCCACGTTAGTATATAAAATCCTAGGTATTATTTATAAATTACATGCAATGAAATAGAGTTGGTAGTCAGACCATTAAATACTTTGGAGTATTTGCAATATTTGTGATTCTTTTGCTGCAGTTGCTTTGGTTTTTTTCCCTGGCACTGATAAGATTTGAAAAAAATTCCTTTAGTGTCTGAAAAATACCGCATTTTATGATTCACTTACCGTTTCTGCAGACCTGAAATCCCAAGGGACTCCATGAAAGATTATTTCCATTAATTCAGACACACAGTGGCAAAAGGTAAATTTTCTTATGTTATATTTAAAATGATACTAATATACTAAAAGAAACCAAAAACCCAAGGGAATTACTGTGAGGGAGACAGCCCTCTGTAGCTGTGTAGTCTTTTTCCAATTCTTTACTGTCACAGTGTGTGTCATTGCTAGATCTACTGATGTGCATTTGAATACTTAGGAGAAACACTGTATGTTAGCTCAGTTTCAAAGATTTTCCTAAATAGACGCATTCCCTGCCCCGTGCTCTGAGACTACTGGGAACAGTATTAAATTGTATAAAATATAAGTGATCTTGTGTTTTTGTTATAGAAATGTCATCCTAACGAAGAAAGAAAAACAACCAGTCCCATTATTTCAGGTGAAAACTTTGTGTTAGAATACCAGAAAATAGATAAAATACTGTGCACTTACAACAAAGGGGAAATACGAAACAAACAAACAAAACAATAAAGAAGTGAAATAATAAATAAGGCATACAGAAGACAAATGGAGATGAAAGTAGTTTGGTTGATTCTTGATGTGCTATCCTGAAAACTGAAAGAAATAGGATAATGAAGGGAGACCTGTGTGGTAATCTCAGAGGTAATTTCTTGAAAAGAGGCAAGTATCCGAAAGAATAAATTGCTTAAAAATGCAGCATGAAGCAATTGATACCTTGAAAATAGATATGTCAATCACTACCTGTCAGAAGAAAACAGGGTTTAAGAATACAATTCCTTGACAGACAATACAAGAAGAAAACCACAGAGTACACAAGAGAGAGGCTACTTCCAAACTAGAGTATCTGTTTGGGAGATCACAAAATTAGAAAATAGAAATGGAAGGCACCTCAAAATGCTGTCTAAGCCATTTCTCCATCAAAAGATATGATACACTAAATCAAAATTGTTCCTCAGAGATAGGTTCTTAATCTCCTCTTAAAAGTGTCCAAGAATCCTAAGGTCTGAGAAAAGCTGTCTTGGAAAATAAAGAGACAGGAATCCTATGCCATTTACAACACAGTCTACTTAATAATATCCCAATCAATTACAAAAGCTATTTACCAGAGTTGAGGCTTAAATTTGAGAAGGACCAAGGGAAACATACCAATGTGCTTTTCACAATAATTTTTCATAGTCTAATTTATTTTCATTTTTTTTCTTTAAGCCTTTTATGTCAAATAAAATTAAATTGTAAGTACACGTGCTTTTTTCTTAGAAGCAGCACAGCAAAAATAATGTTTCTAATGAAGATATTAGCAAAGATGTTTTTATTTTTTGTTCATATATTTTTACAATTTATTTTTTAAAATATATTTGCATACTGGATTTTCACTCAAAGATGATTGGTTTTACTATAAGACCCCTTAAATGCCTCTAGTTTATTTGGGATGTTATTGACTTGCCAGACACGCCTCTTCTATTTTTATAACATTATTTATCATTGTGGAGGTGGTTTTGTTATCAAAAAAGGGGTATTTGTATATCATGATCATTATCTGAAGATTATATTTCTTTTTGTTTATTTACTGACTGTAAAGATATTTTCTGATAACAAACCTGTATTTTGGTATAAAAATGGCAATGTTATATACTAAGCAAACTAGGTTACTTGAGGTTATAACATATCCCTTGTACTATTTAAATTGTGGGTTCAGCCTGAAAGTGTCCTTCTTTCTGTCCTGTGTTGTGAGATTTACCATCTCACTTTCTAGCACTTCAATTTTTGTTTTTGTAAACAAACCTACAAATTTGAAGATACCACAATTTGAGTATTACCCGATCAAAGCACAAGGAAAGAGAGTTACTACTTGTTTTCCATAGAAACTATGTATTTTCCCCGTTTAATCAAAATGCCAGCCCATTTTCCCTTCAAATTCGTTCTAAGTCACAAACAATCAAAATGGAGAATTTTTCAAGTCAAAATCTCTCACATGTCTGACTCAAACACTGAGCTTAAATTTTGTTGCTTATTTCTGATTTCAATCTTACACCCCAGTGTTCTAAAACAAAAACAAAGGACAAAACACATATGGATTACTAGTAGGAAGGTGCCTTGGAGATGCATTTGTTTGCAATTTACTGATGCTATCCTGCTTTATCACTGCAGGAATTTTATAACAGAATATATTCTTGTTAAACAACACTGGGACATTTGGTTGCTTGCCTTTAGAAGTAGGCACCAAGCAGCCAATTCCTTGCCCCCATCTTCAAATCACGAATTTGTGGAGAAATTTAGAACTTTCTTTAATTCAATGGAAGACAGGCTAAGAATGAATGTTTGGGTTTTATACTAGTAAAGAATGCGAAAACTAGATGATTGCTTTTGCAAATGAAAAAATTAAGTAATAAAACAATGGAGTCTAAAATAAAGCACAATAGCAAGCAATATGAGAAAAGGACAGAGATATAATAAATAATAACAGGTGGGGTGACAAACTAGAAGGCTAATGAAGAAAACCCAGAAACTGAAAGAACCAATAGATAAAAGAACCGGAAATTCACGAGTAAATGATTAGGTCTTACAGATGAAAAGGTGAGTGTACCTGGGGGAAAGCTGACAAAAAAACCCCACACTCATCTGCTGCACACATCTCAAAATCTTTGCTGGAGGAAGGTGTCCTGTTAATTATGAGATCTATATTTATTAATACAATTGAAATAACAAAGCCTAAAGGAAGAACTGTCCTGCTGATGTGCAGGTTGCTTGTTGATGCCTTGCAGTTGTTTCTCCCAACATGTAATGCTGGGGAACAGGCAAAAGCAAAGTGCTCCTAACACGGAAGTTCAGCAGAAAACCCTGCACTCCAGCTTTTTTTTTTTTTTTAGTTTTCCAATCTCCAGATATTAATGTTACAAAATGCCCCCTTTGTCATTTCACTACTGAGCCAAGTAATAAAGTTTCACCGTTCTGCTGATTGGATCAATGCTACAGATCAGGTCTGGAGAAAGTAGGCTGCATGGAAGGAGAAGGAATCAGTCTCTGTGACATCTGAAGCTTTTTCCCTTGTTTTCCACTGCAATACTGTTAGGATGAGAACACTGAAGGCCCTAAGGACAACATGGAGATTACGGGAAGGATAAATCCTCTTCATAGATCCTCTTCCCAAGATATAGAGCAGCCATCTGGACAGCTGCAGTGATAGTCTTTATTCAGAGAGGCTATATGCACCTCAGGCTCTGAATAACCATGAGGGTTTACTGATTGTAGAATATTTTCTGATATTAAATACTGTACTTAGAGTGGCATAGCAATTAATAACAAACACAACTGAAAATATGGATTTTGTTGGGCATGGGAAGCCATGGTTTTCAAATCACTTGCTGATTTTGTAATAGCTGACTTGAAAGTCCAGCTGTGACATGCAGCTATTGAGCATTATAGTCATTTGAAAGCTATTTGAATACACTGAACATGAAAAGTAAATACTAATGAGCTATTTTTCTCATCAATACATTTTTCTGTCCTTTATATTGGCAGCCTTCACCAGGATTTCTATGGTATATCTTTCAGAATAATAAATACTGTTTTATTTGCTATGTGGGTCAGAGAGAAAGAGCCCCATAAATAAAAAGATTGTACTTGAAACAAAAGGGTGGTTAAGCATTGTGGTATCTCCTTTGCAGTGTGAAAGATAAAATGATACAATTTTATTGGGGAAATAATTGAATTTGATAGAAAGAATCTTCAGTTTCAAAATTATTTACTCTCAATTTTCTGAAACACTGCATTACTGTAGGAACAAAAAAGAAACTTAACCAAATTGCCTTATCTTTCAGATAACCATAGGAACCAACATCCAGTGACGTCTGGAATGATCAAGTCTAACTACATATACATAGCTAGAAAACAATGTTTTTAGTGGGTATTTTAAGAAGCTTTGGGTGATTGGTGTGATTAGAGGTGATTATTTAAACAACCTTAGACAGCTGTCTGAACATACGAGCATAGTTACTTCTCCCGGAAATCTTGGCATTGAAAGAGAATAGCCATGGGTGATGAGGCATAACAAAGAAAAGCTTTATCGTCTTTCCCCACTCTTCTTGCCTCTCTTGTAAGCAGACTGGTTTCAGTGAATGATCTCTGCTCACACCACTGTGGTGAGGTGTGACTCTAGTGTGCTTTTTGAATAAGAGATGTTGAATGCTCCCCAGCAAAGTGCTGCCTTTACTTTTAAGGTGATGGAAAATGATCAGCAATGAGAGCCGAGAACAACTTCATTTTAGTATTAGCTAAATAATGAAAAATTGTCATTCTTTACTCAATTGTATGATGTTCCTGTATATTTCTAAGGAAATGAGCAGGAAAGCACAGTAGGTAATCATGGAGTTTATGACTGTGTTTGAAATATCAGTGAAAAGTCCTTTATTTCTACAAAAAGCTGTTAAAATGTTACCTCAATGTATTTTTGAATATTTGAAAAAGATAGAAGTAGTTATTCTTAACCATTATTTCAAATTTATTGTTCAGTACATACAATTTTCATCTTATATCTATGGAAATAGAGTGGAATCTTATATAAACTGCCTTCTGCTATTTTTTTGTTTGCTGAAAGAGATACACTTTCAGTTTTTGAGGCTAAATTGGGAAAACAGACCAATGTTTTCCTTCACATATTTAGCCTTATATTTATTTTCAATAGTAATAACATGTATGTTATACATATGTTCTATTTTCTTTTGGAATCATACTTTAAAATTGAGGTTCCATAATTTAAAAGAATGCAGAAAGTATTTTGGTAGGATTTTCATTGAAAGAGATAAGGGTGGTAATAATAATCAGACTTTTTGTAAGGCATTGGTAATGCAGAAGTATCAATTCTCTTTATAGAATTTTAAGTTGTCCACAGATTTGTTTTGAACAGTAGTGAACTTTCATTCTGAACTTTCAAACTTCAAGCTGGACACCTTCCAGCAATGTAGATATCATTGAAGCAACAACATCAGCAACAGAGAATATTGCAAGGCAGAGGCAACAGGTGATGGTCTGGGTTACATTCACTGCTAAAAGAACTAGCTCCCACCTTCTTTAGAAGAGACAAAACAAGCACTGTCAACAGAGGTATTTATTTACCGGGCTAATAATAACCTCTTTCTAGATAAATTTAGTTTATCTCATTTATGAAAATGATTTTTTATTTAATTCCCCTCCCTCAATACTGAGAAATGATTTATCAGAAGAAAGGTATGCAAATGTGCTAGTGTTTCCAGGTAGATTTTGTTTGTGTGGGCTTGTGTTTTGGTTTGGTTTTTATTACAACTATCCTGCTTTGCAGAGATGCATATTGAAAACAGAGAGAAGGAAATGATGAAAAAAGTAGACCACTACCCAAAGCTCAAACAAAGGAAACGCTCTAAACCATGAAAAATTCAAGAGTACCATTTCTCTGAGTTAGTCAAATTGAGACCTGAATAAGTCTTGTATAAACCACAGACAAATAAATGTCTGAACCAAGCTATGGAGTGTACCACCACAGTCATTCTCATTTTTAAAATGGGGCAAAGTCCCAAAAGCTTGGGTTTCATCCTTACAAGTTTTGAGAGTACTATCTTTTTTTCCAAAGTATTTTTATCTTATGAATTCATTTAATTTTAGATGTATTTTTTTTAAAGTAAGTGCATTTTGCAATATTCAAAA
The DNA here is from genome assembly GCF_041296385.1 of Aphelocoma coerulescens. Taxonomy (NCBI): domain Eukaryota; kingdom Metazoa; phylum Chordata; class Aves; order Passeriformes; family Corvidae; genus Aphelocoma; species Aphelocoma coerulescens. Next base: position 36,713,195 of record NC_091017.1, read on the forward strand.
AGGGCAATGATTCACATTGCCAGCAAGATGTTAGGGAGGAACTCAGAGAAAGGAAGGAAATGAAATCCCAATGTTAGGGGTATGTAGGCAGTGTCTTCCAAGGATGATATGCACTGAATTTACTAGATTTCAGTTAAACCTTTGTGGATATTATTTCTGTTTTTTTCCTTTTTATTCTATTCCCCTTATGATACTTTTAACAGTAGGCAGACATGCACAGCACAGTGCATTGGAATAAGCTTATAGCCTACCTTCCAAAATACATACTCCTGTATTTTTCAGACAGTATGCACCATTTTTAATTTTTGTAAAGTCTAGGAAAACTGTCAGTAGATCCAAATGTGGCTTGGCATTCAATAAATTTAAATCTTGTGAAAATTCAGGCCTGCACTACAATGAATGCCATTCTGTATATGGAGAACATTCTTGGCCAGATCCACTGCAAAGATCTAGTTTGTCTAGTTTAGCTGCTTCATGCATAGATCATAGGTGGCTGGCTCTGGCACACTCATAAGTATCCAATTTAAGGTCTCCCTGTGTAGTTCAAGACTGGATAGATCTAAAACCATCGTGGCCATATTGGCCAGACATGAGCTCTTTCTTCATACTTAAAAAGCTTTTAACAAAGAGTCCAGCATAGTGTACATTGCCTTTCACTGTAGCATTCTTTATCAGAAAGATAATGGAATCCTCTTGCTCATCAATGTACAGCAAGAGACCAATGGCCCCCTGGAAAGACCTACTGCCTTCTTTCCTGCATATAGTACTTTATGCTCATCTTTAGCCCTTACTGAATTTTATCTTGTTGATTTAAATCTGTTTCTCTGGTCTGTCAAGAACATCATGAATTCTAATGCTATCCTCCAAAGCGCTTCTGAACATTCACATCAGATTTTATAGCGAAACACTTTATTCCAAAATGAAAAGCATTAGTGGAGTTATTGACCACTATCTTGCCCACTACAGACCACTGAGAAACTCCCCTGATGTAGCCTGAGAATAAGTTATGAATCAGGAAAGTCAGTGTAAAAATTAGTGATTAGTCCTAAAAAATTCAATGGTTATTTGACCATATGTCACCTTGTTTTTCTTTTTAATCAGATTCTGGTCTTTCAAAATTGATTCAGCAATTTTGCTTGTAGTACCTCTTTAATTCAAGTAACTTCACAGAAAATAGTATGTTTAATAAATGGCCAATTTTTCCATCGGCCATTTATTTCTGGAAATTGCAACTGGATATGTTAACTATTTCACTATTTTTAAGGTTTAGAAGCTACCCAAACTATCAGCACAGCTACCCATTTTCAGACTTGTGTCTTAAGTATGTACTGTATACATTGTTTGACAACATTAATTTTCATTGGTTTGAGACAGACAGATGAAACTGAAACCTACCGAATTTCTTTTGTGGAAGCTGCCTTCACTGACACATCTCTAGCCTGTTACTTGGCAACCTTGGCACATTAGGTATTAACTGCCATTGATGTCACTTTCTCACCTTAGGGAAAAAAAAAAAAAAGAGAGAAAAGAAAAGAAGAAGAAAGACTGAAACTTTAAACAGAAAAACCAAAGCTGGGGTCTGTCTTTTCAAACCAGTGAAACATTTTCTATTTTGACTGATATTGAGTCAATAAATAGAGAATTATCCAGCAGCAGACCCAACAGAGCTTTGTATTTCATACTGCTATTAATGTCCAGTAACAACTTTTACTGTTGTCTTTTTCTGTGCTTTCTTTTTCTTTGGAAGGACAAAAGAAAAAGAGGAATCTCCAAAAGTTGTCTCTATCATATTGGTATGAAGAGTAGACCATACCTTCAAATTCAAATAAGTGTCATAACATCTAGGAGACAGGACTATAAAATTTATGCAATAAGACTGAATTCTTAATGAGGATAATGATTATTTTGTATATACAGAAGGGCCAGAAAGATGCTGAAAGGTTTTATTCATTGAAATGAGCAAATATAGGGGTGATTGTGTCTTTGATCTTTCTCAAGGATGAATTAGATACCGGTAGTCATTTCAAGTGCAATGTATGTCTTTGTAAAAGGTGTGAGAGATTCAGTCTCACATCAGAGTCTCTAAACCATTAGAGAGAGTAAATCCTCACTATAAATCTAATAATCAAATGAGGAACATCTGATTGAAGATGACATCTGAAGAGAGAAAAATCATCAGCTTTAGTTTAACAAAAAAGATTTGCTTATGACAATCAGAAACAAAACAAATTATGGGTACCTCTTACTTTTATTTGATAAGAACACTTTACTTTTGTTATAGCTTCCAGTCTCACCACAAAACACTTCCTGTATCCATTTGGTTGAAACTCACAAAATATATAAGTCACCTTCTTTTCCTTATCTCTTACTTTGAATAAAACCAGATGAATGAAATTGTGCAGAATGTACACAAGACAGTACCTTTAGTTCAATCTCAATTTTGCTGTTTAACTAGTAGCTAGAATGGTTATAAACTTATATGATGACTCAAATGATATTACCATTTCAAGATACCTAACAATGTCAACACATGCTGAAGCTCCAATTTATGTCATCTATTGCCAGGCAATTTACAGCCTCTTCTGTTCAATCCAAGGACCTCAAAGGTAGGCTTTATTTTCTTTTTCCTTGTACTAGAGTCATTAGGAAACCTATCATTCAAACTTCAGGAGCCGGACTGCAGGAAAGTATTTAATAATCTAAATCTTCTCGTTTGATTTTCCTTATCAAGCCACTAATGATGCCTTGACTTGATATATCTCTCATGTGCCCAGATGAAGATGGTGGGATAGAGAGAGACCATGATTATTGCTGCTTTCCTCACCTCCTCACTGGTTCAGCTGAGTGACCTGCTGTAGCTCAGACAATTCCACTGGCATTTATGGCAGTTTTATAAACCTCCCTGAATCTTATAATTGAATTGTGATATGGCAATTGTTCCTGAGATGAGATGTACACAAGCAGAAGGTAGTATACTAAAAGGTACAGGAAGCTGATATGATGCAAATTTTCAACTAAGGGTGGTAAGGTGTGCAGAAAATAATTTACAGATGTGAGGCTTAGAAGAAATATAATGACAGAAGAAAATGTGAGAACATTGAAATAATCAAAATGAAAGCTTTTATGTACTAAATCAACCCAATTGGGCTCATAAGAGGATACTGCCATGGAGAGTGAGAGCAAAGTTGTGTAATTGGTGCATAGTCAAAGAAGAAATGAAAACCTGAATATGTGGGAAATGATTAAACAGAAAGATCAAGAGCTAGCACAAGTAGTTTTGACAGCAAGAAGTCAAGACCAGTGAGGAGTGTTGTGTTCAAATGATACAAGAAATTATTTTTTTGTCTATGGCAAACATCTTCAGTCCCTTTACTTTGTTATCTGCAGAGCCAAATAAGAAAACTGATTTACTTTTATCTAACATCCATTGTATCATTGAAAAAGTAGGTACAAAATCTACCACTATCAAAGCTTTGGTGAATGAAGAAATGCTTGCTACAGTAATGTTGTCAGTATTGAGGGATGGCCTAATATTACTTCTGCATGTGATACAGAAGCATAAAGCAATGCGGAATGAGTAACTGGCTACTGGAAAAATTGTGAGGTGTCAAGATCAAGGATAGATATCTACAGATTTAGTGAAGGACTGGCTGAACAATATTTGGACCAGAAGACAAGGTGTGCTGTTAAGAAAAAGAAGAATAATTGTACTAGATGAATTCAGAGGTCGTCTAATGCCAACTGTGAAGAATACTGCCAAGAAAATGAATATTGATCTTGCAATTATATCAAGAGGAATGACATCAAAACTCTCTATGTAGCAGTGAACATGCCCTTTAAAGACTGGTTAAAATCTTCATACTCAGAATGGCTGTTGGCAGGGAACATGCTCCAGTTTCTACAGGAAAAATATGGAGTAGTGAAAAACTACTCAGTCATTTTGAGACCAGCAGATAAATCCAGAACTTGTAGCTAATGTTTTTAAGAAATACTGTATCCTAGATTCCATAGATGGAACATACATTGATATGAGTACAAAGAAGAATCTGAAAATAGGGAAGACTCTGAAAGTGAAGAATAGATTGAATATGGTGAAGAGAATGACATTAATGTTGGAATGTAAAAACTGAAAATTAATATAACATATAAGGAGAGTACAGATTAAATTCAGGCAAACTGTTAGAGAAAATATTTTTATACTAATTATAGCTTTGAAATAAGAACATTTCTGCGCATAAAATTCTTTTGAGGGTCAGTTTAAACTCCATATGCTCCTCCTTTCTGGTTGGTATGGTACAATTACATTTTGATCGTGCAATAGATTTAGATCTTTCCAACCTCTGTCACTTATATCCACTGTTGTGGAGCATCTATGGTACTGTGGCTTGTGCTGATATAACACTTTGAACTGAATCATTATCATGAACTGAGCTATAATACCAACAGAAAGAAGACCAAATGGTTTTGATGTTGAATTTGCAAGCAGCCCTACCATCATAGTTGAGAGAGCCTTGGGGCATAATGGAAAAATGGACATCTTGAATCAAAGGAAAGGAATCAGTGAGCCAGTTAAACCACTAGAGCAGCATTACATATACATGTTGTCACTCAGTACTACTTTTTACTTTGTTTTTCTTTGTTTTAACTTGTTCTTATCATATTCTTATTGCACTTTCAAGTTACACATTAAAACACTGATTATTTACCTCACCAAATATTTCCACCATATATCTTTCACCAAACGCAACACATTTATTTAGAGATCATTCTCTCCAATTCTGAACTCATTGACCATCATCATTCAACCTAGAATGCAAGAGTGACACTGATGCATGACTGGAGTTACCCTGCATGAGAACAGAGCAGTGGGCAGAGATACCAGACGCAAAGTAAATGATGGAAAGAATTTAGATAGGTGAAAAAAGTGAAATGTGTTACAGGGTCAATGTGTATTCCACCCCTCTCATCAGATACCTTGGTTAGGATTTTAGTTTTCTTTTCAGAACATTAACAGTATTCCAAATTTTTTTCTTTGTCTTAAGAAACAGTGAGAGTCTGACAGCTTTGCCAACCTCATCCCAGAAATACACATCTGACATCACTAAGCCTTAATAACGAGACTCTGTCAGTTCCTGCAGGTCTGAACCACAGTTTTTGCAGTGGTTCAGTCACATCCTGTTAGCTATAGTCCCACAGACTACCTACTCAAAACGCAGGATAAGCCATTCAGTAACCAACCAAGTGTAGGGCTTGTGCCCACAGGGGTGAAGAGCTTTTGATTCAATTTCTTGCAGATAAGAAGTAATGGTCTGGAATGCAAGTTTAATTATAGGTTAGGTTAAAGAGCTGCAGGAGCTGATAGGATAGCCTTAGTCTTTATTCTTGTAATGATCAAAGTACTCCATCCAACCACTGGTATTTATCTGTACACAATATTTATACTAATTCCATTGTGAGGGGTTAAAAGTCAATACATTCTAAATTCTTTCTGATTTATGTTATTTGTGGTCTGAAATTTCTTTTTACAAGAATTGGAGAATGAAAATATTTTACCCTTATGAATGTTGCTTCCTAAAGAGACCTTAACCAGTTTCAATATGAATCAAAATAATAATTTTTAAATCCCTAGTTTGCTATGAAATTTTCTTTGACAAGATGAATGACAGCTATGATATTCTTTGCACATACCTTTTATTTTAATAAAAGCATTCACAGGAAAATAAAATTAATCCATGTTCTTTCAAAGCACACCATCTGTTGAAGCTTTATACTAACATGATAGAAATAGTTCACTGCAATACCTGGTTTTATTGGTAAGATTTATCTCCCCCCTAAGCAAAATAATTCATGAATGGACTAGGATATGCCTTCTGGCAAAAAATGGTCACAGTAAGTGTTTGATCTGAAAAGCTTTAAATTCAGGTTCATGCTCTAGAACTCTGCATATTTTAAACTGATTCACGCATATTTTTGAAGTTCAAACTAGACTAGACATCTTCCTTCCATCTAGTACAATAACTTGCTTGTATTAGAGTCCCTGAGAGGGATAATACTACGTATATTTTTGTTCTCATCTAACCATTTTTAAATCCATTTTTTTAAATCCTGACTATGACAAGAAAAGGAAAACTTTTTTCTCTTATGGATCTGATCCAACTTTAAGGAAAATATTTTTCAGTTCATATTAACTGATTCATAGTTCATATGGATCAGCTACTATACAGTGCAATTAATGCAACAGTTTCAGGAAAGCCATGGGTGAGGGAAGACGAGGGATTCAAGCTTTTGGGACAGATAGGTTTCAGTGTAAAGCTTTGACATCATCATTTGCTAAAAATCAATTATTACACAGTAATTTAGGGTGGCAATTCAAATAACAAACTCTTGAGAAAACTAGTTAACTGAAACACTCACCATGGAAGAGAAGTGGATTTGGATTAGAATAGGGTGATCTGGAGAAAGAGAACATAGGGAGATAATGAAAAAGATCTTCAGTGGAATAAGATTTTTGTCATGAAGAGGGTGGATTGAGATAAAAATCTTCACAACTCTGTGAAGATCACACTTGCCAGATTCAGAGAAAGACTCATAAAATTTCTAGTCAATAGGAGCCAGGTTAAAAATAGAAAAAGATGTCTTATTTTTTAACAGATTTTTGCTATAGCATGCTCTGGATTTAACAAGTTTAGAGGGTCTCAGGGTAACTGCAGAAAAGATTGAAAGGATAAACTGTGGGTTGCTAAACAGACCTAACATACTTGAGCTGAGGAATTCTTTCACATGAAAATAGTTTGATCTTCAGAGGAGATCACAGGGCATGGTTATATAAGTTTTTCCTCTTCCTAGTCTTCCTGTCTAGACATTTACTTTGGTTCACTGCTGGAAAAATAATGTTAGGTTAGATTGACTCTTGGTCTCAGCCAGTGAAACCATTCATATATTCTTGAAGCCTACCAAAACTATTAACTTTGAAGGACTGTGGGTCATGTGGATCAAATGCTGCAGTGGCAAAAGAAGTACAGATCCTGCAATCAATGGGCATCCTTAAGTTTGTGTTTAATTATGCACCTAAGTACTTTTATCAAACACTTAGTGAAAGAGTAGAACTACTCTTAAGCTAGACAGAGTTTTCAGTAAGGATTCTGTAAGTTGTGATATGATAAGGATTATGAAATGAACCCAGTTTTTCCCTGGAATATAGACCCACAAGAAATCAGAACTGGAATAGACCTACAAGAAATCAGAACCATCATCTTTTCTGGTATATTTCTCACCATGCAATCAGTATGCCCTGGTATATTTGCCAATTATTTCAAGAAACACCTGGTTTCACATAATTTTCTGTTGTACCTGACAATACTTATCATATCACAGCTAAAAATAAGGCCAGAATCTCACTGCTTAAAGAATAAAAGATGATCATAAAAGCAAAGGAGCAGTCTTCTGGGTTATGGAAAGCGCCAGACTTCTACTATGCCTGCAGTGAACTGAATGAAAGGACAGAAATTTTGCTTTCCAAAGACTTATCCTTCCTGCCCAGTCCTACCGATTCATGAAAGCACATTTGCAGCTGGGATAATGTACTTAAGCCCCAAGATTAGTTTCATACTTAAAGATGTACTGAAGTGCTTTTCTGGACCTGGGCCAGATGCTCAGCATCTTCCAGGATCAAGTTCATATTTATGAGTGCTTCATAAGTGAAGAAAATCATAAAATTGAATGGTTTTGTTCCCATAAAAAGGGAAATATAAAGCACTCAATGCAAAGTAACCATGTGTTAAGTACTCATATAACATTTTTTCCTTTGTTAATTAAGCAAAAATTTCATATGGGTGGGGCATTTCCTGGCAGCTGATGTTGAGGCGAGAGTCATGAGTTTTAATTGCCACTTAAATCTAGGGCATTTCATTGAACAAACAGGTGGAGCATATCCACTTTGAATGTATGCAAACAGCTTGCCTTATCATAGAGAGGAGAATGAGTTTTCTGATTGATTAGTTCCTCTTTATTCCAAGCAGGTTGTGGCCAATTGCAGTAACTGCAGATTTTCTGCATTGAATGTTAAAGCAGTTTGCATAGAAAACTAATTCAAAGAGAACACTTAGAGTTTTAAAATCTGTACTAAAACGTGAAAGAAAAAACAACTAAGCAAGCATATTCAGTTTATAACTCCTGGAAATGGGAATTATTAATTGAATTATGTGGCTGAAAAGGAAAATAATCCATTTAAATGTGACAAGTCTCACTAGCTCTGAAAAAGCAGCTATTTCTAGGCTGACACTTTGTAGGATATAGAATTTAGCTAGGAACCAGATATTAAAGTACATTAAACCAGTTACCAAGCTACATTGTGTGATCTGGAAAACAACTCAGTGGTTTATAATTTTGTTTTTAAAACAGAGAGAAGGTGAAAATGCATTTGTGAAATGTGTTCAATTTTATTCTAATAATAAGTGGTTAGCGTTTAAGAAAGGTTTCTTTCCTCTGAATAAGCTGCCAAGACAAAGGTAACTCATATAAACACCTCTCAGAGACAACACATTATTTTATTGTATTTTCAGAGGTTTAGATGAGGTGGTAGTAGATAATAAGTAACTTACTTCCCCTATTTAGATGTGTAATGACAAGGCCGAAGAACACTTCAGAGCTAAGTAGCTGTACAGTGGATTTAAGTCTTCATCCTTTTAGGATTAGTTTATACTTTTGATGTTCAGTAATTCCAGTATAAATATATTAATATATGAAGGGATACAATCTGACTCTCAGCTGATTGGCTTAGTGTTACACTTCGTGACATTTTTTATTCATGTGAACCAGATCTAAATTTGCAGATTAGCCTACAAACAACTGTGTCTTATTTTTCTTATTTTTTATGACTAAGGTAAAACAAATTTGCAAAAATTTTTACTATTGTCTACAATTTCTTTTTCTGCATATTTTTTTCTATATTCTGTATTTCTTCAAGAATAATTTTAGAGCTAAAATAGGAAGATGAAATACCTCTTCGTATTACACTAGAATATTCAAGGGATGCTATTTCTTGAGAGGAAAGCAACATGACCTTCAGGTTATTTTGGGTGGTTAAATCTGCACTGGGTTTATTTTCAAGACAGTGTTAATCATAAGAACTGATATGTGAACCAATGCCTAAACCGCAGAGGAAAGGAAATAATAATTTAGGAGGAGCAAATGGGTTGTGGTTTAAAGCAGGCCAAAGTGTAATAGAAAACTCAGGTGCTGCAACCCAGAGGGCCAAGGCAAGAGCATAGTTAGAGGTCAGATAGATGGCCAGCTAAATGGGGAATCACAGCAATGAGTAGGCTCCTGGGAGATTAAGTAAAAAGGGAGCAAGGAGATGCAAATGGATTTTGAGTACAAATTAATCCTGGGAGGGCATGAAGCATAAAGTGCAAATGATATGGGAACCAAATACCAGTGAAGAAAGGTCTGTTAAGTCTGTAGATTGCAAAAGGTCCTTGCCAAGACATCAACTTAGAAAGTTTGGTTTAGAATGGGGTTGATTTTTATGTGTGAAAAACAAAAGTCAATAATGGATGCTTTACAGACAGCATCTTTTAAAGGGATTTTATATGTGTAACATGCACATGCCAAAAACCAGATGTTGATCTAGTCTATCTATCTCAGGTACCACATAGCAGTCAGCTGCCACTGTGAAAGGCCCAGCATAACTCAATACAGCCTGAAAAAATATTCTGACTTACATTTTCTTAAAACCTAACCACACTTTGTAAGTGTAGGCTAGGAAACAGAGTAAAAGAATTACAGCAGTATTTTAGAAAGGTGGTAACAGCGATAGTCTAGAATTACCAGTAGAAAACATATCCTTATTTAGTACTGTGTCTCTGAGATGAGCTTTAAAATTATCTTTCTTCCATTATACGTCCTCCCTAAAGGGTTGTTCAAATAGTTTTGTAGTATATTTTAATAGGATTTTTTTCTCAGTAAGACCTTTTTCTTCAGAGCCCATTATTTGAAGGCGACTATGGCAGTTTTCAGTGAGAACAGATAAAAGCAGACGAAGAGGAGCTACTCTTAGGACACAGTGACTAAAGTATTTAAAACAAAAAAAGAAAGAAAGAGAAAAGCACATCTGCATATTAATTTTAGGCAGAAAGAAAATTAAAATATTAGAAAAGATTCGATCAGTTGCAAGCTTGGAAATCTATCTTATATCTTTCACTTTAAAGCATCTGCACTCATTAAGGTAGTGGTTAATTTTTCATTAAGAAAATAAATATTGAGATCTTTAAAACTATTACTATTGCTACTCCTTGGGGCATAAGTCTCTTCTCCAGGAAACTGAATATTTATTCTGTTATTTATTGAATAGTAAAGAAGCCATTTAGGCCTTTCCTTTTAAGTCATTAATTTTAGCTTAAAATTGTGAAATTGTAAAACATTACATAGGTTTTTAATCTTGGTGCTCTATGTGTATACACAACACAAGAAACAATTTGAAATTGGTATATATATATCTCATAATTAAAACCAGCTGGTACTGAAGGCCAGAACTGGTATTTTAAATAATGAGCTTTATTGAAGCTCACGTATTGGTGTTATGATGATTTTGCTGATATCGTATTTGAAGAATGGTTTCCACAGAATGAGACTGGGATAAAGATGCTACTGTAGTGTAGCAAGGCCATTTGACAAAAACATTTTTTGGTGTCTAAAACTCAGCTATTTAAAAGAACATCACTTCCATAAAGACAAGCTGAATTATGTCATGTCTTCACACTAATGGACTACACCTGATGTATATCCTTCCAAAGCTTAAAAGGGAGTGCTGACAATAATTGGGTAGAAAATTTAACAGTGGGAATATGGGACAGAATAATCCAATTCTGCAAAAAGTATTTCAGCTCACAGTAAAAGTTTTATAAATCTTTCTTCCTATAAAAGGCTTAGCCTAAGGTGTTAGCTTATGTTAGCTATCTAAAAATTAAATGTTTCATCTAAGAAACTGTTTGTCCAGAACATGGGAGAAAAACATACTGGTGAGAAACATAACACTGCCTGTACAGTTTCCAGTGGGATGAAATGGTCTGGCTAAACAGTTGAGAAGATTAGAAATTACTTTTAAAAATTATATTTACAATCAATATTTAACGAGATTTCAAAGTTGATGACTTGATCAAATATTTGTCTCTGGATGTGTTCAAGGCCAGGCTGGAGGGAGTGCTGAACAACCTGGCCTAGTGAAAGGTGTCCCTGCCCACAGAGGGCAGCTGGAACTAGATGATCTTAAAGGTCACTTCCAACCCAAACCATTCAATGATTCAATCTATTATTTCAAGTCAATCTCACCACTGTTTTCACCCTTTGTACTTTAAAGTCTTATCTTTATCACATATTTATAGAGATGCTATAATGAGCCTGAATGAGAAGTGAAGGTGGCGGACCTGTACCCAGAACAGTCTCTGCCTGTTTGCTGGCTCACACAGGTGACTACTTCTTTCACTCAAAGTTGCCCCTGTACCTAAATGATATTGCACTCAGTATTTAAATTCTTAAGTTTAAATGATATTGCTCAGTATTTAAGTTCTTTTCATCAAGATAGCTGCTTTTTTCTTCTATGAACTCTTCTGGCAATGGGCCTTTTAATGTTTTTTAACTTTATTTCATTACTGGCAGCATAGAACTCTTGTAAAAGGCAAAATATAAGTCGACCACGACCTTCCTTTAATGCTATAGCTTAAGGCTTTAGTCTCTAGCAGGTTTCAAGCATCTGTCTCTTTCTATGGCATTAATATCTAATACTTTCATCCAAAATTTATCCTTCTTTAAAGCTTGCCCTCACAGTTCTCTCTACAAGAGCATTAGTACTTGCAGGTCTACTTACCTTTTTGTATTTTGAATACTTAGAGTGGCTTATCTCTATTGACTATCTAGGAATTAGCTTGAGACAACATGTTTAACTTTTTGATGGTTAACCTTTCCTAGCCTTTCTTTCTGGAAAGTTCAAGCTTTTTTTTTTTTTTTTTAATTTTTTTATTTTCTTTCCTGTTTATCTTTCTTTTTCCAATGATCTATGCAATTTTTTCTCTACAAGCTCTTTTTGCTACACTGTTCTAGATAATTGATTGTCTGAAAGGAATTTAGGAGCTTTATTTTCTGATGCTTTCCTGCCAGATATTTGGCATATGTTACCTTTTGCTTTTGCAGCACTGCATTTAACAGCTGTCTAAAGAAATATTACCAAGTGCTAGAAGAGAAAGAGCAATAAGATTCTGGAGAATGTTCTTGTAATGATATTGCCATGCAGTTGGATGGATATTACTTTTAATGATAAAGTATTTTGAGAGGAGTTTTTGTTATATAATTTTTTAAAAACATTCAACTCAATTTATATATGGAGAACTCTTAAAATAATCTAGGTCTTTCAGTAATGGAAGTCTGCTAGGAGATTAAAATGATAATATTCGTTAAGGAATAAGATAGGGATACATTATAACCATACCAATATTAATACATACAAATCTAAATGTTGGTTTAATGACCCTTTCATATGCTTGTTTAGTTTTAGCACTATGAATTTTTAGGCAAATAAAGTAATTTTAACCCTATTATTTTTATTATTTTTTATTGTTATAGTTTCAAGCATCTGCTTCTGATTATGCTTATTCTTACTATTACTACAAACATATGCCTCACAAATCATGTTTAAAAAAGACAAAATACCTATGATATAATTAAAAATCTGTCAAAACAAGAACAAAAGTCATTAAACTTGATATCTCATTTCTGAGGCTCTGTAAGACAATTTCCTTTTACTGCTTGGTAATTGTCAGCTCCGTGTTTCTTTTTAGATTAAAGTGAATATGGAAATTGTGATGCTTATAAATTTAGCAAATATTATCTATATTATCAGTGGTCTGCAGCATCACCTATTTATTGGTAAGGTTGTTGAACTATGATATGTAAGAATGAAAATAAAATCCTAATGCAATTAAAAAGCAATTGTTTTCTGTGGAATTTCACCTATTATGTTTTTAATTGGACTAAATTTTTGGAAGATTTCAGTAAAATTAATTCAGTCATTATAAGGCAAAGAAAGGAAAGCTTTAATTCTGCTAAGAAATTCTAGGAATTTCTCTGAGCATAGAATCATTTTGTTATAAGAAAGATATCAGGTGTTTAACAGGATTTGGTCAGGAATATGTTACGTGTTATAGGGGAAGGGAAATGGTAAGACAGAAGTGAGAATTGCAGCTGAGGTAGTGGATATTCATTCAGCTGGGAGACAGATGTATCCATGAGGAGGGGAAACATAAAGACTGAGAAGTTCCACAGACACTGACAGTGAATGAAGAACTGTGCCCAAATAAATAAGAGCATGGGCTAAACAGCCTGGGGAAGCCCTGGCACGAGCTGTTTTGCTTATATGTTGCATAAAAAGAGAAAATAGAAAACTGGTTTGATAAGAAATGGAGAGCAAGAAGGAATTATTCTGTCTGAGCAAGGAAGGAAGATTCTGGCAGAGAAACACTAGTAAGGAAAGGTGATCAAGCAAGAAGGTGAAGGAGGTGAGAGAATTAATGGGGACTGGGTGAATTGGATATGAAATGATAGCCCAAAGAAATTAATACTGTAATACACATTCGTATGAGGTAAGATTATAATAAGTAAGATGTAGAATAGTAATGGGGTTTAGTGGCATTTTTGGCTAAAGCAAAGTAAAATACCACTCATTTGGTAAAAAAAGAACAAACCGTGCTCGGTGCTGGAAGCTTCAACTTCAGGTAACAGTAGACTGAGATTAGAATGAGGATGAGGGTGGGGTGAAAGTCAGAGTATGATTGACTGCAGGGTATGAAGAGAGTGCTGCATTTGGTCAAAACATTTATCAGAGTTAGTGTTTTTGAAACATTGCAACTGGAGAATAATAGCCATCAGAAAACATGTAGAGACAATATATTTTTTAAGACAATCTTTGGTAATACATAGTAAATTAGGAGGTGATCAATATGGAGAAAAAACCCCCACAGATAAACTCCCTCCAACAACCTATCTAGAAAATTACAGCTCTCTGTGTAGTTTCTTGAGTTCACTTTTCTATCAAGCATTCTAGTTGCATGATACCATCTCATAGCTCACCAATGAGTTCCAGAACTTCCTAACTTTGAAACAATGCTCTGGAAGCACTTCAAATATAATGTAAAAATGTTTTTATATGAGCAGCATTTAAAACAGATATATTTCTCTAACACTAATAGTAGCCAGAATTGACTAGGCTTTGTTCTGTTATCTAGGAAGATGTAATCTTCTGATGGAGCACTCATAATTCAAAGATTTAGTCTTGTGAACAGCCCTTCTGGGATTTTTCTAGTTTAAAGACTGAGGGGTCTACTGCCTCCTACAATTGTTAAAGAGCATAAGATATATAGTTAGAGATCACCTTCCTAACAGTCAGCACCAGTCTAAGCCTGTAATAGAGCTATTCTGAAGCAGCAACTTCAGAAACAGTTGGGTCAGCATGGTTCCTTGGGGAATCATCTAGCTTTCTGGATGCCCAAAAGAAAAATTGCCAGTGATACAAGCTGGCAGTGCTTAGCAGAGCTAAGCTGTGAAACAATTCAGCTGTACTCAGCCACAGTAAGACAGTAAGACTGGCTGACTTTTTCAATTCTCCTAACTAGGTTAGTTTTGTCTCTTGAAACCGGAAATTAATTTTTATATTGAAATAATTTAAATGTAAAGAACTTAACATTAAACATTCAGTTCTCTTAATGCACAGCTTTTTGTTTTGTTGTTTTGGTTTTCTTTCCTGAGGAAGTTGTGATCTATTTTAAGGAAGGATAAAAAAGCTTCAGCAATGCCATTTTCTTGTCTATGTCCACATTTCCTTTTCTTAGTGGTATTTGATTAAAAAAAAAAAAAGTGAACAACAAAATCTATCCTTCATCCAGGAACAAAAACTAGCTTCTCCCAATGTTCCAAGTGGTCAGAAAAATTTAGGCTTGGATCCTTCTCAGTAGTTAAAATTTATCTAAATCCCAGAAAATATTTGATCTCATATAGATCTCTAGACCTTAAATTGAATGAAAATTCAGAAATCTCAAGTCCTAACCTGAAATTCTAAGTTCACATGCACTTTTGTCTTGATTTGCTTTGAAGTGTTTTTTGCTTATAAATGCAGAAAAATAAGTCACTGTTTTGCCTTTGACTGTTTAAACAGAATAGTAAGATAAATCAAAAACAACCTTTTCAGCATTAGGTGAGAAAACAAATAAAATCTGTCTCTTAGCATTAAGCCAGATGAGTGCTACATGCCTGTGGAATCCTGCGAGCAGTGCCTATGTGGACAGGGGACTGTCAGTCCAGGACAAAAGGGGGGACCAACACCTCACGGGTGCATGTGGGGCTTCAGAGAGGGGTTTTCCCATGTCAAAGAAAATTATTAAATAAGACTAACAGTTTCATTGTGGGGAGACAAGACACAATAAAAAAACCCCAAAAGAATATGGTAAAAAGGATTTCAGTATGTCTTCTATATAAACATGCAGCAAAAGCAATAGCACAAGCCTTTATGGGTTTCTATTATATCACAGAATATCTGTTCTCATATTTATATTACACTTTTTAATGATTACTTGTCTTTTGAGAAGGCACCTAGAAACCATAATGGCATTTTAAGTGCTATTCATTTACAAAAGCGAGAAATAAAGACAATTAGGGTAGAGACTTCTCACAGTGCTGCACCTATATTTTCTGTGTAGTCAGGTGCATAATTAAAGCCATAAAAGTACAGACAATCCCACAGCTGTCTTTTAACTGAATTCTACATGTTATTTTTGAAAAATTCTGTTAACCTCTTCTGATGAAACAAATTGCCTTTTGAGTTTGATTATTTGAAAATGCCCTGAGTTATTCTGAACCCCTAAATGTTTTAAATACTCTCACTAATCTGCAGAGGTTCTAAGAGTGATTAGCAAAAGAAAGACCTCTTTTGGAAGCTCCAAGACTTATTTCTTACTAGCTAAGTGCTAAACACACCATAAAAGCAAACTGCAATAGTCAAATTCTGCATTAGTCACCTATGTTATAAGGAACATGACTGGTTTCTATCACAAGGCCACTGATTTGATACCACTAGTGTTCATAATTGCAGAGAATGACCTGACTATTTTCCTCAGAAGAGGTTTGGGACTGAAACAAGAGTGATACATACTAGACTCAGATAAGTTTTTCAAGTTATCTGGAAGACCACCAATCTAGAAACTTTCAAAGAAACTTCATAATTTTTAGGAAATTGGGAAGCTACAACTATATACAAATATATTATTATTATTATTTTTATTGTTATTATTTTTTTTTTAACGACTATTACTTTAGATATCAAAAGTGCCAAAAGAAAATTATCTGTAATTTCTTGGGCTGTTACAATCACCAAAGTCTCCGCTTGCCAACACAACTTCAGTTCCTACCAGCTGACTTAGCTGTTTGACATATTTGTAGGGAGGGCAGATACAGTATTTGATGAGCCTCAAGAACAATAAGTTTTAGAAGTCTGTGCTACCAAACTAATTAAAACATTGGTTTAGTGGTTTTGAACAGAAATTACGAGTAGGTCAAGGATTTTAATGAACCCACACGAATGAATAGGTTGCTCAGATTATAGTATTTTCCAAAGAGATACTTAAGAAAGTCAATAAGAAGTCAGCCTTTTAAGATTTCTTTTGGTTAAGAGACTACTGAATCATGCTCCTGACTTGAGATACTCAGCCCATATTCACCGAAGTTCTCAAGTAAGATAAAAATCTAAAGCTTTCATAATCTGCACTCGACAGAAAGAGAAATAAATATGGAAGTGCACCAAAATGAGCAAACAGGAGAAATTCATGCCATAATTCCCTCTCCCCTGGGTTCACTTCACTTGTAGCTATTTTACTTTTATCTCCTTCCTGAGGTTTTACTCAAAGTGGAATACATTTAGTTTCTCCATTCTAGAAGTAGCAAATATTTACTTCTTTACTTTAAAGTAAAACATCCTAAAAAAAAAAAAAAGTAGATTTGGGAGTGATGGTTCAGGAGAATCCAGGAAGTTATGCTGTTTTGCACAAAAATAACCCCTAAACAATCACAGCAACAGCAACTCCAGCCACCCAGTGTTTCCATTTCCTGAGATCTGCAAGGAACGCTAAGCAACACGTTTGATAGATTTGTCAGGTTTCATTTAGACTGGTCATAAAATGAATATTTCTGAACATTATACCATCTTAGCAAAGTATTGCATTTGTTCCACTTGTATAAGGAGCAACTAATTTCCTTTTTTTACAGTTATAACCTGCCGGAGTGATCCTATAGATCAATACAGGACCTTATGCTAAAGTACAGCAAACTTCTTCTTTTGAAAGTCACTGAAAACAGATGAATTTAGTATCTGAGAGTAATAAATAAAGACTTATTTTTAAAAGTGAGTGGTTACAGACACATTGAGCTCCACTGTTGATTTCAATGTCATTGCATTTCTACAGTTGAAATGTTATAGTCTGCATTCTCAGTTAACACTGCCAGAGAGAAACTGAAGGCAGTTTCAGATACGCCCTGTCAAAGCTCCTGTGGGCTTTGTTACTCGATGCTGCAGAAGAGACCTTGCACATACATTGGTTTCATTAGTTTTTGCTCAGCCGTTCCATGAACTCGTTGTTTTCCTCTCTAGGCAAAAAGACTTGTCTGTTATTCTGATTTAAAGTGGACGTCTGCAAATAGAAGAACCTGATCTAGAGGGAAGTTATAAAATCATTTCAGTACACAACCTATCAAATTCTTAAGCATTCACATTTCAACTCATCTTCCCTTTGTGCTGTTTTTCATTTAAGCAGCATAAACAGTTTCTTATGATAGGCAGAGAGCAGATTGTGAAAAAAGAGCCCAAAATTCTTAGTTATGACAGCATGGAGGTTGCACACTCTTCCATGCCCACTGTTTTTCATGCTTATCAGTATAAACTCAATGGTTTCTTATTCCTCACCACATGTTTTTTAGTAAATTATTCTCCTTCTATCCATCCTTAGATTACTAACTCCTTAGGACAGCCAAAAACCCTTGAACTTCTTCTTCTGCATTGTTTAATCTGTGAGCTATTGCTGAGACCACTGAAATGTGTTGTAGCAGAACTTTTCAGATGAGTTTTTCACAACACATTACACTATGTACTAAATGCAATCTCCTCTACAAAAAGAAAAGAAAAAGATATGCTTTCTTTTAAGAAAGAATTTAGAAATGTTTCAAGCTCTCTTATGCATCTTGGGGGTCGGGAACAAGAAAGAGGTATTTGTCTAATATAGTTATTAAATATTTTTTTACTGATATATAGCTGATTAAAATCTTGGTGATTATAGCAATTACAATATTGGAGCTAAGCAGGCTAGAAAAATCCTTCTTCTTATCCCGCAGTGGCCTCATTTTATGTTCTGGCATGTGTCTTTGTGAAGTGTCAAAATCTCAGCTTGCTGCATGCAGGCTGATGGTAGTTTCTACATCTTCAGTCATGTCAAATGTAGAGAAAAAAGAGGAAACAGTTTGAAAATGTCAGCTAGTCATAAGATTAGAACTACAGCAAGACTTTGCAAAGACGCAAGCTTTTTAAATCTCAGCCCAAATCACAAAATCGCAGTACCTTAGGAAAAAGTACTGTTACTTTGCCTTATGCATACATATGCATTTTTAAGTGTCAGAAGGGCATCTCTTTGTCAGAGTTGATGTTACTACATTCAAACAGATTCTGTCTCAAGGAACATCACTAAGGACATGTCTAAGAGACTGTAACACATTGTAAAGACTTGGAACAAAGGAAAAGCACTGTGATGTGATTACTAATCTCTACTACTGAAACACATTTTTATACATATGTATAATAGCCAAGATCAAGATTGCTGTCTGCGGTTTAGATCACCTCGTCATTTTTAAGACAGACACCTAAAGAAAGTAGATGACTGAGGTGAAAAGTGAGGTGGTTCCCATTTATTTTAGCTAGATTCATTCCAACACTGTGATACATTCTTTTGGGGACTTCATAAAAACAGCAGTTACATGACTGAACTGCAGGATACAGTATTTACAACAAATTTGGCCTTTTTATATTTTACTTCTGAAGGTGCAGAAAATACTGCTTTAGTCATCATTATCTCCTATGGTTTTCTGTTTCTTATTATTTTATGAATTCTTCCCTATGGATTTCCTAAATGTAAAGGCTAAGCAGACAAGTCTCCTGAAAACTATAGGTTTTCCTTGCAGAATGTTTCTTCTTTTCCCACAATACTTTCAAGATTTCATCACTGTGGGAAACCGATAGGTGTGTTACTTAAGCTTCTGTATGCTTAGTTTTCCTCCTTCTACCCTTTATTCAGCTTCACCTGCCTAATCTTCAGTGTCTTTTCAAAACACTCCTCTTTACTCTCCCCATTACGAATATCACAGTATCAATATGTTTGATTGCTAAATGTGTACGTGAATCTCTAAGCATGCCATCAGAGTGGCCAGCTTTGGGAACACACATTATGAGTTGCTCTAAGGCCAATAGGCAGTAAAGTCTTCTGAGCATTCTCCATCTCAGATTAGAATCAATTTCTTGACTAAATAAATATGCAGGCAAACTGCAGCTGACAGACAGGAGCAGTAAAATGTGAGAGTGAAGATCAGGTCTCTGGAGAAAATCTTTTACATGGTGATCAGACAGACCCTATCAGGAAATAACCAACTATGACAGATAAGGTGGCCTTAGCAGGCACACTGGCAGCGAGTGATCCCTGTGTTGAAGCCTACACCTTCCAGGAGGAGAAAATCAAAGTGAGGTCTCTGCATCATTTTTCTAATTTAAACAGGCATTGGTAAGGAAGAAGCAAAAAACTTGTCCTTTTTGAAATCTAAGGGACAAACAATGAATGCTTGTTAACTATAGAACTTGTTTGGAAAACTGGAACAAAATGTCCTGCAATAACGTTTAGCAATAATATAAAACTATGCAGAAAACAGTCAGATTTGAAAACAGAAAAACGTTAAACTCGAAATAAACCTGGTAGGGATAATGCAATTTAATTTTTCTTCATAGACACCAACAATTAGCATATTGAGAGAGAATATCTGAGTCTAATGGTTTATCTACTTTCAAACACGTTTTCTTTCCACCTTAGAAAAATATTTTCTTTAACAATCTTGATCTTATTTAATTTCATTGGCAATTTTACAAACCTTGTGATACACTCCTGGTGGTATAGAAAAGCCTTCTTCTGAGAGTTTTGCCACAAAAGCACTTAGTTTTTCTGACACATTAAGAATCAGGGAGCTCCCAGCTCTTGCTTCTGTGGGAACCAGAATAAAAATTTCATCAAAGTGGAATATGATTTCTCAACAAAGCAACCTGTGAAATCCACCCAAAAAAAAAAAAACAAAAAAAAAAACCACACACAAAAAAAACAAACAAACAAACAAACAAAAAAAAACCAAAAAAAACCAAAAAACTTTTTATGATCTCAGGCGTTTTTTATTAAAAAACTGCTAGTCAAAGGAATAAATACACATTTGTATTTTTAAACAGTGTAGAGGAACAGACAGTAACATTTCCAGCTACAACTGTTCAATCAAAAAAGCATGTTTAACAGAGCAGTCCATTCCATTTTTATCTCTTCCTTCTGTTCTTAGTTAATTAAGATTTTAGGCAGTATAAAAATTATGGGGAAATTATTTAAAAATCAGTAATATATTTGGATTATATTTATATATAAGCATATATACCAGCAGCAGGTTGTTAGACCCCTAAGGTTTTATTTTAGGAAAACACACTCTACCATGAGGGACAGCACTCCATGAACCTGTCCAAGACAAAAAGTAAATCTTTTTCTGTTAAAAACAATGTAATATAAAGGTTATAATTTCTCATCTTTGTCTTATAAATTCCATTACTTAAACTTCTCTTTCTCACTCTGCTTATTTCTCTTTTCTTTCCGATTTTACTTATATGTGGGTGTTCACATTTCTTAATATCCTTAATCTTCTTTTTATACCCTTTTAAAATTTACCTCACTGTTTCTTGCATGACTTTCTAATGATTTTTCAAATTACCAGTCCCTTCAAAGTTCATTAGGTGCATCAGGTTGCTTATTTGAATTCATATTAATGAGTATTTAACAGTTTTGCCACTTCAAACCTTTCTTTTTTAAAATTCATTCTTTTCACACAGAAGAACTTCAGCTTCCTTGCAAATTATCTATTTTATAACTACAAAAATTTGGTGAAAAATGATGCTGTGGAATTAAAGTTTTTTAAAGCAAACTTCCATACAAGCAATGTGTTAGAATTACAATGTAGGAAAGATTCTACTACTTTGCTTTGGATCTCACAGAGATCGACCGTACCTCATAAATCACAGGAAATTTTTCATGGTGTTTTTTTTTCATTGTGTTTATTTCCAAATGCAGGTCACAGCTGGTTCAGAAGGAAAGACATGATCTGATCATTTAATCATTCTGTGATAGGGAAGACTAATTACATCCCCCTGGACCGTGCTCCAGTCTCTCTTTCAGAGTTATTATTTATAGAGACAGTATAGACACTAGTCAAACTAAAATGTTTTTCACTAGTCAATAAAAATAAAAATGTTTAGAATAAAACCAGAATTGCCTTTGTTTCTCTCTGACTGTGCCTCATCTGGAGATCTTTTCCTAAAGTTAACCCCCATCGGAATGGATTTTCTCAGAAGCATCTTCTGTTTTCACCCTGAAAGAATTCAAAAAGCTTTCTCTTGCAAACCCTGACATCAGACATTACCATATAAAAAACAGTCTCATTCCCCCCCCCCCCCCCCCCCCGCCCTTCCCAAAGATGTTTAACTCCTTTGGCACATTTTTTTCTGTTTATTCTCCCAAACCCTCCTCAGCTTGTCCACAGCTTTGCCTGGTCTTCCAAGCCATCCTAAGCACTTGGCTCTCCCGACTCTTTGTAAATCACTTAGCTGGAACAGTCGGTATCCTGGCTAATCCTCCTAAGATTCTCATCCAAACACATTAATCATAATAATATAGGAGCTAGTCTTGCTCCTTTCTGTTGCTTTGCTTACCAGAAAGGCTATCAAAGGAGTAAGACCCTTCTCTTCCCAGAAACTTTTGCGAGGAGTAATTTGTTCTGAACATGAGAGATCTTGAATTATTTATAGTTGCATGTTATAAGTGAAACATGACTAGTATGCATGCCCTTCTTTCATGCTTTTTCCTAGGCCTAGTTTTTAGGGCTACACAGAGGCTGTTTTGTTTGACAATGATTGGTCTAAATAGCTTAAAACACACAAACACCAAAATATAATAAATAGGACTTTGTCATTGTGATCCTCAGCACTGTGGGCCCTTAGAAATGGACAGCTATCTCTGAGAAAGCCATTGGCAATGCTGATAGGCTTATTTGTGTTACAGAATTATAGAGGCAGAAAAGTAGTTTACCTGGACTGGTAATCATATCAATCAGCACTGACTAGGGTCAGTCTGTAGGAAACATCAGTAAAGGACGTGAGTGAAACACTGTTCTTCACTACAAGGGGGTGAATAATTCTGTGTAGATATGAATTTAACGTCTAATGAGTCAAAAAAGGAAAAAATCATCATGGCATCACTTCTTGTTTCTTTTTAGTTCCCGTGACTCAGGCAAACTGGGCTACATACTCCTGCATCTTCTTCAAACTGAGGAACGGGATGGCTTACATCTAAGGAACCTCTAAAGCATGATCCTGCTGTGTGGATTTTCGCTGAAGATGCAAAAGCAAAGTTTGGAAAGATGCTAAAGTTACAAGATCAAGTTTCTTCTATAGAACTTTGAATCACTTCCTATAGTGTATGTCAATTATGCTTCAAGAACACTGACAATTCAGATTCTAGATATAGTTAAGCATGGAAATGATCTGCTTCTGCTTTTTAAAGAGAATCAGACAACCATATTCTGTCTTTTCAACTAGCTATGCCAAGGCAGGAACATTTCTAGCTGAGTATACAAAGCTCTGCTATTCATAAGGAAGTTTCCTTCTATTTCCTCACCTTCATAAACATAGATATTTCACAGTATCTCTTGCACCTGAAAGAGCTTAAGAAGAGGTAGGACCTGGGGTTTCTTCCTTCCCTGAATTTATATCTCTAAATTACTCTCCTCGTGAGCTTTGACTTGGGAAAGACAATATCTAGAACTACATTTGGAAAAACAAATCCATTAACAACTGACAGATAAATCTGCAAAATAAAAGAAAACAATGTCCTAGAACTCCTCCCAAAATATAACTGGAATAAATTAGTCAAATAGTCTTCGGTTTATAGACATTTCATGATCATAAGAAAGGAAGGAAAAAAAAAGGTAAAATATGATTATGCTATCTGAAGAAAATGATATGCTTAGTTACATTAGTGTGTTATTATGCAAACATTCAGGAAAACATGCTTCTGAAATATAAGGAATAGATGTCATCTATGGTACTGCAGATTTGTTATTTTGCAGCATAGTAAAATTGCTGAACAGATCTAGGCGTGTATAACAGATGTTGCTATGCACTGTCCCTGATTTATGTGATGGGCAAACTCCCTAAGCAAGGCACATATGTGTCATGTCCTGTGGAGGGGAAAGTACCCCTGCAGCTTGCTCCAAATAAGGAAGAAAACAGATTTAAAATTAGATTTGCATTTTTGTTTAGCATTACATGCTTGCCAGAAATGCTAATATTATGAAGTCTTGATATTTATTAGAAAAGTGTACCCAAATATATATTGGAATATATATATATATGAATATATATGTATGTAGGAATCTTCTGATGGAATTGCACTATTCTACTGTATTTTTTATTATATTAAGTGCAATTAATCTTCACATAAACTGTTTTGACATATTCTCACTTTTAAAAATGAGTTGCAAGTTTCTTCTTCCCTACATTGCTAACATTATTATTAGTTAGCTCGTAGAATTCATAATGTCTATCAAAATTTTAACCTTCCTAATAATTACATTGATATAAAAAATGTCAGTGAAAATAAATTAAACTAAACTAAAACCACGTTATTTTTAGGTGGTTGTTCAGGTCCTATTTTCAGATGGTCATTTATTCTCCATTGAGGAGCTCAGAAAAAGAAACCTGTTATTTAACGTAATTTTTTTTTTTTTATCTCATATATCATGCAATTGGCAATCAAGACAATACATAAAATCACAGAAAATCATAGAATATCTCAAGCTGGAAGGTATACCCATAAGGACAACAGAGTCCAACTCCTTGATTCTCATAGGACTACCTAAAGAATAAGCAATATCATTATGAGCAACACAATTTCAGAAGAATAGGTCGTATGAAGTAGTAGAAAAAGAAATTGCATTACACATGAAAAATAAAACAACTAGACCTGCATCAAAATTCCCAGGTTCTCTTTCCTTGTCTAACCACCAGGCACAGTGAAAAAGACAGTTTGCAACACACACACTCAATTCCAGCACACAGGTACAACACACAAGACAGTAATAACTTGATAGCCCTTTATGTACTTTTTACATCCCTTTCTGATTATCTAGAGTATTTTTCAGAGGACAACGCTAAATATTTCAGATACAATTCTTCTTCAGAATTTCTGTACTTATTTTCAGTCATAACATCAAATATATTTTCTTTTCCACTTATGCTTTAGAGTTATCATAGTGATAAAATCCTTTGGAAGGAACTTCATTCTTAAATTTCTTTATGTGGATAAAGTGAAGGCCTTCTTGGTAGACTGTTTTACTGAATCACAAAGTTTATTATACATATATTCTGTCTGACTTCAGGAACTTTAACAGATTTCTAGATATATACTCTATATCTTTACTGGATCTCTAGAAATTGAAAAATGTCTGAGGATTGAGTTCTTCAAAGCAATGTGCAAGAGGTTATTAACACAACAGCTTTAAAAAGAATGCTTAGGAATACCTCTGTAAAAGGCATTCCTCATCTGTATTTCATTATGGTAGCACCATGCAGCTTAAAGGGTGCTCAAGACACCTTAAGAGCTCAATTCCAAACAACCCACAAGCTATGTTAGGCAATATTTTCAGTCCTTAATTTTTTTTTTTATTGAAAAACAAATGGGGGTTTTATGAGATCAATTAAACTTAATTTAGCTATAATTTTGGGGATTGCCATATGGTATCAATAAATAATTTCTCGGTAAGATACTGCTATCCCTTAAAATAGACAAACATATGTCAGTGTATTGGGTTTGCATGGCAAGAGTTTGGTAACAGGGGGGCTGCAGGAGGCTTCTTCTGTGAGAAGCTGCCAGAAGCTTCCTCCATGTGTGATGGAGCCAATGCCAGCTGGTGCCAAATCAGACCCACAGCTGGCCGAGCCTGAACTAATCAGTGATGGTAGATAACAGAGTTATGAAGGGGAAAAAACTGCTGCACACCAGCAGCTGGGAAGGAGGAGTGAGAACGTGAAACTGCCCGGCAGACACCAAGATCAGTGCAGAAGGAGGAGCACAAGGTGCTCCAGGGCTGAGATTCCCCTGCAGTCCATGAGGAAGACCATGCTGAGGCAGGATGTGCCCCTGCAGCCCACGGAGGTCTACCAGGGAGCAGAGATCCACCTGCAGCCTGTGGCAGAGCCCCACGCTCTGCAGGTGGATGCCCACAGGTCACAGGTGGCTGTGACCCTCAGGGAAGCCAATGCTGGAGTATGCTCCTGACAGGGACCTGTGACCCTGTGACCTGTGGACAGAGGAGCCTAAGCTGGAGCAGTTTTGCTGGCAGGAGTATTCTCCCTGTGGGGGAATCATACAGGAACAGTCTGTTCCTGAAGGACTGCACCCCATGGAAGGACACACACTGGAACAGTTTGTGAAGAATTTAGCCTGTGGGAAGAACTGACATTGGAGATGTTCCTAAGAGGACAGTCTCCTGTGGGAGTGACCTATTGGATCAAGGGAGCAGTGTGAGAAGTCCTCCCCCTGAGGAGGAAGGAGCAGCAGAGACAATGTGTGATGAACTGACCACAGCCCCCATTCCCCATCCCCTGTGCTGTTGTGGGGAGGAGCTAGAGAAAATTGGGAGTGAAGTTGGGCCTGGGAAGAAAGCAGAGGTAGAGGGAAGGTGTTTTTAAAATTTGGGTTTATTTCTTATTATCCTAGTCTGATTTGATTGGCAGTAAATTAAATTGACTTGTCTCCAAGTCAAGGTTGTTTTTTCTGTAATAGTAATCCATGAGTGACCTTTCCCCGTCCTTATCTTGACCCACAAGCCTTTCATTACATTTTCTCTTTTCTGTCCATTTGAGGAGGGGAGTGACAGAGCAGCTTTAGTGGGCAACTGTCACCCAGCCAAGGCCAACCCACCACAGTCAGGTACTCATACTTAAATCCAGATCATTCCACCTTGAAATATATCCATACTAATTAACTGCCTTGAGCTGACTGGTGATGGCTTCATCACGTGGATAATTATGGGTATCTTATGGATATATATGCCATGAGAAACACAGCTATATTCTGCTATAATATTAGTGAAAATTTTCCCACCTATGTCACAGAGTCCAGCCTTTCAGACTTCAAGAGCATTCCTCATTCCAATGAAGATCTTTTGGTCACAGCAGGTGCCCACAGAATCATTAGTCCTCCTGAGTGAAACGGCTCTTGGAAAAGAAAACATTTTGCAGTCACTGATGCTGTTTTTATATAACTATGAAGCCTGTAAAGAATTTCAGTACACCATAGCAAAAGAGTCAGGGTTGAGGTAAAATAATAATACAGAAAAATAATTCATTTAAATAGCATTTTCATTCTTCAAAACTTTTAGAATCTGGGAAAGGGGATGTTGTTTTGCTAGAAATGACAACTGAATAATTTTGTCAGGTTATCATTTTACTTGGATTTATAGTCCAGCTGGAGAAGACGTAACACACTTTGAAGAAAGTTCATTTTTAGTTTGGAGCCCTTGTAAGTCATCCCTGGCTGAGAAAATTTGAACAAGTATGGCCAGAGCTTGTTCTCAGAGCTGGATGTAAAGCAAACAAAATTTCAGCTTCAGCTGCAGTATCCATCCCATGAAACAATCAACAACAAGGTGAGAGACTGAATTAGAATTCAAGTCCAATTCCAGAGTCTCTTTCCCTGAGCACCAATCTCCAACTCTTTGATGCTATACATAAGCCTCAGCATAGGCTAGCAGCAGTGAACCTGTTTTGGTGGCTTATGACAAATTGAACAGCTTGGATATGATTTCAGAATGGAAACTTCTTTTTATAAATGTGCCTTCTTTTTCACATCTACTGTGGCAGCACAGAGTGAACCTTTGCATATAAAATCACATAATTTCAGTAAAGCTACACATTTTTACACAATCTTTATGCTCAATACTTATTTTACTTTTGGTAACTAACATTGTTATTGATTTCTAGGACTGGAAAGCTATTAGTTGTTTTTTGTTTGTTTTGTGGTCTTTTTATCCCCACAGGCCCACTGGGAACACTGTATTTTACCATCTACATTCTGTTCCATGTACTACTATAGCTTATGGCTTTCTAGAGAGAATTACTTTCTGCACTTAAGGGAAGACATAGGTCAGATGCACTTCAGCAAAACAAGAGGTTAGAAAAAGACATTTTGTTGGGCCAGAAAAGAAAATATGTAATCAGCACACTGCTGCTGTTGCTCTGCCTCTGACATCTGCCAAACGTGCGGCATCCAACAGAAAACTCTGAATCCTAAAATATTTATTCTCCACACTGACTTTTTTTTTCAGTTTAACTATTGAATTTTTTTTATTTATTTTTTGTTTTACCAGAAGTGAGAGAAAAGTAATATTTTGTGATTTAATGTGTAACACATTCTAAGTTACACTTTGAAAATGTAAAGCCAGCTAGACTCAAATCCCCCTTATTTATGAGCTAGCCCATACCAGTAAACTTTATTCAGACTTGTCCAAACTGTGATCATTAAAAAGCCAGCATCAGAGGCAAGGAGATCAGGAATAGAAGCATGCATATGTACCTACAATGCTACAATACAACTGAGCCACTTCTAATCATCGAATCATAGAATCATAGAACTGTAGAAACATAGAATGGTTTGGTTTGGAAGGGGCCTTCAAGATCATCTAGTTCAAACCCCCCTGCAGTGGACAGGGACACCTTCCACTAGACCATGTTGCTCAGAGTTCCTTACAGCCTGGCTTTAAACACTCACAGTGATGGGTATCTACTCTGGGCAACCTGTTCCAGTATCTCATCACCCTCAGAGTAAAAATTTTTTTTCTAATAGCTAATCTAAACCTATCCTTTTTCATTTTGAAGCCTTGTCCTGTCACTACATACTCTTGTAAAAAGTCTCTCCCCATCTTTCTTGTAGACTCCCTTCACGTACTGAAAGGTCATAATTAGGCCACCCCTAAGCCTTCTCTTTTTCAGGCTGAATAAACCCAATTCTCTTAGCCTCTCCTTTAAATATATATTTAAGTCCAGGATTCCCATATTTTAAGCTATGTGGAGAAATGCTCTTCCCTACTGATGAGGGTTTGCTCTGTTAGCAGTAGTTATGCTATGCAGAAAGCACTTACAAATGCTGATTAAGGCATTGCTGTACCTTTTACTACAACTGGAACAGTTCTAAGAAGGAGACATCCCTGCAGCTGCCATAATAAATCCTCTATTCAAATGGACGAGCTATCAGGACATGTTAGCTATATTTGCATTTATCAGCATCAAATATCTTTTCATTACATTATGTTCATAGTGCCAATCCTAAATTGCATTTTTCATCTGCTATTATATAGACTTAGCTTAGCATCAACATTTAAAATTCTTATAAGTGGAAGAAGGTACTTAAACTGTCATCACCATAAATAAATCTATCATCCAAAAGAAAGCCTGCAGTAAGGGTGAAGTATGACACTATTTCAAGAAAACTCTTCAAAAGAGCCAACATACAGTCTTATCTGAAGGTTATTCCTGTCTCGAAAAAAACCTCACCAGCTTAGATGAAACTTTGGAACCTTTCTGGACAAGATAAGTCTTCAAGATAATTTAATCTAAAACCTACTTTTTACTACATGAGCTTTCAAAAGGCTGTCAAAATTTATAGCTCACAGAAACAGGACGTAGCAGGACTTCTATTAACATACCCAGCAGAGGAGCAAGTTGAGTGACCCAAATACCATCACAGGGGCAGACTGAAAAATGCTTTCTGGCTCTGTATTTTGATAGGGAAAAAATAATAAAATGCTCTCTATCTGTCTTGGTTATCTTCATCTTTCCTGAGGAAAAAGGTATCTATTGGTGACAACTGATTGCATTTATACTTCCTTGGAGAGAAGGAAGAAGAGAGTTAGTGACACCACTGTCATTCCATCCTAATCTCCAGCTTCATGTTAATCGACCTTTTCTGTGGTACAGTAGTTGCCATGGTAAAGCTTATCTGAATCCCTGCTACCCAAGCCCCTTCTCTTTCCATTTCTCCTTTCTTTCCCTTTTCTACAAAATGCCAACAATCTCTGATTTTTGCTTTATCTTTGAAAATGGAAAAATGATCATCAATGAAAAAACTCTCAGTTTTGTTCAAAGGTTTGGGCACATGCAAGATGCTACTACAGAAACTTCTGGAGCCACTCTTGTCTAGTCATGAGATGCAGAACAATATCTCCTGTCACATATGTAATTACTTGTGGGTAATTTTTTTTAATGAGTTCTTCTGTTTTCCACAAATAAGAGAAGATTTATACAGTGACATGAAAATTGTCACGCAGAATACCTAGCAGGGAGTCTTAGCACAGAAATTAACAGTAATGTGAACAATATTCAGACTGACAGAAAAATAACACATTTCATTTATTTCATTTAACTTAATCTGCTTCTGTCTACAACAATGGCTTGAGATGCTTCTGATAATTGAAGCTCTCTGTAAGCCATTCCCATCAGTGACTGTCCTCCCAAAATGTGCATTACTAGTTATCTCCAAGCCTTCTTTCAAGCTGTAACCACATTTAAATTATTTAAAAGGAGACATATACTAGAAGATTAATATCTGTTAAATTGCCAAAAAAAAAGAAAGTCTATTCTTTCCTTCCCAGCATCTTTGTAGCCCTGCTTTGGATGTTTTATAATAGCTTTATGTCTTTCTTATGTTGTGGTGCCCAAACCTGAACAGAATATTGAAGGTGAGGCCACACCAGCACAGGGCAGAGAGGGACAATCACCTCCCTCAACCAGCCAGAAATGCTGTGCATGAAACATCCTAGAAATGAGACTATTTTTGTAAGGAGGACCTTGTGAAATAAGCTTGAGGCATAAGATGAGAAGGCTGTATTTTATAGAGTGCTGCACTGAATTATATAAATAGATATATTGATTTTTGGTCTGCTTAGGAATTTCTGTTTTGAATATCATTATGTATTGTAGAAGATGAACAAATTTGATGAGGCAGGTGGTAAAAACAACTGTGATATTTTAAAATATTGTCTTCCACCACCATATCTATAACCTGTTACTCTATTACCAAATTTTAAGGGGAATGGAGTTAGTATGGACAGACAATAAAAGTGCTCGGAAGTAGCTAGGACAACTTTGCATGACAGCAGGTTTATAAACATTCTTCCAGCTGAGTGGTGGTGCCAAAACCTCCAAATGAGGGGCCAAACTGTGACTAGTTAACACCTTTAATTGATTCAAGATGTTGTGTGGTAGACTAAATTTTTCTGAGATTAAAAGAAATTTACACATAAATGAAGATGAAAATGTGATTGTTTAATATTTTGATCAAGAAACACCTTTTTCAGAGTATTTTCTGATTTGTGTGAGAAATTCTTCCCCTTTTAATCATCTAAGAGGTGTACCCTGACTTTATTCACAGAAGGCCTTTTGATATGAAAGGGAGGGAAAGGAAGAAAAGTACAAAGTATGTTTCACAGACAAAACAGTATGGAATCATATTCATTGTTTATTATTTTTAATTAGAAACCACTGTTCCCAGTTAATTAACTTTTTAGATTTTATTTTTATGAATATGTATCCTTTATAAATCTTTCTCATTTCCTCTATTCTCCTTGCATTCTGCTTTAAATGGGTTTTTTTGGTTGTTTTATTTTCCCCTTGGCTTACTCATGAAAGTTTGACACTAAAATTAATTTCAATCACCTAAAATCTCTGCTGTTCCAGGCATTGTAACAGCATGGAGAGAAATACTGTGTTTGAATTAGCGTAGGGATAAACTATTAAACTCAGAAAACTACTTAAAATATGCAATAAAGATTTTTCCAAGAAGAAAAGGAAAGTAAGATGAAGGAAAATTCTGTTTCATGCCTTAATGTGTAATTTCAACCAGAAAACTTTAATCACTGATCAAAGTATCTAATGCTATAACACAGGTGGTACAGGTTGCAAGTAGGTATAGTAATTTTACAGCTAAGAAACATTCTTTAAAAGACATAATCTTTGAAATATTATACATAATACCTTCTTTTCTCTTTCTCCTATGGTATGTTTCCAACACCTCACTTCATTCTAATCTGTCAGGAAAGCAGTTATTCTCTTAAGAGTAGGAGAAAGAGACTGGAATAAAAAACAGACTGAGTAGTGGCACAAGAAAATTAAAAAATCAAATTAAGCATTCCAACACGGAGATACTTGTCATCACCTTAAGTGTTTCTGTTACTCCTGCAAAAGGGGACTAAATCCTTAGAGGATGGATCTGTTCACTACAAGTTTCTTCCTGAAGAAATGACCATGAGCGCAGCCTGTTGGAATTTTCCCAAGTCAAAGCTCAAGTCCATACAAGAAGCTAAATCTCCACAATCAATCAGATATTTAGTTATATGTTTTTGAGAATATTGTCTATGTAATCTATATAATAATTAATATATTATGAAGTAATACATATATACACTTAATACACATAAATAATGAATATATTGCTATTCATAGAGAGTTTGGTTTCAAATGAAGTCAAGCACAAGTTCACATGTAGTAATAGCATCAATGTGAAACCTGCTGCAGTCTATTATTCTGCTTTTTAGGGCTGAATTCCTTTTTGTTATTATTCCACATACATATCTCTTTTAAGTTAAAAGCCCATGAAGAAATTTTGCAGCTTTTTTTTTTGTGCATTTTCATCTTTGAGTTTAAAATTAATTTTAGAAAAATTCAGGAACATTTCTATAGCAGTTAGCATTATCTCTTGGACTAAAATTTACATTATAATTTCTTTTAAACTGTAATATATACTAAGTATGTTGCTCATTGATTTGTCTAGTATTTTCCAAAGCATCTGTTAATATGTAAAAAAGATAGAACACAACATAGGTTCTTTCAAGTACTGATTATGAGAGGTTTCTAAGCTTCTCTGGAAGTCTCATCCACACAGTCATGTTTGATAGTCACTGAGAAGATTTCATACCTCCTAACCCCTATATATTCCGGCTTTTACTGCACCCTAAGACAGTAAATCCTGCTACTTGGCTTTGTGTTATATGAAACAATAATTCCATTTGTTTTAACTTTATTGCTTGTTTCATATATTTTACCATGCAAAATTGCATTGCTATCTTCCTTACTCATTGCAGGATTGACACACTTCTGGGAATAAGACTTAAGTGGGAGAAAAATAGATTAGAGGTTTTAAAACAGGAGCAAGAATGGGCTTTTTGTATTTCTATAAATATATGTATAGTATGTATATATATATATGTTATGTATAGTAAAAATTATATTTGAAGCTCAAAGATATTGCTTAATGTTTGTTATCAAGCTCATAGTGCAACCTAGAATTTTTAGATATTATTCTTGTCTATACAATATTGATTTCTGATAAATATTATTTATGTCAGAGACACTAGGAGAATAACGTTGGAATTTCTAGGAGTTGTGGCAAAGATTATCAACATAATATTATTTGGACAGATTTCTACTGTTTTGCTTTTCAACAAGAATAAACATCATGAAGAACAAGCACCCACTGTACTTATACCACTGTAAAAATATCATATACATACAGTTTTTAAGGACTGGCTCGAGTCATTGTTTACCACATTCACCTGAACATGTTAAATTAAAGCTATTTTGAAATAAGGATTCTGGGTTACCATAAGTCTTCAAAGTATTTTTATCCCCAGAGGCAGTACCTGTTAAAGTAACATCTGAAAATATTTAAAAGATGCTAAATAAATTATCATTCAAATGAAAATATTCATTTTCAGCCTACACAGACAATATCCTTGGACTTAAACCTTACCCAGCCTTTAAAGACATTTACAATGAAGTTTTATTGATTGTATTTCCAGTGCAGCATATTACATATGATTTTGGGCTAATATAAAATTATATGTTAAAAACCCCACAGAAATAGTCAGTCTTCCATTTTTATATATGTACATGTGTGTGTGTAGTAAACCAAAGGATGATGCAAGTATTCATCTGAAGTGTTTTTGCATGGATGAATGAATATATTTGTTGATACACACAAGTATATTTGTCAATTTCTGTGTAGAAATTTTGATGCCTGTGCATATATTATAATGAACTCATATATTTTTAAAGCATTTGCACAGATTTATAACAAGAAATAGAAATATTTCATTCTAGGGAAGTTCACCACCACAAATATTCTTTTATTATCCTGCATGAAATATTCTTTTGTCACAGGGAATAGTGTATACTTGTAGCTGAAAATGATGTTTCTTTAAAAGGAATATAACTTCACTTTCGCAAGGTACAGTATAGTCTAAATACAGGTGAGAATACCCTAAACATTCCCTCCTTCCCCCTTCAACACCCCTCCCCCCACTAATCCAAACAAAACAGAAACCTGTCATAAAATAAGCACTCAGTAAAACTAAATAAAATCAAAGTGAAATGTCTGCCAGGAATGAAAGAGCCAGTGTAATAGTAGTTAAAGCATAATATGTTTGAGCCCGGGGATAAAGTGAAGTGCAGATGTGACATTTCTTGAATAAAAAGAAACTAATAGTTCAGCTATACAACCCTAGCTACAAGGTTTTTAGAAGCAGGTAAAAACACATCAGTTTTTATGTACCCTCCAAGGTCTTATATCATAGTCTCTGGTTGATCCTTCCTTTGGATTAGGAAGCACTTTTATTCACACGTGCTCTTAAGTATTCCAAACGTTCTTCTAATTGAGAAATGTGATTTTTGAAGATTTTATAGGCTTTTTTTTTAAAATTTGTTTGTGTTTTTAACTCACACAGGGCCTGAAACCACACACAGTGGTATATTTTACATTCTATAATGTCCCCTCCTGCTTGAAAACATTCATCCTACTCTTGCATAACTGCCCAGCAAAAAATATTTTGCATTCTCTCAAACTGTATTATGACCTTTTCAGAAAGCAATAGGATGAGAGAAACCATCATGCTACTCTAGTGTTACAGGTCTCATATGTGAAAGCTCAGATATGGCCGTGCCACAGATTTCCTGAGCTATGTGGAACATGTGGATAGAGACAATATTGTATTTATAGGTTTCCCCAGAGCAACTAGCAGCTATTACAGCCTTAGAGTATGGAGCCTTTCACTGCATTTTACCAGCAGTTAGAATCTCCCCACCCCAGACTGCTGAAGATAAGAAAAGCACTACCTTTTCTTAAATGAACCAAGCCAGAAGAAACTTTCATAGAAAATTACCCTCTCACTAAAAGCAGCTTGAATACACTTACACATTTCTCCTGAGTGAGCACAAAAGATGTGTCAGAGCTTGTGAGAGAGGTAACTGTTCTTTCACTCTCTCCAAACATTCACCATCTTATCTACTTTGACCTCTTCTAGATGAAGATTTCATTAAGTCTAAAGTAATGATCCTCTACTTTGTAATATTTTTTCAAGTTAAGTGTTAATAAAACAGGAAAAAGGACTGCATGTGTATTCAGGTAGAATGCTTTTAGTCTGTGCTTGTACCATTTACATTATCTTATGCTGCTATAATAGGCTGTTAGAAACCATCTCAAATACATGAATTTGAATAAAAAGAGAAAGTCTAGGATGAGAAAGACACTATTTAGTCATAAAATGGATTCTATATTCTAGACATGTTTTAGTTTTTTTTTACAGAATGAAATATTACAGTAGAAATCTCTTAGGCATTGTGTGAGAGAGAACAGAATGTTCTGTGAAGAACCTGACAAGGAAAATTTGCAAGAAGAAAATAATATGTTAAAGTGAAATATTTTTTGTTCTATTCTTTTCAAAGTAATACTTATTTTAAATAATTTTATTCTTGTTGTGACATTAACTATAGAAATGAAAAAAGTATGTTAATCAGGAAGAGCTGGAAACTCAATTTTAATGCTCATAACAAATGTTATTAGATAAAGCTGAAAATCTCTATGATCCAGCAATAATATTATACAACATTCAAGTATTATATGCATGACTTAAAAAGGCAGAAAACTGTAATTTATCAGAATACTTTCACTATTAAAATGCAAATTATGCATTGACAACATATTTAACAGCTCTTGTTATTTCTGTTTAGGATGAAAATTATTATGTTTCTGCTGTTGCAGGGGAAAATCACTGTCTATGATTTTCCTTAAGAATTGAGCTAAGCAAAACATAGCAGCATAGTAAAACATAGTATCTAATGATAGTCTCACATTGTAATTTGCAAACCAGGTTTGATCTTAATTTTTGAATATATGGTGTTATGAATTTTACATGAAAATTACACAGCCACAAACAGAATATGTAAAGTGAAAAATGTGCCCCTCGGCTGCCGTGTTCCAGACCCTCTTGATGGTTTAGAAAGCAATCACAAAGAGATTCTCCTATTCACCCACCTCATGTACAATTGCATTCACCTTGTCTGCTACTGGCAATTTATTCCCTTTTGCTTCAAGGGAACTCAAGCACCTTGATTCCTAGATAGACACCAACCTTCATTCAGGGTTAGAAGAAAAAATGATGAATTTCTCTTCTTTATTATTCCTTCCTCCTCCCTGACTCCTTTTCTTTTGATTTGTTATATACAGCTTCTGTAGCACTGAAGTCATCCAGCTAAAGAGCGTCTTCTGATCTACAAGACATGAAACATATTGCTGAGACATATTTATAATTTCTACATGTTTTAGGAAATTAATCTACAAAAAATCCATACTCTGAAGAGCCACTTATTATCAATGGATTGTATCTTAATATATAATGAAATGCAAGCCTTTTAAATGTTTTTACTTTACCAATAAATTTTATCTGCAACAGTTTTAATATCAATGAGAACTCAACTCAGTTTTTTCTTCCTCTATTTTTTATCTCCTATAACTATACTCTGCCAGTCATTTTACATGAAGATTGTTCCATGGAGCAACTGAAATTTTCTGTCTTTCACCATTCAAATCAGCTATTCTGTAGAACTATGAAAAAGGGTGATTTATGCCAAATATTTTCAATATTTATTTCCAAATAAATTCAGTGAACTTACATATTAAAAATGCCCTAGGGTATATCACCGTGTCCCTCAGCCATAGGGAGGAGGAGGAGGAGGAGATCCAGCAGGCAGGAATTGTGTCGCAAGATTGATTTATTTAATTATTTTTAAAAACTCTTTTATAGACTTTTTTCTTCATAGTCTAATTGGACAAAGGATCAGCCACCCCTTGGGGGTGATTGGCTAGAATCCTAAAACATCCATTGTCAATACATTTTTCTACTGTACCATAAACAAGACTGGTCAAGGCTGCAGGTGTTTCATTGTTTACAGAACTCTGCTACCTCTTCTGTGAGAGAGAAAAGTCTCTCATGGACTTAGAAAATAGCAATAAAATCCTTGCTAGCAGCATTTTTGTATCCACACTTACATAGGTAACAATCTTTAAGAATACATAAAACAAAAATGAAAAGGAAAACAAAGAAAGTAGTTTATGAATTTATAGCGAGGTTCCTTTTCTCAGTCTAGGTGGTGTTAGATCTTTATCCATCTAGATTAGTATTGTTTGGTTGAATTGGCTACTGTTCCTTTAGTTTTGCTTTGTGGGTTTGGGCTGTTGTGTTCGTGTTTTATTGACAGTGAAATTACATTCTTGCCTGAGATTTTGAGCTTTACAAAATGCTGGGTTTTTTTCTGAGTGCTCCCATCACCCTCAGGTACTGCTATCGACTGCTTCTATGTAAGGGCTTTAATCTGTAGGAGGAGAAGTGGTGAGAGCACAAAACAAGCAAAGCACTCAAAACTGCAAAGGACATGTTGGAAAGGGGATTACCAACATAGTATTTGGTAAAAGACTTACAAAATAGCATGGAG
Organism: Aphelocoma coerulescens; assembly: GCF_041296385.1. Classification (NCBI taxonomy): domain Eukaryota; kingdom Metazoa; phylum Chordata; class Aves; order Passeriformes; family Corvidae; genus Aphelocoma; species Aphelocoma coerulescens. Next base: position 36,750,441 of record NC_091017.1, read on the forward strand.
AAGGATACAAATGTAAGAGCAAGCCAAAGAAATAAAAGTGTACAGTATTAATCCTTCATTAGAAAATCTGCCCAGACATCTTAATTTTAATTGTCTGATAAATGTCTTAGAAATTATTTTCACTAAAGAGGAAAATGTCAAGGCTAGTGTATGCAAAAATAACACCACCATAAAATTAGGCTTTCTTTAACGAGAAGCTAAAATTATTTTGAAACATTTAACTAACTACATTTTTTTAATAACACATAGGCCCCCAGGAATTCAAATCAAGCCTTGTCCAATAAGTAAAAGGTATGCTAGTGTAAATTTAAGGCAATTGAAGACAAATAAAAAAAAAATCAATAAAAATACATCAAGTATCCATCAAGAAATATACAGAGTTTCAATGCATAGTAGACAACTGTACTTGCTCACTTGACCATCTTTGCTAAAATTTATATGTCTGTGTTCCCAAGCGTATGTCTATCCTTGCCTTAAGGAGAGGCTGGCTCCAACAGAGCCCTTTGGAAAAGAAGGCCACTCGTGTCATCAGGGAGTTTCTGAGTGTATTCAGGGCAGGAAAGGTTGCTGAGCTGGCAAGCAAGATCCAGCCTGAAGGCTGGAGCTCATGCGGAGGTTAAGAGGCAGAGAGAGGATGAGTCTGGTAGCAAGGACAAAAACACCATGGAAGGCTTCTCTGGGACAGACGGGAAAGGATCACATTTTGCTGCTGTTCAGAAAGTATCAAGCTAGTTGAACTGAAACACAAAAATAAGTTCCAGTCTACAGGGAAAAAATGGGAAGCACATTAAACTGTCCAGTTTTGTTCTCTTTATTCATTGCTTTGACTACTTTTCATTTTGAAAGTCAATACACTTAGACTTATATTTTAAAATAAAACCTATTTTTGAATCTAAAGTCTTTTGGTCCCTTTGGGGAGTTTCTCCAGGAGGAAGTTTTAGCACATCTGTTCTGCAGCAGTGGCCAAAACATTTTCATAGTTAATACGTACACAGGTACAGAGCAAGGCTACAGCTGCAGCTGTGTGCTCACAAAGGATAAAAAAAAATCCTATCCCTTATGAAATAATGAAAATGAAGATAGAGAATATCAAAATGCTTCTGTAGGCGATGTGATGCTCAGGTAAAATGACAATTCCACCTCTAGGAGACAGAGTAAAAATCAACTTACTTCTCACTCTCTTCTATTGTTGCCATCACATTTGTGTTATTTCCCAGGTAGCTAAATTATATTTTATTATGCTTTCCTACTCACCATACTGGAAATATCACTGTTAACCCTTTCATTGTGCTGCAAATATATTTTTTGCAAATATCACTCTGACATAAATCCTAGAATATTAGTTTATTTACTGCCTTACTAATTGATTTACACTTTTTAAATAGATATACTTCCTTAGATTTTTAGATCTTTTTTTGTTGTTTTTTAGCCTACTAACCTAACTTTCTTTGGTGTTGTTTGATTTCCATTATTTTCCTTCTTATCTTCTTCTAATAACTTCATTTCACATTCAGTGAAGTTGCTAAGCCTGGATCACACCTGTTTCCTGCCTTTGGTTTTTCTTCACAGTAAAATACAATTTTATGCATCCATTTTCTGCTGTATGTTTTCATCCTCTCATTTTCCCTAATAAACACAGTACCATTTTTACCTGTGTTTCCTCTCTGTGCACAAACATAAATAATGCAGAATTTGGTTTAACAACAAAGACATAAACAAAACACATTACAAGAAAGTCACTACCTGCTGTGTACATCCTTATTCTTGATTTCAGTCTGCTTTTATATCTATCACTCAAAATTCCTTCTTTTTCTCTCTTAAAAAAATTAGAATATGCATGTGTCAACTGAGCTTCCTGCCACTTCTTGTTAGACAATTAAGGAAAATCCTATCTACTTTTTCTTTTTGAAAAAGAGTTCTTATTTTGGACTCCTGACCTCTGCGGAGAAAAATCTCCCTGTCTGCTTCTTTAGTTCTTTTAAAATTTTCAGGAATATTCTACTGAGAACTCCAGACCAAGTAATCCCCAATTAACTGATATAGCTGCGTAATCTTTTGGTATTCAACACTGCACTTTCTTCATGTAAATAAAGAAACTTTCATAATTTTGCTAATTTATCACATTAGAACTCTAAAAAATTACCATGGCATAATCCTCCAATTGTGTGGTTTACTGTTTGCCTGTGGCAAGACTATGACCATTTGTTCCTTTTGTAAAGGTGACATTAGGTTATTATTTCCTTGTTGATGACTTGTAGAAAGAACTACCAATTACCATCACCCCACCATTGTTCTGTTAGGTGAAGTACAGAGAAATGCCAGGAGAGAACATTGCCCATTAGCTTTTGAAAGCAAAGACATGGTATACTACAAAGGAGTAGTAAACTGAGCCAACAAATATGTCTATCCTCTTCATACTTCTAACAGTGGCATGCCTTTCTCTAGTTGAGGCTTCTTCCTCTTTCATTTTTGGTTGTGTATTAAAATGGCATCTGGCAATCGAGAGCTTAGTAAGCTCCTATTTTACACATGCTTGTACTCTTCTCTTGTTTCATTATCCTTAGAATAATTTATTGCCAATCAAATTTTTGCATTCTTACTCAAATAAAGCTTTTTCGCTAAATGACTTTCTTCATTGGTATCCTTACTTCCATATTCAGTTGGGTGTAAATATATTGGCTTTATTCAATCCAGCTAAATGCTTCATTTCTTGATTGGCTTTTAGGTTTATACCTTAAATAACAATAGTGCAGCTGTATTTACCATGATCTACCTTTCTTTTTTCTTTTGTTTGAGATTAATACTTTATATACCTTCACCATAACATCTCAGGACAGCTTCTGTAGTAAGACTTGAACTGAAACTAAAGCTGTAACTTGAAACTCCACAAACTTCCAATTTTTTGTAATAGAGTAACAGCCAAAGAGAGCCTTCATTTTAAGTAACACAACTGAAAATTAGAGGGAGAGAAAGTGTATTTAGCAATCTTTTCAGTAAAGACTGTTCAGAGACGCAATAATTACGGAGCAGGTAAGAGGTTGCACATGCTGGGAAAGATAAAGGTTCTAAACATAAAAATAAAAAAAATAGCAAAAGCAGAGCTAAGTTTCTATAATGTTTTTCCAAAGAGAACAAGAGCTAAATGCTATGCAGGAAGGTGTTAGGTATAAGGTTATACCTTGGGCACACAGACAAAAAATAGCTGCAAGGTAAACAAGAGTTGTAAAGATCAATTTTAAATGGTTAATTTAAAAATGTCATGTGGACTTTTTCTTATTCTACTCTGACTAATGGACTTGCTAATTAAAATCTAATTTTTATTAAAAAATAATGAGAGCACAAATTTAATAGAAATTGGTAGCAGAGAGGTGAGTCTATTAACAGCAACTTGAACAAACTGAGAAAAAAAATCAATTGAACTTAAAAAGAGATTTTAAAATTGTCAGAAATCTGTCCCAGGGAGAAACCCTACTACTTTTATTTCAGTGAAATCTGGCAGCTTTTATAACTATTGTTTCAATTAAAGATTAAATCTAAGTTTCAATCTAAGATTATTATTTTTCTATATGATCCATTATATAAAAAAACTATTTATCATGCCATTAGGTAAAAAAAAAAATAAATTCTAAATATGAAGAATTTCCTCTGCAGTTTAAAGTATACTGCTGGGCCCAGTATTGAACCTTGAGGCACACCACTTGACAGACTTCTAACTAGACCCTGTGTCACTGATTACAACCCTTTGGGATCTCCCATTCAGCCAGTTCTCAATTTCAATTTTCCTCCAAATTAATAAAAAACTTTTACAAACAAGAGTAAATATTTAAAGGGTGTGTGTATACCATAATTACACACATACCATAATTAATACACTTTCATGTCTCTGAAGGCTTAGAGATATTTGGTTGCACTTCTGATCTCCACATTCCTGATTTGTCAATGTTGTTGTGGTTACCTTGTGGCATCTTCCATAAAAATCAGATCTTGATTTTAATTCTGTGGAAGTGTTTGAGGCATTACATTTTTCAGTGAAGAATATTCCTGCTTTCTATTCACTTTTTGTTCTTTAAACTACAGAAACAATAAACAATTACAAGCTTTTTATAGAAACAGTAAAGACATAGAGCACACCTAAGCTATTTTAACACAAACATTATGACACTAAAGGTTTCCTTTATACCTTTTAAAAAAGATTACCAGAGAGCACAAAACACCTCTGGTATTCTTGTAATGACTTTTTTTCTAAAATCTCATCCAGTACAGCAGTGAAATTATCTAAACTCAGGTCTGTTGAGTGCAAAATGTGTTGTGGATTTTTTTTTTAAATAGAAATCCAAGAGTATGAAAAATGGGAAGAAGAATTTGAACTGATTGCTTAACAAAAAATGCTGCCTACCTTAGTTCACTGATCCTCTGTTGTCTCCAGGCTCACTTTGAGTCCCATTTAGGTTTGGGGCTCACAGACTGCAGTGATGTCATAGATGTTTTGTTTTTTTCTTCTCAGTTATAAGGAATGTGATTGCTTTTACTGAGAAAAAAATTTTTTTTTACAGTATTTGAGTAAAACAACCCATTACAGAGTAAAGAGATCAGAGCTTTTGCTTTGGTGCATGTCACTACATTCTACATTTTATAGCAAGTGTATCAACTGGTGAACACTTCTGGTGAATAGTGAATGGAGAGAAGTTGCATATGCTGAGGATATAAAATGAAGAAAAAAAATTATTATTTTTCTTGTTACAAAAGTCAAAGTTTTAAGAAAATAGCAAGCTGATCTAAAGTCATGAGCCAGTGTCCATTCACTCCAGTGATACTCTGCAAATAGGACAAGGATGTCACATAGGAACTACAGTGTCTTGTATAATTTTTGCTGAAATTGTATGCCACCAATTATAGAGGATTCTTTTTCTTGTTTAGTGCAGACTAATTTTCTTATGTTATATTACTTACAACTATCCCCACCACACTGTTGAAATTGCCAAATAAAGTAAAGTAAATGACAATATCATAGTCACTGCTGATTTCTAGGAAATCTAAGAAGGCTTAAAATTGCAATGCAAAAGCCTAGAAGCAAAGAATATCTAAAAGCCTGGCTGAACATGTAGCGATATCAATAGAAAAATATACATTTACATTAATGGCACTTGATCAGACTCTATATCTGACTTCAAGCCTTCAAGAAAAAGAAAAAGAAAAGGGCATTTGATGCTATTTATGTTGATGTAAATTGACCTGGAAAAAAACAGGTTCTGGGCCAAAAAATAATTCAAAATGCAAGTTAATTGAAAAATACTTATATAAAAGGATTTGAAACAGAAAATAGCCACGATTAGGAAAACTGCTCTATTATTTTTATGTGCGGATTTGGGGTACTAAGAACTAAGCTCATGAGAGAGAAAAAACACAGAAAACCCTTTCAGGAATGGATTACTAGTTCAGAAATAGGCCTTTGAAAACTCCAAATCCTGCAGGATGATTAATTATTCTGTAGTTCACCATGAAGTTTTTTTAGCTGTTTTAACAAAGACAGAAAGTACTGCCTTGTCTACTGAGTGCTGCAAGAAAATGAAGATTATGAAATGTTTCTGAAGTACATAATTTCAGAAATGCTTGAAGTAACCAGTAATTTCTTTTACTGTGGCACTTGGATTTCTGGACCAAGATGTCTTGGTTTGAAAGACAGGTGTCTGGTAAGGAAGGCAGGAGCCCCCCTTGGAATGGCAGTTGCAACACCCCTTCCCTCCGAGTTATTATAATTTTGACATCAAGGGGCTTTTAGGGAAAGATGTGGGAAATAGGAATAACAGTTCTTTACTATTATATATATAACCAGTCAAACAAACACCACTAACTCTGGCAGTAAGAGCAAACAATCCCAAACCCAGTCCCGGCCTTCTCGGCTGTTAGGCCCTTTCCCCTCGGGTGCAGTTCCGCTCGCAGCCGGCAGGGGCGCTGGCGGCTCCCGGTGAGCAGGGCAGGTGCGATGGTTCCCCCGCGGCTGCAGGGGGCGCTCCGGAGCGAGCTCGGGGAGCACGCGGCACCGGTGCCTTGGGATCCCGGGAAGGGATGGAACAAAGGCTTCACAAACCCCTGGGCAGCCGATCCCGGTGTCTGGCCAGACCCTCAGGAACAGCAGGCTGGAACGGCAGGCTGGAACAGTGGGGACGGGCACAAATTCCGGATGGCAGATGAGATGTATCCAAACGGGGACCCCCCGGAGGTCTGGGCAGGCAGGGCGAGCAGGGCTACAACGCAGCGAAGGCTCAAAGCAACGGCACGGCCCGGCTCCCAGCAGGGCAGGGAAGGCGGCTTTGGGATCCTGGGGCTTCTCCAGCAGAAGGAAAAGCAGCCAAAGAAAGCAGACTCCCTCTCTGTCTGAACTCAGAGACCTGAGACCGACTGACCACACACTCAGATGAAATAAAAGGAGCCGCCAGGTCTTTTGTTTTTCTGAAGTATCCAGCCATTTGCTCCCCTAGCAACATGTATGGGGAAAATTCCTTTAATAGAAAAAAAAAAACAAAACAGGAGAGCTCCTAAAACCCCAACACAAGATGAACCTTTTATATACATTACTCCATGGCATTAGACGTCTCCCTTCTTGACATTATAAATTTAAAAGAAGCTCATCTTCTCTTTGACTTTAATACCTATGGGTTTATGAAGAGTAATAGGATCATTAGGAGGGAGTTTTTAATTTTTGTTCACAGACTACCATGGTTATCATGAAAGGTCTCTTTCACAAATAAAAACTCTTTTTAGCTCTCCCTTAAATTCCAAAAATGTACAGACTCAACCTTTCTACACAGTTCAATCCAAACTTAAAGTCACAGAAAATCCACAGAAAAGAGATTTTTTTCAAAAACTACTTTTTTCAAACTCTCAGCCTGAATCTTGGCCTAAGGACCTTATTCCTTTAAAATGGTCTTTTAAAAAAAAAATTTTTTTCCAGGAACCAGTATGGAACCAGACACAACTATTTCTGTAACATTCTAGGGAACCCATTTACTTATTTATAATAAAGTAGAATAGTTCAGTTGGAAGGGATCTACAATTGTCTAGTCCAAACACGTTCATTTAATTATTTTTAAAACGCAAGTAAACCCATCTTATAAAGAGCACAATAGCTGTCTAATATGAAGAGAATACACCAAAATCAGTGGAACTGAATACTACTTGAATGAAGGCAGGTGTAGAAGTTCACACTGCTTGGCTTGTATCAAAAAGAGGAAAAAATTATGTAATTACGATAGTTTTCATGTAATGTAAAACTGTCATTAAGTGAGCTGATAAAAGTTTGAATATGCATGTAATACCAGGTTATAAATGGCAGAAGTATTTTCCAGGGTTTTGAATATACCATAAGAAATGATAATTAGGAAAACAAGCTCATGGAGTACAATAAGCTTAAAATAAATACTTGATTCTAACCTCTAACAATTATACTCAGAAACTGCTGCTCCAGTGTCTTTAGCGAAAGAAAGATTTTGTGATTACATCACCAGAAAAATGTAATGAACCCTGAAAATATTCTGTGCTAACTTCCTAATATTTATTGCTACTTTTATTTTATAATATCTTACATACCAAGAAACATACTACATTCCCTGTAAAACCCAAATAAACGATCTTTTCACAAGGCCCACTCCATTAGCCATGAATTCCACAATGTTCTAAGAATTGATCCACTATACAGAACTAATATAAATAGCTATTTAACAGAAAGAGGACTCTTAAAGAGACTTTTAATGGGACTGGCAATGAACTTCTTTTGTTGAATAGAAAATCCCTCCGATTTTAATATAAGGTGAATACTATGATAGCAATTGCATATGTGGCACGGCAGCAATCCCATGTACAGTCCTATTACTGCCTTGACAATAAGTCTTTGGCTATTCAAAGAGAATTCTAAAAATGACATTAAACCAACATATGAAAGCTACTTTAGAAACTGAAAAAAACCCCACACATACCTCAGCTAAAATAAAAATTAGAAAGCAACGTCTTAGTAAAATAACAAACTGTTACTGAAGGAATAACTGTTACTGCTTAGTGGAAAGGAAGAGATTAAGAGGTCCATGGTGTGGGAAGACTGAGAAGGTCTTGGGAAAGGAGAAAAGGCAGAAGTAAAATTGAATAAAGAAAAAAAGAAACACGATAGTTAAAAATATTTAACCTTGAAACAATCTCTTAAGGAAACCAGAAGAAATCATATCATTTGCAACATTTAATTAATACGCTTCAATGAAAAGAACAGTACTGTTCTTGCCTCCCTCCCCTCAAACCTAAATCGAAGCAAGCCAATCTTCTTTCCTTTCTCTAGCAGTTATTATTTTGCTCTGGTAAAATGTCCCAAGGCCTAGCACTAATATCAGAAACTACTAGACTGAAGAAATAAGATGAAAAAAAAAGAGAGAGAGAATGGTAAATTATAAAAAAATGTTGCTGTTACACATTAGATGCCTATTACATCCATCTGCAATGTTTCAGGCCAGAATAAATTCTTCCAATATTTCAGACATACAAATTTCCTGTATAAAAGTTGTTGGTAATTACCAGAGACTCTGAAAAGAGAGCGAATTCCTGCAATATACTGTTATTTTTGAGTGCCTGAAGCACACAGGGCAAAGCACAATGAATACCTGCTGATAACTTAACTACCTTTTTCCTCCATTTGTAAGTAAAATCTCTACTGGCATATTGTAATGCAGCTTATTCACTGAAAATCCACAGAAGTGAGCCAAAGGTGTTTGTTCTCACAAACTCCAAAGGACAAAAAAATACAGATGAAGCAGAACTTAGCTTCTTAAGCCTTTCAAGATGTACCTGCAATCAGCACACCACCAAGAAAACTAACTTAGAGCAGCAGGAACAGGGGTATTTAGCAGCAACATAGAATAAATGTCAAATAGAAAACTTATTATGGATGTTCCCAACTCAGTTGTCATCACCAGCCATTAAAGCACCTGTTTACATAAAAAAGTGATAGCAGGAAAGTGTTTTTAGCTGCCTTCGGGGACACAGCAATGAGAAACAGCAAGAGCCAACATTATACGGTGTGTCAAGACTGCCGGGTGTACCAGCTTGCGTGGTGTCAAACTGCCACCACACTGTTGTTTCAGAACCATTGCTGCAGAAAAAAATGTTTTACTCTAGTTAAAATTCCTTCTTACCTTTTGTCTTTTATCACTAATGTTCAACTACACTTACTACTAGTGTTTCAGTAACATCTTTGTTTTAGTTGCACCGCAACCAGTCACAGCATCAGTGAGATAGAACCGCTAATTTCAGACCTCTTACAGTTCATTTATCTTCCCTATTTTAAATTACCTTCATTTATGATGAAGAATATTTCAGATAATTTTATTTCTCTTAAATGTTCTTATCTCGCCCAAAATATTCTGGCAGTGTTGCCTGTGCTTGCAGAGATGGCTTCTCTTTACTAAACTTTGGGGTGACGAGAGTCCTTCTTGATTTGTGAGGGTGGAGAACACAAAAACTTTGTGACCCTCTGTTACATGATATCATGCCCCACACAACAGTAATGAAGGAAGCTAGAAAATAATAGAAGAATCTATAAACTTACACTAATACTGGACATTTTTACATGATTTGTTTTGTCACTTGGATTGTTCGTCTGTGAGATTTCACTGTAATTGTCTAATTATTCCTATACAGATGTTCTTCTATGTTCCTTCTAATTGCCTCCACTAAAATTCAATTTCCATTTTGTGATCGATTTCCATTTTGATTTAATATCTTCTTAATAATTAAAAAAATCCCACAGTTCAGGAAGTACTTATAAAGCTCCATATACAACAATAAGCCCTGAGAAAGATCATCACTGACAGGAGTTAAACTACACTTATTTTAGCAGTCACACAGAACTGAGATCTTAGTCTTTTAAGACAGTTCTTTTCAAGTAAAGGGATATGCTGCAGGATTATGTGGTAACCCATACTGCATAGTAATTTAGACTAAGACAAGGCATAGTAGGAGGAAAATAAAAAGTTATCAGCCATGAAATTTTAATTTTTCTTAAATAGTAAGACAGAAATCTCTGAAATCAATACCAATTTTTCATGTGTCAAATGATATTGTCATATCTGCATAGAGCAAAGAATGAAGAAGGGGTTACATGGCCATGAGAAAGAGTTGTTTACAACTGTGCATTTTCATAGGCAACAATATTTGAATGTGCTGAATTTGGAAAATGATGAAATCCAAAAAATTCTGGACTTCTAAGGGGTATTAGATATAAACTCTTTGAGATGTACTAGAAATGTTGTTGGTTAAAAGTGAATTGATGCACTGGGCATGAAGGCAGGGAAAAGTATCCAGTAAAGTTTAATATTGCAAGATCATATGACAGTACATCTTGTTAGGTCAGCATTTTGTATCTGAGTGCTGCCTGATGCATTTCTGCACTTGAGGATTAGTATCTCAAGGAAATTGGAGTGCTTTCTACTTGTGTCTTGAAATCACTAGTTTGCAAATCCCTTGAAAAAGAAAAGTTTACCAAAAAAATAGTGTAAACCACAAGTCTTTGTTTAGCCGGTCAAGTACTAAGAAAAGTAAGAATGTTATTGTCATGGGTTAGCAAGCATAGTCCTGGAAGTGATGTTCTTGCAAAGGGGTTCTTACAGCTCCTCTATGACCTGACAGAACCTAACCTGGCTAGCTTGAATATGGACAATTCTTTAAGCCACTTAAAGTTGTGACCGCCTCTGTGATCCACACTTAAGAATAGACAAACCCCAGGCAGAGCCTCTCTCGTTTCTGGCGCTGGGACAGGTGGCTGCGGGCCCCGTGCGGGGGCCGGCAGGCCCAGATCAGGCCCTGCTCGGGCCAGGCCAGGCCAGGCTATGGCCATCCTGGAGCCCCCAGTGATAAGCGACATTCCAGCTCCAAGGCCTGGGTGAGATTAACCCTTTTAGTGCTGCAAAGAGCTGAAAACCTGAGGGAGAAGAAAGAGGAGATGCTTAAAGCTGAAATTCTGTTGTAAAGCTATGATATATCAGAGTACCCGTTGTAATTTCATGAAGGCGTGGGGGGTGGAGCGTTCAACTCGTACTTGTGAGCAAAAGCACCCGCGCTGAGATAGGCAGATGCTGAAGCAGCTGAATTTGATGAGAAGTTTGAACAGGGAGAGATGGAAGCGATGAGGACTTTTGCTCCAAAAGGAAAAGGAGAAAACCTCTGTTCCTAGAGATACTTCCAGAGATAGTCCTACAGATGAAGATGAGGAGGACCCTTTGCTCCCCGGGAAGGAGAAGGGCCTCTGTTCTTAGAGATGAAATGCTCTCAGAGATGGGTGAAGAGAACTTTTGTTTCTGAACGGCTCAACCTTAAAATTGTACCCCAAAAACTTTAAGAGTGGACCCTCGAAAGCAGCTGTGGGAAAAGCTGCAAGTCATGGGAAGGGATTCACATGCGAGCAGAGAACCAACCCGGGCGGCTGTCTCGTTGTGATAATGTTTTCATAGCATGGGCAAGAGAGACTCCTCTTCCTAAATGGACTGAACAAGGTTATTATGGAAGTGGTAAACAGACTGAACATTTCAAGGGTTGTCTTTTTACATTGTCAGTGGGAGAAGGGAGGAAGGTGGGGATAGAAGTGTTCTGAAGGTGTGGTCCAATTTTTTTTTCTTCCCTCTTTCTTCTTTTAGGTCTTTTAATAAACTTCTTTATATTCTTTCAAGTTTGGTGCCTGCTTTGCATTTCTCCTAATTCTTATCTCACAGAAGGTAAACAGTAATGAGTATTTTGAACCAAACCACTACACTAAATTGGTGTTTCTGCCTGGTTACAGACCGAACCCGCTACAGTTATAAACAGGTAAAAAACAGCAAATAAGAATATCAGTGTAATAAGAACTATTTCTCATGCCAAAATTTTTGGTAGTAACAGTTACTATAAATTGATATAAAGTATTTTCAAGTCTCATGCTAGCTTTTAAATCTAAATCAATAATATTTTGTTCTCTATTATTTTGCCCCAGTAAGGTTCTATAATAGCCTCAAGAGACTCAAAAATGAATGTGCTCTCTTTCAGGTGATACAACTTGTTAGTCCCTTTCTTCACAAAATTTTTTCCTGTACAAAGTGAACCCCCGAAGATATTTCTAATCTCATTTAATCCTTTCACTGCCTTGATAGCCTGCCCTGCAGTATTTTATCTTTATCACAGTCATGGAAGAAAGTACTTTGGTCTGCAACTTTTCATGGGAACAAAGTTGCACCTCAGACTTGTGGTATAAGACATGACACAGTAATGCGTGAACCATGAATTATTGAAAAAGTAAAGGAATCCTGAAACAGAATCCATTTTCCAAAGGCAAAAGTTCAGTCCAGGTTTGCTGGCTGGATACCCTAAACATCAAAGCCAGCAAAACATGACCTACAGGGAAATGAGTCAGGATATCTCAGGTCACTTCCTGACAATCAAGATTTGTACTGAGTCCAACTGTAACATGAATGTTTCACTGAGATAACAAAACAGATAGTTGCCACCTCCATGTTTAATGCCTTTAAATAACTTTTCCTTTCTTAACCCCACTCCAAATATGATCCAAGCTAATGATACAGTAAGTGGGAAAAAACAAAAAAAAAATTCCCCCCCCCCAAAGTACACAAAACTGCATAATCTTACCCTCACACACTCCCTGTGGAAAAAAAAAAAGAAAAAAAAAGTCTCCTGGGAGAAAACGATCACAGACCCTACATTTTGAAATATTAAGATTAGTAGGTAAACTTAGAGTTTTTAATATAATATACGGTCAAACCCAGAGGATTTAAAGATGCAGGTTGTCCATCCCCTCCAGAGTTGACCGAGAGGATCTGCTCAGTCCCATTTCCAGGCCTCACCAGGAATGAAGCGGAACACTACCCTCTCATGGACACAAGGTCTCTGCAGACACAGCTGCTTGCAAAGAGATTAACAGACAGAAGAAGAGCACTCAAAACAGGGACTGCCTGAGTAATCACCCGGTCCTTTCTCCAGATTCTCTGGGAAAGACCCTTCCCAGATCTCACCAGTTTTTGACTCCCAGGTGCTTGATCTCTCTGGGGTCCTCCTATCACATCTAGAGTCTCCAGCTAACTAGCTCCAAGCCCCTTGGCATCCCCATTAACCCTGACTTCTCCTGCATGTCAGATAGTCTGCCTTGAAGTTTGCTACTGGGTCACATGTGCAGAATAGAGACTGCACTGAGACAAAAAGTGGTTAAAAACAGAGGCTGACCAGGAAATGATGGGTGATGATCAGCTGCAGGGTTGGTGAGACAAGCACACTGACCAAGAGCTTTGTCGTCCCTTGCTTACACATCCCCAGCCTCTTTTAGGCCCCTTTCTCTCTATTTCTCTGCATTTGTTCCATTCCAGTTCATCCCCATCTCTCCACTCTAAAGCTTTTTTCTTCTCAAATATTTGATGATCATTTCTGTGCAATCCTCAAAACCTTCAAAGCCAGAATGCCCCTCCTCCAGCCCTTTCCAATCTTCCCCTAATACATCCTGTCCATCTTTTTGCAGTCATCCCCTTAGTTTGTGCAGTGTTCCTCTGTGGAACCACCGTAGAAAATTTTGCAACAGGGACAAAACTTTAGTCGTTTGGGATAAAGACTGACTGACCTCTATCAATTTGGGTGCTTTTAGCGCTTGATTCAGAGGGAATGAGATTCCCAAGTCATTATTGCTTCTCTGACCACTGGCTGCTCTTCGTGTCTATTTTGAGCAGCAATTAGTCAGATATCCTTTCTTTTGTCAGCCTTTCTCCAGTGAGCAGTAGAGTGCAGGCAGCCTAATTTCATGGGTTTCTCTCTTACTAAATTCCTTTATATTTTATATAGTGAGGTTTAAAACCAAAGTCCCTCAAACTGCACGATTCATTCAGGCTTTCTATAGGCAACCCAAGTGGTAACCAAGTGGTAACAAACAGTAGCAAATTAGTGAAAGAAAGAAATATATAATTCATGTAAATAGTATTAGGGACTTCAAAGACTAAAAATCTATCCTTTTAAGTAGAAACAATCTGACACAAATAATGGCAACACTTAGCAAAATAATAGTTATATAATGAACTCAAAACCAGCAAAACTTTCTTGAGATGGTTGTAATTTTAAATTTGTTATACTAACCAACAAAGTTTGATACAAATACTATATCACATATATCACAGAGTGCAAACAATCAACATAAAGGGATTTTTCCTCCTTTTTGTAATTTTAAACATCTTTTTTACTGACTTCATGCTTCTGAGCCAGAGATAATGGACTTACTTCAGATTTATTACTCCAGATTTGTGTATTTGTGAATAATACAAAAAATAAATCTGTTGTTAAGTGCTTTAATTTGAGTGGAAGATACTAAAGGGATTTATACATTCGATCTAAACCCTGGTGTTCAGAACAAGAAGGAGAAAGAAAATGGTGCTAAAGTAAAATCAAAGATAGATTCTTAAGCCTTTTTCCTATAACTTCTTTCTTACTTTTACCTTGAGACAGATTTTTTATATATTTCTTCACCTAACAATAACTGCTTTTAATACTTTTAAAGAACAAAGTGAGCAGTCTCTTTCAAAAAAAAAAAAAAAAAAGAAAAAAAGAGATAAAAGGAACTATCTTATAAATGCCATATAAATTCTAGTTTCTCCTTTTTTCCCCCTAAAATTATAAACTTAAATATTTGCTACATCTTTCTTAAAGAAAAAAAATATATATTCTTTTTTAAACATACTGTAAGCATAATTTTTTTTTTTTAGTACAACAGTACTTTTCTCAAAATTTTAATACCTATTCATGTACATCAGGCTCATAACTTGAAGTGATTTGGGAGTTTCCAAGGTGAGCCTTGGAAAGGCTGAATGAGTGTCTATACTTGAAAAGAAGACTTCAACTACTATTAAGACTGGCTTCCAGCTCTAAAATGATAGAAAATTTGGGGGTTTAGGTAATGTCTTAAGAACTGAAACTGTCTGTATTATCCTTATGAAGTAACGTTATAAGATAGGACCAGGCTGGAAAATACATACCAATTCAAAACATACATGCATATCCATACTGTACTTTAACTTCAGTGTTCCTGTTGGGCTTCTATGGAATTCTAATCAGATGGCTACAGGAAAAAAAACTGATTTATTTATGTGATTATAAAAAGTTATTAATTAGCTTGTGTTTTTCAAAAACTTCAAGTATTTTTGACATATTTGGGCTTTGTTTACACTTCTAGTTTGCAGAAGGGCATCTTGAGGGGTTTTTTTGCTAGAAAACTCTGAAATTGAAAGCTATACAGGATTGGAATTTGTAACAGCAACAAAAAGTGTAACAATTTGTATGGAGGTTACAGTCATAAAACCAGTATGAACTTCTCCTACTGTCTCTCTTTCTAGATCTCAGTTGCTGAGACTAGCACAGAGATGCCATTCAGTGAATGCCAGTTTATCCATGTAAGAAGGACAATATAAATTTAAAAATTTATATATATATATATATATATATATATATATATATATGGAAGAAGAGTCAAGAATATGAAAATAAGAGAAAGGTCAGAAAATTCCCCAACAGCTGCATTTTTTGAAGGAGATGTGAATATTCCTGGTCAGCATTTGAACTCTTTTAGTACGGTATTGCTCGTTACTGTTAAAATATTTTGAGAATTTATTTTTAAGACTTCCAAAACGGTCTCTTTAATTAAGGTATGTGCTTTTCTCCAGTAACTACTTAACAAATGCATAAAAATTCAGAATGCTTATCCTCAAATTCCAAGTCTAAATTTAGATTTGTGTTTATATCTTTTTTCTTAGATGGAACCACAGGTTCTGCCATACTGAAGAGATCTCTCATGTAGATGCCACACCATGGTTTTGTGAACCCAGCATGGACAGTGCCTTCAGATTCTGTGAAATTCTGGCAGCATTTGTTGGCCCAAGTGTTCAGGACTATTTTCACCCATGGAGCACAGTTTGCTACCTTGGCTTCAACGCTGCAGCCTACAGAAGGTTCTTTAAAGAAGATAAAAGAGAAAGGTTTGCTCAAAGCAAGCCTGCCTTCCTCTCTGCACCACCATGGACCTATTTCAACTCAATTAAAAGGGGTCAGGTATACCTGGAGCAACACAGAACTATTTTCAGTCCCTCAAAAAATCCGCTTTGAAGCTAATCCCAGCTCACACAGGAAGAGGGGGAAGGAAGAGAAACCAGAGGAAAAAAAGGAAATTATCTGGTATGATTAAAAACTTTGCCAAAGAGTGGTCAAAAAGTATTTCAGGGATACTTGATCAATGTTGAGTCCTTATTTGAAAATGTTAAGGATTTAAAAAATGATACAACATAACATTAATAGACAATAAGATGTATACAAATAGTATGAATGTTGGTGTACAAAAGTAAATACTAAGTGCGGCCTTTGGCAGAATATCTTAATCAAATAAACATTTGAAGAAAACTTTTAAGGAGTTCCTGAAAATACGTATCCATCACCACACATTTTCTCACGTCAAAATTGTGTTGAACGTTCGCAATAACCTTCATATCAGTTATTAGCAGTGGTTATGGATTTTTCATGTGGGGTGTTTCAGCTTCTGCTTTTAAAATCAGATCTCAAGTCAATCAAGTAACAGCTTGCTCACATGTAGGGAACAAAAAGGGCACAGAATTAGTGTTATTGCTAATGCACAAAGCTATTACCAGGGAATTCAGAACGTTCACAAACTTTTTATGCAATGCTATCACCTATGAGATTAGATTATGCTGCGTGTCCTTTTAATGCAGTTTTAAAAAAATCTGCCCTCAACCTTTAAAAAATTAACCAAATTGTAGAAAATACTTTTAAGACATTCATTAATAAATAAACACGAAAAAAGAGACATTATATTTGCACTGATTTTCTTCTACAGTGCATTTTATTGGCTGTGTTTTAAATGTACAAATTCAAGCCTTGGCTGATTTTTTTTCCATTTTGCAATTTGTTTTTTCCTTCCCTTTCTTTTAAAAAAATCTTCCTTTAAAACTGATACATGTGTCCATTGACAACATGAAAAGCATAGATGCAGTCCTTTTGTCCTGAAGTATTAAACCAGTCCTATGATCTTATAGAATCTTTTTGCTATCTGCACTTCTATTGTTATGCTTCAATTCCTGGGGGACATTTGTAAAAAAATAGCTGACTGATCTTCTTCCTTAAGTTTTATTTTAGCTGCAAGAAATCTGGTATACTGCTAATAATGCTAACAAGTAGTCTGTTGCCAGAATGTTACACTTGCATCAGCACTTTGTAAGTTTTCTAGCACTGATCCAAACAAGGAAGAAGAATAAATTTAGTTCAAATCCTGATTATAACATGATTTGTCATACCTTAATGTATCCTTGATCTGAATGCCATGAAATTTTGCCAAACACAACTGTGATGATGACGTTTCAGGGCTTCAAGCTTTCCCCATTCTTTTCCCTTTCTAAAAGTAAATAAATAATTCTACTAAATTCTTTGTTGAATACATAAATGAAGCTTTGAGGTCCACATAACCATTTAGAGAAGTGAATAATTTTATGTAAAAGAGAAAAACCCCAACCAAAACTATTGAGTAACTTAGATTATCTCAGCTAGCTAGAATATGGTGGTAATAATGGCAAGGTTGTGTGTTTGATCCCTGCACAAGACATTCACTTAAGAGTTGGACTGGATGGTCCTTGTGGGCCCCTTCCAACTCAGAGTATTCTGTGATTCTGAGTGTGTTCATTTCAGTGTGGTTTTGAGTCTTATATCTAAGTGAGGGATCAAACTCACCTGAAATAGTCAGAGAGAATAACGAGAACTTGTTAATGATTATTCCTATTGCAGTAACATCTAGGATATGAAATCAGTGACCAAACTGCACAATTCTAAGCTAACTACACCAATGGCAACAGTGGTATTTGTTCCATTTTAAAATCCAGCCTTCTTGAAGACAACAGGGCTACCTATGTAAGGAAAAACATACCTGTAACATAACTGTCACCATGTATAGTTTCTTTGTCAAGAGAGACACTACTTATACTAATTCTGTCCCTTTCTGTTGTGAGCAACCATTTGACAGACAGATTACATAAATATGAGACAGCAGCAACAATTGCCTTTCCTGGTGTGACAGGATTCATGTTGCACAGACCTAATTACTTTGGACTTGTCAAAGGCAGAGACAACTGTGGACGATAGATAGTGTACGGCTAATGATGCATTTCATGTGAACGAATGGACAGGTTAAGCTACGTGTGCCTGCCAAATTTCTATTCCTTCACACAATTAATACAAGATGTTCAGGAAACAGATGGCCAGGCATCTAAAAGTCAAATCAGAGTATCTTTTATGGTCTGTAGGGAACAGTTACTGGCTGCAGAATTGAAGGTGATTAGCATGTTGTTGACAGTCTATTCAATCTTCTCTATCATTTATTTTAAAGAAGTAATTATTCTCTGCAAGAGACCTGACTTACCTTTCCATCCTACTAGTACAGCTGTGCCTGAGAGAACACCAAGTGTTTTCTGTCACACTGAGTTTAGACCTCTCTGAAACACAAGAAGTTACAGTAATGGTGTTTTCAGTCTCAGAACAGAAGTAATGTGTATCCAAGCCATTCTCACCATGCCTGTCAGAAGCTGGGATTGTTTTATCCTGCTCTTCAACTTAATTTTAATGTTTAATGTGGAGAATACCATCATATTCCCCTTACTTATAAGCTAGGTAAGCAAACTCAATGGGAAGTTATCGCAGTTACAGGTTTAGCCACATTTTTTTAGTAACCTTTAACTCCTATCTATCTTTGCAACTCTCTGGTTTTTTCTGTTCCTTTTCTCATGAAGCCTTCCAGTTTGGTTTTTTTTGGCAGTAGGGCAAACCATACTGTAGTATAGGGGAGGTGTAGTACTATATGAATATTTTATTAGAACTATTAACTTTTGTCATGTGATGCTTTTGTCCACCTCATAAAAACCTACCATTTTCTTTGCTGACTCTCTTTTACTTTGTCACAAAAACAGCCTCCAAAAGATGCTGTTAAGCTCAAGAGAAATTTGGACAGATGAATAAAGTCTGAATTTTTTCCTTGATGTATTTCAATAGAAGACCATTCCCTTGCATGTATGCAGTACATATTTCAGAATGTTGTTCTGGTTTTTTCTGCCACACAAATTTAGCCTTGACATACACTCACCTCTTTTGATTGCCCAATATGGGTTCATCAACAAAACAGTTCCCTTGTATATCCAAGCTCTTGGAAAATTCAAGACAGGATGAAAAGCTCAGACCACAAAAATGTTGTGCCCCATTATGTTCAAGTTTTTTGTCATTGTATTTTGAGAAAGTATAATCAAATAGTGCAATGAGATTCACATAAACAGAATTCCCAGTGGAGGTTCCTCCTACTTTGAACTATAACTGCTTTTTTACTCATAATAAAGACATTATTTTTTAGCTTTATTCTATATTATATTATTGCATGATCACACATATTATATGCCAGTCTGTCCACTACACCTCCTGCTAAAGTGACAATTTTAAAGGAGTTATGATCTATAGAATAAGATTTGATTCTGATGATTTTTGAGGAAGGAAAAAGTTTTGTATGCTGTTGGACAATAGACAGTTGTAAAGAAATGTCAGAAATATATCCTATACTTCATGGAGAGGCAAAAAATGTTTCCATTGACTCTAAGGATTTTGAACATTTGACTTTTTTTTTGCTTATTAGTAATAGAGAAGTAAACAAGAAATAGAATTAAGCCTAGTCCTTAAACAGTTCTTACCAGGAACACTACAGAATTTAGTGAAAAGGCAGAATTTCTTTCCAGGTGAAGTTTCATCTATATATTTTCCATTAATGAATAATTTTTGAATAATATTAGACCATAGAGAAAATCGCCCAACAATATAAATCTGATTAATATTACCAATGAGAAAATATACATTTAGCTCAATCAATATCATCATTCTGTACAAATAACTCAATCTTCCATTTCTAATTTACTCACAGTGACCAATCACACTAATGCAATACATTTCAATCAGGTAACAGCTGAGGAAAATTAAACTAAGTTGCTCATACAGACCAACCTTGTAAAAATCTCATTTTTGTAGTACTGATTTCAGTAACTGTCAGTTCTTGTTATAAAGCAATTTTTAAATATTTGTGTGGAATAAAGGTAGGTATGGAATGGATTTTTTTCTCCTTTGATATCTACAGTAGAGTGATACAGGACTTACCAGAGATTTTTTTAAGATTTTTTCTTTTTCACTTGAATGTTGCTATCTTCTTGAACACATTGCACAGGAAAGCAATTATAAACCAGAACTAATAATGGTAGGTTAATCTCATATTTCTGGCAAGAAGGGCTAAATGCAGAAACAGAAATTCCGAAAGCTCACAGCCCACAGACAGCTCAAGAAAAAATTGTAAATAGTTGGACAGGTTATAGAGAAGTCTGTGGATCTCAATTTGATATCTAGTAGTTACACAATGGAGTCCCATAGTGTAAATAATAGTTTCTAATCACATCGAGTTTTGGCATAGATTTTTTATTTCCACAGTTGAAAGAAATGTCTATTCTTAGCTTCTGTTCCCAGCTGACAGTCCTAATAGCTTGATGACAATTTACATTATGATTTTAAAAGGTTTTTTCCAACCTAAACAATTCTGTGGTTCTATTAATGATGTTATTTTTAACTTTATTCTAAAAAGTGATATAACTTTAAGGTCACACACAACCATATGAAATGGACTATTGTATGACTATATGAAGTGCTGGAGACCAAAGACATAAGCAGCAAAACTGACAGAAAACTTGTGTATGCTTCTTGGCTTTTTTTTTTCTTCCAGTAATTATGAATTTTCTGACATTTCCTACCACCGATCATACATTAACAGATAGAAATTTTTACTTTTGATACATGTAAAACTGAAGACAAACGCAGCCCCAAATAAGCTTTTGAAAGCAGTTCAAAGATATCCAAGTTAGTAGGATATGTCACACAAATTTGTGTTCCTGAGCTCACTGTTGTCTCAAACATTCAAAAAAACCTCTTCAACAACACCAAGCTGGTGATACCTAGATTCCTTATTTCATAATTTTCTGATGGGAACATATTTTGACCCTTTTCCACTATCATTTCCCTCCTTATTTCTCATTCCTATTCCCTCCATATTTGATGAGGTATGTGATATATATGCCTAGTTAGATACCTACAGAAATTTTCCATGAATCTATAATCTGCATTAGATTTAGCAGTTGTCATAGGAAATTTTTATGCTCTAAGAGCAAAAGATTTAGATTGGAATTTAAAAAAAAAAAAAAAAATTGAATATAACTTAAATTTACAAAGCTTAAGAAGAGCACACAATTCAATTAGGCTTGCTATTGTAGTTTAGTTTCTCATTTTATACAGTGTTGCCTCTATGAATCCAGACTAATTTCTGTCTCAGAGTATCTGTAAATTACGAATGACTCACAAAAAAGTTTCAAGGTAAGTATTCTTATTGAGACCCACATGCTGATTATAATGATTGACACTAAGAAAGGTCTCAAATCAGTGTGGCATCCTGCAGAGTTTTTCACAGGTATAGCCATCTTTACTATGCAGATCCTCAAGTGACTTCAAAGTTGCTTATAAGTAAGCCTTCACAAATCTTAGCCCTGCTTGCCAGAATATTCATTTTAATCTCCTTAATCTTTTATTTATCAGTAAAACATATGGAACTCATTTGACACTAAATAGAGAATATGTAAAGGCAATAATTCCCATCATTTAGAAAGGTGAGGATGAAACAGGGAGACACAAAATTATTCTGAAAGGATGTACTATATTTTATGCTCAATTTATTTCTATACTGATCCTTAACCCTGCTTTTCCTTCTTTCCATATGCAGGCCTACATAAAAGATATCTGAGTTCAGACCAAAATAAAATTAATAGCAATGATTTATCTATTTAACAAACATAATGACTATTCAAGAAGCACAGACCTGAAAGAACTACTTGAATCTGTCATCAATGCTACAAAATCCTTTCTAAAACAATCATAATGTTTTTAAATTAGGCAATATATTTCTCCCATTCCTTCTGTTGTGGTAAGAAACTGTCTTCCCTTTTCCAAGCTATCTTAATTAGTGAGAAGTTTACATCCCTGTGTTCTGGTGTCTATATACTTTTAGGGGTTTTTCACCTAGCTGCTGCTAACGATCATATTTTTAAACTGTATTTATAGATCATTCAGATTTTTTTTATGCTATTTCAGCTAAACTTCTCTATTTTTCTCTTATGAAATATATTTCCCATTCCCCTGTTTATCCTGAAAATAAAGATTTTTCTTCCTTATACATAACAGTCCAGAGGAGGTCTCATGAGTGTTTTCTGTAAGAACAGTAACTCCATCTTAAAAATGCTTGACTGATGTTTTCTATGGCTGAATAACCATTTTTAAAAACAGCTTTGCTTTGGTGATTTCAAGTAATCATAGAATGTGTTGGGCTGGGAGGTACCTTTAAGATCATTAAGTCCAACACTCCTGCCTTGATCAGGGATACCTTCCACTAGACCAAGTTGCTCAAAGCCCTGTTCAACCTGACCAATTCGTAGCTAGCTTGGACATCCCAAATGTTTTCTTCATTTCTACCTGTAGTGTTTCCATTTTATAGCCTAAACCATTGATAGAAGTACTTTTTGAATTTCAAATTAGTGAATTTTATTCTACTTCTATTAAATAATTCTTGCTGTATCTCCATCCTTTTCTGTACTGATTGTCAGCTTCATTGCATCAGCAAACTTCCACTGTGCAGGAGAATACATCAGCAAAAAGTATTAAACGAGAATTTCCCCACTACTTACCTTTGAGTTTCGCTACCAAACTTCAACAAATTCAACAATTGTCTCACTAACAAAACTTCCTTAAGCATCTTGCATCTCTATCATTCTCTGTATGGTATTATATCAAATGTTTTACTGAAATTGGATTAAAACTATTGAATTTCCCTGCCTAGACAATCAATCTGTTGTCTTATCAAAGACAGATACAAGGTTAGTCTGACACAATCTACTTTTGATGAACTGATGCATTATTTTCCAACATTTTTTCATTTACAGTCATGATTTGAATACTTAGATTCAGTGTGTGTTCATAAATTGTATGCTATTGAGGATAGACTAATCAGCTTGCAGCTGCATGTTTTTCTTTCCTATAAGCTAGATATTATATTTTCCTGTCATATGCTGCCACTCCAACCCGGCAGATTCATTAGAAATTCCTACTAATAACTGCCAATTTCACAGGCCAGCTGTTTTGAACTTCTGTGAATGAAGAACATGCATCTCATACAATATTCAAGCAGACCATTTTTTTATCACATTTCTCTAAAACTTTTTTTTTAAATCAAACTGTTTCTTTTTATTCACCCCTTACTCATTGTCTACGACTACTATTACTCAATCAGTAGTACTCTTTTAGAGCCATTATGTCCTCCATTATAATTTATTTCTTTGCTGACTGGAGAATCTACTTCATCAGTGAGAAGCACAAGCTTTAAGCACTCTTACGTAATCTGTTGACTGGAAGGATCCTTTCCTCAGTGTTTAAGTACTGCACTCACACAGACTCTACTGCTGACAGGTGGAGGAAAAAGGAAAATTTATTGAACAAACATACACCTCCAGTGTTTTAGAAAGAAACCTCCAAAATCTGAGAACAGTTTTTTCAGTCAATAGAATTAATCTCTCTCTCTTTTTAAAATGTGGTGTTCTTTAAGCACCTTCACAAACCTTCAATATGGCAGTTTTATTTTTCAAAAGAAGTGTAATCCCTACATACAGGAATTTGATACATTTTGATTTTGTTGTATAGTAATAGATTTCACTAGCTTTACTTCTCTAATATAAGGCTGAGTTACAATGAGCATATTTCATCTTCCAGAGCACAAAAAATTTTCCTCTGGGCAGAGTTTATCTTTTAGTTGCATGGAAAAGTGAATCTATGTTGTGTTACTTTCCTCCACTTCTCCCTTCTTCCCCCATAGCTTTTCACAGTGGGTTGATACACTGAAAATAGATACTTTTACCACTTTTTAAATTTCAGTAGTTATTAATTTTGTGTAATTCCATTGTAATGGTATCTTATATTTTTATTGCAGGTTAGGATGTGCTTTGGCAATCTGAGGAATGAATACAAATTGTGTGATACAAGAATCTTAAAGAAAAAAGCTTTCTTGTTGTTGTTATTAAAGATCCAGTAAAACAAATTTCTTTTGGCAGACCATGCTTGCTGTTCCAATGTTTGCAATTCCATTTTTACATTAAAAACTAAAGGATATCAGTTTGGATAATTTAACCTTTGTACAATTTCCATTTAAGATTCTAGCTTCATGAACACTAAGAAAAGATTATTTTTAAGCTCCATATTTATTGCCAGCAATTCCTGCTCCTGTAATGTCCAAACATACCTGAACTTCAATACTGTCATAGTTAACACATGTAATCTTGTTTCAACAGACTTTACCTCAATAAATATGTCACAAATGTTTTCTTCTTAAGTTTCAATTACTTTAATTGACTTGGCATTTGACTCTGTTAATCAACATTCATCTTATCTCAGTTGAAGTAATTTAACCTGAGTTCAATTAAATTAATTCTCAGTCTCATTCTTAGAAAATTGCATTCACAATTATACTTTGCACAAGACTATTTAAATTGCCCAGAATGAGAAGTGTGATATTTCAATATCTGTATATGGCCCTAAATCAAAGTTACATCTGATTTCCTTAACAATTTCTTTACAATTGAGATTTTCAACCCAGTTATTCGACCTTCTTGACAATTTTTTCTCTGTTGTGTGAATTTCCTTTGTTCTGATTTCCTTAGTAACGACTTAGAAGGAATAAATGCTCACTCTCTTTTCTCCTGGAAAAAGAGGAAGCAATAGGTGAAACCATCAGCCAGAAAAGTACAAAAGAAGCAAAGAGAAGGCAGGTGCCTAAGTTACCTATTCCCTCTATGGAGTGATGTTTGTTACCGGATGTTTTGGATGGCCTGAAAAAATAACTTGACAAATACCTGGAGAAAAGACACATTAGTGACTGTTAAATACAGAAATACTACCTCTGACTGAAAAAGATTCTGAACCTTGAACAGTAGGTATTCCTTGGAAGTATCACTTCACATTTAGACTGTTTATGCTCCCTCCTCTGGATATCTATAATTGGATGGTAAGTGCTGCTATATATCATTATAGTTCAATATGACCTAAGTATTCAGAAATTCTGTGTTATAATGACAGGTCTGTTTAATGACAGGCAGAGACAGTCACCACTTGCACAAGATTACTTAAAGGAACATAATAATAATTTTTCCCATAAGAAAATTGGTATGAGTTCATGGTGTGACTCCAAAATGTCCTCAATCAATTACGTTGTCACATCTTTTGTAAATATCACCTCTGGTGGGTTTTGTTGTGGTTATTTTCGTTTCTTTCCTTTGTTTTTTTGGGGGTATCGGTTCAGGATTTTTAAGGAAATTGATCCAAAAGTATACTGAAGCTGCCAGCATATTATTACTAAATGTTCCAGACTCAGGAAAACATATGAAACTATGACCATGCTGTCTACATTTACATATTTGTGCAAATGTTTCATAGAATTTTTGGCAACAGGACACAGACATGCTTGGTTTAATTTTCTGTCTCTTACTCAATGGAATTTTACGTTCTTTATCATGATACATAATATTAGAATATTTTATACTAGCCTCAGATGACTGCTTTGTGACAATATTTACTGATATATACATATTCACTATGCTCTGTATGTTATGCTATATATATTTATGTAACCTTCTGCTTTAGAGATGGGAAGTTATTTTATATTCAGTTCAATGGTTGCTGGCACAGAAGCAACAGAATATTCATTAGGTTTTCTGTAATTTTAACTCTCTTTTCAACAGAAGTCACTAATGTTTGTTCCCCACGTATGGAAGAAAACCAAAACCTGTAAAATCTTTGTACAAACAGTAACCTTAGGACAAAAGAAAAGCGTAGCTCACATTAGTTGTTAAGAAAATATGTGGATTTGCTACTTGCTTTGTTTATTCTCTTATATATCATTCCTGGGGTATTAAAAATAATCTTAAATCTTAAGACAACTTTATAATTTAAAATAAAATAATCTTAATTGTTTTATTAAAATAATCTTAATAACTCATTTCACAGGCCACAGCCCAAGAGGAGTAAAAGTCCTCATCCCACTAACTGCTCTATTCAAGAATTTTTCCTCTCAAGATGTGAAATGTTTAAAAGAACATTAAAAACAGTTCAAAAAGCACATTTCACTAAAATCAGTCTGTTAATTGCCTGAGCTGCTTTGATAATTTGGTCTCTGGGTTGTGATGGGTTATTCACAAAGAAAAATTTTAAGCTGGTTTCCTAAGGCTCTTTCTACTAGTAGCAAAACGTTAGACATTCTTTTATAGGCCAAATTGGAGCACACAAATCACCCTCTGGTAAGGGCTTTCCACTTCTTGATGTACAGGGCAAACGTCGGGAGACAAATCTCCTGGGCAGATATGGAGACCACTAAAATCAGAGAGGTTTGGATATTTGAACATTTTTGAATTAAGCAATTTTCTTTCCATACAGTTTAAGAGAGGTAACATGCTATATTAGAAAGAACGAGTATCACTAAATCATATTAATGTAGAACAAAAGATGTTGAGAACTATCACTTCAAATTTAATATCCCTTTTTAAATTAAGTCTATCATCTTCTGAAGGAAAGTAAGAAGATGTTTTAATAATTCAAGAACTCAGTTATTCAGGGAAGCTTGATCTATTTGACTACTAACGCACTGATGACAAGGGTGTCTATATGTCTCTTTTTCGTTTCCTGCTTTTCACCACTGCCTTAAGAAGTCCATACATGACTTAGGTCAAAATGATACTGTGAATTTGAAAACTACTGTTCTGATCACAATTTCTTTCCTACTGTCAGAGATAAGTTTGGTTTCTATGACTATTAACTCACAAAAATGAACAACCAATTTTACCTGCTTAATATTCCTAATTGTTACTGCACGTACAGCCAGAGGTTACTGTTCCAAATCGGGCAGGGCAGGGAGGCAGAATTTAAAAATGTATAGTTGCAAATACTTAAATGACATATACAGGAGCTCACCTCAGTGAATGCACCACCCTGCTACTAAAGCAACCACCAAATTTCTCAAGAAAAACTGACCTAAAATTCTATATTTATGGCAGTCATGATTTGGATATATATTTATATAGTTTTAAACTGTCCCAAATCAGAAACTCCAGACATAAGAATACTTCTATGACATTATTGTGATTGCTTAGTTCAGAAAACAATGACATTAACTATTTAGACTTCTCCAACGCATTCAATATTATTCTTGTAAATGGCTTAATTTTGTGGAAAATCTGAGAAAAATAATGACTAGGAATGGAATGCCTTTTCTGCCACGTGGAAACAGATTTCTCTCAAGAAGATGTCTCCAACAGATATCAATTGTGACAAATGACATTGGGATAAAAAAAAAATAAAGTAAGATGTTTAAATTTGAATTAGTAACTATTGTGGTCTATAAGAAAAATACTGGATATTCATGTTCAGTTCTACTTTTATGCTGTTATCAGATGTCAACATTTTGCAGTGAAAATAATTTTCACGGGATTGAGGTATTTGGCCAACTTCCTATTCACTAAGCATAAATCTGTTAAAAGCCCATCTTGAAGAACAGCCATAAATTTTAGACTGCTTGGAAAATCTCCCCTCTGTTAATTAACAACACTGAAGCTCTTAGCTAGACTTTCCCACAGTAAAGCAGATCCACCTTTAACATTCAATGGCACCAACTGGGATGCAAAATAATTTTGGTAGTGTCTTCCATACTTTCACTCTCTGTTGATATATGACATTATTGTATGTAAAAGCAAAATATTGCACTAAATATACCATGGCTTGTAGAGTGGAGCAAGATTAAAAATTCCTTAGGTTTTCAAGTGAGAAAAAGAACTATTTCACTTTTAGCTAATGTGGTCCACTACTGCTATAAGTCTATATATCTAAAATAGAACATATATTAAAAAAGATATTTATGATCTCTTATCCGTCTATTGAGAATGTTAATTGTCCTTTAAAATTATTCTATTCATTTATTAAAATTAAACATTAATATCACTATTAACATTGATGCCTTTTCTTTTAATGTATCCAATATTAGCTCCTGAGGAACAGATTCATGCATCTTTCTCTGGATAAAGACACTTCTGTCTGGCAAAGATTGTATTCTGATGTAAAGGACAGGTGATGGTAACATTGCTTCATAAACTTTTGCCTCAAAATCAGCAAAAACAGTCATTAGAGGAAAGATTTCTAAAAGTGTTTTCAATCTTTTCCTCTTTTTTCCAACATTATTTTTAGTGTGGACATTAAAACTAGTTATTCCATTGTAGTGTAGATTCCAGTAGCAGTGCAAATTATTGACCCTAGTAACAACTATTTTCTCTAAGAATTCAAGAATCATATAACCTACTTTTTAGTCACTGAATTTCTCAGATGTTCTCTATTACTTTTTCATCCACTGGGGTGCCCAAGACATTTAAAATGAAAATATGAATTGCAATCTTCAGATACATTTATGATCCTGATTTTTTAAGATATTGGTTCATAATGTAGAGGGAGCTGTCTGAAACCAGATTACTCTGTAGAACTCATTCTTCTAATTAGCATGTACCCCAACACTTACAAGCATAAGTTTTATGGCTTTTCATTTATTACGGTACGGACTAAACCACTTAGCCTGGTTCTCATTTTAACCTGGATCAAACTTGGATCAAACTTGGATCAATGTAGTTCTCTGAAATACTTCCTGTCTTCTCACTACTTCTGGCAACACACAGGCTACCAAACCTTGTATATATTGAAAATACTGGAGTTTCCTAATGAGTTTAATAAAACTTCTGAAACCAAACAACAACACTGTCCCCCCCCTCCCAAAAAGCCCAAAACAACCACAGTCAAACTTATGAGAGGAAAAATGAAGTTACTTAGGAAGAAGTGAGGAAAAACTGATTAATAAAAGGAATTGTAACCTTTGAATCACTGAGGAGAATTGTGATATGTGGCTGTGAATCAGTATATAAAAAAGGATATGTTAATCAAGGGCCAACCAATTGACTTGGAACTTTCAATGTACTACTTGCAATAACAGACCGAGTAAAAGAGTTTCAGAAGAGAATATTAAAACATATCTTTAAATATAAACTAAGGTAATATTTTCATTGACTATTCACAGCTTCAGAAGCCCAGAAGAAATTTTCCCTGTGGTTATTATGACCTCATATACAAACAAATTTATGATAGAAACATAAATAAAAAGGGCTTAACTATCCAAATTAAAAATAGGGGAAATGTGATTTGGAATCGAGTGTAACTAATGAGATACCTTATTTAATTGTTAGTCTTAAAATCTAATTTAAGACTGTTTTCTTTATTCTCTGAAATTTATCTGTAATTAGAGCACGAAAAGGAGGGACTGTGGACTCAGTGATCCTTGTGGGGCCCTTCCCACTCAGAATATTCTGTGATTTTGTGTTTCTGTGAAAAAATAAGTCAAAATTCCTGCACATGACATATGCTGGCAGGATATGACATCTTGTTATTTAATATATGTTAATATATGTAAAAGTAGACAGCAGTAATGAAGGAACAAGGACAACACAGATGTGGAGGAATTGGATAAATGTAAATATAAAAAAATATGAAGCTATGAAGGAAAAGGAGCCATGTCAGGTGAAGGATGAGGAATATTGATAGATAAACTACTAGATAAAGTAATAATAATTGTTGAAGCAAATATCTTCAGCAAAATAAGTCAAATATTTTAATATACTTAAATATACTTTAAATATATTTAAGTCAAATATATTTAATAATACAGCAAATACAGTGCAGTTATTTGGGGTAAAATAGTCATTAAGGATGTAGGCACGTGAAGCTGCACACCTCTATATGTACCTAAACAGATATATAAACATACCAAGGCATGAGCAATTCCAATTTGATAGTCTGGTCCCTTTCAAATACTACTGCCACATCTATAAAGGCTCATTCATCACCAAGGAAGCTCTGCCTCATTATTCAGACTGCTTCTGCAGTGTTTCCTCCAAGGCTATACACAGAGCAGCCCACTGCTGAAGGTTTCAAAATATGGGAACTGGACACAAACACTGAGAAGCCTTCAGAAAAACTTACAGAGCTGAAAACAGTGAAACAGTCTGTTCATGGCAATAGTGTTTGAAAATACACAACTTATTTGTTGAATAAACTCAGATTCCTGTATCATTTAAATCCACAGGTTTAACTGCACAGCATGATAGGTTTGCATGCATTCCTTTGGAACCAATACAGTAAAATGCCTGATTTGAAACATTGTCTGAATTCAGTGTCCCACAACAACCTGGAGTGAATATTTGGCCCTAGCAATTCCCTAGGAGCTGCCTGCAGTAAATTGACTGCATGAGTAGGACCAAGCTAGCACACTGATGTAAAGAGTCAGACCCTGCTACTCAAGACACACTTCATATTTCAAGCTTTACAAAGCCAAAGCAGGCAGAGGAAGGAGTGCTTCTGGAAGTTTCTTATTGCCTCAGAGAAAGTATTATGCTGGTCTCTGTCCTGCTACTGTACCACTTAACTCTGTGCCCTGAGCACAGCTCTTATATTGGCTCTGTCTTTTATGTCCCACATATCCAATCAGTGCTGAGGCCTGTGTACAGCCAAGGCATTCTCATCCAGTGCGAGTGGCCTCTGCTGCTGCTGCTTCTGAGTGCAAGGGAGTGGAAGCCCTTGCCACGGTCCAGCTGTCCCTGTGGACAGAAGGGTTTGAGTCACAAGGCATTTACAGGAACATCGTTGTCCCTGTCTGAAAAATACTCTCAAAGGTGTATTGTACTGTAGCAAAGAACAGGTAATTACTCTCTGAAATGCACTGGAGAGGTAATTCTTACCTCTGCATGTATTTCCTCTGCACTTATTTCCTCTGCCTCAACAGAAACATTGTGAAAATAAGAGCTTTTATATGTAAAGAGGTCAGGTCTCAGGCACTGACTGCCCCTAGAGCTATTGCTTTATGTGGAAGACTTTCAATAGCCAGATAGACACACTTAAGAGTAAGGGTTGTTCACTAAGAAGCTAAATCAACATAGTTAACAATAAAAAAAAATAAAAATTACAACTGTTGGGACAGTTTTGAAGACTTTTCTATCACTTAGTGTTTGAGATGTAATTTTTTGCACACCAAAATTGTAACTTTTTGTTATCACCAAAAGAAAGATAAACTTTTTAAAATACTTATCTAAAGAAGCATATATTTTAATATAGATGTTCCACTAATTCAATAGCATTGATTTCAAAAAAAGGACTAAATCTTAAAGGAAAACTTTAAGCCACTTCACTACTTTCAAAACCCAAAAGAAATAAATGCAATATTATGCAAACTTCAAGAACTAAAGAATAATGCCATGACATATCCTATAACATTAACTGTTAATGATGTTATGTAAAAGATAGTTACATGAGGTTAAATATCTTCACTATTTCATAATAGGGAATTCTGAGATGGGCTAATGGCTTACTTGAGGCAAAGGGATGTCAAGGTCAGAAGCACAATTAAAATTTTTTCACAGGTTTACAGATCCTACTCCTACACTATTAGCTCATGCTTATGTCTAAGGTGTCAAGAGCAAAATGACATCCTACTGCCATTCATTAACATAAAAGCCTTCCAAAGTAGTGCAGTTGGTTTGTAATACCATCTATGTAGTACCATCTATCAAAGTGACCTAAATCACACTCTAATGCTCGTTTTCTACAGAGAACTGTTAAACTTACCAAGAATGAAGGCTTAAACCTTTGCCGCTTCTTGACTAAGAATAAAACGTCGTGTAAGGAATTAAATCAAAGATCTATTTGTATCCTGAAATAGAAACCATAATTTACCACTTCAAAATATTGTAGGGAGCATACACTAAGACAGCAGAATTCGTCACACAACTGCCAAAGTAACTGAAAAGCACCTTCCCCCCAAATGATGCATATGAAGAACATCCATGCATAACAGCAGGATCTAAACACTAAACAATAATAATGTTGTAGACTTGGGAAAAAAAAAAGCATGCTACAGTCTTGTTTCCTGAAGTGTCAAATATGCATCTTGGAAAGATACCATGAGCATCTTTCCAGTTTTTGAGAAGAAAAAGAAAATGAGTTCTTTAGATACCTGAAGGAATTCAGAAGTCTATACACTTAGTCCTGACACCAGTGTCAAGGTGCACCTTCAATTTCATGTCTGTGTCCAGACTGAGAGGTGAACTGATGAGCTTTACCTTGTACAGATTACATTTATATGCCGTAAATAAGTAATGCAACATGCTCTTGATTGATTACAATTTGAAAAATTGCAATGTGAAAGTGACACTTTCTTCTACTATAATTTTCTGTGTCTGACGCTTGCCAGGTAAACTGACTACTATGCAAATAATAGAGCATCCTTTGTGTTTGCACTTCTGTCTGTAGTGTACAACCCTTTAACAGCTATGCCATTCATAGCAAACAGCATATACAGAGGGGTGCTTATGTTTATGTATAAGCATGCATATATATGCACATCTGCATATGAATACATATGTATTTAACACATCTGTTCTCTAGTGATTTATCAGTTTCATAGACTTTTTCTTATGGTTCCAAGAAACATCAGAAAAGAAAAGAGACATCTTCTGTCATTTCCTCTCAACTGTCTTGTTCTTACTTTCTATTAATAAGTAATATGGCATAGTTAGTTTAAAAACTGAAAAAGAGACTAGAAGACATAAAAAAAAGGCAAAAAAGAGAAATAATAAGGATTTTTTCTTAATTTACAAATCTATACATTAATACAATAAATAAAAACTAAACCCCATATATTTTTGGTATAAAACATTGAGAATAGAAGAGGTTGAAAAACTGCCATGTGCTCCGAACATATTACCTATTAGCGTACATAATAATAGTAATATGAAAACATTGGAACAAGCATATCTGTTTTTCTGTGTTTTTCAGCTACATTAAAAGAGAACATGCTCCATGTGGAAAATCTCATGTGATACAAAAAAATATTTTAAGTGGATCTGAGTGATGGCGAGGTTGGAAATGGAGTGCAGATACAAATATAGCTTATTCAAAAGAAAATAACTCTGTTAGTATACTGATGATACATCTGTTTTCTTTGGCAATAATCTCTTTCCCCTGTTTCTTTATTCATTGAAAGGAACTGGCTTGCTATCAATTAAAAATAAATAGAGCATTTGTTCCTACAGTATCTTAAGTGATATAGAGATTCTAAATCCTTTTCAAATCTCAGATAATGCATATACATTAACTTCCTATAATTAAGAAAAAAAAGGAAGATGAACTATCAGTGCCCTTAACCCAATTAAATAAGTGTCCTTTGTCTGTACCTTGTATTAATTAGGATTTTGATTCACCTTCACATAAAACAGCTTTGATAGATAAAACCAGTTAAGCAAACTAAGAGATAACAGAAAATGTGTTTTTTCAAAAGAACACTAACTGTGAAGAGTCCTTGTTATCTCAAGCATTATTTCTTTGGTGCATTCATTCTCTTCTCAGCTGTAATAAAATGAGACAAAGTCATACACTTGTTTTCACTTTTGTCTTTTTTCCTGGTACAGAGTTATAGCAGTCAGGACTCCAGAAAAGCCTGTTTGTGTAACTTAGAGGACCCCTTTGCAATGAAGAGATTTTGCACTCTTAGTACATAATTAATAAGCTGCCCATGTCCAGAGTCAATTAATCATGAAGTTCTTGAATTCTAAGACATTCCCGCAAACTTGAGTCAACTAGGTAACTAAGTTTAGTCAACTACCTATATATCAAGGATTCTCCCTGTATGTTTTATGCATCTCTTTTCTGGTTAATAATAATAATAATAATAATAATAATAATAATATTTTTTTTTTTTTTTAATACCCACTGGGTTCTGTTTACCAGTTTCAGGAAGGCATGTTAGCTCAAAAATTTACTCTCTTGAGTTTGCAGCTGCTAAACAGTATAAATATCTAATTAAAATAACTAATAAAAAAATAGATCAAAATTAGCCTTGTCTTCTTGTAATCTTTCCTTGCATCCTTCTCAAATAAAAGCTCTTAGTTCTGTGACTACTTTTACATCCTTATAGAATGCTGAAGACATGATAATCGTGTAAATCTGTTATTATCTAACTAGTTAGTTGTTTCTTTTCACTACTGATTGGCCTACAGAGCTTTTTGGCAGGATATTCAGACATCCCTATCTCCTCCTATACAGGTAAAAATCTTTCAAATAACTCCATCTCCACATGGTTCAAAAATAGTTAAGAAAGAAACCATGGTACCTTTGCCTTGCCCTCTAATGCTGACACCCTAACAGAATCCCTTCAATTATCAGAAATTTAACTCGGGAATGATCACATTTGACCTGAATTCTGTATGTCATTTTGAAAAATGTTAAATTAATTCTATCATTTTTCCATTCATACATTTCCAGAAAATTAGGACTAAGCTGCTGTTGAGTGCAAAACTATAGGTCAGTTTCCTTTGCTGCTGAGCTGTAAACAGAGGTTATACCCAAACAGCATTTTGAAGGTTGCTACTCAGTAAATTAGTTGCTTCAAATCTCGCGAAAAACAAACCAATAAAGAAAAAAAAAAAATCCCGAACAACCAGCCAATCAACCAACCCAACCAAGAGACCAAGAGATAAGATTAAAAAAACATAGGAGACCTTTTTCAGCTGAAACTCCTAGCTCAGAAAATTCAAACCTGCTCTTCATAGTCCCCTAACCCACTCTGCTCCCTCAGTCCATTTTGTTAACTCAATATACTAATAGTGAGAGAGGAAATATATCACAAAACCTTCCAGCACATGCAAAGCAGTCTCAATAAGCATATTTGAATGTGAAAGAGTAGCAGAAGATGGTTCCCAACCCTTTAACATTTCCTGACTTACAATCTGGCTTCTCTGTGCAGAAGGAAATGAAGTCTCACACACTTTTTCAGGAATTGGTCAAGATCACTGTGTTCTCTATATTTATTGCTACTTATTGCATTTTATTATACAAAAACTAAATTTCATGACTGTGAAATTAACATCGGAACAGTAGATATTTCAACATAAGTTAATCAAGTGACAAGGAGTGCTCTGGCAAAGAATAGACAAAATTACTTTTGCTCTCCAACCACACAATAATGTGTCACTCAGAGTAATTTTGCTCTCTTATGAAAGCTTACATATTAGAAACATTGGTAGAATATTGTTTCCTTTTTCTCTTTCATGAAAGAAATACTTGAGCAAAGTAAAATTATGATGCTAAAAAAAAGGAAAATAATTCAAATTGCATCTCTTCCTGACATTGCAGTCACTGGGTATATCTTTACTACTACTGCAAAAGAGGAAAAAAACCATCAGCTTTCTGAATTGAGGGCTGTTATCAATCTTCTTGTTAATAGTCACCAGTTCCCTGAGGTCAAATTTATGAATATTTAATACTAAATAGAAGTGCTAATTGTGTTTGAGAAACACAGAATTGGACAAATATATTCTGCACAGCCATTATATGAACATAAAACATTATTATAATTGTGGAGTTTTAAGTGCTTGAAAGGAGAAAAAGCATAAAAAGGGCCAATGAATTTTATCCAATGCAGGAAAAATGCAAACAAGAATGGTGACTGATTAGGGGAAAAAGCCCATCTTGTACACAAACTGTTTTCTTTGTATCATGTGCCCAGGAGAAAAGGGCTGCTCTAGGAGAGGAAGAGCTTTCATCATCCAGGCCTGGCAGCCACTTACTCTGGAAATGATCCACAGCTTTTCTGAACCACCTAGGTGTCCAGCCCTTGTCAATAATGATAAAAAGCCATTGAATCATTGCTTGCCTTCTTTATGCTGATGGGAAAATGCATGAGTGAGATGCTTACAACAGAATGGCAACTATTTATAAATACCAAAGCACTGATTTTTGACATCATTGCAGATTTACTTCAAAGTAACTGGAGAAATGTCATTCTGCACATAGTTTAATTTTGTAATTGTGACAAAATATTCATAATTTTCTGCTTTATGTTAGAGAATGATTTCAGAAATGCTTTGGCCATAAATTGATCATTTTTATTTATGTTAAAATTTCAAAATCATCTCAGTAAATTATACTTTATTATCACTTATTTATATTTTGCCCACACAATAATGGTGGCAGAATTACTAATAAAATTCTCTTAAGGTATTACGTAATAGTATTACATATATTAATATTTATAAGACAAAAAGCACACAAGCATGTGCATATAATACAAGTCTCTCAAGAACCATGCCAAATAGTAAGATTGAGTACTGTTGTGATTTAAGATAATTTGGGAGTGACATCAGTGGGTAGTAACTTTTAGAACTTTTCAGTTGGAAGTTTATTTACTTATGGTATTAAAAATAATAATATTGTCTTCAGTCATGCAGGTTTGCAAACAAAACATTGGCTGAAGTCATCACTGTATTTGAGTGCTTATTTGAGTGCTTTAGCTGAATTTACATGACTTCAACTCTGAAGATGTTAGACTGATTTAGAGGAGTTTAGCCATCTTCTGCTCTCAGATAAGCACCCTTCCTCCTGCTAACGGAAATCTATAACTGAAATCTATAACTGTGTGCTCCTACAGCTGAAGAAACTTTGGGATCCCCTATTATAATATGCAACATTTTACACAGATCTGGAAACTTGAGCACCTATGCCATTAACTCAGAAAATGAAAACAGAAACCAGAAACATTCTGACTGCAAGCACGCTGAGACAAACACTGCAGCTAACACATTAGTCCACAAAAATGATTGAATTTAGAAACAAGTGATATTTAATACTTTACATTTGAACCTGTTTTTCAAAACTCCTAGTTTCTCACATTAAAACTGTCCTTTTACAATGTTTTCTCTAAGTTTTACAGAAAAAAAAATTCATATCTTTAAAGAAAACTATTTCACAAGCTCTACATCAAACATACATTTTTAGCAGCCATATTTGATTGAAGAAGAGAAAATGGATCTATTCCACTTAAATTTTCTCAAAATGGCTTGTATTTTTAATTCACTCTCTCCGATTTTAATTGTATACCTCCATTCTATTATGTAAATTTATGAAACTTACTCTTAAAAACAAAAATTCACTGAACATGGAGAAAAAATTACTTTTAATATAACGAAGTAGCAGAATGGAACCTTGCTCTAAAATGGAAAAAGTAATGAGTTAAATCTGGCCCTTATAAAAAATACCATGACAAAATACTGGCCACATAGATTAGAGCACCTTGGACACATTGAAAAGTTGAATAAATAAATAGATAAATTTGAGGTAGTTAGGCAATGTTTTATTTTTCTCATTTATTCCATCTTAGTTGCTGCAAGACAACTTCACTTTTGAATCAGCTGGCAAAGTCATTCATTGCTCATGCAGTCAGCACTCAATGTCTTGCACTGAATTGAAAAAAACAGGTACATGTCATGAAAAATTATAACTCAAAATGGCAAAACCATTTGAAATCACAGTCCATATAAACAAGACCACTGGGCAAATACTAATACCAGCAAGAGTAGTTAACTCTATATGTAATTTTTGTGAACATCAGAAAGAAATAAAGGAGTACCTAAATTCTTTGTTCATGATTGATTGGAAATGCCAAGTTATTAAAACAGTAATTCCAGGGCAAATGTAGTTTATTGAGGGGATTACCTTTCTTTTGTACTTTTATTCTTCATCATGAGTGACAAGAGTACCAATGTCATCTCCCCAGGCTTGAATAAGATGAAGACATTAGTCTTTAATCTTTTTTAAAGGTTATCTACAGAGATGAATAAGGCTTTTATGTAGAGATAATCATAACCTGTTATGGCTGTACAGGCGCAATCAACTGTGAAGAGATGTCCCAAAGTGGGGCAAAGCAGCTACAGAGTTTCTCTGAGTTAAATGGTTCTGCTGAAGGAGGCAAACTACATTGTTTTTATATCTTCACTGACTTATGGACAAGTTACTGCTGCTTTTATAAATTGTTTGAAAGCATGTCTCACAACATGGTAGTTGGCTATTGCTGTGACTAAATCATCACAAGCTCCTCTTCCAGCGACTTGACCATAACAATACTACTGTAGAAACTAGATCTGCAATAAATGTTCAAACAGATGTAATCAGATTCTAAATGAATTACTTTAATGCAAATGCATGGTTCCTTCCTTGTTCAGAAAGTGGTCACATGGAGATACATAATAAGATACATCAAACTAAATGCCTGTGAAGAAATCTTGAATTTTGACTTTGCAGAAAAGCACAAAACTCTCAGGTGCTGTTTATGGAGGGAAACTAGAGCACAGTGAGATTGTGCAGAGTAGATTACTGCACTTGAAGTGTTTCATAAACTGCATTCCCCTAGCATAAAACCCAAAGACTGGCTCAATAGGGACTGCATGGGAGGGAGCAAGCAATGAGCAGTAAATTCTCATGTAGTCCTTGCAACATAATCACAGCAAATCCTTCAGCTGTTCCTTTTTGAAAAGTTCCTTAAAACTTACTATGTCTGAAAAAATTCTTCCTAAGTAGAAATGGCTATAGTAGCCCATGACATATATGAAAAGTGTGCTCTAGAAGTTTTCAGATTACTCCATGAGACAGAATGTAATTTTCTAAGATGGGCTATAGGATGTTTATCATATCCACAAGGGCTTTTTTTCCCAAGAAATAATGACATTTTAAAAATTATGCTTTCAGCAGCAAGTATGGCAAAAAAAAAAGACCCCATTAGTATAAGTGGGAACTGCATGACTGATTCTCAACACACAGCAGCTTGCTCATGGGAGATGTTGATCTACAACAACCTTTATAACTGTTCAGAACAGCTCTTCTGTAAAGACACAATATCCACTGAAAAGATATAACTCCTTCTTTCATAGCTGCAAATGCTGCAGAACAGCTGGGGCCAATATCACTGGTAAGTTATGCAGAATGTTTAAACTAATATCAAATTAACTCGGAAGTTCCTACAAAGGCACCTATGGAAGTAAAATAGAAATTATTCCACTGAAAAAGCAGGTAAAACTAGCAAAGAAAGAAATATTATAGAAGTCTAAAAATGAGCTAATATGAAGAAAATGCCCAGGAAATAGTAAATTGAAACAATTTGTTGGCATCTTTATGTGGAAGTACAGTGTGCACTTGTCATGTGGATGCATGAGCTACATGTACCATAGAGCACTAGACCCGGCACCATTTTACAGGACCACAGAGATACAGCTCTGTTTGGTTTAGCAGTTGCAAATCATCTATTACATAATTTCATGGTTTACTGCCATTTAGAAGAGCCAAAAACCCTGTCATACTGAGAATGTTTTTGAAACAACTTGCAACTTTTTTTTTGTCTCATTCTACCTACCATGTACATAGTGGACCCAGCTCAGCTTTTTGGGCTTTGTGCAGTAACATGATTGTGACTTGTGCCAGTATTATCAAAATATTTGCTTTAATTGACTCTTCTACTGCAGTTTAATTCGTCTTTTGTTATCTTAGGGAATTAATGATAACTTGAGGTAGAAGAACAGCCATCTACTAAAATATTTCCTATTTATCATGTATGACAGAAGCTGAGAAAATTCTGTGGGGAAAAACGAGGAAGAATTGCTAGTTTAATTGCTGGATCATAACTAGCAAAATCTGAATAGAATATTAGTTTAACATATCAGTACAAACACTTTTAATGGGCCTTGAGGGGAGAAAAAAAGAACACTGGAAAAGCTGTCATTTAATACATAAAGCAGGTATAGAGCTGACAATAAAGCTATTCACATTCAGATAAGGAGTTCACTGCAGTGGTATTTCTGTATTACAGAGATACTGAAGAAGAGACTCAAACCCAGATTTTACTGTTGATGTCCTCTTTTTCAGCCTGATGCTTTATTTTCATCTTCAGTAAGGAAAACGGATGATTTTTAAAGGAAGACTTTTGGGAAGCAGAGGCAATTTTTTTTTTTTAAATAGCAGCAAATGAGGAAAAACTCCCAAATGCAACTCCCTCCCAACCCAAGCCATTCTATCATTTTATGCTTGTTTGCTGCAATTGTTATTGGAAGAAATAGTACAAATGGAGCTGCTGATTTCCTTAAAAGAAAAGAAGTGTTTCTCAGCAGGTGGGGGGAGGATAAAGTGACAGAATTTTATGGTCTATAAACTATCCTTAAAATAGCCAGAACACCTCTTAAAATTCCTCCTCTTTTAGGAATATCTCAAAAGTGGAAAGATGGGTGAAATGGCTCTCTCATCATCAAGCCTTCCCAGTCATTTGTATTGGAGGAAAGGGCAGATACTGAGGCAGAGCCAAAAAAATAATAGCTCTTCTTATTTTTTTGATGAACAGTAAAAGTGATCAAAGTGTCTGGGTTTAATAAAAGAAAAAGTTAAATTGAGAAAAATAATAACCTTCTCCCTGCTCTAATAATTTAAAGCATCTGGGTAACCCTTAAATCTTTCTCTGGCTTGAAAAGGCTGAGTTTAGCATGAGGAATAAGTGTGTTATGGTCCCTCTTTTAACATCAGTTCAAAGTTGCACTTCAATAGAAACTAAACTATAATTTCAAAAATAATAAAAATGCACATCTTCCTCCTTTCAGTTAGAAAAAATACCAAAATCCTCTTCAGTTGAAAAAAGATGGGACTGTCCTAGAAATGTCTGACTGTATGAATTTCCACATTTGATTTGGAAACATAATTTACATAACCTCTCTATCATTATGATACACACATATGTCTGGATTCAAAGGCATAGAGACCAGAAATTACTGTAAAAAAAGAATTTTAAAAAATTAAAACCATTAGGATTTCAAGTATCAAATTTACTCCCATATGAGCATGATTAAAACTCATTTTCTCAAGCCTGCCCTTTCCTGTCTATCTTTACAAGATCCTGTCATTCACTGAACAGTCTTGTTTAAACAAATTAAAATGCTTTTTATTTTTTTAAGTAAAAAACTTTTTTTTTTTTACTACAAACTGAAAAAAAAGAAATTAATGGAAGTGTTAGAATCCAGCACTACGTAAATGGTGAATTTTACCATTGCAGATTTATTATAGTTAGCTACCTTCTTTGTTACATTTAGCTCCTGGAGTCTGCTAATACGTCAAATGATTGTATCACATCATGTCATACAACATATAGATCTAGTAATACTTCCCTTTAGCTGGCCTAACATTAAATATTAGCCATATTTTAGTTAATATATTGCTTCAATCAGCACTGAAAATCACTTTCACAAGCTTAAAAGGAGCCCAGTGACTTTTCAAAAGTTTTTTTTCCCTATGGATGTTCTGCATGAGATTATTGCTGTGGCACTGTACAAAAATCACATGAACTGAAAGGTTTTTCCATGCATTGTTCTCCTACCAGTTTTACAGATTTCTCTATTTATCCTGCCAGGGAAAAAGATTTGCCTTAAAATTCTACAGGGAAAGACTAGCATTCAGCTAGCCTACAATTCACCAAATGTTGACTGGTTACAGCACAGATACTTATATGTTTGTGACAGAAGAAAGTTCAGACTTTTAGAAAAATTGAATTAAAATATCATTCTTTTGTTTTTGACAGAATTAGTACTTATGAATATAGTTTTATTATTCAACAGATATTTATACCCTAATAAATGTTACCTGAATTGGTTTAGGTAATAAATGGATATCTCAGCATTAAAAAGGGAAAGCTGTTAAGAGTGCTGTAGAAGACGTTGTTGCTAATTACGCTTGTGAGACAGACCACTATAGGGGAAAAAGTGGATACATCACTTCAAAGAAGTCATCAGTGTAGTTTAATATATTACACTGAAAATAGGCAGCAGTTTGGAGGAAAGTTAAATAATTTTCTGAAAGCTCCACTTCTCACAGTAATTTTAGTCCCTGTCACTTTGTACCCAAAATCACTGCACATACCAAAGTAATGGTATGTTCCTTCCTTATTTTAATCAGTTGGTAACATCAAAATTGTCCTTATGTTTGACATAATGGCCTTGTCATGACAAAAACATAATTACTTCTTAGAACAGGGTCTCAAATCCAGACATATTATCCTCCAAGGGTGCATATTCACCATTAAAGTAACACATTTTTAAGGAAATCCGTATCCCATGTAGCTAACAGAAACCTAATTTTCCCATAGAAGTAGAAGCACACTGTGCAGATTTTAACAATATTTTTTTCTGAACCCAAACATAAGCACACAGACATAGCAAAACTTTTTAATACTTTTTTTGGCGTGTGTCTGTGTGTGTGTCTGTGTACAGGTGCCCTTTGAAAACACTACAGAAACTGCCACCAAGAGGTCAGAAGCTCTACACTGGCATGTTTGCAGCTCACAGTGCAAGGTGCCAACGCTGACATGTGGGTTTCTCATCAGTTTGTTACGAGACCTGGCTTTGTGAGCCCAAACCTGATACTGGCTGTGTCTTGCTGTGATGTGCACTTTAACTGCAAGACAACAGCAAAGGCTTTGACAACGAGGGCATGGCTTGGAAGTGGAGGCCCCAGCACAGTGGTCAGTTATGGGTCATTGAAGAAGGCCATCCTTGAGAGCTGGGGCAGGACTGGGGTTGGTTAAAGAAGCAGTAACTCAGCAAGGGAAATAACAGTTGAGAAAAAGCACAAAAGAACTACCCTGACAAAGTAACATCCCTGAAAACACCTCGCCCAGGGACACAGGCCAAGAGCTGCAAACTGCAATGAAACTCAGCTGTTTTTCAAATGGCCACATCTTAGATGTTGGGGGAGCAAAAGCAGATGCCTGATTTGAAAGGAGATTTCTGATCATCTGAGCAGACGCTCTGAAAACTGACTGCCCTGGTGGTTACAATCAGGAAGGACCATTGTTGTCAGAGCTAATCAAATATCAGCTCTGTGGTATCATATACTAATTTAGGTCCATTTTCCAAATGCTCCTGTCACAGTGATCTCTAATTCATTCTCCTTTATCTTCTCTTTCTTCTTCTACCTCCCCCTATTCTTCCTCCTCTTCCCCCTCTTCTTCTTCCTCTTCTTCTACTTCCTCTTGTTCTTTGAGGAGATGGCAGGGAACTGAGATATTGCTGAGAAATACCTATCAGAGTATTTTTTTTCTTGAATACGCAATCTTAATTATAGATCCAATGATACTCAAGAACATTTAGAAAATTGCCAGCACTGAGCATTTTTCTGCTATGACCAGCTTTACATTATACCCATGATCACACTGGTGACTTCATTCTGCTAAATCCTCCTGGTACTTCTTAAATTATTTTTTTAGTCCTATTATAAATAATAAAAGATTAGCTCAATTATTGTCTTTTCCAAGTCATTATTGCAAAGAATGCTTTAAACCAGGGTAGTTCTCCTTGAATACCCAAATATCTCACTACATGATACACTTTACAAAATTGAAGAATTATTCAGGATCTTTGTTTTCCAGGTCTCATCCAGCTTTTGACCTGTGAGAGAACATTAGCTCTCCCCTTAAGACTGACCATTTTTATGGCATCTTGTGAAAGACTACAAAATTTTTTTTTAAAAATTTAGACAAACACGTCTACATAACTCACCATTTCACTGACATCCTTAAGGAATTAAACTATTTTAAATTAGAGGCCCATGTTTTCCCTTTATGGAGGCCAATATCCTTGTAAAATTAGGATCCATTAAGTATTTAATTTTATTTTTAATTGATACTTCAACTAAATTATATACTAAAGATCAGTGAATTCTATGATCTCATTTTCTCCTCTCATAAAGGTAGGTAAAATATTTTCTGTTATAGAAGCTTATTGTAATGAATAGCTGAGTTTGAGAGTTTTTGATTGTTTGCTTGTGTGTTTGTTTTATAGGATTTGAACCTTCTTCACTATGTTCCTTCTGAGCTTTTTGGTATGTCCTGGGAACCTCTGATGTTTAACTGTTAACAGTTTTTAAACTTGAAATCTAAAAACTCTGGTTTTGATACTTTAATCTGTAGTAGTGTCTCATCTTTAACAAATGAGAAACTGGTATCAATTTTCTCAAAAATAAACATGAATACTTAGAGAGGATGCATTTAATAAACATCCATCACCAAGTGGTGCTATTCTCTCTGATTGTGTAAAGACATTGCAATTTTCTGGAGAAAAAACAAAGTGACAGCATTTCCTTTTAGTCTTTCCCAATTACCTGACAATAGGTCCTCAATTTCCTCTTACAAGGGTTTGACAGAAATGAAGACAAGCATAGTTGTGGGATTTCTCTTGGAAAACATTGGTAGCATACCTCTGAGGACTGCATGTATTGTTAGAAAAACTGTAAAAATTGCATGTGTCACTAAATACTTGGATCACTGGGGAAAGAATGGTCAGTATTCAGTATTTTAACTGTGTGAGCAGATTCATTTTCTTAAACTATCTTTAAAAACTTTTTTTTTTTTCTCATGGAACTAGTGAAATTGGAAAGAGGAAAAGCAACTTTCATATTCGTATTGAAAGCAATTCATGAACCCAATTACTGGAGTGACAGAACATATCTACCTTTCAAAATATTTCTTGTCACATGCTGAATATTTCATAATATCCAGACCACCATATCCATACTTATTTCTAGATGGTCTAGGAATATTATGTCCTGTTAAAATTATATTAATTCCAACAATAATTATGCTCCATATCATCAAGAAAAAAAATCATATTTTTCAGACTAGGAAAAGAAGAAAGTTTTAAACATGAAAAATTCTTGTTAAGGATTTGCATTTATCTGATTCTAACTTGCAAATCATTTAATAATGAATGAACAATTCGTCACT
Organism: Aphelocoma coerulescens; assembly: GCF_041296385.1. NCBI lineage: Eukaryota > Metazoa > Chordata > Aves > Passeriformes > Corvidae > Aphelocoma > Aphelocoma coerulescens. The sequence continues at coordinate 36,795,364 of NC_091017.1, forward strand.
TCTGCTGTCCTAAATGTACTGGCACAGTGATCTCACCTATGAGCTTTATAGATTACTTTAATGACTACTGTGGAAATGACAGAGCTGAAAGGCTCTTTTGAAAATGTCATATCTGAAATACATTAAAAAAGCTTTTGCAGCATTGAGGAACCAGAGATCTAAAATCTGACAACACTACCATGAAACAAGTAATTTTGCAGTAAAATGCTGCAGATTATGGCAATGATAACAGCATATTATAAAATGAAAAAAGTGTTTTTCTCTTTCCTTGGACATGCAGAAAGTGTTGCTAGAAGAGAAAGAGATTTATAAAAGCATTTAAAGTAAACATACACAAATGTGCTTCTTAGAAGAGAAAATGCATTATTGTGATTTGCATTTCCATGCATTTTACTTTATGAGTATTTTTTACAATTTTAGTGCCTGTAATTAAAAATTATTCTGCTTCTTAAAGCAGGATTTTTGACTAAATAATTTTTTGCTATGTTATAGAGAATTCCTATCAGGTTATTATTAAAATTCCAGTAGACTTAAATTTTTTATAAATCAGAATTTAGAATACTGCAGGAAAAGTAGCACAGCTAAGATGAAGGGAAATCAGATGGAAGCAGATAGTTGTAGATTTGTAGAAAAGAATCTGTCAGCTCTTGCAGAGCAATGGAAAATCTCCTAACACTTACCAATTAAAAGGAAGTGGTAAAGAAGTTGGTAAAGAAGTTTTAAAGGAAGAAAAATCTTCTATGTATTAAAGATACATGCAAAGAATCTCAGCTCTCATCTCTCTAAAGCCTTTCAGTCATACCTGGAGTGGAATGCAACTGTTTTTTGACAGGTGTTCCAGAGGTTCCTCTGCTGCTTTTCAAGATGTCAAAGATTCAATTTTTAAATCTTCCACTCAAGCTCCTTTGTTTTGGTTCAAATTCCTTTCTTTAACAAGAAAACTGCAGTTGCATCTCAAATATTTTTAAATGCTACTTTCTTCTTAGAATAATTTTTTTTAAGTAACACTAATTTACCCTGTTTCCGCATTTAATTTTAGTGAAGCAGAGAGACTTCTACGTGTCTCTTAACTGCTTAAATGAAATATAGCTCATACTCAGACTATGTTAGGCAATATGGCCATAAAAAATTGTATCATAAGTGAACAAAATAAAAATCACTGAAATGTAACTAAAAGCTACACTTCTTTTCAGATGAGGAGACATTGAGCTCTTCTACAGTTCATTTGGATTGTGTCAGCAGGCAGGAAGGGGAGACAGTCCATCAAGGGTTCTCTGGAGTTCTTGGGATATGAGGTGAGCAAAACAGCAAGGTTCAAATCCTATTTCTGTTTTGAATTCTTCCCAATCTTCCTGATAATTAAAATGCAAACTTTGGTTTTGTATCAGCTCAAGTTGCCACAATAAACTTGAGCAAGAACTTGTGTCAACAGCAGTCTGAGAGATCTGATTCACCGGAGAGTTACGAGTGAAAGAACAACCAAGTGCCCTGGCACACGACCAGAAAAGCACTTACATGAATGTCTCAATCAAAACTCCTGAATCATCTCAACCAAGACCTTTTTTTTTTTTTTTTTTTAGTTTTCTATTACTTTGTGCAGGTTCATAACACTGGGAAGGCTTTAATTTTAACTAGCCTTTATTGTCTCTTTACACTCTGAAAACACCCAACACCACTAAACAAAAACTAAAAAATTCTCTGTGACCTGATAAGTAAACCAGTGAATTACACCGCAAATGTGGATAAAGGAAAAATCATGTAGCTTCACAAGTTTTAAAATGAAAAGGATAAATTAATAAAATTGATTCCATTTTCAAATGCCATTTGCTTTATATACATCTACACTTCTGTTCCTTCAAGGACAGTTCCCTTGATAGTCACTTCAATATATTCCCTGGTTAGTCAAATTCATTGTTTACATGACTGTTAAATTTTACTTGCATTTGATTTGTAACCACTTAGTTGTGTACTTATGCTTCAAGTCACTTCATCCACCAATCGTTTCTAGAAATGATGGCTACAAGGATAAATGTTACATGCTTCTGTTGAAATTACATAGGGTATTTTTAATAACTGCATAAAGTTCTGAAAGGTAGCAGACCAACAGTTTTTCACATCTTGAGTCTGCACAAATACAAGGACAACCACAACAAAAACAGTAGCATTCTCTTACCCCTCTGCATTTGTTTATATTGAATACATAGCACTTCAGAGGAAAATCAACAAAAAAAGCAAATTGACAGGACGTAAATAGTAATTTGGATGTTATTCAAATGCACGTTTTCACTAATTTCTTTATTCATTACTTGAAGAATTTCCTTTCTCCTTAATCTTTCAAACAATTCCTTTAACATGCCAGTGAGTCAATTACAGAACAAAAGCTCATACTACTTTTGTTATTCCATGCGTTTCATAAAATAAAGTACTTGCTAGACTGCCAATCACATAAAGTCCATTCAGCAAGTGGAAACTGATCCAAGCCACAAAAATCAGATGACTGGCAGCAAATGTTTTGGCTTGAGCCTACCTGAGGTTCAAGCAGAATTCAAACCCATAATGGGTAATGAACCAAAACCACAAGGATTCAAAAGATCACAGAAATGTGCTATCTGGGTTCAATGGTCCAAAGTATCTTCAAATGTACCCTTTGGATGAGTTTGGGCAGAGTCTGCCCAAACTATTCTCATCTATATGTAATACATACTGTTACTTAACATCATTTTAAACAAATGCAAACTGCTTTTGCCGGGAGCCTATCTGTCCATCTATCTTCAGAAATTCAGGTTTACATTTCATGTATGGTCCTCAAGGAACCACTTGTTGGAGCCTGCTTCTCTGGGCTACTGAGTAGGGATCTGGTTGTGCTATCAAATGAAGCAAGCAAAGACAAAGAATTTTCTTGTATCTACTCTCAAACACCATCTCTACTGAGCTAGTTGTAAGAAATAACAGATAAATGACAGATACAACAACTCACAAGTGGGTAGTAATATTTCCTGGGCTTCTTTGAAGTGTATGGCAGGCTTTTAAAGGAAATGATTGTCAAAGAGGCAAGGGTATATTCCCTTTCAGTTGAGTAGCAGTTCACAGCACCTCAGTGCCTCTTACTGAAGCATCCATTCAACACCTTCTGGAAATTCTGGGCATGCTGGAGAAGAATGCCATTTAGAATAGTAAATATTTGAAGCAATTGTATTAAATACCTTGACAAAAAAATGTGTTTCTCTGTTCTTATGGGTAAAAAATATTTGTACTTTTCATTTTAAAGAGCTACTTTCAAAAGTGAGTACTTGAAATGTTGAAATATCTCTTTATATGAGTATGACTAAGACATTTCAAACCTATCAGTGTGAGAAAAATTGCTGGATGTCTGTCTACGTCCCAAATACACTGCCTTTCCAAAATATTAAATGAGAAACAAGGCAAAAATAGAGAAGTGTATTGTCTCAGTTTGGCAGAGGGATATTTAGAGCTGCCTGATTTCCAACCCTGTAGCTATAGCTTATGAATTCATTGCCTTTGTCCATTTGCAGGGCTTTTTGGCCCACAGGTTTTGGCTCTGTAATAATTCCTAAAATCCCAAATGAGAAATTTAGATTCATACTTAGAAATACTTTATGCTTGTTTTTTTGCATTAGGCTGGACTCTTGGTTTTTAAAAATGCAGTTGCAAATAAATTCTGATAGCAAGTAACAAGTAATGCGCTTCAGGTTTTCATATTGAAGCTGATACTGTTTAAAATCTTCATTAATGGCCTGGATAGCGGAACAAAATCATGTTTGCAGATGACATCAGGCTGGATGGAGAGGTTTACACTGGAGAGGTGCTGAATACAAAAAAAGTGCACTGAATACAAAAAGGACCCTTATGAAGTTTAACAAAGGCAAATGAAAAGCCTTGCATCTGTGAAGACTTAAACCCTTACAATTGTACAGGCTGAGAGCCACATGGTTAGAAACGTGGCTTTGTACAGAATAATGTGAAAGTTTACAGTAGGTGACAAGTTGAGCTCAAGCCATCAACACATCCTTTCAGTGATGAAGACTAATCACATCCTGGATTGCACTACCGCAGACTGCAGGGAAGCAACCACTGGAACTGACTGCCATGGAGCATCAAGACCGAGACTCCTACATGTTGGAGGATAAACTAGAGGTGACCTTGACCCAGACGAGGGTAGGGACTTCAACACGGGTGCACTTCCACAGGACCAAGCAGGATTGGTGGCAGTAACAAACTCAGACCAGTGATCATCAGGCAAATGTGATGTGACAGTCAGAGCTGTACGTCCAACAAAAACATCAGCACGAGCAGAAAATCAGTTTGGGCCCAGGGATACATGTTTCATAGGTCAGGCAAGAACTAGGGACACAATCTGAACTTAAACTAAGCTTCTGGACCAAAAGGCAGAGGATAAATTGGTGCACTGCGACTGGTCAGGACAATTAGAGCTTGTGGATGCACTCAGGGCCTTGACACCCTGAGAGCTGAGTTCTGCAGTAGTAACTGCATCTTTACAGATTTAATCAGTTCTTTCCTAATGCATTTCTAGTCATGTCTCTATCAGTCTGTCTACTCATATTCTCAGATCGGATTAGAACACATTTTATGTCATGTAAAGTAATTAATTTTATTGTACTTTTCAGTTATATGCTGCTGTTGTAAAACTTTTATGCCTTTATTTATTCTTGCAATAGCTGATTATAAGTTCATTTCAAAATACTTAGGTGTTTATTTATAAAGCATAATTATCTGTCTATTTGTATTTTACCTAATTTAGCTTGTAGTATGTCAGTAATGAAGTCAATGCCTTACTCAAAAAGCTGCACCATAGTCTGCAGCACACTAAATGGGAAGAAGTGTAGTAGTTTTGACTCATGACAGAAAATGGAGCATTCTGATATTAAATTTCAGAAAAGAAAGACTGCTTTTCTTGATGTGTTAAACATTAACTAATAATTGCTTCTCAACTTTATACTCCTTTTCTTGAAAATGATAATCAACCTGTTACAGTTTTGGAAACTACAGAAAAAAAGAATTGATGTCACAAAAATCACGTTTTTTTATACATGAACTTGAGTGAGGGGTAGACACGAAACAAAGTAATTTAGGACGAATTGGGACAAACCACTCTGCATTAACACCAGGGATCAATACTCCATCTGAATAAAATACACAACATATTTCTAACTTTTCAGAATAAAGAAACTTTCTCGGATTCACCAACAAAGGCCTTATTTGAAGCAGTCAAACAAGTTTTGGACATACCCGTCCATAATATATTCTACATTTTGTGTACCATAATCCTTGGGTTCTTATTTCAACCATCAACTTTCTTAATTACTTTTCCCTCTTCATTAGAGTACTTATCCCACCAGCTCTGCTCAGATATTTTTTTGCATCTTTGATGTCTTAGTAGTTCCTAAGTATAGATCCAGAAACAAATTTGTACATCACAGTAAGAAATGTGGCACAGCAGCATTAATTTTTAGATGACTTGCTTTCCCATATATAACACAGTCCCCCAAACCCAGTACCAGTCTGCTAGACTCTGTTTATAAGAAATTTAAAAAAAAAAAAGAAGGAATTAGCAGCTAGCCTCCAAAGTTAGCCAATGCAGAAAACCAGGCTCTTATAGAAAAGGCCACCCATTAAAAGGGATGCCTTCTAATACAGTGGTCTAACAGTTATCATCTTAAACATTTAAGATCCAGATAGCATCCATTACTCTGCCCAAATACAATGTGAGCTCTTCAGTTTCTATGGCAGTGAAGGTCCTGGAGCCTGGCATCTCCTCCTCTTCAAGCTGTTCCAACGTTATTGGCCAGCCTAGCAATCTTCAGTATCAACATGAGTCCTAATTTAGCAGGAGGGCACTGTTTCTCTGGTAAATATGCATGAAGTTCAACTATTTCCATGAATATTGTTATATTTCATAATCTTTTGTGTTGGGTCTAGAACCCAATTCTCCCCTGTTTGCCAGATGATTTAATCCATTACCAGCTCAGATGTCCTATGAAATAAAAAGCTTTAACTGGCTTAATATCAGTATCTCCACCACACAATATCCTAGTTCTTCAGCATCTGCAACAGTCATTATGCATGAACAAAATCTAGAAGAAAGAAACTAATTTGGCAAGCTGCAGGAGGAGATGTGGGTGAGTAGCTTGAAAGGGGAAATAAAGGGAATTAAGAGGCTAGGGGAATAGCAGAGAGAAAAAGAAAATCCTGAAAGATAATGGCCAGATAACGAACAGGTCACCTCAGAGAAATAGCAGAAAAAAAGAAAAAATGCAACAATGATCAGTCAGAAAATATCTAAGACTTTGGGGAAAGAAAACTGACAGTACATGAACAAAATTATTTGTGTGAGAAGGAGCAAAGAAATAAAAAGCTCAGGGATGTCTGTGGAATAGATAGGAAAGACATCTTCACTATTAGGTTTGACTTTGTTACTAAACAGCAAGAAAGAAAATGAACATTTCTGTCTGTGAAAGAAAGAGATAAGCTAAAAGAGCTTTTGGACGTAGCAGCAGAGCCAAAAAAAAAAAGCCAGAAGGTAAGACTTTGTATTGGGCATAAGAAAGAGCAGGTTATGCTGAGTGTCTGGGAGGGTGAGACTGAACTTTCATTGCAGCTCTGCTGGATCAGAAAAAGCTGCATTGCTCCTAAAGCTGCAGTTCCCATTTCCTTGTAGGCTGTCAGCAAAAAGCAGGCAATAAAGGTTCTGTATTAAACTTCCTACTGTTTCCACAAGACATCAGACCTACATCAATTAAAGTATGAAAAGGAAAAGAAAGACTATGTCTTAGAAATGTCCTGAGGGCCAGAAAATCCTAATACTCTCCCTGTTGCTTTTGATTTTAAGAACAATTCTGGACAAAATACTTGAAAATGCACAATAAAGAACATTTGTGCAGTGGCAGGAGATTAACTCAATGATCTAATAGGTGCCTTTCCCCTCTAGCTTCTATCATTCTGGTTTAAATTGCTCTTTAAATTTAGAGAGTTAAAATTAAATAAAGACAAGCTGTCGCACCAGTATAAGCCTTTGAAAAATCTATTAAATTCATTCATCTGTGTTACAGCTCTCTCCGTGGGCCAAATTCTTCCTTCACTTGTATTTCTGTAGTGCTGTTGAAATCAGTATGAGAAATCTGAGTATTTATTCCCATTCAGGAGACGTAGCTTGTTTGGTAGTTAACTGTCCTAAGTGTGTTAAGCTTCAAAAACATCTGAGGGCTTACTGTTGATTATTCTGTATTTGGGTGCCTAGTAAGATAAAATAATGCTGCTTAAAATTGATTTAAAATCTGTGTGGGCCCAATACTGCTTTCAAACCCAGTGGCATAAAATGACAACAAAATTTACTTTGAGCTGTCATTGATATTTAATGGTAAAAGCCATGAAAGACAAAAGTGACCAAAGTCCCCCTGAAAAAAACCCAGACATAACTACCTCTGTGATGCCTCTCTAATCCTTAAGAATGCTATTAGAACAATGGCTGGTTTCTTAAATGGCTCTGTCAGCTGATCTCACCCCTGAGTTTCATTTAATGTGTGTCTTTATCACAGAATAAGTAAGGTTGGAAGGGACCTTTGGAGATAAGCTGGTCCAACTGCCCTTCTCAAGCAGGGCCACTTAAAGCCAATTGACCAAAACCAATTTTGTTATATCCCCAAGGAGGAAGACTCCACAACCTCCCTGGGAAACTGGCACCAGTGCTCACAATTTAAAAACAACAGTGTTTCCTGAAGTTCTGATAGAGCCTCCTGTGTTTCCTCCTTGTGCCCATTTTTCCTTGTGTCCTGAAAGTGAGCATAACAGAAGATCCTTGCTCCATCCTCCTTGCATCTTCCACTCAGGTGTTTATATACACTGATGAGATACTACCCTGAGTCTTCTCTCTTCCAGGCTGAACAGTACCAGCTCCCTCAGTCTTTGCCCACAGGAGAGATGCTCCAGGCCCCATAATCCTTAGCCCTTTGCTGGATTCTCTCCACTATGTCCATGTCTCACTTGTGCTGAGGAACTGTGAATCATTCTCATTTATAACCATTCTCCCATCTGTGTTAACAGGCTACACGTGCATGGACGACATGCACACAATAGTTTTGTGAGTCTTCTGACAAGTTCAAATGAGTTTAGAAAAGGACTCTTTTTTAAATAAATGAGCCTTTGATTCTCTGAGTAGACTAAAAAATAAGCCCTATTATCCCTTTATTTATCTATACAGAATGTTTGACTAGAACTTAAATTTGTTGTTACAAGCTTCCTGGTTTCCTTTATTATTTGTATATTTTTTAAAGATTTGACTGAAAAAAGCTCATGAAATAATCACTTGGAACAAATAAAAGCCTTTTATTCCATGGCTTGCAACTGCAGTGATGTCAATTATGTCCCAGAGAGGGGCATATTATCAACCATAAAAGTGTAAGTGACCTCTGCCTCCCACTTATGAACTAAGCAACAATAAGAATGTTAGACAAAAAAATCTCTTTGGCAGAAGATTAAACCATTTTAGCTAGCAGCATGGTTACTCAGTATGGGGACCATTTCTAGTGCAGGACTTACTGTTGTCAATTTCTAATGCATTCACAATGACTAGAATACATAAAAGCAGTCACAGCAAGACTTCTTTGATAATTATTTTAGTGGTAGGGAAATAGAGTTCCTTTTGTGGTGAACAAGAAACCATTGCTTGCCCTCAAGAGAGGTACACATCTCAATCCAGCATTTTTCTTAGTCAAATAGTTAATCATAAATACATAAGTGACCTCATTGTACTAAATAATAAGTCTGTAGAAAATTTTATAAAATTAGAAAGCCTCTGGCTAATCATGCATACCCACAAATCAACCCAAACCATACCATTTTTATCTTGACCAGCATAAAGAATAACTGATTATATATAAAATGGTATGATAAGATCCTGGCACCACATCATGCTCTCTTCTTTAACAGAATCATGCTCTCTTCTTTAACTCTCTTCCGTCAAAGGGACGTTGTATTCCTTCCCTTCTTTCATTCAGGCACTAGGAATTTGTCTGTCAGCATGTGATGATACAAAGCCTGACCCTAGAGGAACAGATTAACATACATTTTTGCCTAAGCCCTTAAACATATGGCTTCCCACTAGGGCAAAAAAATATGCCATGTTTACTTAAAAGTATTGTAACTTCCCCTGTAAAGCTGATTCCTTTTTTGCTCTGCTTGGCAGTAAGTCTGCAGCTACAGGTGAGTGGGACACTGCCCTGTCTAACAAGTGGTCTTCCACGTCCACAAATGTAACTGCTGTGCCTCTTCCAGCCATATTTCACCTCCTATCACAACACTGTGCACTGGCTATGCAGTTAACATTAGCTGCAACATAAGCATATTAAGATTGATTTTGTAATATGCAGAACAGGCCACAGTATGACTGGATTTGCAAGTGTGTGGAGAGAAAAATGCTAAACATGAACCTTTTAGGCAGACCTATACTCATGATAGGTTTGCAGCACCATACTGCTCTCTGTCTCACAACCAGACACAACTTCTCTGTGGAAACACAAAAGTGTGAGGCAACTATTACTACTTTCAAATTCCACACTTTTCTGTAGGAAAGAAATTTCCATGATGCAAAGGAGTTGTCATATACTACAGAATTGAGTATCATGAACAATCTGTCTTAGTTTGTACCACAGAGGGAAGCCATACGCCTTGGTAGAACTCAACCCCTTTCTTTGAGGACGTTGAGTAATTGGGGAAAAGGGACAATAAGGAAAAATTTCAAAGGCAGAAATAAAGAGCAATAAAGATGTACCTATGATTAAATTGCTGGTTCAGTGTTCAGCCTCTAACGGAGTCAAATATTGCTGGATTTTTTTTTTATTGCTTTACTCATATTGTACTCATTCTGTATCTCAACCTTGTTTTCACCAACCTCGATAATCATGAAATATTCTGCTATATCATCAACCTTCTAATAAATGAAATACCCAGAAAAGATTATGTGCACTGAAACACAGTAGACATGAAAAATCTATAGCAAAAGAGTCCTGTTAATCAGGAGTCTTCAAAAAACAGTACTGCAAAAGGCAGGCATATCAGGATGCTTTTTTTTGTGTTACTGCATTAGTAGAATGATGAAAATAGAATTAAAGTGAACCTATTATTATGGTCATTGGTGGTCTGAGACAATATGCTCAACAGCTAATCTCGCTGGATTAACAGGCTATTCAAAATATATTTGCTGGTTTTGTATGAGGTTCTCTTCTCAGCATTATCATAGCACAGTTAATTTTCAGTGGGATTTTGAATTTAATGAGGTTCTTTAATAAGGAAGCCTATTAACACTCACACTTGGGAATTAAAAGGGCATCCCAGTCTACAAGCAAATGAATCTTTTTGTCTTTGGAAACTATTAGACAACCTGTGTATGCCTTTTTTTGATCATTGCACCTGCACTACAAGAGGTTCAAAAAGTTTGGTGTTTCTGCAAACAAGAATTGCCAGACGTTATGAGGATTTACCTGCTCACTTTTTCTCCTTTGTTTTACCACAAGGAGTGCTGTTTCATCAGCTGTACTGAGAGACTGTGCCTCCAATTCAGTGCCTTTAGCTTTACCCTTTAAACTGGTGGGATCTCAACAAGAAGAAAAGAAAAAGTACTGGATACGTGAATGGGTGTACATGTTAAAGAACACACATGCATATGATACAAGAGGTTTAAGACAAACTTATTACATAAAACACAATCTTCCTAGGTTATTCATTATCATGATGGTTCTTGCAAGATAAGAATATTCAGCTTCTACATGTTGGAAATCAGAAGTGATAGTCATCACTTTGTAAAATGCCTTCTAAATTTCTTTCTCATGCCTTCATTGACATTCAGCTCTCTGAGCTTGGGAATGACCAGCAAAATCCCCACTGAGGACTACTGTGCAGGTGCATGTGTGTATTGAAAACTTTTTTTTTCAGCATTTACTGAACTTGTTCTTCAATTAAAAAAAACCCTAAACACCAGTATTTTGCTCACATTTGTTAAAAAAAAAAAAGTTTAAAGCATGAAGCTATTGGATAAATTCTCATCATTATGTGAAAAAAAAGCCAGTACAGGCAGGGTGTTGGGACTTTCTAATCTTTTGCACCTGACAGTTGTGCACTCTGCCACAGCTGCTATATGCCAGTTCGTGTGATCTTGGAGCTGCAGAAACTCCTGCTAAGGCTGACTGGACAAGCACAATGTGCATCCTGCTTGAACACTCTACTCATCTTTTGGTTACCCTGCTACAGAATCAGAGAATTTTAAGGTTGCAGAAGACCTTTAAGATCATCAAGTCCAGCCATCAATCAACCATACCACCACAATGACCATTAAACCGTGTCCTCCAGTGCCATATCCACAAGTTTTAAAGAAAAACTTCCAGGGATGGTGACTCCACCATTTCCCTGGGCAGCCTATTCCATTGTTTTACAACCCTCTCCATGAAAAAATTTTACTAAATACCTTATCTAAACACCCCCTTGCACAACTTGAGGCCATTTCCTCTTGCCCTGTCACTTGTTAGCTGGGAGAACAGGTTGCGCCCCACCTGGCTACAACCTCCTTTCAGGTAGCTGCAGAGAGTAATAAGGTCTCCCCTCAGCCTTCGTTTCTCCAGGCTAAAAAACCCTAGCTCCCCCATCCATTCCTCACAAGAATTTGAAAAATAATTTCCCAATGGGAAGACAGCTAATGGAACCAAAAAGTACAGCTGGAGAAACAAAAGAAGCAGCAAGATCTGGGAACAGAACTGGAGAACAGATTGCCTGTAGTCTACTCATCAGAAAGGGATGCCTGATTTCTCCAGTTTGCTGCCTACGGTTCTGACCAGTAGTTCTTAACTGTACACATCGAGGTCCTCCAGGCTCAAGACACAGAATCACAGAATATTCTGAGTTGGAAGGGACCCAGAAGGATCATCAAGTCCAACTCTTAAGTGAATGACTCAGAGAGGGATTGAACACACAACCGTGGTGTTTCAGTGTGGGTGAAACCATGGCCAAAGTCTTTAACAGTGAAATAGATGTTAAATTCAAAGATGTAGCTGGATGTGAGGAGGAAAAATTAGACATTATGGAGTTTGTTAACTTTCTAAAAAATCCCAAACAATATGAGAATTTGGGAGCAAAAATTCCCAAGAAGGCAATTCTGACAGGTCCTCAAGGTACTGGGGAAACACTTCTAGCTAAAGCTACAGCTGGAGAAGCTAATGTACCATTTTATCACAATCAATGGTTCAGAGTCCTTAGAGATATTTGTTGATGTGGGTCCAGCTCAAGTTAGAGACTTATTTGCTCTTGCTTGGAAAAATGCCTTGTGCTTTCTCCTCATCAATGAAATAGATGCAGTAGGAAGGAAGAGAGGAAGGGGCAAATTTGGAGGACAAGGAGAGCACTCAATCAGTTCCCAGTAGAAATAGATTGATTTAATGCAACCACAAATATTTGTCAGGCCAGATATATTTGAACATTCTCTAATGAGGCCAGAACACTTTGACAGGCAGATTTAAAATGAATTCACAGATATAAAAGGAAGTACATCTATTTTCATAGTTCACCATAGGCCTCTGAAATGAGACATTATTCTAAGTAAATATAACCTAGCAAGAAAATACACATTATCAACACCTGGCTTTTCTGGTGCTGTCACGTAAATGCTGGGATAAGCAATTGTGTTGGCTGCAATTAGAAGTTGAAGAAAATGAAATACAAGGGTTTTAATAATGGTTCAAAATTTCTGGTGAGGGAATACTCTACCATACCCAAAGTAAGAACTTCTCATGCTGTAACTGATCCTTTTCCCTCCTAATAATTTTCTTTGTAGTTAGACTACATATTTGTTTACATATGGCTAATGTTTTGTCTGTGTGTTTAGGGTTTTAAATGAGGGGGTTTTGTTGTTCTGGGAAGTTATGTGCTGCCCTTAAGATTTCCAAAATCCTTTCAGTAATTTTGGCTAAGAAAACAGTGGTTGAATTTAGGAATAATACAGCTCCCCTTCTTTCCTCAGATTTTTACTAATCAATACCAATGATTTGTAACAATATCTTGCATAACCTTTGCATACAACCTTAAACAATCATAGAATCACAGAATGGTTATGGTTGGAAGAGACCTCAAAGATCATCTGGTTCCAAACCTCCTAACATGGGCAGGAAACCTTGTCTCATTTAAAAACATCATAGATGTTCAGCAGTCCAGAAAGCATTCATGGGTAAAAAAAAGCTGAAAAGATTATATAAACAATTCAAGGAATAAACATAGAAAGGGCAGGACACATAGAGAATGAGAGGAAGGTTGGCATTGGAAAAAAAGGGAAAAAGAAAAATGAGCACTACTGGGGCTGAATATTTTAGGACGGTCTGGAGGAAAATAATCAGGATGTCAGCACAACGGCCACATTTTTCTGCTTTCCAAAGCTCAATTTAGAGTCAAATCCATGATCTCTAAGCTCTTTGTAATATTCTTCCCTATGGACTGCTGTACCCTGTCTCCCTGAGGACAGTTGTTTGGTTTTTTTCCATTATCCATACGACTTTCTCTCTACCTTATTTGGTCTGACATGTTTCTCTTTTCAGTGATCCAGTTTTGCTTTTCTCTCTTTCCTGCCTTTGTGCTTTGACTCTAATAGCTTCTCTTTTTGGTATGTGGAAGTCAAACACACTTCGGCTCTCTAAGAGGACTTGCCATATTAATTTAAGCTTTACCTTGACAAACACGCAAATACCAGCTTAATTTTAGGTTTGGACTTAAGTGAGATAAAATACATTTAATGACTTCCTTGAAGCAGGACCTCAATTTCATTACTCTAATCTCATGTTCTTTCAAGGTGTGCACAGAGCGATTAATATATTTATAAGTTATTAATCCTGCTGAATTTTTTTATGTACACACAAATGCAATAGTTCTGTAAAATGTGATGAGTTGAAAATTACCAGTCTCTGGCAGAATACCTGTTTGAAAATGACTGTGTGCTATTTCTCTCTGTGTGTGTGCTCACTGTCTAAAAGCAAATTGTTACATTGCATCAGGCACTTACATTTTATGTTCTTTTCAAAAAGAAGCAAAAAGAATCCTGAATTTATTTACGTAGCAAAATATTTATTGAACCTTTCCTTGAACTACCACCACCATCAAATGTTTCCATTAAGAAAAGCAGACCATGGAAGATGAAAGATAATTTTAACAGCAGTTCACATTTTGTGCTACTTCTGCTCTCATTATGCAGTGTATACACATTCCTTAATATGTTTTCAGATGCCTTCTTTCCCATTTCAAGAGTTTTGTTATCAAAATTCATGCATGAACTTATGTAAATAAAATAATGTGGGTACTGGTCCAGAGTCTGGGCATCATTTCATTGGTTTAAATCTAGAACAGCTATTATTTTCAGTAGGACTGTTTGTATTTATACCCAGTGGAAGGGAATTTTGATGATGTGTTTCCTAAGAGGAACAGCTATTTTTAGTCTCTTCTGAAATGGAATTTTTGCTCGCGTCTTTAACAGTAAGGTTAAGCCTCTGTACAAAAAGAAAACATTAGAATTCGAAATCACTAATGATTAAATCAACATATTAAAATTATAAAATTGTAGTCTTTTCTAAATTTGTGTATGAACAACCTTTCCTTCTCCATTTCAGCAAAACACCTATCTATCAGAAACTATCACAGTGCTGTGAATTCAACTCATGTGTAGCATCTTTTCAGGCATAGAATCTACAGACACTGTCAGGAAAAAGAAAATCACAGCTTTTGCATTTTTTCACTAAACTAGTTAACCTATTTACCATGCCCCATTTCTAAGACAAAACACGTTTCTGAAGCACGTAACATTTTGTTCACTGTACCACACAGAATGCATTTTGCATACAGAGGTCTTCATTGTTAGCCTCTGGTAGGTTAGGTTCTAATCATTAAACAGAAATTCATGCTATATATTAGTACAAGTAATGCAAGAAGTTTACTTAATACATCCATTCCCTCTCACTTGCCCCAGCTCTGACCCATCCAAAGATGGAAAAAAGCTACTTCAGGATCCCTTTTTTTAAGAAATTAGCTCAGTAGTCTATTGAAGGTATATATTGTGTGTGAGAGAGAATGATAATCATGGGGTTTTTTGTTAATATTTATTAAGTAGAGAAGATAAACTAGTAGCAGTAAATATTTAGAAGACTAACCCTTCTGTTACACCTTAACCTGACTAAGGAATGTAATACTGGGAGGTATTTTCTGCAGTTTGTACACAGTAACTTTCTAGGCTGTTAAAATATTCACAAATTGAAACATACATGTATTTTACCTCTTTTGCATAATGAATAAGGATATTAATTATATAACACAGCATGCATCAAAAATGTTAAAAAAACCAAATGAAAACAAAACAAATTGAGCACAAAAAATCTAACTATAAATGTTTGTCTTTTTGTAATCCCAGAATAGATCTTTTTACTATTAGGCTTAAGAGGGGAAGAAAGTGTAACACAATGAAACAAAGTTAGGATTTCTCTAAACTGCTACTTCTCCCAGCTTATCCTATCTATGCTGAATATTTTAATGAGGAAAAGTATAAATGTAATTTCTATTATTACATCAATGACTTTTACAGTACCTGGAAGCCAGCATAATACAATTTAGTCAGGCTTTTTATATGCTCAATGTATGAAAATTCTTTATATGAGTTTTCACCAATGAAAAGGGAAAAAACCATATGTATAAATCAATTCCAAGATGTAGAGAAAAAATGCTACAATCTTAGAATAAGTTTTGAATCAAATTAATGAAAAAGCTCCTCATAAAATCATAAATGCATGTGAAAAGTTCTAAATTATAACATGTATTTATAAATGTATTGCACATGTGTAAATCTGTGTGATGCACTACATGTGCAATACATACATAAACCAATATATTTTAAATATTAATCATGTGCATGCAATGTATTCTATTCTGAAAGTAAAACTTAATAAAATGTCAAATCAAACACAGTCCAGTGGAAAAAAACTTAAAAAAAAACATAAATAGTGAGGGAAGACTATAAATTTTAGTAATTCCACAGACACAATTTCACTCTTGAAAACATCAACATCTAAAACAGTGTGAATAATTAAAACAGCAGTGGTAGCAGAAATTTCAATGTCAGATATTTTTCTTTAGTGGACATCACTCAGAATAACTCATAAGCAGGAGAGCAAAATACATTTAACAGATCTCTTGTGCAATAATACCAATTTTCACTAGTTTCCAAAGGTATTTTACTGTATGATATGTAGTAATACTAGAATGCAACAGATGGTATGGGACTGAATTCAAGGAAACAACCCACTGTAGCATTCTGGCATAGTAATAAAACTCATCAATAGAATCAAATCTGGAGTAGAAAAGAAGTGAGAATTTTTTTACAAACAAAAGATTTCTGCAGAGGAATTATATACTTCATATGTTCAGTGTATTTCATTTAATGAATAATGTGAGACGTACATAGTAGGTGTCTTTTCCATCATGTTGGGGCAAAACTTTAAAACTCAGATACTTTTTTACTCTTGATTAAAAATGTGACAATTATGACATTGGCATTTCACAAAGTGTGTGACTAACACTGCAAGACAACATTTGTACCAATTTTCCATATTAATTTATAAACTCAGATCTCACCATAAAATCCTAGTATACTAAACCCAAAGAACAATACACTGGGAAGAAGTAGTTGACTTTTACACTGTTGTAATGATGGAGGTTAAAAGCACAAAAAAGCCCCAAGCAAGGAAAAGATTTTTTTGGTGTCTTGGTTTTGTCCATGACTCCCAAAACACACTCTTTATGCATTCTTAAATATGTCTACATCTGATTTTTTTTTTTTTTTATTTTCAGCCAGAAAATCTGGTATGTTTTGAATGAAAACAATCAAAATATTTTAATTCCTCGAATTTAATAAATAAAACACATGATGATAACATAAAATATTTAGTACTAAATCTTAACTTGAGAACAAAATTATTTTAAATACTCATTAGTTGTAAATACTACACATTCACCTACACGAGTTTTTCTTGACTCTATTTCCTAGGTTACCTCACTTCTCTGCTAATGATACAGAGCCGACTACTGAAGGATCTTTTAGAGGAAATTCTCATGAGGGGGAGTTAACAGGAATGTTTCTGAAAATGCAATCTCCAGCTGTACTTCTCCCCTTTTTTAAGCAATGCCCAAGAAATAGGATTTTTATTCAGGATACAGGGGAAACTTCTGAACTCAGTAGCTTTTTGGGTCAATATATGCAACATTAGAACTTGGAATATTCCCTTCACTGTGGCAACAGTAAATAAGCCATACTGTATGTATATTTCATTGTGACAAAAGCCACCTAGAACAATGGACCTGGTTTGTATGTTTTCCCCCTTTCATAACTGAAATAGCTCCATTAGGAATAAGAGTGCATTGCCTACAACTTCAAATAGCAATAAATGAAGAAGCTTTTAGTCAAGGTTGTTAACAAAGAAGGCAATTTAGAGAACATATATAGTCTTACCGTTTAGTATTTTGGATTTTTTTTGTTTTGTTGGGTTTTTTTCGTTTTTTTTTTCTTCAATATGAAAGGAAATATCAGGAACTTTGCCATATTATGAAGAGGGTCTGTGGGGAACTTCAATTTTCACTTAAGTTTTTCCATGAAAACTTTTCAAAGCTAGCTACAGGCTTCAATGCCCTTCACCTGACAACTGGGATTGCCAGTCAACTAAGGATTACCTTCACTAAGGGTTTATTAATTTCTGTCAATCCTGGTAGTTTCAATTGGATTTTTCAGTATGTTCTTAAGAACTAAAAAACCTCCAAACTTCACCACTCCAAAACCAGCCACACTAATAACTCCTTTGAGACAGAAACCTTTGTAAATCTCTGTGAAAAAATAACAGGGATAATATCACCTTCTTTCAGAGTCTTAAGAATGTTGTGAACTCTTGCATTAATACTACAAGCATGAAAACTTTGGTATTAAGCAATAGATTAGAACAGGCACAAAACAAGGCAATCACTATTGCACACTGATGTCCCTAATGTCTAACAACCTTTATAATTTCAATAACATAAGGAAGTAAAACTATGGAAAATTTCATTTTACTTAATTTTGTACTAGGAAGAGGGAAAAAGTAAACTTTGGCAGAAATGGTAGAAATGCAAGTATCTGCTGTGATCGTTCTGACAAGAAACACAAGTTAGTAAAGAGGAGAAACTCACTCCAAATACAAATCTTCAAAACTATGACCTAAGGGCTTGTTTTCACAGATTCCCTTCCTTAAAAAGAAAAACCCCAAAATCCCCAACCCTCATATTGTAAAAAGGTCCCACTTTTTTATGTTTGATGTGGAAATTTTTTATTCTCTAAATACACATGAATTCCATCATTCCAGAAGTATTCAAAGAATTAAATGGGAAAATCTGTACAAGATCAGTGACACAAAACTACCAAAAAATTAAGCAATTCCTTAGAAAATTAATGTTCTTCCAATTTCGATGCCCCACAACTCAGATCAACCCCTCCTGAAGAGTCTGTTAAGAAATTGTGGCAAGATATTTTTATCTGGTGAAATACCCCTCTATTTTCTATAAATTCCTGCTTTAGCCATTATGAAGAAACTAATGAAGCACAACAGATTATGGCAGCCCTCTGAAAGATGGGAGACAGAGTTTTAATTCTTTTCCCCTGATCTCATTTTTTTGCATTTACCATTATTTCCTTTACTCCCTTAGAAAAGCCTGAAATGTTCTGGATGTAGCCCATAGAAGTTTCTGTTCTACTCAAACACTGGTTTGTTTCAGTGAAAAATAAAAAAAACCCTCTCAAATTCCGCTATATTTATTTGGTTTCTCAAACTTGTAGTGATCAGCATGGCCTGATCTGAATTGTTTTAAAAACCATGCTGGGTTGTGAAGGTATTGTGTAAAGTGTTACCTGGTGGTACTCAAAAGTGATTCAAGATCACTACAGAGCTCGTGACAGAGGCCCACAAAATGCTATTGATTTGTATTTGAGCTGTTCTTTCTGCTACTTATCTTTTCAACAGAGGGTGACCTGATAGCTTTCTGTTAAGCATGTGCACACGGAGACAGTTCCCAGATACAGAAGGTTCTTTATCTTTTATTATTTAGGTATTGAGTGATGTAAGAAGATTTCAAGTTAAATATTAAGAGCTATAAATTAAGAGACTGCTCTTTAGTATGGGTTTTGATGTTTGGGAATTTTCTACCAGTAAGCTTTCATCTGATAAAAGTCTTCTATTACTATAGATTTAAAATAGCAAATCTGGGTTTTCACCTAGCTGTGAATGTTCAAAAAATAGAATCCCATTTTCATGTGAAATATTCCATTTGAAAAAAATCCCAAATGCTTGAAAAATAAATGTTGTATCTGATTTTTTTTTCTTAAAACCAAGTATAGGAAAGGCAGCAAAATGTTGAATCCAGGCTAGAACTGGCAGCCAGGGATAAAGGCAGATATTGATGCTGTAATTTCCGACTGTCCTATGTACACATGCAAGGTAACAACATGAAAACTGGTTGTGGTTGTCATTTACTTTTGAAACTTACTCTTTAACACAAGCCTGAATGAGTTTCTTAGACACACAGAAGTTTAGATTTAGGGTTCTCAATAATATGAGTTACATAACGCATCCACTTTTTCATGCAATTATAGTCTCCCAGCAACAAACCTAACACTAGCTACAGGTATAGAATTAAGAATTAAACTGCACCTCTCTCTCTCAAATCTTTTCTCCTAAGTACCTTCCCCATTATTCATTTAATTAAGATCTACAGTGAATATTGTGAATATCAAACTCTTAAAGGTCATTGTGACCTATGAAAAACAAGTGCATTTCTCTAGTGGATGAGTAAACACTGATAAAGTTTAGGCCAGCGACAGTGAAATATCCAAGGAAAGCAATACAATGCAGTCCCAACAGAGACAGACACTGTCTGCTACGCCCTTATCTGCATTTACTAATGATTAATTGTTGATCCTGATTTTTTTCCCTTCACCAGCATCTTTTATAACTCACACTAAATTATACAGGATATGAGACAGACTATTCAAGGCACAAGTTTATTATCAGTTTATTCTGTCTGATTAGCCAAAACCTTCATTGTAATACACAGGGGAATTCATTATGCCTCTACTGGAGTCTAACTCATAGATAAAATGCTCAGAATAATGTCTTCAGTCTGAAATTAAACTGCTTTGCTTTCCCTAAAGAGCTCACTTTTATTTCCAGGTCAGTAACATTAAGGATAGCTTCAGCTATAGATAAATAAATAATTTTAATTTGTAGAAACATTTTCAAGGTTCCAAAAAAAAAAAAAAAAATAAAGATGGTAGGCATATTTACAAATATTTACCAATACTTTAGAATAGTAAGGAAACCCCATCTCTCTCGATAGCTCCAAAAAGAAAGCCATTTTAGACTAAGTAAAAAATCGTGCAACTGTCATACTGCTTTTAACGTTTTTATCTCTAAAATCTATAAATAGGACAGGAGAAGGCAGGAAAGGATTATACTGACATGATACACCTTCTAAGAATTGATAGCTTTCCTGCATCCCTAGCTTAGGAAAAGCCTTAAATGAAACACTCTGCTACCATTTCTAGAGACACCAAATACAATTTCTGCACCAACATATCTTAAAAGATACCTTCATTGCTAGCAGCACCATATTCCAATGAGCAACAATATTAAGTGTTCTTACATAAAACCATTTAAGAACGTTGAGAAGTTTGCAAGTATATTTAGAATATTTTCAAATGCTTACTTAACACTAATGAATTCAAGCTATTACTGTTAAGCATCATTTAGAAGCTTTATATATTGAATTCAGCATTTATTATGCACAGCCATACAACACTGCAAAAGATAGAAATTTTTGATTAGAAACTATAAAAATCTAGATTCTATCTGCTATGAAGTCCTAGTAATTCATATCTCTGAAGCAGCAACAATATGTAGAAAACAGCAAAATTAATCAGGAGAGCCAGAGTTTTGGGGAAAATTGTCTACTTTTTCTAATGAATTCTCTTTACCAGTTCAGAGACTCCAGTGCAATTTCTTTTCTGTGGAGACATAATACATTTTATGATGTAATACTTTCTAGACAATTATGGCTACTCAACTGTTTAAATCAATGAACTACTCCTAAAGAGTCACTTCTTTTCTGCTTCCCTAGGGGAAAATAAAATAAATTCCCTTGTGTGCTTTACACATCTTCTTTGATAGGTAAATAATCTCTAATAAGGTAAAACATTTTCTTATTTTGGAAAAATATGTAAATTAAGCCTAAGGAGATAAATTTTATAAAACAATTAAATCCATGCGTATTTTTTGTTGTTGTTTTGGGGTGGTTTTTGTTGTTGTTGTTATCTAGACTTTAATATTGTAAAATACCAAAATACCTGGAGATATAGGAAAGACAACCTATTGCTAGCTAGAATTAGAACTAAGTGAAAGGCAAAGTAATTCTAGCCTAGTGTTTAAATATCATCCAGACATGCCAACAAAAACCATAGCTACAAATATCTAAACCCACCTTTGTGTTTCATACACCTGACTGATGCATGCCTGAGGGATATTTGCTGATTGTCACAGGTTATACACGATTGGTACCTGATGCATGAACAGAAGAGCTACTGCTCCTAATAAAATTTGGTTCCTAAACAGAAAAGATGTGCACGCACAGTAACTGTGGAGTGACCAAAGGTATGCCTTAACTTAGTGTAGCAAAGGCAGCTCTAGAAATTTCCTGATGCTCCAATAAGAGACATTTGGAAGGATCCCTGTAGTAACTGTCAAATGAAATCTTGCATGCAACATGTTTTAAGGTGAAAGATTACTCTTACAAAATATTGTTAAGGAAATACAAACTACAACAGCAAATAACCGAACATATATCTGTACTGCTACATTGAAATAGAAATCATGGGTTAATCAACATTACATTTTTTTTCCAAGAACTATAATGAAAAAATTCTTCATGTCAGTAAACAAACACATACCTTTGTTGACCCCTTAAAATAAGAGGTTACCTTTGCCATATCTACGATTAATTTACAAACCAAACACTTACAGATGAGCCTCGCACAATGCAATCATAAAGAGAAATTCAATAATTCTGTCTTGAATGAGTTTACTTTGCCTGAAACACTTGATTTCTCAAGAGTCATTAAAATTTCCTGCTACATCTCTTGGGGGCTAACTCTGTGTAACACCCTATCACGTTAATATCTATGAATAATATTAGCATATTCCATTATTATAATAATATTAATACAGATTCACCAGTTTCAGTTTAGGAGTTTCACATTATATAGGTTTCTTTTTCTCAGGCCAGAAATTACCTCCAAGCTATTGGGAATAACTGCTGTTCTCCATTCAATATTGTTGTAAAAGGTCTTTGAGCTCCTTTACAGAAACAAGTGGCTGTTGAATGATAGTCTCCAAGTCACAGAAAAGGGAACATACATCCGCCTAAACCAGTAGTTTAGGAGCCTGGCTGTTGTTTTGAGAGGGAAGTGTAGTAATATATTTAATGGAGGAAAGAACAATTACAGTAGTTTCAAAATACAGCCAGATGAAAGAGGAAGGTTTATTTCCTCAAACACACACTGTGTCAGCCAAACTCAAGTAAAAGGAGTTTACTGAATTTGAGCAATCCAATTATTTCAAATTACACACTTTAAAACAGGTAAGGGCATCCATTTTTTAAAGAAATCTACTGCTCCCTTACAGGTAACAGAGAAAAATATTAGTTGTCACATCTAGATCAAAGAGGTAAAGGGTTTCTGTGGTTCTTTCTTCATTCTAGACTCAAATCTTTGCAATTTAGCAAATCTAGATCTCATGATATGTTTCTGCTGAAATTTTGGCTCAAGATGTCCATCTATTGACATAACAGTAATAATATTCTCTTACATCTGTCTGATGTTAGTTGTGACAGTTAACAGATGTTAATTTCTCTTTTTTAAATAATGAGAGCCAAGAGTTTTGAATTCTAGATATAAGAGGTTTTAGAAACAGTTCCCTTTGAATGACTTTGAAAATCTGCAGTGTCTGATAACCCAGAATTATAAAATCACTGAGAATGGAAATTCTAGTTTGAAATACCCAATGTGTTTCCAAAGTTTGTATTATACTCAGGAGAATTCTTTTTCCTTTAATATGGGAAAAATGACAACTTCTTCCTTTCACTAATGTTCAAGTGCCTCATTGAGAATGTTGTGAAAAGCACCAACAAAACATCATTAGTACGTCTACAAGAAAGAAAGTTGATCAAAAAGTGGAGGAGTACCACATAAGTCCAGGGAGAGACAAGTCCTTGGTTGTGTCTCTCCCCCTTAAAGTTGCTGCCTTCCTGGATCAGAACAGTGACCTTGTCTTGCACCTCTCACACTGCAGGCCAAGTCCATTTCTTAGGCTGTGAATAACTGGTGTGGGAAGAAGTCCCATATTACACTCAAACTTTCTTTCAAGAAAAAAGTTCCCTTTAAACTGAGGCACTCACCACGAACAATTTTTATTTCAATTAGCCACATCATTAGAAATTATTGTGCAAAACTAATCATGATAATCAAACTTACGTTCATAGTCTTCTTTCAAGGCAGGGTGACTTAATGGTACAATATATTTGGATCTCCAAGGTCCTTTGAGAAAACCATATAAACTCCATCTGTCATGAGGCACTGAATGACCTAAGGACTCAAAATGTCACCATGGAAATGATTTGAATCATAAAAATACCGAGATACTGGCTTGCCTTCTCTGAGAGCTCTCTCCTGTACAGCCCTGGCCACAGCATGGCTGGAGAGTGTGAGTGGCAGGGTGGGGGAAGGAAGCTTGGAGGTGAAAGAGCTCGCCATTCTGATTTTTTTAGTTTGAAGGGTGTAAAACTTTAGTCACTATAAATTTTAGCCCCCTACATTATGATTCCTCCGTAACATTTTATTTTTCTTACCACTCGCTGCTTTAAAAGAGGGGGATGATCAGAAGTGTGTACGTATATATATTTATATATATACACACACACACATTCATATATATAGATGAATGTTTCAGTATATTTTATATATATATATATATTCCCACACATATATATTCCCACACATATATATTCCCACACATATATATTCCCACACATATATATTCCCACACACATATATATATACACACACACACTCCCTATGTATGTGAGTATAAAATAGCTGTTACTTGCAAAGAGCATTTATCCACAGGCAACTCTAGACATACTAAGCTAGAGGAGGTTGACACTGCATTCAGACAGTATGTACAGAAAGAAATTAGATAAAGGGGGATGCCTTATAATGAAGTCTGTTTTGTTGATAAGAGAACAAGCTATCTGATTGCTGAAATCAGCTTGCTTCCTGTTGTTGCAGAAATGTGCTGTGTGGAGAGATAGCAACGCAACAGTCATTTCAAAACTGAATTTCAAAATGTAGTCATCGTGAAACCAGGAATTGATTTGAAAAGCCTACAAATGCCTCCTTCACCTCCTTCTTGGATTTAAACCAGAAACACTTTTAGTACAGAGTTACAGAAGGTGTGTGCCATTTGGCATTTATAATTTTGACAAAAAATTCTACAAATATGCATTTAAAAACATAAAAAGAAAGCTTATATTTAGAATTTATGTTTATATTTTGTGGCTGGATAGGGACTACACCTGGAAAATCACTAGTTTACTTTTGGAAAACAGATGTTCAAAGAAGTGTTTTTAATGTTGACATCAAACAAGCATCTGCCATTTCACAAATTCATTGAACCCAATGGATGAAAAAATAAACAAACAAATGAGGTAAATATTTTGCCACTTTCAGCACCAAAATAAGAGAAAATCCACCAAAAGTGTCTTGCAACTCTTTAGAATGTGTGGTTGCTTAAAATACAGTATAATAGAAGTATATAAAATTATAAGATCTGTAGCATTATTTGCAAATATTTGTATAATTTCTTGTTTAACAGGTTAATATGTACTCGCAATAAAAGCTTTGTAATCACTTTGAAACAATGTGGTATGGTATGCCACATTTTCTAAATATTGCCCTATACAAGCATTATGCTTCATGAGAGTGGAAGAAATTGGTCTAAATAAATTTTACCCTACAGTTAAAGCAAATGTACGAGAGCCTTGCAAATAACAAGAGCCAAAGAATAAATTGTTTCCTTTCCTGCAGCATTTGTTTAAAGAACTTGAGCTCATTTCTCCTTTGACATGTCAAAGAAATCTGTAGATATAACCAGTGGAGATATGAAAGTATGCTAATACATTAAAAACTGACAAATTTTTAATTTGAAAGCAAGGAGGGAGGGAGAAAGGAAGGAAAGAATGAAAGAGGGAGTAATTTAGGAAATCAGCTACCCAAAAGCAGAATTATGTACACATTGAATCCTTAGGGGAATTTTTGAGTTTTTTGAATTGACAGTCATTCTTAAAGAAGGTAGCATTTATTCACAAACGAATGAATTTTTTTGCCTCCTGCTGCCACAGTGAGTCTCCTCATATCAATAATTTCAGTTTTATGTTCTCTTAATTAAAAAACTATCAACAATAGTAAGATTGTATTTAAATATTTTTGGCTATACTTGGACATTCTGAGACTTTTTTGCCTCTATACATCAAGATTTCCAATGCAGTAACATACAGCATTAGTAGTAGTCTCACACTCCAATTATTTTTTTAAATCATCAAGAAGGCAGGATTCATTTTTGTTTCTTTAGATCTCCTGGAAGCCTTTGATATACAAGATGTCTGAGGATATAGACATGAGAGACAAAGCTTAACTTACTGCATTCTTATCTTTCCTCTGAGTGAAATGAAGACTAGAATTATGCATCATGTGTTCCTGGTCTCTGTCATATAAAAAAACTGAAGTGTTTTGCTTTTCCCCTATTCTGAGGAGCATATAAAAGCACAGATATAAATATTCGAGATACATTAGAAAATTGACATCTTAAGAATATATCTAAGAAAGCGTAGTCTTTTTTGTCTATAAATTCACATGCAGATAGTATAATCACTCATGTTGGTAAGACTAGATTCATTCTCTACTTCCCCTACACAGACTCCCCACACACATATGCAGACAGAGCTATTTTTTTCCATAAAAATAGTGATTGAGTACCCAAAATCCCTTCAGTCTTTCAGAACTCAAAACATTAAAACTGGGAAACAACTTTTATATTTTCTCTTTCTCTCAGAGAAGAAGCCCTAGCAAATGGGAAGAATGGCTGGAAAGTGCTTGTTCTCTAACTGAAAGTGATATAAAAGCTATTGTGGAGTACTGGAAACAATAGACTCTCATCAGAAGGAATAGCTACACCAGTAGTGAGCAAGGTTTATGTTACGAGCGTTGTTAGACCACCAACTGTTTTGCATACATGGCTTCAAGCTACTGTTGAGAAATATAGTTCCTCTGTTCCAGGAATGATTATTTATTGCATTACACATGCAACTTAGAGCTGTCTCTATCCACCTGCACAAACTATTCAATCACTTTCTGCTTCACTGTTCTTCTTATTTAATTATTAGAAACAATTCTGACAGTTTCTCACACCAAGAAATACCTACTTATAAATATTCTTCTGCTGATTTTTGGTTTGAAGAATGTACACAACCACAAAAGGGCTAAAGCGATCTTTCAAACATGTATGTTTTTGTCTGTCATATTAATTACCATTAATATTCTGCTATGTAAAGCTGAGCATCCTGGAATTTTTGCTCATTGCAATATAACAACTCTTTTGAAATAACAAACTCTTGAAATAACCATACTCTAGCATAAGCACAGTCCACAAGAATTAACAGTCCATCACATTTGACTGAACTGAACCCCACCCCATAGTGATTTCTCAGCTATGAACCTGTGCTGTCTTACAGACAGAACTTTCTATATGTATCAGTATTTTGTTATATGTAATCAGATGGGAGTTATCCTCTCAGCTAGGTCCCTCTCTGTCTCCCAGGTTCCACACATCTTTTCCATTGAATACAATACTAATCTTTGTCATGCCCTTGGCTGTCTTTACACCATCCTTTACACTTCACTTTCAACCCTCTTGGCCTAAGGCAAGTCTCATGGAGAACATTACTTGTTTAATCATTCTTGGCTAAAAAATAGATGACAGTAAATATTTTTTTTATTTCATCTGGAAGATAAACTCTATCATTCATACTCCAAAATTGATTATACCAAGAGACAAAAAAAAAAGCAAATTTCAAATAAAAATTTGTTGTACTCAATAAGTAACTGCCTGAAAAAAACCCCAAAGAATCCTCACTGAATTAAAGATATACAAAGTTGCCATAGGACAACTACTTAATTATTATGACTTAGCCAATTATGCAGCTAGTTGTAGTGACCAGGTTTCTGATTTATTTCTTAGGAATGTCACACTATAAAATATCTTGTGGGTGGGATTTTTTTTTCCTGAATTATTTTTCCAGAATGAAATTCTTTTCCTAACAGGTCTGTTTAAGCCTACTTCCATTTCATAAGATCTGCCATAATTGCATAACTTAAGCAATTAAATAAATGCCAACAAACCAATCAATTAATGCCAGTGTATACAGGATAACAGCAGATTGATTTGTATCAGTAATTTATGTCACAGTCCCAAATTTTCATTACAATGAGATAAATGAATGAGAGCTTGGTGCATGTTAGACAGTAAAAGTGCAACAGTGATTCAGCAAGGGACATTAAGAACATTAATGAACAAACATAACAGTCTGAAAATGAAACACTTAAGAATGTAGAACAGTTCTCTGTAAAAGTAAAACCAGGAAACCGTAACAGTTCAAAATAAAGGCATTCCCAAAAGATGCATGTAATGAAACTGGAAGCAGAAACTCTTCAAATAAAGTTGTTAATTTAGAGTAGAACTGAGTCCTGCACAAAGAAACTAGCAAGACTATATTGTTAATTGAAGACACAACTGTGAATTAGTCTCAAACATTTGATGCTGTAAAATTCCATGGAATATACATTAAATTAGTCTAGTTGTGGGTAAGAGAGATGCTGCATTCATCTTCTCACAGCTGGAAAAGTTTCTCATAGTGGAAGCATTTTTTGAACCAAATCAGTTTCATCAGCAGTAGTCACCCATTGTTTGGTTGCTTCTGCTCCCAACATTTCCTTCAATACCAGCAAGCTTGCTTGGCATTGTGTCCCCTACAGAAGATGAAAAGGTGACTGTGTCTGCCTATAGTCTGAGGCCATACTGTGACTGCTGTCTCTAGCAGACATTCATTTCTTTTACGTGCTAAGCCAGATGGCAGACAGTGGATGCCTGACTGATATTTTTAGCACTCTATGCCATGTTTGACCAGCTGAAGGATTCCCACATTAAAGAATAGTCATAAAAAATTCTGAAAGTGTTTAAAATAGCTAAAGTCTTTATAGCTGAAGTGCTGGAGTGCTACAGGTCTAGAATAAACCTTTTTCTTCAAGGCAACCTGTGGAGAAAATTTGTTTGCATACCTCTTTTTAGGTAATCAGAAGTAGAGCCTTTTTGATGCTTCAGTAACCACTGCACTTATTCAGAATTTATGCTGTATGTGATATAACAGGCTCAATTCAATGAATAGTGCTAAAGCTAATGGCTTTTCTTAGAAGTAAAAATGAGGGCTGTGTTTTCCACTGAACGTCTTAATATAAAATGAATTTTTACTTTAGTTAAAAGGAGAAAAAAAAGTGATTCCATAACACAACTTGAGCCACTAAATAAACATTTTATGGAGTTCCTAGTGCTTTCCTTAATTCTCACCTTATTTTTTAAAACTTCATCCTCTTTTTTTAACTTTTATAAAGCTCAAACATAATCTAACAAAAAATAAATTGGTAGAGGTCTAAGATTAATAGTGGTTAAAGGGTAATTAACTTTCTGTAATTATCCTTGTTGTTAACTAGAAACACTTAAAACAATTGGGGGGAAAAAAAAGCAGCAAATTTTAGAGTGATATCTGATGAAGGCTACCACAAGAGGGAGAAGAGATGGAAATTGATTCTTTCCACCAGTTGCTCCTTCACACCACTTTTTAATTGATTCTTTCCACCAGTTGCTCCTTCATGCCATTTTTAAACTGGCACAAGAATCTTGGCCTAGGAGTACTGCCAGTCTAACAGATGGCTATAAGTGCTGCTAGCCAGGAGAAATCAAAATGTGCATCAATTTTGAGGACTGAGATTATGTTCTTATCCAGAGGCTATCAAAGCAAAAGCCTGAGCCAGATTTTCTTCTCAACTATAAAGGTGTAAACGTATACAAATGAAAAACTCAATTTCTTTCTCTACAGTCATAATATCAGAGGATGAAAACTTTTGGTCTTTAATAAACTACCACCAGGAGCAAATCCCATTTTAGATCTAAATAGATCTGAATCTTTAGATGTTGCTTCTCAAGTCTGATTTTGTTAGTCTTACAAGATTGACTGTGCACTTATCTTGATCCTGACTTCTGTGAGTAGATCTACACTGGCATTTAACTTGGAGCCTGATGCTATATTCAGGCTCAAAACTCCTAGGTTTTCCACACAACCTACACCTCACTTTTCTGTCTCAGTTCTTAATCCTGTTAGGAAAACAGAACAAAAATAAATGGATTGACAATAACTCAAGTGTTGCTATGACCCAGCCCACTGAGGGGCTGGGGCAGCGAGATGCCAGTCAACCCCAGACCCTCCCGTGGATCGAGTTTCCCCAAGAGACAGACTTGGAAACTGGGTCGATGGGTGGCTCAGAAGCTTAAGCCACATCCCCCCTGGACAGTGCCCGGGTCAAAGCTGCCTCCCCCTGTTCAGGAAAATTCCCAGTTACTCGGTTGTTCATGGGTTCTTTATTATAACTCCTGCCTGTTGGTTTCTCCCCTTGGTTATTTTTGAATTGTACCCTCCCCCTGGCTTGTAACTCATTGGTTGTTTTCCCCTTTCCCCACGGTTTTCAAGCCCCCTACAAAACTGAGGAAAAAACCTCTCAGAGGATCCCAGTCATTGCCATATTCGGGTTGCCAGACTTCTGACAATAATCCTGTTGGAAGCCAGACCAGAACAGCCTCTCTTCCTCTACCTCCGAGCTAACGTGAGCCGATCCCATCGGCTCCTGCTGTGTTCCCTCTGCAAAGAAGCCAGCGAGCGCGCCCAGCCAGCAGCACCATTCCTGATGCCGAAGTCGCTTCTGCGACGCGCAGAAGTAACGCAGCTGCACTCTCTCTGATCGGGGGCACGCCAGAGCTCGGGCAGTGAGCACAGAACTGCGTTACTCAAGCTGTTTCCTACAAGCGATCTGGATACAACTCACTAGTCACTTTGAGTACAGTAAATGAAAGATTAAAAGTCACTACAAACACAGGGTTTGGGTTTTATTTATCTGCTCTGACCAATTCTGGTCTTGGTCTTGTACACTGTATTTAATGTATATTATACCAGTAAGATCAGATTTGGGTTTCTTATTTTCTTTTCCTTTAAAGCCTCTACAAGAGTAACTGACTTAAAGCAACATCTTTTATTTGATATTATAATACCTAAAAATCATGTGTCTCACTTGATCTAGTATTTCATTGGTGAGACACACTTTTTTCCAGCCACAAAACTGAACAAATATTATTTTCTGAATTATTTTTTTCTGTTTCCTGCTGGTTTAATGTCCTTTGCTTTCTCTAAGAACACTAGTTATTGATGCTACTTAGACATTGTATCTTAATGGCTTTTAGGTCGTAGCACTCATTGGAGAACACACACGTTTTTCTGTCAGCTATGAAAACTGAGAAGGAATTTTTTTTTTATTTCTACAGTATAGAATGCACGTTGTTAGAGATAGACCTGAAAACAAACCAATGAAAAAAAAAACCCAAACCCCACACTTCTTAAAATACTCTACACATTTTTTGCACAGACCACTTAGAAAATTATGTCTGGGTAAGATTAGAATTGTTACATGAGAGTCAATTAATCATATAAAACCAGGGCAATATATAGGTCATGATCTCAGGACTTGTTCACCTTCTCAAATCCATGGACAAGAGCAATTTTTCGTCTGAAGCAGTTCTTCCAAACACTTTATTTTTGTAATAATGTTAGACCTAATGCTTTTTCCACACCTTTAAATGTCAGGAAAAATAAAAGAATTTAGTAGAATTACTTTCAAATAGCAGTTGCTTGAAATACTCAATTTTCTTTCTTTTTATTTGAAAATGTGTACAACTATTGCCATATAGCTTTAAAAATCCCTGTGATATTATTACTGAATCTTTGCATTATCTTCTAATCAAAACAAATAAAACCAGGGGAAAAAATCCAGTGCAAGCAGATGTGAGTTATACCCAGAAAAATTGAGCTAGAGGTCAGATCAAACAACTTAGACACCTGTAAGCAATGTTAGAGAAAGAAAAGAATTTGAAAGAAAACCATAACCTATATTTATAGCCTGGACACGAGCATACATCTTCTGCCAACTGCCTCCAGCCTCAGCCCAGCTGATTGTTATAACCCGGTCTACATATTAAGTTAAAATGATTTAACTTAGCAAAGACCTGATGCTTGCTTTGTTTAAGCTAGTATTTTCTAGTGTATCAAAGTAAATTAGGAATTCTTTTTGGAGAGGGTCGAAAGCTGGTTAAAGGATGTCACACTCTTTGATCTTTGTATTGGTTGTGATCAACACAATCTGTAAAAGGATATTGTTTTTTGTATGTTAATACAGCTCTTTGTACTTTGTACTTACAGTTTCTTCATTTACATTTAGCTAAGCAACTTGGACTGATGCCTTAGTGTTATTTACTTATGCCTGCACCTCCCCAAAACATATAGAATCCGTTTATATGGGTTATGTTATTTCATGAAATCTTACCACCCACTAGGTACAGTATTAATTTAAAATGTCTGACACTTTATAATTCTGAGTTAGCTGCATCTACTCAGGCTCCAGTTCTGAGTCGCAATAACTGAAAATGTTGGTTCCAACATCAAGGTTTCAAAGTAAAACCTGACTCTGCCAGTGAAACTCATTACCCCTTTCTATTGCCCTTGGTGCTCTAAAATATGTTACCTGCTACATTTGGGGGAGAGCATCTGAAAAAAGATGTAGATGTACCTCTGTTACCACCTGAAGGGTGATAACATTTGCCTGCAACTCTGACAGAAAAGATGTGCTGACTCTTGCAGTAGAGAAACTAGTAAACTTTAGTTAAAGAACTTTCAAGAACTAATCCTGCAGAAAATTTTAATCCTAAATTTTGACCACTTTATATTGAAAAATATGCATAAAGCACATTTCTAAGTTCAGAATTCAAAGAAAAATCACAATAAAGTATGTTATTTACTTTTCTCACTGTTTTTGATGCTAATTTAAAGGCAATATTTTCAATGAGGGACAAAAAATTAAATTTAATTAGCACCTTAAAATTAACTTATTGCTTCATGAATATTAATGGCACTTTCCCCACCAATCTGGAGAAAAGCTGTCTCATTATGATAGCATATTGACAAATCCTTCAATTTTAAATTTAAATCAGCATTTTATACCCATACTGTTATTTGTTTATATGAACACAGTAATAAAAATGCTGCTTTAATTTTAATAGGTAATGTATCATGTAATCAATATTCTCTTGTTAATCTATATTTCACATGTTAGGCTTGAGGAATTCTTGAAAATTGGGTAGTGGTCTCACTTTGCATTATGTTTCTAATTATCAAAGATAAATTTATATATGTTTAAACTATGAAAGAAGGACTTCTTTCCCCTCAGTTCACTATTGATATAAAGGGAATCAGGCAGTCAAATAACTAGATAGGATGTCTTCAAATATAACCTCTGGAATGTAGAAACAATGAAATGTCAATGCACTTTTTTTGAAATTAACATTATTATACTATTGTTATTCTGAAGTATAGAATATATCAGGACCTAGTAATTGCTGTGCTTATCTTACCATGAAATTCCTGACAAAGCAGAAGTACATCTATGACTCCCCCAGAGATTTTAATTTAATTAACTCTGTGGTGAAGGGGTTACCATGCACTTGCACTTGAATTTCCAGAGAAGTTTCCATTACTACTCCTCTCTCCACACCCCACCTCCCACCCCCCACACCTTAAAAAGAATTTCGGGCTCGTGAACTATATTTTTTCGTCAATGCTCCACTGTGCTCCACCACAAAGAGTGGTAGACGACCACTCTTTGTGTCTGATTTGGACTCAGAATCAAAACACATAAGTCTGGCCAGGATAATTGGTCTACTCTGTGTTCAATGCCAAGGATACTCACTGACTCTTTTAATGGAGAATGGCAAAGCAAAAGCCAACTCAAAACTGTGTTACCGGATCATGCCATTTAGTCAAATCAAACATAATGATGGATTAATAAAAATCAAAACCGTGTCTCTTGCTTTTGACCACCCCTACTTCTTATTCACTGCCTAAAATAGAAGTAGATAAGTTATGACCCCATTAATGTTGTGAACACCAAACACCTCTTTTCCCTAATGAGAATTTTTACCTACAAATTAAATTTATTTACCATTCCTTTTGTGGTATTTTAATTCATATGCCCAAAACGACAAACTATTTTGTAAGATACACGGTTATTCCATTTTGTTGTAGTCTTTACAGAAGATACACACATAGACAAAGTTTGCAATGGAATCAGTTTATGAAGTGACATTTATGAAGAGGTTGTAGACACAGGGATTTCTTTTCATTTGGACTTTTTCTTTATGTTCACAAGCTTCCAAAAACCAAACATACAAAACAAAAAAATTGAATGAAAGAATATGGATATTCAAAAAAAATCTGAAAACTATTTCAAGCTGTCACCAGCATTTTAAGTATATTTATAATTCATATGCTATGTGATGATCATACACAACAACCTAATCACAACAGTTGCTGCTTTTTATATCTACCCATATACTTTATTTGTAGGGGTGTTCAGAAGAAAAGGAGCTTTTAAAAGTGGATAAGAAGACATATTTAACCATGTTATCTTCTTAACAAGTGTTCAGACTGAAAGTGAGCATACCCTGGAAATTAAAGATTTCAATAACTGCTTCAGATTTTCCCTGCTTTGTTAATGCAATATCAATGAATGACAGTTCATTCCAATTCTGGTCTATAGTACCAATTAAATCCTTATTTTGAAGAGTCTGAACAAACAATTAATTGTACAAATTAATTTGAAGCATGGTCTTCATTGCAGGCTCAAATATATATTGCTTTAAGGTCAATAAATAAGTCACTTATGAATTTCTACTGCTCATACCTGACCTGTCCCTACACTAAAATGCACAATACATTTCCAGTTTGGAAAAGAACAAAAGAAGACAGTCCTTTTTAAGTGGATGCGCTGGTCCATTAAACATTGTGATTGATTTGCTCTCCTGTACCAGCCCAAGAAAAAGAAAACTTTCCTCTCACACAAACAAACCCTTTATGAAAGCTGTGTTAATGTTCACCACTGTATTTCTAAGGATTCCAAAACACTGGGCCTCACAAAACTTTCCCCAGAGGAATGAGGAACAGGACAAAAATAAGGTAAAAAAAAAATTACTTCTATTTTTCCCCAATCCTGTCTTAATAGTGAATGTAATTCAAAAGACTTTTTTTCAGCCATAGGACAGAAACAAAGGCTGTTGCTGCATTGCATGATGAAATGCCATGCATCTAAGCAGATATGACAGATTATCCCTAACAGCAGGCTGATAGCACAGCTGTACTCCACTCCTTCTGGTTGCTTCTGCGACAGTACAAATATTCCTGCACATCATAACACATTATGGGCATGCCAAATGTCCTCTCTGTATAATACATACTGCAAATTATTTCACTTTTAAAACCAAGATAAATCAAAAACTCCATCCAATCACTTGCTAATAATACTAACTGAAAGTACCCCAATTAAAGCAAACATTGGTAACTGAACTGAAATTATTTTTCAATTCTATTTTTCCTGACAGTTACCTAACATGACTTGGTTGAAAGCAGCCCATGCTTAAAGAATACGTATTTTGACCTAAAGTACTTATTACATATGAACAAGATGACCTATTAGACAACATAAAATAACAAAGAAACCTCTAAAACCTCCTTAAATGCTCTGGCTTCCAGACAGTGAGATATTGTGTTTTCTTTTGAATGACAAGGAAAAAAAACCCCACCCAAATCTTCTAATTTGGAGGTGTGGGGAAGCATCCAAATAAAAGTTATATTGGTTGCTTGAGGTATTTATTTTTCAGTGTAAAGTCTATATTATCTGTAGTGATGTGACATGAATCATCCTCAATTTTTGTATGGAGGAATAATCCCATGCACCAGTACATGCTGGCTTCCCAGAGAAGTTGTGCTGTCTCCATCTGTGAGTATAATCAACACCCAGCTGGACATTATCCTGGACACCCAGCTTTAGCTGATCCTGTTTTATCAGGGTAGTTGGACCAGATGATCTCAAGAGGTCCCTTCTAACCGAAATCTGTGATGTCAGATGATGTCAGCATGACAGAATAGCTCACCCCATGCAGAGTGTAGCATTTAATTTACTTAGCTGTGTCTTAATAGGTTTATGTGTCTTGACTGACATTTTTAGAATAAGCCCAACAGCTGAACATTATTTTTTGACACTGTTGCCTTTACTGTGCATTTAAATGAAACCACAGACTTTTCTTAGTTTAAGTTTGTTCAGGGGAAAAATGGCTCAAGCAAAGCTAAATGACAGAAACGTTTTTCTTTTTCGGTGCTTACCAACTCTCAGTGGGCAGAGGAAAAACTCTCACAGTGTCAAAAGTTTGCAGTTCACTTGTTTCCTACTATTTGACATTATGCCACAAGAATCCAACTTGTGGTGTTGAATAATTAAAAATTAGTTTCCTGCTACTTAAAGCTCCCAGTGGGAAACACACAGACATGTCTGTACAATGTACTGAGAAAGGTCAAGGCTTTGGGCTGCATTCAGTGTTTGGATTGTGTTTCAGTGGCTTAAAACACCAAGAAGCCTTAATAGAGTTAAACTTCCTATTGACATAAATGAGGGTAATTGGGACCTCAAAACAGACATCATCATTTTCCCCTTCCCACAAATGAAATAAGGGTGAGCAGAGAACTAAACTCTGAAGCAGAAATAAAGTCAATCTGTCTTCCTTTCTATAGGAGGACATTTTGGTAAGTATAGAAATGATACTGAGAAACCATCCCTAACGCTCGACTTGCCACTCTTTCTAAATGTCATGAAGCATATGATATCTAAAAGCAGTTTTGATTTATTGATTAGGAACTTAAGGTCATATTATCTCATGGGCTTGTGCAGAAAGAAGGAGTTAGAAATACCATTATATACAGGAGCTATTTGTCATAGAAGAAGGTTACCTCTTTTACCATAATCTAAAGGAAAATGTATCTTTTGAGTTTCCAAATCAGTCTGTGAAAATGACTGAAGGCTGGATGCCTAGCTCCAGAAATAGTCCTTTGAAATCTTCTCTTAGAATGTTAATTTAAATTATTTGAAACCTCCTCTCAGATACTTTAAGCATGTTAATTTAGACTATATATATGCAGATTAGTCCCATTCAGGAGTGGTCAGGTGGTCAAGAGATTACTGAAGTACATAAAATCTGTGGGAATTGATATTATACAAATTTGTTGGCATTTTGTTCCAAACAGTTTTAAAAGCAGCTATTTAGAATCACAGAATCTCCTGAGCTGGAAGGGACCCACAAGGATCATCAAAATCCTGTGTCTCCTTATTTTACACATGCAGAAAAGTTGAAAGAATTGTGATCTTTACAGTAAATCAAGAACTTAACTTTTAAGAAAGCTAAGTTAAAAAAAAATAAAAAAAGATGTTTTCATTTTTCCCAAGTGTCTGTTATTTCCTCAAAACCATATATTCTCAAGAGAAGTTTTTTGAATATATACATTTCTCACAGAAGTAGTTATACTTTAAGCCCAGAAGGATACCTTTCAAGTCTTTTTCAATTTTATGTCAGGTATTTGATAGAACAGATTTTTCTTTGTTTTGAAACAGCTTTTAGGAGTCTTG
The DNA here is from genome assembly GCF_041296385.1 of Aphelocoma coerulescens. Classification (NCBI taxonomy): domain Eukaryota; kingdom Metazoa; phylum Chordata; class Aves; order Passeriformes; family Corvidae; genus Aphelocoma; species Aphelocoma coerulescens. The sequence goes on from NC_091017.1 coordinate 36,832,472, forward strand.
ATTCATTTCCTTCTGGGTTTTAAAACTTCGGTATCCATTTCTATCTTTTGACCTGAACTCATCTTGATGTTAGAAGACAAAAAAAAAAAGCAGATGAGAACAGATTGTGTACGAATAGTTTTCCTCCAAGTCATGAAAGCAGGTTATGAATTAATTATCATTGCAGCTGAGCAGCAAGTGACTATGACAGTGTATTTTGACATAATGAAATAATATAATAAGAAAAGGTTGAAATGTTTTTTTCCTCAGAAAGCCAAAATCTAAGTGAGATATATAATGTGCAAGTCATGTGACAAATTTGTATCATCAGAAGTAGGGCCAGATTCAGGAGTCATATGCAAGCCACATATATAAATGGGTATAAACAAAGAGACAGCTCCTGGGTGGGAATACATCCACTCTTAGGATGACTACAGTTTGGAGTCTACATATATATTACGTCTAATTCCTACTATTGCCATAAAAATCAAACACCAGTAAGCATTAGGTGCCAGACTTTAGTTCCAGCCAAAAAAAGAGATTCCCATTCATTGCCATATGCCCTGTTGAGGGGCTCTACCAAGCCACTACAATGCTCTAGTAGGTCATTTCATGTATGCAAAGAAACACAGGACATTCATGGTTTCAGAGAATGACCCCCATTGCTGGCTTCAATGTTTTTCTTCAAGCTGTACCTCTAATCCTACATAATGTCTAGGGTAGGTCTGTGTGTTTAGAAAAGCTCAACATTGTCTCATATTACTCCCTCAGAAATCAATTGAAAAGCCTTGCTCTGACAAAAGGAGATGCAGAGATTTTTACCAGAATAAACCCTGAGTATAACTACAGCAATAGACCTGTGACAGTATTGTTGAATTCAGCGTAAATCAACACCTGCTAACTGCCAAGTCTCTTAGTTTGTCCATCTGTGCTGTATGGCTAGATAAATATCCTAAGTCACTCTCAATATTTTAGGCTGGCACAATGATTTATGACAATGAAGATTAAGGGCCGGCAGATGGGGGAAGAGCTAGAAAAAATGTGCATTGCCTTGGTGTAGATCTCTTGTTGAACTTGAAATGTAAGTACAAAAATAAATATATTGTCCTTTCCTTATTTTATAACAATTTTTAAAATTGTTTTTAAAAACAATTTTTTTTAATGCTAAGATTTTGCATCATGCTTGAAGACATTGGATCTAATTGGTTTATTCTTTGTTAGAAGCTCTCAGAGAATGTCTGTAATTTTGAAGAGATTGTTACACATATATGTTGTTATATATATATATGTTGTTCTTCAGCTAGAAGTTTTACATATTTCTGGAATTCCTCTCCTTCAGAGAGAGGTCAGTGAAGAGATGATGTGTGAAACCATTGGTACCTGTTGTGAGAGCTAATATACTGAAATACCTCTATTTTTAGCACAGATTTATTTTCTTGTATGAATACAAGTCTAATGCAATTTACTAGGAATTAGTAATTCTAATCTCAGTTTCTTTCTGCCTCCAGATTTACTGGCTAAAAGGGGACTTGGTGGAAAATAAAAGGAACTCAACACAATCTATGAGCCTAGAGGAAATGCCAGAATACCATCAGTATCTTTATATTTTTTCCTTGCATTTAGTTTGTGCCTGAGCTTCTAGTAATTTCCTCATGGGTGGCATTGGTCAAGAGACAGGAATTAAAAAAACATTAAATTTTATCTCAACATTAGAAAGAATATTTTTACTATGAGGATGGTCAAAGACAAAAACAGGTTTGCCCAGAGAAGTCATGAATTCTCCCCTTTTGGAGATATTCAAAGTCTGACTGGACACATCTAAGACAATCTCATCCCCTGACCCTACTTGAGAGGTGGAAGACGTGGGGTGAACCAGGTGATCTCAAGAGATCACTTGCAAACCCCAAAAATTCTGTAATTCTGTGAATCTCAGTTGTGTTAGTACGAGGGACTTAGAATCCTCAGGATACATATGCTCATTCATGTTTGAACAAAGACAATTGTACATTTTTCTATGACTCAAAAGGTTGAAGTTTCAATACAAAAAAAATCAAACATTAAGTAGATCTCACATTAGATGAGACAGAAAAATTAAAAAATGTTAAAAAAACCCAACCCACAAAAAAGATTAATACAACAACAAGGAACTCTGAACTCCTGAACTCCTATGAACTCTTTGCTTCCCCTGCAATCTTGGCTGCACATCACTTGTGTAAAAATGCCAAGACTTAGGACATGCAGTTTTAGTTTTACTGATTTGGGTGAGTGGCATTTGAGCTTCCACTGTAGATAGGGGTTTTTAAAAAAGCATAAGAAATATGCATCCTAGATGTGTATATCTATAACCTAAAAAGGAAGTGTCTCTTCTAAATCAGCCCAGGCCAGGTTACTAGTGTTGCATTCTATTTAACTCTTGGCAAGGAACTTATGATGAAAATTTTGTTTTTCTTCTTCTATAGAGAGATCCTGACTTTCTAAACAAGTGAAATACAAGAACTCATTTAGGTCTCTTGAAACAATTTTACTGGAGAAAAAAAAGAAGCTGCACTGTAACTGCTTAGGACTAACCATATTTTAGGGACATAGAACCAGTCTAGCCAGATTTCTCCTTTACCCGTAGGCATAGGAAGTGGACCGTTGTTGCTATGACCTAGCCCTCTGCGGGGCTGGGGCAGCAAGATGCCAATCAATCCCAAGCTGCCTCCCCTGGTTCAGGAAAATTTTCTCTTACTCGGTTGTTCATTGGTTCTTTGTTGTTTCTCCCACCTCCCGGTTTTCCCCATTGGTTCTTGTTGAATTGTACCCTCCCCCTGGCTTGTAACTCATTGGTTGTTTTCCCCTTTCCCCACGGTTTTCAAGCCCCCTACAAAACTGAGGAAAAAACCTCTCGGTGGGATCCCAGATTAAGATCATTGCCATGTTCTGGTTGCCAAAGTTCTGACAATAATCCTGTTGGAATCCAGACCAGAACAACCTCTCTCTTCCTTTGTCTCCGAGCTAACGTGAGCCGATCCCATCGGCTCCTGCTGTGTTCCCTCTGCAAAGAAGCCAGCGAGCGCCCAGCCAGCAGCACCATTCCTGATGCCGAAGTCGCTTCTGCGACGCGCAGAAGTAACGCAGCTGCACTCTCTCTGATCGGGGGCACGCCAGAGCTCGGGCAGTGAGCACAGAACTGCGTTCGACCATCAGTGTTGGGATCCTGCCTACTTTTGAGTATTTAAGATCACAGCAAATTATTTTAAGAATAGGGCTTGCCTGAGCTTTGCTATCCAACATGGCCTGTTACACAGCATACTAATTAACAGAAAAGAAAACCCAAACCATTTTTTCCTATGTGGAGATGGCGATTCACTGCTGTGATAGACTCCATGTATATGTTTAATAAGAATTGATTAAATTAGCATTCTGTGCTACTTTCAAAACTACAAATAATGTTTTAATACCAATCTTAACTCTCCCTTAAAAAAAAAAAAAAAAAAAACTAGAAAAAAATGCAATAATGAACCATAAATCATCAGCTAAACTAACATCTAAAAATTAGTTGAGAATATTTGTTATTGATCTATATTTAACATTGGGGACCAACATTTTACCTTACATGTACAAAAGCATCAAATTCATAAATGTCATGGAGGTTTCCCAGAGTCTAACACAGGGGCCAAATGAAATGAATAACACCTGCAATTAATATTTTCCCATATAAGCTGAGCAAGTATTACAGAAGCTATTGAAGGTGGAAAGGTTAAAATATTAGATTTACAGCTGCATATCAGGAAACGCAGAGGATGTACTTTCAGAAGTACAATTTTCTTCAAATTTTGCCTTAAAGCTGTGATTTTACACAATATCGGTAAGTAACAGAACAACAGAAGAGTATGGATAGCAGTAAATATGGAACAATGTAATGAAGAGTCAGGTCTAAGAGTAAAAACCCTGGAAAGTAAAAGGAATTGATGATAACTCATGTATGATATAAAATTGGGAGAAAAATAACACTTCTTCTATCAGTACACAACCCATGAGTAATATATACATACTTTAGACCTAATCCCATCTTCTATGTATCATCCAGCTAAAGTAATAAGTAAAAATGCCAAGAACAAAAGGGGAATGATTGTTCAACACACTGCTGTATATAGTATCTATTTTGTTTTAAAAAAAGAAGAAAAATATTATTTCAACTGAAACGATGAAAATTAGAAAAAAATACAGGTTTTTTAGTCTTCATATAAAGAAAGAACCTGCTGGGCAACAGTAAAAAGGATGTACCTGAGACTTCATGAAATGCATCAGAACCTAAGTAAAATTCGGTAGTAATTACTCCAGCTGGAGATCATGAATAAGATGGTAGTAGTTAAGGCCCAGAGAAACAAATTACACAGATGGAAAGAAAAACCCAACAAATTAAGCACCTAGGAGTCAGCTCAAAAAAAAAGCTACTGAAGCAAGATGAGATGTGACAGATATAGATGTGGGTAAAAGAAACAATATAATTGAGAGAGATGTGAAAGTAATCCCAACGTGAAACTGAAACTGTACTTGAAAACTGAATTAAAATAATAAAAGGGGTGTAGAAAAGCATTTTCTCTAAGATGCCATTTAAATAACTAAAAAGAAAGCAATGGAAGTTGTATTAAAAATAAGGAGATCAGTAATTTCAGTTTCAAGGAGTAATGGAAATTGGGACTACGAACATTTTTACTCATTTTTGTAGGCTCTTAGGTTTGACCTGTACATCAATAGATGGTAGTCTGATTCACCACTAGAAACTGGAGCTAATCAGACATTTTCCACATTTCCTTCAGTTGAACCAGGGGCATTCCTACTCCTCCAGATAGGAATGAAGATCTATCAGGCTAGAGAGAACACACAGAAATGAATGTGGTTTCAGGCTTTCAGTTAAGGTACCTCCATCATAAGTAAGTGAAAGATGCATGTTGTGGTCCCTGCCACAAGCAATGTTTGACCTTTGAAACAAATTGCTTTCTAGCAGATGAACAAGAGATCATAGAGAAGCAATTTAATGGCTACAGCTATTCTACCCTCAAAGCTGCACTGTGTAAAGTTTCCCTGGACTTTTTTTCTACATTGGACTCCAAAGGTCTGAGACAGAAAAGTTAAATGGATAAAAGTTAAACTGCCATGGTTTAATGACATCCAGGAACAAATATCCATGCAGTGGACCCTCCCCCTCCCCTCCTCTGCCCCACTGGGATAGGGAGCAGAATCATAAAAAGGCAAAATTTGCATGTTGTGATAAGAACAGTTTCATAATTGGAATAAGGTAAAATCATGATGATGTGAGCAGGAAACAGGAGGAGGAAGGGTTAACATCCTGTAACAATACAATTGCTGACCACCCACTGACCAATGCCCATCACATCCCCAAGCAACAACTGGCTGCTCCTGGCCAGCTCCCCCAGTTTATACACTGAGCATGATGTCCTATGGTGTGGAATATCCCTTTGGCCAGTTGCGGTCAGCTGTCCCAGCTATGCTCCCTCACAGGTTCTTGTGCACCTCCTCACTGACAGAGCACGAGACAGTGAAAATTCCTTGACTTAAGGTAAGAACTACTGAGCAACATCTAGAATATCAGTATGTTATCAACAATAGTCTCATAATATATCCAAAAACCACCGCCTTGTTCCAGTTACTCTGAAGAAAATTAACTCTACCACAGCCAAAACCAAAACAGAAACGATATAAACATGAAGCATTAATTTCATTCTGATGGTCAAAATTATTACAGAACATAGTGATGATAAACAGGAATTCGCTTCTCTGTCACTTTTCTGAAAATCGTGAAGACAGTTTTGAATAATTTTCTCTTTTATTACATAAGTGGCTTTTATGAGTGGCTCAGCATGTACAAGTCACAAATACAATAAGCATTCTCTATGTCTGATGAACCAAACCCATCAGGAAGTTCACCCACTTTTTAAGACCAGATTGATTTATTAAAGGGGACAAAGAGAAAGAGGATCCCATCTAACCTCTGTACACGTGCATCTTCTTAACCCCTTTGATCAGACCTGGAAAACTAGCCTTGAGTTCATTGGTGTGCCCCTTACAGTGTGAGTTATTTTTAGCAGTTGCCTCATTGCCATAACACACAGGGCTTGAAAAGCTGTGAGGCTGCTCCAAGAAAAAAACTAATCGATTAGATTTACCAGCAGCTTAGTTATGTTTTGGAATCTAATAGTGAGAAAATAATGATTTAAGGAAAAAAAAAAAATCTATTTTCTAATTTGTATCCATTTCCTTATTAGTTCCTTTACCTCCTCACTCCACATATACCTCTTTTTCTCCACCTGAGACATTTTTGGGAAAGGATGATCACTTTGTCCTGTGATCCAGAACACTAAGAACAATACCTAGTTATTGTTCTGTGAACCTATTTTGCAATACTGTAATTCAAAGGCGCATAATTAAAACAGAAAAACAACAACAAAGAAAGGAACAAACTAACCCCTAAAAAACAAATACACAAAACCTCAACCCACTCTCAACATTAATATTGGTGTGGTGTTCGAAAGCACAGTCCTTACAGCACCAGAATTAGTCTTAGATTAAGAAAGTATACTATAAAAATTCTTTAGGAATTACTGATATATTCTTCGGTCTCTCTCTAAATTCTTTTAGTTTGGTTTTTTTTCACTCATTCTCATATGATTACATTAATACTATTTTATTTCCAATACTTAAAGTGATTTTCTTCTTCTCTATTCAACCAACCTAGATTCAAGCATGATTTTTTTAGTGTGTATTTTTCTCTGTACCCTTCCATGCATTACTTCAATCTTTTATTACCTGTACTTTTTGTTTATAACCCTAACAGTTTTCTGAGTGTGAAAACCATTTGTTTCATCTTTTGAGAAAAGATTTTTATTCATACATCTTTCAGAATGCAATCATTGCTGTCCTCAGCTGTGGGGAATCTTGCTGACAGTGGACTAACTTTTGACCCAGACATATGCTTCCACTTTGCAACAAGAGTTATTTTAAATGCTATTTCTGCTCTTCTATAAAAGGTCACTTAATCCAAAAGGCTGGATTGAGCAGTTTGCATGTGGCTAAAAGATAAATACAGTTTGAATCACCTGGGAATAAAAGTCTTCTCCTGCAGGCTCTCTAGAGCTGAAAGGCTGAATCCAATTTCGTTTTTACATTGCCATAAGATAAATGTGTTTTGAATGTCATCTAAGTTAAAGAGAAGTAGTTTGTTTTTTTCCTGTAAAAAACCTGTGCTTTTCTTCTGGCAGCAAGTTATTTTCTTAAGAACTCTCACTTCTGAGAATCAACATGTAATAAAGATTCCTCTTTGTTGATGATATTGTTGTAAGCACATTTGAAAACCAATGCAAATTTTTTTTTAAGCATTTTTTTTTTTACTCTTAATTTAACAAATGGTTCTTGTGTCATAAAAAACCCAGTTTCTGTTTCCACTGTCTTTTCTTTCTCTGCTTTTTACTTATTTCCCCATCCTGGAACAGTGAATTTTCTGCAGCAAGAAAGAACCATTTCCTAATAAAAGAAAAAAGCTTCCTCTCATTTCAACATACAGAATAAGCAATTTTTGTACAAATAGAGATTTATAATTTGTTCTGTGCTATTTAGCAAGAGCCTTATCCTGTCGAGAAGAGCAAATGCATTTCATAGAGGCAAATTCAACATCTGAGATATTATCAAACTGAATTTATGGAAATACTAGCATTTAATAAGCTGATTCATTTCATCATGAGTATTCCACAAGCTTGTCCTTTTGTTAGGCATGGTACTATATTTTTTTTTTTTCCATTAATATAACTTCAATCACCTCACTTCAAAAATAATTTTGCCATCCCATTTGCCAGGTATTGGTATACAAAGCAAGTGGGTGGGGGGTGAAGAATCAAAAGGGCAAAAGTGAGAAAACTTGTGGGTTGAGACCAAGACAGTGCAATAATAATACCTACTGTTGTTACAGAATCTTGTAATGAAAAACAAAAATATCAAAGAGAGAGAAAATAAAAGCAAGAAAGATAAGTGATGAAAGTGAAAAAAATTCCTCACCACCAAGTAACTCATGTCCAGCCAGTCCATGAGAATGAGTCCTGGGGTGATGTTATGAAGCCGCTTTATTCCTTACCCGCCCGCTCAATGCCCGAGGACGCTGTGCCTTTAGGATGGACCCGGGGGCGGGGCCGGAGCCAGGGACCGGAGGGGGCGGCTGAACGGCTCAGCCCAAGGGCTCCAGGCTCTGGGCAGGGCTCGGGAGGGAGCGCTCTGGGAGCACTGTGCTGCTTTTCTGGGGTTCCTTTGTGTTCTGGCTAGCTGGGAAAAGGTTCTGTTGGTTTTTTTCTTGCTCTTTTTTCCCTTTCCTTCCCCTTGCCTCACTGCCTCCCTTCCCTCCTCGCCAGTCCAGGGAGCCTGCGGGTGGCCCCGGCTGGGCCGGTGGGGTGGACCCGGCTGGTCCAAGCCCACATGTCTGTTCCTGCTCCAGGAATTTGTTGTATTTTGAGGGTTTTTTTTATCCTGTTCTACCCTGTTTCATTTGTGTGTTAATAAACAGTTGTTTTGGTTTTTTTCCCCACTTTCTCTTCTTGTGACCCACTTGTCTTGTTGGTGGAGGAAAAGGGGAGGCCCTTTTCTCCTGAAGTTTTGTCTCCAAAACCGAGACAGAGAAGCAATACCCCACTAGTCTCTCCCTCATTTTATTGCTGAGCATGATGCCACAGGTATGGAATATCCCTTTGGTCAGTTGGTTTCAGTGGCCCCAGTTGTGCCCCTGACTCCTTGATGGTGGGGTGCGGTGAGGAACAGAAAAGGCCTTGGACTCATGTGAACACTGCTCAGCAATAACAAAAACATCTCTGTATCACCAACAGTTTCCCCCATAGTAGCTACTGTAAATAAAATAAACTCTGTCCCAGCCAAAACTAGCCCAATACCATTTTTTGTACATAGCCTTTATAAACGGGGCTTCCACATGGACACACTGAAATTCTTTCTACTATTTGACCAAATTGCACCAAGTAATTTCACTGAAGTAAATAAAAGTCATACTAACCAAATCTGACCCCCAATATTTCCATTATTATCCATTCTTTGCCCCTCTTGCTTCTCCACTTCATAGGTGACTGTTCTGAGACCACCATGAGTGAATAAGGATTGTGAGGCTGCATTTTCTTGTGAAGGACCTGACTGGGTCAGGGTCAAGATCAAGAAGCTAGTATGAAAAGCAAAGAATACACAGCATGCCATACCCACTTCAAAGTTTAGTGAATGACTTTTAACTCTTGTTCTCAGACAACACAAAGAAAATTAGGAGACAAAGCTGCATGCTGCAAGTTGCTCCAGGCAATTTAAGTCCCAAGTGTTGCACTGAGACCAAATTTCAGTACTGTGGCATGCATATCCTGTCTCATCTCTGCATCATATTAATCCTTTTTTTATACATTTAAAGTTGGTTTTATGCAACAAAGCATCTACTTTCTGGAAAAGTAATTTAGAATGCTTTTCACTTCACATTACAAGCTTAAAAGTTTATATCTGAGTTTAAGATCCCCAACATAAAATTTTTTGAGAGCTTGATGACAAATATATTTCCCTTCTTTAAGGCTCTCTGTTAAGCAAAACCCTCAGAATGATATGAAGACAGACAGGTTTCTGTCCAGCAGAACTGTTGTCCCGGTTTTGCAATCGGATTGTGCAATTTGATCAAGAATTATCAGCACATGGTGACTTTTTGATATATACATACATGTGGGTTTTTTCTGTGCCTAAAGATTAAAGGGCTCTCTCTGCTCTTCTGTCACCTGTTAAGCACCTGACAGTTAAGATCAGTTCTTCCACAGCTCATTACCTGTTATTGCGACCTACCTCTGATCTATTACAGATTCAGGGTCTATGATTTTGCAGGGCACCCTACCTACCTACAACAGTCCCTCTTGTAAGGCAAATCAATCATTCACATTCTGCTCATTTATTATCTGCAGCTTCAGCTGACAGAAGCTGCAGCTGCACATCTCTTCTAGGACTCCCATATATTTCTTTCTATACTGTTATCTAAATACATACTTTTGTCATTCTGAGAGCTGTTTTATGTTTGCAAAATACATTTGTCAAAACACTCAGCACTTACAAATGCATAGTAAAGGTTCAATATATCAGACATTTTGTTTTACAGTTGCAAAACTTGCTTGCACAGATACAGAATTTCCAAGTTTGTAATACCAAAATTAATGCTCAATGTCCAATTATTTAGAATTAAGCCTGAAGCATCTGTTTTTCTCAAACATTTCAAGGGCGTGGAGTTATATTGTTTATTTCTTACCCATAGACTTTCCTATCCACAATGCATGTACACAATCTACATAAACTTCAAAAGGAAGGAATGCAAAAGATCTGTTCCATTAGTAAAACTTAAAATTCCTACCAAACAACAACAGAACCAATGATTGAATCACTTAGGCATTGGGAATACTTCAATCACATTAGACAAAAGTTTTAACTGACTTCTTTGTCTAATGCTTCACAACTAATTCTCCTCTATTTGTGCTTTGCAGCATTTAAAATTTCAAGGAGAAAAACAAACAAACAAACCATCCATTCTATTTCAGTACACAAGATTCAATAACAGAAGATTTATTTGTATGTTTCCTAGAATTAGATCATCTTTGAAGGTACTGCATGTGTAACAAAGTTACCTGAGTATAACTTCTACGACATGAAAATATTTTAGCAGCCTACCCAAGTCTCAGTGGGAAAGGTTTTACCCTGCTTATCAAGACAACAATAATTGTCCCCACTACACTAGGGAAACTGTAGAGCACAGAGAGAAATTGGAGGCATGGATGGGCAGCTCTGGGGACTGAGCCATCTACATAAGTTGTCCACAGTGACCAAGGGGACCAAATGCAGAGATGAATGAAACAGCAGCTGTCTCATAGTTGTGTATCTTGGCATAAGAAAATAAACATTAACCACTCAAGATTTTATTTGAATATGTAGGACTATGTTTGTGCTATTTTAGAGAGAACAAGTACTTAATTGTATAATCTCAGACACTTAACAATATTTTTTTTTCCCAAGAAGCATTTTGCTTAATATTAAAATAACACACATAAGCGCACAACAGGGCTACTCACAGATATTCACAACTCCCAAACCTCCCTCCAGCTCCATTCAGAATGGCTGAAAATGATAACAATCATAGCCTGTGTTAAATTCATGAGCATATACTGCAAGCAATTTCTTCTTTTCAGAGTCTTTTTTCCTAACATCATGTTACCAATCCTCTACACTATAGAAGAAGTCCAGAATTATAAGAGCAAATACTAACTCTTGATTCCAGAAATGAGTTAATTTTGTTATAGATGTGATCAGGAAAATGACAAGGATTAGCTACATCCTTTTCTGTGTTTACAGAATGACGGTGGCATTAGAAATCAGACAAGATAAACTTTTCAGATTTCACACTGAGCAGACGGAGCATTCTTTCAACTTAATATTGTTTTCTGATAGAGTCATTTGTTAGCAAAAAATAAGGAAAATGGAAACTTTAGTCCCGATCTAGCAGAAATAAGTAGATATCAACAAAATTCAATGTGTTCTTCTTCAATAACACTGTTTTAAAAGTTGCCTTTGCTAAGATACCTATTTTGCAAGATCCTCTATAGAGTAGAATGGAGTGGAGTAGAGGAGAGTAGAGTGGAGTAGAATAGACTAGACTATTTCAGTTGGAAGGGAAAACTAAGGCATGTTATTATGAGCATTATCTAACACAACAACATTCAAAGCTTTCCTTTCCTTTTTCTGATTATCCAAAATATGATTCATAGGCATTTGAAATACATATATATGTATTTCTACTCAATAGCTAGCATATATTTCCACGAATCACCAAACCATCCCTTTACATACAAAAGCAACCCCTTTCTTCAAAGCTATTCTCTTTGCAACTGTTTCTTAAAAGTGGCTGTCCTCCAACCTCCCTGAAACTGGTAGTGGAACATCTCTAACAATATATTTCTCACAGACACTGGAGATAGTGTTTGCCTTTACAAAGCAAAGGATACACAAGGTAGTGTTAATGATTCTATTTCGTATCTGCTTTGACTGATCTGTACGTAGTTTTAATTTCAAAAGGAGTAACAAGGTGTGAAGTGTTTGCAACTGCAATTAAAACCAGAAAAAACTCAGTGTGCTCATGACTGAGAGAATTAGTGTTTGACTGCTGTAAGATTTTTAGTCTTCCAAAGCATTTGTAAAATCACTCAGGAGTGCTGTTATCCCTTCTTTTTCTTCCTTATTTTTGTTCCTAAATAGCAAGCTGGTATAATGCTGTCCTTGTTAAGATTAACATGAAAACAGTCCAAGTTTTGTCCTTAGAGGAGAACAGAATCTGTCCCACACAGTACAGGAAGCATGTCAGGGGAGGGCAAGAAAACAATTTTTTTTTTTTTTGCGGTATTAGAAACAAAATTATTAGATTACTCTTAACTCATACTGACAATATATAACTGATAATAATTTCTGAGTGAAAGATGTGAATTGTTTTCCTCCATTTCATCATTTCCCCTTTTTTTGCCTTTTTTATTTAATGTATTGATGAGCATTCTCCTCTGTATGTCCTCTATCCCCCAAATACAACTTAGTGCTTCTAAAATCTAAATAGATTTATGGAGACTGACTAAAAACTGGGACAACTTCCACTCAACAAACTTAATGGCTAAACCTCACATAACATTCATACAGACATAAACTCCAGTTCTATTGAACTGATTGTGAGTTTTTTGCATATAGACAGTATTTTGAAAGCTAAGTTTAGTTCTCTTCTGAATACATAAATATGTTCACAAGAACTTCACTTGTGAACTGGCGAGAAAATTTCTTATTCTTACTCTGCAGTAGCCTGTCAGTTTGGGAACTTCATAGCACAGCCTGCACAGCATTTATAAGGTTACTAAAAGAAGCTGTGAAGAGACATACACAAAAGATGCATATTTTTCACTTCAGAGAAGGTGTTTAGCTGTAGATCTATCAAATATGCAGCTGTAAGTTTTGCAAAGATGTGACAAAAAGTGTGAAAGGGAAAGTTTTATTCCAAACACTTGCATAGACCCTAAATAAAGTAGAAACAGGATCAATAACAGGGTTCTCTTGACTGCAGTCAATAAATTTGAAGAGTAAGTTAATTATAAAATGTTATTTTCATATTAGACAATCACTGTTTATGAAGCTGACTGCAGTTTAGTGCATAGCTCACATTTTCTTCTCATTATCCACTTCATCACATAAATCAAGTGAAGCCCTCTCAAAGCGTTCCTAGTATTATCTATACATACATCTTTCAGTACTAATTTGATACTACATACTACTTTATGGTAAGCCTTCAGCTGGCTGGAAAATTCAGACTTTGTCAGAAGCCAGAGTTCTGAGCTGCTAGAAACGCTTTTCCCAACAAGGGCTTTCCAAACACAGGAGCCAAGTTACTTTGACTGTTGAATCGCAACACTTTTGAAGCTCATCACCAGCATTTCAAACATAAATGAGCACCTAAGTCTGCATCTCCCTTAAGAACAGACCTAAATAACTAGTTGAGTTGCATGGCACAGCATTAAGATGCTGCTTTTAAAAAGGCAGTCTTAATACTCCAGGACAGGTGTACTGTGTGAACTGGAGACATCAGAGTTTGCTGCTTGCAGCAGGGCTCAGATGCCGCCTGGTTAAGTAAAAGTCTTAGCTGCACTTTCTGCTACAAATCAACCAAATGCTGCTTCTACTGCAGCAGGCATATAATCTTGCAAATGAGAATGGGATGCTAGTTTTGGAGCACTGTTTATGAGTCTTTTTGCAATAGATGGAGATCATATATCATTTTCTACATGTCACTCAGATTCTGTTAAAAACATAAATTACTACTTATCCATAAAACAAAAGAAGGAAATCTATTTTATTATTCCCCTGGAAAATCTAAACAAATTATGCAACATCACACTCCCACCTACTAGAAAGCAATAAATTATGTATGTAGAAAGGGGAAAGTATCAAAGAAGAACAGAATATATCATAAAAATGCTGTTCACACTACAAGACATAAGGCTTTATCAGATTTTCTATTCTGATCCATTGTGCTCTGGGGATCATCTCAGCCTCAGAGCAATTCTTTTCAGTTGATGTATAACTCTAAAGTGGATATACTGTCGGGTTTTTTTGGTTTTTTGGTTTTGTTTTTTTTTTTTTTTTTGGTCCATCCTGGTAACCAAAAAGGAAATTATAAATGTCACCGTAGAGGTACCCGTATTGGTGAGATACAATGGGCAATTTTCTCATATAAAATTCTCAGCATGAAAATGTATTTAAACTAAGGCATAATGGCCAGCATCACCAGATACTTAGGGTTTGAATAAAACCACTAAGTAGAGACTGGGAATTACTTCAGGATTCTCAGTATAGGATATCAACTACATTCCTGAAAATTTCTGAATGTGGGAGTGGTGCAATTAACAGACTAAATTACTTTGTCAGGGAAAGAGGTAGCTACTCACAGCTTTCTCATTACTTTTTGATACTCGAACAACTCAAATTCTTCAGTTAGATGTATCAGGAATACTAGCCTATAGGATTGGGGGTTTGTATTTTCTGAAAGGGAAAAAAAATAAAGGATGTTGCAAAACATTGGCCTAAGTCAATTCTGCATGTCTTTTTAATTTTTTTTCCTCTTTTGTCTAAAACTGGTTGAGGTGAACCTAATTTTTCACAGGGTACAAGGAATCTTCATTCTTCAGTTTCTTGAGAGGAAGTTCATACACAGTGCCTGCCTCTATAGCTTTTTGGCTGCTCTGAAATAATTTGTTAATGGACATTCAAAGCTGTTTTTCATTCTTCAGAAACATTCCTAGGCTGCATCAGTCACCACAACAAGGGTGTAACTATCGGTTAAGAATTGTACAGCAGCTTATTGCAGTGGTCGACTACAACTGGACTGTTGCAACAAATGACAGGGTAAAAAGTAGATCGGAGTCATTTGGCTCATGCCTATTGTTGCAGTTGCTTTCATCTGCCTTGACTCATCTGTTTCTTGCACAACAATTTTGAAACTCTTCAAGCTTAATTCTATTTACTATTAATTGTATTATGAGAAAGCAGCAAAAATACCACATTCTATTTTCACTCTTGGATAATTTGCTGTAATAGGAAGGCAGAATGCAGGCTGTTAATCATGCTAAAGCACCTCTAAACTGAGACAGCTTTGGTTAATGCAGGCAATGTAGTTTTCTACCTAATGGTGAGCTACACTTTGCAAGAAAGAAGAATGCACGGAGTTTCTCAGGGTTCAGCATTTAGGGCAATAAAGTCTGTGAACAGAGGGAACTTTTGACTTGATTACCTTCATATTTATGTTTGTGAGTTTTTTTCACAGAAAATCCAATCACACTTTTCTATAGATTGCACATTTTCCTCTATACCATTTCAAAAGCAAATTAACATCAAAAAGTATGATCTATTATTTTCCCTTGATTCACATATCCTTCAATTTTTAATTTATTTACAGAAATTTCTTAATTGAAGACCATGTTGCCTCATCCAGATTTCCCTATCATTCATCATAAATAAGTTATTAAAGGTGTTAAAAAATTAGAATTATAAATGCATACCACCATCTCTTTAAGTTCTTTACTTCTGTAATCCCTGTATCCTACCTTGTTCCATCTACCTAGAGGAAATGATACAATAATAGACACAGTATATGTGCTCTCAGTTTGTCCTTTAAGTTTCTTTAAAAAGAGTGACTGGGTTAAAAGAATTTCCCTGAGGCTTGCTCTTGCTTTAGGAAGGAGCTAAGAGTCCAGGGACAGAAGATTCAGAGGTTACAAAGCGTACTAAGTGAAGAGGCGGCCTGCAGGGGAGGAAAAAAAAAAAAAAAGAAAAAGAAAGAAAAAAGAAGTTACAGCCCGCTGTTAGAACAGGAGAGAAGGAACCTTCCTATGGGCTGGTGGTGAGGACTGAGTGTGCTATAATACAGAGAATCAGGGAACTGGTTGAAATCAAGCCCTGAAACAAGTTGCTCTTCTGCTAGCAAACTGTGGGCACACCATCCTGTATATAATTTCTTACAGTTAATACTGAACACACATGGCAAAGCAGTCCTCATAGCACGTGGGAAATATCTACAAAGAGTGATATCAACTGAATAACTGTAGCTGTCATGCAAAGTACCTATATAATTCCCTATGCCATTTACTCCAAACTCATAAATACAATTGGCTGTGATTTTTTTGTTTTTCATTTCTTTTTAATTTCTTTTGTTTCTTCCCTGTCTAGTGAGATTAGCTTGGTTTAGAGCACAGTGTTAACACTGAGGCTCGTGGTTCAATCCCTGTGTGGGTCATTCACTTAAGAGCTGGACTTGATGATCCTTGTAGGTCCCTTCCAACTCAGAATATTCTATGATCTGGAAATAAATTCCTGACTGCCATTATTCTGAAGACAAAGAGGACAGCATACAAATTTTTTTTAAGCAAAATATTTAATGGAAAAGGCTATCAGTCTTTCCTTTAATACTTTATTTCTTATCATTAATCAGACCAGAGCCATTAAGAAAAAGAAAAATACCAGAAGTCCTAAGGTGTTATGAACTTCTGTTAATCCTTGCATCCATATAAGATGAACAGAGAGGGTAAAGAAAGAAATCGTGGAAGAGAACTGCTGATCTCATACTACAAAACATTAATGGCTTAGCTACCAAACTATATTTCTGTTTGTTTTTGCAAGAACAGAAGAAAGTACAAAGAGGATTTCTGGTGAAATATGTCTGAAATGAATTGTGTTTGCACTGGGATAAAAATTCATAGCTTGAAGCACACAAAAAAATAAACTAATATTAAATCTAATATTGGGACAGGCTCCTCTGAGCTGTTTGCTGCTCTGTTGATATATAATAGTGTCATAGGTTAGCGTAACTCCTGAAGTGATTTTCTTGCAGAGATGCTTACAGCTTCCTCTATGACCTAACAGAACCTATCAACTGGCTAGTTTGAATATGGACAATTTTTAAAGCCACTTAAAATTTTGACCATCTCTGTGGCCCACATTTAAGAATGGACAAACCTGAGGGAAGCTCTCTCGCTTCCAGCCTTGGGATGGGTAACTGGCCTGGGCCCGTGCGGCCCAGCAGGCCCGGGCCAGGCCCTGCTCAGCCGCCAGGCCACAGCCATCCTGGAGCCGCGCGGCCCTGTTCCACCCGCGGCCCCCAAACAGCCCTGCTACGTGCAGACGGCGCGCCCTCCCCCCTTTCCAGTGCGGCCAGGATTCAGCTGAAGCCGCCCTGCTGCCTGGCAAAGATCATGTGAACAACAGCGATCAGCGAATTCCAGCTGCAAGGCCCAGGTGAGATTAACCCTTTTAGTGCTGTAAGTTTCCTTCAGAACAGATGAAGCCTGCAGACATTAAGTACATTAAGTAAAGAAAGAAGAGCTGAAAACCTGAGGGAGGGGAAAGAGGAGATGCTTAGGAGCTGAAATTCTGTTGTAAAGCTATGGTGGTGATGGACTATGATATATCAGAGTACCCGTTGTAATTTCATGAAAGCAGGGGGGGTGGAGCATTCAAACTGTACTTGTGAGCAAAAGCACCGCTGCTGGAATAAGCAAATGCTGAGGCAGCTGTAATTTGATGAGAAGTTTGAATAGGGAGAGATGGAAGTGATGAGGACTCAGGCTCCAAATCAGAAAGACCTCTGTTCCTAGAGATGCTTCCAAAGATAGTCTTAGATATGAAGATGATGAGGACTCGTTTGCTCCTAGGGAAGGGGGAGGGCCTCTATTTCTAGAGATGAAGATGCTCCCAGGGAAGGGTAAAGAGAACCTTTGTTTTTGAACAGCTCAACCTTAAAATGGTACCCCAGTAGCTCAAGATTGGACCCTCGAAAGCAGTTATGGGAAAAGCTGCATGTTGTGGGTAGGGACTCTCACATGCGAGCAGAGAACCAACCCAGGTGGCTGTCTTGCTGTGACATTGAAGCCATAAGGAGAACTTCTTGTGGAGATGTCTCCATAGCATGAGCAAGAGAGACTCCTCTTCCTAAATGGACTGAACAAGGTTATTATGGAAGTGGTAAACTGACTGAAAATCTCAAGGGTTGTCTTTTTTACATTGTCAGTGGGAGAAGGGAGAAAGGTATGGGGAGAAGAAGTGTTCTGAAGGTGTGGTATGATTTTTTTTTTCCTTTCTTTTAGGTCTGTTAATAAACTTCTTTATATTGTTTTAAGTTTTGTGGCTGCTTTGCTTTCTCCTAATTCTTATCTCACAGAAGGCAAATAAGTAAGTAATGAGTATTTTAGACCAAACCACTACACTAAATTGGTGTTTCTGCCCAGTTACAAACTGAACCCGCTACAAATAGTCTGCTCAGAATTACAACTTACATTTTTGTACTAAAAAGATGAGCACAACTCCTGAGTTAGGTAAGAAAAAATTATTCCAAAATAATTAAAAAAAAAATATTTCTTTTCTTTAAATGCCATGGTGTTTTGTAGCTTAAACCAACAAATCTTGTCATATTGTAAAAAAAATTTCTATCTTTTTGCATGTTTGATTGTCATCTAGCCCCCTAAACTTGTACATGGAAATTTTTTTGTTAGAGAGAAAAATTTCAGTGTGTACTTAGTTTCTCTACATTTGCAGAATACACAGCTAAGGATAATTACAGGAGCATCTGAAGGTTAGTTACAAAAAAGCATAATGAAAATCTCCAGAACAATTCAATAACTACTATTTGACATAAATTTATGCATGCTCCAATGCACTCAAATCAACTTTTTCATCTTTTACTTAGGCTCAAATTAACTTCTCAAATATATAAAGTAATAGTGTTTACAGAACACAGAAGAGAAAACCTCCTTTTAAAAGGCATTGAACAGAATTAATACTAATGGCTTAGTCTAAGTAAGATAATCACTTTTGAAAAACTGATTGATAAATAAAAATTTCCTTATGTGTGGTTTCTCAGTTGCTAGGATTGGCTCATATTTGCACAACTTCTTTATGGTTGCTTGAGGCAATCAGTCAATGGCAAAGGAAGCTCTACAATTAAATTACTGTGTTCAGGAGACAAAGGCAGAATATTTTATATTAACACAGAAAGTGAGGGGACATCAATTGGTATAAACAATGATGGGGGAAAAAATAGTTGCTATTGTTCTTGTGACACATTTTGAAATACACTTTGTTTTCAGAACCTGGCAAGCCGTGTGTTTCTTTTTAAAAAAGGAACTGGCTTAAGAAAAACAGGTTGGCTTAAGAAAGCAGGTTGTCACAGACTTTGGAAGTTTTCATGCTGCATGATGGCACCGAGGATTCTAAATAAGTCCATGTCATCACATTGGGACATGTTTTGAAAGCCTTCTTTTTGCTTACCAATAGCCCAGAGAATTAGGCAATATTCGACTTATACTTTATTAATCAATTCCTCTACCTATTTTTACTATGTAGAGTAGATCTGTTAATGTCTTAATCCAACAAAGTAAAGAAGCCTAGTGGCTTCAGAGCATATTGGTCATGAGAAGCAATTATATGTAATGCCCTGCAATCATTATTAGCCAGGTATAATATGACATTTAACGTTTGCTCCTGAAACTGAAGTTGACGTGAGGAGAGGGGAGAGTTATAATGCTGTTTGTAACTTGACTTCATGAAACCTGGAAACTCCTCTGATTCCTGCCACTAACACCTACAAGCTGCCATAAGTAAGCCCAAGCAACATAGTATAACAAGAACGAACATACACTGGTAAATAAATCCTGTCAAAACACCATCTATAAACAGCTTCATAAAAATACATAAAATTGTCAAATATTTAGTATTGCTACTATGGGAGAAAATGTCTTCAGTAAATCTTCTGGATTTGATGACATCTCCTCAGATTTAAGAAACTTAGGTTAAATATGCCAAATTTTTGATTTTTAACACTATTTGATTAATTTTATGTTTTATGCCTCACATATATGAATATATGTAGCTGGAAAAGTTTATACATATTCTTAAGGAAAAGTAATTGAATACTTCATTGGAGTTCATAGTCATCTAGTCGTCATCCATACTTCAATAGGTCATCTTCTATACTTAGCAGGTATCATGAAATATTGTAAAAAGTTTTTAAATTATTTAAGCCACCTTTGGAGCAAGTTGATTAGAGAGAGTAAGAAAGGTTCACCATATGTTTGTGAGACCTGCTCAGGTCTCTGCTGAGACCTGCCACATTGATTCACTTTTCACGTATAAGACATTGTCTGTTGAGAACATCTGTATCCTAATAGGTCAAACACCGTGAATGCACTCATTCTGACACTTAGGAGTAGAGAGCTGCTGTTTTCCCTTGAGCAAGTCATTTATGTGAGAACTGGTGACAGACTAAGCTTAGTTTCCTTGCTTTTAACTCTGTACTAGCAACACGGCCCAAATCTCCTCCACAAATTTCTTTTCCAATGGAAGACCATCAGTAATCTCCCTCTTAACTGTGTAACATCCCCTCTCTCGCCAAGCTTTCCCATGTATACATGTTACCATCATTCATTACAAAGCAGAAAAAATGGGATTGGCTTTACCACCAGGTACTCCAGCTTTTTTCTCATAAAAACTTCAGCTTCAATTTATTTATTAATCTCAAAAGCCAATTTTGCTTTCTGGAAGAAACATTGAACTTAGTTACTTTCCAACAGACCATGTCCTTTGCCATAGACAGTTTCTGTGGAACAAAACCAAAAGAATTTGAAATTCATTGGAACCATGGAATATTATTGCTACTTGCAACTCAAGAGCTTATTGCAATATCTTTCCTCTCAGTCCATTTTAAGAGAACTTAGTGAAATAAACAAATAACAATCCCAAACAAACAAGCAAAAAACAACAACAAAAAAACCCCACCAAATTTTGATTCTAAAAATCATGATTTAACAGAATCAAATTTCCTTTTCTCTTCAGTTCTCTCTCTCCACATATATGTACAAGTTCAACCACCTAGCACCCTTCCACCAACCAGGATATCAAATATTACACTTCATATGTTCTTTAGCAATCCATCCTTATCATACCTCAATGAGCAGTAATACTTTTGCTGCTTGGAATCACATAAAACATAGTTTTTGGAGGGGACCCAGGATACTGCTCAGTGCAACAGCCTTCTCCAAGTAGGGGCGACCTCACAAGTAGACCAGATTTTTTGGAACATTGTCCAGAGGTGTTTTGAAAACCTCCAGAGAATCTCTAGGCTGCATGATGAAAAAGGTCAGTCAGGATGTTTTTTCCTTGCACACCTACATGCTGATACAGTTCAGGACTGCCACCTTCTGCCCGTTAATTGGGGTCATCTGAGAAGAGGCTGGCTCTATCTGCTTTACAACCCTCCTTTAGGTGATGGCACACTATGATTAGATTTGCCCTGCTCCCACAGCTTGCCTTTTCCAGACTAAATTAATCAAGTGCCTCTGGCCTCTCTTTGCATGTGTTGTGGTTCAGCACTCCCAGTCATCTTAGAGGCCTTCCACAGCACCTTCTTCAGCTTATCAACATCTCTTTTGCACTGGTGAGCCCCAAACCATAGACAGATACCATGTAGCTGTTGTCATTCCCTTGATGAAAGGATCAATATTTTAGAAAGAGAGTGGGAGTGGAATTGCTGACAAATAGATGTGTAGGACCTAAAATTAAACTTCACAGAGGATGATTAACAGATGGGGAAAAGAAGACAAAATTTAAATCTATTTCATACCTACCTCTTCAATCCTACCTCACCCTTCTCTCAAAACTACAAAAGAAAAGACATCTAGTGGTATAATAATTGCCATGGCACACTAACTGCTATCTTTCACTGGTTAAACAAAACTTGAAAAAGAAACTGCACAGAGCAACCAAACAGTATAAATCTAGCAAAATAGCCTCATAAAGCAGTTCAGGAAGATGCTACTTCACCTGAGGAAAAGAAATATAGAACTGGCTTTAGATCAACCCCTTAAAAACATCCTTTAGATAAGCAGTGGATAGGGGAGGCCTTATACTGTGTAGTCAGAGTAAGACCTATAGAGATTCACCTCACCCTGACCACATAAGTTTAGGAAAGGTATCAGAAAGAGTGACTGAGAATCTGAAATTGCTAGAATAGCAACATGAAATGATTCAAGCAAGTTCAACAACAGTTGCTTTCTTTATCTTCTGAATCTTCCCCTCCTTTTTGTCTGCTAGCTGCAATTCCTCTCCTTCACTTCTCACATAGTTATTTTCAGCTTTTGTCTTTTCTTGGGTATTGTTTTGGTATTTTTTTTCCTTTTTCATGTTTGTAGCTCTATAGATGTTACTTTGCTGAGTTTTAGTCAGCTAAACACAAACTTGCTTTTCCTGATTTTTTTTTTAAACTTCAAACTAGAAGCCTTGAGATTTGATACCAAACAGCAAGCTGAAAATCTCTGATTTCCAAATAAAATTTTGTCACTCACAAATATGATATACTTTTACTCTAAGTATGCCTCTCACCAGAGCCATGTGGTGGGCCACTCAGAATGCTCTGCTGTCAAGGTCAAACAGCGAAGTCTGACAATGCTATTCAATGCCCTCTTCCCCACCTCAACCACTCAGGTATTCCCACTGCTTAGTTATGTGCATATGCCTTAACCTGCTTCATTCTCTTAATTTATTTGTCTGCTTATCATGTAGAATTTAAATATAAGTTAATTTTAGGTCATTCATACTGAAGGCTTAATACCCTCTAAATCTAATTTTATTGAATCTCCAGGCTGTTGCAAACCTCAACTCAAAACATTACAACATAACTCACAACTCCGAATCATTTTTTCCCCCAAAACTGTGAGGAAAGTACAGTTTGTTTCCAACTTGGAGTCAGTCTGTTGTTTTCCCTTTACCTGAGCTGGATTTTGTCTTTTATAAACCTATATTGATATATTTTATATCAAGCAAGCCTTGCCAAACTTTTCCTCCATTTCCCCACCACCAACACCTCCTGCTGCAAAACACATATAGCTTAACCCAGACCTGACTTGAACAATCTGTTTGTATCTCTATGTTTTACAATTTTTTCATATTTTTATTATTAACATTCCAAAAGAGGGATTTTTCCTAAACTTTAAAAGTTCCTGACATGGTTAAGTTTTAAACATAACCATGCTAACGGTCTAAATAATAACAATAGTAAAATAGAAAAGTTATATCTTTCTGTCTACATCCAACAGTTCTATAACACGCTGCTGAGAAAAATCTGTGTATGATATATCTTAATCTTTCCACTTAGCTGCCATGTTACATTAGTAAAACTACTGATGTCTGAGATGTGAGATTATAGAAATTCCTTAAACCTCTCATAAAAAACTTTAAGTGAATAATGGAAGCCTCTTTCAACCATTCCTTCCAGCTTTTGTTAACATCATTATGAAATAATAGATACACACCTTGGATATGGACAGCATAATAATAATAATAATAATAATAATAATAATAATTTTCTATTGGAGAAACAAAAAACCCAAGTACTACAATAGTACTGCAAATAAGCAGAAACCTGGATGCTTCTACAGATTTTTCAACACAGACCTGTAGAGAATACAAAGACTAACAGGCATTGAGTGCAGCTGACTAGCTGGATTTCATTTATTCTGAAACTTCCCTGTGCTATTTTCGGAAGGAGATTGGAACAGATTGGTGGTTCCGTTTGCATGATTCTTTTTCCCATCTAAGATCTACCATTAGCTCCATTATTGTTTCCAATTTTTATAGCGAAATGTAATCAACAACAAGCACTGAGCCCAAAAGGAGCCAAAAACCTAGCTGGAAGATTCTGAAGTCTTTTATAGAAAAAGGGGATCTCTAAGCAGGACATATGATTTCAGTAAAAACCTTACTCTGCAGTACTATGCAATATATCTAGTAATAGTAAGAAGTCCTCTCTAATCTATCTAGTGTAATTAAGCCCTGTTTGGAATTCATTCTCACTTTTCAAAGAGGCACCTGAAGCTATTTTGAAGTTTGAAATTATACAGATTCTGTTCCAATGCAAAGTGTATTTTGTGCTTAAGATTGTCAGTGGCAGTCACACCATGCTGCAAAAAGATGAGCAGAATTGCCAGCAGGAAAACTGTTGAAATTCCAGCAATAAATCTTATTCCAGAATACACTGATATTCTTTAATGAATATTTTTATATGTTTTTTCTCTTTATACAAAGGAAATACTACTTTAATTCTCTTGACAGCTATTTTACTTTGACAGCGCATTTGTAGTAAAAGCTCTAGGAGTAAATTTACTTCATCATTATATTTTACTGTTTTACAGCCACACATGGTTTTCTTGGAGTCAGCTAGTAGCCTTTTGCTGTCCAAAGTGTGGGTAAAAACAGATAAGAAAAATACTTTTCTCTAGAGAAAGAGAAAAAAAATTAAGCACTTCTCTCTGACTTTTTAGTTGTCAACAAAATTCTAATAAAAACTAGCTTTTAACTTTTGTCTCACTAATAACATGTTGAAAAGTTTTCATTAAGAGGCTTACTTTCTTTTAGCCTGCCACTTTGAAAGAAAGACATAAGTTGAATAATTTACTACTCACTATTTAGCACTGAAAAATACACAGAAAAGATGGTTTAAAATAGAGTTGCTCAGCTGCTTCTCTTCATAGTGAAGTAAATTAAGTGAAGTTGCTGGTTGGCTCTTGTGTATTTGGAGTCTCTTCATCAATATGAGTCATCTAACACTCAATAGGGTTTATCATAGATAGTACATTGCACAAATGACAGTGTAAGGGAAGTTTATAGTAAGATGTGGAAGGAACATCCTTCTGTTTTCTTTCCACAAGATATGCTGGAAGAGTTTTATGAGACAAAAAATGGTATTTTACAGTCAGACATTTCTCCATCCATTAATAAACCCATAACCCCTGTGAAAAATAAAAAGAAATTGAAAGCTTTTGAAATACATCCAGTGCACTTACAGAGCACTATTTAAAGGAAATGGATCTCGAAATCACAGCAATTCAAAATGGCGACATTTCAGCTTTAGACTTCAAGTTTACTTTTAATTTCAAATTTTCAGGTCCTGCAATTGCAATGGGATGTCTTATGATTAACCTCAGCAGCCCAACAGAAGATTTGCAAACATAATGTGGAGGCCACATGCACTAAGTGAAAATTTGGAAACCTGTGTTAGATACCCAGGAACTCCCAGTAGAAAGTGACAAAAATCATCCAGTCAGTAAGGGCCAGAAGGCATCTAAAGACAATATCCTTAAGCACAGAATCACTGGCTGGTCTAAAGAGGTGACTCTCCTGTTCTGCTCTGCACTGGTGTGGCCTTGCCTTGAGCACTGTGTGCAGTTTTGGGCACTACAATATAAAAAATACACTAAAGCTATTTAAAGAACATCCAAGCGATGGCTATGAATGTGATGAAGGCTCTGGAGGGGAAGCCCTGTGAGGAGCTGCTGAGGTAACTTGGTCTGTCCAGTCTGGAGCGAGTAACCTCATCGCAGTCTACAGCTTCCTTGTGAGGGGAAGACGGACTGATCTCTCCTTGCTCATGACCAGTGATAAGACTCGAAGAAAAATCATGAAGTTGTGACCGGGCAGGTTTAGGTTGGATATTAGAAAAAGGTTCCTCACCCAGGGGATGGCTGGGCACTGGAACAGGCTCCTCAGGGAATTAGTCACAGCACCAAGCCTGTTCAAGAAACATTTGGGCGATGCTCCATGGTGTGATTCTGCTCAGTGCCAGGAGCTTGAGTTGATGATCCCATGGGTCCCTTCCAACACAGCATATTCTATGATCCTAAGTGTGCAGCTCCTTGCTTATTTAGATGGCTAATGGAGGAAATACAGAAGATATCATTTGTCTTATCTCAAGCAATTTTATCTGTTGGAGAGGATGAAAGTTTGGTAAGAAAGTTTCACAGATATGTAGGCTTGGCAGAAAGATCTCTGAATTTAGAAACTGAGGATGAGATAGAAATGAAAGCAAGTTTTGATATAGAGTAAAAGATGTTTTGCTGAAACACTGATCACTGAATAACTGAGAAGGCAAAGGCTGGAGATGAGTTGGAAGGAGATTTGTATGAATAGGACAAAGGTATGTGACTACAAACAAAGACATGTTTTTCACCAAGTAAATACGTCTCAAGAAGAGTATAAGTAAATAGAAAACATGTTTTTACCACAGAGAGCTATCGCAGGCAAACAAGAAATATCAATGTAGCAAGAAGAAAAGAGGTCTGAGAATTTTCCATTCCAGCTTAAATTGTAACTTACATACTCTTGTGATTGGATAATAATGACTAAAATATGGTGATGGTAGTAGCCATAATAGGCTATAGGCAAATGTAAAGGTGTTGTATAAGGTGCTTATTGGTTGTTATGTATTAAGATACTCTGCAAAGAAAAGTATAAAATGCTTTGTAACTTGAACAGCAAGCGACTTCAGGTATGCCTACAGCTGGAGCTGGCAGCTGTAGGGCTGGCTCTGGATACCCACTCCCTGAAATGCTGTAACTTCGCCTGTGCAATAAACAGCTTTCAAGAGAGCTGCCTGAAGTCCAGACATCCTTTGTGAAACTTTCTCCTATACTTATCAGAATTATTTCATGTCTCTTATCATTTGGTATCTGCATTCAGGGACACTTTCCTAAAAATTAAGATGACAGGCTCACTCCTTTTTTCCTTCCCAATAAGAAAAAGACTACTAACCCTTGTTAATATTAACAGGGGTTAATATATGGTTTTGCAAGAACAGAGAGAAATTTGAAAGTACTGTATATTTTACCCTCTGCTATAATACATTTGGTTAAAGTATACCAGATCAAATAATTATTAAAATAATTTGGGGAAATTGGATGCTATTCTAACTGAAAACAGATTTATTGCGTAGATTGCTATTTTTCAGAGAAAGAAGAGGTAAGGGAGAGTAGATGAGACTTATTTTTTGAGGAATTTTCAGTTTCTTTTGGTTTCCCCAACTAGACTCACTTGTCTCAGTGGAATGAATGACAACCTATAGAGTTGGATAATAACATGAAAGACCAAAGAGGGTCAAGCTACTTAAGATTACCAAGTGCAAGGTTAAGTAGTGAATCGATCCCAGTTTGTGAGTATCTACAGCAGAACAAAACTTATTATAATGAGTTCTTCAGCACACAAAGACTCAACAAGGATGTAAGAGCTGGAAAACAAAGCCAAATTCAAACTAGCAACACAGCACATTTTTATGATAAAAAAACTAATCATAGAAACGCTTTAGCAGGGATTGCAATGGATTCTCTGTCACTGGCATTGCTAACATGATCTGATAGGATAGATTTTTTCATTTCTAAGGACCAATACTGCTGCTCAGGGATACACAGAAGTCCTATTTAGTGTGCCATAGAATACCTAGGATCATATTGTTTCTTCCTTGCTTAATCATGTATGAGTAATTATATCAGATACCACTAAAATTAACACACATTAAGGGTTTCCACCCACAAAACGAGTTTTTTCACTTGAAGTATAAGTGATGGCTTATTTTTCCTTGCCTTAAGAGGACAACGAAATTCCTAGAAATCTTGAAATTAGTCAGGTTATGATTTGGAAAGAAGCAGATATGTCGGGGTCCCTCCCCTGCCATGTAGCCCTGGGAGCCCTGAGGGAGGCACGGGGTTTCCCTGCCCCTGCTCAGCCTCGTTCCCCATTGGTTGGTTTGTGTTCCCCTGCGCGGGAAAAGGACCCTCGGGTCCTGACTGTAGCAGTTCCTCAGCAGAGCCCGGCCATGCGGCTGGGGAAATAAACATCTCTGAAACATCTAGCAAGAATCCATCCGTATATATTTCTTTTCCACGGGACTCCTGGTTTGATATAGGCGCGTTACAGTATCCTCACTGCAACACAGATACCCCTAAAGAACCATGAAAACTCTGTGTACATTTATTTTTATTCTTTCTGTTAAGGGACAATACAGCTCCAATGCTTCCCTAAAGAAATATTCCATGTTACTGTTTACTTGTCACCCACAGCCACTACTGTTGTGTAAAAGGTCTACTTCAAACAGCAAAATCTGATTCTGTTTTCATGTATAAATCAGCTGCAAGCGGTGGCTTCAGGTTGGAATTGCAAAGAGAAGTTTTGTACTCCCTAATTATTCTGTGCAAACTAGTAATACATCAATAAAAGGGGCAGATATAGAGCCACAAGTATAAAACACCCCTGCTCACCAAATGTATAGAGTTTATGTATTTACTACTTACCTTTTCTCACTGTATAATTTTTTCCCCTTCATTTATATACCTAAAGTTTCTCCTGGGTGTCAAAATACACTGTTATCTAAGGGAAATCAATGTTTATGGAATACTATGATGCAAAAATCAGGTGCACATCAGCAGCAGCTCATCATACTTTCTTATGCAGCATCATTCCAGTATGATGGCAATGACATCTCAATTGCAACAGACTACATAGACTTCGTTTTTAACCTCTCCAGGGTAATTTTTCTTTACCTGAGAGCTTTATGTCTTTACATTCTTCTTTGAATCCCAGAACTAGCTACATTTCCTATGAGCATAAATTTGGAAAAAGTGACTGTAAAAGGTGTTAAACAAATGAAAAGTTTTAATACTGATGATTTTTCTGTCATGTGGTCTTGTCATCCAGCAGACTTGTTCAGCTAGTAGCTGCACATTGTAAGAACTGCCTTTTAATATGGCTTTAAAACTGTTATTGACTGTACCTCCTAAAGGTCAGAGCTGAAGGTATTGTGCTCTTCACTGCTATTTCCCTCCTTCTCTTTTTGGTTGTCAAAACCAGTCAATGAATACAAGTGCATACACCTTAAAAGAAAGGTTGCTCAGACTGGATTGTATCATGCTAAATTGTCAGGTATTTGTCTGTCATGTATCATGTTTGGTTCAGATAGATCTAATTATAATTTTTTTTTCTTTCAGTGAGGGGGGAAATTCTTATTGAGTATTAGTTGTGAAAATTGTTTTGTCTTTATTGCATGAAGGTCAAGTAAAATAAAGCTAGGTTTTTGTTTGTTGGTTTATGATTGCTACATTTTATTTAAAGCATTTAATTATTTCCACCACCCAAAAATAAAAAAAAAAAGGCAATTCTTCTGGCTAGGAAAATAAACTCTATGGGAAGCAATTTCTATAGGAAATAGCAAAAGGTTAGTTTCTCATCTTAAGGCTAGAATGAACCAAAAAAAACCTCCTTTCTGCATAGCAATATCCCCAAACCATTTAATTTTATTTAAAGCTTGTGATACAGGAGAAGTGAGCCATGTTATATCTAGCCCATGAAAAAATTCCATTGAAAGATGAAATTCAGGGTGTATTTTTTTTATGTGGAGCACTCCATACACATTTGATGGAAGTTCAAAAAATGGAAATCAATGCTGATCCTAGCCCAAGAACATTGGTTGAAGTATAATAGCAGACTGGGAGTGGATAAGAAATGAACTGCAGATCAAGTAAGAAAGATTTCCTGCAGACTGTGCGTGTGCAGAGATTTACCTTTAGCTCAAGAAACAGACAAGGTTCTTGAGCAGTCAAAGGTTTCTCTTTCAGTCCCACAGAGGAATTTTTATATAAATTACTTTTAATTGCCCATTTATTTTTGTATATCACTAGAAGGAGGTATAAATGACAGCCTCTAGTCATACTTATATAGAAAATGTTGAACTACAAATGTTTTATTTCACAAGTTCAGGAAGAGTCAATAATTCATATGTAGTATAACCACAGGCAAAATTTCCAGGTATTTCTACACATACTAACTGAAATCTATCCATGGCATACTCTATACTGTATTTATGTGGGAGCTTCATTTCACAATTCCTAGTTATTCTCTCTTTTACTGAATATAATTCCTTTGACCTTTCTGTGGTCCCTATGGTTGTAGTTCCTCAGATTCCGATTACATTTGTTGAGAGCCCACTTCCTGCAACTCATTCTTAGTAGTTCATTGACTGAAAACAATTCAATTTAAAAAAAAACCCAAACCAACATGTTAGTATTGAGGCTACTTTGAAATTCCATTCTGATTAAGAAATACAGCAAAAATACAGAGGCATCTGAGGAAGGAGTGCTCTAAAACATAAAATTTACAACACTGATCCTGCAAACAAATGCATCATTATGAGCAACCACTGACAAACAGTGCTGTCTTTACCAGCTTTGATTGTTTGGGCTGCAGATGTGGTAAAACTTCTGATTTATATATTTTTTTAATTTCTTGAAAAGTAATTTTACAATGATGCCTAGAGTATGTGAGGGGCTCTTTCCTTAGCTTCATCATAAATCTAAACAAATAAATTATAATAGCAACAGTGCTTTCCTCTCGGATAAAACTCTTACATCGTGCCATAAAAAAGGGGTAAAAAGGAAGAGGTAATTCCATTTTTCACAGCATCAATTTAGAATCAATTTAACTTAGCTTCATAATGAAAATTATATGAGAAAATCGTGCACATTTAGGTGTCAACAAGATATGCTAAAACATTGTCACCTTCAGTTACTATGATGCTTTTCATTTTTATACTGTTAAATTCTTTAGTTTTTACAACGATCATTTGCATTAGAAAGATAACCTTAGAAATGTTACATAATAACCTCTGCAAACAAATACAGATTCAAACAATGTAAATGTGCAGACCGAAAATAGCACTAAAAATATGTTTAAAGAAAAATGCCCCCAAAATACATCAGCAATTTATACTGCTCATAATTTCTATTCCTATCGAAATCTCTAGTAATGTGCTTAACCGTATATATACTGAGAAGACTTAGATTTTAGAATGCCACTGAAATTAAGTACTCCAGACATACACTAGATGAAAGAAGTCATGTCAGACTTCATAATATAAAATAATAGGTACAAGGAGCCGTATCTGGACAAGAACATAAGGGTATGGCTCATTATAAAGATGAAAATTGTACCAAGAAGAACTGAGGTATTACAGATAAATTGAAATAAAAGGAAAAAGTCATGCATGTTAAAAACTACCTGGAAGTACAATCCAGAAGTAGCTCTGTTCAGTGCCCATCTATTTTTAAAACTTGAAAAAATATAAAAGTTCCAATTTTGGAAATCTCAATGACCCATATTAAGATGTGGGATCAATGATTCATGCACATCTCTCACAGACTCTTGATTAGATTTCTCAGAATTTCCATTTCATAGATTTTAAGAGTGACACATTACGAAAATTTCAGGTATCTGTTGGGGTGACTGTTAAGTGGTGATGACAATACATTGGAATCTTTGAATAAAGATTTGTCAACAATAAAAGAATAAACAAATTAATTTTAAAATCCAGCACAGTAAAGAAATGGTCAAAAAGGATACAAATTGTCGTTCACTTTTATATGAGAAAAAATAAAACAGACCTAGCAAGCTAAATGTAAAACTGCAGTAAAGCAAACCAGGTGATACTTCAAGATGAAACTTGAAGAAAGCATAAAATAAAATGTTTTCAAGCACAGAAGAAGTAGGATGACTGTAGAGTCAGTGGGGCCAGCAGATTATCAAAGTACAAAAAAGGCGCACTAGAGAAAGGGAAGACCACTGCAGAAAAGACAAGGGAATCCTTTCATCAGTGTTCACTATGGAGATGGTCAGGAATGTTCCCTTCTTCACAAGGTATGAGATGGAGAAACTATTTTTTTTAGAAAAACATCAATAGAAGAGGTTTTAGTACAAACTAATAAATTGAACAGTAACAGTTGTCAGAACCAGGCAATTTGTTCAAGAGTGAAGGAAGTCTAGTATGAAGTTGCTGAGTTACTAACTGTAGCATATAAACTATTGCTCTAATAAGACTCTGTGTCAAGAGGAATAACAAACAGATTGAAGTGATAAACCTCTTGAGAAAGGACTCATGCAAAGATTTAGGGAATACAGAAGAGCAAATTGGATAGCCGTCAGGAAAACAAGTAAGAATTACTATTCTAGAATTAATAGATGATAGATAAATATGAAATATTTGCTAAAGCTCCACATGACTTTTATAGATTTTTTGGAGGACTACTGCCTCTCAGATTACACTGAAGGTGTTAATAAGCATAGATTAAGTAATATAAATAATCTGGATCCTCAAAAACTTTTAACAAGTTTCCATTCTCCAATATTTGACCCATGTTGGTTTTTTTTTCATTCCTTTTATTACTTCTGTTTTTATTAAATGCATTCTTTTTAGGTTATTATGTCAGTGTAATTTCATACTCTATTCTTTTTTTCAGCTGCTGTATTTTTAAGTTACTTAAAAAATGAAAATCAGAAAAAGCTTTGATGCACATTGATGGAAAGCTGTCTAGGCTATTGATCAGCCAATCTGCAGAATTTCTTAAGGTCCTTTCACAATGAAATTCTGATATTGCTCCCTGTTAATTTAATGATAAATGCATCTCCTGGGATAATACACAACTCAATTTTCAACCTAGAGTTTATTCTCTTCGAAATGCAGTTAATATCAAGTTAACAAGAAACGCTGTCAATTTTCAGAAGCAAATGTCCTATTCCATACAGAAAAATGCACTGAAGACAGTCAATTTTTATGACAGCCGGGCAGAACACTCCTTTAATTATCCTGAAGAAAAATTTTGAAAGAGTAAGATAAAAATGTGTTTTTAAGAAATCCAGAGAAGGAACAGCTTCCAAATACTGCATTTTGATGTACTCCTCCTAATAGCATTTCAAATATTTTTTTTAAGTGAAGAGGCATTAGGAGACATATTCGGAATTAGCCATAGATGCTGGTGGTTGTTTGTTTTTTTAATTACCTTTTTCAGAACTGCAGATCTATAAATCAAATAAGAACATAGTTGAGCTAGACAATGGACCTGTGATTGCAGTTCAGAGTTTCACCTCAGCTGCAAACTGTGTCTCAGTCATGCAAAGGATTACATTCTTTCTCTTTATAAAAAAAGGGACAGGTCCCTGTTACCCCTGTTTCAGTCCTCTGTTATTCAATTAGAGTATTTAAATTAAATTTATGTTTTATGCAAGTAAACCCAATTAAACCCTACAAGGAAATGTCTCCACAGGTTCATTTACTAGAGCTTTGTTTATGGAGGACAGAAATTTACCCTTTGAGTGGAATCTACAGCATTCAGCAATATCAGATACAGCACAACGCTACCCATTTAATTTTATAAAATATTACCAAATCACAGCCTTTTATAAATCCTATTTTTTTTTCAGCCAAAAAGATGAAAAAGCAACTACAGGGAACACAAGGTTTAATAAATACCAAGAGGAAGCTCTCCAGCCTTAGATCAATTTGTTGATATCTTTGTTACTACTTCTCACTGTTTTGCTTTAGTAGTTGCATATTTTATCTGTGCTTAATTCCTTTATTGCCTAGTTAGCATCAAAGATTATCATATAAACCAGAGAAAAGGGAGAACAATATGCCTGTCTCCCCGTGCTCCCACAATAAAAAAAAAGCCTTCAAGCCAGCAAAAAACACACCATATTTTTCAGTATACAAAGATTGTATCAGCTAGGAAATATCTAAATCCTTATAGTAAATAGACTACCTGGCAATATTTTAATTAAAAATATTCCTACCAAGCACATAGTACTGTTTACAAAAAGGATTATCTTGACCTCTGCAATGGCAGTTTTGTATATTTGAGTTATAAACTGACATTAGCACTGGACTACACAGCACAGCCTTTGAAAGCAAAAGTAAACACAACGATTTTTTTTTTATCATCATTAGTCTGAAAAAATGAAAATGAAGCCTGTCCAAAAAAATATTTGCTGTAGCCTAATATAACACAGCAAATAAAGAATAAGTGACTAACCACTTGTCTATAATCAACAAAAAAAGAGCCACAAAATGAAAAAAGATAGTGTTAAATCTTCAATTTAAATAAAAAGGTATGTAATCCAAAGTGCCATTTGTAGTGGTATTATAGTGCCAAGGAATTGTAGATGTCCAATAAAATGCTCGAGTTCGTGTGATATACCATATGTGAACACCTCCACCCTTACTATAAATCATCACAGTTTTATTGTTCTAGAAGTTCGAAACTGAATGTATTTATTCTTAATGTCAGTGTGAAAGAATTCCAGTAAATATATAAAAGCAATTTTGGTGAGAGTTTGAGGTTCTTTTGGCTGGTTGGTTGGTTTTTCTTAACCTCAGCACTGTAGTTCTAACACCACAGAATTACAAAAACAGTGTTATTCCTGACAGAATTCTTCCATTAGTTTCCAGCCACAAGTGGGATCGGACAAAATTCAAAGTCACATCAAAAGCAGCAACTCAAAAGGCAAGGAATGAGATGCCTTGTTTTTAGGATGCACTAAATATTTTCAAGCCACCCTCCCACTGGTGATGACTTTGTGTTAGTGGCTACAAAGACACATTGCTTAGATCACCAGATGCTGACAGATTTCCATTTCTTCTTTTTTTATAAAGAAAGCTTGTCAAGAATTTTCTAAAAACTGTTTCTGTTTTGGGGCAGTCGCTGTCAAACTAGTGCAAATTTTGCCCTTGCATTCATGGTTTTGGTTAGTTCAAACTTAAAAATCTCCTATCAACATTCGGAAATGCGGCTCTTCACATTAATTTGTATCAGTCAGTGCATGTGCAGAATCCAAAACACTACACTACTGTTTCTAAACATATTTCAAAATTATGTCATAAGTATTTTGAGATTTTTTTCGTCTTTACAGTAAGTTATGTTATGCAGGAAAACAATATTAATAAATAGAAATGGAGAAAGAATATAGGGGGAAAATGGGCAGAGAAAAGCTGAGATACATTAAAAAAATCAAGGGAGTAGGCAGAAAATTAATCCATGTAGTTTGAAAAAAAAAGGGAACACGATAAATGAAAATTCAGAAATAAAAGAACCCAGGAAATGAGATGACATTTTTAGCAAGTCCAAATATTATCTGCACTAATGAGCACTAGACAGAAAAAAGTTTAACCATCTTTCTTGAAAATGAGAGAAAACTCAGAGAATGGGACTGCAAGGAAACCAACAGAAAAGTTTAGCAATTGAAGACCATAGCCAGTCTAAGTGTTTTTATACAATGTGCTGCACACCCTGCAGTCACAAGGAAAAGGGATGTAGTTGTAGTGAGTGAAGGATATGAATAATATTTTATATAATTCCTTAAATGATTCTTTTGTACAATGAAGATTTATTTCTGAAGTCAGTAAAACAGTACTTGTAGCTACATTTATATAAAAGGATGGAGCAAATCTTTGTCTGCTCAGCTGTTACTCCTAGGTTGAACCATTTTCGGTGTTGCTACTGAATCTGCCTAATAGGGTGAAACATACTTACAAGGAGCATGGACATACCATCACTACTCCATAAGCTACTAAGAAATTATTCAATTTGACTGCTGCTAGGATCTGAGATGACCTTGGCTCAGATTAGTCCTTAGGGTGAAAGGAAGTTTTGTAAATTAATTCTGATATAACCTCCGAAACTAAATTTCAGGAGCTCTGAGATAGTACAGAATATCATTCTAATGTCAGTTGTAACTCTAAATGTGTGTTTTTCATGAGAGGATGGTCAGAAACCATGCATAACCTCTGTCAACATGGAAAGGGATTTCTTAATCCACTATCTGCTTTCTAGTTGATTGGCAGCACACAATGCAAGACAGCAAAAAGTAAATTCCAACCCATTCATGTCAGAGACTTAAAAAGGAACAATTCCTACCTGTTCCTTTCCACAACACACTCATCAATTTTGGTAACTATTATGATCATATACAGTTTTAAATATTCAAATTAATTCTGCTAATTATGTGACATCATTTAGATATGATCAGTTAGCCTTCCACATGCCCTGCACTTCTGTTTAGACCTGTGGATTACCTTGTAATTATCAGCTCTGCTATTTGCTGCTCCCAAACACTGGAAAAAAACATGGCTCCTGATTATAAAACATGTGCAGTGGATCTTTCCTAAGTGGAATATCTTTCAGGAAAAAATAGCACCTCAGTGCTACTGGTTCCTTTTATTGATTCACTCCACATGATTTCTACAGCAGATGAAGGATGTTGAGTCCCCAGATTATACACTTTCCTCTTCCACTAACTTTAACAATAGTTTCTAGCACTGCATGTTTCTTGTTTTTCTCTGGAGAAAACTGCCAAGAGATGGAGATCAATACTTCATGCTTCTCAGTACCCCTCAAGTTTAGTTTTCCACCCTTTTCTAGCTCATTGCTAGCCTTTCTTCTCCTTGATCATTTTGCATCTAATGTATAACTTTTGCAATAGTCAAGACATGCTTCTTTTGTGAGCTACTATGAGAAACAACGGATGGGAAAAGCACCCTCACAATACTAACACCAAGACGTGCTCAAAGTGACTTCCTTCTTTTAGGTGCTAGTCTTACCAACAAAGAGATACCTCTATCCTCTCTAATGGCCAATAGTAAGAACTACAACACTAACCCACAGCCCAGTTAGACATAGGAGGAATGACTTATTTGCAAAGATCTGGAAGCTCTAGGGAAGCCAGAGAACATCACAAGTAGATGAAGCCTGATATCATGCTGCCTAGAAACCAATGTATATTTTGTGGAAGAGGAAGACAATCTGATAAAACTGTTTCAGATCCAAGAATTTCCAATCCAACATTGCCTCTCACAAAAAAAAAAAAAGTATTAGCAAACACTAACAACTATAAAATAGAAGTTGTTTACTATATTCTATTTAGTAAATATAAAACTCTAAGAGAATAAATTTTCGTAGGGATGTAGACTACAGTTACTTCAGTGTAATTGTTACCCATAGTAAGTGTTAGCCCAGACATTGTTAATGAATGAGATTCTGTTAGTTTACAGAGTGAAATAATCTCACACACTCATCTGATGCCATGATGATTTTTTGCCTTTTCTTTTATACACCTTTTATACCTTTTTATAACTTCTGCATTCTTAGTGGTTTTTTGCCTAAATTCTTGGACTTGTTTGTCAAGATAGGAGACTAAACAAGCTTCATATTTAGGGATCAGAAAACCCCAGACACCAAGGTCCTCTCTAGAACACATTTTGTAAACTGAGATAGAACCACCCATGGGAAAGCTCTTTGGGGAGTGGGGCTCACTCGAGCCTCTCACTGGGGAATCTTTGATAGATATGCTAATTAGTAAGACCTATAATGTTATATCAGATCTTTTGGGGTGTGCATTGCAGTGTGGACTGAGGTGGATTTGACCTGGACGTAGTGCACCTAAGGATCCTTAAAATAAATGCAAAGGTAAAATCCCTTTTTTCCCTTCTAACCATGTTTGACTCTTGATTTTAAGACCAGGTAAAGGCATCACACCCATATTGGTATGTCTAAGCCAGCATCTCAACCAGGTTCTACTGATCAAGACATGAAGGAATATTATTTATATACTTGATATTACATATTTTTATTCTTATTATTCAATAGAATTTTTCATTAGGTACAAATTCCCTGTAAAATTTGTTATGTGTTAAAACTAAATGGCTGCATCTCATTAACACCTTGTTTGGCTGCTTATTTCTATCCTAAAGGTCTGCAGTACCCTACGTACTTACTACAGTACTGTAACTCTGGTTTAATCCTTCCTGCGTGTTGTGTTGCAATGCAGAGATTTCATTTGTGCTACATTACAAATAAGTTTGTGTTTAAACAATGCCACTGCCTAATGTTTTTCTTGGTCTTGACTAGGTTTCACGTGATGAGTATAATTTTCTGTTTACATTACCTTTACATGTTCTGTGTCACTGTATTACATTTTCTCTGTAATTATATTAATTAGGAGAAGTAGATTAAAACATTCAAGGTTTTGTTATCAATTAAGTAATAAGGAGATTAACTTTTCTAAGGGATCTAGAAAGAAAGCTTCTCACTATATATACTATGCTGTTATGCAAAACAGTGCATATAAAATCAGTTTCTATATAAAATCAGTGACTAAAGCAGCATTTAGAACTTTTTGTTTCTGCAGCTGTTACAGTTTTGAGGCTGCTTCTATCACCATAACAAGCTGCAGTAGGCACATTTTCATAGAGTAAATAAAACTATGGGTAAACTCTGCACTCTTCAGACTCCATTAAATAGGATTTTTATTCTTGTACTGGACTTTGTGGCCCTAAAGCACACTGAGAAGTTCAAAGTCCAATAGAGAGGCCTTATTAATAAAGACTACAGAAGAGAAACAGTTCACATAAAGGTTTCGGAATTCAGATCAAGTAACTTATAAATTATTACTTGATAGTTACTTGGGTTTGACACAACTGCCCTCTACTTCACCCTCTCCTAAAACACAAGAGATACTTGATTTCAGAGCAGTGAACAAATAGCATGTGATGACTTATTTTCCCTACAGTATTCCAGTGTTTCATGCTAGTTTTCTCTATGGAAGAAGCACCAGCAAAACACATCTGCTGTAGTTGTAAACTGGCCTTACCATTTCTTTGTAAAATCTGTAAACAACATAGTTTGTACCAGGAGAAACATGATAAACTGTGTTTATGTTCTAGGATGAAAAATTAATCAGTGTCTAGAAATCAGATAGCTGCATTAGCACAACCATTGTGCTTGAATAAGCCCTGCTTAGAGCCATGACATAGCACCTAAGGAATGTATTTTATATGCATAGAATAATAGAATTATTATGCTTGGAAAAGGCCTCTAAGATTATCTAGGCCGATTGCTAACCTAGTGCCAGCGTGTTCACCACTAAACCATATCCCCAGGTGCCACATCTACATGATTTTTAACACTTCAAGGACAGTGACTCCAACACTTCCGTGAGCAGCCTGTTCCAAAGCCTGACCACCTTTTTAGAGAAAAAAAATTTTCCTAATATCCAACCTAAACCTTCAGTAACACAACTTGAGGCCATTTCCTCTTGACCTGGCACTTGATACCTGGGGGAAGAGACCAACCCCCACCTGGTTGCAACCTCCTTTCAGGCAGTTGTAGAGCACAATAAGGTTGCCCCTGAGCCTCCTTTTCTCCAAGCTAAACACCTGCAGCTCCCCCAGCTGCTCCTCATAAAACCTGCACCCCAGACCCTTCACCAGCCCTGTTGCCCTTCTCTGGACAGAAGAAGAGCTCCAGCACCTCAATGTCCTTCTTGTAGTGAGGGGCCCAGAACTGAACACAGGATTCAAGATACAGCCTCACCAGTGCCAAGAACAGGGGGACAGTCACTGCCCTGGTCCTGCTGGCCACACCATTGCTGATACAGGCCAGGATGCCATTGGCCTTCTTGGCCA
Organism: Aphelocoma coerulescens; assembly: GCF_041296385.1. Classification (NCBI taxonomy): domain Eukaryota; kingdom Metazoa; phylum Chordata; class Aves; order Passeriformes; family Corvidae; genus Aphelocoma; species Aphelocoma coerulescens. The sequence continues at coordinate 36,871,686 of NC_091017.1, forward strand.
CCTGGGCACACACTGTCTTGTTCAGACAGCTGTCAACCAGCACCCCCAAGTCCTCCTCCACTGGGCAGCTTCCCAGCCCCTCTGCCTGTAGCACTGCATGGGGTTGTTGTGACCCATCACTTGGCCATATCAAACTTCAGACAATTGCCCTCTGCCCACTGATCCAGCCTGTCCAGATCCCTCTACAGAACGTTCCTGCTGTTCAACAGATCCACCCTGTCACCCAGCTTGGCATCACTTATGAGCTAAAGATGCATTTGATTCCCTCATCCAAGTAATCAATAAAGGCATTAAATAGAACTGGCCCCAATACTGTGCCCTGGAGAACACAACCAGTGACCAGCTGCCAACTGGAAGTAACTCCATTCATCACCCCTCCCTCAGCCCAGCCATCCAGCCAGTTTTTTACCTAAGGAAGAATATACACCTGTCCAAGCCATAACAGTGTCAAAAGCTTTACTAAAGTCCAGATAGACTACATCCCAGCATCCACAGCCCTTCCCTCATCCACTAAGGAGATAACCTTTTCATAGGAGGAGATCAGGTCTGTCGAGCAGGACTTGCCTTTCATAAACTCATGCTTGTTGGGCCTCATCCCCTGGTTGTCCTGCACGTGCCACATAACGGCACAGAAAATTATCTGTTCCATGACTTTCCTTTGCCCTGAGGTCAGCTGACAGGCCTGTAGTTCTCTGGATTCTCCTTCCAACCTTTCTCGTAGATGGGCTAACCTCCAGTCAACTGGGACCTCCCCAGTTAACCTAGACTGCTAGTAAGTGATGGGATGTGACTCGACAAGCACTTCCACTAGCTCCCTCAAAATACTTGATTGGATCCTATTCAGCCCCATAGGCACACGTGCCTCCAATTGGTGTAGTGAGTCCCTAAACATTTCTCCTTGGATTATGGGGGCTTCCATTCTGCTTTCCATACCTGTCTTAAAGCTCATGTCCTGGATACCCTGAGAAAAACTGGGTACTTACTTTGAGGCAAAGAAGTCATTAAATATCTCAGCCTTTTCCTGAGCATTTGTTGCTATGTTTTCTCGTACATACAGTGAAGGATGAAGGTTCTCCTTGGGTTCCTTTTGTTGCTGACATATTTGTACAAGACAATTTTCTTAACTTTTACAGCAGTAGCCAAATTAAGTTCTAGCTACACTTTGCCCCTTCTAATTTTGTCCCTGCATAACTTCACAGTGTCCTTTTAGTACTCCTGAGTTGCCAGCGCCTTCTTCCAAGGGAGATACACTCTCTTTTTTTCCCCTCCCTGAATTCCAGTCAAAGATTTATGTTCAGCCAGGCTGGTCTTCTTCCCTGCTGGCTCACCTTTCGACACAAGGGGATACTCTGCTTCCGCACCTCTAATATTTCCTTCATAAAATGTCCAGACTTCCTGGACTCCTTTGCCCTTCAGGAATGCCTCCCCAACAGACTCCCTCAACCAGTCCCTTAAAGAGGACAAACCCTACCTTCTGAACATTCAAGGTAGTATGTTGCGGTGGCTAAGTCCACTTTACATCCCACAAGTTACCCTAAAAGTGGTCTCTCCCTACAGCACTGTGCTAGAAAGTTCTCACTTTGTCTAGATTCTGCTGGTCACTGGCCCTCTCCCCCCTCCCATCCCTTTTCCCATTGGCCCCTGTTATGTCACTCAACCTTGCCTCTGCCCCCTAGCCCTCAGACTATTGGTTTTGGATGCTCTGCCCGCCTTTGGGAGCTCTCGGGATAAAACTGGCGTGGGCTTTCAGTTCTTGGTTCTTCATGCCTCTGTTCCCTTTGGGTATGTTGCCATTAAACACCTTGGAATTGCATGCAGAAAGCCCCTCTCACCTCTTTGTCTCCAGTTCATGCACAGACTGTGTGGGTGTGAGCAGCTGTTCACGACCACTTGTGAAGGTGAGATCGTGTGCACACGTAGGTGCTGGCAGAGTGCTGTCTAAGCATCTCCATGAGGGACCCTGTGGAATATACGTGGCATCGGTTCACCAAAGCCCTCCTTCCATAGTAGTAGTTCTACTGACCCCTCTCCCTACTTCGAGAGTTGAAAATTATCATTCTGTGATCACTCTGCCCAAGGCTTTTTCCAGCCACCACATCTTGCACCAGTCTTTCTCTGTCCACAAACAGGAGGTCCTGTGGGAAAGCTTCCCTAGTTGGCTCCCTCATCAGCTGTGTCAGGAAGGTATATTCCTCACACTCCAAGAACCTTCTTAGACTGATTTCTCTCTGCTGTGTTGTATTTCCAGTTTGCAGGTTGAAGTACCTCATGAGAACAAGAGCTGGCAATTGTGAGACTTCCCCCAGCCACTTATAAAATATTTCATCTGTCTCTTCATCCAGAACAGGATATCTTCTGATTGGCCTTCCCCTGATCCTTAACCATAAATACCCAGCCCTATCGTCACTATCATTAAGGTCTGGACAATCAAAACACATTCTAACACACAGGTCTACCCCCACGCCTCTCCTTCCTTTCCTGTCATTTCTGAAGAACTTACAGCCACCCATTGCAGCACTTTAGTTGTGCAAGTCATGCCACCACACTTCTGTGATGGCAACTAAAAAAAAGAACTGTCTGGAATTCTCTGTAATAAACAAAACTGGATCTCCAAATTCACTAATTTGAATTGTGTTCTGTGCTTTGTTACTCCTGAAGAAATGGATATGTTTCTCAAAATTGCTACTTAATTAACATGTAGAAGGGTCCCTGAATATTTAAAAATCTCAGCCAGAGGATTGACAGTCTCTGATGGAAAGGTCAGTTTTCAATTGAGAGATTTTTTTTTTTCCCATTTCTGTGCAATAGCCCATAATGAATGAGCAAACTGTGTTTCAGGATTGTAGCTCAACTGGAACACAGAAATTAATTGTGCCAATCAGTCAGCAAGTAGCAACCTGTCACAAGTGCCTGCACATATTAACTATGAAATGAGTCAAAAGAATAAATATTCAGCATGAAAACCTTCTGAGAGCATAGCACAGTTATGTCTGCTTCCAGTAAAATTCACAGCACAGCTGTATTTGCTGTGCCAAACAGAGATAGAAGTCTAAAGCCAAAATTGGATTAATTAAGCAAGGGTTGTAGGATCACCACAGGCTGATCCCAGCATAACAAATGAGATGATGCTTCCAGTTCTTCCTGTGTGCTGGCCAAAATAATTGTTCTGTAGCAGGCTGTACTTGGAAAGACAGCTCTGAAGGCCATGCTATTTGGGTAACCTTTTACAATTAAGCCACAAATTAATCCGCTTGTTAATGTTTGTCATCATGGAAAGACACTTTAAAAATCCTAGATACATTATTGCTGCCCACAACAACCATCTGCAACAATCAGCTCCTTGGAATAAATTTCAAACTAGTGCATTTTGAGCTAAGGCCACACTGAAAGTTAATGGTTTGGAAAGGTTGTGGATTTTATCCATTTTATTATACATGGTATGTTAACCATGTACATATGGTATTATTCATGTATTAAAATAATTCTAACATAGTAAAATTACTGAGATAAATATTGAATTCTCTGTTTCTGTTGATGGAGAATGGCTCAGCTACCACCCCTGTCGATGTACCATTGTTGCTCAGAGGAAACAAACCTAACAAGAAAAACAGAACCACCAGAAGTGCATTCCTAAGATCTGGATATAAAAGATGAAAAGCTTGAAACTGTGAGACCCATAAATCCCTCTTTGAAGAGGTGGGGAGATACAGCCCAGAATCCATGAGAGAGAACCCCAGGCAGACAGACTCAGTATAAAAGGGAGCTTCTCAGCAACTGCCCAGCAAAACCTCAGGGCTCAGTATTGAAGGGCAATAAACATCCCCAAGTTTAAAAATTTGTCTAACCTAGATCTCAGTAGCATTGGATGAGACATAACAGGGCAACCAAATGAATTCTTCTTGTAAATATTGATAATTTTGCTACTTATTTTTTCTCTTCATCATCCAGTTTGCCACCTCAGAATTAAGACCACAATCTTTTGATTTGCTGAAATAATCCTGTTTTGATTTTAACCGCAGAACACTTTATGACAGTGATGCCTTTTCTTGGTCTTAAAATCAAGAGTCAAACAAAGTTAGAAGGGAAAAAAGGGATTTTACCTTTGCATTTATTTTAAGGATCCTTAGGTGCACTACGTCCAGCTGGAATGCACCCAAATGCACACCGCAATGCACATCCCCCAAAAGATCTGTGTTGTAAAATGATTAAAGGATCAGGGGCATGGGTCATTGATAGAATTATGGGATCAATAAAAGAACTGTGAAGAGCAAAGGCCTGCAAGCGAAAACCTCCATGAGAAAATCCCTGTGTGAGAAACAGGCCTGAGAAACAAAAAGGGAGTTTTGAAGAGATGCAGCTGTGCAGATAAGATGTGCTGACTGGGAGAAGGGAGGGTGAACTCTGAATTCTTTTAATCATAACATAACTAGTAGAAGCTTGCCAATGTAGTCTAATTACGTAGAAGCAGAAATGCGCTTTGATAGGTTTTAAGCCACTTAAGAGTTAACAAGCTGGGATACTATATAAGTGCCTCTGGATTGCTAATAAACAGAGCTTGCTTTTATCATCCATATTGGCTGGTCTGCAATTTCTCCCCCCGCCGGAGTCCTCGGACCTTTTCCAACAGATCTGGTATAACATTATAGGTCTTACTAATTAGCATATCTATCAAAGATTCCCCAATGAGAGGCTCAAGTGAGCCCCCCTCTCCAAGGAACTTTCCCCTGGATGGTTCTATCTCAGTTTACAAAATGTGTTCTGGAGAGGACCTTGATGTCTGGGGCTTTCTGATCCCTAACTATGAGGCTTGTAAGATGTTTAGTCTTCTAGCTTGACAAATAAGTCCAAGAATGTAGGCTAAAAAACACTAAGAAAACAAAAAGCTATAAAAAGGTATAGAAAAGGTGTATAAAAGAAAAGGCAAAAAATCATCATGGCATCAACAAGAAAGCAACTAGGTGAAGGTAATAAACCTGCAGCACATTTCCCCAGAGTCAATAGATGGAAATCAAATGGTGTATACCTATCACATGTATGTACACCTTTAAAAGATTTAAAGATCCTAGTGCTCTTTGAGGAATTGCACCATCCTACTAAATCAAACCAAAATTCAGTATAGGGACTGGAAACACCTCTTATTTTCTGGGGAAGAATTTCCATTAGAACCTATCATAGCACTTGTTCTGTAAGGAACAGGAAAAATAACACCCCCTAAATCATCATGATGATTTGGGAATTGAAAAAGAGATATTGTTAATTTATAATTAAAAGCCACTTGTTTGTGTCTATTAACAGCATTTTAATATACCTTCTATCATAAGATTTATACATCACTATCTATATGGATATTACATGAAAAAGGGTAATATAATTAATGCACTTGGTTTAGAAATTTCTTTCCATTGTCTCTCTTTTGCATCTATTTTTCTTGAGTACTGCTGCTTGTACCTAAACAAGAACTCTGATTAAGTTCTAATTTGGCAAAAGCCTTACAGCTTCTTACTCACTACAGAAAATCATAAAATCATATATTACCCTGAGTTGGAAGGGACCCAAAAAGATCATCAAAGTACAGCTCCTGGCCCTGCACAGGATCAACCCAAAAATCACACCATGTGCCTGAAAGCATTTTCAATGCAATAGAAATGCGAATGGAAACGAATCTGTATGCGCGTGGTCAGAATGCTAGTGCACTTCAAGCATCCCTTCCTGGGAACATACGCTTTGTTAAAAGAATCATGCAATACTATAAACAAATAGTCTTTTCATGTTTCCACTCACTGAAAGATTCATGAAGCCTAACAACTTCCATTGGGGCAGTGACTACTACTACAACTGCCAAATGTTTAGCAGGGGAAAGAAAAATCTGAAAAACTTGAGCACAGTGCTGTGGAGGGCTCTGTAATTTTTAGAACGAAATATTTTGTGACAGATGTAGAATCAAGCTTCATCTAACACCAAGAGCTGTTAGTGAGATTGAAGGAAAAAAAAGGTAAGAAAAAGACAGGGTGGTAAAAAAGAGAGTTATATGGTTTAATATTAATTAGAAATCAACCAGAAATTCCTTATGTAGAAGTTGCTTGAAGCATTATAATATCCATTAAAAGGCTTTAGTGCAATTTTGGATGAAGTGATATAAAGAGGTAAGAAAGATGATTTATTTATTTACTTTTATAACTGAAACCAAGGGTCAAACAAGTTTGACTCTAACACCCAGTGTCAAACATTAAAAATGGTTTAATGGAAGATAGGTGCTTAGGATTGTACTACATCAGGTTTTCAAAGTTAACACTGAAAGATGCCTCTAATTAACAAGGCTAGTGTAACTGTTCAGATATAAGTTTGAAATAATGACAATCTCTGGTATGGAAGAATTCAAAGATTAAGCTAAAACTTACTGGGACTCGACAGTAGAAAAGACAAGTCAATTACAAGACTTGTGATATTTCCCCATATACAGTGGAAAATATAAAGGCAAAAAGAATGACCCACAGCCATCAATAAAAGGATAGAAGAACGTTATGATCTGATTCTGTAACTTCTCCAGTGAAAGAAGACAACTCATCTGAAGTTTGTAGTGCTGTTTGTAAATAGACAAAGCTTTGCACTGCAGATCAAAGACTGTAGCTGCAATGTCTTTGACTCCCTTATTCCACCTATGCTAGCAGACAATGTTCTAGCTGGATTGTGAAGTCAGATATAGTGGAATCACTCTCACAATGCTGGGTTCCAGAAATATCAGGCAAGTGCTTAATTTTAATGTCTATTTATAAATACCTATGATAAGCAAGAATTTCAGTAAACAAGAAATACTTGCAATTTAGGTAACACAGAACCCTGCACTTCTAAGAAGCATAGAACAAGTGTTGTGACTTTTGAGCACAATTATCACCAACTGAAAGAGCAGGGAGATGGCTCTCCATGGATATGGTTTAATATTTATCAAGATATACTTTAAGAAACTAAACCTGTAGGAAGATCGTTTGCACTAGAAACATTTTCCCATGTGGAATTCTTTGGGGAATAAAATGCAGAATTCTGTTTCCCAATAGAGAGTCTGCATCATTATAGCACCTGAGACTGCTTTGAGTACATCTGCAGTCTAGTGTGACAACTCTAAAGTAAATTTGTACTCACAAAATTACTAATGAGTTGTTACTTGGGTTTTACAGGAGGGCAGATGAGAGGAGAATCAAATTATTCTGATTAAAGCATGAAAGAAATTATTTTTGGGCATGATCAACTATCTTTCTGAAGTAGGTACATACAGAAGCTTGTGGGCTAATGTGCTGAAGTGTTTGATGAAGAAAACCGTAAATAAAACTCCTATCCCTGAATGCTAAAATGATGTAGTGCTCATGCAGTCATTTTGTAAAGCAAAATGAGGATAAACACTAGTGCATAGCCAACATTTCTTTGTAGTAATTACTGGAGACAAGACAGAGATAGATAGTGATTATGATCAAGTAAAACTGTACAACTTGCACAGATTTTGGAAGTGAAAAATCTAGTTCTCACCTTTGGAGCAAAACTATATCAGAAGTTACATTGTAAGCCATTTCATAACAAAACTTAGTTGATCAAAACTCTGAAATAATCTCCACATGCTAAGATGAGGCTGATAAGGTTGTCAAGAGTACTGGAAGATGGTCCAAACAGAACAGACTATACTGTATAGTTACGCACAAAGAATAAACGATCAGCACATTTCATTACAGATGTGTGTCTGACAAGGGACTTGAACATACCCAATAAATTACTGAATAAGATGACTTGCCACAGGCTCTTATTTATAAGTCTTATTCCTGGAAAGAGTACTTGTAAGATAGGTTGGAAGTATTATTTTATTTATGGGATGGGGCCCAAGGCCTTATCTCAGGAGTTTTAAACATGACATCAGGTCCTCAGTCCACACTGTAAAAGGCCTATTTCAGAGGTGATATGTAACATATGTAGCAGAGACGTAACCTTTCAGAGATGAAGCAAAAAGGGCACCTCAACAAATGAGGCATAACTCCAACCTAGAAGAGTTTGGACAAAATCTCATCTCCAAGGCTGGCTGAAGAGGAAGGCATAAAATGAGAATAAATAGTATTAACAAAGGTATAAACTAGAAGGGGGACTCTGTATTGAGGAATCTGAATTATGATTTTGTCCATAATGTTATGTCAGAGCCATTTTCCTTTGTAGGTAACACATCTTTTACTAGAGGGACACAAGAAAACAAATCCCCATACAAAAGATGAAGAGCTAAACCCTTGAAAAGAAACAACAAGCAAGGTGCAGTACAGGTTTAAAAAATCAAAAATATAGAAGTTGGACCAAAGCCTTACTCTCTGTAGGTTTGAATGCTATACAATATCACCGTATCTCAACAAAACAAAACCAAACCACACTTCCATGATAAAAAGTCCATCTAGTTTCATAAGGGTTGCATCCCTTTGTATTATTACCCAGCATGCAGCACATAAAATATTTTGAGAACAGCCTGGCCTTACTGAAGTCAGTGGGAAATTTGAAATTGCCTTTGGTGGAGCCAGGATGAAAGTCAGCAGTCCTATTGATTTCAGCAAGACTCTTAATTGTCTGAGGCTATGCACAAACACGAATCTTCAAAGGAGCAGGGCTTTGAACAATTCGGTTGTGTGTATTTACCAATTGAGAAGAGAAAAATGTTTTAAATCTGGCTGCAACAATGGCATGAGTTTCAAATGAAATTAAGTGCACTATTTCATTACATATGTGCAGTTTAACTGAGATGAGTGCTCTGGATCAGCAGGTGTCAGTCCCCTGCTTTGAAATAAATTTTGATAGCTAAAGGGAAGAGCAGAATCCTGCAGCAGAGCCCAGGAGCTATGTGTGCTCTAGCTCTGCATTAGGGAGCCTGAGCAGAGAGGGAACCATCTTTCAAGCCAAGATTCTGGTTTCAAGACCTGCAATTTTCAGTGTCCTCATTTTTTATTGAATAGAAAAGAGGGGACATGTCCAGACTGAGAGAAGATCTCAAGGTGTCTAGGCTGCTTGCTCCTAGACATGGTATTTCCTTAAATGCTCAGGTTCTTTCTCACTTACATGGGACAGCCTAATTCCCTTAACTGCACAGGTTCAGAAGTCAAAGGCACCACAGGGAGGTCCCAGAACCAACACATTGCAAGACACTCTCCAAAGATGGAAGAACTCTACATAACACTTTGCTTCCACATAAAAGAAAAACAAACCCCAAAAACATAGGGGTTCAACTTCTACCTTATCTTAGTTGCAAATTTTCTTTTTGTTCTTGTTTGTGTGTGTATAAAAAAAGAGAGAATATTTTTACATTCAAAATTGCAACCTCTTCTAATATTGCAAAGATTTTTCTTTGTAAATTTTGTATCTGGTTCACACAAGCAAATTTCATTTCCTGTCAAATCAATTAAAACTGAGAACTAAAAAAGAAACAAACTTTAAAAGTTAGTAATATCTGGGTGGTACAGCTTATGACACATAAGTGCATATGTACCAAATGTACTCAGATGACTCCCAAATCATAGAAAACGCTCCTTTTTAAAATCTATCCTAAAGGACTATTACTATCTAATAAATTGGATCTGTTCCTTTTTTTAAAAAATACATTTTGTCATCACAGGCTGAGACTGTAGAAATGTGTTTTGGGGGGAGGGTTGTTCATTTTTTTTTTCCCCTGCTGTTTTGTTTGTTTAGTTGCTTTGGCATGTGGTAAGTAAAAGAATTAAATAAAAATGATCCTTCTCCACTCTTATTCTGTTTAATCCCCTACCCCAAACTGTGAATCTTGGGCAAGACATGCACATCTGCTTTTTCCAGTGCACAAGGAAGACATAAAATTGCCCTAGTACAAATAACACTTCCTTTTAAGGCTGTATGTTAACTACAGCAATCTGATTTGCAACCGCCACTCTATAACTTGTCTAATCAACTCTCAAATGGATATTAGATCCAATTCACTGACTGGCTCTTTTCCCTTACTGTAATTTCTTCTACAGCTGATCTCTTAGTTCCAAAACATTATCCACAGACATAAAGTATATATTTAAAGTCACTAGGCTTTCAGTTTTACTAGACAATACCAGAGGCACTGCAACTATTTACCTTTTATGATATTATTTACTTTAACTGTATCTTTTTTTAAATTATTTGTATTTCACATAAATCTTGTCATCAATAAAATTAGAGAAACACATTGGTAACCATTTTTTGGAAATCCACGACAAAATTGAACACTGAGTTATTTTTTGTTTATCTCCACCTTAAAATAAAGCTACTTTTATTTAAAAAAAAAAACAACCTTAAAACATATACATTTAAATTACTACATTTTAGAAATTGTCATGTTATTTTTAACAACAAAGAAAAGAATACTGAAATATTTAAGATATCTGCTACCATTGCCTAGTTTGGTTTGTTAACTTCATATTTAAGAATACTTCTACTTAAATAAAAATATAAAATGTAGTCTGTAGTGTGCAATCAGGTCAACTTTTTTGATATTATTTTAAAAAAAGGAAATTATTTAGCCAATATGTTCTAATGTTATTTACCACACTTGGATTTCTTTCCTGCCCAAAACTGATGGTAAAATAAGTCAAGCTCACCAGATGGAAAAGTACCAAAGTGCTCAATTTGTAATTATTGCTTGGAAAAACAGATCAATTGAGTCTTTAACATTAAAAGTTTGGTTCTTTAATAAAGATTTTTTGTAATTTTATTAGCACTGTGTTCAATTTGGTTTAAAGGTGTTTGGGTTTTTTTATATAGAGGACATTTGAAAGATTGACCGTACTAAAGGAGAGGAAATTTAACGACAAAAGCATATTTTAAATTAATTTTGCAGAATACTTATGATAAATGAATCTCATCTTTATACTGATTAACACCTGAGACATTATTTGGTTCCTAAGATATATTCAGCTATCCAGGGAACAGAAACTATATGTCATTATTTATATCACTGATCGAAACAACAAGGATTCTGCACATCAGGAGACAAAAACACTGAAGGAGCTCTTTATTAACAAGCTACATATAATATACATGTAATCAGTAAAATTCTGAAAAATAACCTATTCTGGGGGGGGGAGAGGGGTGGAAAATATGCACAGTATGTCTAATAAATTTTATATTGCATTTTTTTAATTCTCATTATGATCTCCAGGTAAAAAAGCTGGAATGTGCTCCACTATGTAAACTTACCCTGCCTGGAGCCCTGCCTGAAGCATCCTCCTCCTCCTCATTTTCTTCTTGACCTTTTCTCCTTACTGAAAACTATGGGTAAGGAACAGCAAAGACAACACCTCCCATTCCAACAAGAGCGGAGGACAGGCACAGCCAGGGCCAGGGAATGCTCAGGTTCACTGTATTCCTGCAGATAAACTCCCATACATGCTTTGGAAGAACTGAGTCAAGGCTATCTGCTAGTGGACTGCATCATTGTTAGCCAAGCTACTCAAGTCAAACAAGTTTATGGCAAAGCAACATCAAAAAAATATGTTCAGGGTCTCCATTTTCAGAGTTTCAGAGTTCATCTGGAGTATTTACTTGATTGGACAAAAAGGAAAGCAGTCCAGGATTACCAAAGACACAAAAATCCTAATCTTCCAGGAATCTGAGACTATAACCAGAATTACATGCTTGCCTTGGATTTATAGTCTTCCTGAGGTAGCCATTTTTAACAGCTCCTAGAGTCACACAGTGGCTGCATGAACCTTCCCGCCACAAAGTCAGTGTGTGCTGCTTTCTGTGCCAGCCTACTGGTGCTTCAGACATCCAGACTGAGGACTAAACCAAAACCTGGGGTGTCTTCTCACCTTTGTATGTTCCAGAACAATTTTGCCTTTGTACTTGGATTTCCATACAGTGGAAAACAGTGTGTAAATAGATAAATAAGAAAAAAATCAACACTATATAGTTTAATGAAACCCATATAAATCGTGATTTTTATCTCACTTATAGAGAGAATATATTCACTAGATAGAGTGTGCACCTTCCACCTAGTAAAGTCAATCATACAGAAAAAAACTAACCTCCAGAATGGGAACTTCTTAATGAAGTATACACTCTATAAATATATATAGTATTTCTCTGCGTAAATATACAGATTTTTTTCACAGTAATAATACTGTGGGGGAAAGATAAGAATAAAGACACCTGCTGTTCTGCAGGTCTGAAAAAAATTGAGATGACAGCACAGACTGAGTTTATAGCATGTAAGACAAAGTGTTGTAAAATAAGTGAGCTATTCCTAAGCAGCTAGAAGGGGACTGGAAACTGTAATTGCAGTAACATGATGTGTCATGTTGCTGTGGCTATTTTTTTCTCTTCATCTAAAGTCACTTGTCTCTATGATACCTTAAAATGCACACTGCAGTTGTACACAAGAAATTAACCTGACAAAACTGTTAAGTTGCACAGGTATAGAAACATACTGGAGGGTGGGGTGGAGAGGGGACAGAGGAGAATGTGTGCACTTATACATAAATTATTAGTCCATATGTGAATGATAGGTATAGAGTCATTTCGTGTTTTTAAAAATAATTCATATCATATCTTTTTTATATACAGCTAAAAACAGGGTGCAAAAAACTTACAGGTGCTACCTATCATGTACAAACAAAAGTATTCACAGATGTCCAAGACTTATGGTGTATGGAAGCAAAATATTTGAGTATTTAAAATGTTTGTGTTTTCTTTCAGGTGCATCATTGAAAGCATGAAAATTCAAAATATTAAAATTTTTCAGATGTCAGTACGTGCTGGGTTGGCAGTAACTCCAAGTACTGTTCTCAGAGCTCATGATTTATTTCAGTAGTCAAAAGGATTTTTAAGAGCTCTTAGAGTACCTAAGATAGGTAAAAGCAGGCAGCTTGGGGTACAGAACAGAAAAAGGCTTTTGTATATTAAGAAACAGAGACCTTTATGAAGAAGCTTCATGAGTTTGCACCCTGAAAAGAGTAACTAAATTATCTGGAAAATGAGAAATCTTTGAAAATATTTGTTCCATCTATACCAGGCATTGGAACACAGGCTGAATTTAACAACATCACTTACAATCTTCATTATCACAATCCATAGGAAGCATTCATTATTTAAAAAAAAAAAAAGTTTGTTTAAACATAATTTCTTGAAAACAAGTGTTAATTTAAAGGTACATTTAGTGAAAAAAATATATTCTGAGACCACTGTCTTTCTAAATTTAATTGCCTCTCCAGGTTTCTCTCTATCTGAAGTGAGGTTATAAGCCTGTGTTTTTAAAGGTTTACAAGGGAGATAGCCATTCACTTATCTTTGAAATTCAGTGATAGTTTATACAACTCCTTTCCTGCCTCCTTAAGGGATATTATTTTAAATAGATGTATGTAATCCTAGGATGGTGCCTTTATATTATATAAGAATCTTTTGCACTGGGCAGTCTCACATCTCTTTTATTTATTAATTAATATAAATCCATTCCTTGAATCTGAGCCACAGCTGAGCAACTATAATTACAGGTAGTTCTATAGAATAATTTTATTTAGCCTTTTACTATCACTAAAAAAAAGACATGGTTTCCATAATGAAACCAAATGACTCCATAATAAAGCATCCATGAAGCTCTTACGTGATTTTAGGTGTTTCTTAGGGGAAGGTGAGGTTGGTATTGGTTTGGGGTTTTTTTACACCTTATGACAAGATTATATACAGAAAACAAGATGATTAATTTTAAGTAATGAGGTATTAATATATTTTTGAACAATTTCATCTATATTTTTAATTTTCTAGACACAAGAGGATTTTTGAAGATGGCTGATTCTATCACATATCATATTGCGATCCAGCATACTAAAAGCTATAATTGTTAGTGAAATCCTCCTTTTCCTAAAATCAAATGAAGTTTTCCATTGACTTTAGTAAAAACATTATTTTTAACTTTAAAAAAATGAAACTTACTTACTTTTAAGACATTTTGAGGACAGTATTTTGGCCTGTATTAAGGATTACATACAGCAAAAACATATACATTTATCTATCCTGGCAAAGCAGATATTTCTGATTTCTCCTTTTGATTTTGGTTTTTTTTTTCTTTAATTATATTGCATGAATTCTGATATTTCCAATGCCACCTAGCCAAGGAGTGACTTCTGAGGCCTGGGTGATGCTGCCCAGCACTATGCTTAATATTCCCTCACAGCACTCAGCTGCTCTCTGAAATTGGGGTGAGTGGAAGGGTCTCTCACTTCCCTGACTTCTAATTTCTCTGAGCATATGATCTGTTTATCCCTCTCTGACAGAAGGCACATTTTCTCTTCTTTCTTTGTCCTCCAGCTCACTTTTGCAGCACCTTTCTGCTTTGGCTTGTACTAAAGCAGATAGTTTAGTTTGCATAAAGGGAGACCCCTAGAATCCTAATTCTCATAAGAACCATTTTCTCCTGAAAAATTGAAACCTGTATGCTGTGTGACTACTGGCTCCAAAATGTCAGTGTTTATCCAAAAAGCAGATAGAATTGTTATCCTGTTGTCGTTAAAAAAGGTCTTAATATATATTTTTTTTGTAGTTCAAAAATAGCACTGAAGGGATACTAGGTGAGAGGCTCTGATGAGGATTGCCAACACTAGAAGTGGGCCAGATGATTTACAGGACAAATGCTACCTAACATTCTTGGCAGAATAAAGGAGGTGGGAACTACCACTCAGCATTGTCACAGATGAAGTTATTGTGTACCAGTGTACATAGAATGTGATGAATATGGTCAGTACAAGCAGAAAAGATGACACCTGTGGCTCTTCGAGACCACCAAAGCCTGTGTGCAGCGCAAGCTCTGTTAGCATGTAACATTTTCCAGGCAAGGCACAGCTTTTAGAGCTGTGGTGACAGCAGGAACTTTCCCTTGGGAAATGCACAGTTTCAGAGGGATATAGTTTCAAAGTATGAGTAACAAGAATAAGTATTTCATAATCATTTAGAAAACCCATTTTCAAGCCCAAAGCTCACCTTCATGTTGCACTCATTTATGACAGCGTCCAGATTGATTTCATGATTAACCAGCTGCCTCCTTGCAAGTAGGTAACTTTAAATAGATTTTCAAGTAGGGAATAAATATTTACCTGTGTCATGATGGTCACTAATAAGTTCTTTACTACTGTTACCCCTAGCTGAGCTTTACTGGCAACATCTTATTCCCAGCTCATCAGGAAAACTTCTGGAAAAAGTTGAAACCATCTTAAATATTGAAACGTAGGACTTTTAAGTCTCAAACTGAACCCTGATTTTCTCTGAGGGGAAGGCTAATTTTCAGACTCAAGGGTATCTTTCCTCTTAAAAAATGCCCAAAATGAAGAACTTAAGTTCAAAATTCTAGTTCAGTGAGAACACAGAAAACAAAGTTGGCTCATGATTAGAGCAATTTATTAGAAAAGTACTGGATTAGTCATCCTTTGAAGTCTTGGGCAGCCTTATGGAAATTATGATGCAAAGTGTAATTTACAGAGAGCTGTATGATCCTGTGTTTCTGTTTAAATATTCATAAGACATTTGACGCTACAGGAAAACAGACAATGGTTTCTGATACGCAGATGCAGAATCAATAATCCAATAGTATCTTCTGACCTGACATTTTAGAAAAATGTGCTGATATAATATTTTGTGTGGAGTTTGCTTTTGTTGGGGTTGGGTTTTTTGTTTTGTTTTTGGTTTTTTTCCAGAATGAAGACAGAAATCCAAGAAGATAATTTTTGCTGTTGGTTATTATGAGTTGGTTTTGGCTTTACTGTCTTTTTTCTTTCCTTCTAAACAAGCCAAACTGATGTTATTGCAAGAAAAGCAGTATCTTGAAAATAGAATAATAATTAAAATTATTTATCTGTACCATAGACTACTAACTTCTTTGTCACCTCTCTGGAAGTATTTAGCTCTAGCTGGAAAAAAATTCAATTAGTTTTACAAAACTAAAAGTGAATTCGGACCAGAACCTGCTATAAATCGCAGCAATGCTATAATACTAATTTCTTATTACACAACTTTCAGAAAACATGAAATGTGAGGGGATTTTTCCATGCAGGAAAATATGAACTTTTTCATAAATTTTATTTGCATAAAATATGCATACTAAATGCATTACCAAAAAATAAATTAATAAATTACTTGACCAAAATCAAGTTAATAAAACCCCAAACCATCCCATATAGTGTACAGGTTGAATTTCTTTGATACACTAACATCAAAGTAAAAAATAAAATCTGTAAGGAAGTAATCCCATACTCTGCTACAGTGACAAAGCAGTCCTAGAACTGGACTAGCAGTTGGGATTCTTATCTGTGTGCTTGCTCCTATGACTCAAAAGCAGAGCTGAGCACTTAAAGAACACATTTTGCACCCATTCTATTCCTCCAGCATCAGGAAATTGGAGTGGCGGAACAGTGCTTACTATTCCCTCTTTCCCATCCCTCGAAACTTCAAAAGCTGAATCTGTACATGTTTAGTTTGAGGAGTTTGTTTCGGGGGTGGGGAGGGGGTTGGCTTTGTGGTTTTTTTTGTTTATATGGCATTAATCTGTGTTTAAAACTTGCTCTGATCCTTGTAATGAGATCTCACTTGTTACAATCATTTTTAATATGTACGGGTGAGTAAGAAAGCAAATGGATGATGTGATGCCCTAATGAGACTGTTTGCTGTCATAGAGATTAATAGGGAAAATGGATTATACCACCAACTGCTGCTGGATTGGATCTGAAGTCTTGGCTGTGTGAATAAAATAATAATTACTGATGATGGAGTGTATGACAAAGAGTGTAAATAGATTTTTTGGACAGTTTCTAAATAATACAAATTCTAATTACAAAGTACATTAATTATTTTTAGATGAAGCACTTAAATATCAAAATAGCTAAGTAGTATAGTCATTTATGAGATTATACTTTTGGTAGAAAGAAATGGAAAAGCTAAATTAACACTATAAATTGTTGCAGAACTTTATATAGACAGTAAAATCACTTTGTTGCGTGGCTTTCTTCACAAGATAACAGAGGTATTCTAACTTTAATAACCGGTACCAGCAACTCTGTGTGCAAAAGAGAAGGGAGGATAGATCCTACTTTTTTCATTTGTAACAGTGCAGGACTTGGCATTCACCCTTTTGTACAGTTATTACACTTACTTGTGCAATAAGAAACAGTAGTCTTTAAGTGGATATCTTCTTTCAGTAAACAAGGAGGCCACAAACAGGAGTACAGAGTGGACCTTTAGGACAACAACCATAATGCAACTGTAGCAGTACATTATGAAAACATTTTGCAGAAGCTAATTTTTTTAAAGTTTTAATGTCTGAAGCTTGAGACAGAGCCTGAAAGAGTTTGTAAGTTAAAAAAAATAAAATCTAGACATTATTTTCTTAGCTATTCCTCAAGTATGGCAAATTTTGCATTTTTCCTTCTCCCAGCTGAATGCAAGCTTGCTACAGCACACAGTAATTACTCAAGAGCAGTATAAACCATGATCATGGGATGAAATGATGGCCTACAGAAGTTGTGCAAGTAGTCACATCAGCCACTTGTCCTAAGGCAACTGAGAATAAATTCCTGTCTGTTGCAAGTGTGGTCTCTTTTACTCTGTATTTTTCTTAATTACTTTTTTTTTCTTTTATTTTTCCCTGGCTGACACATTGAATTTCAAAACCATATACCTTTTGAAAAGCCCATAGCAACCTTTTTGTTTTGCTTCTTCCCCACAATACAGTCTTATTATGGAGTTATTTGAAATAAGCATATTGAAATGAACTTCAGGGAGGTTATTTAATTTATTTTTACTATTGCTGGTTGGTTTTTTCCCTGAAAAACACATGGCACATTTCCTGACATAATAATTAAAGGGATGTTAGGAATAAATAAGAATGTACTTGTAGAAAGACTAAATTGCCAACTCTGGTTTTATATGTAAGATTAAATCTCTACAGACAACTGTTATTTTCTAGCAGTAAATTAGACTACTATATACACAGTATGTATACAAAGTGTGAGGATAATGGCAAAATGAATACTACTCTGTCACATAATGAGGAATAAAATGAGCTCTAAGTTACACAGAGGATCGAATATTATGGTAGCTGGTGACAGCCACAGGACATTTTGATAACATATCTAAATATAATTAGACATAGTTCTTTTATTATCAAAAGTGAACTAAGAAACAGGCTCTGAAAGACATAATTTATTTCCAGTTTCAGAGACAATGAAATACCTATTTCTATGGAAACTTGAAAGGATTTCCTGTGACACAGATCAGTGTCCTTTTTCTTATCTGTTTACTCAACTTCTTAACAGCCTTAAATTAATTATTTTACTCACAGTTTTGTTCATATGATCATATCATTGATCATAGTGTCTGTCTCTTCAGTGTGAAGGGTATTTAAATAATGATGAAAGAAAATAATTTTGTTATAGTAAACAAAAGAAAATAACATTCAAACATCTTCCTTCCAAAAAGAGATACAAAAAGCTTCACAACAAATACTTTGTTATTTGGCATTTGTTTGCCCTTTGTCTTTTTTTTTTTAAATAAACTAAAGACTTCTCCTCTTAAAATGATTTGAATTACAAGAGTGATTGATGCTGTGCTACTAGTTAAAATTTTGCTTCCTTTGAATATGAATAAAGATTTCTCTTTATATTCTCCAATAGCTGTCTGGTTTTGGGGCTTGCTTTTCTTCTTTTTTACTAAAGTTTTGAGCACAGTGAAAAATTAAACATTGGGAATTTATCCCATTGCACATTTTGAAGATTGATGAAATTCTATCCACCTTGAATGACATACTGAATACATGGAATTGTGAAAGTGGGAGCTATGAAGTGAAACAGCAAAGTTATTTGTGATTTATAAGCTCCCAAAGGCTTTACATCAAAACAACGGGGAAGGTTTTCATATGGTCTAGAATGAATTCTGCTTCTCAGCAAACACAAAAAAACCCCCTAAGAATGAAAGTTGATTTAGAGGACCTAATCTTCCTGCAGGTGAAAGCACACCCCTATTGCTACTTATTCTAAATGAGACCCTCAGTTTTATTCCTAGCACCAAGCATTTCCTGTCTTCTGAAGGATTTATTACTCTCCAACCTGAGTTTCCAGCAAACAGTTCTCTCCTCAAAAGATGAGATCAATGGCCTCAAACTTTTAAAGGAGTAATCTTCTGTAATTCTGAAATTTTAGGTTATATTATGGAAAGTTACAGTAGGTATAGCCTGTCACGAACTGAGCTATAATTATAACAGGTTTATGCAGCTACTCAGAAAGCTCTTCTGGATGTAAAGCACAAAAATTCACTTTTGACTCATCTAGCCATCTATGTGCACTTACGTATCTCTCTAACTGTACCTTTCCTTTGTTTCAGCGCAGATCCTGTGTATTCAACACGGGTGACACTGGAACACAAACACAGCAATATCCCATCACAGTGCAATGGGACAATGACCATACTCACTGGTACAAAGGCCTTTACAAAATGAGGGGGGGGAAAGGCTCCTTCACTCTCCCTCTCCTGCTGCATATCCCACACAGGCCACACCCTGACACACTGCAAGCTCATGGAGCATCCACCAACCCACCCAACCCAGCTCCTACGGCTGCACTGCCTTCCTAAGAGAGCTTGGGCTCTGCCTTGGGCACCTTGAGGCAGAATCACCCATTCCAGGCCGTTCTTAAACTACAAAAACAGCTAAGGACTTATTCTAGAAGGAAGATAGATAAGCACAACAACAAAATACATCCACATTAGCGTGTGGAATAAGGTATGTGCAGATGCATCTGTGCAAATAAACACATTCTTTTCCTACAACTTTTCAGCACTTCTTCTGGCTCCCTTTCTTCCTTGTGCTGAGAATGATTTCAATATAATAGGTAAATGGTTGTAACATTTAATCATCTACCCAGAAAGCTTTGGGCTATTTTATTTGAACTTTGTTGTTTTTTGTCTTTTTTTTTAAATTTTGGTTGAGTTTTCTTTGTCTTGGGGGGTTTTTTTGGTATTTTTTGTTTGTTTGTTTGTTTG